>NC_091690.1:1295833-2579166 GCF_041296265.1 Equus caballus | reverse complement strand
CCTCCCCTCCCCTCTCTCCTCCCTTCCTCCCACCTCTCCCTCCCCCCAGACCCTGGGCCTGTGTGGCAGAGGATGAAAGCCAGCGTCCCCCCTGCCCC
This sequence comes from Equus caballus, assembly GCF_041296265.1. Taxonomy (NCBI): domain Eukaryota; kingdom Metazoa; phylum Chordata; class Mammalia; order Perissodactyla; family Equidae; genus Equus; species Equus caballus. The sequence continues at coordinate 2,579,068 of NC_091690.1, read as the reverse complement.
CCGCCCCGGGATATCCGATGTCTGGCCGAGGGAGGGGGGACGCCAGGCCGGCGTCGGCGTCGGGGCCGCTGGGAACGCTCTGGGGACATCAAAAGCTGTCCCCATCTCTGCTGACCCGAGCCTGTCTGTGCATCTGTCCTCCCCCTCTGGCATTCATCTCCCTTTCCCGTCATCCCTCCCTCCAGGCAGGCCTTCTCTGAGCTCCCAGGTCCATCGGACACCCCTCTCTGATGTGCCCTCTTCTGGTTCCGGCTCTGGGACAGACCGCCCCACCCCCACCCCCAGGATTCTTTATCTGACCTTCCCAGCCTCTCTCAGAACCCTCCCATGGCTCCCTGTGACCCGAGGGTGAAGTCCTGACTCCCTGTCATTCCATCTCCCTCCCGGGAGGATTCCTCCAGCCCTGGCACTGACCCTGGAAGGCTGTCCCGGCTCAGACTAGGGGGCTCCAGCCTCGCCCAGCGTGAGGCCAGATCCACTGAATGAATGAATGAATGAATGACACGGGGGGCGGGGGGGGCAGCTCCCCCTGCTGGGCCCCAGGGTCAGGCAGCCTCCCTCCTGCCTCCCCACAGACTCAGGCCCAGGAAATACTAGCTGGCTCCAAGAGGATGAGAACCCAGAGACTTCCACCAACCTCCCCTCCTCCCCGGGTCCGATCTGCCCCAAAGGGCTGCTGGGAGGGTTCCGTGGGTCCCGGACCATCGGGGAGGCGGGTAAGAGCAAGCCCTGAGCCCCTTTTCCCGCCCAGCTGGGCCCGCCCCTCTGAGCCTCAGTTTCCTCATCTGTAGAATGGGCAGGAAGCGGTGTCAGCACTCCTGGGGCCGGGGTGGGACAAAAGGGGACGAGGACCCTACTTCAGAAGCCTAGGTTCCAGGTATTTCAAGCGTCTTTGAGTTCCCTGGGAGCAACCTGACCGGGACGTGCCCTGCGGGGAGGAAAGAATTGACTTTCTTATCTCGCTTATCAGTCCATCTCTCCAGTGCGGTCTACCCCTATCTCCCCCCGCCCCCCTAGATTGCCTCTGAGTCCCCGTGACCAGGCCACACCCAGACTTCAGGCTCCTGTTCATGAAAGAGCGGGTGTGGCAGGGGGGCGGTGTGTCACCGCGTGGGGGTCTGCGCTGGGGGTCCCTTGGGCAGCCTGAGCCTCCTGCTTGTCACTGGCTCCCTGTCGTTTGCCGGATTTGCGTCTGCATTTCTGATTCTCTGCCTATATGGCCACCCTTCGACCAGGGGAGAGCTGATGTCAGGGCGGGATGGGGGCAGCCCAGGGAACTGGGGGGGACCGAGAGTCGTGACTGAAGGGGAGGAGGCGGTGCAGAGAAGGCTTTCTGGCTGAGAATATTAAAAGCTGACATTTACGCCACTTTTAACATCCGTCATACCCATTCCAGAGCAGGGAGACTGAGGCCCCCCCCCCCCCCCGAGTTAAGGGAACAGCTGGCAGGGGGTGGGGGGCTGGCTCCGGCCCCCACGATTGATTGCGGCTCCGGAGAGCGGGTTCTGAGCCGCTACCCCAGGAGGCCTGGAGGCGGGTGGGGGAACGGTGCCAACGCTTGGGGGAACTTGAAACCGCTTTGTGTGACCCAGTCGTGGGAGGGCCGTTGGCGGGGATGGGGAGCACCGGCCGGAGTCGCACGCGCATGACTCACCGAGCGCCCCTGGGCGCCCGTCCCCTCGCCCGGCCTGTTCCTGGAGGGTTAAATGGGAGAGACACTCGCTCCGCCTCCCCGCCCGGCCGGGACGAGAAAATCCACGTGGGCGCTTGGCACAGTCAGCGCTCATTAAATGCCAGCTGGTGTTATTATTATGATGGTCCCCATTATTATCGTTAATAACTAATTAATTAGAACTAATGCGTCCGATTGGGTCTCTCCGGTCCAGGATGTCATTGGACCCCAAGGGCAGCTCCGACTCAGACCTCCCCACCCCCCCCACGCCCCCAGCCCACTACCTCCTCCCCGGCCCACATGAGGCCTCGGAAAGCTGCAGGCAGGCTGGGGTGGCGCGGGCAGGGAGGCGGGGTGAGGGCGCCCCTGGTGACGCCCCCCACCTCGGTGGGGAGTCCCGCAAACCTCATTTCGCGTAGTCGGGCTCTAGGACCGCGCGACCCCGTCGGTGCCGGGTGTGGAGGCCTGGCTAACCCCGAGGCCACGCCCATCCACCTGGTGATTGGCTCTGGGGCCCCGGCGCGCGGCCCCGATTGGCGCAGGCGGCCGCCGCTCCGGGGATTCCCCGCCCCGCCCGGGCCGGAGTCTGGGGTTCGCGGGTCCGGCGGGCGCAGGCTCGCTCGGCCGGGCGGGCGCGGGGATCGCGGAGATCGCGGGGCGGGCGGGCGCGGGGATCGCGGGCCCCGGCCGGGGGCGCGGCCGCGCCATGGTGCCCGGGTCCCCGGCGGCCGGAGCGGGGCCGGCGCCGCGGGCGCTGTCGCTGGCGGCGCGGCTGAGCTACGCGGTGGGCCACTTCCTCAACGACCTGTGCGCGTCCATGTGGTTCACGTACCTGCTGCTCTACCTGCACTCGGTGCGCGCCTACAGCTCGCGCGGCGCCGGCCTCCTGCTGCTGCTCGGCCAGGTGGCCGACGGGCTCTGCACGCCGCTCGTGGGCTACGAGGCCGACCGCGCCGCCGGCCGCTGCGCGCGCTGCGGGCCCCGCAAGGCCTGGCACCTGGTCGGTGAGTCCGCCGCCGGGGCTCGCGCCTGCCCGCCCGCGGGGACCGGCCCGTCTGTCCGTGCGCCCTCTGTCCATCCGCCCGAGGCCTGGGCCTCCCCCCTCTGTCCCCTGGCCTGGGCCTCCCCCCTCTGTCTGTCTGTCCTGTGGCCTGAACCTCCCCGCTCTGTCTGTCTGCCTCATGGCTGCCCTCTGACCTGCAGAGCCCCCTCCACCTGTTTATCTTTCCCTCCAGTGCCCCTTCCCTTTGTCCGTCTGTCTGACCCCGGGGCACCCTGAACCCTCTCTGGGTTGGGCCTGACTGTCCAGCGCCTCCTCTCTCCGTCTGTCCGGTCTGTCTGTCAGGGTGACCACCCAGGATGACTCTGTCTGTCTGAGTGACGGTCAGGCTGCCCAGAGCCACCCCCCGTGTCCGTCCGTCTGTGTGTCCGTCTCCTGCCTCACCTCGGGTGACCTGGTGACCGGGGGCACAGCCCTGGGAGTCGAGCGTCGCGGCCGTGCTGGCTGGCGGCCCTGGGGGCTGCGGGTAGCGGAGGAGGCATGGGGCTGGGCGCCCTGCCCAGTGCATGCTGGTGACACTGCCTGCTGGACCCGGGGCCTGGTGACAAGCCAGCCACTGTCCCTGCAGCTCGGCCGGGCAGAGGCGCCCGCATCCTGGTATCCGGCCGCCTGGCGTTGGGGGGGCACAGCCAGGAATCCCGCCCACCCCCGGAATTCCGGGCGGCGGCTTTCCAGAAGCCAGGGGACAGTGACGCTCGGCCCGGTCACGTTTGCAGGTGCAGCAGTCACCTGTGCAGCCACAGCTGGGGCGGGGTGTCAGGTGTCCCGGGCGCTGAGCGTCCCGTGAAACCCTAGCAGTTGGGAGGGGACAGGGAGAGGCGGGCGGCTGGCGGTGGCCACCACGTCAGGGACGGCCGTTGAGGTGTCCTCTCCGGGCTCATGGTGGGGTCGCAGGTGGAGCCGAGCCCAAGTCTCGGAGGTGACCTCGTCCACAATAGTGAGATAAGCTGCTCGATGAGCGACAGGATGGCTTCCGGGCCAGAGAGAGGGGGACCCCCGAGGAGGAGCCAGCTGGGGACAGGGTCCCGGTGGAGGACACCGCGTGTGCAAAGGCCCTGAGGTGGGAGCCCCAGGCATGACAGTCGGCCTGTTTTGTGGGTGGGAGGCCTGAGCTTCCGCGGGGGTCCCTCCTGACCCCGGAGCCAGGACCTGGGTCCCCAGCAGAACCACCCATGTCAATCCAGAAGAGGAGGCTTTGTGCTCATGCAGACGGGCCGGGCTGGGTGCCCCTGCCCCACACCAAGCCCCACCTGTGCCCCTCCCCCACCTCAGGCCAACCCTCGGGCCGAGGATCGGTAGGGAAAGGAAGCTGGCCACCCCTCGTGCTGCCCGATAAGGTGGCTTGAGTAAAGGTCACCTCCGCAACAGTGCCCACTTCTCTATTCTTGCCCCGAGTCTGTGGGTGGTGGGGGGGGACTCTCCCTTATACTGCCCTCGGGGCTCCCCCTCTAGCCCAGGGAGGACCCTCAGCGCCAGACGTGGACGTTCCAGTGGGGTCTGGGCTGGGGCAGGTGGGGGACTGGGCCTCGTAAGCAGCAGAGCTCTGGAGGTGGAGACATTACCTTTGGGGTTTTGAAGGATGAATAGGAGTGTGTCTGTAAACTGACACCCCAGGCCGTTGAAACAGCTTGTGCAAAGCTGTAAAGTAACTCAGCTTTGAGGGGGGCAGGGGTTCAGAGCGGTGGGAACTCTCCCTTTCACACTTGAACTCTTAATTCTCACGCTGACCTTGCGAGCCTCGTATTTTTATTGTCCGTTTCTGGAAACTGAGGCCCAGCGGGCGGAGTCACTCACCGTCGTCCCCAGCGGGCAGCCGAGCCTGGCAATGGTTAACCCATCCGGCCGGGGCAGCACATTCTTTGGAGCTGAGTCCACGGTCAGGCCAGGCCCTGGGGGCCGCTCGGCCTCAGTTCCAGAGAAACAAACGGCAACGAAGGAGGTTTTGCTTTCAGTTCCCGGTTCCAGGCCCCAGGGCGGGCCGGGCCTGGGATGAGGTCACCCCCTGGCTGGGGACGGAGGCAGGCCAGCTGCCACCGGAGAGGAGGGAGGGGGCAGAGGGGAAGGGAGGTGGAGGAGAGAGGAAGGGGAGGCAGGATGCTCGGTGCCCCCTCTGCGGCCCGGTCCCCCTGGAAGCCGTCCGGCTCACACCTGACTCATGGTGACTCATTGCTGTGCCCGTCCCCGTGCCAGGGGCTAGGGACACAGAGGTGACCAGAGGGACTGTTCCCCACCCCACGGAGCCCACGGTCCGGTGGGGGAGGCAGGCAGGAAACAGGCAGATGGACAGACGCAGAATTCCCAGGTGTGCCGAGCGGGGTGAAGGACAGAAAGCAGCGTCCAGATGTGTGCCGGGCGGGGAGGGGACTGCTGGTGACCGGGCTGGTCAGGGAGGGCTGCCTTGAGGAGGTGGCATTTGAGTTGAGTCCCGAGAGATGAAAAGGAGCTGGCCCTAATGGGATGTGAGGGGAAGAATGTTCCAGGCAGAGAGCACAGCTGGTGCAAAGGCCCTGGGGCAGGCCCGGGCCTGGTGTGTTGGAGGAAGAGTGAGGAGGCCTGTGTGGCTGGAGCAGAGGGAGGAGGGGGAGAGAGGGAGGAGGGAGGGCAGGGAGGGGCCTGGGGGGGCCGCAGGGAGGACGGACGTGGGCTTATTCTGAGCTACTGGAGTGTTCTCCAGGGAGAGGCCCCCTCTTGAGGTGACGGGGACACAAGGCTCGGAGCACAGGGTCCAGCCGAGACCCCCAGCGTCACCTGGGCCTCCTGACTCCTGGTGGCCCCACAGGACCCTCAACAGGAGCTGGGAGGGAAGGCCCCTCCGCTCTCCGCCTGCTGCATGACCTCAGGCTCTCTGTGCCTCAGTTTCCCCACCTGCCACCCCCTCCCCTCTCCGCCTGCTTCGTGACCTCAGGCGCTCTGTGCCTCAGTTTCCCCACCTGCCACCCCCTCCCCTCTCCGCCTGCTTCGTGACCTCAGGCGCTCTGTGCCTCGGTCTCCCCATCCGACACAAGGGGCATGGAGCGCGGGCTGGCTGGCGGGTGGAGGCCCGGCCCGGCCCGGCTCAGCGTCCCGTCGCCCCGCCCGCAGGCACCGTGTGCGTGCTGCTGTCCTTCCCGTTCATTTTCAGCCCGTGCCTGGGCTGCGGGGCCGCCACGCCCGAGTGGGCCGCCCTCCTCTACTACGGGCCCTTCATCGTCGTCTTCCAGTTCGGCTGGGCCGCCACGCAGATCGCGCACCTCAGCCTCATCCCCGAGCTCGTCACCAGCGACCACGAGAAGGTGGAGCTCACGGCCCTCAGGTACCTCCCGGGCGCGGGCGGGTGTCGGGCAGCTGTGGCCGCGGGACAAACGGCCGCAGAGTTAGCAGCTGGATCCTTGTGCAGCGTCCGCGGGTCGGGGGTCCGGCTCGGCTTCGCTGGGTCTTCTGCCTCTGGGTCTGTCTCGAGGCTACGGTCCAGGCTTCAGCCCTGACTGGGGTGTCACCTGAGGCCTGGGGTCCCTCCCCCGTGCTCACACAGTTGGTGGCAGACGTGGCACTCAGGGTGGCTAGCTGCTCTGAGGCCAGCAGGACCCTCTCTGATCTCAGGGAAGGGCCAAGTCCTCGGTCTGAGGATCACCTGATTAGGTCAGGCCCACCCAGGGTAACCTCCCTTCGTTGCATCGCTCAGTCTCTTTACCTAGACATGGGAGTGACAGCCCGTCACCTTCACAGGCCCCGTCCCCAAGGGGAGACGGGGTGTGGGGCTCCCCAGGGCCGTCTTAGAATCCCGCCGGCTACATGTGGGTGCAGTTGGCACCCGGCTTATCTGTCAACCTGCTTGCGCTGCTGAAGGGGATTCCGGATATGACGACAATGGGAGCATTTATGGAGCGCCTGCTGTGTGCAGGGCACAGTTCTAGACCCGACATGCGGATCACCTGCTTTAACCCTTGCATACCTGAGAGGCTGTCACCGCCCGAGGCCAGGGTTTGGGCAGAGCGGTGCCCCCGGGACGTGCGCGTGGGAGGGGCACAGGGACAGCACGTGCGCAGGGGCGGGTGGCCGGAGCTGCTCCTGGTGGGCGCCCTGTCAGTGCCGGTTCCTCCTGCTGCCGCAGCGGTGGCTTCCTCGAGGCCCCCGTCCCCACTGCCGCGGCCTGAGTTCCCCATTCCGGCCGCGGGTGGGCTGGAGGCCCCTGCACGGGGTTGCCCAACGCCGCCCCGGGGGCCTCTGCCTGCGAGCGCGTCACCGCCAGTCTTGCGCCATCGCACCTGGACCTCCGGGGTAGGCTGTCCCCACTTCCAGGAAGGAAGCAGGCCTGGTGGGATCCAGAGGCCCCCCCGCCCCGTTCTGCCCGGATTCGGATTCGGATTCGGGTGGCGGCCGTGGAGGGGGTGCCGGGGGTCCAGGCCGCGCTGACCCCCGCCCGCCGCAGGTACGCCTTCACCGTGGTGGCCAACATCACCGTCTTCGGCGCCGCCTGGCTGCTGCTGCGCCTGCAGGGCTCTGCGCGCGAGGGGCCCCCCGACGAGGCCGGCGACCACCTGGGGGTCCAGGACGTGCCGGTGTTCCGGGTGAGCTGGGGCCGCGGCGGGCCGCCCCGAGCCCTGCGCTCGAGCTGCGGCCGCTGACCGCCCCCCGCCCGGTCCGCAGACCCTGTCGCTGTGCGTCGTGGGCGTGGGCGCCGTCTTCTCGCTGCTGTTCCACCTGGGCACCCGGGAGAGGCGCCGGCCACCCGCGCAGGAGCCGGACGAGCGCAGCCCGCTGCTGGCCCCGGCCACCGCGCGGCCGCTGCTGCTCTGGAAGCACTGGCTCCGCGAGCCCTCCTTCTACCAGGTACGCTGGGCGGGGGGCGCACGGACACCCCCTCCGCGGGCTGGGCAGGGAGGGCCGGAATGGGCACACGCGCCCCTTCTGCAGTCCGCACCCGGGGCAGACATGACTAATCGATCAGCGTGCTCTTCCCACGGCGCCGGCCCGGGCCGTGGCTACTAATGGATCAGGCGCAGCGCAGGGGCGCCCCCTGCTGGCGGGAGAGCCCCCTGACCCCCAGCATCCCTCTGTCCGTCTGCGCACAGGTGGGCCTGCTGTACATGAGCACGAGGCTCATCGTGAACCTGTCCCAGACGTACATCGCCATGTACCTCACCTACTCCCTCAACCTGCCCAAGGTGAGCGGCCGGGGCGCCCGGGGCGGGGGTCGGGGGTGTCGCCCGCGAGGACCCCGCTGAGCCCGCGCCCGTCCGCCCGCAGAAGTTCATCGCCACCATCCCCCTGGTGATGTACGTCAGCGGCTTCTGCTCGTCCTTCCTCATGAAGCCGGTGAACAAGTGCATCGGGAGGAACGTGAGTGGTGGCCGCCGCGCCCTCGCAGCTCAGGCCCCCGGAACCCCGGGATCCAGACCGCGGCGTGGGCGCCCCGTGGAAGCCCCGGGCCTGGGAACCGGGTTCCTGGATCTCGGGGCTGCAGAGCGCTAGAACGTTCGGCACTGACCACAGGGCTGGGCAGGGGGTGGCCCCGAGACGGAGGTACAGAAGCCTTTGTTTTGTTTGAGTAGCTCTGCGTTTCCATGTGGGCAGCCACTGCCTCCGGTGGCAGCCGCGTGCGACGGCCCGGGCCTAGGATGTCGGCTCCTCGGAGCTCCCGGCACCTCGGGCTCCCACAGTCCCAGGATCCTCTGAGCTCAAAGCTGGGGCTCCTTAGGGACGGTCTAGCTCGACCCCCTCATTCCTGGGAGGAGGGCAGTGGATTGAAGACCAGAGAGGGCAAGCGCCAGGCTCCTGGCGCCCAGCGAGGTGGGCCTGACTGGGGGGCCCGCCTCCTCTGCAGATGACCTACTTCGTGGGCCTCCTGGTGATCCTGGCCTTCGCAGCCTGGGTGGCGCTGGTCGATGAGCTGGGCATGGCCGTGTACGTGGCCGCCGTGCTGCTGGGCGGGGGCTGTGCCACCATCCTCGTCACCTCACTGGCCATGACGGCCGACCTCATCGGCCCGCACACGGTAGGGCTGGGGGCAGGGCCGGGTGGGGGTCGGGGACCGGGGTCCGGCCGTGGGTGCTGACCCCCTGCGCGTGTCCCCCAGCACAGCGGAGCTTTCGTGTACGGCGCCATGAGCTTCTCAGATAAGGTGGCCAATGGGCTGGCGGTCATGGTCATCCAGAGCCTGCACCCTTGCTCGTGAGTGTCACCCATTTGTTCGTTCATTTAGTAAGAGTGTCCTGAGTGTGTGCTGTGTGCCAGGCACTGCCAGGTCTGGGGGTTTGGCGGTTTGGGTTTGGGTCTAGGCGGTTCACAGGCTGGGGAGACCAAGTTGTTCCTGTCCTCAGGCACTTCGTTTATTCATTCAACAAACACTGTCTCATGTGCCAGGGGCTGAGGGCACAGCATACAGGTGTATGGGGGAACGTGAGTGGGCAGGGCTGGGGGAACCTGGAATCTGCGTACCTCCGGCCCTCAGAACGTGGGGTTCCAGACCCCCGAGTTCACACCTTGTAGAAGCCGGGGACCCGGAACCAAAGCCGGCCTGGCGTCTGTGCTCGGCGAGCTGGGGCAGCACCCGCCTCTCCACTCATCGCACTAACCGATGTGTGACGCAGACCAGTGGTGAGGGGTGGGGAGGACACCACTCACGGCCTGGCGGGGCGGCAGGTCAGGGAGGGCCTCCCGGGGTCGGGGGACGTTGGTCCTGGACGTCGGGGAGGTAGTTCTGGCAGACGGGGAGGGACAGCCCTGGGGCAGGACGGGGCCTGGGGTGTGGGAGGAGGAGCCAGGGGGATCCTGTGGCTGGAGCAGAGGGAGGAAGGGGACAGAGGGAGGAGGGAGGGCGGGGAGGGGACGGGGCAGGTCGCGCGGGGCCTGGGGGGCCCAAGGAGGGGAGCCTGGAGGGCTGCGGGCGGAGGCGGCGGGACGGACTCGGGCTCCGGGCGCCCTCTGGTGGCGGCCGCGGGGAGGACAGACGGGGACCAGGAGGAGGGGCCGGCGCTGGTCCGGGAGGCGACGCTGGGGGCCCAGGCGGAGGCGGAGCGGGGAGAAGTGGGCGGGCCTGGGGTGGCCTGTGAGGCGGAGCCGCACCGGCTGAAGGTGGGAGGGAGGGGAGGAGGGGGTCGAGGGGGCCCCTGGTGCCGGGAAAGGCGGGGCTGTGCCCGGCTGAGCGGGAGGAAGGGCATGGGGGTCCCTCGGCGTCCGCTCACGGCCGCGTCCCCCTCCCCCAGCCTGGAGCTGTGCTGCAGGGCCTGCGTGGGCTTCTACCACTGGGTGATGGTGGCCGTGACGGGCGGCGTGGGCGTGGCCGCCACCCTCTCCCTGTGCAGCCTCCTCGTCTGGCCGATCCGCCTGCGGAGCTGTGAGTTGTAGCCCCTCCCCCCCAAAAAGCCCAAACAGCCACGCCTGGTGGGACAGGGACAGACGCCCTCACTGACCCCACCGCCTTCTCTTGCAGGGGACCCTGGAGCCCAACCCTGACCCCGCCACGACCCCCCGTGTGGAGGAAGCACGACTGCACATTCCACGTCCAGCCGAGGCCGAGAAGCGCCCTGCCTGGCTGCGGGCCGGCGGGCGAGGGCGGGACACGCAGGACCCTGGCGGCTTATCCCGCTGGGACAGGGCCCCTGAGCTAGGCCCTGAGGTCCCCAGGGCCGTGGGGTCCTCGCAGGTCTGGGGGTGCCCCGGTACAGCTCTGGATGGTCTGGGGCCCTCTCTCTGTTGTGTGGGGGCAGGACGTGAGGGGCCCAGGGCTGTGCCGGGCTCAGCCCCGGTTCCTGGCTCACCCTCGGCCCCGCTGGGGTCTCCCGGCCGCTGCCAGGCCTCTTGGGGACAGTGTGTCACGGAGGCAGCCAGGAGTCCCCACTGGGGCTGCCCAGGCCCGGGGTGCCGGCAGGTGAGCCCAGCTCCTGGCTGCGCCAACAGTGAATAAAGAGCCGCCGGTGGGCGCGCGAGGACTCGCTGGCTGTTTGCTGGGACCAGGAGGGGAGGGGACGGCTGGGGCCCTGCGTCCGCCCGGGCTCAGTCACTAGCGCCCCCCAGCTGCCCGCCCATCCCCATCCCGTCCCCATGTGGACACACACACGGCGGCCTGGGCAGCAGGTCTGTATCAGTAAGGGGCCGTGGGGACAGCTGGGGCCCGCTGGCCGGTGGAGGGACAGTAAGGCTCCAGGTTCCACTGCCAGTACATCTGGCTGGTGTGGCGCGGGCGCTGGGCCGCGGACAGGAACGGCACATAATCGGACGCCCGCCACAGCGGCTCCACCCCGTGCGGGTGTCTGTTGACCACTGCAGGGCCAGGACCTGTCACCTCCTGGCCCCACCTCCGTCCCCGGGCAGGTTCCCCCCTCTGGGGGCCACCCGTCCCCGTCCCCATCCCCTGGCTCGGCCACTCCTCACCGTACTCCTTGCCGGGGGTGGCTCTGTCCTTCCACAGCATGCTGCCCCAGCGCGGGCGGGGTGCCCCGGACTGCGCGGGGACCACCGGGTCGTACCAGGCGGTCTCGCGGAGGCGCAGGGTGTAGGCTGCAGGGGGGGTGGGGAGGGGGGAGGTCATCTCCGCTCTCCGTTGTCCCACCTTCCCTGGGGCTGGCCGGGGGCCCGGGCGCTCACCTGACGGCAGGCTCCGCTCCCGATGGCTGCAGCATCCGTGCCAGCGGGCGTAGGCCTCGCAGTAGGGGCTGTCCGGGGACCTGGGGAGCGTGTACCAGGCCTCACGGGGGTCCGAGTTGGTCAGGCCGGTGTACCACAGCTGGCCGGCCGCGTCGTGCCCCATGGGCGTGTACTTCCAGCGTGTGGCCTGCTTGATGGCCGGCGCCCAGCGGGGCCCCTCCAGGGACAAGTAGTCATCGCTGGGGGCGGGAGGTGGGGGAGGCTGAGCCCACAGCCGCCCTGTCCTCTCCGGGCCTCTGCTTGCCCGTCTCCAGGAGGGGCGTTGCCACGCTGAGGGTGCAGAAGCCTGGCCATGGCACGGGGGCCTGCCTCGGTCCCCACCCGGCCCTATCTGTCCTTCGGCGCTGGTCACCCCCACCCGGGCTGGCAGAGGTGGGCCAGCTGACCCCTTGTGGCCCCCTCCTCTGCCGCTTCGTCCTTGGCTCCCCAGGACCCTCCCAAACCTTTCAGCTTTTCTTGCCTCTTCCCCAGGGGACTCCAGGGAGGGACGAAGGCTCTGGCCTCTCCTGGGATCCTGACCTTGTTCAGCCTCTCAGCCCTGCAGGCCCCTTCCTCCAGGCAGCCCCCTGGCCTGGAGGTGCGTCAGGAGCAAGGGATCTAGGCTGCAGCTGAGTGGGTGCCCGTTGGTTTGGCCTGAGAGCCATGGACTGGGGACACAGGAAAAGCACGTGGGGGTGCCCACGCTCCTGGGCAGCCCTTGGGGAACCCTGTGCCATTGTCCTGCACCCAGTCGTCAGGGGCCAGCTGGGAGTGAGGCCGAGCTCTTGTTGAAAGGAGAAACTATGTAGTTACATGTGTCTGTTCCAGGGGCCTCTGGCGCCAGAGACTGCCCTGGGCTGAAGGCACCAGGAGGGCTTCCCTGAGGCAGAGGGGGCGGCATGTGCAAAGGTCCTGGGGCAGCAGGGGGCCGTTTAAGGAACAGAGGCTGCGGTGCAGACAAGGGAGTGGAGATACACTCATCATGGCAACAATCAAACCTCAGTGAGGTATCATTGATACTAAAAATGAAGAAAAGTGACAAGACCCAAAGCTGCAGAAGCTGCAGGGAAATCTGCTTGACTGGAAACCTCGAATGGCAGTTCCTTCCTGGACACAAAGACGGGCCTGTGCTTTGACCTGGCGAGCTTGCTCCTGGGAAATCCCCCCAGAGGATGAGGGGTCAGCCCCAGGATGGCCCAGCAGGGCTCCGACAGAAGGCTTCCATCTCTGCCTCGCACGGGGCGCCGGCTCAGGGTCCTCGCTCCAGCAGATGATCGGTCATGGAGAACCGGAACCCACAGGTCTCATGAAAGGTGGGGCCTTCAGTTCAGTTGAACGACACAGCAGAGGGTGGGAGAGCAGACAGGCGAACCAGAACAGAGGGTCGGCCCACTGAGGACCAGGCAGGGGAGTCACCCAGTCGGAGCAGCAAAGAGAAGAGTGAAAAATGGTGAAGATAGCACGAGGGGCTTATGGGACGACATCAAGCAGACCAACACTCGCATTACAGGGGTCCCAGAAGGAGAACAGAGAGAAGAAGGGGCAGGAGTCCTGAGGACATAGAGACTGAAAGCTCCCCTAACCTGGGCAGGGAGACAGACATCCAGACCCAGGAAGCCCAGAGGGTCCAAATAAGATGAATCCAAAGAGACTCATGCTAAGACAGATTGGCATCAAAATGCCAAGAGTTAAGGACAAGGAGAGAATCTTAGAAACAGCAAGAGGAGGCCAACTTGTTCCGTACAAGGGAACCCCCGTGAGACCATGGCAGGGTTCTCACTTCGCAGGCCAGAACGGAGTGGCATGTGCTGAAAGGAAAAACTTTCAACCGAGAAAACTACCCAGCTAGGTTATCATTCCGAATTGAAGGGGAGAGGAAGAGATTTCCAGACAAGCAAAAGCTAAAAGAAGTCATCACTACTAAACTGGCCTTACAAGAAATGTTAAAGGGACTTTTTTCTTTTTTTTTTTTGAGGAAGATTAGCCCTGAGCTAACTGCCGCCAATCCTTCTCTTTTTGGTGAGGAAGACTGGCCCTGAGCTAACATCCGTGCCCATCTTCCTCTATTTTCTATGTGGGACGCCTACCACAGCATGGCGTGCCAAGCGGTGCCATGTCCGCACCTGGAATCCAAACTGGCGAACCCTGGGCCGCCGAAGCGGAACGTGCGCACTTAACCGCTGCGCCACCGGGCCAGCCCCTAAAGGGACTTCTTTAAGCTGAAAAGAAAGGGCACTAATTAGTAACAGGGAAACATGTGAAAGTATAAATCTGACCAGTAGAGATAAATATGTAGTAAAAATAGTGGCTTAATCACTTATAAATGTAATATGAAAGTTAAAAGCAAAAGTAGGAAAAACAACTAAGTCCAATGATTAGTTAAGGGAGACACAAGACAAAAGATGTAAAATGTGACATTGAGGATATAAAACGTGGTGGGGAGTAAAGATGTAGAGCTTTACACCGGGATCAGGTATCCGTGAGCCTCGTCACCACAAAGCAAACACACACAGTAGATACACACGAGATAACGAGAAGGGAACCTAAGCGTAACACTACAGAAAGTCATGCAACACGAGGGAAGGAAGCGAGAGAGGAAGAGAGAACTGCAAAACAGCCAGAAAACAATTCACAAAATGACAATAAGTACAGCCTATCAATAATCGCTCTAAATGTAAATGGACTAAGTTCTCTGATCAAAAGACAGAGTGGCTGATTGGATAACAAAACATCTATATGCTGCCTACAGGATACTGACTTCAGATGTGAGGACGCACAGACTGAAGGTGAAGGAATGAAACAAGATGTTTCATGAAAATGGAAACCAAAAACCTGGGGTAGCTATTTTCATATCACAGAAAATAGACTTTAAAACAAACACTGTAGAAAGAGACAAAGAGATTCATCATTACATATGATAAAAGGGTCAATCTAAGAAGAAGATATAACATCTCTAAGTATTTATGTACCCAACAGAGGGGCTCATAAATACATCAAATAAATATTAAGAGACCTAAAGGGGGAAAGTGACAGCAAGACAATACTAGTTGGGGAGTTTAATACCCCCAGTTATGTCCATGGATAGAGCATTCACACAGAAAAGCAGTAAGGACACACTGTTGGCCGACCTGGTGGCATACTGGTTAAGTTCATGCACTCTGCTTAGGTGGCCTTGGGTTTGCAGGTTTGGATCCCGGGCGTGGACCTACACACTGCTCATTGAGCCACGCTGTGGCAGCATCCCACATACAAAATACAGGGAGATTGGCACAGATGTGAGCTTGGGGCAAATCTTCCTCAAGCAAAAAGAGGAAGATTGGAAATGGATGTTAGCTCAGGGCTGATCTTCCTCACCATAAAAACAAAAACAAACAAACAAAAAAACTTTTGGAAAAAAATGACACACTGGCCTTGAACAACACATTAGAATAAATGGACTTAAGAGATGTATACAAAACATTCCATCTAATAGCAGCAGACCACACATTCTTCTCAAGTGCACATGGAACATTCTCCAGGAGAGACCCTATGTTAGGCCATAAAACAAGTCTCAGTACATTTAAGAAGACTTAAGTCATATCAAACATCTTTTCTGACCACATGGTTTGAAAATAGAAATTACACTAAGCAAACTGGAAAATTGATACATGTGTGGAGATTAAACAACGTGCTAATGAACAACCAATGGGTCAAAGAAGAAATCTAAAGAGAAATAAAATAACCTTGAGACCAAAAAAATGGAAATACGACATACCCAAATCTGAGATGCAGCAAAAGCAGTTCTAAGAGGCAAGTTCATAGTGATAAATGCCTATGTCAAGAAACAAGAAAAATCTCAGATGAACAATCTAACTTTACACCTAAAGGAACGAGACAAAGAAGAACAAATGAGGCCCAAAGGCAGAAGAAAGAAGAAAATAATAAAGATCAGAGTGCAAATAAATTAAACAGACTAAAAAGATAATAGGAAAGATCAATGAAACTAAGAGCTGGTTCTTTAAAAAGATGAACAAAAGTGACAAACCTGTAAAAAAATGGGAGAGGACTCAAATAAATAAAATCAGAAATGACAGAGAAGTTACAAGTGAAACCAAGGAAATAAACGGTTGTAAGAGACACTACAAATGAGTGAATGTCAACAAATTGGGTAACTTAGAAGAAATGGATGAATTCCTCGAAACATACAACCTACCAAGACTAAATCACAAAGAAACAGAAAATGTGACCAGAGCAATTACTAGTAAGAAGGTTGAATCAGTAATCAAGAATCTCCCAGCAAACAAAAGTCCAGGACCGGATGCTTTCACTGTGACTTCTACCAAAGAAAGAAGATTTAATACCTATCCTTCTCAAACTCTTCCAAAAACAGGAGAGACCATACACTTCCAAACTCATTGTATGAGGCCAGCATTACCCTGATACCAGAATGAGGCAAGGAGGCCACAAGAAAAGAAAACTAGACGCCAATATCCCTGATGAATGTAGATGCAAAAGTCCTCATCAAAATATTAGCAGACCGAATTCAACGATGCATTACAGGATCCCACATCGTGACCCAGAGGGATTCATTCCAGGGATGCAGGGGTGGTTCAACACCTGCAAGTCAGTCACGGTGACAGACCGCCTTGGAAGAATGAAGAATGAAAACCACATGATCATCTCGATAGATGCAGAAAAAGCACTTGATAAAATTCAACATTCTTTCATGATAACTCTCAACAAAGTGGGTACAGAGGGAACAATACCCCAACATAATAAAGGCCACATATGATAGGCTCACAGCCAACATCAAAGTCAACGGTGAAAAGCTGGAATCTTCTCCTCTAGGACCAGGAACAAGACAAGGATGCCCACTCTCACCACATCCAACCTAGTATTGGAAGTCGTAGACAGAGCAATTAGGCAGGAAAAAGAAATAAAAGGCAGTCAAACTGGAGAAGAAGAAGAAAGCCTGTCACTCTTTGCAGATGACATCATCATATACAGAAAACCCTAAAGACCTCATCAAAAAACTGTTAGGACCAACAAATTCAGTAAAGTTGCAGGGTAGAGAGTCAATATGCAAAGAAATCGACTGCATTTCTATACACCAATAAGGAACCAGCGGAAAGAGAACGAAAGCAACCCCATTTACAGTTGCATCAAATAAGAATAAATACCTAACAATAAATTTAACCAAGGAGATGAAAGACCTGTATATTGAAAACTAGAAGACACTGATGAAAGAAACTGAAGACACAAATAAAGGGAAAGATAGTCCTTGCTCAAGGACTGGAACAATCGTTGTTAAAATGTCCATATTACCCAAAGCAATCTACAGATTCAATGCAATCCCCATCAAAATTCCAATGGCATTTTTCAAAGAACTAGAATAATCCTAAAACCCGTATGGAACCGGAAGAAACTCCAAATAGCCAAAGAAATCTTGAGAAAGGAGAACAAAGCTGGAGGCATCGTGCTCCCTGATTTTAAAT
Organism: Equus caballus; assembly: GCF_041296265.1. Taxonomy (NCBI): domain Eukaryota; kingdom Metazoa; phylum Chordata; class Mammalia; order Perissodactyla; family Equidae; genus Equus; species Equus caballus. Next base: position 2,562,258 of record NC_091690.1, on the reverse strand, counting down.
TGTATTACAAAGCTACAGCCATCACAACAGTATGGTGTTGGCATAAAAACAGACACATAGATCAACACAACAGAAGAGAGAGCCCAGAAATAAACCCACGCACATATGGTCAGTTAATTTACAACACAGGAGGCAAGAGCACACAATGGGGAAAGGACAGGGTCTTCAATAAATGGTGTTGGGAAAACTGGACAGCCACATGCAAGAGAATGAAACTGGACGCTATCTTACACCAAACACAAAAATTAAGTCAGAGGAGATCAAAGACTTTAATGTAAGACCTGAAACCATAAAACTCACGGAAAAAAACATAAGCAGTAAGCCCCTTGACGTTGGTCTTGGTGATTTTTTTAATCGGACACCAAAAATGGAAACAATGAAAGCAAATAAGTGGGACTACATCAAACTAAAGAGCTTCTGCAAAGCAAAGGAAACCATCAACAAAATGAAAAGAGAACCTACTGAATGGGAGAAAAGATTTGCAAATCATCTCTCTGATAAGGGACTAATATCCATAATATATAAAGAACTCATACAATTCAATAAAAAAAAATTTGATTAAAAAATGGGCAGAGGATCCGAGTAGGTTTTTCCAAAGACGACACAGAGAGATGCTCGACATCACTAGTCATCAGGGAAGTGCCAATGAAAACCACATGAGATGCCACCGCACACCTCTTAGGATGGCCATCAGCAAAGAGTCGACAGATAACAAGTGGACGTGGAGAAAAGGGAAGCCTGGTGCGTGGCTGGTGGGATGTAAATTGGTGCGGCCACTATGGGAAACGGCATGGAGGTTCCTCAAAAACTAGAATTCTCATACGATCCTGCAATCCCACTTCTGGGTGTTTCCTAGAAGAAAAGAAAAACACTAACGCGAAAAGATCTATGCACGCCCGCGTTCATCACAGCCTTATTTACAATCGTCATGGAAACGACCTAAGTTTCCAACAATGGATGAGTGGATGAAGAAGATGAGGCGTGTGTACATATATATGCAACGGAATATTATTCAGCCAGCAAAAAGGATGAGATCGTGCCGTTTGTGACAAGATGGCTGGAGCTTGAGGGCATTACGCGCAGTGGAATAGAGAAAGACAAACACTGTATGATCTCTTACACGTGGAATCTAGACAACGACAAGCTCATGGATAAGAGAACAGACTGTGGTTGCCAGAGGTGGGGGCGGGGGTGGGAGAGCCCGGTGAAGAGGGTCAGAGGCTAAAAAGAGAAAACGATACGGTGCATTACTGAGGATCGATGACGACAGAAGACGCGATCGGTTTCTTCTTGATGAACGAACAGAAAAGCAGGATGGAAGTTACCACAGTATCAATTCCAGTTCAAGTGACTTTCCTTTTGAACCGTAACATGACAAGAAAACTTACTTTGAAATAGAAACCCTAGTTTAAGGAATATCCATGCTCACATTTTCCACTTGAGCAAACAACTTACATTTACCTGTTTTCTGCAAAAAAAGTTGATTCTAATAGGACCTTTTTAGTCAAGCAGAGCAGCTATAAAGGGTTAAGCATGAAAATAACCCTTGTTAATACTGATAGGAACCTTTCATAATATAAGCCTCACACCAATGAAATACACAGAAGGTGACTTTCTAAGTATTTCTGGCATCATCTTAAGTTTAAAAAAAGAAAAAAAAAAAAGACAGAGAAAAAGCCAGGATTGGCCTGGCCGGTTCCAGATCGTCCGTCTGGGGAACCCCACATCGCCGGGTTTGCCCCGCCAGGGGGATTTCAAGGGACGCCCCACCCTTTAGAAGTGAACGTTTCTGAACTGCAAAAGGCACCTGGTTTGTGAGATGCGCTTAAAACGCTCTAAAATAAGACGCGTGTGAGTCTCTATGTTGCCAATGATCCCTCATGAAAAAACAAACATTATAGCTGGGAAAAATTTTTTTCTCGTGACAAATGAATGCCTTTTGGTCTCGGATCAAGAGATTTCCTTGCATTGAAATAAAAATTAGTGTTAAAAAAAGTGTCCCCTCTTGCCCCAGCCGCCAGCCCCCGGCATGTGGGCTGCCACCCTCATTTCTTCTGCCCGCTTCCAGGAGGAGGCAGCGTGCGTGGATCTGCCTTGCTCACCGTTTCACTTTTTTTTTTCTTTTTTGAGGAAGGTTAGCCCTGAGCTAACTACTGCCAATCCCCCTCTTTTTGCTGAGGAAGACTGGCCCTGAGCTAACTGCTGCCAATCCCCCTCTTTTTGCTGAGGAAGACTGGCCCTGAGCTAACTACTGCCAATCCCCCTCTTTTTGCTGAGGAAGACTGGCCCTGAGCTAACTGCTGCCAATCCCCCTCTTTTTGCTGAGGAAGACTGGCCCTGAGCTAACTGCTGCCAATCCCCCTCTTTTTGCTGAGGAAGACTGGCCCTGAGCTAACTGCTGCCAATCCCCCTCTTTTTGCTGAGGAAGACTGGCCCTGAGCTCAATCCGTGCGCATCTTCCGCTCCATTTCACACCTTTCCTTGATGCCTTTCTTTGGACACAGAGCAGAAGCTGCTCGCTCCTGTTTTGAGAGCCGCGTACTCATCCGTTAGTCACTGTAAGCAGTCCTTATTAACAATGCTTTCCAGGGCTGGAAGTCCCCCCAGATTCACGTGCCCTCCCGTGGAAGCAGGGGCGAGTGCAGGACTCTGTGGAGGTGAGGTCATGCTGGGGAGGGCGGGCTGGCTGCACGGCCTGGGCCCTTGTAAGGAGAGGGCATCTGGACACAGACGGGCAAGGTGCGCCATGACGGAGGCAGAGACGGGAGTGAGGCCCCCACAGGCCCAGGGCCACCAAGGCGTGCCAGTGAGTCACCGGAAGCTGGGAGAGACACGGGACAGAGCCCCCTGACATGAGGCCCGGGGGGAACCCCCTGGATCCCTGACTCCGGCCGCCAGAGCTGGGGGAGGACGGATGTGTGGGGCTCACGCAGACACTGGTTCACTCCGTGCTGGGCACAGTGACCACTCCCGTGGGCACAGCCTGGTGCGCTCTGCACGCCAGCTGGGAGCTGGGTACCGGGGTCGGGGGCGGGGAGGGGATGTGGAGCCGCCCGGCTAGGATGCTGGAGTGGTGCAGACGGGCCGTCTATGGGGCCGGGGAGCTGGGCATGGGGGGGGGATGCGGGAGCAGCGGGGTTAGGATGCGGAAGGGCGGCACCGCCCCTCTGCTCCTGCGTCGCTGTGCACCCCTAGCCATGTTGCACAGGGTCCTCAGGGCCTGGTGCCCCCACACCTTGGAGCACTGGGAAGCCCCCCACCCCAGCCCCCCGGCCCAAAGCCGTGGGCTCCCCCTGGGCCGCTGGAGAGAAGCCAGACCCAGGCCGAGCGGCCTGAGACCCAGCGAGCTCGCTCCGTGCGGGGCGGGGCGGGCGCCCACCTGTACAGAGGAGCCGGGGAGTCCACTTCGAGGGTCCCCCGCGGGACGTAGGGCAGGGCAGGGTCCCGCTGCAGGCTCTGCATGTCTGCCTCCGGGTCCCAGGAGCTCTGGCCTAGAAGGCCTGGGGACCACTGTTGACAGCAACAAAGGCCGCCCACCCTGGGTGTCCTGGCAACGGCGCTGGCCAGCCCGGCCCCATCCAGGCCCCTCCCCCGGCTGAGGGCAGAGGCTGCAGGCAGGAGGTGGGGACACCCCTGGGGGGGTCTAGCCGTGAGCCCCGCCTCCTGGTACCTCGAGCTGGGCCCCTCCCAACACTCCCACGGTGGGTCTGCCAGCTGAACGAAGCTTCCCGATTCCCCTCCCGCATCCTCAGCTCCACCCTCCCAGGGCTCAGGCTGGGACCCGAGTCCCCAGCTCCTCTCTTCTCACCCCACCACCATCCAGTCCTTCGTGTTTCCAGAATAAACCAGAGTGAAACCCTGCACACCCACGTTCACAGCAGCCAAAGCTCAATGCCCATTAACCGCAGAACGGATCCACAGTGTGTCCATCCACACGCTGGAGCACAACGCAGCCGTGACGAGGAGCGAGGCCCTGACACAGCCGCACGTGGACGGACCTGAACACACGACGCTCAGGGAGAGAAGCAGACACAGAAGGACACACGGCGTGTGACCCCATTGACAGGAAACGTCCAGAACAGGCAGATCCACAGACAGAGAGCGGGCTTGTGGGGGCCAGGGGCTGGGGAGTGACTGATGGGGACGGGGGTTTCTTTTGGGGGAGATGGAATGTTCTGGAATTAGTGGTGATGGCAGCACAACATAATAAATATACTAAAACCCACTGAATTGTACAGTTTAAGACAGTAAATTGTATGTTATGCGTGTTTTATCAAAATAAAAAAAATGGAACAAAACCCCAGAATCTCCACTGTTCACCACCCCCACCTGGTCCCCGCCAGGGTCACATCATCACCCTCCTAGACAAAGCCTCCCCCCTCGTCTCTCTGTGCCCCTGCCCCCGGTTGTCGGGTCTCCACACAGCAGTCTCCTCCCTTCCCAGGTCAGCACACACCCAGGGCTCCCCACCACTCAAGGGAGAAGCCCAAGTCCCGCCCAGGCCCACTAAGGCCCACACGACCTGCTCCATCTCTTCCTCCCTCTGTCCCCCTCACTCCCTCTGCTCCAGCCACATGGGCCTCCTCACTGTTTCTCCCACACGCCAGGCCGGGGCCTGCCCCAGGGCCTTTGCATGGGCTGTGCCCACTGCCTGGAACACCCTCTGCTCAGGTGTCTCCTGCTCTCCTTCAGGCCGAGGGTTCAATGTCGGGTGTGTAGTGGCCTCTACTCAAAGCCGCCTCTTCCCAAGGCTTCCTACTGTGACAGCCACGTGGGCTGCCTAAGGCTCTACTGTGCCACTCACATGCCACAACAGAAGGTCTTGGGGTCTGGTCTCATCACCATTGCCCAGGACGGGGGTCTGCACCTGGAGGGAAGGGCCTGGGGTGCGCCACCCGGTGTGGGCAGCAGCTCGCTGCAGGGGCCTTACCCCGTTCTCAACACCCCAGGGCCCCCAGCCTGCCGGCCGCATCCCGTGTTGCCACCCCATCAGCCTCCCCTCTGGCTTGGCTTTCCAGGCCCCGGACCTCCCGCTCCCCCTCGGTCACTTCCGCCACCCCTCTCCTCTGCACCTTAGCACCCTGGCCATGCTCCCCGCCCCTGAGCTCGCCCCCCGGAGGCTCCTGTGCCCCCCGCGGGGATGCGCGCCTTCTGCCACTCCACCCTCGCCTCCCTGCCACCACGCCTCGACCTTCCCCTCTGCCAGCACCAGCTCCCTCTCCCTTCATCGCAAAAGCGACTTCGGGCATCAACAGAGACCAGCCTCGCCCCAGCCCAGCCAGCCCTCCTGCGTGCAGGGCCCCCGCAGGCCTCGGTCCCCGTCGGGCAGCCGGAGGCAGCAGCAGCGCCTGGCCCCCGAGAGCTGCTGTGCGCCCCCTCCGCCAGCCCTCACTGCGAGCGCAGGCCACCTGGGCCCCATGCTCCTTGCCCAGACAGCCACTGGGGTCTCCTCCTCCCCACAGCAGGGGTACCCGGCTGGGCCCCAAGGACTGGCAGGAACCCACACCCTCAGCCTCAGGGACCACAGATTCAGGGACCCCGGTGCCCCCCGCAGACCGCCCACGAGTGGTCTCTGCAGCCAGCTCGCCCAGGGCCAGCTGCTCGCTGCCCGTCCGTGACATTCAGGCTGGTCTGGGGCCCCGGGTGTGTGCAGACTCCAGCTGTGGGCCCCCACCCCAGCTGGGCACCAAACAGACAGATGGACAGCCAGCCCTAGGTGTGCATGAACCCACTCTGGTTTAATGACAATGACACAGCATTCATTACATGAGACCTAGGCTGGCTCTGCGCCGGGCGCCCGTCGCCTCCCCTCCACCCAGCTCGCGCACCGGGAACAGCCTTGCCACTCTCAGCTGGCTGCCCTGGTGCAGTCGGGTCGGGCGGCACCCAGGGGCTCGCACACAGACAGCTCCCAGGCCCTTTGGCCACTGCACGGGGCGGGGGACCACAGACGGGCTGTTTTCTTCTTAAAAAAAAAGACTCGAACAAACAAAAATAAGGTCTCGACGGATCGAAATACACACATCTATGTACACTGCCCCTCGCCCACCCCGAGTCCAGGCAGGTTCCGGGCGCGGAAGGTGGCGCCCTCGGCCCCCTGCCCTCCCCAGCCAGCCTCACACACTGCGGGGACCCGTCTACAGAGACACGAACACGTCCAAAGAAAAGTCACAGATACGTATATACACATGCACACACGAGGCCGACGGTGCGAGAGCACGAGGCTGCCAGAACCCGGGAGTGGGGTGATGGGGTCTCTGTGCGGCCGTTCCCGGACCCTGCAGGACCCTCGCCCCGCCCAGGCCTGCTCGGCCCCGACCTGAGGGGGAGGCGGCGCTCAGGCCGCGGCCCAACCTCCCTCCCATCCGATTTCTCCTGGTCTGGAGCTAAGGTCAGAGGGAGCGGGCCCGGGCGCAGCTGGGGACAGGGCAGAGGACGAGGAGGCGGGACAGGGTCTGGGAAAGCTCAGGAAGCTTCTGGGGGACCAGCTGGCTGCCCCAGAGCTGGAGGTGCAGATGGACAGGACCCATGGTGGGCCTGGAGGGAAGGCTGGGAAGGATGGCCGGGCGCCCGCAGGACCTGGCCCTTGGGGTCACTTCGGCCCTCAGGCCCCCTAACTGGCCGTCCAGCATGCCACAAGAGCCGGAGTCCCACTAGGGAAGGGAACAGGGCTGTGAGCCCGTCAGTGACAAGGATGGCACACGGTCAGGGTGAGGACATGGTGACACGAGGTGACTTCAGTCTTGCCGGGACAGCCGGTCCATCTCCAGATGACCTTCGGCATGGAGCCGCCTGGGGCCTGCTCCTGCCGCCCAGCTGGGCCCCCGGAAACATCCCCAGGGTGGCTGCCGGGGCAGGACGGCAGAGGCGGCCACGAAGAAACCTCAGAGGTGGCAACGTCCCTCTGACCCACGGGCCAACCTGAGGTGGCACGTCGGCCCAGCACTCGGGTCCTCCTGCGGCCGGCCGGCCTGGCGTCCAGCCGTGCGTCCCATGGCAGGTGTGGCAGGGGTGGCGGTGGTGAACACAAGCTTCTGGGAAGAGCATGCAGCCCCGAGGTGGTGCCGGCACGAACGGAAGCGGGCGGGGGCCAGGAGGCGTCCAGCCCTCTCTGAGGGCAGCTGGTCCGAGGCAGGGCCCGCTCCTGGGGCCGACGACGTCCCCGCCCCAGACACCGGCGACAGGCTCACAATCAGGCTTTAATGAGAAGCTTCAGGGTCTCTCCAGGCCCGGCTCCCCGCCCACCCGGCCGCCTGCCTCCGGGCCCACGAGCGGGGAGGGGAGGGTCCGTGCGGGCTGACGGGCCATCTGCCGACTGGGACGGCGGGCCCGCAGCTTTACCGGATCCTGGTGAAGAGGTTGAGGACGGACACGGATTCCTGCAGGGCACACGGGGCGACGCTGAGCTGCAGCCCCAGCGGCCTCCCGCAAGTGGCTCAGCAGGGGGGGATGTTCATCCCAGGGGGAACCCAAGGCTTCGGGCCAGGGGGCTGGGGTGGGCGGCTTCCCAGCGCCCAAGGTGTGGGGCCACCAGGCCCTGAGGGCCCCATGCAATGTGGCTAGGGGTGCACAGCCATGCAGGAGCAGAGGGGCAGGGCACCCAGGAGGACCCCCGGGGAGAGATCAATGGGGCCAAGGGTGGCGGGGGACGGCCAGGGGACAGGCCGAGGGGACGCGCAGGGGGACAGCTGGCACTGATACCGACCCACTTTACCTTTGTCGAACGGGTTTTGCTAAAGACATTCCAGAACCTCAGGGTTTCATCTCCAGCACCAGTGACGATGGCCTCTCCATCAGGGGACATCGCCTGCAGAGGGACAGATGCCATCGTCCTTGTGCCCTGCAGATGGCCCCGCCGACAGAGGATGGCAGGAGCCAGGGGCAGGGAGTCGGGCCCCAAAGCCACAGCAAGCCTCGGCTGCCAGCTCGGAAAGGGAAGGCAGGCCCGAGGCTGCCCCACCAGACCTGGGGTGGAGCGTTCCTCTGAAAACACGGAGGATGCCACCACCCTATCTCCAGGAGGAACGGCCTGCTCTGTGACGCTGGGCAAGGGATAGGCCAGATGCAGCACAGAACATTTCTTTCTGGTATGACACAGAAAATGGAAGAAGGAGCATGGCCGGGAGACGGGCTCCTTCTCCAGCCTCGTGCAAACGACTCTGAACCGTCCAGAGACAACCGCAGCCGTTGGCACGGGGCACTTCTGGCAGCGGCTGTGTGCATGTACACACGCGTGTGAAAATAAACACCCAGGTAGAGACTCGAGGAGGCACAGCCGCCCTTCCCCACAGGGCGGGGGGAGAGTCCGGCCCAGGAGGCCCAAAGCGATGCCACCACTGGATGCCCGAGGGCACCAGCCGCCGGGCGGTTGGGTCCAGGCCCCTGCGCTGGAGTGGCTGACCCCCTGCCCCGGGCCCGGCGGACTCACCAAGTAGAGGACCCGGTAGGAGTGGCCGGTCAGCTTGGCCACCTGCGTCAGAGACGGGTACTTCCAGACCAGGATCTGGTTCTGCGAGTAGCCGTGCGTGCTCACCTGTGGGGAGACGGCGCCATGGGCCCTGGGGCTCCTCCCGCGGCCCTGGGCCCAACACACCCCTGGGAACAAGGACAACGGGCCTGCCTCGTGGTGCAGACCACGGTGACAGCCCCTCCCCCTGCACTCGGTGATGGCTGGATGGAGACGGGGCCGCTGGCTGACTGAGCCCAGGTCCTCTGAGACCTGGGGGCAGGGGCCTGGCTTCCCCCAGGACCCCAGGGGAGGCCGTGACGGGCCCAGGGCTCGTGCTCTGCCCGCCTGCAGCGCCTGGCCGAGCACCCGGCCGAGTGCCCCCAGGCTGGGGGCCCACACTCACCAGCTCGTTGGCGTGCTTGGACCAGGCCAGGTTGCACACCTGGGAGCCCGTGTCGATGCACTGCAGCGGCTGCCCCGTGAGCGTGTTCCAGAAGCGGATGCAGCGGTCGGCCGTGCCTCCGCCGGACGCCAGCAGCCCGTGCTGGTGCGGGGACCAGGCGATGGCCTTCACAGCTGCCAGGTGCTCCGTGTACTGCTGCACGGGGCTCAGGCTCGAGTGGTTCCAAACCAGCAGCTGGGGGGCAGTGGCTGTGAGGCCGGGGTGGCGGCGGCCCCCATCACGGTCCTCACTCGGGGTCCCCTGGGGGTGCACCCTCTCCACCCCTGCTCTCAGAGAGGGCTGGCCAGGTGGGAGGGACAGGCTGAGCCCGGGCCAGTGAGGGGTCGGGGTGCCTACCTTGTTGTCGTTGCCCCCTGAGGCGAGGAGCTGGTGGTCCGTGGACCACTTGAGCCCGCACACCTCCTGCCGGTGGCCCTGGAGCCGCCGCTCCGACTGCAGGGGCGGGGTGCGGATGTCCCTCTGCAGGATCATGCGGTCCCGGCTCCCCGACGAGAGCTGGTCCGCGTTCCAGGCCAGCGCCCCTGGAAGCCAGACCAAGAGCGGGATGAGGCCTGGCCTCTGGGGGTCGCACCCGCCCCCAGGGACCCGGGCGGCTCCTCACCGACACGCGCCGTGTGGCCTTCCAGCATGGACAGCTTCTTGCCCGCGGCCGCGTCCCAAATCTGCACGAAGCCCTTGTGTGTGCCGACGGCCACCAGGTTCCCCTAGGCCCGAGGACGCAGGCGAGAGGGCGTCAGGCCCAGCGTGAGAACCCTCACTCGGCCCCCTGCCCCCGGCCTCCCTGCTCTCCCCTCCCCCTCCTCACGCAGGAGCCTTAGGCTGTTTCTGTATAAGATCTTTAACACACATCCCTTTGGATCAGGGTGACAACCTTCCTCAGAACTTTTCGGGAAGACGGTTACAGAGCGTAGGTTTGTCAAAACCCAGCCACTAGGGGCTGCGGGCAGCTCTGCGGGGGCCGTGCCCGATCCAGTGTCTCATTCCCACCAGACCGGGGACAGGCGAAGGCACAGACATCCCTCCTGGGACCCAGACACGTGGCCTCCAGGCTGGAGTCTGGCTCCTCTGGGTCTCTGAGACCCCTGACACTATGGAGGGTGGGCCCTGCCAGCGAGGCCTGGTCAGACCTCCCTGCGCCAACCCTGCCCAGAAGGGGACGGCCTGTGTACTGACCCGCTCAGACCAGCCCACGGAGGTCACCGAGTCCCCTTCCACCGAGAGGTCGCAGAGCCGGGTCACCTGGAGGAAAGGGGATCAGTCGGCGTGAGGGGACGTGCTGCCTGCTGGGCCTTCAAGGCCCTGACCCTCCGTTCACCCATCCATCCATCCTGACCCTCCATCCATTTATCTGTCCGTCTGTCTGTCCATCCATCCGCCCACCAGCCCACTCGCTCATCCGTCCCTCACTCACACCCTAGGCCTGAGACAGGGGCACCAGGACTGGGATGGGGACAATGTGGCTGGCTGCTTGGGTGGCTGCCCAAGGATGACTGACTGCACAGGGCCTGGGGGACGCTCGGGTGACGAGGGCATCACACAGAGGGGTCCTTCCAGCAGGGCAGGCCATGGCTGGGGGTGGTTGGGGGAGGTGCCAGCCCTCCTACCGCGGGGGCGGTGCTTGCCCTGACCCCCCGACACTGGATTCATCCCTGAGAATGCCCACGGCAGGGCAGTGCCCTCGCCCTGCAGCCAAGCCCTCGGTGCGGCCGGCAGCTCCTCGGAGGTTTACCGCTGGGGTGGCAGGGACGACACACTCCATCAGGACGGGACCTCACGGCGGTGCCCAGGCTCAGTGAGCTTGGCTACCCGGCACCCCTTCTGCTGACTCGGGCAGGGGGACACAGGGCCTCCACCCACACTGCTGACAGACCCCAGAGCCCGGGCTGCACTGGGGGCAGGCCCCATGGTGGGGACGCGCAGAGTGCCACCCTGGGCTCCGGATGGCCCCGCCCGGCTCGGCCACCAGGAGGCCGCTCTGCAGCCTGCGGGGACGCAGATGTGCACCAGCGCGCGCCCACGCACACTGCGCTCAGCGGCGCCCACCTGGCTGGTGCAGGCGCTCCACAGGTACACGCAGGTCCCCAGCCCCACGCTGAGCACGTTGAGCGACGACCAGTCCACCAGGTTCAGATAGAAGTCGTCCTGCAGCTCGGGCGCGTCCAGGACCTTGAAGGGGATCTTGGAGATCTTGCGGGTGGGCTTCCGCGGCGACCGCAGCAGCTTCTGGCTGCAGGGAGCACCCGAGATAGTGACCCTGCCCCGCCCCTGAGCCACCTAGGGCAGCTGTGCGGGAACCTCCCCACCCTGGGGCCTGCGGGCTCCTCTGCCTGCCGCCCGCATGCTCCCAAACCTGCGGGGGACACTGCGGCTGCCGGCCCCTGCGCCACGGGACACCAGGCCACCCTGAGCTCCGACAGCCCTGTCACCCCTCCACCTGGTGCCCCCTCTGGAGGGCCCTCCCTGACTGTCCTCCCTGGGTCTGGGTCTGGGCCCGGGCCCAACACCACCAAGCCCACAGCGTGCCCCCAGTGAGGGGGTCCTCTGGGCCACCTCTGTACCCCACACACAGTCCTAGGACTGACAACGGCCCCCGGGCCCCGGCCGGCTGCCCTGCCCACCCCCCGCCCCCACAGGCGAGGACTCACCTTTTGTTGCTGACAGGGGACAAGGAGTAGGGAGACACGTCGTTGCCGTCGTCGGGGCTGGAGCGCTTGGTGCTAAGGGAATACTGCGGGGGATGGGGACACCCGCTGAGTGGGCACTGCAGCCCCAGAGCTCAGGGATCTCAGACTCGAAGCCCTGAGGTGCTGGGCCCCCGACAGCTGGTGGGAGAAGCCAGGGCCCACGCCTGGGTTCCGCGAACACAGAGGCAAACCAGGCCTTGCCCCGAGGCGTCCCCCGGACAATGACGGCCAGTGCTGGCCTGTCTCTCCTGCCCCGTGGGGCCACCAGCCCCCAGCCTTCTCTCGAAGAACCTCGGCCAGGCTCTTTCCGACACTTCCCTGTGCTCCCTGACCACCCGAGGGAGCCGTGCTGAAGCCACGGCCCCGTCAGCCCGCACCGGGCACCTGCCCCACGGTCGGCTGACAGTCCGGACAGCCCGTCCCCTGGCCTGGGGGCTCACCGTGAAGAGGCCCTTCTTCTCGGGCGTGGACGGCTGCAGTCTCCGGTCCTCCGTCTGTGGGTCCTGCACCCGCTCGATGCCAGCTCCCAGCAGCTCGTTCTTCAGCAGCGCAGAGTAGGCCAGGCCATCTGTGGGCACCAGGCTCAGTGAGGCCGGGTCGGGGGACAGGGGAGGGGTCCCGAGCTGGGGCCGGGCGGGGCCTGACTCCTGACCTTTGCCGTTGTCCGAGGTGGCGTCCTTGGCTTTCCGGTTCTGGCTGGGAGACTTCTCATTCTCCTGCGGGGGAGGGGAGGCGGCGGGTGAGTGGGAGGAGCGCCCCCGGCCCCCAGCAGCCTGGGTCCAGCCCGCCCCAGGCCTCACGGTGGGGCCTCACGTTGATCCTGTGGAAGTTCACGCTCCAGTTGGCGCCGGCTCTGGAGGGGATGAAGCGGTCTCCGTGCTTGCTGGGGGAGGACACGGGGGAGTTGGCGGGCGTCAGGGTTCGCCGCATCTCCGTGACCTGGAAGGACGGCAAGGGGCTGGGTGCTCAGAGCCCCAGCGCACCGCGCTGCCCAGCACACCCTGCCCCCTTCCCTTGCTCTGGCTGAGGAACGAGGGGTCAATCCTGGACACCCGAGGGGCGGAGGACAAATGTTTTGGGGAACAAGTCACGTGCGGGAACCCTGCCAGCGGCCCCCATGTCTGGGGCACGTTTGTCCTCCAGCCCCATGGGGCGGGAGGAGGCCGGGAGGGACACCCTGGGAGCACTGCTCTGCCTCCTTCCCTCTAAGCCATCACGGGCGACGGAAAGGTTGAAAGCAAAGGACGAAGAGCATTCATCCCCAAGCGCGGAGCGCTGGCGGCGCCCACACGGATATTTTCGCACCAAACCCCACACAACCAGAGCCTGGACGTGCGGCCAGGGCGTTGTTCCCAGCGTCCCTCCCACCCGCTCGACTGCCCAGAGGTCCTTTCTCTAAAGGCTCTGCTGCGGGTTAAACTGTGTCCCCTGAAAGCACACGCTGAAGTCCTGACCCCTGGGAACGGGACGTGGGACGGGACCTCATTTGGAAACAGGGCCTTTGCAGGCAAAATCTAGTTAAGACGAGGTCATCCTGGACTAGGGAGGCCTCAGATCTAATGCCTGGTGTCCTTAGACGAGAGACTGCCACACACAGAAGAAAGGATGCCAAGTTGGACGCAGAGACTAGAGTGACGGGTATATGGCTGGGATCGTGGCTGCAGCAGAAGGTGGGGGAGCCTTGCAGCGGGGGCGGACACCCTGCGAGAGAGCCGTGACGGCCCAGCGCGGAGCTCCGGGAACGCGGCCTGTGGCGTCGGGAGCCCGCGACAGAGAAATGGGGCATGGCTGGGGGGCGCAGGAAAGAGCAAGGACGGGGCTCCCCTAGATCGCGCTGGGGTCCAGGAAACGGGCCAGGGCTCTTCAGGCGCCAGCACCCTTCCGCCCCACCCCACCCTGGGAGCGCAGCCCCGGGCCTCTGCCCGTCAGGCCGCCCCACAGGCTCCCACGGCCCAGCGCCCCAGACCGGCTCCCCCGTGCAGGCGGTGGGACTGCATCTGCACCCCGGCTCCGGGACTCTGGGCCGGAAGGCAGCTCCCACTCCTGCGTCCCCCAGTCCGTCCTGACCAGGGCCTGGGGGAGGGCCTGCGGCCCTGCAGCAGCAGGAGGAAGCGGGGCTGGGGCTGGGGGCTCACACCCGGGGTGCGGGGCAGCCGTGTTCCTTGCCCACCCGGCCTGCTGCTCCCCGAGGGCTGACTGCCCCGCCCCGTCTGCCCCGCCCCGTCTGGCCCCGCCCCGTCTGGCCCGCCGTCTGGCCCGCTCCCTGGGCGGCGCTGCACTCACGCACGGCATCGTGTTCTCGTTCTGGACGACGATCTGCCGGAGGAGGCGGCGCTCGTAGTCCTGGTCCATGGCGAGGCGAGGCGGGGCCGCGGCCAAGGTCGCCCAGCCGGGGTCAGCCGGCCAAGGTCAGCCTGGGCAGGAAGGGCAGGAGAGGTCAGCAGCGGCAGGCAGCGACCCCACTGCCGCCTGATGACCGCAGGGACTCCTCAGGGACCCCTGAGCCCCCTCCACGTGGCAGGGCCTCCTCGCAGGAGCCCAAGCACGAGCTCGGCCGCAGTGCACAGGCCCTGGAACCAGTGGGGAGGCGACAGGGACAAACAGGCTCCTCTCCACTTCCTCTGCAGGGAACCTTACGCCAGGCCCCTCGCCCTCGTCCCGGTTAGAGCATCTCCCATGGATCCCCGGCCCCAGGGGCTCACCCTAGGCCCCTGCTCCTCCGACCCACGCACCCCATCTCGTGGCCTTCCTGCTTCAGACCCTCCGAGGTCACGAACTGCCCCGGGACCGTGTCCACGCTCCCTAGGCCCCGCGAGGAGTGGGGGTGGGGTCCCCCTACAAGTACATGTGTGCGTGTGGGCACGTGTGCGTGCACGAGCAGGAAGTGGGGTTCGATAAGGCCCAGTTTGCTGCTCAGGATCTGCCAGAGCTGACTGTGCGCCAGGCGCCATCCAGCACTCGGCCAGGCCAGGCAGTGGCCCAGGGATGCTGGCCTCCAGCGGACAGACACACGCTCATACTCAGGTCCACCGAGCTCGACCCAACCCAGGCGGGCCTCTCTGAGGAAGAGAAGCGAGAGCACAGCAGCAAGAGGTGGCTAGAGAAGAACATTCTAGAGAGGGAAGAGCAGATCTGAGGCAGGAAGGGGCTGTGTGACTCCCAAGACAGGGCAGAGGAATGGCCGCCTCAGAGAGGACGCTCCTACTGCGGGATGCAGGCAAGCCCAGGCCCAGGGCCGAGCAGGCCCGCAGCAACGCCCATGCGTCTGCGCCCCTCCGGCTGCCCTCTGCCAGCACGGCACTGTACGCCTTTAGAGAAAGGCCTGCCAGCTTGCCCCGCTCAGGAGCGGCACAGAGCCAAGGGGGCGTGGCAAGGGTCTCCAGGACGGAGCCGGCACAGAGGGCTCCGCAGACGGCAGCCTCGCCCGCCAGGCGCCCGCCCGCACCCTGGACCCCCCCGCCTCTAGCCATCACTGTCACTCTGCTCCCCGGATGGAGCCTGAAGGCTTCCACGGGCGCAGGGCTGACAGCGGCCCACACACAGAGGGAGTCGGAAAGCGAAGGCTGGCCAGACTGAGGACGAGCTCCTGGGCGTAGCCCCCTGGTCAGGTCAACACTCGGCTTTCGAAACCTTCTGGTTAAATACACACAACATAGAGCCCACCAGCTGAACCATCCTAAGGGCACAGCTCGGAGGCACAAAGCACACTCACACTGCTGTGCAGCCATCCCCACCACCCGTCTCCAGAACCTTCTCACCTTCCCAAACAGAAGCTCTGTCCCCACTGAACACTGACTCCTCACTGTGAGCCCCTCAAGGAGTCAAGCACAGCCACGTGGCCCAGCGCATCCTAGGTGTCACCCAGCAGCAAGGTCGACGGCCCCACACCAAGACTAGACTCGAATGTTCCTCCCAGCATGGCTCACAAGAGTCAAAGGAGAAACGCCCCAGCGCCCGTCAGTGGAGGCATGGATAAAGTGCGGTCCATGCACACACTGGCCTGTCATCCGGCTGTACACGGAAGGAGATCCCGACACAGCCACAACGTGGATGGACCTGAGGACACGAAGCTCAGTGACACAAGACAGACAGAAGGACACACTGCATGACCCACTCACAGGAGGTCCCCAGAGGAGACACAGCCACAGAGACAGAAAGCAGAGTGACGAGAAGATTTGTTCCTTTAAGAAGACGACACCTGGGGAAGGGGCCAGCTTGGCGTCACAGGGCACAGGCCTGGTCACCCCGTCCTCGTCCCTCTCCGCAGGCCACCACACGATGAAATATTTAGGCGGATCTGCCTAATTCCCATTTCCACATCCCCAAACAGCCTCTCTGACGGTTCCCGGGTGCTAACAGAGCCCGTGCACCCATGAGCCTGCCGGGCCCCGGTCCTTACCTGTGACTGCGGGACACACAGGGCCACCTCAGTGTGGCCCAGGCTCAAGGCCGGAAGCCCGGCCAAAGGCGAGCCCGTCAGATTAGACTCTGAGGGACAGGTCGGCGGCCAGCAGTCACTGCGCTGGGTTCCACGCCACGTGCCGCTTTAGCGGGCTCCTAAGTGTCTGTGTCCTCCACATGGCCTCGTGACCCAGGTGCCCACCCCACCCGCCCCCATCCACCCCCTCCCTGCATGCCCCGAGCCCCGTTGTTCCCCCTCGGCAGAGAGTGGCCCCTACTCACTGGGAGAAGGGGGGCACGGTGCCTCGGTGCCGGCTCCGTCCCGGGGGAGCCCCAGGTAAATCCCTTCTTGGTCATTGGCTTCCTGCCCCCTCCAGCAGCTCTGCCTGGCAGAGGGCCGCAGGACAGTGACAGGAAGTGGTTCACGGCTGTCTCCCTCCTCCCAGCCTTCCTCACGTCTCCCGGGGGCGGGGCCACTTCCCCCTCCTCCTCCTCTGCTAGCCTGACACTCTCTCCTCCCCTCCCCCCACCACCGGGGCCTAGGCCAGGCCCAGCGCCCCATCTGTGTCCTCACCACGCCCCACCCCGCCTGGGACAGAATGGCCACACTCAGGACAGGAGACACCCGTCGAGCATCTGTCCCGGGTGGAAACACCCGTGTGGAGGCCAGTGTCCCAAGGGCAGGCCCGGGCATCTCGCTGACCACAGTGCCAGGCCGCGCGTGAACTAGAACGGAGCCCCAGGCACCACCCTGAGTGGGGTTCCCGGGGGGCCAACACACAGAGGAGCAACCACGGCTCTGTTCTGGAATGCTCCTGCCTTCAGTGGACGCTTCCCCAGGGTCAGGCCAGTGAGGCGTCCCCTAGTTTGGAGACAGACCAGCTAACTCCCAGGCCGCAGTGTGCAGAGCCGGCCCCGGCTGGCCCTGACGAGGGCCTCGTCTGTCACCCCTAGGCAGTGAGCCCTCGGGAGCCATGGCAAAGGCCGCATTTGGTCCATGTGCTCAGCAGCCAGCCCTGTCCACGCTTCCAGCCCAGCTGGAGGCCACGCGCCACCAGTGCCCCATTCCAGAGAGGCGGCAGCTCGCTCCCCAGCAGAGCAGCTCAGGGCGCGGGGGCCTGGAGGAAGGAGGGGCCCCCAGGCTGCCCTCTGTGCAGGCCCACTGTACTGAGAGCAGCACCAGCTGGCACGCACGAGAAGTCAAAAGGCTGACGCCGTCCCGGGGACACGGGGGGCGGGCGGGTGCTGCCCAGGAGGCCTCGGGAAGCCGCTGCTGAGGCGCCCAGCGTCCCGGAGCCGGGCAGGCAGGCAGGTAGCTCTTCCCGTGCAACAGGTGTGTCCTGCAGGCGTGCCCCGCCCCCGCCCCAGCAGACCCGCCGCCCCTCTGCTGCCGGCTGCATCCCGCCGTGCAGCTCCTGCCAGGGTCTCCCCACTGACAGAGGCGGCTACTCAGCGCACAGCGGCTCCGGACTTGCCACGTCTGCAGGGTCCTCGTCCCCGGACCTGTGGGTGTGTTCTCTCACGTGGCAGAGGGGACTCTGTAGATGGGTTAAGTGGCAGCCCCTGGGATGGGGGTGACCCAGGATTCCTGGGGCCTAGGGTCATCCCAGGGTCCTGATCAGAGGGAGGCAGGAGGGTCACAGGCAGAGATGGAGACGCTGCGCTGCTGGCCATGCAGACGGAGGAAGGGGCCCAGAGCCCAGGACGCGGCGCCTCTGGAAGCTGGAGGAGGCGGGACACGCTCCTCCCCTGGGCCCCCGGGTGCCCTCCCCTGATTTAGTCCAAGTAGACTTATTCCAACTCCTGACGAACAGAACTACGAGAACACATTTCTCTTGTTTTAAGCCATCAAGTTGGCGGTGACCTGTGACACTCACACATCAGGGGCAGGGCAGAGGAGGGTGGAGGCCATCCTGGAGCCCTGTCACTGAGCTTCGGGGGGTGGTGGCTGCCAAGAGGGTCTCCTCCACACAGGCCCCCGCGGGCCTCCGCTGCCCCGGCCCCGGGCGGCTCACCCCGAGGGCCCACCAGCCCTGCCTTCTCGCTTCCCTGCGCCTGCCCCGCCCCCTGACTTCTGTCGGGACGTGGCGGGTCTTCATTTCCCCAACACACACCTCTGCCGAGCACCCACAGGCCCGGGGTCGGGTGCAGGGGACACGAGCAGGGGTGGGAGGCCAGGAACAAGCTCCTGGGTGACAGAGGGTCTGGCAGCAGCTCTTGCCCCCAGGAGGCACGTTTCAGAAAAGTGGTCCCTGACGAGCAGCTGCCTGAGTAAGGGCGACAAGGACGAAGGGCCCAGATGGAGGAGGGGCCCGAGGGCCCGCGGATCCCAGCAGCCAGCCTGGGACGGGTTCCCAAGACCCAGCGCCCCACAGAGAGACCCACGGGCGCAGCACAGACAGAGGCGCGCCACAACTAACTCCTTAGCAGGCTCTGACTTTAAACGTGGACAACAGGTCCTGGCGGGAGGTGCCTCTCTGTTTCTAAAGCGCCCCCCGCCCCCAGCCACACTCCGCGCTTTCTCGGTAAGGAGGTGGAGGGGGAGGCAGACACTATGGGCGCTGACCAAGGTCTCAGAAGGAGAGCGCTAGCGAGCAGATTCGACGGGCTGCAGACACCCAAACCACACGACGCTGGTGACAAAGGCACGCAGCCTGGCCTGCCCAGCAGCCCCGAGACCCTGCCAGCCTGCTCTCAGAGCCCAGGGCGTGCAGCTCGGCGAGTCTGCAATCGGCCATTCTAGAGAGCTGCAGGTGGCACCTGAGAGTCCTCGGTCCCACGCCTGGGGCCTCGGGAGCCCCTGTCCACCTCCTCCGAGATGACCGCTTCCTGCACCACAGAACAAAAGACCCCGAAGCCGTAAGGGAAGAGGCGGGTGAACCACGGATGAGAAACGGAAAGTGTCTGCACAAGACACCGAAGTGATTTTTTAAAAAAGGATGAAACAACCAGGAAACAGATCTGCCACCCGAGGGCAGCCCAAAGGCAGGACATGAAAAAACCGTCTCGGGAAAGGATGCCTGCCCACCCTCAGTCGGAGAGGACACGGTCCCCCAAGAGCCCGGCGTCGTCCTCAGACGCAGTGAGGCACCCTCGGCACCTGGGCGGGCGGAGACGCAGATGTGCTGCACTCTTGGCAGGAGCTGGAGCGGCAGGCCTGCGAAGGCGGGCAGTTTGGCAACCGCTCTCTGAACCCAGAAACGCACGTCCTTTCAGGGCGGTGTTCCTCCTTCTAAGAACGGGCCCCCAGAAACGGGGCGCAGGCGGGAAGACGCCCTCCGCGCTGCTCGCGAGCGCAGAAGACGAGACGGACAGAGCGCCTGCGCCACGGAGGCCATCTCCCCGCAGGGGACTCTACAGTGCGAGGGGGCGGGGGGCGGGGCCCGCGGGACCCTCTGCACATGGGACCCTGCTGTGCAGGACAAGCGACTGCTGAAGGTGGGAGAAGGTGGCAGACGCGGGGTCAGCTCTGGGGGGCACCGAGGATAGGACCAGGAGGCAGAAGCCGCGTTCCTCCTGCCAGCTCATCTCGCTCTTCCTGACTCTGCATCGCGGGGACATGTCAGCTGCTCAAACAGAACCAGCCGGAAGAGGGGAGCACACAGCCCAGGCCGCGACCTGAGGAGTGTGGGGGGTGGGGCATGGCCCTCTGCCGAGTGTCTAAGTTTCCTAACGAAACGTGGAAGAGAGCAGGGGTGGCTCGTCCCTGACGCCGGGGAGCGCAGATGACCTGCCTGGCCCTGGGGAAAGGCGCCCCTGTCTGCAGGATTTAGAGCTGACGCGGAGTCCCCAGAACCAGGGAGCAGGCGGTGAGTGAGGGAGGGAGCCACGGCCGCGCCCTGCTGACCAGGCAGGTGCGCCCTGGGGGGCCGCCACCTGCAGGCTGCTGTCCTGGGTCTGCGGAGGAGGGCTGGGCCTTTGGCCATCCGCTGCCACTGTCCCCTCTGCAAGGGACTATCGCTGGGGGTCTCGCCCACCCACTGAGCCAGCCCTTGAGAGTCTCTCCTTACCCCCTGTGGGCCCCAGAGTGAAGGGCCAGGAGGCCCGCCTTCTGCCACTGCCTCTGAGCCTCACCTGCTCCTCTGGGAAATGGGCATGAATCCCGTCATCCGACAGGACAGTGCCAAGGTCCCTACTCAGCTAGGGCTGAGGTTCCATGTGTTAGGGACCCCCGACCCCCAGAGCTGCCCTCCCGTGCGCACCCATGCCCACCTGGCCTTGGCCCTCTCTGGGAGTCGGCCCACTCACACCAGACAAAGAGGTCCTGGGGCACTGACGGAGCGGGGCTATGTTTCCCAGACGCTGCCCACTGCCCGCTGCCCTCCCGAGGAGGCCCTGCCTGCGCCCACACCACCCTGACCTCACCCAGGCCTGCGGTGCTCCAGGGCACCCAGCACCAGCACCTGGGCGAGACCGTTGGTTGAGGATAGCCTAGCAGTATAGCCTGCCCCCAGGGGACATAGGGCTGTGTCTGGGGACATCTGTGGTTGTCACACTGGGGGAGCCCGTGGCATCGGGTGGGTGGGGCCAGGGATGCTGCTCAACTCCCCCAGCATCCAGGACGACCCCCAGAGAGAAAGACCTGACCCCAGCACCGAGGGGGGACCTGCTCCAGGGCTGGGCCAGGGAGGCCGTGAACGAGTGAGATGATGGCGCGTGTGCGCTGGCTCAGAGAGCATCTGTGCCCGAGGCCTGCAAGCCCCTCCTCCAGCTGCAGCAGTGGCGGGCCAGAGTCCCAGACAAGGGACAAGCCCGTGGGCAAGCTCTAACCTCGCCAAGTCAGCCGCCAGCCCCAGATGAGGAAACAAGGTCAGAGGTGCGGCGTGGAAGGCACCACCGGGGCAGGGAGCCCACGCACGGCCTCCCTGGGGGCGGGCGCGGCCCGGTCGCTGCTGCCGCCTTTGCACAGGCCCCGGGCCGCCTGGGACAGAGGCTGTGCTTCCAGGAGCTCAGCCAAATGTCAGGCCTTCCAGGTGCTGCCTGTCTTGAAAAACTGGTCCCGCTGTTTCTACATCCGCCTGGCCCCTCAAGGAGGCCCAGGAAATGAGACATCCCCATGACAGGTCAGTCCTGACTCAGGGTTCTGCGGCTGACTGTGTCTGCATGTGACCACCTACGACGCAGCTTCTACCAGGGTCTGTCCCCGTCGGCACTGTGGACATCGGGGCTGGGTCATTCTCTGGTGGGCTGCCTTGGGTGCTGTGGGGGTCTGAGCAGCACCCCCTGGTCCTACCCACTCGATGCCAGGAGCACCCCCAGTGTGACAGCCACAGATGTCCCTGACACCCCGACGCCGCCCAGCGTCCCCTGGGGGCAGCATCTCCCCGAATGAGGAACTGCCACCCCTGAGGGGCAACCGCACCGGCCAACAGCTTGAGGTGGGGGCGTCTGCCCTGCCCACGGGGTTCGGAGACGGGGGTGGGAGGGGAAGAGTACGCCAGCAGGAGCCTGTGGACACTGCCCCGTCCCGTCCCGAGTGGGCACCAGGCACCCGCGTGAACAGGACACACTCCTGGCCCCGTGGGGAGACCATCAGGACACAAACAAAGGCGACGTGACAGCGGCAAGCCCCGCCTACAGCCGCCAAGAGCCAGCACGGCTCACAGCTCTCGAGCGCCTTACAGAGTTCTGTCCCCCAGCGCGATACCATCTCCACCTTCTCAGGTGGTCACCCGGCTTGGCAGCTGCTGGCGGCGGAGCAGGGAGCCGAGCCCGGGCAGTCCGGTTCCAGCGCTGCGCCCGCCCGCCGGCCCAGGCCGCTCCGAGGGCAAGGGGCCCAGGCCAGCGCCCAGTGAGCCTGGCCACAGCTCAAAGGCACACTCTGGGGGGTCAGCACAACCCCAGGGGACTCTCCACCAGCCGGTACCATCAGGGACCAACCAATCAGGGACCCTAGTGACAAATGGCGGGGGCTCCCTGGAACATCACTTCAGGGCACAGGCTTTGGCAGACGGCCGAAACTGCAGCGGACGGTGCTGCTGTCTGAGGCACACGGCGGAGGACCAGGACACTGGCGGCGAGCTCCAGACGCCCCCAGACTCCCTGACCGCCAGCCCCTGCCTCCTGAGAAAGGTGGGGGATCACACTGGGCCCCAGGGCTGGCCGCCTTATTCCCAGCCATCCTCTAAAGGGTGGGGGACTAGTGCCACATAAGACAGCCCCATCCAGAAAAAGGGGCAGGCATCCAACTGCCCGCCTCAGGCTCAGCAAGCTGGAGCCGACCCTCGCAGCCCCCTCCCTCCCCTCACAGTAAAGCAAAACACCTCAGACGCTCCTAGCAGGGGCATCAGAGAAACGTGCGCCCTGGAGACGGACAGACCTGGCTTTGAGCCCTGGCTCCAACCCTCACAGGCCACTCTGGGCCAGCCACCTCCCCGCAAACTTCAGTCTCTTCATCAACCACCACGTAACGTCGCTGTGAAACTGATGCAGCTTTATGGAGCAGCTGGCAGAGTGCCCGCCGCAAAGGAGACACTAGGAAGTGGTGGCTGGTCCCCTGGGCTCAGTGACAGGCAGACAGCAGGTCCCAGGTGCGCCTGCATCCTGTTCCTCCATCCATGCAGGGCGTGGTGGCTGTGTGGCATGGGAGGTGCCCTGGCGGCCACGGCGGCTGCCCCAGTGAGGTCAGGCCTAGAGCTGTAGGCTGGGTGACCAGGCAGCCCAGCTCCTGCCACGCTGCCCCCGCAGGTGAAAAGGACAACCTCCCCCAAGGGATGGGAGCGGCGGCCTCAGTCAAGGACGTGGGAGGGAGGGCACTGTCTGCCAGGAGGGCTGCCCGTGGTCTGAGGGACACCGACTCTGGCCTAGGCCCCAGGCAGCTGCCCTCATGATGGCAGAAGTAGACTGGGACCTTGGAGGGGAGAGGTCCCACCCCGCGTTGGGCACAGGATGAGCTGGCGGCCCCTTCCTCTAACACAGCAAAAGATGAGGCCAGAGGCGCCAGGATCAACAGGGGCTGCGCCCGGCGCACGGCATGTGGTACATGGCACAGAGACGCAGGCCCCCCTGGGGGCTGATGGGAGTCACAAGACAGGAAAGTTATTTCAGGGGGCCTGGCGGGGCGCTGGGGCCCGGGAGCACAATCCAGCATGCATTCACTCACTCATTCATTCATTCATTCAGCTGATGTTTACCGCCCTCGTACTGTGTGCAGGTTGTGCCACATGCTCATCACGGAGCTGGAAAGCAGAGAGCCGGGGCCACTGTTCCCCAGGGCTCACAGACCAGACGTGAGAATTCCGTCAACACATGGTCTTCTGGACCTTTCTTCTGTGACGATGGCCTGCGGGCACCCTGCTGGCAGCAGTGCTCTCACCTCAGACACAACGCCTGAAGGGAGGGCGGCCCGAGGTTTCTCGTCTCCGTGGCCCTATGACCACGCACGGGGTTGTCACTGTGACGCCTGTCAGAGGGCCCACTCGAGGCCAGATGGGGCCATAAAGGGGATCACAGTAAGCAAGCCTATCAGGTTCCCGGAGCCCCTTGTGTCCGTTTGCACACCCACAGGGACGGGGAGCTCACCCCGTAGCTTCCTCTGTCTGCCTCCCTGCGGATCCCACCCATGGGTCCACAGAGGGGGTGACAGAAGGAAAAACCTAGAATGTTTAGGGCGGGGTCCCGTCCTCCCCCACCTGCTAGCACTGCTGACACTGGCGCCGGGTCGGCCTCTGGGGGAGCCGTCACACTGCGGGGGGGGGGGGGGGGGGGGGGGGGGGCGGGGAGGGGATTGAGCAGCATCCCTGGCCCCACCCACTCGATGCCAGGAACGCTCCCAGTGTGACAGCCACAGACACGCCCCCTGGCGGAGGCCCCCTGGTTTAGTGGAATCCTTAGCGGAATAACTGTCCCCCTGGATCCACAGACCAGCGCTGACCTCTCTCGCTGCTCCGCCCCTCCAGAAGTGCAGACAGTCAGCCCGCCTCCACCCAGCGTCGGCACCCCCTTGCTCCCTGCCCCCCGCCCCTCCCCCTACCGCGGGACGCAGTACAAGTACAGCCTGAGCCTTCCCCATGGCCGCACTTCTGGCGGGGACGAGACCCTCCCTGAGGGGCAGAGAGCAGTGGGTCCTGGGTCAAGTCTGATCTGGGGAAGCAGGGGGTGCTGGAGCACACGGAGGTCTGGGGAGGCTGGGGTGTGATGGGCACGCGGGGCGGGGGCGGGAGAGGAGGCGCAGCCAGAGGGCAGTCTCCTGGCTGGGCCCAGGGCCCAGGGCAGCGGCAGGGGCTCTGCGAGATGGGCGCTCCTGGGCTGCGGGGGTGTTGTGCGGAGACTGCGCAGTGCGGGGCAGGGGTGGGACAGAGGGGCCAGGGAGCCGGCCAGCGGTGTGTGTCCAGGTGAGAGAGGGGCCGTCCTGAGAAGACAGGGGTGGGGAGGAGGAGCCCGTGGGAGGCTGCGGAGCAAAGGGAGGGAGCCGGGCAGGTCTGAGGCAGGAGCGGCCTCTCTGGACACCCAGGACAGAGGCCGGACGGGCCACATGGGCCTGGACCCCAGGAGCCAGCTTTGGGCAGCAGCAGCAAACGAGGACAGGAAGCTAGGACGAGGGGCAGGCCGCCGAGGGGTGTGCAGAGGAGCAGAGGCCGAGGCCCAGGGAAATGAGATCCGCCACACACAACCCAGACCGACTGCGGGCAGTTCTGTTCACCACAGGGAAGGCGGGCACAGCCCAGGGGTGCACCAGCCGGCGAACGGACACGCACACGTGTTCACCCACACGCTGGAACACGACGCAGACATGAAAAGGAGCAGGGCCCTGACACGGCCGCACGTGGACGGACCTGAACACACGATGCTCAGGGAGAGAAGGACACACGGCATGTGATCCCACTGACGTGAAACGTCCAGAACAGGCAGATCCACAGAGAGCGGGCTCGTGGGCGACAGGGGCTGAGGAGGGGGCGGGGCACTGCTGATGGGATGGGGCTTCTGTTTGGTGTGATGAGAATATCCTGGGATTAGACAGTGGTGATGGACGCACAATCTTGCAAAAAGACTGCACACCACTGAAGCGCACACTTTAAATGAGTGAATCGCACGGCACGATAACTGCATCTGAATAAAGCTGTCACCAACAAGAAGTAATCAACAAGATACGCCCAAGAAGAGCGAGGGGAGGAGCTGAAGGACCGGGGGCAGCGCGCAGGAGGCCGGGGGCGGAGTCCCCATCCTGCTGTGTTATGGGGCCACTACCTATCACCATTACGCTCACATGGTGGCATGAAAAAAGGGCAGGCAGGGCGCAGCGGGTTCTCCAACTCCATGCACACGAGAGGAAACTGAGGCAGGAGAAAGGAGTCACTTGCCGAAGACACAAGGATGTGTGGCCATCAAGAACGCCACATGAGGGGCGCTTTGGTTGTGTCCCGAGTCCTGGTGTCAACAGGCATCTGTCCACAAGGTCGGGGCTGCGGGGCCACGGGGCTCGCCTGGCTCCAATCCCTGCCGCCCGCAGCCCACAGCCCACCGCAGGCATGGGGCCGGCCCTGCAGCACGCCCAGCCCAGGGAGGTCGAGTGAGGGGTGGGCAGGGTGTGACAGGGGGAGTGGACGAGTGGAAGGCCAGTGGGGCAGACACTGGACCCAGGGGAGCCGTCAGGACCCAAGCGGGGCAGCCAAGCACTCCTTCCCAGCTCCACAGGCCTGCGCCCCCAGGCTGGCCTTCAGCGCCCGCCCTTCTCCAGCTCCAGCCCCCCAGGGCACCGCGCAGGCTCTGGGGATGGAGCCCCTGCCCTCAGAGGGCTCACAGTCCATATTCCAGTCCAGGGTGCCCCCCAACATGCTGACATCAGGGCCGGGTCACTCTCTGGGGGGCCGTCCTGGGGGCTGTGGGGGGCTGAGCAGCATCCCTGGCCCCACCTGCCCAATGCCAGGAACTCCCCCAGTGTGACAGCCACAGTGTCCCCAGACATGGTCAGTGTCCCGAGTGGAGAACCTCACTCTAGAAGAAAGGAAGGACAAGGCTGCTGAGATTTGCTCGTCCCTCAGAGACCCAGCCCCTCGATCCTGACGCCAGCCAGGAGTCCCCGGGATGGGTCCTGCAGACAGGATGACTTTTGGGTCCTCGTCCTTCTCAGCGACATCACCACAGCCAAGCCCACTCTGGACGTCCCCAAACCCAGAAGTCCCAGGCAACAAACCCACCCGGCCAGAGGCCAGTCCACAGCGGGGGACCTGGCGCCATAAGCAGACCCACACCTGGAGCCTCCCTAGCCTTTTCTATCTGCTTCTAGGTCCCCCCCCACCCCCAAACAGTCACCACCCCCGGCCCGGGGACAGACTCTGAGATTCTCCCAGGAAACCACATGGGGGGAAGTCGGCTGCCACAGCCACCTGAGACCCTGCCCCAGCTATGCAAGGCCGAGAGCCCCAGCTTTTGGGGAGCAAGAGCCTGCATCCTTCAGAAAACCCTCCCCAAGCAACCCAACCTCGCCAGCTGTGCAAAGCGCAGCGCGATGGCCAGCCCACCTGCTTCCACCCCGGGTCAGGAGGGACGCGCCCAGCATCGCCCAGACGGCAGGGTCCTCCACGTCAAAGAAATTTGCCCGGTGAGCAGCCTAGGGTGCGTTCTGGGGGACAACGTGCACCACTCCGGGACTGTCCCCAGAGGATCTCATGGGCTCCCTGCGTCCCGAACCCACCCCACCTCCTTCCCTTCAAATTCCCGCCCCGTCTCTAACCCTGAGGATGGATCTGAGGGCGGCTGCACAGGCGCTGGTGGATGCCTTTTCTTTAGACAAACGGTCCTCATTCAAGTCCGGTAAGGAGTGGGCATGGAGGAGGGCAGGCAGCCTCCCCACGAGAGGCATGAGGTCATCGCTTGGGGACTGGGGAGCGGGGCGGGCTCGGGGAGGATCAGTTCCCAGCCCCAGGGGCACCCCGAACGAGGAGATGATTTGGGCGGGGGGAGAGAACAGAGAAGAACAAAACAGGTTTAGGCTGGACATCAGCACAGCGCTGGGTCCCAGGCCTCGGGGTGAGGGCAGGTCTACACCACGCAGGACCAACGGGGGAAGGGGGTCACAGTTCTCAGCAGGGGACAATGGCCCTGATGGGGGGGACCACCCCACACTTGGGGGGCCCCAGGCTCGGAGGCTGGTGCCTGCAGGAAGACACAGAATAGGCCCTGATCGGAGGGCGGCTGGGGAAGGACAAGCCGGCTCAGATTTTGGTGGGGTTGGCGCCCAAGCAGGCGACGGTGATTCTGGGAGGGTCAGGCTGGGGGCGGGGGGAGCAGAAGGCGGAGGGGCGGGAGCCAGGAGGGCATTTATGCATTCCACCCGCGTCGCCGAAGGGCTTCTGGTGCCAGGAGCGAGAGGGGCGCGGTGCATACAATGGGCGCCCGGACAGCCTGGATCCGCACCCCGGCCCTGGGGTCCCAGGGTCCGAAGGACTCAGATCGGACTTTATCGGGGCGATTCGAGCCTGGGTGAGTCGTGACAGCTATTGGGGGCCGTTTAAATCTGGGCCGGGCCAGCTAGCATGCTCCGAGCCTGCAGGGCCGGGTTTGACAGGCCAGAGCGCCGGCTCGGGCTGGGCCTGCTGTTCCGGAGGGTGGAGTGGGGGATCCCCGGTTTGGAGGGGGCAGAGCCCGGCCCCATGTTTATAAAGGGGCTGTGGACGCTGATGCGGGGGGAGGTGGCGGGCTGCGGGGGGCCCGGGGTCTGGGGGTCACGCAGGGCCGGATTGAGGGGTTCAGCCGGGAGGAGAGATGCTGAGCTCCCCCCGGGCCTCGCTGGGCTCGGGGGGCGGAGTTCAGGGGGTCCGCCCGGCTCCCGGAGGGCCCGGAGAGCGGGGAGTCGCAGCCCGAGGCGCCGGCTCGGTTTTGGGGGCCCCGGGGGAGGGTTCGCGCCGCCGCCAGGCCCGGCCCGGCTCGGGGGTCGCGGCTCGGGCGCGGGGGGGGCGGGTCCCCAGACCCCGCCGCCTCACCTGGCCCGCTCCCGTCGCCCGCTGGCTCCGCCGGCCCCGCCGCTCCCGGCGCCGCCCCGCGCCCGCCTCCGCCGTCCGCAGCTCCGCCCGGTCCGGCCGCGGCCGCCGCCGACGGGACCCCGGGCTCCGCGCTCCTTAATATGGCGGCGGTCGCTGCTCCGCGGCCTCCCGGCGCCCTCCTCCGCCGCGCGCGCTCCCGCGGCCGGCCACGCCCCCGCGCCGGCGCGCTGCGTGCCGCCGCCACGCCCCCGCGCGCCGGCGCACCACGCCCATCCCCGCTGACTGCGCCTGCGCGCGGCGAGCATCTCGGGAGGACGTGACGTCGCCCGCGATTCGAATCAATACAGGAAGCGCGGCGCCACGCGTTGCCAAGGGCAACCGCGGCCGGAACCGGACGGGCGGCCCCGCGGAGGAGGCTGCGTGGAGTCTGGGGAGATGGCTCTGCTCGGTTTAGGGCGTGGCTCTTTTCTTAGTAGGGGACAGTGACCGAAACGGGGGCCCGAGGGCGGACCCACGCCGCGACGAGGCGGTCACGCCGCGTGATGAGCGCGGATGGAACTCAGCGACAGGTGCACTGGCCGGACGTGCAAACCCCACTGCCGGCCTGAAGACATCCATTCATTCATCCCACATTGATGGCGCTCCTACTGAGGGCTCTTCCCGGCCCTGGAAGCAGGGAACAAAACAAACAGGCTTAAAAAAAATCCCTGCTCAAAAAATGGGCGAGGGATCCAAACACATTTCTCCAAAGAAAATAAATGAATGGCCAATAAGATCATGAAAAGATGCTCATCATCCTTAGTCATCAGGGAAATGCAAATCAAAACCACAGTGAGACAGCACTTCACGCCTACTAGGCTGGCTATCATACGACAAAACAAAAACAGGAAATAAGTGTTGACGAGGATGTGGAGTGGCTGGAACCCTCCCACGTTGCTGGTGGGAGGGTCAAAGGGGCACCCACTGTGGAGAACAGTCTGGCAGTTCCTCACAAAGTTAAATATAGAACTACCAGATGACCCAGCAATGCCACGATTTAAGTATCTACCCGAGAGAATTGAAGATGTGCCCACATAAAAATTTGTATATGAATTTCATGGCAGCGTTATTCATAATAGCCAAGAAGTGCCGACAACCCAAATGTTCATCAGTGGATGAATGGATGGACAAAATGTGGTCCATCCCCACGCTGGAATATTATTCAGCCATGAAAAGGAGCGAAGCCCTGACACAGCTGCAATGCGGAGGGACCTTGAACACATGACGCTCAGTGAGAGAAGCCAGACACAAAAGGCCACCTGGTGTGTGATTCCATTGATATGGCATGTCCAGAACGGGCACATCTATAGGAACAGAAAGTGAATTAGTGTTTGCCAGGGGTTGGAGGGAAGAAAGGAGTGGGGAGTGACAGCCAGGAACTTTCCCACTGGGGTGATGGAATGTTCTAGAATTGATGTGATGATCGTTGCACAACTGAATACACTAAAAATCACTGAATTGTACACTTTAAATGAGTGAATTGTATAGTATGTGAATTATACCTCAATAAACGTCTTATAAAAAAATTTCTGTCTGCCTG
This sequence comes from Equus caballus, assembly GCF_041296265.1. Taxonomy (NCBI): domain Eukaryota; kingdom Metazoa; phylum Chordata; class Mammalia; order Perissodactyla; family Equidae; genus Equus; species Equus caballus. The sequence continues at coordinate 2,532,761 of NC_091690.1, read as the reverse complement.
GAGCTGAATTATAGGGAAGAACGAAAAAAGGAAAAAGGGAGTGAGGGGTTACAGTGTCAACTATGGTGATCAGAGAAGGTCCCACTGCAAAGATGACATTTGGGCAAAGCTTTGAAAGGAAAGAGACTTCATGGTACACGACTTCTGTTTCTTCATTTGGTGTGAAATTATATATATTATATAATGCACATTTATCTGATTTCAGCGAACTCCGCAACCACCGTAGGATCTAGAACAGAGCCATCAGCACAACCATAACGAGAGCCACACAAGGAATTTAAATTTTTCCAGTAGCTACATTGAAAAATACACAGAAGCCAGTGTCATTAATTTTAATGATATATTTTATTAACTTGATACATCAAAAATATTTACATTTCAACATGTCAACAAAATCAACAAATATCAACGAGGCATTTTATGTTACTTTTTTCACACTAAGTTTTAAAATCCGGTGCATGTTGTACATGGACAGCCTATCTCAATTTGGGTGCCAATTTTCTTTTTCTTTTTCTTTTTTTTTTCCTGAGGAAGATTAGCCCTGAGCTAACATGTGCTGCCAATCCTCCTCTTTTTGCTGAGGAAGACTGGCCCTGAGCTCACATTGGTGCCCATCCTCCTCTACTTTCTATGTGGGACGCCTACCACAGCATGGCGTGCCAAGCGGTGCCATGTCTGCACCCGGGATCCGAACCGGCGAACCCCAGGCCACCGAAGTGGAACGTGCGCACTTAACCCCTGCGCCACTGGGCCAGCCCCTGGGTGCCAGTTTTCATTAGTAATATTTGATCTGTGTGTTTTATAAAATTTACAGTGGAAAAAGCAGATTCACATGCCCCAGGTGTTCCAAGCATGCTTAAAAGTGTTCCAGTAACTGAATTGAGTATCAGATTTCTCTGTTTCTATTTAAATTACTTAAAATTTTAAAAATTTAAAAATCAGTTCTGTAGTGGCACTGGCCACATTTCAAGTGCTCCACAGCCCCGTCTTGCTAGTAGCTACCACATTGGATGGTGCAGATACAGAATATGTCCATCGTAGAAAATTCTACTGCACAAAGAATGTCCAGAGCAGTGCCGGGCACAGGGTGGAGGTCAATAAACTTCGAATGAAGAAACTTCTTGAATATCTGCCTCTGCAAACTAGGTCTGATTTCTTTCTCTCCTCAGGCCCAGTAGCAGATTCAGTAAATGTGTGTAATATTTACAGCTCCTCGCTCCAAACCAAGATGATCAACATTCCAGCTAAAATGTGACAAGTAGAATGAAACAATTCAGCTGCACTAGATGTTTTCAAAAAATTCTGATGGTGATGAAAAAAATGTCTAAATCCATAATAGTGCCTACTTTCATTTCAGACCGGACTTAGCACTCAGGGAGAAAAGAAAGTGAGCAAATTGGAATTCCACCTGTGCCATCTGACTTGGTTGTTTTATTTTACTCTTTTTGGAGGAAGATTAGCCCTGAGCTAACATCTGGCACCAATCCTTCTCTTTTTGCTGAGGAAGACTGGCCCTGAGCTCACATCCGTGCCCATCCTCCTCTACTTTATATGTGGGACGCCTGCCACAGCACGGAGTGCCAAGCGGTGCCATGTCCGCACCCGGGATCCGAACCGGCGAACCCCGGGCCGCCAAAGGTGAACGAGCAAACTTAACCACTGCGCCACCAGGCTGGCCCCTTGGTTGTTTTATTTTAAATAAAGACAGTATCCAACAGGGCTGGGATTAGGGTGAGCCAGGTATTTGAGTTGTGCAAGGGCAAAGTTGAATCTTGTCTTTCTTTACAAGTTTGGATTTTTTTTGCATTAATTTTGATTTTTTAAAATATTGCATTAATAAGGGAGGGACGTGTTATAAAAAGGCAACATGGGAGATCACTGTGCATTAGTTTCTGGTGGCTGCTGTAACAAATGACCATAAATTTAGTGGCTAAAAACAACAGAAATTAATTATTTTACCATTCTGGAGGGCAGGAGTCTGAAATGGGTCTCTCGGGGCTAAACCCAGGTGAGGGCAGGGCGGGTCCCCCAGGAGGCCCCAGGGGAGGAGCGCGTCCCGCCTCCTCCAGCTTCCAGAGGCGCCGCGTCCTGGGCTCGGGGCCCCTTCCTCCGTCCGCACTGCCAGCAGCACAGCGTCTCCATCTCAGCCTCTGACCCTCCCGCCTCCCTCTGATCAGGACCCTGGGGTGACCCTGAGCCCCGGGAATCCAGGGTGGTCCCTCATCTCAAGATTTGTAACTTAATCCATCTGCAAAATTCCTTTACTACCACTTAAAACAACATATTCACAGGTACTCAAGATTATCTTTGCGGGGGTCATTATTCAGCCTGGCACATTTGGGATGCTGGCACTGTTTTGTATCATCGTTGTGGTAGGACACACAAAAGTACACAGTCATACAATTGCATAGAACATAATCCACACAAACACGTAAATGAGGACAGTACAAGTAAAACTGAGCAATCTGTATCAGGTTGGTATGTATTCTATCAATGTCAACATCCCGGTCATGATATTATACTAGCGGTTTGCGTGTATTTTGCACAAAGTTACCTTTGGGGGAAACTGGGAGAAGGGAAGGGTACCTTGCGTCCTCTGTATTATTTCTTACAATTATTTCTCTACAATGATCTCAAGAGAAATGTCAATTCAAAAAAAATTGCATTTAAATAGTATGGACCTTATTTACTGAGTTTTGGGGCACCTCCTTCAATTTTGTGCTCATCCCCGGCACGGCTGAGCAAATTGGTTCCACTTGCGGAAAGCATCATGCAATTCCTATTTAATTCGCCATCTTTTAGCAGCGGCTCACGTTTTGACAAACTAGAAGTCCAGAGGGGTGACAGAGCCCTGTATACAGGCAATAAATTATTCCTGGGCTCTGCCTGGGGGGCTGAGAGCGTTCTGCAGGAGCCCAGAGGATGTCTCTTGCTCAGCCTGGGTTGGCGCAGGCGCCAGGCTGGACGCCCAAGCTGAGATGGGAAATCTAACGAAGCGTGCTGGGCTCAATCGTGTTCCCCCCAAAAGACACGTTCAAGCCCTAACCCCCAGTACCTGTGAATGGGACCCTATTTGGAAATAGGGTCTTTGCAGATGGAATCAAGTTAAGATGAGGTCATACTAGAGTGGGGTGGGCCCCAAATCCAGTGACTGGTGCTTATAAGAAGAAGGTTTAGTCACAGACACAGGAAGATGAGGGAAGAGACTGGAGTGACGTGTCTCCAAGCCAAGGAGCGCCGAGGATTGCTGGCCACCACCAGCTGCTGGAAGAGGCAGGAAGATCCCGCCCCTAGAGCCTCCGGAAGGAGCGCGGCCCCACTGACACCTTGAGTTTGATCTTAGGGGTTCCACGGCCAAGCGTCGAGGAGCCACAGAAGGTGCGAGCAGGTGCAGACGTCTCTCCTGCTATCAGTTTCTCAACAGGTCTGCAGGTTCAAGATTCCAAATTCTCTGCGTACACAGCCTCGCTTTGGGCTTGGGTGTGGCTTCCATATCTGCTTCCTGCAGCCCTGGGCCTATCTCCTTCCCCCAGAGCATCCTCGGGGCCGATCACACCCGGCACGGGGCCCTGTGGCTTCCCAGATTGAACACAGCCCCGGGCCCACGGGGAAACCCTCTGTAACCGTCAGCCGGACGACAGAACCTGGGCCCCCTCCAGCTCAGGGCGGGATCGGCACAAACCATTTCCACTGGTCCTGGGGGGGAGGCCGGAGAGACTCTGTTCCGGGGAAAGGATGGAAGTTGTCCTTCCCCTTCCCTGAGGGATGTCCTTAGACTCTGCCTGCTGTGTGAGTGTGAGCGCTGGCACCGGAGCCCACTCGCGCTTCCGGGTCTCCCCGCGCCGCGGCGACTTTGACTGGACTCCTCCCCCCCGCGGCGCTGCGTTGGTTCCGTCCGGCCAGGTCACGTGGGCGCCAAGATGGCGGCTCCCAGAGCGCGCCGCGAGCGTCGCGGTCTGTGAAGCTGCAGCGGCGGCGGCGGCGGGAGCACGGTGCGGAGCTGGGCCTGGCGGGCGGGCGAGGGGGGTACGGCTCGCTGTGGGCGCCAGAATCTGGGATTCGTTGGCTGTGGGGGTTGAGGGGCCTCCTCCTGAGCGATTCCGGGTCCCGGCGGGCTCTTTCCCCGGGTTCTGGGGACCGTGGCTCCGGGGATCGCTGGGCAGCCAGCGCGTGGTGGTGGGGGCGGGGGGTGTCCCATATCGGGCGAGCCCTTTTCCGGGGTCCTGGGAGCACCAACCCATGAGGGACCCCGTACTCGGGGCTCGGCGTGGACAGATCTTGAGGCATCCGGTTCCTGGGCGGAGGCGGGGGGGTCTCTTCCATGGAGACCGATCCCGGGTGGGGCGACCCCTCTCCGGGGGGAGTCTAGCTGCGGGGATCTTGGTGCTGGGGGGTCGTGGTGTAGAGAAGTCTGGGGGGGTGAGAGGGGTTCCGAGGACCCGGCCGCCTCCTCCATCCCTTACTCCCTCACCGTGTCCGTCTCTGAGAGACCTTCGTGGGGGGCGGGGGGCGGCTGCCCAGGTTCTGCCTTGATTTTGGGGGCCGATCCCCTCAACCCCACGTCCACCGGGTGCCCCTTCCCACTGACAGACAGGCCTGAGGTGTGAGTGGCAGGCTTCCGGGTGGCTGGGTGTCCCCTGCCTTGTCGGGCTCCCCCAGGAAAGATTTCATGCCGGCTCTGGTTTTCTTTGTGTGCACACAGATCTGCGTGTATATATTATATATATATGTGTGTTTTAAACCCTGTCTTCATGGAGGTTGCTTTCTAGGAAGAAACAGATCCGTAAAATACATAGGACGTCAGGGGACGGTAGACGGATGTGATGGGGGAGGAAGGGTTTGCACCCTTCCACCGGGGGGTCGGGGAAGGCCTCTCCCGAAGGTCATGTCTGAGCCGAGCCTCGAAGGGACCCTGACTTCCATCGATGAGCTGTTCACGGGTTTATTCCAGCCGAAGAAACCAGACTCAGAGATGTCTGCCCCACTTCAGCTCCAGCCACAATCTCTCTTCTTGGCTCCTCTCTTGTCGCTGGAGCCGCCTTCTTGGCCAGATTCCCCTTCTTTCCCAGGAGTTTAAGGTCTCCCGGGGTGAGGAGGTGACGAGGGGCCTTTCCCAGGTGTCCTGAGGGCCGGCCCCCCCTGCAGCCCGGGAGTCAGGAGTGCTGGCTCCTCTCTGTCCTCGACTTGCTGGGTGACCCCAGGCACGTCGCTGCTCGTCTGGGTGGAACAAAGAGTCGGGTTCCTCGGGCCCTAAGGCCTTGCCGGCTCGCTCCCTCCCGGCTTCGGTGGTCCCTGGTGGCCCCTCTTTTGAGGGGCGACCGCCCCTAAGGGTCGTCTGTGCTCAGGTGGCTGCGGTCGCCCCTGCTGACGCCGCTGGGTCAGAGGGCTGCCGACGTGCCACAGCCTGCCGTCGTGTTCATGAAGCGTCTGCCGGGTCCTCATTGGTCTAGAGGACAGAGAGGGGACCCTCCTCCCAGGCTGGGTGTGGTGTCCCATAAACGGTCCTGTAAAATGGTGACGGTCCTAGTGCCTCTCTCGTAGGCTTGTGGTGAGTTCACGAATGAAGAGAGCTTCCAGATGCCAGGCACGTAGCTCCTGCAGTGTCAACGTCAGCTGCTGTTACTGTTACGGTTATTGTTTTTCCTGAGGACCTACTGTGTGCTGGGAGGACAGCGGTGACTCTCAGAGTCTCGGTCCCTGCCTTCAGAGTTCTCATATTCTGGTGAAGGGTAAGGCCGACCATCACCAGCTAAACCGAAAAATATCCAGTACGCTATCTGGTGGTGGCCAGTACTTTGAAGAGAGACAAAGCAGAACAAAGGAAAAGGGATGGGAGCGTAGTGTCAAAGACTGTGATCAGGGAAGGCTCCCCTGAGGAGGTGACATTGGGAACCAAGGAAGTGAGAGAGTGAGCATGGGGGCATTTGGGGAAGAGTGTTTCTGAGGGCGGGAACAGCCCGTGCAAAGGCCCTGGGGCAGGACCAGGCCTGGCATGTTGGAGGAACAGCGAGGAGGCTGTGTGGCTGGAGCAGAGGGAGGAGGGGAGGGTAGAGAGGGGACGGGGCAGGTAATGGGGGGCCTTGGGGACTGTCAAGGAGTTTGGAGTAATGTGGCGCCATAGGAGGGTCTTGTGAGGGAGTCACGTGGTCCTGTTTCTATATGGAAAGGATTCGTCTATCCGTTACCTGTGCCAAGTGACCAGTTACCCCCTGTTTAGCAGCTATACCAACAGGAAATACTACCGCCCCAGTTTCTGTGGCCAGGGATCCGGGCCTGGCCTAGCTGGGTGGCCCCGGCTCTGATCTCTCGGGGGGTTGCCGTCAGGACAGTGGCCAGGGCTGCGTCCTCTGGAGGCGGGACCGGGGTGGAGGAGCCGCTCCCACCCTTCGCGCTCTCCCGGCTGTTGGCGGGAGGCCTCAGCTCCTCATCATATGGCTGCCCCACAGCCGGTGATCCCAGAGCAGGGGACAGAGCCACAGGGCCTGTCACGACCTCCCCTCCAAAGTCATTTCTGCCACATCCCATTGTTCGCACAGGCTCCGTGTGAGAGGGCCCCCCAGGTCAGGAACAGCAGGAGGTGGGGGGCATTGGGGTCATCGAGGGGACCAGCCGCCACAGTCCCTCGCTGTGGTGTGGAGGGCAGACGAGCAGAGGTCATTGCTGATGTATAAGAGAGGCCCAGAGAGGGAAGGCCACACAGCAAGCAGGTGAGGCCAGAGCTTGGCTTTCCACCCAGAAAACCACCCCGCCCAGGTCCGAACGTCAACCAACAACCCCGTGAGCGGGCGAAGGACGTCCCTGACCTGCCGCCCGGTTTCCGCCATAGGTTCTCGTGCCCGGGCGGGCCCACGGCAGGCGGAGCGGGGCGGGCGCCATGGTGACCGAGCAGGAGGTGGAAGCCATCGGGCGCTCGCTGGTGGACCCACAGCAGCCCCTACAGGCCCGCTTCCGGGCGCTCTTCACGCTGCGCGGCCTCGGCGGCCCCGCGGCCATCGCCTGGATCAGCCGGGCCTTCGATGACGACTCCGCGCTGCTCAAACACGAGCTGGCCTACTGCCTGGGCCAGCTGCAGGACCCGCGGGCCGTGCCCGTGCTGGTGGACGTGCTGCGGGACACCCGCCAGGAGCCCATGGTGCGCCACGAGGCGGGTGAGTGGTCCCCCCCCCCCCCGGCCGTCTGTCCCCTTCAGCCTCCCGCGTCCATGTCCGCCTGCATGATCTCTGCCAGGACACTTCTCCATACGGGGCAGGCCAGTCTCTGTCACCACAGCTCCCCTCTGCCTTTGTGGCATAAAAGCCGCCGTCAACACACCGGCATGGCACAGGTCAGAACCCCTTTGTGGACCCTGAGAGTTAAATTTCACGTGTCATAAAATATTAGCCCTTTGATTTTTTTTTTTCTTCTTGCTGAGGGAGATTGGCCCTGAGCTGACATTGGTGCCCATCTTGCCCTATTTGGTATGTGGGACGCCGCCACCACGTGGCTTGCTAAGCAGTACTAGGTCCGCTCCCAGGATCCGAACCTATGAGCCCTGGGCTGCCTAAGCGGAGTGCACGGACTTAACCACTATGCCACCGGGCCGGCCTCCTGCCTTTGATTTTAAAAATGTCAAAAACCATTCCTCGCTCCTATGAAGACAGGTGGTGGCCACAGACGGCCAGCCCCTGATGTCTGTTTCGTTCATTCGTTTCTTTCATCGGACAGACATCTACTGGGCGCCTGCTGTGTACCAGGCCCTGTTCTTGTGAGGGACACAGACAGGAAACAAAGGAGCAGCGCCCCTGGCGGGCCTGGGCCACCGAGGCCGCGTGTCTGTGCCCGGCGAGCTCGCTGCCAGGTCGTCAGCCGGGCCTGGGTTTCCATTCGATGGTTTCCGGGCATTTTGAACCTTCCCCGAGCCAGTCTCTCTGCTGAGGCTGGCCCCCAGCCCCGGCCGCCCCGGGGAACTCTCTAGATTCCCGTGACTGTTTTTGCTGGAGCCGCTTTACAAGCACGCCCCACCCCAAACCTCGCCCTTCCCAGAGGCTCTGTTATTTTCAGTGTGATTTTGCAGAGCGCCCAGTCGTGTTAGGGTGGAAAAATTTCTGTAAGTGCTAAGGAGAACAGTAAAGCCGAGAACAGGCGAGGGCGCTGGAGGTGTCACCATTTGTAATCGGTGACCAGAGACCTGAGTGCAGTAAGGGAGTTATCTGGGTAGATATCTGGGGAAAGGTGTTCCAGGCAGAGGGCACAGCCTGTGCAAAGGCCCTGGGGCAGGCCCGAGGCTGGCATGTGGGAGGAACAGCAAGGAGGCCTGTGAGGCTGGAGCAGAGGGAGGAGGGAGGGCGGGGAGGGGGCGGGGCAGGTCATCCGGGGCCTGGGACGCCACGGGGAGGACTCGAGCTTCCCCCCTGAGGGAGGGGGAGCCTGGAGGGCTTCAGGCAGAGGAGGGAGGGACCAACTCAGATTCAGGTCCAGGAGGATGTTCTGGATTGTGGGCAAGAGCATCCTCCACCGGTTTGTAGAGCGCAAGAAGGGAGTGACTGAAGGAGGCCTCGGGTCTCCACCGTGCTCAGCACCCGTCTGTGGCCCTGGGAAAACAGTCACACTCCTCCTTGTGGCCCACAAGGCCCTGCCCCGTCCCACACCTGCTGCCCAGTTTCTGCACACCTGCCCCTGCCTGCCGGCGACCTGTACTCCACCTGCCCGCCCCAGGGCCTTGGCACGTGCCATCCCCTCTCACCCAGAGGCCTTGCCGTCAAGCCCTGCCATGGTCAGCTGAGCCTCCTCCTCCGGGGGGCTCTCCCTGATGGGCTCCACTCCTCTGAATGTTCTTGGAGCCCTTTGTCACCTGTGACCCCAAGTCGTCATGACACGCTTGTCTGCGTCTCCCCATCGAGGCCGTGAGCTCTGGTGTGGGCCGGGTCGCGTCCCAGCCCAGTTCCAGTCAAGTCCAGCTTCTGGGGAAGGGCCAGCTCGTGGGCTGTGCCGCTCCTGCTGCCACCGGCCAGGTGGGGGTGGGACCGCACAGCAGGGCAGAGCTGTGGGGAGGGCAGCCCGAGGGGCCGTGTCACTGGCTGGCGGGGCCCCAGGACATTTCCCTGGCCGGCCAACAGCGCTCTGCCCTGTCTTCTCAGGGGAGGCCCTGGGGGCCATCGGGAGCCCCGAAGTGCTGGAGGTCCTGAAGGAGTTCGAGGCCGACCCCGTCGTCGAGGTAACGCCCCACCGGCCCTCTCCCCGCCCATCCCGGGTCCCAGGACCAGCCCTCCCCCCTGGGTCTGGTTGCCAGGGCGACCGCGGGGCCAGGGATGCGGGACAAGAGGCAGCCGCCAGGGGGGCCGTTGCCCCACGGGGCAGAGCAGGGCTCCGGATGCCGGGGACCAGCCCGCGCCACCCGGCCCTGAGCCGCGTGGAGCCCACCTCGCCGCTGTCCCGCGTCTCCCATGTCCAGTCCCTCCGCCAGGGTCCCCCCCACCCGCCTCCGGCCCACCCACCTCTTCCAGACCCTCCCTGCCACCTTTCCTTCTTTTTCCTTTAATAACAGGTTTATTGAGATAAGTTACACAGCCTAAAATTCACTCTTTGCACGTGTACATTGGGTGGCAGGGCATACCCAGAGCTATGCAGTCATCACCTCTGTCTGGTTCCAGAACATTCCATCCCCCAAAAGGAAACCCCATCCCATCAGCAGTCACCCCCCCACCCCCCCAGCCCCTCCACCAACGAACCCGCTGTCTGTCTGTGGATCTGGACGTTTCATGTCCATGGGGTCACATGCCGTGTGTCCTGTGTCTGCTCCTCTCCCTGAGCGTCGTGTGTGCAGGTCCGTCCACATGCGGCTGTGTCAGGGCCTCGCTCCTCTTCACGGCTACGTAATGTTCCATTCTAAGCATCGATACCACATTGCATTTGTCCATCATCAGCTGATGGCATTTGGGCTGTTCCACCTTTCGGCTGCTCTGCACATGCGTGCCACCTGCCATATCTACTTCCCACGGCCCGCCCCCCGTCTCCCCTCTGGCAGCCAGGGATGTATGGCACTCTGAAGTCTCTTGACGTGTTCTATGGCTCCAGCACTCCTGGTTTATCATCATCGTTAGGACAGCGTCCCACGTCCTCGCTGGGGCCCGCAGGCCCTGAACAGTGGCCCGACCACGTCACCTCGCCTCTGTTGCTCGTTCCCCCTCAGTTGGCTTGCTCTTCCCAGACGTGTGCGGCACGGTCCTGCCTCAGGGCCTTTGCACGGCTGTTTCCACCTGACTCCCTCTCCCCCTTGGTTCTGATGTCACCTCCACATTGAGCCCCTCCTGGCCTTGTGTCCCCCTGGTCACCCCCTAATCCCGTAAGCCCCCACTAAGCATGGAGCCCTGGAGGGTGGGGAGGGGGCTGTCATGCCCACCGCGGGGGGGGGGGGGCCCTTGGCCTGCCCGGTCCTGACAGCTGCCGTGTGGACCACCTGCAGGTGGCGGAGACGTGCCAGCTGGCCGTGCGGCGGCTGGAGTGGCTGCAGCAGCGCGGTGGCGCGCCGGCGCCCGAGGGGCCCTACCTCTCGGTGGACCCGGCGCCCCCGGCCGAGGAGCGCGACGTGGGGCGTCTGCGGGCGGCGCTGCTGGACGAGGCGCGGCCGCTCTTCGACCGCTACCGGGCCATGTTCGCCCTGCGCGACACCGGCGGCGAGGAGGCCGCCCTGGCGCTGGCCGAGGGTGAGCGCTGACCCCGGGGCCCGGGCGGGGCGTCCTGCAGATGGGGAGCCCCGTCTCCAGCCCTTCCTGACCCCCCTCCCACCCCCGCAGGCCTGCGCTGCGGCAGCGCCCTGTTCCGCCACGAGGTCGGCTACGTGCTGGGCCAGCTGCAGCACGAGGCGGCGGTGCCCGCGCTGGTGGCCGCCCTGGCGCGGCGCGCCGAGAGCCCGATGGTGCGGCACGAGTGCGCCGAGGCGCTGGGGGCCATCGCCAGGCCCGCCTGCCTGGCCGCGCTGCGCGCGCACGCCGGCGACCCCGAGCGCGTGGTGCGCGAGAGCTGCGCGGTGGCCCTGGACCTGTACGCGCACGAGAGCGGCGCGGCCTTCCAGTACGCGGACGGCCTGGAGCGCCTGCGCGCGCCGCCGCCCGACCCCGACCCCGGCCCCGACCCCCGCGTCTAGACCGCCTGCCCCCGGGGGGCATCCGCTGGCCCAGACCCGGCTGCTTTGGCCTGTTGAGTGCCCAGCGATCGCAAGCTCCCGGGGCCAGGCTGAGGTCTCTGCGGTGCTCCCGGGGGGCGGGGTGTCGGCTGGGTGGGCATCTGGGGGGCGGGGCTGGGCTCCGAGGTGGGGGTTCCGCGGCCCAGCCCCTCTAGGAATGAGAGGCGTTGCTGAAACCCGTCCCCCCGCCTCCCCCGGGCCTGCGGAGGGGCTGTGGGCGTCCGGGGGTTGTGCTGCGGCGGGGAGGGCCAGGCAGACCCCAGGACACTTGCCCGGATCGACCATTAAATTATTTCTGCCAAGCGTGACTCTCAGAGTGTTGGGGGCATCTGTGTGTGGGGGCGGGGCGCCTGAGAGCGGAACCTGAGCCACCACGCACACCCGCGTGCCCGTTTCACCGCCAGTTCCCGGGGTACAGACTGCCCAGCCAGCCCCCTCCAGGCGTCAGCCGGGCCTCCCCAGACCCTCATCCTCACCCAGCTCTGATTGGGGGCCACGGGGAACGGGTTTAGTGGTGTGGCTAGGAGCCCGGGGTGGGGGTTCCCATCCCAGCTGGCCCCTCACTTCCTCCGCGTGCGGCCTCAACCAGCCCACTTACCGCTCCGTGAAACGGGTCTAAGTATGTCATTTCTGCTGCTTTCTGTTGGTCCACGACAGCCCCGACACCAGAAAGGGCATGCACACAGGAGCTGGGGGTCCTCGGGCACCACGACCTGCTGGTAGCACGATGGCCTGTGCTGCTACCAGGCCCTTACGCCGCGGTCACCACCGGGCTGTCCCACAGTTCAGTGGAGACCTGACGCAGACCCCGCGGCCCAGGGCTCAGGGACCGGTGTTCGATGGAGGTCCCGCCACTGGGGCAGCATTGATGAAATCGTCGGTCAGTGGTGATCGGCTGGGTCCCCAGCCCCTCTCCTCTCCCAGGAGGTCGGGGAGGCTGAGCGCCCATCCCTCTGTCCCCACCGCCGCCCCAGCCCTGTTAGCACACACGGGGTGGGGGGGTCCTCTCTCCCTGTCACCCGGGAAATGACGGGGTCTCAGGAGCTCTGCGCCAGGAGCCCGACGGAGGGCAAACACGGATTTCTCATCATCTCACGAGGTCGCGGGCACCGCCTCCCGCATGGCCCGCCAGACCCCAGGCCGCTGGCCAGCCCGGCCATTCCCCTCGTCAGCAGCACAGACAGGCTGTAATTTCTTAAAAACAAGAAAAGAAAAAACACCCACAACCGTCCCTGGACACCCTCCCCAACCCCCACCGGCGTTCAGCTCTCCGTTTTTGCTGATTATCTTCACAGCAGACTCTCCGGAAAGAACTGTCAAACCCTCACCGGCCCCCTCTCTCCGCCCTGCCCCTCTGTCCCCCGCACTGTCCTGGCCCAAAGGCGACCTCCCAGGGTCCACACCCGGTGGTCACATCTCAGTCTCCGTCCGACTGGCAGGCGCCCTCCTCCTGGACCCGCGCTGCTCGGCCCCCTCCTCCGTCTCCCCCTCCCTCCACCTGCCCCCTCCCCCCCGGCGGCCCCGTCCGCCCTCAAGGCTCGAACCCCGTCTGCGCCCCAATGACGCCCACGGTCCTGACTCCCGCCCGGGCCTCCTCTGAGCCCCAGACTCGGGGTCCAGCGGCCCCTCGCCGTCTGCACGTAGATGAGGCGCCCCAATCTCAGCACGTTCTTAGAATTCCCCACTTACCCCCCAAAGTGGCTTCTCCCGCAGGAAATGGAAGCGCCGTCCCACTGGGGGCTCCGCCGAAAACAAGGCGGTTTGATCGATTTAAAATCTACCCCGGATCCGCCCACTTCTCTCTCCACTGTCTCCACGTGGTCCCCCAGCATCGCCCCCTGGACAAGCGCAGTGCCCTCCGCCCTGGCCCCCGGGCTCCCGCCCTCGCCCCCACCATGGTCTGACCTCCCCGCAGCTCCCCACCAGAGGGCGCCCGGGAGCCCCTGAGTCAGGCCCGCCCTCCGCCACCCGCAACCCTCCAGGCTCCCACCTTACTCGTGGGAGAAACCCAAGTCCTCACCGTGCCCCCCAGGCCCTGCACGACCTCCTGCGTCCCCTGCCCTCACCTTCCCTCCTCCCTCTCTTGTCCTCGCTCCCTCTGCTCCAGCCACACAGGCCTCCTCGCTACTCCTTCAACATGCCAGGCCCAGTCCTGCCCCAGGGCCTTTGCACCAGCTGTGCCGTCTGCCTGGAACGTTCTTGCCCCAGACACTCACGTGCGAACTTGTTCTCACCTCATTTCCCCCAACAGGGGTAGCCTGGGGTCACTGGAGGTGGGAGAAGTCAGTAGGGGGCTGACAAGGCAGGTGTCCCAGGCCCGGGAGACCCGGTGAGGATGCTGGTCTATAACCCAAAGGCAGCAGGGAGCCGTGGGAGGGTTTCAGGTAGGAGAGAGGCGGGACAGTCTCTGCATTTCCAGCTCTCCCTCTGGCTGCTGTGTGAGAACAGACCGCGGGCAGACTAAGTGAAAAGATGCTCGGCCGCCTTCCAGGAAAGCAACTTAGATGAGGCTGGGGCGCCCCAGACTACCCCTTGGCTGGATTCGTCACCTTTGTCATTTAAACGGGGATGTATAGAATGATCCCTCTAATGTCCCTTTCCCCCCCCCGCATGCTGCGAGCTCCAGGGCACCATCGGGGTCTGCCTTACTCCTGCTGTGTGCCCCGGGACCTGGCATACAGCAGGTGCTCAATAAAAGTCAAAGAATGAATGAGTGAATGAGTGTCTCATGCCCAGAGCCCTGGCTTGGGGACATCTGACACCACAGTGGCTTTCACAGCAAAGCTGCAAAGAGGGCATCGTGGGACCCACTGTACAGACGGGAAGTTGAAACTCAAAGGAAGTGGGGATCTGTCCGCGCCCGAGTCCTCGGCGGGTCATGGAAGGTTGCCAGGGGGAGGTGGCATTCGGGGGACCTGGAAATGTGGGGATGAAGGTCAAGGGTCAGAGGAGGGCACTCCTGTCCGAAGGGCGGATTGTGCGGGGCTTGGGCGTCCTGAGCGGGGCAGGTCTGTGGCGGTGGCTACGACCTCCACGACATCCACCCTGTAGGGTCGCCCTGCCCCTTGAGTGTCGCAGGACCTGCGGCTTGCTCTAGCCAATAGGAAACGGCAAGGGGGATGATACTCTAGCCAATAGGAAACGGCAGAGGGGATGGTGCTCTAGCCAATAGGAAACGGCAGAGGGGATGATGCTCCAGCCAATAGGAAACAGCAAGGGGGATGATGCTCCAGCCAATAGGAAACGTCAAGGGGGATGATGCTCTAGCCAATAGGAAACAACAAGGGGGATGGTGCTCCAGCCAATAGGAAACGGCAGAGGGGATGATGCTCTAGCCAATAGGAAACGGCAAGGGGATGCTGCTCTAGCCAATAGGAAACGGCAGAGGGGATGGTGCTCTAGCCAATAGGAAACGGCAACGGGGATGATGCTCTAGCCAATAGGAAACGGCAGAGGGGATGGTGCTCCAGCCAATAGGAAACGGCAGAGGGGATGCTGTCATTCCCACAACATGCAGGTTCCTTTTTCCCCCTTGTATTTTTTTCAATTATGGTAAAATACATGTAACAAACATTTTTAGGCGTACAGATCAACGCCATGGAGTCCATTCACATAATTTATAAATAAGCATTTAAAGCTGCAATTTTTTCTCCTAAGCCCTGTTTTCACTGCCTCTCACAACTTTTGATACGTTGTATTTTCATCTTCACCGAATTAAAAGTATTTCGCCATGTCTCGCATGATTTCCTCTTTGTTCTAGGTTATGAGGAAGTTGGTGGTTTAATTTCCAAATATTTGGAGATTTTTTTTTTTCACATATCATATCTTTCTGTGATTGATAGCTCGTTTCGTTTGGTTGCGGTCAGAGAGCATCGTTTGGACGGTCTGAATTCTCTCCGGTGTATTAAAGTCCGTTCGACGGCCTCTCTTGGTGACCAGGAGGAGAGAATGCGGTCTATCTTGGCGAGCGGTCCCCGTGAATGCGAAAAGGATGGGGATCCTGCTGCTGTTGGATGGAGAGGGCGGTAAACGTCATCTCAAGCTGGTTGATGGAGCTGCTCAGGTCTTCTGTCTCTTTGCACAGTTTCCTTCGGTGGGAGAACTCTGAGACGACAGCGTTGGCGTCTCCAAGAATAATTGTAAATGTGCCCGTTTCTCCTCCGAGCTCTCCCGCTTTGTGCTTCGAGTCTTTGGATGGTATGCGGTCAGATCATTGATTGGCTGTATGTGGTCAGAGGCACGCACATTCAGGATTGGTGAATTGTCCCCTTTAGCAGAATACGTCCCTTGCTTTGATGTGCATTTTGTCTGATTTTCGTGTGTCCACTCCAGCATTTTTCAAATTAGTGCTTTCCTGGTATGTTTTCTGAATCTTTTTATTCTTAGCCTCTCTATCTTTTTATACTTAAAAGTGGGTGTCTTGCCAATCATGAATCTTCTGTCCTTTTTTTTTTTTTTTGAGGAAGATTAGCCCTGAGCTAACTGCTGCCAATCCTCCTCTTTTTGCTGAGGAAGACTGGCCCTGAGCTAACATCCGTGCCCATCTTCCTCTACTTTATATGTGGGACGCCTGTCACAGCATGGCTTGATAATTGGTGCCATGTCCACACCCGGGATCCGAACCAGTGAACCCCGGGCCACTGAAACGGAACATGCAAACTTAACCACTGCACCACTGGGCCAGCCCCCTTCTCAGTTCTTGTTTGCTGAAAAACCCTGTGTTTCTCCTTCATTTTCAAATGATATTTTCGCTAGGTATAAAATTCCGGATTGACGGTTCCCATCTCCACTCTAAAGATGCTGCTCATCTTGTTAAATTATATGGTTCCAGGTGAGAAGTCAACTCTTTTTCTAGTCTTGGTCCCTCCATAGGCAACGTGTCTTTTTTTTTTTCATGGCTGTCTTCACGAATTTTCTCTTTCTCTTTAGTTTTCTGCATTTGGAATATGAGATGTCTGGGTCTGTGTTCGGGGGGAGGTATTTACTCTGCTGGGTATTTTCTGAGCTTCCTGGATCTGTGATTTGATGTCTTTAATTGGGGGAAATTATTAGCCATTGTCTCTTAAAATATTCTTCTGCCCCTCTCTCTTGCTTCTCCCTCTGGGATTCCTATTCTTTGCGTGTTGGATCACGTGATCCCATCCCACAGCCCTTGGATGCTCCTGGTCTGGACACCCCTCTCCTTCCTGATTGTCTTTCTAGGAGAGAGCAGGCTTCAGGCTCCCTCTCCGGCTCCTGGTGGATAAATTCAGGAATTTTCCATTGCATCCATCTCGACAGCCGACCTTGCCCCGTGGCAGCCTGCCATGGCGAATTGTACCTTCCTCTTTAAATCCATCAAAGTCTTTTCCTATAAATGGTTTGGCGGAAAGAAAAATAGTAATACGTGGACACAGGCAAAATCGGGAGGGTGGTCTGTGAGTGACAGAAGGTGGAGAAAGCCTTCGCTATCCAGCCGCCTCATTTTGCAGCTGGGGAAACTGAGGCACGGAGTGGACCTGGGCCCTCTGCTCGTGGTATAGCGGGGCAGGAGGTGGGGGAGGAGCTGGGTGGTCCTCACAGGGATCCAGGCCCTGGCCCAGCTCAGCGGCTGCTCTGGGGCTGGGCACTGGGGCGGCCCTTGGGGGTCCCGGTCTCCACGAGTGGAGAATGTGGCTGATAAACCAGGCCTCTCGGGGGGGGGGGTGCAGGGGTGACCTGCAGCCCCACACCTGCCCTGCTGGACAGGGCGTCGCTGGGTCTCTCGGACTCTCTTGTTCTGTCTCTGTCTCTGTCTCCGTCTGCGTATCTCTCTCCTCTGTCTGCCTCTGACCATCTCTGTGTCTCTCTGTCCCTCTGTCTCTCTCTATCTCTGCGTGTCTGTCTCTCTCCATCTCTGCTTCTCTCTGTGTCTCTCTGTCTCTCCCTCTCCCCCTCTTTCTCTCTCTCGCTGTCTCTCTGTCTCTCTCCATCTCTGTTTCTCTCCCTCTGCGTCTCTCTCCCTCCCTTTCTCTCTCCCTCTCCGTCTAAAGGCTGCCTCCCACATCTGCCTTCCGCCCAGCCCGGGCTCTGACCCGCCGTCTGCATGCCTCACTCCGACCGCACATCTGTGGGGTAATTGTCTCCTGCGACCACAAGGGACCGAGGCAAATTATAGTTACGGGGCGGGGGCCTCCATGTGGGCGAACCGCGTCCGCTGGCCGGGGCCCCGCCGGCCTCCACCGGGCGACATGGCCGAGGCGTGGCCCCGCTCGGGCCCTGGGAGCCCACGCTGGCCCTCCCCCTCTCCCTCCCCCTCCCCTGCCCGCCCTGCCAGGCCTGCGTCTCTTGTGCCAAGATGAAGATGCCTTTGGGGAAAGTCAGCAGGAAATGCCGGAGTTTGCAAAACCCTGACCCGTTCCTCATTCATTCGTTCATTCATTCAACACACAGATCGCCGGGCGCCAGCTCTGAGCCAGGCGCTGTTCCGGACACCGAGGCCAGAGCGGTGAACGAGACAGACACACACTGGCACTGCCCTGGGGACAAGAAATAAGTAATAACAATAGGAGCAAACAAAGCTGGAAGGGGCTGCAGGGGTGGGGAGGGGACAGTTTTAAACAGGGGGCTCCAAGGGAGCCTCTCTTGGGAGGTGACATCTGACTGAGACCGGAAGGAGGCGAGAGAGGGAGCCGGCCGGGTGGATATTCAGCTCCCCGCCTCACAGGGGTGAGTTCTATTTGCTGTGTGTCCCCGGGCTACTGACTCAACTTCTCTGAGCCTCTGTTTCTCTCTGCCTGTAAAACAGGCCACGCTGGCCTCGCACGGCTCCTGGGAGGAGGAACGAGGATTCCAATAGTCGGTCTAATCCACACGCTTGGGCTTCGTCAGCGATCGTTGGGGTCTGTCGCATGCACGGATCTGTCCCGGGGGATGCAGGTGTCCCAGCAAGGGTTCAGATCCGGGTCCTGTCCTCCAGGGGCCCCAGGGTCGACACGGATGCTCTCGGTCCATGTGGTCAGGGCTGGGGCCTGGGCAGGCGTGGCTCACAGGGCGTCTTCCTATCAAGGAAAATGTGGCTGACCATCCGGGCCTCTGGGAGCTCCCAGTGTGCGACCCAGACAGTGGACAGGGCGTGGCTGGGCGTCTCTCACTGTCTCTCTGTGTCTCTCCATCTCTGTCTCTCTCCTTGTATCTCTATCTAACTCTCTCTCACACTGTTGTGGGGGGAGGTGGGGAATGTCCGGTGGGTTTTGAAGGATGCATAGGAGTCCCCAGGTGATAGTAGGAGGAAGGGTGTGCCAGGCAGAGGGGATGCAGGGACGCCAGCCCCAGTGCCAGGGAGGGCCCTTCACCTGGGGACAGTGGGGACCTTGGAGGGCTGCAGGCAGAGGAGGGAACCAGTCAGAGCCATGTTTTTGGAGGGTTCCTCCAGGTTGTTTGGGGATAGAGCAGAGCGGCAAAGTCTGGGGCCACAGAACCAGCGTGCCACCCTGTCTTCACTCCCCATTCCATGGGGACCAGCCTCGGTCCTCTTTCGTGTCAACACCTCCTGCTCTCTGTGTCCACTCTAATCGACAGCCGACAAGGTCACCGGGAAACCCGGGGGCCCAACGCCTCCCAGCGACCCCGTCACCGCCGTTTCAGAGCCCCGGGCAGCCCCTCGCCGGGAAATCCTCCTGCTGTCTGTCTCTGGTCCCTCCTTCTGCCGGCGCGGGGCCAGGACATCCACCCACCCAGAGCATCTCCTCATCCGGCTCGGGCACACCGTCGGCACAGCATAAATGCACAGCCATGATTAAACCACGAAAACAGGGCAATCCCCCTGGCTTGCCTCTGCTCAGAGGTTGGGAGGAGCAAAGAAAAAAGAGAAATCACGGCTGCAACATCCCTGCCGCAGGCTTTCGCCTTCTTTTTCACTCCCACCCCGCCACGGCCCTCAGCGACTATCTACCCTTTTCAAGCCCAGAGACACACAGCCACTTGTCCCAGATCACACAGCCGGAGCTCAATGCCCAGAGAAAGAGCGCATTTCTCGCCCGTCTCTCAGAACTCACCCGTCCGCTGTCCCGCGGCCCAGAGCCAACAGGCCTCGGGACCTGCTCCCTGGGGTGGGGGGTGGAGGGACATCCCGGCCTGGGCGGTGGGAGGGATGGAGGGAGTGTAGAGGCCGCCTGCCATGCCCCCCCAGCTCCCTCGGGCCCCCGCTTTCTTCCCTGATGGGACTGAGGAGGAGGCAAGGAGGCAGGAGCGAGGCCGGACGAGCCATACTCCTCCGGGGGCGGGCGGGGGGCATTGCCAATCAGAGACTCATTCACAAAAATTCGGTGTGATGGCCCTGACCGCGGCCACACGCGTGCGCACACACACACACATGCACACACACACGCACGCACACACGGCCTGCGACAGCCTCCCGGGCTGTGGGTGGCCACTCGCATGAGGCCGGCCTGGTGTGTCTCCCATTAGCGCGTCTCCAGCCTCCCGCCCCCTTGCTCGCTCCCATCTCTGATCTCCAGTTCTGCGTCCCGGGTCCCCGTCCCCACTCCCCTGGGAGGAAGCCCCGCGCCCGGGGCCATGGAAGCCGGGGCCCCGTCCCCGTGCCCCGGGCCGCCGGCCGCACGCCAGCTCCTGTCCCACTGAGGCCCGGCGGCCTCGCCCCGCGGCCGGCATGGAGGTGCCCGGGCCCCTGGTGGCCAGCAAGCCGGGCGAGACCTCGGTCAAGTGGCAGCTGTGCTACGACATGACGGCCAAGATGTGGTGGATGGTGAGTGCGGGGTGCCCACCGCGGGCGCCAGGATGGGGGGCTCGGGGGCTGCGAGGGGACAGAGGGCAGCAGAGGGGGCTTCCCGACCCGTTTTCCAGCCTCGCGGATCTGGGGACGCTGGAGCCTCAGCGCTGGGGGTCGGGCGTGGCGGGTGGCAGCCGTCCCTCCCCGGGCGTCTGCAAAATGGGGATGGTGGTCGGGAGCGGGGAAGAAGTTGCTCAGTCTCCCACCTGGACGCGGGTCCAGGGCTGCCCAGGCGCCATCAGGAGTTGGAGGCCAGGAGGGCGAGAGGGTGGCCGTCCCCCTGGGAGGCCGGCAGTGACTTAGCGGGACCTGGGACCTGGCGATGGCGCAGCCGCGACTCCTGTTGCCCTGGGGCCTGCGATGGGAATTTCTGGGTGCAGGGAACACTGGGGGGCTGGGGGGCTGGGGGACTGGCGTGCACCCTGGGTAACCAGCCAGAGTCTGAGCCACCGTGGGAACCCAGTCATGTCTGCGCCCCCTGGGGAAGGAGTGGGCGTCCGGCACCATCTGCCCCCAAGACCGGGCACCCTTCCGGAAGCTTCCGGGGAGGGTGGCCACGTTCCCCGAGCCAGGAGCCAGTCGATGGGGCGAGCAGCCTTTCCGGGCTAGGCCGGCCGTGGAGCCTGGGGCTGGAGTATCTGAGGCCCTCACGGCCAGCAGGAGGCCACCAGGCCAATGCACCAGTGTCCGCCGCTCTGTCCTCTGGGAGGTGGCCGGTCACCCGTAGTGGAACTGAAACCGCCTTTCCACACGGTTCTAGATCTCGCAGATCCCAGTTTGAACCTGGGCCTGCTGTGTGACCTGAGCCAGAGGCTGACCCTCTCTGGCCCTCAGGTTCCCCCATCGGGAGACAGTTTGGGGCCTGGACGTCTGGGGCCTTGTGGCCGGTGCTCCCCGGGGTGAATCGGGCCTTGGGGTGGGAGACGGCACCTCACGACCTGCCGCGACCCCTCATGGCTGCTGCGGACGCAGGCGGGTGGGGACGGCAGGAGCTGGGACAGGGGGTCTTGCAGCACTGAGATCTCGGGGTCCATGAGGGCTTTCCCCCGCATCCTTGGGGTCGTCGCGCGTTGGTTTCAGTTTCCATCCCTCATTCAGCCGACATCCGTTGGATACCTGCTGTGTTCCCGGTCCTGTGCTCAGGCTGCAGACACAGCAGCGACCCAGACAGACAGAGACCCCTGTGCTCTGGGGGCTGATGCTCCAGTGGGGGGGACAGAAAAGAAAAACACCTGTGCCCCATATGCGGCTTAGTTATGGTTGTGGAAGGGGTTCTAAGGAGCTGGGGGCTCTGAGTTAGGCTGGGCAATCTAGGAGGGCTTCACTGAGGAGGTGACAGTCACTCTGAGACCTGGCAGATGACAGAATTCATTAGAAGAGAAGGGGGAAGTGTATTCCTAGCAGAGGGCACAGCCGTGCAAAGGCCCTGGGGCAGGCCTGGGCCTGGCGTGTTGGAGGAACAGCAAGGAGGCCTGTGTGGCTGGAGTGGAGGGAGGAGGGAGGGCGGGGGGAGGGGATGGGGCAGGTCGTGTGGGACCTGGGGGGCCGCTGGGAGGACTCGGCTTCTCCCCCAGGGAGGGGAGCCTGGAGGGCTGTGAGTGGTGGAGGGCGGCCCTGTTTCACATTTTCTTAAAGTTCCCTTGGGTTTCCGCGGGGAGAAGGGCGAGTCTGCGGCTGACGTGGCAGTCGGAGCCCCGAGGGCAGTGATGGGGGCCCGGGGTGGAGGGACGTGGGTGGGTTGCCGGGGAAGACTGACAGGCCTTGGCAGTTCAGCTGGAAGCTCAGAGGATGGAGTGGCTGGCTCAGAGTCACACAGCAAGTGAAGGGCGAAGCTGGGAACGGGAGAAGAGTCTGGGGGCCAGAGGTCAGAGGTGAGGGTAGCGATACCCCATCCCCCTCTCCAGGGTCCTGGGAGAGTCGAGCAGAATTCGCAGTCTGAGAAAAGGAGAACATTTCTGTGCAGCCTTGGGGTCTTATCAATAGAGGTAGAAGCCCCAGGACAGGAGAGGTTATGGATCCAGCCATCAGCCAAGGTTGATTGAGAGACTCAGGGTTCAGCCCGAAAGGAAGAAGCCTGGACGAATTTGGTTAAATCCGCCACATTCTCTCCGACCTCTCGGGGCTCAGGCCGGCGCTGGCTCATCGGGGTCCCCGCGGAGGGTCAGGCCCAGTGCCACCCGCAGGGAGCTCCCGCACACATGGGCCGCATCAGCCAGACCCAAGACAGGCCTCCCCTCCGCCCGGCGGGGCAGCCCTCGGGCACAGGAGGCTAATGAGGGCGGGGGACGAGGTCCGTGCCATGCCGAGGGCAGAGCTTGGCCCTGCAGGGGTCAGTCCAGCCTCGGTAAGGACTTGCTCCTCCCTGGCTGTCAGGTAGTGAGACACCCATCCCAGGGGGCATGCAAGCCCCAATGGTGGGGGGGGGGAAATGCCACCCCATTGAGTTGAGGGGACCAGGCGAGTCCGAAAAGGGCGCTTTGTGCTCAGAGCATCAAGGACAACAAGGTGGGGGAGGCGCCGCGGCCCCCAGAAATGTTTTCATTTTAGAAAAAAACAACGACCGTGAAATGCCGACTAGATAGTCACGAAGCCACAGCCCGGATTGTGCGCCGCTGGGCCCCAACGCGGCCAGAAAAGCTCTGTTCAAGGAGCGTGTCATCTCGCCTCCCCGTGCCTCAGTTTCCCCATCTGTAAGACAGGGAGGGGCACGAATAAGAGGGCCTCCGCCCTGCAGGGTCTCGGCGGGGAATGCAAGGAGCTGACGACCGTGGGGGCGTCTTGCAAACTGTCCAGCGCTGTGCCCGGTCGGCAGAGGCGTGATGCTCCTGGCGCTAAAGCAGGGGAAACTGCGACAGAGGAGATGCACCAATGCATGCGGCCGATTCTACTCCAGAGGAGGCTGTGACATGATGGGGAGAGTGACAGCCCGCTGGGGACGCGGGGCGGGCAGGGGAGGCCTCTCTGTGCTGCAGCCTGAGTGATCGCAAGGGACCACGGTTCTGGGGGCAGGGGGCGGACGGCACAGCGCGTGCAAAGGCCCTGGGGCGGGCGTGTGGGAGGAACATTGAGGAGGCCGTGAGGCTGGAGCGGAGGGAGGAGGGAGGGCGGGGAGGGGACGGGGCAGGCCACGCAGGGGCCCGGGGGGCCGCGAGGAGGACTCGGCTTCTCCCCCGAGGGCAGGGGCGGCCGGTCCCCAGCGCCCGAGCGGTCCCCGCCGTCTGCGCGCGCCCCCCGCGGCCTCGCGGGCGCTGGGCCGGGGTCGGGGCGCGTCTCCCAGCCCCCGGCCGCCGCCCACTCTGCCCACATCTGAGGCGCCGCGGAGCCGGACAGTCTGCTGCAAACCACGGAATGTCTCCCGGAGCCCGGCCGGCGAGGGGGGGCGGGGAGCCCCGGGAGGGGGGGCGGGAGCCGCGACGAGCGGCGGGCGCGGCCGGGAGGCCATGTCACCCTCCACCCTGGAGCGCAGGCCCCGTGATTGTCCCGCTTTGCAGATGGGGAAACTGAGGCACGGGGCGGGGAAGGGACTTGGCCGCAGAGCGGGGGAGGGGCGGCGCTGGGAGTCGAACCCGGACCACCGGGCGGCAGCGCGTGGGGGCTTAACCGCTAACCCGGCGTAAAGGAGTCAGCGCGGGTCCTTCCGGATGAATGAATGAATGAACGAATGAACCGACCCTACAAGTGAGTGAGTGACGGCCGCACACCCGCCCGGCCCGCCCTCCCACTTCCGCCCAACGCGACCCGGAACCCGGACGCCATCTGTCAGCCCCCATTCTCCACGTGCCGTGCTTCCCCTGCCTTCCTGGGGTCCGACCCAGGGCTCCTCCATCCTTTCTTCTCCAGGGCAGAGGACGCGGGGTCTTCAGACCCGCCCCTGGGGGCTCCTGAGCCTGTCCCTGCAGCCAAAGGGTAGACCCGGGCTGCTGCTCATTCTGGAAGTTATCAGAGAAGGGGAACCCACGGCTCAGAGAGGGACAGCACCTTCCCCAAGGTCACACAGCAAACTGCTGTCAACTCGCCGCCCTGAGCGAGACCTCAGGATGACAGTCACGGCTGGCCGACTCCGCACAGTCGATCTCATTCCGTCCTCCTCACAAGCCTAGGACGGAGGAGCTGGGATCATTGCCATCTTATGGCTGGGGAAACTGAGGCCCGGAGAGGGGCGGTCGAGGGACGAGGTTGCAGGGAAGTGGCCAGAGTAACGTGGAGGTTCAGGGCTCGCCCTCCGGAGCAGAGGGAGCAGAGGTGTCCGCGTCTGGCTTTGCCGCCTGTGAATGGGTGATATTCTAGAAGGTCGTGTCACCGAGGGAGGTGGGTGTCAGGCCCTGGCCCCACGCTGAGCCCTCACGAGCTGCATGACACGCTGCCCCTGTCCCCCTTTGTGCCTGGAGGCCTTGCGAGGCTCTGAGAAGCTGCGGGGCAGGGCCACTGCAGGGTCCTGGTCCCTGCCGCGGGGCGGGAGCGGTCCTGGAGTGGGGCTCCCTGGAGGAGGCGGCGTTGGAGCCAGGCCTGGAAGGACCCTGAGGCTTTCCCCACAGAGAGGTGGCAGAAGGAACTGCTCAGACGAGGGGTGGCAGTGGGGACGTGCTGGGTGTGACAGCTCAGACATGGGGGAGGTGAGGCCACAGAGCGGGGTGAGGGAGAGGCGCAAATTGGACCGTGGTCGGCCGTGCGCGCTGGCCACGAGTCGGGGCTTCGTCTCCGGGGCAGGAGGGAGCCTCGGGAGGCGTCTGCACGGGTTGGGGGGGGGACCCGGCCGGTGGGCGGCGGCTGTGGGGTTTGGAATGGGGGCCGGGAGGACAGGAGAGCAGGGGGCCACACGGAGGAGAAAGCCCTGAGCTGAGGCCAGACGGTGGGGGGCGGCGGGAGAGGCCGGGGAGGGGAGGGGGCAGACGTGCCGACCGACAGGCTGTGGGGAGTTGGGGGGAGGAGGCCTCAGGGTCAGGCAGCCATGGTGCAATGTCCCTGAGCCGGGACACGGGAGGAGGAGCAGGTTTGAGGAGGAAGATGCTGAGTCTAGGGGTCCTGGGGCATGTTCTGGGGAGACGCTGTGGAAGGTGTGGAGAAGGCCACCGGGGCCTGACACGAGGCCTGGGACAGCTCAGAGGATCCCTAACCCCTTGTCAGTGGAGCAGAGGGAAGGAGGGAGGGAGGGATGGATGGATGGGTGGACGGTGGATGGATGGATGGACAAATGGATGGATGAGTGGATGGCAAATGAATGGATGGATGAATGAAAGGATGGATGGATGCATGGATGGGTGACTAGATCGATGGATGGATGAATAAATGGATGGATGGATGGATGGATGGACAGACGGATGGACGAATGGATGGATGAATAGATGGGTGGATGATGGATGGATGGATGATGGGTGGATGGACGGACGGACGGACGGATGGATGGTGGATGGATGGATGATGGATGGATGGACGGACGGATGGACAGACAGATGGATGGTGGATGGATGGATGATGGATGGATGGACGGACGGACGGACGGACGGATGGATGGTGGATGGACGGATGGATGGATGGATGGACAGATGGATAGATGGATGGTGGATGGATGGATGGTGGATGGATGGATGGTGGATGGATGGACGGACGGATGGATGGATGACTTGTTGGATGGACGAGCAGACAGACGGACAGATGGATGGACGGGTAGATGGATGATGCGTGGAGACTGCAGACGTGGTTGTCCCGAGTGTGAAGGCCGCGGGCCCAGAGCAGCCTGGGAAGCCCCCCTTCAGGGCCGGGCAGGGGAGACTTGGGGGCCCAGACGCCGTGCCAGTCGCCCCGTAGCGGCCTCTCGGGGGGCCCCCGTGCCCCTGCTGCCTGTGGCGGCCCGGGGCCTCGGGGCTCGTCTGCGCACACATGGCTCGGCTCTGGGGGGCCCACCGCAGACAAATCAGTGGAAAATTAAAATAGTGGCTGCGAGCGGGTTTAGGCGGCCTCAGCCGGGCCACTTAATGACCCCTTTCTGGGGATTGTTCCCAGCTGGAGGTGGCTGGGGGAGGGGGCCGCCGAGCCACCCAACCTGAAAGGGAGACAGAGGGGGGTCCCTGGAAACCGGCGCTGGGGAGAGGAGACGAGCCACATGGTGGTCGTGAGGGGGGCGGGGGGAGGGGGAAAAATGAGCCTGGGCTCCCGGCATGGGTCCACCCAGGTCCTGCATCCCCGCAGGGGCTCCCTCAGGACCTTTGCCTGTGAAATCCCTCCTGCCCGGGGCTCTCCTTCTCCCCCAGTTTGCCTGGGTGGCTTCAGCTCATCTTTTAGGTCTCAGCTGCAATGTCACCGCCTCCAGGAAGCCCTCCCCAGATGAGGTCGACGCCTCCGATCATTTACTCTCAGAGGCGGTGGCCCTGCCCGCCCATATATGTAATCTTACCCTGCCGGACACGCAGGGATGAAGGGCCAGAGCTCCACGTTGCCACTCACCAGCTGTGTGTCCTGGGGCAAGTCACTGTCCCTCTCTGTGCCTGGCTTTCCTCATCTGTAAAAGGGAGATAAGAATCGTTCCTTCGTCATAGGCTGTTGGGAGGATTAAGTGGGTTATTTGGGGCAAACTGGGGTTTGCTGAGCAGTTACTATGTGGGGCAGGGGACTGAGTCTGGTCACCAAATCCTTGCAATGTCACCTTAGCGATGGCGTCACTGAGGCTCAGAGAAGTTAAATAAACTGACCTGGTACCAGTGTCATGGGCCTCGGCCAGTATGAGCCCTTCTGCCTGGTCCCCCCTCCCACTTTGGTCCCCGCAGTCCATCCTGTCCACAGCCCCTGCAGAGGGCGCCCAGGAGCCCCTGGGTCGGTCCCGCCCTCCTCCGCCCACAGCCCTCCAGGCTCCCATCTCCCTCGGGGAGAAGCCGAGTCCTCCCCGCGGCCCCCCAGGTCCCGCATGACCTGCCCCGTCCCCTCCCCCGCCCTCCCTCCTCCCTCTCTCCCCCTCCTCCCTGTGCTCCAGCCACACGGGCCTCCTCGCTGTTCCTCCAATCACCAGTCCCATTCCTGCCCCAGGGCCTTTGCACATGCTGTTCCCTCTGCCCGAGATGCTGTTCCATACCCCCCTGGCCAAGATGGCTTTGTCTCACCCCTCTGTGCTCAGCTCACATGGCACCTGGGCACCCCCCCTCCTGGCTGATGTAGGTCCTGTGGGGTCCCCTCTCTGCGCCTCCCCCAAGCTTCTCGTTAATGCGACGTTGCAATTGTATCCTGTGTCGTTCTGTCTCCCCGCCTCGGCTGCGAAACGGGAGCAGAGGCTTCTGCAGGGGCCGTCTCCGCGTCCCCAGCACGCAGCGTGGGGCCTGGCACACAGCAGGCGCCAAATAAATGTTTATTGAATAAACTCAATGCCTTCGTTTCCCCCCACTCTGGCTGACTTCACGATTATTTTAAAATCGTAGCTCCTGGGTCCTACTTCCGTTTCTTCTCTTTCCATCCTGAAGAGTCGGTGACATCCTGGACCAGACGGGGCCGCAGGGGCCTGCTGTTTGGGAGTCATTTCAGATTTACAGAAAAGTCGCCGAGATGGCACAGAGACGTCCCCCACACCCTTCACCCGCTGCGCGCAGTGTGGACGTCGTCCTTAATGACAGGCCGTTTGTCACAGTTTAGAAACGGACATTCCTAGGGTTTATTCACTCAACTCGACTTTATTCAACATTCACCTGTTTTTCCATAAATGTCCCCTTTCGGGTCCAGGATGGCACGTAACATTTAGTTGTCACATCTCCTCAGGCCCCTCCGGGCTGTGACCATCTCTCCATCTTTCCTTGTTTTCCATGACCGTGACGGTCATGAAGGAGGACGGGCCGCCGTCCTGGGGACGTCCCCCGATCTGAGTTTCTCGGACATTTTCTTATGATCGGACTGAGGACATGGGTTTGGGGGAAGGACACAGAGGCAGGTGCCCTTCTGGTCCTGACACCCCCCGACATCACCCCAACGTTCACCTTGACGCCTGATTAGGGTCGGCCCACCAGGTTCCCCACCGTCGGGTCGCCGTCTGTCCGTTTCTCTGCTCTGATCTTTGCAAGCGAGTCATTGAGCCTGGACTCACCCCCGGGACGGAGGAAGAGCTACAGAGAAGGTTCGACATTCTTCTGCGAGGAAAATCATTCTATTTGCCCCCCATCGATTTCTTCGTTGCCATCGGTGTGGCCTCACTTTGTTAAGGTGATGCTTTAATTGATCATCCGATACCGTGTTATTCATTTTTTGCTTTAATTTTACCGGCTTTGCTAATGACGTTGCCGCCCTCTGCCGTATCTGTCATCAACATGCATTACGGAGGGGTCAAAGGTTTAGCTGTAAAAAGATTAAAACAGAAAAGTACTAGAAGAAAATATGGGAGAAACTGTTATGGGATCGGAGCGGGAGGGCTCTTGTAAGCAAGCACGAAGACTTGGAGACCAGAAAAGCAAGACTAATATTTCTTTTTTTTAAATTGAGGTGACATTGGTTTATAACATGATACAAATTTCAGGTGTCCATTGTTATATTTCAACTTCGGTGTAGACTACCTCTTGTTCAAGACTAATCAGTTTCATTACATAAAAATTAAAATATAACGCATGACCAAAAGGCCAGAAAACCAACCTCAAATGTGAGAGAAATATTTGCAACATGCTTGCGAAAAAGATCTTTACAGGACCACAAATATGTAAAGAGTTCCCACCAAGCAATAAGAAAAGGCCAACTGAAAAATATGCGAAAGACATGAGCAGACCATCACTGAAAAGAAATGAAAGTGGATTTAAAGTCTAGGAAAAGATGTTCAACCTTTTCAGAGGAAGAGGTAACATCTGCCAAAATGCAAAATGCAGCCCCCTGTTAACACAACATTGTCGATTCTCATCACGGAGCCACAGGTCTGCAAAGACGTGTGTGGAGAGATGTGCAGCTCGGTCCCGTTTATGGGGGCAAAAGACGGGACAGCACCTCGGGGGGGGGGAGTCACACAGGGAAAGTGTGGTCTGCGGAAAGCAGCCTGGTGGGTCCTCGCAACTTCAGCATAGAATCACCATGTGGTCCGGCAGTGGCGCTTGTGTGAATCGACCCCCAAAAGTCAAATGCAGGGGCTCCAAGAGGTTTTTCACAGCTGTGTTCACAGCAGCACGACTCACAGTCACCAAAAGGTGGAAGCAACCCGAGTGTCCGTGATCGGATGATGGATCCACACAGTGTGTCCATCCACACCCTGGAATATTACGCAGCCATGAAAAGGAAGGAGATCCTGACATCTGCTCCCACGTGGACGGACCTGGAGGACGTGATGCTCAGGGACGTGAGCCAGACACAGAGGGACACACACTGTGTGATCCACTCACAGGAGGTCCCCAGAGGAGCCACAGCCACAGAGACAGAAAGGGGATGGGGGGCCAGGGGCTGGGGGAGGGGCGGGACTCAGTGTTTCATGGGGACAGAGGTGCAGTTTGGGGAGATGGAAAGTTCTGGAGAGGGATGCGGGGATGGTGGCACAACCATGTGAATGTGCCTCATGCCGCTGAGCTGGGCCCTTAAAAATGGCTAAGATGGTGAATTTTAGGTTAAATGTATTTAATCACAATTAAAGGAAAAAGAACAAGAAAAGCGCGGGGCAGCCGGCGCTGGAAGTTGGGGCTCCGCCCTGTTGATGGACAGACGGTGGCAGCCGCCGCGATGCGCGCGGGCCCCGCTAGAGGGCAGCACGTGACCGGGACCCGCCTCGGGCTTTCCCGGCCCTTCGATCCTTCTGGAAGGTCTCCTTTCTCCTGTTCTCCCCCTTTTTCTTTAATTTACCCGCGTATTTCCTTCCTTTTTTCCCACTGCCTTCCCTTCCTAGGCAAACATCTCAAGGGCTCACCGTGTGTCTTATTTTATTTCTGTGTGTCCTCGAAACCCCTATTTTGTCGTCCCTTGCACACGTGTGTAAGACGCCTGGGAAGATGGTCCAGACGTGGATGCGCGTGACCGCGTGTCAATAAAACTTTATTTGTAAAAGCCAGGGATGCACCGCGGATCCTCGGAATTCTCCAGAGAAACAGAACCAACCGGATGTGTGTGTGTGTGTGATTCCATCGATACACGGGCACCGAGCGATGTAAACAGACTGAGAGAGAAATACAGATATAAATAAATAGGCAGCTATTGTAAGGAACGGTCTCATGCCGTGCGGGGGCCGGCAAGTCCAAAATTTGTCGGACGGGCCAGCACGTGGGAATTTCCAGGAAGAGTCCCCGTCGCCGTCTTGAGCCTAGAGTCTGTAGGGCAGGCTGGAAACTCAGGGAGGATTCCCGCGTTCCAGTCTCAAGGCAGAATTCCTTCATTCACTCGGGTTTGGCTCACCACCCCTTCGACTGATTGGACGAGGCCCACCCACACCACCAAGGGCCGTCTCCCTCCCTTAACGTCAACCGATTGTGAATGAGAATCGCGTCTGCAGAATCCCTGCACAGCCACATCTGGACGAGCGTTTGACCAGACAGCTGGGCGCCAGAGCCTAGTTTAGCGGACAGGAAATGTAACCATCACGGGCTGGATTTGATTCGTGGGGCACAGCTCACCAGCTCACGTGTATTCATTTCCAGGAGCTGCTGCAACAAAGTACCACAAACTGGGCACCTTAAATGACAGAAATTTGCTGTCACCCCATTCTGGCGGCTGGAAGTCCAAAGTCAAGGTGTCGGCAGGGCTGGCTCCTCCTGTGAGCCGTGAGGGAGAGTCCATTCCAGCCTCTCTCCTTGGCTCGTGGATGTCCATCTTCATGTTCATGTGGTCTTCTCCCCGTGTGTGCACCTCTGTCCAAATGTCCCTTTTTCATAAGGACAACAGTCATACGGGGTCAGGACCCACCCTCATGACCTCATTTTCAGCTTGGTCACCTCTGTAAAGACCCATCTCTGAAGACAGTCGCATTCTGAGGTCCTGGGGGTTAGGACTCCAACATATGAATTTGGGGGGCATACAATTCAGCTCATAACACCCTGTTATAATGGAGACGGTCCTTTTTCTTTGCTGTATAATATTCCACCATGTGACCAGAACTCGCTTGTCTCATTGGTTCTCATGTGGAGGGGCATCTTGGTTCTTTCCAGTCTGGGGTTCTTGTGGATCAAGGGGCTGTGGATGTTCCGACATGTGCCTTCTGGTGGACGGAGCTGAGCATCTCTTCTTGCACAGGTGGTCTCTAGGCTTCTCTCCCATGAAAGTCACCTGTTTGGACAAGTTGTCCACTTTGCCGTCCCTTTTTAGTGGTTTTGAGGAGCTGTGCCACCCTATCGCACACGTCGAGGACCAACATTCTCCTTGGGACTTCTTGGAGCTCAATTAGACTAGAGTAAGAATGACTTCCCCATGCAATATGCCAGACAGCAGCCCTGCGGAGGAGTCCTTGTGTATCTGGCTCTCAGCCCTGCCATTTCTTGTCCCGTCCTGTGGTCTCTCTATTCCCTCTGTGCACAGCGCCCTTCCCTGGACAGAAATCTTATCCTTCATGGTTGTGTCTTTAATCCGGGTGGCGTCCCTTCTGCAGGCGCTGTCAGTCAGGAGAGCAGTTTCAGTTCTCTCGTGGAGCAAGCGAGTTGTCCCCAGGGCCCTTGACTGACCCGTCATCTTTCTTGGTGGCTTGTGGTGTCACCTCTCCAGACACCCGAGGATGCGTCTCTGGGCTCCGAATCTCTCCAGTTGGTCTATTTCATCACTGTGAACATACTGCCCCACCTCGGAAGCCATTTATGAGGTTGGAACTCTTACCATCTCCCTTTGACAGATGGGGAAACTGAGGCTCTGGGAGGCAGAGTGCTCCCTAGTCGTGCTGCAGGAGGTCGAGGGTAGAGTCAGGACCCGAAGCCAGGGCGGAGTTGGCTGTTTTCGTGGGTTTGATTTCTGTGGTTTAGTCTAAAGCAGGGGTTGCAAACTTTTTCTAGAAAGGGGTTCACGGTCAGTGTCTTCGGCTGTGAGGGCCGGACCATCCCCACCGTGACGGTGGTGGCACAGAAGCAGCCAGAGGCGACTCGCGAAGGAGTGGCCGTGGTTGTGTGCCAATAAAACTTTATTTATAAAAACAAGTCGGGGGCCGGACTTGGCCCCTGGGCCGGTTTGCTGACTGCACGTCTAAACGTTTATCCAGCTCCTACTGGGGGCTGAGCCCTGGTCCAGGTCCTGGAGAAACAGCGGCGACCAAGACAGACGCGCACAAACACGGAAGCGCTGAAGATAACTTCAGAAAACGAGGCTGTGAAACCAGAAATGGGATGAGGGGAGGGTGACAGCTGGGAGGGGAGAAGAGAGGGAAGGTGTCCTGAAGGATGAGAAGATCCTTGAAGATATTAGGGAAGAGCATTCCAAGCAGCGGGCACAGCCTGTGCAAAGGCCCTGGGGCAGCCCCAGCCTGGCGTGTGGGAGGAGCAGGAGGAGGCCCGTGTGGCTGGAGCAGAAGGAGCAGGGAGGGCAGGGAGGGGACGGGGCAGGTCATGCAGGGCCTGGGGGCTGAGGCAGATCCGAGTTCTGATCTGAGCTGTTGGAGATGACAGAAGTGGGTACCCAGCGCACAGTAGGCCCACAGAGATGCTAATGGGGGTGAGTGGTGTGGGTCCCGGGCAGCCCCGCCCCCCGGAGGGGGTGGAGGGAGGAGCAGAGAGGACCAGGAGGTTGCGACCCGCTCCACACGTCCCCTGGGGCCGCCCCCTCCTGCTACCCGTGTCTCTGCTCTCCCTGTTCTGTCCCTGTCACAGGATGGGGGTCCCCAGGAGAAGCCACCTCGTGGACCCGGTTACCATCGGTGGGTGGGTTCTGAAGGCTGGGGACAGGTGGCCGAGCCGGAAGGAGTGGGTCACAGTGTGGACCACACAGGGGCCACCTGTGGGCCAGTCCGGGGTGCATGTGGGGTCAGGGAGCCTCACCTGCCCCTCCTAGTCTCTGGGGACATCGGACACTCAGAAGGGGCAGCCAGGCCCAGGGCTGGGGGTCGGTGGGGGGGGGTCACTGCTGTCTCCTCGGCCAGTCCAGCTCCGTTGCCCATGGTGGGGACCTTTCTCCGGTTCCGGGAGCTGAGCGGCCGGGAGCATCCTCGGGGGCAGGGGGCAGGCTCGGGCCCCACTGGCTGCTGGAGGCGAGGGGGCCATGGCCACCGATGTGGCACCAGCTGGAGGGTCCTTGTCCCCCGAGCGCTTGGCATCCCCCACGCGGCTCCAGGTCAGCAGCTCAGCCGGGAGCCTGGACATCAAAGGGTCCCGGGTTCCAATCTCCGCTCTGTCCCACTTCTGCAGGGTGACCTTGAGAAGGTGACCCCGCTTTCCGAGCCTCAGTTTCCTCCTCTGGAAAACGGGAGCGATGACACCCTCCCCCTTCCTGGGTTTTCGAGCCTCAAACGCGAGCCCGTCGGCCGCCCTTCCCAGACCGCGTGCCGGGCGCCTCTGAGGGCCAGGGCCTGTTCTCGACGCTGGGGACCCGGCCGGCAGCGGGTCAGACAAAGATACTTGTCCTGGTGGAGCCGGCGTCCCGGGGTCCAGTGACCAAACCCACATGTGGTGTCGAGGGACACTGACCCCCGTGCAGAAAACGGAACGAGCATCAGATTTTATGACCGTGGCGACGGCCGCTGTCGACGCGCCATTCACGGCGCGCAGAGCCCGCACTCCAGCTTCTGACGCCTTCCGGGGCGTGCAACTACTTAGCACCGACTGTGTACCACACTCCAGACCGCAGAACCCCGGGCGCCCATTTCCCAGAAGAGAAAGTGAGGTCTCGGGTGCAGCCAAGGTCGCAAGCCGGATGTGCAAGTGGGGCCCCGGAGCGGAGCTGCCAGGTGGCACGCTTCCTGTACCCCCTGCCCGCCCCCCACCGGGTCCCCAGGCAGAGCTGGCACCCGCCCCGCGGCTCCCTCCATCCTGGGCTCCCTCGAGCAGGGGTCCAGCACAGCTGGGCCTCAGCAGGGAGGTGGCCGGGGTTGGGGGAGAGAGCAGAGCGGGAGCAGGGTGCCCGCCCTCCACCCCCGGGCTGCCCAGGGAACCGGGACACCTTGTCCTGGTGACGATGGGACCCGCCCGCTGCTCTGTTTAATTCCGCTGGGCCTCTCCGTCTGTCACTCTGGGGTGGCCCTGCTAATGGGCTGGGCTGGGGCGCCGGCCAGGCCTCTTCCAGAAGGGGGTCTGCAGCTCCCCCCGCCCCTGTGCCCGTCCACCTCTGACCCCGGGGCTGTCACCGCTCCGCTCTGCACCTCAGCTTCCTCCTCTGGAAAATAGGGTCCCGTGGTCCCCTCTTCAGGTTGCTGGGGAGCCCACGCAAGGAGCCCGGCACTGTCACGATGAACCTGGAGACGTGTTGATGCCCCCCCTTCCCAGGGCACCTGGGCCGGCCCTGGGACCCCCTGACCTGGCGGCCCTCCCCAGGCCCTGGCGTTTCCATCCGTGAGGTGGGGAGGCCCCCACGCATCTCACCCTCGTGGATCCTCAGGGCAGCCCCCCGGGAGGAGGGATCAAGTGCCAGCTCCTCCTTTCCCAGCTGGGCCATCCCAGCGCTTGGCCGCTCTGTGCCTCAGTTTCCCTCTCTGCAAAGGGGGGATCTGAACGGGGCCCGCGCCTCCTCTGGGGTCCCTGAGAGGGTTCAACTCATTCGTAGGAAGCGTGAGAATGGGCGCTCGCGGGTGTGGACATGTGTGTCTGTTAAATCAAAGAGAGTTCAAACCCAACATAGGTAAACGAGCGAACCGGGCCCACTGCACAGATGGGTAAACTGAGGCTGGGCTTCATGGCGCGTCAGGGGCAGGGCTGGCGGTGAGAGACCTGGTCAGCGGCCCCCCACTCCGCCCCCAGGGCTCCAGGGGGAGGGGAGGCTGGGGACACGGAGATGGGGTGAGCCGTCCGGTCCCACTGGGCCCCGTGCAGGCCCTGCTGGGTCACCTCAAGCCAGTGGCCGTCCTGCTCTGAGCCCCACTTCCCTCCTCAGCCGGCTGGGCCGGGGTGGCAGCGATGGCAGGTGCCCGCCTCCCGCTCTGCCCCTTTGCACAACCCGGCAGCACAGCCGGAAATCGCCGTGCCAACGACTCGCGCCCTCTGTAACCGACTTCCTGCCGTTGGCGACCCGGCTTGGGTGCCAGCGCCCGCTCCCTGCCCCCACCCGGCCCGGAGAAGCACCTAGACGAGGCCCTTCTGCCCTTGGCTGGGGACATCGCTTGCCAGCTGCCTCCTGCTCGCCTCTGGAGGTCAGAGGGCAAAGGCCAAAGGCCAAAGGCCAAAAAAGCCCCTTTTTCAGATCGAGAGAAGCAGTCGCCGTCCCCCAGCTGTCAGTTGCTGGGGCCGGGGCTGCCCTCCTGGCACAAAGAGGAGACCCCAGCCCTGATGTGGGAGGGGACGTGGGGACGTGAGGGGGGTCCCCGGGGCGCCCCTCCAGCCACCAGGGCAGCCGGTAAATACTGACAGCACGATCCTCGTATGCCTGTGCCCATTTGACAAATGGGGAAACTGAGGCACGGAGCCCGGATGCCGCTCCTCAAGGCCGCATGGTCTGTGAGTGGCAGAGCTGGGGTTCGAACCACTGAAGGCCCCGGGGGCCTGGGGCTCAGGGAAGGAGGCCTGGTGGGCTCTGTGGGGCTGGAAACCACGAGGCCGCCCTCACCCCCGTTACTGCACGGAATCCATCTTCTCTTCCCTATGGCGCCCCCTGCCGGCACGTTGGTGGGTTCCCCCATTGGACAGATGGGGAAACTGAGGCCAAGAGAGTTGGCCAGAGCAGCTTGTCTGAGTTCCTGCCGGACAGTGGGAGATGCTCAGCCTGGGGAGTGACCAAGCTGGGCAGGGAAGGGGGACACGGAGGCAGTGTTCCCACATCCCATGACTTCCAGCAGCTCCCACCGTGCGCGATGCTGGTGCCCTCAGGCCTCAGTTTCCCCGTCTGAAGGGAGAGATGCCAGGGAGACATGAGCGGGACTCCGGAGGCTGGGCGTGTGCGGGCAGCTCCGGGCGGGCCGGGCCCACCGCCAGGCAGGGCGGAGGCCTCCCCCGTCCCTCCGGCTGCCACGCTCCATGACCTTGTTGTCCCCGAACGTGCCTCGCTCCGTGCCACCTCCGGGCCTCGGCCCCCAGTCGCAGGGCCAGCAAGCAGCAAACCCAGATTCCAGCCCGGCTCGGCCTGACTCCAGGCATCCGGAGAACATCCAAGAACTCGGGGGCTCCACTCCCCGGCCGGCCGGGAGTCAGTCCCGCTGCCCACGGCGAGTGGCCGCGTCTCCTGATGTCCTTCCGAAGGGTCATCGCTCGCCCGCTCTTGGCTCTACTTCTCTTCCAAGGGCGTGAAGTGAGTCCAGAGCGGGGGAAATTGGGTGAATTTCGTGCTCCACGGGCCTCCCAGCCCGGGAAGTGCTCCCGGGGTCTAGCTGCAGGCTCTCCGGCTGCTTTGCTCCCCTCCCAGCTGTTTGCAGGCCCGCGGGGACGAGACGTCGTGAGCCACACCTTGAGCGTGTGGACAGGAGTGCCTCCCCCCTTCCAGGAGGGTTGGGGCGCCCAACTTGGCAGAAACAGGGGCGGCAGTCTCTGCGTGTGGGACTGGGTGCCCCCCCCCGGTGCCTTTAACAACAGCCGGAGCCTAGGGGGACTAACGAGGACAGACACTGGCTGTGGGCACCGGGCCGGGCCCCTGGGTGGGGGAGCAGGTGGTTCTCGGTCCCAGGCAAGCGACTCGGGGCTGGGCTGCAGGAGTGCCTACTGTGTGCCCTTGTCCTGCCCAGGGCAGCCTGGGGAGGCGGGGACATCGGGCACCGGGCAGGGGCCTCCGTCTGTGCATTTGTGACATGAGTGAGGAGAGGCGGCCGCGCCAGGCGGTCATGAGGGGGCCGCGCACACGGAGGAGGCATGGGCTGTGCCCACACATAGTAGGTGCCCTGTAAACCTGCCAGGCTGTCATCGTCCCCACCTCCTGAAGCTGTCCCCAGGGATAAATGAAGCCTGCCCTATAAGGGCCTGGCCCATGGTGGCAGGTCAATAAATGCTTGTTGAGTGAATAATAATAATCAGGCAACTCCTTTCCTGTGCGCTGTGTTCTCAGTTTCCAAACGGCTACACGTGCAGTTTCTCCTCCTCGGCTGTGTGGACATCTGGAGGGCCGTCATGGGCGCTGTGCGGGGCTGAGCAGCATCCCTGGCCCCACCCCCTCGATGCCTGGAGCTCCCCCAGTGTGACAACCACACATGTCCCCAGACGTCCCCCGGGGTGCCGAGCGGCCCCTTGAGACCCCTGCTCTGTGGTGTCAGTAGCCCCGCGACCTCAAAGATGCCCTTTAGCGGAGGAGGCACGGAGGCTCCGAGCCCCCAGCGCCTCGGGGGTAGCCGACCCCGCCGCAGGGAGGGGCGAGCGGTCCACACCCGCGCGGCCAGGCCGGGTTCCAGGAAGCGGCAGGGGGCGGAGCCCAGGGCAGGCCGGGGTTGCAACATCGGAGGGCGGCACGGCGGCGTGCGTGCCCGGGCAGTGCCACCGCCCCGGCCCCGCGGGCCCCGCCGGGGAGGGAGGCGCGGACACCGGCGGGCGTCGCAGCCCGGGCGGGGCACCAGAGTGGCACGGCCCGCTTAGCGACGCGCCCTGCAGCCCCGCCAATCAGGAGCCGGCTGGGTACGCCCTGGCCAATGAGGATGCCCCAGCGAGCCAGGCCACACCCCCAAGCGGAGCCCATTGGCCCAATGGAAGGGCTGGGGGCGGTCCCTTAGCTCCCCCGAGCCCCGCCCTCTTGGTCCCTTTCGGACGTCCCCCTCCCGGCGCTTCCTAATATAGGGGCGCCAGGGTGGGTCCGAGGGAGCCCCGCGCCCCTCGGCTGGCACCGCCTTATCAGGCCCAGAATGATGCTCACATTTCAGGCAGTCGTTCATCAAACGTTTCCCGAGGATGCGAAGATGAGCAAGGCAGATAGAGAGGAAAAGGCCCGTTGAAGGAGGGCATTCCGGGCAGCGGGCACAGCCCGTGCAAAGGCCCTGGGGCAGCCCCTGGCCTGGTGCGTGCGAGGAACAGCGAGGAGGCCCGTGTGGCTGGAAGGAGGAGAGGAAGGCAGGGAGGGCACGAGGAGAGGTCGTGCAGGGCCTTGGGGGCTGCGGGGAGGACTTTGTCCTCCTGAGGGCAATAGGGAGCCGTGGAGGGCTTTAGACAGTGCCACATAAAGACTGTGGGATTGGGGACAAGATCCTTTCCCTCTCTGGGCCGTCTCTCCTCATCCGTGAAATGGGGGCATGGTAACCCCCATCTGGGGAGTGGCTGTGATAGTAAAGGCGGTTTCAGCGAGGTGCCTGGTGCATAGTAGGTACACAGCCTGCATCCAGTCCGTTCCCTGTGGTCCTCCACCCTAGCCCCCTCCATCCGGGTCCCCCGTCTGTCCTCCCCGTAGCCCCCACCAGAGGGCGCCCGGGAGCCCTGAGTTGGTCCCGCCTCCTCCGCCCACAGCCCTCCAGGCTCCCCTCCCTCGGGGGAGAAGCCGAGTCCTCCTCGCGGCCCCGCACGATCTGCCCCGTCCCCTCCCTGCCCTCCCTCCTCCCTCTCTCCCCCTCCTCCCTCTGCTCCAGCCACACGGCCTCCTTACTGCTCCTCCAACACGCCAGGCCCGGGCCTGCCCCAGGGCCTTTGCACCCGCTGTGCCGTCTGGCACACTCTCCCCCCAGACACGCACGTGGCTCCTCCTTCACCTCCTTCTGGTCTCAGCTCCTCGAAGGGCACCCCCAGCCCAACCCCCGCTTCCCCGCCCCCTCTCTCCCTCGCTTTCTTCTTTCTCCATAGCGCTCATCGCCACCCCGCACACTGTCCACTCGACTTCTGCATCTTGCTCGCCGGCCGGCCGTCCCCCCTCCATGGACCGACAGCTCCACGAGGGCGGGAGTTTTGACTCGTTTCTTCCCCGCTGCGACCTCAGGGCCCAGAACCGCACGGGGCGCCCAGCGCGTGCTCGTCAGTGTGGACGGCGGATTCGGACACAGGGCTATGATCAGCTTTTATAGTCACCCCCTCAGTGTCCCAGCTCGGTCTCTGTCCCCCTTCCTGTGTCCTCTCCCAGCCCTGGGGGAGCCCCAGGGGTTCACTGGGCCCAGAGAGGGAGGGGGGGCGCGTGCAGCCAGGGGCCCCCCAGAGACTCGAGAGTCTGGACAGGGCCCCCCCACCATGTGCTGGCAGGAGGGCAGCCTCCGGTCCCCTGGTCACGCTGCCGGCCACTTCCATGTCCCCAGGAACTGCTTTTTGACTGACGGGCGGGTGGTGGAGGCGGCGCGCGGGGTCTGGGGCCCGGCCAGCGTCGGAAGGGCCAGCCCGTTTCCCAGGGGACCGAGGAGCCGTGTCTATGCGGGTGTGTGTGTGTGAAGGGGCCGTGACCCCCCCCCCCCAGCCCGGAGGCCCGGCGGGGACCATCGGGGATGCCTCGGCCCTGACCAGAGTCCCCGCCTCCATCCCGGGCGCTGGGTCCCCGCCCCTTCGCTCCGGAGTCCCTTTGCCAACGAAACCCCAGCGCGGAGGTTTTCAATGAACAGATGGTCCCGGGCCAAGGGGGTGGGGGTGGGGGTGGGGGTGGCGGTGGGGGTGCGAGCTGAGCCCTGAAGGGGGCCCGGGGCGCCCGGAGCAGCCCTGCTGGCCTCCCAGAGGGGAAACCGAGGCAGGGCGCTCCCCCCAGGCCTGCGTGCCCGGGGCGGGGCGCGCCCTTCTCGAAGGGTCCCCTGGTTTGGCCACGTAGCGCTTGGCAGAGGCGGGCGCGGGGGAGGGCCGAGGGCCGGGCCCGCTGCCATGTCAAATTCCTCCCGCGCGGGGGTGGGGGGGGGGATGTTTTGTTTTTTTTCCAACAGAATCAAAAGGAGGAGCGAGCTGCTGGCAGGAAGAAGGGCCCCGCGCCAGGCCCAGCCGGGCTCACCCTCAAAATCACGCTCCCGGCCGCGCGGCCCAGCAGCAGCGGGGCTGGGGGGGCGGGAAGGGCAGCTACAAGGGGGCGGCCTCCTCCAGGCACAGCGGGCACGGCCTTCAAGGCCCCCTGGCTGTTGCAGCCCCCCGCCCACCAGTGCCTCCCAGGCTTCGCGGCCTCTACACCTTTGCTTGGGCTGTTCCCTCTGCCAGGCATGCTCTTCCCGTCCATCCCTGTATCCCACCCAGGTCACCTCGGATCTGGTCTTCCATCCCCTGGACCGACAGGGCCGAGGCTGAAAAAAAAAAAATCAGTCGTCCCCATCCTGTCTTTATTTAAACGTGGTATTTTGTGCCTTGTGGATCGTCGGCATTCCTTTTGATTCTTAAAAAGATTGCGTTGGGGTCGGCCTGGTGGTGCGTAGTGGTTAAGTTTGTGGGTTCGCATCCGGGTGTGGACCTACACACCATGCTGTGGCGGCATCCCACATACAAAGTAGAGGAAGATGGGCACAGATGTTAGCTGAGGGCCAATCTTCCTCACCAAAAAAAAAAAAATAATAATAATAATCTCATTTAAAGGTTAGTTATCTAGAGCTGCAGGCAGCAAGCCATGACAGCCAGGCCCACCCATCTAAGCTGGTCGTCGGCTCCCTCAGTGCTCAGGGAACTTCTGCCTGGTCCTGGAGCCCACCCTGGGAGGCCATGACCCCAGCAGGCCTGCTGGCACCAGCTGTGTGACCCCGGGCAGGTTGTTTCCTTCTCTGGGCCTGAGTGGATGTCTCTTCCATCAAACCAGGTCCTGCCTGGAGGGCAGCTTGTGCATCAAATGGGATAATGGCTGGAGAGGCCGCCCACACAGTGGAAGCTGTTATTAGGGCCGTGGGGCCACCCAGGCCTCAATTTCCTCACCTATCAAATGGGCATAATGAGCTGGCTGCTGCTAACCTCCCGGGGCTCCAGAGGCTTCGAGAGAACATCTGAAGACTGTCCCACCCACTGTGGGGACAGGGGCTTCTGCTGGGAAGTCCGGCCCCCTGCCCCTGATTATAATAACATCTCCTGCAGAAATATGGAAAAGGAAAAAAAAAATCGCAAAAAAAAAAATTGGCAATTGCCACCTCCTTCCTCCTGGTCTGTTCCTTCCTTGCCATGCTTTTTTCCTTTCCTGCCCTTTTTCACAGCCAAGAGCCAGAAAGTAGGACCCTCCTGGGGTAGGGAGAGGGGCCTGTGAGCCAGGCTGCCACCTTCAAATCCTAAGCTTCCTGAGTTCTGGCTGTGTGACCTCGGGCCACTCTCTCAACCTCTCTGTGCCTTAGCTTCCTTGTCTGGACCATGCGAATGATGTCAGTGCCGTCCACGTGGATCTGTGGCAATGACTTAACATGGGGATCAGCAGACTATGACCCAGGGGCCCCATCTTTCTGTTCAGCCTGAGAACGAAGAATTGTTTGTACGTTTCTAACTGCTTGGGAGCAATCAAAAGAAAAATATTTTGTGACATCCGGAAATTATGTGAAATCCGCATTTTGTGTTTGTAAATAAAGTTTTATCGGCACACGGCCACGCCCATTTATTGATTTCTCATCCCTGGTGGCTCGAGCTACAAGGGTAGGGCTGAGGAGGCGAGAGAGACCGCCTGGCCCGCCACGCTGAAAATCTTATTCTCTGGCTCTTTGCAGAAAAAGCTGGCAACCCCTGGGTGACCCTGGGCAGCACTGTGTACAAAATTCTCCAGGTGTGCTTGGTGTTGTTAATAAATGTGTGGTTCCTACACGAGTCACATGCTATTGTTCCCCTGTAAACGTTGCATCGCCAGCATTTCTCCCGCCCCACTGACGATTTCGGGAAGCCCGCCTTGCTCTGCCATCCCGGGACATCTCTTGCGTGATCCCCCTTGGCTGGACACGCAGGTTGTTCCCAGTGGCTAAGGGAGGGCCGTGAACAGCCTGGCGTCTCGAGCCGGGTCTGTTTTACGTAGCAGACTCGCCTCCATCCTTTGCGTGCGCTGCATCCTGTTCCGGGCAGGTTGCAAATAACTTATTTAATCTTCGTCAGGACTCACCCCCGCTGCCATCTGGTTGGCACGCTCCCCATCCGTCACCGGGCTCGGCCAGCGCAGGGGGCGCAGCTGGAACTCCATCTCTCCGGGTGGGTGTGGCAAATGGTGCAACCACTTTGGAAAACGGTTTGGCGGGTTCTTAAGAAGTTCAACGCACACCTACCGCAGTGGGACCCAGCCTGCGCCCTTGGGTCTTGACGCAAAAGAAATGGAAGCCTAGGAAGCAGGCCGTGCAAAGGCTTGCACGCAAATGCGCTGGGCATCCGATGCAGTCTGCTCCCAGACCTTTATCCCACAGGGCCAGATGCAGATGGTCACCCGAGGGCTTGTGTGGGGGGGGCTCCTAGCTGCTCTCTCTGTGACGGTCCAGAACGGGCAGCAACTCGGATGTCCACAGCAAGGGATGCACACACGGGTGCTCACACATCCAGACAGTGGAATATTAGCTGGCAATAAAAAGGCGGGAATTCTCAGTACCCAGGACAAGGGGATGAACCTCGAAATAAGTGGGTCAAGGAAGCCAGATGCAACAGACTGCGATTGACAGGCAGCCACACCCGCTCCTTTGCTGACAGTCTGTGACGCTTCTGTGCCGCAGGGAAGTAACCGCAGGTCATTGGCATGTACGGCTCCGGCCTCAGTTCCCACATCTGCAGAACGGGCTTAAACACGCTCCTACCTCACAGGTGTGCACACCTGCGGCTGTGATACTGCGCGACTTTGCTTACGCGGCTCTACGTAAGGGTTGGAGGTGCGTCGTTATCGTTCAGCGATTTGTTTCCTTTTTTAAAAACTTTCCCTCCATACAAAGCATCTTGGGGATTAATTCCCGTCAGCGCTGTGGCTGAAGGGCCCTGCTGGGTGTGCGTGTGCATGACTCTGTTAAACATGTGTATTTACATATTTAACACGCATATTTACATATTCACCATGCACGTCCACATGTCCGATACACATATTTGCATATGTAACACGCATATTTGCATATACATGCATATTCACAAGTCTGCCATGTACATTTGCATATTCTGTACACACATTCACATATCTGATATGCATGTTTGCATATTTAATATGCCTATTTAATATCTGCATATATTATACAATATATAAATGTATATTATATAATGCATACTGCATATTGAATACATATATATTTATATGTAATACATCTT
The DNA here is from genome assembly GCF_041296265.1 of Equus caballus. Lineage (NCBI taxonomy): Eukaryota > Metazoa > Chordata > Mammalia > Perissodactyla > Equidae > Equus > Equus caballus. The sequence continues at coordinate 2,489,785 of NC_091690.1, read as the reverse complement.
ATATATGCATATATAATATGTATAATACATATTTACACATATATATACACATACACACATATATATACATGATTTCTTTTTAAAAATGAGATTTACAAGGCCTTTAGTCCTTCCGAAACTTTCATTCAGTCAACAAATATGCATTGAAGACCTACTACGTACCCGGCGAGGTCCTCAGGGCCAGAGACACAGCCGTGAACAAAACAGACAGACTCCCCCCGGCCCCCAACGTGGAGCTGACGGTCTCCTTCTGGCAAATTCGTATTTTTAGTGATTTAGCTGCTTACTGGGACTTCAGATGCTGCAATGAGTTTAATCCCAATCTGACTCATGATTGATTCTCACCATTGTTCCCTTTAGTCGTAACTTTAAAAGTTCGCGAATAGAGCAAACAGCCACCCACTCGGCAGCACCAGGATAAACAGACCTTTCGCAACAACCCACACCCCAAAACGCGGGTCCTGCCCCCTGCTCTCGGAGCGCCTCCCTGCCCCAAAGTTAGTCATATTCTGGAATCTGGAATGTGTCCTTTCCTCGCTTGAAAATAATTGTATCTCAAATAGGTATTTCCCCCAAAATGTTGTTTCCTTTTAGTGACTGTCCATTCAGAAAGAGGGTGTCATGCTGTGTGTAATACGTGGGAGCTTCTTGGGCGTGTCACTGTCACATTGCTGAGTCCATCCATACCGTCTGCCTGCGGCTGAGAACACGGCTGTGGCTGCTGAGTAATATGCCTCCGGGTGAATTTCCCACAATGCATTTCTCCATTCTCTCAGCGATGGGCATTTGGATCATTTCTGGCGTTTCGCCTTCTTCACGGTGCAGGGATGAACATTTTGGGGCACGTTTCCCGGGGCTGTAAGCCAGGGTTTCTTGTGAATAGACACCTGGGAGAGGAAAGGCTATATTATGTGGCACATGAGTGTTCAGTGTTGTGAGGAATGTCAGCCCGCTTTCCAAAGCTTTTGCCGTGTGGAAGAGCTCAGTGTACGCACAGCCTCCCCGGGTATTGCTGGATATTTTAACTTTGGGGCAATGATAGAGGGGTCTCGTGGTGGCCTTGTCATGCATTTCCTTGATCCCTAAAAGGGGTGGACATCTTTTCATGCACTTCTTGGCCCCCCACGTTTCATCATTCACACTGCGCCTGTTCATGCTTTTTGCACACGTTTCTTTTGCGTAGTTGTCTTTTTCTTATTGGAACCTCGCTATTTTTAAAGGACCCTATCACATGCCACCGGAAGGCTGGCCGTTATTTACAGCACGCGTTCTCAACAGGGGCCCAAATTGGTTCTTAGGGCATGAAAAAAAATTTCACTCTCTCAATGTACAAAGCACAGACATGCATACAATACACAAACCCATAGGCAGTGTATCTGGGTGTTAAAATTTCACGAGGGCTGATTCCGAGAAAAATGTCTAAAAACAGCTGAAGGGGCAATCATGAAAAAAAAGTTGAGAAACACCAATTTGTAGCCATTTTCACAAGTGTACGGCAACGATCTTATCGAGGGGCATACATACCTTTTCCCACGTTCGGGACAGACTCCCGGAAGTTGGACCCTACCGTCTGAACTTGTCTCGGGCCTCGCCGTGCAGGCCGAATTGTTTTCCCAATTCTTACCATCTTCGCCTCCAGGCTGTTTATGAAAATGCCCGTTTCACCACATCCTCACCAGCACTGGGTTTTATCAATTTAAAAATCTCAACCCACTTTGAAGCGTGCGAGAGCATGGCACGTTCTTGCCGGGGTTCACCTTTCTTTGGTCTCTGCAAGGCCGCATCTTTTTTACACGTTTGCGAATTCCTCTGTCTCTTTGGAACGTTCTAGAGTGGAAGAGCTGTAGGCCAAGACATCTGGAGCGAAGGGGATTCCTGGCAGAGAGGGGCAGCAGCTTAGCTGAGTTGCGTCCCCTGGTTCCACGGAAAGCAGAACTTGTTGGTGATGCAGCTGGATGCTTAGCGAAGGGGAATTTCCAGTCGAGCGTCAAAGGTGTCGCCCGGTTTCTTCTGGCTGCTTATGGGAGAGGAAGGAGAGAGATGGAAGGAAGAACGTTTGAGCAGAAAGGAACCACGTCTTGAGGATCTGGAACCCTGTCAGCCTGTCCAGATCACAAAAGAAACCAAAATTTAGAGATTCATTGTCAGAAAGGCGTCCTCCGAACCATCATTGCCTGTGAGCTGGGTGACCTTTGGCAGGTGTCTAAACCTCTCTGAGCCTCAGTTTCCTCATCCATGAGATGCAGATGGAGGCAACAGCGCACGCCTCCTAGGGCAGCTGTGAGGGATGGCTGAATGGGCTCGTGTGAAGTGCTATGTGCCCACAGGCCTGCTGGGGAAAATGATGGGTGGGGGGCTCCTTGCGTGCCCCCCCTTACTCAGCTCTGGACCCCAATCCCTGCCCGGCTCCATCAACCCATCCCTCCCCTCCCCTCCTCCCACATAGCTAATTCCCCAGGCGGGAGGGGCAGAGGAGTCAAGCTGGGAATTAACGGGCAGATTATAGACGAGCTGAGAGAGACGGGGTCTCTATCCTGTAACCCTTGCCTCCCCGGGGCCGGGGCTGCAGACCCCCTCTGTCGCCTTTGGCTTCAGGGGTGTGAGCCGGGCCGCCTCCAGAACCTTCCCCCAGCCCAGCAGAGCACCCTGGAGAAGGCGTTAGGATCAAAGCCTTTGCGCTGCTGACATGCTGGTCGGCCCCGGGAAGATGATTCCCCCTCTCTGGGCCTCGCTTTTCTGTTCTGCAAAGTGGGGAGAGGAATGTGCCGATGAACGGAGAAACCCTCAGCGTCCCGGGCTGATGCTCTGGGGACAGCTGAGATAAGGCCTACGGGGAGCCCATACTTAGGGACTCCAATTCAAGGCAAGGCTGGGGTCGCCCCCATTTGCTTCAGACCTCCCAGCCCCCCAGGGCCCGGCATGGCACCCAAAAACACACAAGCAACTTCCAGAAGCCCCCGGAGTCAGCCGTGGCTGCAGAAGGGCCGGCCAGGGCCTGATTCTCCTCCTGGCGCGGGGCCTGCTCCCACCCTAAACCCTGGCGTCCTGCCTGGAGGAGCGGGGAACCGCTGTCCCCAAAGGGTCGCTGAATTCCCGGAGCCCCAGTGTGGGGAACTGGGGTCGCGGGGCGGGGGAAACTCAGACACGAGGCGGATCACAGGATCTCCTCCCCACCCCAGGTCCGGGCAGCCCCCCTCCCCTCGTCCCCGCTGCGCCAGACGCAGGGCCCAGGCGGGGGGAAGGGGGCGGTGCCTGCTCTGCGGCTGCGGGCGGAGGGGGGACTGCGGGAGAGCGCGGGGTGGGGGGGGCGCTGCGGCACAGCGTCCCAGCCCGCAGTGGCCCGCGCGCCGGGGGCGGGGGCGCTGACCCCCCTCGGCCCGCTCCTCCCCCGCTGCGGAGGCCTCGCCGTCCATCCCCCCACCCACGGAGCCGCCCGCGCGCTCCCCGCCCCCGCCCCGCCTGGAGCCCCTGCGGGACCCCCGGGGGACCCCTGCCCCCCAGGTCTGTCGCCCTCGGTGTCCGAGTCTCTGTGTGTGTCCCCATCCGTCCCGTGTCCCCACTGCGCGTGTCTGTGACCGTGTGTATCCGGGACACCTGCATTCACGGGCCAGAGGGGCTGGCGCGACGGCCTGGGGGAGGGGTCCTGGGGGTCGCGGGGTGTGGCTCCGTCCCAGGGCTGGAGTGTGTGTCTACGATTGGCAGTCTGTCTGAGCGCCTGGGTGACACCCCGCAGGCTGCGAGTCTGTGTATGTGACAGCGCGCAGGCCGTGGGTGTCTGGGTGACACCCCGCAGGCTGCGAGCATGTGGGTGCCCGTGTGTGTCTGTCTGGGTGACACCCGCAGGCCGCGAGTGTGAGTGTGTGTTTGTGGCATCCTGCAGGAGGTGTGTGTCCGAGACTCCCCCAGCGGCTGCGAGCGTGGGTCCCCGCGTGTGTGGCTGCCACCCGCAGGCCGCGTGTGTCGGTGACACGCTGCAGGCGCCGCCGGGGTGGGTCCGCGCGCGGCGGGGTGCGTGGCGTGTCCGTGCCGGAGTCGAGGAGGCCCCGGGCGAGTGTCCCCGAGCCGTCTGCGCGCGCGTGTGTGTGTGTGAGTGTGTGTGTGTGTGTGTGTGAGCGCGCGCGCGCCGCGGCGAAGGTGGATCCGCTCCCTCCGCAGCCAGCCCGCCCCGGGCCCCGCGACCCGCCGCCGCCACCGCCACCCGCCCGGCCTCCCCTCGCGCGGGCCGGGCCGGGGATGGAGCCGCTGCCGGAGCCGCCGCAGCGCGGGCCGGGGCGCGGAGCGGCCTGAGGCGCGGGCGGCGCGCGGGCCCGGGGGGAGGCGGGCCGAGGGGAGGGTCCTGCGGGCCGGGGGGGCGGGCGCGGCGCGCCCCCTCCCTCGCGCGCTCGCTCCCTCCCCCGCGCGCCCTCCCTCGCCGCCTCCTCCCGCCGCCTCCGGCCCCCCCTCGCCGGGGACCGAGCGCGCTCGCTCCGGCGCCGGCCTCGCCTCCTCGCAGCAGCGCCATGGTACGTCGCCGCCCCCACTTTCGTTTTCGCCCGGGGAGTTTTTGGGGTGGTGCGTGGGCTCCGGGCGAAAGTTGCACGGTCTGGGGGGGCAGGGGGCGGGGGCCGTCCGAGGGAGGGGCCCGAGGCGGGGACCCCACCGCCCGCCCGCCTGCCCGCTGCCGCTGCCGCCGCCGCCGCCGCCGCCGCCGCCGCGGGACCCCCGCCCGCCGATCCTCCCCCCTCCGCGGCTGGGGGCGGAGCTGGCGCGCGGGGCGCGGCGGGGGACCCCGAGTGGGGGGCCCCTCGCGGGCGCCGCGGAGTTGGCGGGGAGGGCGGGGCTCCCGGGAGAGGGTCCCCCCACCCGAGGCCGGGCCCCCGCCCCCTCCCTGGCCGGGCCCGGAGGCGGGAGGGCGCGGCCCGGGGCGCACGACCCCCGAGCGCGCGGGCCGCGGGGGCGCCGGGGCCGGGGCGGGGGCGCGGCGGGCCGTGCGGGGCGGGGGCGCGGCGGGCTCGCGGGGTCCCCGGGCCGGGCGAGCGCGGCGCGCCAGCTAGCGGAAAATGGCCGCTGCGGAGAGGGGCGGAGAGCGCGCAGCGGCCCCGCCGGGCGCCTTGAACTTGGAGCCGGCGGGCGGCCGCGCTCGGCGCCGCGCAGGGGCAGCCCCCTGGCTGCCGTCGCCCCGCCCCCCGGGCCGACCCCGACCCCGCCGCGGCGCACGGGGACCCTGCCCCCCGAGGGTGTCCCCAGGGCGCGCCCAGGCCCCGAGCGTCCGTGGCTGCACTTGAGGGTTCCGTGTCCGGTGCGCGGGCGGCGGTGGCGTCCGCGCTGGAGGGCTGCGTTTGGGGGCTCCCGTGCTCCCCAAACGGGTCAGCGGGAGAATCCGGGGGTGCATTCGCGCGTCTCTGTGCCCGGGGGTCCCGTCCCCGGCCGGGGGTCCGGGGGTCCCGAGGCGTCGCGCGTCCTCTGCTTTATGTGTGTGTGTGTGTCTGCGCATCCACGTGGCTGTGTGTGTTGTGTTGCGTGTGGGTCAGAGCATTGTGCGGCTGTGGGACAGCGTGTGCGTGTGTGTCTTTGGGTAACTGGGCGACTGTGCCATGTGTCCCCGTGGGGCGGTGTTGTGAAGCTGTGTGGCTGGGTCGTGCATCCCCCAAGGGGCCGCGATGTCCCTGGGTGACCATGGGGTGTCCCTGTGTGAGTGTGTGGCGGTTAGGGGGTTGCCGGTGAGCGGGGAACTGTGCCCTGTGGCTGCGTCCCTGGGGACAGTTGGGTGTCGCTGTGACTGGCGCTGAGTGACTATTCCTGGGGATGGGTCTACACCCTCTCCCCTCTCGCGCACCCCCCCCATTCCTTTTTTCCTGTAATCGGGGCCGCTGGGGTGGGGGGGGACGTCTGGTGCTTCCTCGACCTTGCCAAAACTCTCTCTCCTCGTCGCACCCCCGCCCCGTCCCCTCCACTTTCCGCTGCCTCGGAGTCCCCCATCCGCGGGCCCCAGGTGGTCCCGGCTTGAGGTTCGGGCGCGAGGTGGCGCCGGGACGCGATCGCTCGGTGGCGGCGACGTCTCCCGCCAGGGGCTGCGCGTGCGCGGGGACCTGCCCCGGAGGGAGGCGGGGCGGCGGGGGGTCCCCCCACTCCGCCGCAGAGGAGGTCCCGAGGGATGGGCAGTTAGAGAAGCGCGGGAGCTAGGTCGGGCCCAGGGGGGTGGCCCAGGGGACCCCCTCGCCCTCTTTGCTGGGAGCCGCCCCCAAGTCCTGCCTCCGAGCGCGGCCAGATGGGGTGGGCGCGCAGTGCTGTGTGCGCCCGTCCTGGGCACGACCCCCGCCCCAGGGCCTTTGCATAATTTTCTGAATTTCAAAGCCCCAAGACCAGGCCCGAGTTTCTGCTTTTTGCTTGAAACCTGTGTCCCATTTTGGGGGGGGCTGTTTGTGAAGAGGAGGAAAGGGGACCCACATCCACACGGTGAGACGCGCACACAGCCCTCAGAGTCACTGCGCTGGACCCGCCCAGGCCCCTCCATCCCTGAGGTCGGACACCTGGCCTGCCCTACACAGCGCTCCCCTCTATTCTACCATCCCACTTGTCGCCTGGCGCACGGTGGGATGCACTGTGTGCACAAATTCACAAGCACACCCCCGTGACATACCCTCACTGCACACAAATGTACGTAACTCCATGCACACACAACCCCACGCAGGCACAGATACACAGACACACTCACAGAGGGACACCTGCATTTGTGGGATGGGGAGGGGACAGCCCCCTCGCTCTCCGCCACCTCTGTGTCCCTGCAGGGCCGGGATAGCAGAGACCCCAGCTGTGGGGGGAGCTGGCGGGGACGGCCATGGGGGAGGAGCAGGGATGTGGTGTGTCACATGTTACTGTGCGTGTGTGTGCCTGTGTGTGTCGTTGCATTTGGGTGTGAGTGTGTGATCGTGGACGAGTGTCCGTGTGTTGCGTTTGGGTTGTGTGTGCACTTGTGTGGGTCTGCGTGTCTCTGTGTCCGTCTGCATGAGTGTGTGTGCGCGTGTGTCAGGTGGGGTCTCTGTGTGTGACAGTGTGTCTGTGGGGTGTGTTGTGTGTGTGTGTCTCTGCCAGCACCAGTGTCACATGCCACCTCTCCTTCTCAAGACCAAGGACCTTGACATCCCCTTCAGAACCTCAGTTTCTCTTCTGTAAAATGGGGACACACAGGACCGCGCGCCAGGCGGAGCAGGGTGGCACTGTCACGCCGTGCACTCGCAGACCTGGCCCTGGCTGTGTCCTCTGTCCTCAGGGTGTGGCAGCTGTGGAGTCACCACGCGGGCTCCTACCATCCGTGACTGAGCTGCTGTGTGAATTCCACTCACTTTTGAAAAATTTACTTTTTACTTACACAAGCCTTTCATAAGCACCTAAAGAGGAGGAAAAAATGTCCAGAGTAAAAATTGAGCCTTCTTCTCATGCCCACCTGGGGGGACCCCACTGTTTGCATCCAGCTTTGCCTCAGCAACTGCACGTGGAACAGACACACCTTCTCATAAAGCACCATGTCTATTCTTTAAAAAAAAAAATCCCAAATGAGACCTTGAATTTAGTTCCTGGGTCGCTGAGGGTGGGTCTGCCCCCGGGGACACTGGATGATGTCTGGGGACATTTGCGGTTGTCACAACTCGAGGCTGCTCCTGGCATGGCGTGGGAGGGAGAGAGACCCTGGCCTGCAGCTCGCGTGTCTCGTGGAGACATCTGCAGCGGGGCCCCCTGTGCTTTTTCCGGGCTGTGTAATATTCCAGCTGGCACCCGCATCTGTGTTGCTGAACTGGCCCTGCAGTGTAGACACGGGGGCCGGCTCCAAGTGGTTGGCGTTAGTATGACAGGGTGCATCTGTATCGGGGACACTTACAGAGAAATCGGAGTGAGTTGTGGGGAGAGTGCATTTTTATTTTTTATCCAATGAGCCGAATGGTGCTCCGGAGCCAGGAGCTAAATCGTGTGCCGCTCTTCTGGGTCCTTCAACACGCAGGTCCAAACCCCCCAGGTGCTTGAGGAGGAAACCGCTAGGCGCAGGGCGCTGCCCTGGCCTCCCCGGGCATTGGCTGGTTTGCCCACAGCCACTCACGGGGGAGGAACCATCATGGCCTCATTTCGCAGACGGGTAAACTGAGGCACAGGGAGGCTGAGCTGCTAACTGGAGGGGACCCAGGCTGCAACCCGCTGGCCAGCTGTGGACCTACTCTGTGCACCGCAGGGGCCCCTCCTGCTCGAACTGGAATATATAGATAACAGTTCCTTACCGGTTGTGAACCGGCAGAAGGTTCTAGCAGCCGCCACCACTGATATGTTAACACGGTCTGCACACACGTAACCGCGGGCACCCTCATCTCCCCGATCTCCGAGGCGCAGCCTCCTGTGGCCATTTTACAGATGGGGAAACTGAGGTCCCGAGAGGGGCAGTCTGCGCTCGCCAAACCTCACCTTCGTGAGGACCCTAACCTGCCCTGTGATGGTCGCAGGCGGGCTGGGCCGGGGGTGGGGGGCAGTCCGGGGGGAACGCGCTGAAGTCCATTTTAATTTTAATGTCTGTGAGTTTGGGAGTCTGCCCCCTATGCGGCATGGCATTTTTGAATAATAAATCCTGGCTTTCAGTGGCTGGATGTTGGCATTTGGGTTCCTGTGCGTCCCCTGCTGTCCCGTGCCCCCGGTCGCTGTCCGCTCACGATGTTTGAGTAAGCGCTACCCGCGTGGTGGGGAGCCGGCAGGCCCAGGGAAAAGCTGCTCCCTGCCAGGTCAGCCCGGGGACCCTGGTGAGTGGCTTCCCGGCCTCTGAGCCTCAGTTTCCTCCCCTGTAACACGGGGGACTAGGTGGCATCTTCCGGTGCCCCTGGACATGGGGCAGCGGCCCCAAGGTGGCGAGAGGGTATCCTTTGGCCTCACGATGCTCCGAAAGACGAGGCAAAATGGCCAGCTTTCTAAGAATGTCTCTGTGCTCCCCGGACAGGAGGTCAAGGCTCTGCTCAGTGTCCTTGTCATCGGGGTTGCCGACCAGCCCCACGGGGCGGGCGCTGTTAGCCCACTGTACGGGGAGGACGCAGAGGGAGGCCCAGAGACGACGGGCCACGTCGCCGCAGCCTGGGAGGTGGGAGTGAGAGCTGCTGGGAGGATCGGGGAGGGAGCCGGGGGCGAGCTGAGGTCACGGTCATCTGGCGCCCTTGGGGCCGACGGGGGCGGGGAGGGCAGGTCTGTGCCTAGCCATTCTAGAGAGTGAATAAGGGACCTTTAGGAATGTGGGCCGTGGGGCCAGGTGGCCGGGCTCCAAGCCACTCACGGTGCCTCAGTTTCCAAATCTGTGAAATGGACACACCGATGGGGTCAGTGGGGTTTACGAGACACCCCGGAAGGGGCTGCACGGGTTTATCTGGGCAGCCTGAGTTCCCCCTCGATTGTCCCCCTCCTGGGGTGCTGGGGCCATATATGGGGGAGGCCAGAGCGGCCCCCCAGGTCCACTTTGGTGCTGGCAGAGGAGAGAGCAGACTCCTGGGGGCTCCCGGGGTGGCTGGGGCCCTTCTGGCCAAGGAGGGGCGGTGGAGGCCAAGCCCCTCTGAGCCGGGAACTGCAGTCCTTGTTCGGGGGAGCAGGGGGCGGGGGTGCCGTGGGACCCCTCTCCTGCGGGGCACCTGGGGTCGTACATCTTTAAGGGGAAAGACACGCTCTCTCCGGCCTCTGCACACGTCACTTCTTCATTCCCCCCCCAACTTGGCCCGAATCTCCAACTTCCCCGCCAGCTCAGGGCCGGTGGTGGGAGGGAGGAGGGTCTTAAAAATCCACCTCCGGGGGGGCCCCCAAATGTCCAGCAGCCACCCACCCCCTAGCCCTCCGCGCTGACCCCGGGCGGGCCTGGGGGACCCGCTGCGGGTGGGGCGAGCGCGCCCCTGGGGGGGTCCCCAGTGGGGACCCTGGCGCCTGGAGATCCGTGATCCCCAGTGATGGGGGTTCATGATCGTTGGGGGGGGGGGGTGGGCGGGGGAAGAAGCGGCTTTCCTTCCCGGCTCGCGCTCTTTTTTCCCTCGTTTCTTTGAAAGTTGGATGTTGAGAAGTGGGAGGGGAGAGCCACTGGGGGGGGGGAGGGAGGCGGCCAGGAGGAGGAGAGACAGAGACGCGGCGAGAGACAGAGACGGAGGAGGAGGGGGGGGGGACGGGAAAGGAAGAGAGAGAGAGAGAGAGAGAGAGAGACGGAGGGAGGGAGGGAGGGAGGGAGGGAGGGAGGAGGGAGGAGGGAGACCGAGGGAGGAGGCGGCGAGGAGCGCGCCGGCCGCGGCCGCGGGGGGGGGGGGGGGGTTTGGAAAAATGACTCAGTAAGTTCAGCGCGCCCGCTCCGGCCGGCCCTGCGCCTCCCGCCGCGCCCGCCCGGGATGTATTCGTCCCCGCTCTGCCTGACCCAGGTACGCCCCCCGCCCGCGCCCCCCGCGCCCCGGGCCCGCGCCCCCCGCAGCCCGGCCCCGGAGTCGGGCAGCCCCGGGGAGGCGGGACGGAAAAGGCGCGCGTCCCTCCCGCCGCCCCGGCCCGCCAGGATGCCCCTGCCACCCCGGCCAGGGCGCGCGGGGGGCTGGGCTGGGCTGGCCCGGGACCCCCCTCCCCACCGCTCTGGACCCTCTCGCCCGGGATTCCCGCCCCCAGGCCCTTCCCCTCTCCCGGACATAGGGGCTGGGGGGTGAGCGGGAGGTGGGCAGGCTCGCCCTCTCCCCACGCAGGACGCGCTCCCACACCCCACCCGGGAAGGGCTGGGGGCGCCCCCGAGGCAGGGCTCCGCGCGAGCCCCCCGTTTGGAGCGCGCCTGCGTCCCAGAGCAATCGAGGAGGGGATCCTGGGCCCCGCGACCCTCTGGAGGTGAGGACGCCTCGGATGCGTTCCTGGAGCCCCCCCTCCCCCAAGGGGGTGCCCCGCCGCCCCATCCGGGGCCGCCTTTCCCCCCACGATTGGCCCACGTGTGCGTGGAGGGGGAGGGGGCGCGCGAAGTTGGAGGCGCCCGCCGTGGGGGGAGGGGGGGCCCGGCCGTCCCGCTCGGTCTCCCGCCCCCCCACCCCCCGCGGCCCCCCGCCCGGCCCGATCTTTCCGCCGCATCGATTCGGGGGCCCTGGAGCCGCCGGAGGAGCCGGAGGGAGGCGGGCGCTCCGGGGTCTGCGGGCACTGCGGCGCTGCGGCGCCCTCGCCAGCCCGGCACCTGCCCCTGCCCCCTCCCGCCGCCTCTCACCCCTGGCCGCGCTCCCGGGCTCCCTTGTGCAAGGCCCAGGGGCTGTGCGGGGAGGGGCGGCCGCCACTGCCCCAGGGCGCACCCTCCCGGGGACCCCGGCCCTCCCCCAGCTCCCGCCAGGCGCCCCCCCTCCCCAGGTCTGCCGGTTCTACTTTCCAGCTCCGCCCTTCACCCCCTGCCCTGCTGTGTGTCTTTAGGTCAATGAGGCTCCAGCCTCAGTTTCCCCGGAGGTGACATGGGGCTAAGGCAGCCTCTGGAGAGAGGCGCGGAGTGGCCTCCAGACTGCAAAAGGCAGCGCATGTGGGCGGTGGGCGCCTGGCGTCCTGAGGAGCACCGTATGGGGAGCACGTGGGGGCCCAGCTTGGGCCGCAGGGACCACCGCTGTCTACCGGGGATCCCCCCCATTCACAATCTGCGGACCCCGTCATTCGCGGTGGGACCTTGCTCCCTGGCCCCCTCCGGCCGCCGCTCGGGAGTTCCTGGCTCCCAGCGCGGCTGGTGCTCAGGGGGTCTCGGCTTGTCCTACCCATGATCCCCTGGGTGACCTTGGACAAGTCCGTGCCTCCCTCCAGCCCAACGCGGCCCCTTCGGAGCGACTTTGGGGGTCCCCCCCAGCAGTCCTTCTGCCGGCCCACCTCTGCCCCCCGGGCTGCCCGGAGCTCCCCAGCACAGGCAGCCCTCTGCCCGGGCTTTTCAGGTGACCTTGGGCCTGGCGGTCTCGGGGCTGGGGGTGCCCCCGCCCCCCGTGCCCTTCCCGCGCTCCGGGCACGCGGGGGGGAGCCCAGGGCGGCTATTCCAGGCGCGGGGCTGGAAGGCCGCCTTTTGTCACCGCGCCCTGGAATTCCCCGGCAGGACTCCTCGGGCCGCAGGCCTCCGTCCCGGTGCCCAGAGCGGGTGGCAGGGAGAACCAGAGCCTGGCGTCCCCCAGCAGAGCCGGGTCCCCCAGGGCGGCCCTCGGCGGAACCGAACCATCCCAACTAGGAGGTTGCAAGAGACAGGGAGATGGGGGCCAGCGAGGGACCCCGAGGCTCCAGGCCAGGGTTCACCCCTCCTGTGCTTACTCTCCCATGGGCCCCCCCAACGGGGAGGGGACCTCCTCTCGGGCTGCCCGCAGCCTCAGTGTGACCTGCAGCTCCTTATGGGTCTGGTGTCCCCCTGGGGGACGGGGCAGGACCCCCACTCCTGGCTGTCTGGCTCAGTGTCCCTCATCAGGGCCCCACCCCATTTCTGTCTGGCTGTCTTCTCCCCTTCTGCCTGTCTCTCTGTCTCTGTGGCCGTCTCTCTCCATCTCTCTGTCGCCGTGTCTCTCTCCTTCCCCCTCCCGGGTCCCTCCCGGGTCTCTGGGCCTCCGTCTCCCCCCTTTGCCCCACCAATCCTACAACCTGGACCCATCCTAAAATAGCTCCCTTTTAGCTGATCCGACCCGGATCCTTCTCCGAGCCAGCCAGAGGGGGAGGGGACGGCTCGCTCGGTGCCAGCCCGCCCCGTGCCCCCCGGCCCTGCCCACCGAGGGGGGTGGCGGCCGCCCTGGAGGATGCTGGGAGCCCGGTCCCTGGGTCGCTGGTGACTCAAGCTCTTTTCACTCTTACTCTTAAGAGGAACTGTGTGGAGCAGCCGTTACTTCCATAAATCCTGCCGGCGGGAAGGCCGCCTCCTCCCGCCCGCCCGCCCTGGCCGCCCTCCCTCCCGGCTCCCGCCCGCCGCCGCCACGTTACTTATTCCGGGTTTGGGGCCAAATCCCTCTTGGCCCGGGCGCCCAGGATTCCCCGGGCCCGCAGGCTGGGCCTGGCCCAGGGCGCCTCCCTCCTTCATTCATTCTTCCTTCATTCCTTCCCTCGTCTCTCTCCAGGCCGCCACTCCTTACCGCCCTTTCTCCTGGGGGGAAGGGGGACCGAGGCTGGGAGAGGGCCCTGGCCTCACTCCGCGCCTCCGATGGGGCCAGGCGAGGGGGCAGCAGAAGGTGGCGAGGTCTCGGCCTGGGGTGTGGGGCTCTGTCGGGGTCGGGGGTCCCCCAGCACCTCAGAGCTGGAAGAGGAGAGGCCGAGACCAGAGAGGGCCAGGGCCTGCCCAGGGCGGCACAGCATGGCGAGCGGGCCTGGGTGTGGGGCCACTTTCCCCTGGCTGTTTGGCCTGGCCTGGGCAGGTGGGTGCTCCCCGTGTGCCCCCCGCCGCCTGTGGCCTCCTGGGCTCGGAGTCCCTCCTGTAAAAGGCACAGCCTCGCTGTGTGTCTCTGTCTCTGTGTCTCTGTCTGTATGTCTCTGTGTCTCTGCCCCTCCCTTCTCTGCGGTGGAGGTGCCCCAGCGCCAGGGCCGGCGCCTTGTAAATCACGACGGAGCTGGGATTCTGGCCGAGTCAGCGTTCTCTCCCTCCCTCTCTCTCTCTCTCCCTCCGTCTCTCTCTGCTGACACAGGCCCGCCGCCTCAGCTGCGCCCTGCTGGGGACCCCACCGAGGCAGATCCTGGGAACCCTGGGCTCCTCGCGCTGCCCGAGGAGTCAGGGAGGCGGGGGGGGGGCGGGGGGGGGGCCTGGCGCACAGTAGGCGCTCATAAATGGCGGCTGCAGGAAGGAGGGGAGGGTTGGTTCTGGCAGCCGAGAGAAGGGACCGGAGTCTCTCGGAGCCTCAGTCTTTCCCAGCGTAAAGTGGGGAACGTACCGGCGCCTTCCTGGGACGCTTCGCCCCGCCCCCCCCCCCCCCCCCCCCCCCCCGAGCACGGGGCCTGGTATACAGTAGGTGCCAAATAAGTGCAGCTGCTGTTATGGTTGTTGCTAAACTAATAATTGGGTGAAACATCCACAGGCGTCTTTCAACTGGCCCTCCCTCCGTCCTGTCACTGTTTGCTGTTTGCATAAGCCAGGCCCTCACCCAGGTGACGGGGACAGTGGTGACCCCACAAAAGCTGGCGCCCTGACCCCCAAGGGTCTTGCTGTCGGCCGTTGCTCCTGGCTGCGGCTTCGGCTATGACAAGCCCCCGAGCTGAGGAGGGGGTGGCAGGTGGCCCGGGACTGAGCGGGGGGCTCCGGAGAGAGTGTGAGGGTGCAGGGGGCCCGGCGAGGGGACCGAGGAGGCAGGAGGCCGCGGTCACAGGGCCCAGCTCGGCTGCACGACTCTGGGCCTCAGTTTCTCCCTCCAGACAGTGGGTGCGACATTGGTTCCCATTTTGTGGAGTCTACAGCTCAGCCAATGCTCGGCCTGTGAGAGGCCCGGCCGCGCTGCCCGTCTCTCTCCACACCCAGGCCCTCTGCCTCGGCCGCCATCAGCCCCGGGGACATCCAGCCACAGAGGGGGTCCAGGGTGCAGACTCGAGGAGTTCCCTCTCTTTGGACTCTGTTTACCCAGATTCCTCCCTGCAGCCTACAAGGCCCCGCACGACCTGCCTCGACCCCGACCTGCCCTCCCTCCTCCCCCTCTCCCCCTCAATCCCTCTGCTGCAGCCTCAAGGGCCTCCTCACTGTTCCTCCTACAACATCCAGTCCTGCCCCAGGGCCTTTGCACTTGCTGTTTTCGCCACCTGGAAAGTTCCAGCCCTGAACTGCCATCTTTCAGGACTTTGTGCAAGTGTCCTCCCTCCCCTACAGAAGACCCTTCCTGATCACCCCCAGCTGTAGACAGCCCCCCCTCAGACGCCTTTAAATTCCCTGGAGCACTTTGTTTGACCTGACGTTTTATTGCATATTTGTTGGCTCATTTAACATCCATCCCTCCTCCAGAGCAGGATCCGGGGGAGGGCCCCCAGCACCTTGCTTGGGGCTAGCACACAGTAGGCGCTCAGTAGATGTTTGCTGAACGACTGAATGACTCTCTCCTTTGAAGGGTTAGGTAGGAGCCATTCGTAAATTCTGGCGCTCTGAGCTTGGGGGTGGGAGTTCCCCTAGGTTAGGGGCCTCGGTGCTGGATGGTCCTGGGTTCGAATATGAGCTCTGCCTTCTGGCAGCCATGTGACTGTGGGCGAGTCCCTTAATCTGGAGGAAAGGACATTGGAACCGGGGCTTTGAAGGATGCGTAGGAGTTCGGGACAAGCACTTAGGAAGTGGTTAAGATAGATTCTCAGTAATGTGTGTGGAATCATTGACTGAAGGAAGGACAGAGGACCCTTTCTGGAAAGCGTCCGGTTTGGTGTTTCCTGTCCTGAACTGTCAGGGTGGGGGGCCTCGGGGAGGCCCAGAGAGGGACACAGTTGTCCACTGCAGGGGGCCCAGCAGGGGCGTGGGCCTCAGGCTTTACCTCCCAGCTAAGGCTGCCCTCTGTGGCCTGAGAGTTGCAGTGGGCCGAGTTCCTGGGAAACCGGGGTTTCCGGGAAAGGCCTGGCCTTGTTCCCCCTCCCTTGACCTTGCCTCTCTGGTTGCCAGGGCAACAGACAAGCCCTCCCCACCCCCTCGGGCTGTACAGAATGAGAAACTGAGGCCCAGAGAGGAGCAGTGATTGGTTCCTGGGTCGTACAGAAGGAGAAAACGGAGGCCACTGTCACCTGGTCTTACCCGCAGGATCTGCCTGGCAGCATGTGTCATGGCCCTGGCTTGGGATTGGGGACGGGGAGTGACAGAGCTGGCCTCAGAGACACCCCCCCCACCTTGTGTGGCCCAGGCCAGGGCTGCGGGAACCCTGAGCAGAGCAGGAAAGGCTGCCCGAAGGAAGGAGCACTGGAGATGGGGCTTTGAGGGATGTGTAGGAGTTCGAGAGGATTCTCAGCATCTGCCTGGCCTTTGCCGGCTCCTTTCTCCTGGTCAGCCATGGGGGAGGAGGGCACCTTGGTTGTCGCAGGTCCCATGGGACAAAGAGTGACAGGCCTGCCTGTCACCTGGGCTGACCTGAAGGGGAGGACGAGGAGGATGGGGCAACAGGTCCCTGACCCAGTTGCAGACTGTTTGTCCTCCTTCCTTTGGCACCAGCTGGGGTCACTGGTGACGTGGGCTCCCGCCCCTGCCCGCCTCCCGGGCACCTCTTCCCAGAGCGGGGGTGGGGGCTCCCCGAGGGGAGGGGTCCCGGAGAGGACTCTGGGAAGGCCCGCCCCCTGGCTCACACCCCAGCTGCCCCTCATCACGGCCCCAGTGAGTGCCAGACCTTGGGTGGCAGCCACGGCCCAACGTCAACACCGTTGCTCTGGCCTCCTGCCACCGTGGCGTCCCCCCGGGGAGCAGGGGGCAGCGACCTGTGTCTCCATCGATTCCGTCCCCCCCGGCTCCTCCAGCCACATGGCCTGGCCCTGGGCTCTGCTGCCCGGCTGTGCGACCCTGGGCCAGTCGCTGCCCGTCTCTGAGGCTCAGACGTGGGAAAGGCACATCCGAGGGGGCCCGGGACTGGGGCCTGGGGTGGCCGCCTCCATTGTCCCTCGGCCTCAGTGGAAAAGGGCCTGAGGTCCAGCTGTTCCGGTGACTCACGCTTCGGGGGACACTGGCGTGGGGAGCAGGGCTGGCACCAGCCGAGCTCGTGCCCCCAGCCCGGCCGGGGCAGGAGGCTGTTTTCCAAGGCTCGGTCGTGGGTGAAGTCCGGGGTCGTCCCTCTGCTCCCCGTGCACCCCAAGGCCAGAGGTGGCCCAGGGAGCCGGGGCACAGAGCAGGGAGGCACCCCGGGCCCGCAGGGGGGACCGGCCCGGCCACCTCCATCTAGAAAGAGCCGACAGCCCCAAGCCGCGGGGTCCCTCCCAGGAGAGAAAAGGGCCCGATGGCCGTGGCGGGCTGGGGTGCTGGGGGCTGAGCCTCACCCGGGCCCCCTGAGACCCCGCAGGACCTGGGCCAGGTCCCCGCCCCTCCGTAAGCCTCAGTTTCCCCATCATGCAAAGAGTAGCAGAACCTGGGGTACTGCCTGCCCCCCCGGAAGACGGTAAGCGAACGAAGTAATCGTCGCAACAACCCCGATGTCAGGAATCGTAAAACGAGCCCAGGGCAGCCTTGTGAGAGCTGGGCGCGTTGCGGGGTTCACGTGCCAGGAAGAGCTGTCCCCACCCGGTTCAGAGACCCAGGGCTTTTCCTCTCGGTGGTCCTTCCTCCTGGGACTTCTTGCCCGTGAGGCTGAGACCCCAGGTCCCTGAGCTTCTGCTGCCTCAGTTTCCCTTGCTGACAAGTGGGGAGAAGGGGACAGCTTTTGCACGCCCGTCGGAGGGGACGAGGCATGGCCGGGGCTGCGACTGTTTTCACGGCACATGCCTGTGGGTCCCAGCCCCGGCTCTGCCCCTCGGGACTGGGGCACCTCTGGGGCCTCAGTTTCCCCATCTGGGAAAGGGTGTCAGGGCCGCCCAGTGACACCAGTGAGGCAGAGGGCTGGGGTGTTGGCGTCACAGCACTGGCCAGGCCTCAGGGCCCCACCAGGTCTCGGTTTTTCCGCATGTGGAGCGGGTCTGGGGGGACGGGGCGGGCTGGACAGGCTCCGGCCCCCGTCCAGCCTCAGTTTCCTCTGCCGATGGTGGGTCCCAGAGCCGGGCCCCAAGTGCCACTCTCGGAGCACAATGTCTCCTGCCATCATTGGGCACCTGCTGTGTACTTGGTCTGCTCTAGACCTTGGAGCCCAACCTCTCGTCTAGGGGTCGCAAACCACGGCCCGGGGGGCCAGTGCCCGCGTCCGAGTTTGTGAATAAAGTTTTATTGGCGCGCGCGGTGACCGTCCTCGGCATCTCACGGATGGCGAGGTTTGCGCCCCGGGGCAGAGCCGGCTTGTGGCGGCAGAGACTAGAACATTCCGGCTGGGCGTCTCGAGCGTGCTGGTCAACTGGGGTTTCCGGACGCCAGTTCTCGCGGACGGTGGCTCCGTGCAGCCCGGCTTCCGTGATCCCCGTCTGTGCAGTGGGTCCTCAGCTTGCTCGAGGCTCCAGGACGGTGCTCCCTGAACGCGCGCCTTGGCCTGCCCCTCCCACACAGTCCGGGACTCAGTTTCCCCATCTGGGCAGCGCGATCCAGCCTGTCCCCCCCGTGTGCTTCTGCCGGGTGCCTTCCATTTTCCCGGGGAGGGCGGCGGCCCCTGGGCCTCCCCGCTTGGGGGGTGTGCCTGGGGGGTCCCCGCGCCCCCTGACCTCCGCCCTCCCGCCCGCAGGATGAGTTCCACCCGTTCATCGAGGCGCTGCTGCCTCACGTGCGCGCCTTTGCCTACACCTGGTTCAACCTGCAGGCGCGGAAGCGCAAGTACTTCAAGAAGCACGAGAAGCGCATGTCGAAGGACGAGGAGCGCGCGGTGAAGGACGAGCTGCTGGGCGAGAAGGCCGAGGTCAAGCAGAAGTGGGCGTCGCGGCTGCTGGCCAAGCTGCGCAAGGACATCCGGCCCGAGTTCCGCGAGGACTTCGTGCTGGCCATCACGGGCAAGAAGGCCCCGGGCTGCGTGCTCTCCAACCCCGACCAGAAGGGCAAGATGCGTCGCATCGACTGCCTGCGCCAGGCCGACAAGGTGTGGCGCCTGGACCTGGTCATGGTCATCCTCTTCAAGGGCATCCCGCTCGAGAGCACCGACGGCGAGCGCCTGGTGAAGGCGGCGCAGTGCGGCCACCCGGTGCTCTGCGTGCAGCCGCACCACATCGGCGTGGCCGTCAAGGAGCTCGACCTCTACCTGGCCTACTTCGTGCGCGAGCGAGGTGAGCGGGCGTGCGAGGCCGACGGGGGAGGCAGGGCCGTGAGAGGTCAGAGTGGGGAGGCAGGGCTGTGAGAGGTCACAGGGGGAGGCAGGGCCGCGAGAGGTCACAGGGGGAGGCAGGGCCGTGAGAGGTGGGGGGGGGGCGGTGGAGACAGGGCCATGAGAGATCAGAGGGGGAGGCAGGGCCGTGAGAGGTCAGAGGGGGAGGCAGGGCCGTGAGAGGTCAGAGTGGGGAGGCAGGGCCGTGAGAGGTCTGAGGGGGGTGGCCGCCCCGTTGGGTAAGGGGATCGCCAGATACGGTGGGAAGGTCCCAGGGAGGAATTGGGCCGCACTGGAGTCGCGGGGGGTGGGCGCCTGCGATGTGAAGGTCGGAGGGAAAGAGAGATGGTTCAAGGAGAGTCTGACGGGGGAGGCATGTGCATCCTGAGGGTCTGAAGGTAGAGGCAGGCCCTGGTCTTGATGTCTGACGTGGGTGGCAGGCCCTTGAGGTCTCAGGAGATGAGACCGTGTCCCAGAAGGTCTGAAGGGTGGGATACGGCCTTGTCGGGAACGGGGCGCAGGAGAGAGAGCGACGGGAGAGGGGCCATCTTAGCGCTCGGGGAAAGCCGGGAGAGTGCTGGGGTCGCTCTGGGACACTGTCGATTGACTCTCAGACCTCCAGCAGAAGCGGACGGGTCACACACTTGTGCCGTGGGTGGGAAGCTGGGGTGCTGTGTGCCTTTGGCTGGGTCACCGCTCTCTCTGGTCCTCAGCCACCCCTGCTCGCTCGGGCCCTTCCAGCTGGGTGTTTGCTGGCTGCGGGCTCGATGCCCAGGGTCGAGCCTGGTGGGGTTTGTGAGGGTGGGGAAATCGTGGCAGCTTCCTGGAGGAGGAGGCGGCCATGAGGGGCCTCCAGGCGCTCAGCGGCTGGCCGGGCAGAAAGCGTGGAGGCTCGACGTGGGGTCCAGCCTCCAGCTCAGCGGGCTGGTGGCTGAGGGCAGGGCCTGGCTGGCAGGACAGAGGGCTCTGTCGCCCGCTGCTTCCTGGCTGTGTCTGACTCGGGCCTCAGTTGCCCCCTCTGTCACGTGGAGGCCGCCAGAGTCCCCGGCTCGGTTGCGCCGCCAGGATTGGCCAGGCTCACGTGTGGGGTGTGCTGATCGCCAACCGGCCACGTGGCAGGTGTCGGCGGTGACTGTCTTCGTGGGGACCCAAGCAGATGTGGACCCTAATGAGGACACACCCCACACCCCATGAGCCCCCCAGGTGGAGCCGGGCACAGAAGAGGGCACATGCCACCCCCGGGGCTGCCTCGGTGGGTCACGTGGGCGCCCACAGGTCACAGACCCAGCCGGCTAGACCCCACGTGAACGCGCGTGGTCGCATGACCAGAGACGGAGGGAGGAGGGCTGGGGGAGGGGGGTGCCCCCAGTGGGAGACCACGGGGGACACCAGGGGTTGGCCGCCCTTTGCGGGACCTGTGAACCCGACACATCGCTGTTCTGTGCCTCAGTTTCCTTTTCTGTCTAAGGGGGTAACAGGCAGGCCGTCTCCCAGCAATGGCATGGGGATTAGATGAGGTCGGGGGCTCCTGGGGTGTGGGAGGGACATCTGGCAGAGTGTCCCCATCTTGACCTTGAGTCCTTGACCTTGACCCCATCTGCCGGCCCCTCCCCCACCGCCCCCAGTTACCAGCAAACCCCCCTGGGGGCGGGGGCGGGGCTGCGGCTCCAGCTCATTAGGATGCGAGTCAGGTCCCCTCGCTGCCACGTCCCCCTCCAGCCCCCTCGGCTGCTGCTAACATTGCGCCGCGCTTTTCTGCGGCGTCAGCGCCACCTCCGGGCTCCCCTCCCCCGTGGCCGCCTCCCCAGTCACCTCCACGTCCGGCTGCCGCGCCTCTGCCGGCGGGTCTGGGCAGCCCCCTCCCCCCCCCCCCCCCACCCGGGGCCGGGGAAGGTCAGGGCTGCGCCCTCCGGCTCCACTCGCAGCCGGCTCCGTGTCCCCAGGGGAAGCCCTGCTTAGACTGGCCCGGCTGACGCTGCCTCTGCTGGCTGTGAGTGAGGGTCGGGCGCAGAGCCGCCTGCTGCTGGGGAATCCGGGCGAGTTGCTGAACCTCTCTGTGCCTCGCTTCCTTGTCTGTAAAATGGGAGGCTCCAAAAGAGCCGCCTCGTGGGGATGTTGGGTGCTCACGGTATGCGCTCAACAAACAGCCCTCTGGGGTCGTGAAGGCACCGTTTTCTTCCTCGTGGTGGTTACCGTTTCCTCCTCTAGGCCTTTGCCCATGCTGTTCCCCCTGTCTGGAATGCTTTCCCACATGGAAAACTCCTACTTAGGCTGCAAAACCCCAACTCCTAGCTGCACTGCGTCTCTGCTGGGCATTTTTTCCTGAGGGCCAAGCGACTCTTTTCCATTGTCACAGCGGGAATCATTGTGGTCCCCATTTCACAGATGAGGAAACAGAGGCCTAGAGAGAGGGCCTGCCCCCGCCCCGAGGTCGCACAGCCCAGAGAGGGCAGAGGTGGGACAGAGCGTCGGCAGCTTCCGTCACTGACACCCCCCCAACCCCCCGCCCCGTGTCCCAGGCCCGAAGTTTGGTCTGTTCCCGGCCAGGCAGGCGTCCGTCCACTCCCTCCTCCCGCCTTGGGGTCCCTGGGCTGGAGGGGGTGACAGGAAGACGGCGAGAGACACAGAGACACAGACAGAGCCGGGGAGAGACAGTGGGACCTGGACACACGGGGGTCTTTCCCTGTCCTCGGCCGAGGCCGGCGTCCCCGTCTCTCCGGGGGCGTCAGGGGGACCCCGAGGCTGCGCCCCGCAGGGGAATTCCAGGCCTCCTCCCTCGGGGTTATTTCGGGGGACGGTCCCCTTCAGCCCTGGGGCTGCCAGCCCACTCAGAGCCCAGGGCACCTCCTGAGGCTGCAGTTGGCTCCCCGGGGGCCCATCTGGTGCCACTGTGGCCACAGAGCACATGCTCGGGGCCGGACTCAGTGTGTGCCCCGGGGGCGGCCGAGGGGGTGAAGGGGTGACATGAGTCTCACCTCGGGCCGTTCAGGGCTGCCTGCTAAGTGCGTGCACGTGGGGAGGGGCTGTGTGCAACTGAGTGGGGACAGGGAAGCCGACGGTTCACGGTTAAATTACTAAGGATGTAGCGACAGGAGGACAGAACATGGAAGGGGCGTGGAGGGGCCTGGGGGGGGCGGGCGCTCCAGACGGGGAGGGACTCCCTGAGGAGGTGGCTTTGGAGGTGAGGCCTGGAGGAGGCGAGGGAGCCCCGAGGACTGGAGTGAGAGCCCTCGGGGGCAGGGGGCACCGCCCATGCAAAGGCCCTGGGGCCAGAACGCCGGGAGCCTGGGGAGCAGGGGGCACGTGGCTCCGGGGCGAGGGCCGGCTGGGCCTTCTGGAAGGAGCCTGCAGGAACCGGGCCGGAGAGGGAAGCCGCCGGCCCAGCCAGGCCTCCCCGCCCCCTCCGGGGCCTGAGAAACCGGAGGCGCGGGCGGGCGCCGTGCCAGGGCGGGGGAGGGGTGCCAGGTCCGCGCCCGCTCCGGCAGCTGCCAGCCCGCCCGCCGCCCGCGCCGCCGGCCCAGATGGTGCCCATCTGCTGACGCGGGGGGCCGGCCTCCCGCTCCCGCCCGGGGCCGTGCCAACCGCCCGGGTGGCGCTGCGGGCAGGCCCGGCCTGGGAGCGGCAGCTGCTGCAGAGGCGGCCGGGGGCCCGGGGCGGGGCGGGAGAGACGGGGGTCCCCGGTGCCCCCGTAGGAACGAGGAGCGGGAATCAGGACAGAGACCCTGGAAACGGAGGACACGGGTGGGGCCCAACCACGTCCGCATCCCCGGGGAGGGAGGGCCTGCCACCTTCTCCTGTTTCCGATGAGCTAACAGAGGCCCAGAGAGGGTCAGCCACTTGCCTGAGGTCACACAGCTCCCAGGAGACAGAGCGGAATTCGAACCCAGGGATCTTGAGTTCCTGAGACCCCGAAGGAAAAATAACTAAGAATCGGTTTTAAGATGGTGGAACGGAGCCCACCCTCCTGGTTGTGCCGATGGCAGACGCATAGGCCCTGAAGGCAGAGGGAACAGGTGAATGGAGAGCCGTGAACCGTGGTGAAGGGCCGGCTGGGCCGAGCCTGGGGCCCGGGGTCCCCGTAAAGTGGACCCTGAGCTCAGGTGGTGGGAGGAGGGGCCTGAGGCTGGAGTGAGGGGACCCGTGTCAGCCGCTGTGCTGTCCCTCACTTGCTGTGTGACGTAGGGCAGAGCGCCGCCCTCTCTGGTCTGGGACTGTGAGGAGCCGAGGGTGGCAAGGGAGGGCCTTGCGGGCCACAGAGAGGGGCACGCTGGACCCCGAGCCACCGCCTCCGCCACCTTCATCTTCCTCCCAGCCAGGGAGACTAAGGCAGGCGGCACAGGGGGGAGGGCGTGTGTTTATCTGCCTAACGGACACCCTGTGCGTCTGTGCTCGCTCCTGGCCCGTGTGAGGTGCGCCCCTCTCTCTGAGCCTCAGTTTCCCCATCTGTACATGGCGAGACTCAGAGCCGTGTCCACCTCATTGAGGATGGGAGTCGGTGATCCCCTGAGAGCATACAGGAGGCGCTCAATTAATGCTCAGGCCCTTCCTGGCCCCCAGACCCAGGAGGCAACGGGGAGACCTCGGTGCTGCTCTGTGCCCCCAGCAAATGCGCAGGGGCCCCCGTGACGCAGGCCGGTGACCGCGGGACACCCCCCCGCCGCCCCGCTCCAGGTGTCCCGGCGGCCAGGTGGACAGCTGTCCATCATGGCGGGGAAGGTGGCTGTGGCCCGAGGGCCCGACGCCAGCGGCCGGGGTATTTATAGCGACAGCCGAGGACTCTGGGCTCGTGGTCAGTGGCCCCGAGGGACTGACAGGTGGGCGAGCCCACGAGGGGAGCCGCGTGGAGCAGGGCCGGACGGAGGTCGGGGCGCAGGCTGCAGCTCCATGTGGCCTTCGGCAGGTGAAGTCGGCGGGGCCTCAGTTTCCCTCCCCGTCAAGGAGGGCCTGGCACGGCGGGAGCGCTGCAAGGCGGCTTCTTGCCCCAGAAAGGGGCACTTAAAAATGGTTAAAATGGTCAATGTTATGTTACATATATTTTCCCACAATAAGTCGTCGTTGTTAATAATAATAAATAGTGACGTGTCCTATGCGTGTAACGAAATGACAAGTAAGTAACTCATGGAAATAACCCCAGTGACGGTGGCGTAAGGACAGGTGTTACTATCGCGGCCGTCTCCTCATCCTTGCCGTCGTTCTGGTCCCAGCTCTGCCCTCTGGCCCTCTGGGCGCCCTTGGGCAGGTTCACGCCGTCTCTGTGCTCCCGTTTCTCCAGCGCAGAGGGGGCAGGGGGCGTGCGCGGAGTGGGCCTGACATCGTGTCCACGAGAAGGGGACCTCGGAGCGCGTGGCGGGGTGCAGGGGCGCGGAGGGTCCCGGGGCGGCTGGCGAGGGAGGGCCGCCCCCCAGGAGCCCGCGGAGGCGGGTGCGCGGCCTTGCACCTGTGGCGGCCACCCCGGCGCGGTGGGGCTGCAGTTGCCGCCCTGGCCCCGCGCCCGGGGCACCGAGGGGAGGCCGAGGGCAGCTCAGGACACCTCCGGCCCCCCCCAACGCCGGCCGCCAGCTGCTAGGCCGGCCCCGTCCCTCCGGCCGCGTGTGGGCGGGAGTCACAGATGGTCAGGGCTGCCGAGCGCCCAGGGAGGGGTCGCCGGATGTCTTGTCCAGATGGGGAAACTGAGGCCCAGAGAGGCGCGGGGCATTGGCTGGGGCTGCCCAGTGAGGGCCCTTCCTCTGGCCGGTTCTGTTTCTTGACTGTCCGGAAGGTTCTAGAATTCTCCTGGCAGCCCGGTCCAGTAGCCGCAGGATCATTGAGCACTTTTCTGGTATCGACACTCAAAGGGGCCACAGCAGGGGCGTGAATTTTCACAGCTGACCGTGTTCCACCTGGACGTCCGAAAGGTGGTCCTTTTGGCCTGAAATCCACGTGGAAAAGTCACTGAGACGTTTTCATTTTTCTTCTTGGGTCCAAAGTCTTTGAAATCTGGCGTGAGCTTCGCGCTCGCGTGTCCATTCCCAGTGGCCATGTGCTCGGCACCACCCGGCTCCAGGGCCCCTGAGTTCTAGAAGATTCTGAGGCAGGAGTCACCTTGGGGCCTTTGAAGATAGAAAGACGGCGTCCCCCCCCCCCCCGCAATGTGACATCAGGGCCGGGTCACCTCTGGGGGGCCATCCCGGGTGCTGTGGGGGGCTGAGCGGCACCCACTCAATGCCAGGAGCCCCCCCAGTGTGACACCCCAGACGTCACCCAGCGTCCCCTGGGAGCAGGGCTGGTCGAGAGCCGCTGGGCTCAGGGAAGCCTTGGGACTCTCTGAAGCGGGGTGACAGCCGCCCAGGAGGTGGGTCGGGGACCCCCACATGGGCCCCCCCGCTTTAGAAGCCCCCCCAGCGCGTCTCAATGGCCCCGGAGCGGCAGGTCCCGGGGTTTCCGAGCATCCTGAGTCGTCTACACGCGGGTTTCACTTCTTGAAAGACAAGCTCCAGAATCCCGCGAGGTGGGTTCTAGAACATTCTGGGGGCAGGTTCTAGAACTCCCCGGAAGTTCAGGGTCCAGTCGAGTGAGCCTGTCCTCAGACGCCAGGGGACGGGGCAGAAGATTCTGGAAGAGAGGCCTGCGTGCGGGTTCAAGTTTCTTGGGCTCCCCCAGGCTGGTGGCGGCCCTGGGGGGAAGTAGCGGGATGTCTGCATCTGGGGGGACGTGGCCCCCACTGTGTCTCCCGGCGCGCCCAGCCCTACGCCGAGCGCGCTTAGTAGGTCCTCTGGCGAAGGTGGTGGTCGTAACCGGCGACAGTGCCACCTGGCAGGAGACGGGCTGTCCGGTGTGTTCTGGCTCTCGGGGGCGTTTATGGGAGGGGGGGTGTCAAACGCTTGGTCAAAACCAGGGGCGATGGGCGCCCGTTGCCTTCCGCCTCCATCCCACCGAGGTCGCCGTGATCACCAACTGCATTTAACAGGTGGGGAAATTGAGGCCCAGAGACGTAAAGCCGCTGGCCCAAGGTCACACAGCTAAGGGGCAGGGGCAGGATTCGAACCCGGCTCTGGGAGATGCGAGGCCCCACAGGGGTTCCCGGAGAAGGGGCTGTTTGGGGGGTGTCAGCGACCTCCCTAGATGTCCCAGGTCCCCCTCTTGGGGCCTAGAGGACTTTGGTGCTGGAGAGCGGGCACCAGGTTCAGCTGGATCAAGGAGCACTGTTGGGGGCTGCAGCCTGAGTGGGGGTGAATCAGCCTGTAACCTTTGACCTGGGGGAGCCCGGGGCGGGGGAGGGGCGGCCGAGGGTGTCCCTTCCTGTCTGTCTCTGTCTCTGTGTCTGTCTCTGTGTCTCTCCTGGTCCCCCCCTCCCGCCTGGGCCGGCTCCTCCCCACCCCCAGGCCCCCGGGGGCTGCCCGGAGGCGGCAGCGGCAGCTGAATGGGCCCCTTGTTCCCCGCCACGCCCGGCCTTGGGGTCACCCGGGGACAAGCCCTGGCTGCAAGCTGCCTTAAAGGGCCAGCGCCCAGGGAGAAGGGAGGTGAGGGGCCGCCCCCTCCCAAGCCCCAGCCCTCCCGGAAGTGGGGGGGAGGTGCCATATGCAGACCCCCCCCCACCCCTCCCACCCCCGACCCCCACGTCGTGGGCCGGGTGGCCCCCGGGGCTGGGAGGCCCGCCTGGGGGAGGAGACTGTGCGGGCACAGTAGGACCCGGCTTTAAGCCTGGACGTAACCTTCTCCTCTGTGTGCCTCGGTTTCCCCATCTGCATCTGGGGCTCCTTGTGCCCACCCCCAGGAGCCGTGGGGCAGGTGGAATAGTCTCTGGGCCAGGGTTTGGTACACAGTCGGCGCTCTTGCTGTGCCCGTGGTGCGGTCACGCAGCCCCTGCGGCCTGGGCGTTCCCTGGCTGTGCGGACGGGCCGTTTGTCACCCTTCTCTGCCTCAGTTTCCCTTCACGGAGCACGAGGCAACAGCAGCGCCTGCTGGCAGGCATTAAGCCCGGGAAGAGAATTAAAAGTGTTGGGGAGCAGGGCCCCGGGTGGCGTTTACGGCTGCATTTATTGAGCGCCAGCTGCATACCAGGACCCGCGGAGCGAGGTCCCCGATTGTAGCCCCGTTTGCCAGAGGGAGGAGCGAAGAGGGAGGCCGCCCAGCCTGCTCTGCGCCTCCGCCCTCCCCTCCGCTGGAGGCTGTGCAGCTTCAGGCTGCTCGCTCGCCCTCTCTGGGCCTCAGTTTCGCCTTCAGGGCCATGGGAGCGGCCCCCTGTCCACCTGCAGACGGGAAGCCGTCCACGTCACCCCCCTGAGGAGGGGACTCCGGGGTGGCCTGGCCCTCCCGCCCGGGCAGCCGACAGCCGGGACAGGTTGCTGCCGGGCCGACAGGCCTTATGTAAGCGGTTACGCAAGGGCGCTTACATAAGGAGGGGCGGGCCCGGCGGCGCCAGGCTCTTAAAGGGGCCCGGGGCCGGTGTCCCCTCGGGCCACGCCCCCGCGGAGGGAGCCTCGCACACCCCGACCCCCGTTCCGCGCCCCTTCATCCCCGTTATTGTTATTGCCGTCGATGTTGTTTGCCGGCCCTCTGATCTTCCCCGTGGCCGTGCGCTCTGCTTCCCACCGCCGCCGCCGGCTGGTCCCTTCTCTCTCTGGCCTCAGTTTCCCCCCCAGTACAATGCGCCTGCGTCCTGGGGCTGCTGAGGGAGAAGCGAGTGGAGACGCAGCGGGGGCTGGGAGCACGCGGGGAACACTGATTGAGCCCTTGCTGTGTGCCAGGCGCGGTTCTGGGTCCTGAGGACGTCACCGTGAGCAAGACGGGCAAAAGCCCGGGCCTCGTAGGGTGCACAGCCCGGGGGTGGCGGGGACACACGGGGAACATGCAGTCAGTGTCGCCTCGTGATAAGGGCCATCGGGAACCGAGATGGGAGCCGAGGGACGGGTTCGTCCGGGAGGCCTGGGGGGAAGGAACCAGCGTGCGCAGATCTGGGGAAGGTGCTCCAGGCAGAGGCACAGCGTGTGCAAAGGCCCTGGGGCAGGATGGGCCTGGTGTCTGGAGGAACAGCGAGGAGGAGGCCGTGTGGCTGGAGCAGAGGGAGGAGGGGGACAGAGGGAGGAGGGAGGGCGGGGAAGGGACGGGGCAGGTCGTGCGGGGTCTGGGGGGCCGCGGGGAGGACTCAGCTTCCAGTCCAGGGAGGGGAGCCTGGAGGGCTGCGGGCAGAGGTGGCGGGTCGGACTCGGGGGCTCCGGGCGCCCTCTGGCCACTTTGGGGAACAAGCGCCGTGGGGACGAGGGTGGAGCACGGGGTCGGGTGGGGGGTGACGGGCGGCCAGGCAGAGGCGGGCCCGGGGGCCGGGAGCTCAGTGGACGAGCTGAGGGGCCCCACACTTGGGTCCCATTCCCGCTCCTCAGGGCCCGTCTCGGCCCCGTGCCTCAGTTTCCCCATCTGTGCCAGGGCCGTGGTCACCCGCGCCTGCTGAGCGGCCCCTGCGCAGCGGGCACCCGGGCCGTGACGGCCACAGTGAGGCGGGAGGCTGGGGATGGCCCCTCGGGGGCAGGTGAGCGACCCTTCCTCGTTCCTGTGACCCGGGACCCCGGCCACAGGGCCTCTGCCTGCTCTGTTCCCACCCGGGCGTGACGCTGTCCCTGCCCCATGGGACAGCTGGGGAAACTGAGGCTCAGAGAGAACTTGGGGTGGCCTGGAGTCACGTGGCCGGTTAGGGGCAAGGGGAGGCCGTGAGCGGCTCGCTGCGTGGCTCTGACGCCCCAGGACCAAGGCGGCGCCCCTGGAACGGGTGGCCAGGCTCCCAGCCTCTCACTGGGCCTCAGTTTCCCAATCTGTGAAACGGGGCCAGGGGGAAGGACTGGACACGGGGAGAGGCTGCGAGGGTTTCCGCGGCCACCTGGGGTCCCACCTGGAAGCCGCCCTCCTGGGGTGGGGGCTGGACCGGCCACCACCCCCGGGGGGCTGCACCCCCATTGCGCCCCCACCCCCCCCCCCCCGCCTCTGCCAGGCCCAGAATGGTCACCCGGGCTGCTGAGTCTCCGCAGGGGCTCGAGTCCTGGCTGTGTGCTCGGTCCAGTTGCCCAACCTCCCTGGGACCTCTGTGCTTGGCAGACTCCTAGTCATACATCAAAGCCCCGGCTCCCGTGTCCCCTCCTCCAGGAAGCCCCTCCTGGACCCCCAGGCCAGGTTTCTGTCCCTTCCTTGGACTCTTCCTGCTCCAGGGCCCTCCCTCCGATATGCGGGAGCAGTTGGGGGAGTTTCTCCAAAGACGATTTCTGCTGATTCTCAAAGGCCCATGGGGACCAAGATGGGCCACCCCTGGGTGACATTCCACACTCCGCCCCGGGCCTGTGGTCAGACGTCTCTTACGTCACCATTGGTCAGGGTCCCATCCCCCTAACCCTGGTCTTTCCCTCTGAATCTCCCTGATTTTCCCAAATTTCCTCAGATTCCTTTGTCCGACCAGCATTTATTTTGCACCTGCTGTATGTCAGCCCCTGTCAGGATAATCCTGCTTATTCCAGCAATGAGCATGTATTAGGTGCCTGCTGTGTATCAGGCTCTGCTGGAGTAAGCAGACCCCCTTGTCTGAAAGCATCTATTGAGTGCCCGCTGTGTGCAAGCACTCATTGAGCACCAACTGTGTGCCAGGCTCCAGGAAGACAGGCCCCCCCGGGAAGGCAAGGGGAGGAGAAAAGTCTCTCACCGCCCAGCCCCTCGGGCTCCCGCTCTCTCCTTTCCAACCCACGTCACCACCGTGGGCCCAGGCCCAGAGAGGGGCAGGGCTGGCCTGAGGCCACACAGCACGGGCAGGACCCGGCCCTGCTCTGGAGCCCCCTCCCTGGCAGCCGCCGCTCTCTGGTCCGCACTGCGGCCACCATGGCTTCCGGGGCCTGCCCGTCCCCTCCTGCGGCCACACGTGTGCGTCCGGCCCGTGGGCACATGTGGCTCGCGGAGGTCCCCCCCCACCCCGCCCGCCGCCCGGGCCTGCCAGGGAGGCGGAGGCCTCGGCTGGCTGCCCGAGAGCCAAGAATTCCCTCCGGTGTAAACAGCGGGTTATTTTGGGTCGGGCCCGGTGGCGCTGACACGTGTGACATTGGAGGGACCAGGAGGGGCACGCGGTATTTTTAACCCCGGCGCTCGCATCCCCGGGCGGCCGAGCGCCCAGAGGGACCCGGGCCGCCTGGCACGGCCGCCACCCTGCTCGGACCCCCCCCCCACCCCGGGGAGGGGAGGGGACACGGCCGGGGTCCCCCGTGTGCGCCCCACCCGGGAGGGGACCCGTGCTAGCCCGTCCTCCCGCGCGCACAAAATGGCCGCCCGGCCAGAGAAGCATCTGGAAGCCGGGGGAGGGAGAGTTGAGAAGATGGCCGCCCGGTGGTGATGTCACAAGGTGGCGTGGCCGCCCCGGCTGGGCCGGGTCCCCGGGGTTGGGGGCCTCCAGGGGTGACGGCCGGACCCTCCACCCCGTGGGGCCCCGAGGCCGAGGCCGGGCTGGACGACGGGGACGACGGGGACAGGGGACGGCCAGCGCCGCCACCCCCGGCCCGAGGTGTCCCCGAGCGTCGGAGGGCCGGCCGCCAGGCCGCGGGGCGCGGGGGCGGTGGAAGGGGAGAGAAAGTTCTTTGAAAGTGACTCCGGCAGCTTGGCTCGGGCCCAGGCGGCAGAGGGAGAGGGAAAGTGCGGGCCAGACTCGGGCCGCGGCCGCGGGAGGGGGGACGGCGGCCGGGAGGTCACCGCGCGCTGCCCGGCGTCCCCGGGCCGGTCCCCAGAGGCCGGGGAGCGCCCTGCCCGCCAGCTCTGCCCGTTTCCTTGACGGGCCCGGGCACAGCCGGGCGGAGGCTCGGATGTTCCAGGCGAGGATGCGGGGCTCAGAGAGGGAAAGGGCTGTGGCTGGGGTCACACAGCGTGGGCCACACCGAGGGCCGGCCTCGGGGGGGCAGGAGAAGGACGTCGGGGGAGGCAGGGTCGGTACCCGGATTCCTGGAAGCCCGGGGCACATTCAGTTGGCCTGAGTCCTCCCACGGCGGTGACCTCACGGGGCAGCACGTGGTGTCCGCCTCGGTCGTTACTGTGTCCCTAGAGTGTGGGGCACGGCCGGGTACACAGCAGGCGCTCGATACATGAGTTGCATGAAGGACTTACAGTTTCCCCTTGGGTTTGCGTGGACTCTGGGAGGGGGTGGGGGCGCAGGTGACACAGCGGGTGGTGACATAAGTGGACGTCCTCGGGGTCCGCTGCCGGCACACTTCTCGGGACGGGGCTAGGGACGTGAATCTTTGAACCTCTGGAACGTCAAGTCCAGGTTCTGTGCCGGGGGCTGTGGACACACTAAGCGCTTTGGAGCAGAGACCCGAATAAAGCGAGGGGGCGGGCCCGGCACCAGCTGGGGAACAGAGCTCCAGGCGGAGGGCACAGCCTGTGCAAAGGTCCTGGGGCAGGCGCGTGGGAGGAGCAGCGGGGAGGCCGTGTGGCTGGAGCAGAGGGAGGAGGGAGGGCAGGGAGGGGACGGGGCAGGTCGGGCAGGGCCTGGGGGGCCGCGGAGAGGACGCGGCTTCCATATATTTAGGGACCCAGACAGAGCCCAGTGTGATGGCAGCCAGGACCGAGGTTTGGCCGGGGGACCAGGGAGGGTGTGCGCGGGGCCGAGGGCCAGGGTCGCGTGCGCGGAGCCGGGATTCCAGGGCCTGGCTTTGCTTCTCTCTCTGGCCGCCGGCGGGAGGCGGACGTGGCAGCGGCCGAGCCAGCGACACTTGGAAGCCACCGGGCCCGAGAGGAAACCCCGGAGCCGCGGCGGACACGCGCCCGGGCGGGAGCCAGTGACGCTGGGGGCTCGGCTGGCCGGGCCTGTCCTCATCCCGAGGCGACGATCATGTGACCCCCAGCCCATCCCCCTCTGGTGCCCGTGTGGCCACTGCCTCGCTGGGCCCCCAGCCCCGAGAGACCAGAGACTTTGCTGTGTGTGTTGTGGTGACAAAACTCTCGTCACATCAAAGTCACCATTTTAATCATTTTAAGTGTCCAGCTCAGTGGCATGAAGCACATTCACATGGTTGTGCCACCATCCCCTCCATCCGTCTCCAGAACTTTCCATCTCCCCAAACTGC
The DNA here is from genome assembly GCF_041296265.1 of Equus caballus. NCBI lineage: Eukaryota > Metazoa > Chordata > Mammalia > Perissodactyla > Equidae > Equus > Equus caballus. Next base: position 2,457,933 of record NC_091690.1, on the reverse strand, counting down.
AGCTCTGTCCCCAGGAAACACTGACTCCCACCCCTCCCCCAGCCCCTGGCCCCCCATCCACTTTCTGTCTCTGTGGATGTGGCTCCTCTGGGGACCTCCTGTGAGTGGACCACACGGTGTGTGTCCCTCTGTGTCTGGCTCATGTCACTGAGCGTCACGTCCTCCAGGTCCGTCCACGTGGGAGCAGGAGTCAGGACCTCCTTCCTTTTCACGGCTGCGTAATATTCCAGGCTGTGATGGACACACTGTGTGCGTCCGTCCCCCATCCACGGCCACCCCGGTTGCCTCCACCTCTTGTGACTGTGGTCGTGAGTCACCCTGACCCCTGCTTCTGACCCTTGGGCTGTCTCTGCCTGGCCTCCCCGTCTCACGTGCCCCCGACGTCACCCGAGGGCTCCCGTCTCCCCTCACCCCACAATGTCCCCGAAGCCAGACAGGTTCTAGAATAAAACTCCGTTCGAGTCACAGCCCTTCCCCGGGCTCAAGAGTGACCCCAGGGTCCCCCGCGGCCCCACGGGTTCCAGCGCCCCGTTCCTCCGTCCCCAGCGCTGACGTGACCTCCTCCAAGGGGTCCTCCCTGACTTCTCTGCCGAGAGCCGCCCTCGGTCCCTCGGGACTGAGAAGGACGTGAAGTGATGCCACCCCTCGTCGCCGTCTGTCTCTGGTCCTGCCCACTGCCCGGCGCTTAGTAGGTCGTCCCTGAGCATCTGTGGGACGCAGGCCGGGTGGCACCTCCGTCCCCCGGTGGCAGGATGGAGGGGTTGCCCGGGGGGGAGGGCAGGGCGGGTTGGAGGCCGCGGCGGCGCCTTTGTCGTGCGCGGGGACAGGCCCCTTGGGCTCGTGGCCACAGCGAGAAGGAACAGTCCGTCCCCACTGTCAGCGGATCCAGTTTACCTTTCGATTGTCGCCGAGCTCACGTGTTTGTTTGAGCGGAAAGCTCCGGGGGGTGGTGACATTCCGGCTGCACGTGACTCTCGGGGCCCCGGGAAGCCGAAAGAACTGGTCCCCGGCCAGGCCGGGGTGTCACAGCTGCGGGGGAGGGCCAGAGTCTCGCTTAGACTAGCATGAGTGTGGTTGGCTGTGCTTCGTGGGTGCTGCTGAGGGCCTCCGGTGTCTCTCGGGGACCCAGGGCTTTGAGGAACGTCCCAGAATGAGGGAAGGGCGTGAGCCTTCCGGATGCTGAGGGAACAGAGCTCCAGGCAGAGGGCACAGCCCGTGCAAAGGCCCTGGGGCAGGCGTGTGGGAAGAGCAGCAAGGAGGCCTCTGTGGCTGGAGCAGAGGGAGGAGGAGGACAGAGGGAGGAGGGAGGGCAGGGAGGGGACGGGGCAGGTCGTGCGGGGCCTGGGGGGCCACGGGGAGGACTCGGCTTCTCCCCCAGGGAGGGGAGCCTGGAGGGCTGCGGGTGGAGGAGGGGGAACCCTAGCTGGGGGCTCTGTCCTCCTGGTCCCAACACGGGGATCACCCCAAACTACTGACTGCAAGGGCGCCGGGGCCTCCCTTTGCCAAAGACACGGGACCCGGATGTGAGGCCTCCGGGTGTCTGGGTGTTGATTCCAGGCCTCTTGCCGTGTGCTGGTGCTTTGTGAGTTTGAATATGCCGTTGCCTGTCTTTGTGCCTCAGTTTCCCCATCTGAAAAACAGGGACGATAATCACGTGTGCCTCGTGGAGGAGTTTTGGAGATTAAATGAGTCCGGAGGTGAAACTGGCAGCCCAACGTAGTCAAAGGAATGACTCACTAAGTGTTAATTATTGGAATATGCCATTTCGCACACTGGGCTCCGTCTGGGTCCCTAAATATATGGAAGCCGCGTCCTCTCCGCGGCCCCCCAGGCCCTGCCCAACCTGCCCCGTCCCCTCCCTGCCCTCCCTCCTCCCTCTGCTCCAGCTACACGGCCTCCTCGCTGCTCCTCCCACGTGCCTGCCCCAGGACCTTTGCACAGGCTGTGCCCTCCGCCTGGAGCTCTGTTCCCCAGCTGGTGCCGGGCCCGCCCCCTCGCTTTATTCAGGTCTCTGCTCCAAAGCGCTTAGTGTGTCCACAGCCCCCGGCACAGAACCTGGGCTTGACGTTGCAGAGGTTCAAAGATTCACATCCCTAGCCCCCTCCCGAGAAGTGTGCTGGCAGCGGACCCCGAGGACGTCCACCCCCTCCCAGGGTCCACGCAACCCCAAGGGGAAACTGTAAGTCCTTCATGCAACTCATGTATCGAGCGCCTGCTGTGTACCCGGCCGTGCCCCACGCTCCCGCAGGACGTCAGGGCCACGACGGTGGGGATTTTTGTCCCTGTTGGCCACTGCTGTGTCCCCCGGGGCATCTGACACCCAGGAGGCGCTCAGCTGTCAACCTGCTGCGTGGTCAAAAGAAAGAAGATGGATGAAGAAACGGAGGCTCAGAGACATCGAGGAACTTGCCCAAGGACACACAGCTGGAAGTCGGCCGACTTTGAGTAAAGGGCCAGATAGGAGACACTTTAGAGCTGGAGGTCACTTATGGTTTCTGTCACATGTTCTTTCTCCTTTGAGGATCCTTTAAAAATAGACAAGACCCTTTCTTTTCCTTATTGCTTCTGCTAAGGAGCCTTTTTCGATTTTTTTTTCCTAGTCACTCCGCCCCCTGGAGCTTTCCTGTCACAGCTACTTTATGTGTCTATGGTTTATACAAAACCAGCAAAATTCTGGAGCCCCCTCACCCCCTAGAATCACTGACAATGGACGGATCTGAAACGGGCTCTCTGAGCCGGGCCTCAGTTTCCCAGCCTCGTCCGACGGTGCCAGGGGGCTCTGACCGTGGCGGGAACTCGGCCTGGGGTCCGTCTGTGCAGCCGGGGGTCTGAGGAGACGGAGAGAGGGGGAGTGGTCGGTGCTGGGTTTTTCCTGATTTCTCACGGAAACATCCAGAGCAGCTCAGCCCAATTGACCTCTCCGTGATGGGGGCACATTCGGCGCCGTCTGATGTGGTCGCCACCAGCCACGTGGGGCACGGAGTATTGACAGGTGACCGGTGCGTCGGAAGTCTTGGAAATTTAAGTTCAGGGCAGCTGATTTTTTTTTTTTTTTTTTTTTGAGGAAGATCAGCCCTGAGCTAACTGCTGCCAATCCTCTTCTTTTTTTTCTTTTCTTTTTTTTTTTTGTGCTGAGGAAGACTGGCCCTGAGCTAACATCGTGCCCATCTTCCTCTACTTTATATTTGGGACGCCTACCACAGCATGGCTTGACAAGCGGTGCCGTGTCTGCACCCAGGATCCGAACTGGGAACCCCGGGCCACCAAAGCGGAAAGTGTGCACTTAACCACTGCGCCACCGGGCCGGCCCCAAGGGCAGCTGATTTAAATGTCAAGTCACGTGTGGCTGGTGGCTCCCGACGGCCCCGGGGTGGGGGTGGGCGTTTCCAGGAGCCAGTGATGGACGGGCAGGTGGTCACCAGGGGGGATGGGAAACAGTTCACGGTGTCACAGACGAGAAAGGAAGACAGCAAAGGACAGAGGAAGGAGGTCCTGACACCTGCTCCCGCGTGGACGGACCTGGAGGACGTGATGCTCAGGGACGTGAGCCAGACGCAGAGGGACACACACTGTGTGGTCCACTCACAGGAGGTCCCCAGAGGAGCCACAGCCACAGAGACAGAAAGCGGATGGGGGGCCAGGGGCTGGGGGAGGGGTGGGAGTCAGTGTTTCATGGGGACAGAGCTTCAGTTTGGGGAGATGGAAGGTTCTGGAGACGGATGGAGGGGACGGTGGCACAACCGTGTGAATGTGCTTCCTGCCGCTGAGCTGGGCACAGAAAAATGGCTAAAATGGTCAATGTGATGTTCTGTCTGTTTAACCACAATCTGAAAATGAAATTGAGAAGAATCGGCGACGGCGCAGACTCCCGCGTCCTCGGATAGAATTTCCTCCGTTCTCTTGTTTCCCGTATTTTCACTCTGTTCCTGTTACTTAGAATCGAGAACACGCTGGTTTAAGTTCAAACACGCCCCCCTCCCCCCCGCCCTCCCGGGGCTGGAGAAGGAAGAGAGTGTCTGCACGCCCCCGGGGACCCCGGCCTGGCCTCACGTCGGGCGCAACGCCGAGGCCCCTCTGCCGCGTGGGCTCAGGATTGTTCTGGAAGAAACGGAGCCGAGGGCTGTGGATCGGGAAGCGGGAAACGGAACCGTCCCCACTGGCAATGACATGACGGTCGGCGTAGAAAACCCAAGGAAAAAAAAACCCTTGGACCTCAAGACAAGGTTGACACTCAAGGCTGGGACAGGAGACCCAGGAGCCGACATGAAGAGCGCAGCCCCGCCGGTGTCCCCACCCTGCCCTGTGTGCCCGCCGGTTTGGCGCCCGCCCTCCGACCCGGGTTGTCAGCTGGCTCAGCGACCGAGCATCCCCGGTGAGCGGCTTGCTTCTCTTCCCATTTTACAGACCGGGAAACTGAGGCTCAGAGAGGTCGTGTGGCTGGCCAGAGGTCACACAGCGAATATCAACGAGATAAAGGCTCCACGCTGGAGCCCGCCCGTTGCTTTTCGTGGTGCCCAGTACCAGCACCCAGCCCGGAAACAACAATGATGACGTTAATAATAGTAACAAAGCCCCCTCTGATGGCTGACGTGCGGACCACGTGCCAGCCGCGGTTTGGAGCGCCTCACGGCATTGGGACCACCTTGCCCTGCACAGAGGGCGTCAGGGGACGTGCTGTGGTTGTGCCCATTTCGCAGACGTGCAAAGAGGCACAGAGAGGTCAGGCAACGGGCCTGAGGCGCACAGCCCGGCTGCCCGGTCCCCAAGCAGGAGCCGCGGGCCGGGCTCAAGACGCACCGCCCCCCCCCCCCCCCCAGGGAGGCGCCGAGTGCCAGGCGGGCGGCACGAGTGTGGGCGCCCGGCCCCAGAGGGTCCTGTGCCCACGGCCTGGAGCCCGCGCGGCCGGCTGCCCGGGCTGGGCCCTTCCCAACGGCGGGGCCGGCCAAGCAGGACTGGCCGCCTCCAAGGGGCCGCCGGCTGCCCAGCCCGGGGTGGCCGCAGGGCGCGGGGCCCAGCCAGGCACGGTCCCCTCAGCCACCGCCTGGCCCCGCCTGGCCCGGCCAGCGAGGGCTGCCCGCATCCGTGCTGTCGTGGGTGGGGAAACTGAGGCACGGGCCCGCTCCCGTGCCACTACGGCAGCCTCAGTGACTATTCCCACAACAACCCCGACGGCACTGACGCTCCAGAGGGGACGTGACCTCGGAGGCTGCAGGGCTGGGATGGGGACTCGGGCGTCGGACCCCAGAGGCCAGTGACTCCCGCACACCCGACCCCGTGACCCTGAATAAAATAACCCCCGGACTTTCGCCGCCCCCCCCACTCGGTTTTCCTCGTCTGTGAAATGGGTACGTCACCGTCCCAGCCCTGTGGCTCCTGCCCTGTCACCGATGTCGTGTCCGCTGGGACCCACAGAGCGCCGCGTGTGCGGCCGTCGTAGGGGTTTCAAATAACAGTAATAATAGCGACGTGACGGACATCACCTTGGCGGGTCTGGAGGCCTCCTCCCGCCCGGAGCACGGCCCCTCTGTTGTCTCCCGCCACCTCCTGGCCACCTGGTCAGGCCTGGGCGATGCTCACGCCCGCTTGAAAGAGGAGAAAACGGAGGCTCAGAACAGTTGAGCGACTTGCCTGAGGTCGCACAGCATGGACTTCCTGGCTTTGGGGTGTGGCAGGAGGGAGGGTTTCTCTGATGGGGATTCGGGCCGCTTCTGACCTGAGGGGGCAGCGGGGGTGCGGGGTACCGGGGTTGCAGCCGGTGGGGGGCGCGGGGGCCGCAGAAGGAGCTGGCGCCAACACGGCCAAGCGCCGCTGTCTGCCAAGGAGCCGGGTTATTTTTAGATAAGTGGGGGGAGGGGAGGCGCTGCGGGGAAGGGAGCCCCCAAGCGAGGCGGGTGGGCGGGGGTGCTGCCACGGTCGAGGGATCCCCCTCAGCCCCCTCTCTGGGCCCCCAGGCCTTGGAGGGCAGAGGCCGAGGGCTCAAGGACTCGTCTCTCTGGGCCTCAGTTTCCCCATCTGTAAAGCGGGCATAGCGACAGCTCCTACCTCAAGGGGTTAAGCAGGATTCAGTGTTACCCTCACTGCACGGGCGGGGAAACTGAGGCTGAGTTCTCGCCGCATGCCAGCACGTAGGAGTACGGGCACCCCGGGGACCCTCGCTGGCGCCTGCAGGTGCCGGGTTGAATGTCCAGACGCCCTGGGGCAGCAACCGAGGGAGGGGGCCCGGCCGACCCCCGGGGCCTGCGGGTTCGGGGACCCCCGCTCCACGGCACCAGCCCAGCCTCCTGGGGGGGGGGCGGTCCCTGCAGTGTCACCATGTGGTCCTCCCTCTCTTTGCAGACGCGGAGCAGAGCGGCAGCCCCCGGGCGGGCATGGGCTCCGACCAGGAGGACAGCAAGCCCATCACGCTGGGTGAGTGTGGGGCCCCGGCCCCTCGATTTGGGGACCGTTGTCCGATCCCCCCACCCCGTGGGAGCGGGACCCTCGCGAGTGTAATGGATTCGTCCCTCGCAGCCATGCTGGGGGGCGGGCGCCGCTGTGGTTCCATTGTGCAGAAGGGGAAACTGAGGTTCAGAGAGGTTCGGGGGCGCCCGGGGAGCTGGGCGTGGAGCCCACGGGCCTGAGCTGCCCGCGTCTGGGCTCCGGGGGGCTCACCCTACGGGGAGGCCCCAGACGGCCCGCGGTTCCTGGATGAGGGACAGAGGAGGACGGGCAGGTTCTGGGGGGACAGTGGGGGAACTGGGAGCGGAGCCTGAAGACCCGTCCTCGCCCCCTGTCTGTCCTCCCCAAAGTGGTCAGACGGCACCCGGGAGCCCCTGAGTCGGGCCTGCCCTCCTCCACTCACAGCCCTCCAGGCTCCCCTCCCCCTGGGGAGAAGCCCGAGTTCTCTCTCCCCCTCGCTCCCTCTGCTCCAGCCGCACAGGCCTCCTCGCTGTTCCTCCAACACGCCAGGCCCAGTCCTGCCCCAGGACCTTTGCACGGGCTGTGCCCTCTGCCTGGACAGCTAACTGCCCTCCCTCTCCAGATGACCCAGGTCTCAGCTCACGGTCCCCCCTCTCAGAGCCATCTTCCCCGAGCTCCCCCAGCTCAAGCAGCCTCAGCTGCTATTGATGGGCGCCCTCTGTTTTATTTCCCCCGGAGGAAGTTGGTGATGGCATATGTGTTCGCCCCGTTGCTTAGCGATTCTGTCCGCGTTTGCTTCTCTCTCCTAATGGAACGTCACCTCCTCGAGGGCCGACGTTTTCATCCGTCTTGCTCACCCCTGTGCCCTTGGTGCCTGGAACAGGACCTGGTACACAGGAGGCGCTCAATAAGTATTCGCAGCACGAAAGAAAGGAGAGAGGGACAGATGAAGCAGAGGGGAGGAGAGAAACTCCAGGGAGGGTATTTCAGGGACCAGGAAGGAAAGAAGAGATGGAAGGAACAGTGGGTGGGGAGGGCCGGCTCGGGGTGGCCGGATGGTTCCAGAAGGTTCACAGGGCGGGCCGCTTCTCACTGGCCCTGTGTGACCCCGAGGCCTCCCTGGCCTCCCGCTGTCCCCAGGCGCCTCCCTCCCGGCCAGATGTTCAGGGTCGGGGGGGGTGGGCTGGCCTGCTCCCGGGGGAGCTCGGGCCACTGCAGGGGTCACTTCCTCCGGCCGTCCACCCGCCAGGGAGTCCCCGGGTCTGGAGTGCGCGCTCCGCACAACAGGAAGCCCCGGAGGGAGGGTGTGGGGCTGCTGACACCAGCTGGCCAGCTGGGGCGGCAGGAAACGGCCACGGCCACTTCCCCTGGACACCAGGGGCCACCGCCCTGTCCGCAGGGATGTCCGGGCGCCAGCCTCCCAGCGTGGCCCCAGGGCGGACAGTAAGTGCTCAATAAACGGGGCGCGCACAGCTTGTCGCCCGGGAGGCCGGGGTGGCCGGGGTTCCCAGACCGGCCAGCCGTGGCTTGGGTCTGGGACAGTGGCCTGGGAGCCGGTCCCCGCGGTCCCTGCTGCCCCCTGGGGGCCCAAAGGAGAACTGCTCCCCGCCCCCACCCCCGCCTCCACCACGACCCCGGTCCCGCCTCCTCTGTGCCCCGTCGCCGGCTCCTGTGCTCCCGCCCTGTTGGCCTCCAGCGCGCCGGGTGCCTTCCAGCCCCGGGGACTTTGCACGGGCCGTTCTCGCCGCCGGGAACATCGTGGCCCTCGGGGAGGGGGTGAAACCCCGCGCTGAGCAGCATCCTGCTGACCGCAGCCTCCGCGCAGGCTCGGTTCCCGGTGCTTCCCGCGTGGCACCGCGTGTGCGCCTCGCTCGGCCCGACCGTGAGGTGGTGGGGAAATGTCACCCTCTCGGCGAGGCCCTCTGGGAGCCCTTTGTGTGAAATGGGTCCCTCCTCCCCGCCCCCGCAGCTCCCCCACCCCACCTGCCCGACCTCTGTTTGACTTTATAATCCTTTCCCACGTTTTTTATTGTGGTAAAACGTACAAGATAGAAGATGCATCCTTTTACCCATATTAAAATGTACAATTCAGTGTTGTGCACTGTCACCTGTGTCTAGTTCCAGAACATTCCATCATCCCAAAAAGAAACCCCGTCCCCATTGGCATCACCCCCACCCCCTCCCCAGCCCCTGGCCCCTACAAGCCCACTCCCTGTCTGTGGATCGGCCTGTTCTGGACGTTTCCCGTCCATGGGGTCACACGCCGTGTGTCCTTCTGTGTCTGCTTCTCTCCCTGAGCGTCGTGTGTGCAGGTCCGTCCACATGCGGCTGTGTCAGGGCCTCGCTCGTCTTCACGGCTGCGTAATATTCCAGCGTGTGGCTGGACCACATTTTGTGTGTCCATCGTCCACCAGTGGCCAGTGGGTGGGTCCAGCCTGGGCTGTGGTGAATGTGCTGCCATGAATGTGGGAGCACAGGCTTTTCACTTACTGAGCTCCGTGCCCTCCGCCCAGGCTGCACCGGGGCCCAGGAGGGCAGCCACTCCCGTGGTTCTCGTTCCCGGCGAGCTTCTTGACGACATGGGTCCTGCCTGTGAGGGCGCCACGGCCGGGACAGGCCTGCTCCGAGCTGTCCGAGGTTGGCCTGGGCTCCCACCCTGCTGGAGCCAACCTCAGTTTCCAAATCCGTGAAATGGGTTCAAACCACCCCAGTGGGCAGAGGAGGGTCCCTCTTCCTTTGACGTTAGGCAGGAGGGGCTCTGGGGACCTGGGGGTTTTGACTGCGGCCCGTGGACCCTCCAGGCGGCCGGTGGTTCTGAGCCCCCGCTGTCCGCCAGGCGCTGGGCAGAGACACCCCTGCCGGTGGCCCGGAGCTCCCAGCCTGGAGGGAGAAGGATGTGGAACCGTCGCGTCGCAGGGGCGATAAATGATGCAAGGGGGGCAAGCGGCCGCCTAGGAATCCAGCTTCGCATGTCACAACCACCCACACGATGGGGACACGGTCCCCACCTTCTAGATTACAGAGCGTCGAGGCTCGGGGAGGGGAAGCGGCTTGCCCAAGATGCCAGGCCGAGTGGGCGCCCGAGCCGGGCTTTGAACCCGGGTCCAGCCTCCACTGGCGTGCCCCGGATGAAGGCGAGGCTGGATAAGAGGCCTCCCCGGGGGAGGGGACACTGGCTGGGGCTGCAGCGAGGACGACGGGGGAGGGGCTCAGGAAGGTCGGCTCTGGCGGGGTTGGGGGGGAGCGGAGGGACACCCCCAGCGGGCTGGAGGGGCTCAGCTGGCCGTGCTGCTGCCGTGGGGACGGAGGAGGGGACCTGCCGGGGAGCCTGGGCGGCCCCGGTGGTGGGGGGACGAGGAGGGAAACGGACCCGGCTCCGCAGCCGCCCGCTGACCCCCGCTTTCTCCCTGTTCCAGACACGACTGACTTCCAGGAAAGCTTCGTCACCTCCGGCGTGTTCAGTGTCACCGAGCTCATCCAAGTGTCCCGGAGTGAGTGTCCCCGCCCACCCTGCGCTGGGACCGGAGGCGGGAGGGGCTTCGGGAGGGAAAGGGTCCCAGGGGGAGGGGAGGGGCTTGGGGAAGAGGAAGTAGCCGCCCCCCCCAACACTCCCCCTTGTCCCCTGCAGCCACCCTCTGTCACAGAGCCAGGCTTCCTAGGAAGGGCGGCCTCCAGGCCCCTCCCAGAGCCCAAGGTCAGGGTGACAAGTTCCTCCCCAGGAAACAGACTCCAAAGGCTAAGTGGAGGATTTGGAGAACCTTCCGCCAGCATCCCTCCTTCCTGGGGCCTCCCCCCGCCCCCCCAGAGGGCCCCACCCCGCACCCACCATGCTTCCTGTCCCCTTCCCTTCCCTATGGATCTGCTGGGGACCCTCTGCCCTCCCCCTGACACCCCCGTTTGAACCCCACCCCAGGGAGCTCTGGGCGCTGTCCCGCCTTATCCCTGAGCACCACCCTCTCTGTGCAGATCAGCAGAGCCTGGCTTCTGGGGGAGCCGGGAAGAGCTGGGCTCCGGTTCTGGCTACGCCTCTGCCTCACAGGGTGACCTTGGCCTCTCTGGACGGTCTCGGGCTTCTGATCCGTAGAATAAGCCCACTTTTGGCCAAATTAGGAACCAGCCCGGGTTTGCAAAAGGGGTTCCCCTTTGGACAAATGGCCCCCAGATGGCTCTCCCCACCCCTCCAGGGTAAATTGCTCCCTCCCTCATTCTCTCTGTCGCCCCCTGCAGCACCCGTGGTGACTGGAACAGGACCCAACTTCTCCCTGGGGGAGCTGCAGGGGCACCTGGCCTACGACCTGAATCCAGCCAGCACCGGCATGAGAAGAACGCTACCCAGCACTTCCTCCAGTGGGTACGTGCCCCGGTCCACATCTCCATCTGGGGCATTTCACGACCCCTCGCCCACCTCCATCTGGCCCCACTTGGTTCATTCCTTTCTCTGGAATGCCTTTTTTCACGGTCCACTTGGGCAACTCCTACTCATCCTTCAAAACCCAGCCCTGAGTGCCCTGACACCCACTCAGGGTTCCCACTGCCTGGTGTCCACGGGCCCAGCCCTTGAGACTGCACGAGGATGCAGACACCCGGTTCTTGCTGAGACAGGCCGTGTGCTGTGACCTGATCACCCTGCGTTGGCCTCAGTTTCCTCATCTGTAAAATGGGATCAGAATCCCACCGGGTTGTTCTCAGGATTACAGTGGTCAGCCAGGCCTTTGGGGCTCGGGTGTCCACCCTGCTAGTTTGCCCTGTGACCTCGGCCGGCTCCCTCCCTGCCTCTGGCCCCACGTGTCCCATCCAGGCAACTGGCAGGATGGCACAGGTGTTAACTGAGAACCGGCTCTCCCACAACGTCTCTCGCGATAGCACCCGCCTCGCCCCGCCCCCTCGGGACCGGAAGTCCCAAAGCCCGCCCCGCCCCCGCCCGCCCGCCCCCCTCCGCGTCTCCGTGGTAACCGGCGTGCGTTCTTCCTCCCTCGCGCCTTAGGAGCAAGCGGCACAAATCGGGCTCGATGGAGGAAGACGTGGACACGAGCCCCGGCGGCGATTACTACACCTCGCCCAGCTCTCCCACGAGTAGCAGCCGCAACTGGACAGAGGATATGGAAGGAGGTAGGGCTGGCGGCGGGGGCGGAGCCGGCCTTCCGGTCGTTCGGGGGGTGGGGGTGGGGGAAACCGCGGCGGGGACTACGTATCCCGGCAGGCACCGCGCGGGCGCCGGGGAGCGGGAAGCAGGCCCGGAGCCGCGGGGCCTCCTGGGAATTGTAGTAGTGAGGGCTGCGCGCGCCTGAGAGGCAAGTCCGGATTCGCGATCCCGGAGCTCTTGGGTTCCGCTCGGGCGGGGGAGGGCGGAGACTACCTGTCGGCCGGCTTTCCTGCCCTCTTCCTTTTAGGGCGTCATCTCTGTGGGGTTCCTGACTCAGTAGCGATTCTGATCGACAGGGGGCTTCTTCCTGGGGTCCGACGTAGACTGTCCTCTATAGGGTCCCCGCCAGAGGGTCCCGGGATGTAGGGTCCCTTTTCACTGGGGTCCTCCCTGAGGGAGTTTCCTTTTTGCGAGCATCTCGTCCCCATGGGACCTTCCTCTGTGGGATTCCAGATGTCCCATCACAGTGGCCTCTGCCGGGGACACTTTGTCCTGCTGCTCTTACAGGGTCCCCTCCAGGGCGTCTTCTGGGGTTCCCATTCTGTAGGGTCGGCCGTCCCATACCCAGCTCATCAGCATCCTTTGTCCACTTACCGCCCCCCAAGGGCCTTCTCCAAGATGTCCCTTCCCCGGATCCCCGTCTCCACCGCGGTCCTGCCCCCCAGCGGGCCGGTGCCCGTGACTTTGGGGAACCGTGTGACCCCGGAAGGGTGCCCCGCGTCCCTCGGATTCTTGGTGGGGTCTGTGCCCCACAGTTTAGGAGCATCTGTCCGTCCCGTCTCCCTTTTTGAGGGTTCGCCCTAGGGCCTCACGTGGGATGTGAGGTCCACCAGCCCTTATGGCTTCCGGGGACGCCGCCCCTCGGGGCCTCAGTTTCCCTATCTGTAGGATGGAGACATTGGTACCTGCAGCACCCACCTCGTAGGGTTGTCACAGGGACTAAGTGAGTTAGTACATTCGATGTCCCTAAAGCAGGCCTGGCACATACTAAGCACCCCATAAACCTTAGGGTTTGTTTTTTCTTCCCTCCTCATCGCTGTTACCACAGGGTCTCCTTCCTTATAAAGATCTGTCTATACAGTGTGCCCCACCCACAGGATTCTTGAAAAGCAGTATAATGTTACAATCAAGAGGGCAGCGTCAGGCCCGGGAGAGACCTGGGTTCGAATCCCAGCTCTGCCGTTGACTCACTGGGTGGGCTATGTAACCTAGGGTGGGTGACTCGACTTCTCTGAGCCTCGGTTCCCTTGTCTCCAAAATGGGAGTGATAAGTCACTCTTCTTTCGGGGTAGTAGAAGGAGGAAATGACAGAATGAGCACAGAGTGACGGAATGGCACATGTGTGCCCAGGAAGGAAGAGAAAGTTTGCTTTTGGTTTTTTTTGAGGAAGATTAGCCCTGAGCTGACATCTGCCGCCAATCCTCCTCTTTTTTGCTCAGGAAGACTGGCCCTGAGCTCACATCCGTGTCCATCTTCCTCTACTTTATATGCGGGACGCCTCCCACAGCATGGCTTGCCAAGCGGTGCCATGTCCACACCCGGGATCCAAACCAGGGAACCCCGGGCCGCTGAGAAGCAGAATGTGTGCACTTAACCGCTGTGCCACCGGGCTGGCCCCAAAGAGAGTTTGTTGTTGGTCGTGTCTTTATAAAACTCTCATCTCTTTGAGTCGGTCTGTAACACATCTGATTGTGACACTTGAGGTCCCAGGTGTGGTCTCCCAGAGCAGGCACCGTCTCTGTTTGTTAGGCTCTGATTTATTGGTCAAAGTGTCTCTGTGGTTCTTTGTCGGATTTGTCTCCAGAACTTGTCCAGCAGAACTTGGGGGATGGTTCACGTTTGCCTGGTCATTTATGGATGGGGGACAGAAAGCAGCTGTCGGGAACGCTGCAGCTGAAGGGCCCATGTGCCCCCAAAGTGTGTCCTGTTGAGAGTGGAAGGTGCCCCGTGTGGGGCCACTGCAGTCCCAGAGGAAAAATGATAGCCTTAAGCCTTGGATTAGAAAGAAGGAAAGGCCAGGAGTAGCGAACCCAGCTTCCAGTTCAAGAGGTTCAAGAAGGGAAAACTGATTTATACAGGAAGGAAATGTGAGAGGCCCCAGGGCTGGGTCTGACCTTCCTGCCCTGAGAATGAAGCGGCTGCAACCAGGGAGGACAAGGAGGAAGCCCTCCCGGGCCCCAGTGTGAGGTGGGGAGTCACAGAGCTGGAAGGGAGTGTCAGAGGGGGTCTGTCCCCCTCCAGCTTGCACTTGGTTACCTCAGGTGACGGCAAACTCACTCCCTCCTATGGGTTTCATCCTCAGGGTGAGCCCATACTGTGTGCCTGTCCCTGCCTTCCAGGGCTCACAGCCTAGTGGGGGAGATGGACTTGGATCTCCTCTTCTCCATGCTTCTCCCCCTCCTCCCCACTCTACTCCCCCTCCTCCCCCTGCCTCCTGCCTCCTCCTCCTCCTCCTCCCCCTCCTCTACCTCCCCCTCTCCCTTCCTCCTCCCCCTCCTCCCTCATCCCCTCCTCCTCCCCCTCCTCTCCCTCCCCCTCCTCCTCCTGCTCCTGGCTTCCTCCAGCTTCCTGTCTAGACAGCTACCAATTAGTTGCTCATTAAGAGGCTTAAGCTGATTACGCCCCTCCCCCTGTTCCTCTGCGGTGGCCGCCACGGGAAGCACTCAGTGGACTGTGTGTCTGGGAGGGGCAGAGGCCTGGGGTGGGGTCCACGGCAGCCCCACCCAGGCAAGAGCTCCCCCAGCTGCACCTCTCGGCCCCACACACCAGCCTCCAGGTCTCTGCCTGTCCTGTTCCTGGCCAGAAGCGCCCTTTCTCCCCTGCCACCTCCTCCGGAGGCCTTCCCTGACTACATCCCCCCTGCCCCCGCCCCGTGGGGCAGGAAAAGGCACCTTCTGCTCAGGTCCCAGAGTGCTTTGCTCTCGCTGCCTCTGTGGCCCTCTCGCAGGGGACACAGCCCCCCCAAGGGAATTATAATACGGGGTGAAGCTGGCAGCTCCCATCTTGCTCCTCTGTCACCCGGGGGTCTTCCCCCGTCTCTTCCTGGACTCAGGGGCCGGCGGGGGGTGAGGGGGATTGAGTCCAGGCTGCCCCACATCTTAGTCCTGTGGCCTGGGGCAAGTGACTTCCCCCATCAGGGCTCAGTCTCCACGTCTGTGAAGTGAGGGGACCCCTGTAACTGCTGAGTGGGACGTCGTGGGGGTGACGTGAGAGCAGACTCCCACTCACAGAGGGTCCTCACTCAGGTCTGTTCTGCCCCCAGGGGACACCGGGCCATGTCTGGGGATGTCTGTGGTTGTCACAGCTCCTGGCATCCAGTGGGTGGGGCCAGGGATGCTGCTCGACCCCCATAGCACCCAGAACAGCCCCCCAGGGAGTGACCCGGCCCCAATGTCACAGCACCAAGGGGGATCCTGGGCACGTTGGCTAACACGCAGAGGATGCTCGGAGGCGGGCTGTGTGCTCGGGGCCTCCCGCCCGCCCGGGCCCCAGGGGTGGTTCTCTCCCAGCCTCCCGCCTGTCTCAGCTCCCGAGGCCCAGTTTGGCCACCAGGTCTGGGACATCCAGGCGGCCAGCAGGGTGTCTCAGGGTGGCCCAGCTTCCAGGCCCAGCTGGCAGAGGCCCAGGCAGCATTCCCCTCCTCCCGACGGGCCGGGGACAGTGTGAGTTCCAGGTCACCCTTCCCACCTAGCGTGGGGCTGTCCCGGGTGCCAGTCCCTGGGGGACTACCTGCCCCATCCCAGCGACAGGCACTCACACGCAGCATCACGCATGCTCAGAGCTGTCGAGGGCAGAGGTTTGTAACAGCAGAAGCCGATGGCAGCCCGAGTGGCTGTCTGTGTGTCCCTCTGTGCAGTGGCTCCCGGTCCCCCACCGCGGGCTGCTGGGGGAGGGAGAGGCAGGGCCAGGGGTCCTGGGAGTGGAGCCCGTGACCCTCCGGTTCCCCCCACTACAGGCATCTCATCCCCGGTGAAGAAGACAGAGATGGACAAGTCGCCTTTCAACAGCCCGTCTCCCCAGGACTCGCCTCGCCTCTCCAGCTTCACCCAGCACCACCGGCCCGTCATCGCCGTGCACAGCGGTGAGCCCCACGGGCCCGGGCGGGGGGCGGCGTGGCCCCTATGGCCAGGGAAGTCCCACTGGCTGTGTGACCACAAGTCCTATTGCGACAGCCGGGCGAGAAAGCCTGGAGGTGCCTCGGTGCAGAGTACCCGGGCCTGGCCAGTCTCTTTGGGCCTCAGTTTCCCCTTCTACACAAAGAGGAGGGGCAGCCCGGGGCTTGTCCCTCAGTCTCCTCCCCTTTTGTCACACTAAAGAGACCCACAGACAGACCTCGGGGTCACAGAAGGAGGTAGACACCCCTGACATGTGGCTGGACACACACGAGGACACACATGGGCCACACATGGTATGGGGACGCTCCTGGACATGTAGACACATTCCCAGCAGACAGATAGACTCCAGCCACCGCAGGGTGTGAGCCGAGCTGGTCAGAGGGCACCTGGCCCGCTGTTGGCTCGGCTGTCAGTCGGGCTCGTAAGTGTCCCCTCCCGGGGCCATCCTTGGGACTGAGTGAGTGAAATCGCGGTGAGAGCTGGACCACCGCCTGGTACCATTGTGAGGATGGTCCCAACTCAGTTCCTCACAAGGGCAGATACGCGCACGGGGACCAGGCGGAAATCCAGACAGTGCAGCCAGTCAGACCAGGAGCCAGCGAACCAGGCCCCTGGTACCTGTGCTTGTCAATAAAGTTTTATTGGCACACGGCCCATGCCAATCGTTGACATGTCGCCTGTGGCAGCTCTCAGGCCACGAGGCGGAGTGAGTGGCTGCAGCAGAGACCCCGTGGCCCCCACAGCCCCAAATATTTACCATCTTGTCAGGGGTGGAAGAGAGAGAACGAGAGAGAGTGACCAGAAATGGACATAGGGCTTCTTTTGGTGGGGAGGGGGCAGGGGAGAATGTTCTAGAATTACAGAGCGAGTGTATTCAGTCACTGAGTTGTTTAGAAAAATAAAAAAGCAAACAGCACACTGGAGTATTACGCAGCTGTGAAAAGGAGCAAGGCCCTGACATGGCCGCAGATGGATGGACCTGAAACGTCCAGAACAGGCAGATCCACAGAGAGCCGGCTCGTGGGGGCCAGGGGCTGGGCAGGGGGCGGGGGTGATGCTGATGGGGACACCGTTTCTCCCCAGGATGATGAGAACGTTCTTTGAGAGCTCATAGTGATGGTTGCACAGCTCTGTGAACGCACCAAAAACCAGTGACTCGTACACCGTCAAAAGACGAATTTTGTAGGATGCAAATTAGATCTTAATTTATAAAAAATAGCGACCACCCGGCGCTTTACGCAAAAAGCTAGCTGAGGCCCAAGTGAGGTCTAGACTCGAACCCTGGGCCAGCCGCCTGCTTGCTGTGTGGCCTGGGACTGGGGTGTGAACCTCGGGCAGCCATCGTGTTATGCTCTGTTCAAATAGACAAGGAAACAACCAGGCAGGGGCCCCGGGCCCGTGGGGCTGCGCTGGAGGTCCCGTGTGCGGGCATGTGGTGACCCCAGGGCCTGGCCCGTGCGGGCTGCTGGGCCTGCTGGCGTTTGTGGGACGCGCCCCCAAACCCTGTGACGCGGAGCCGAGCGGCCAGCGCGACCGCCCCGGTGACCGGCTTCCCGCCCCCGCAGGGATCGCCCGGAGCCCGCACCCGACCTCGGCCCTGCACTTCCCCACGACCTCCATTCTGCCCCAGACGGCCTCCAGCTACTTCCCGCACACGGCCATCCGCTACCCGCCGCACCTCAACCCCCAGGACCCGCTCAAAGATCTCGTCTCGCTGGCCTGCGACCCGGCCAGCCAGCAGCCTGGACCGGTGAGTCTGGGGGCCCCGGCGCGTCGCAGGTGGCCCCCCCACCCCCCGAAACGGGCAGCCTTTGCCTCAAACGGTGGTGTTTTCGTGGATGACGAGGGTCCCGGTGCCTCGTCGGAAGTTTCCGGATGTTAGAGCTAGGGCTGCGGCTCGGGCGGCTTTTGCCACACTCCCTCAGTGCTCAGAGCCGTCGGGGTTCTGGAACCGCCAGCAGGTGGTTGATGAGGATGTCCCAGTGGTGCCCGAGGCGCGTGGACGGGCCCCGTGAGGTCGAGGGGCGTTGGCATCGCGTGCAAGGAGGGAGACGGGGTACATGGTGGCTCAAGACGGAGAGGAAGGCGGTGTGGGCCCAGGATGCTGGAGGCCCACGGGCAGCCGCCATCCCCGCCACCCTTGTCCTGGTGGCCCCAGCCTGGCCACGGCCCCCAGGCCCCCCGGCCACCTTAACCGCCTGTCTCTCTGTTCCCCCCAGTTAAATGGAAGTGGTCAGCTCAAACTGTCCAGTCACTGCCTTCCCGCCCAGATGCTGGCCCCCCCGCCCCCCGGGCTGCCGCGGCTGGCGCTCCCCCCCGCCGCCAAACCCACCTCCGAGGGAGGATGCGCATCGCCGACCTCGCCCTGTAAGCACTCGGGAAGCGGTGCCCGCGGCCGGGCGGGCGTCCCCGAGGGCCCCTCCCCTCCCAGCCGGCCGTGCGCCCGGGCGAGTTCGGTGGGTCCCCACAGAGAGGCCCAGGGCCGCGTGGTCAGGTCCCTGCGGGGCCAAGGCAGCCTCGGGGGGCGGCAGGACGAGTCTGGGGTCTGCTCCCTGCTCGCCAAGGGGCCTGGCGCCCCCGTGCCCACCCTGGGCCTCAGAGCCCTCCCCTCACCCCAGCCGCTGGCGGGAGTTGGAGATCTCAAACTGGTAGCCCGAGGGCCAGCCCCAGACCCCGGGTGCCTTTTGTTCATGGAAAACGAGAATCTGTCATTGTTTTAAAATCGGAACATTTCTCATAAAAGTTCCAGAGTTCTGGATTCTGGGAAAGAAATGGCCTCTACAGGCCTGGTTCCTGCCAGTGACCCGGGCTGGGCCGCGCCTGTAGACGGGACGGTCCCTGTCTGCTCCCCGACCCCAGGAGGCCACTTGGCCTTCTAGAACTTTCCACCCTCTGGATGTGGTCCAGGTGGTAGCTTGGTGGAAGGCCCTGGCTTGGTATCCTCACCTTCTAGAACTTTCCACCGTTTTGATGTAGCTCCGGGTTACACTCGCTGGCCCCTCGTGCACCCCAGTCAGCTGGGAAGCAGCTCTCGGCTCCCCATCCTGGGGTCCACCCCGTCGGCGGGGGCTGTGCCCCCAGCCTCTCCCTGGACCCATGAGCAGGCTTGGGGGAGCCGTCCACACTCTGCTGGGCCACCGAGCCCCCCGTCCTTCCGGTGCCCAGCACCCAGGGTGTCCGCTGCCTCGAAGGCCGAGCTGCCGGGGCGGGGTCCTGGCAGAGGGTCTCAGAGCCCGCGACCTCTCGCCATCTCAGTCTGCCCCTCGCCCCCCAGTGAGACTCCCCCCAGCTGCTCCATTTGGGCCCCATCACCCCTCCCCATGTGCATCCCCCTGACCCCCCCCACCCCCCCGCCGCCCTTCTCCCCCGGCGTCCACTGCCTGCCAAGCCCAGGGGCAGCTTCCCGCTATCTGAACGCCAGACACAGTGCCGGGCGCTGGGCTGAAATCCTGTGTGACCTCAGGCAGATGTCCTTCCCTCTCTGAGCCTCAGAACTCTCAGCCGCAAAATGGGACCGTCATGGCACCCAACTCGCGGGCAGCAGGGAGCAAGTCGGGGAACTCGATGCGGAGTGGGGGGAATGTGGAGCGTGACATTGGGCGCACAGTGGAGTCAGGATGTGGTGCCGACTGTCACGTGCCTCCCTACTTTCTTATCTGTGAAATAGGACATAAGCGTGTCGGGCTGCGTTGAGGCCACGGAGGGTTCAGTGGGCTCACGCCTGGTGCCCGGTGTACAGGAGGCGCTTAATAGATGCGGCCTCAACGCGGATTTCTTCTTCTCCTCCTGCACCGGGCTCGTGGCTGCCGCTCCTGCCTGCTTCCCCCGCAGCCGCCCCCGTCACCCCCGCCCGGCCGGCCGAGAACCCTCGGGGACCCTCCCGAGGACCCCCAGCCTGTCCCAGGCCCGGCCCCCCGGCGGCCCCAGTCGTGAATTATTCACTCACGGACAAAGCGTAATCGCCGGGCTTTGGACATAAATAAGTAAACGTCGCTATAAATATCGCATCACCGAACCGGCCCTCCGCTCCCTCCGGGAGGGCAATGAATAAGTAAAGCGCCTCCATAATTCATGGGCCGGGACGCGGCTGGGCGCGGTGGACCGGGCGGGAGCGCCCTGAATAATTCACGTGGCTTCTGCATCCTGCATCTCTCGGCGGGACCCCTGGCCCGCGCCCGTGGGCTCCCCGAGTGCCGAGACTGGCCGGGGGAGGGCAGCCAGCTCGGAGGCGCCGGGCGCTGGGCACGGAGGCCCGGCTGTGTGACCCTGGGCAGCGGCCGCCCTCTCTGGGCGCCCCCGCGCGCGGCCCTCTCCGCTAATGGGCTCTCGGTCTCTCTCCTCCTCGCAGCCTACTCTACGCCCGGCACGTCCCCTGCAAACCGTTCCTTTGTGGGATTAGGACCAAGGGATCCAGCGGGCATGTATCAGGCACAGGTAGGGGCCGTGAGGCCGGCTGGCGGGGGGGGGCGGCGGGAGGGCGCGCAGGGAGAGGCCACCCCGCAGCCGCGCCCCCAGCACGGCGGCCACTGAGCGTGGCAGGAGGCCAGCCTCCCGTCCCCTCCCAGGGCCTCGAGCCCACGCCTGGGGATGCGGCAGAGCTGCGTGGGGCCGGGGTTGTCACCAGCCCGGGCCCATTGTGCAGACGGGACCACTGAGGCCCGAGGAGGCGAGGGGATTTCCCCAGGATCACCCAGCGAGGCAGCCCCAGCTTCCAGCCCCCCAGCCTTTGTCCCTTCCGTGCCGCCGGCCAGAGGGAGCACAAGGGAGGAGGGCAGGGAGTGGCAGAGGATTCTGGGATGCTAGGACAGGTGGGGAAACTGAGGCAGCCTAGGCGAACGTGTGGGCTCCCACCCTCCCCCCCCAGGCTCCAGCCTGCCAGGTGGGGAAGGGCTGGCAGAGGCGGAGTTGGCGTTACTACTGCTGAGTGGGCGCCAGGGTGGGGGAGCGAGGCAGCCTAGGACCAGACAAGGAGGCTCAGAGAGGAGGAGCGAGTTGCCTGAATCTGCACAGCAGTGGCAGGCAGAGCCTCGGTGGCTCTCAGTGGCCTCACCCTCTCTGCCCATGTGTCCCCAGCACCGGCCCTTGGGTCAAGGTCCACATCTGGATTGGCAGACAGTGCCCGCGGGTGATGGCTGGACCCCCAAGCCCCCTCACTGGCGAGGGCAGTGCCTTCCAAGGTCCAGATGTGCAGGGAAGCCAGCTGGGGGCTCCCCAGCTTCTCCCAATCACCGGAACCTCAGAGCACGGGCATTTATGGGGTCCCTTGGGGCTACGTTCTGAGTCTCCCGCCCCCGTGGAGGGTCCCCTACAGCAGAGTCCCGGGTGGGTTCAGGGAGGAAGTCCCCTGTTCTCAGCTGAGCCCAGAATCAGCCAAGCGGACCAGGCCCAAGGAACCTCCTGCCGCAGCCTGGCTCCCTGGGGACCCTCCGATGCTGGCCGGGTGGCTGCTGGTGGCTCAAGGGGGCCAAAGTGTGTGGGGAGGACCCGGCCGTCCCCTCCCTCCCTGCCCAGGCCTCAGCAGGGGGCGCTGGGGTCAAGAGACCAGGTCCTGCTTTAAACCACTCTGAACTTTGGTCTCTTCTTCTAGCCTTGGGTGCTTCCCAGGGAGTCTGTGAAGGGCCTGAAGCTTAGGGGACCAGTTTTATCCGGAAAGGGCACCAAAGGGCCAAGGTCGCCCCACACCCCCTCTCATGCCCCAAATATTAAGCATTCTGCCTTTCAGAGCTCCGGCCGAGATCCAGATGGGGGGAGGGGGGTCATTTTGCCAGGGTCACCCAGCGAGCTGGGGCAGCCCCAGGACTCCCCGCTTTGGGTTTTGGGTCTCCCACGGCCCCCCTCTCTAAATCCTGGCGTGGATGCCCCTGCCCAGCAGTACTCAGGGGACCAGGCCTCTCCCCTCCCCCACATCCGTCTCCTTCATTATCAGCCTGGGGCGAGGCGGGGTGGGGGGGGGCGGCGACCCCGAGCCGACCTCCTGGAAGGGGAGGAAAACCGAGGCAGGCACGGGCAGCACCTTTGGTTCTCTATGTTTCTCATCATCCCTCTCCACCAGCAGCCGGCCAGGGACCCAGGGAGGGTGGGACAGGGCTGGCAGTGGAGGAACTGGGGGAGGGGGCATCCGGGGCTCTGCCTGGGCGAGGAGGGGGCGGGGCATGGAGCCCCCTGGCGTAGGCTGGCCGGGCAGAGAAGCGTGAGAGTGTCCACGCAGGGGGCTCGGCACCGACCAAGGCTGGGAGTGGTGGAGAAACAGCTGGAACGGGGAAGGCCTCAACTGTGGGGCCACGGGGAGCCACGGAAGGGTTTAGGGTGGGGGGGGCACAGCCTGGTCTGGGAAGTGCAAAGAATTCTCTGGGGCTGGTGTTGGGGGGCAGGGAAGGGAGGTGGCAGATTGGCAAGAGGCTCCCAAGGGAGCCCGGCTGCGGGGAGGCGAGGCTCCCAATCTGGGTGAACGGGGAGGGCGGTTCTGGGGGAGGACGCCGCTGGCCCTGCACAGGCCCGACCATGGGTCTCGGACTGAGGGCGTCCCAGTCCTCGGGTGGGGTCAGGCACCCCAAGACCCGCAGACCCTGAACGGAGGGAAGCGGGGAGGAGGAAGCCCGGAGCCCCTGCCCCCTCCCAGAGCCCCTGCGCAAAGGGCTCAGCTCGCTCTCGCTCACTCGCTCGCTAGGAGGCCTCTGCTTCTGGCCAGTCAGCACTTCTGCCTCCGCCTCCTTTATTCCTGGTGGTTTGCCTTCCTCCGCCCCTCCTCCAGCTGCAGCCGCTTCTCTCCCTCCCCACGGGCCCTTCCATCTCCTGCCTCCCCCGTCAGTGCCCCTCCCCAGTCAATATCCCCTCCCCTGATCAATATCCCTTGATCAATCCCCTCCCCTGATCAATAGCCCCCATCAATATCCCCTCCCCATCAGTATCCCCTCCCCTGATCAATATCCCCGATCAATATCCCCTCCCCATCAGTATCCCCTCCCCTGATCAGTGTCCCCTCCCCTGATCAATGGCGGTTGGTCTCCCCCTGGTGGGTTACCTACCGTCTCCATCCCCGCCCCTCAGTCCTGAGCCGACTGTCACTGGCCCCCCGACCCCGAGTGAGGCTGCTGGGCTCTGACGCCCTCGTCCTCCCCCATGTGGTGGGGTGTCGTGTGTCCCTGTCCCCCCCACCCCGGCTGAGTATCTTGCACCCACACTTTCAGCAGATGAGTAAACGGGGGCCAGAGGGGTTAAGCCACATGCCCAGAGCCGCCCTGGGCTCCAGCCAGGCCAGGAGCTACCAGAGCCCGGACCCCACCCCCGGCACCGCGCTGCCTTGGTCTCCCCCTCAGCCAAGGGGGGTGTGTGGAGCTGAGGGTGCCCCCCGGTTCCTGGGGCTGGAGCTGGGGAGGAGGAAGGGAGGAAGGGCTGAGGGGTGGCCGGCCACCGCGGGGAGGGTCACGCCCAGAGTCTGTCTGGTTGCCAACGGAAACCAGACATGAGGTAATGGCCAAGATGAACTTGAACTTGGCTGGAGGTGGGGGGCTGGGAGCACAGTGCCAGGTCGATGGGATGGCCCAGCGGCTGGCTGCGGGGCAGCGTGGCGGGAGGGGGCGTGATCGATGTTCAGTAGGGGTGGGGGTCCGTGCTCCGCCGACCTCTGTGGGGCGGGGTCCCCAGGCCCAAGGCAGGCGGGCAACTGGATGCGTTTCCAGGGGAGGGGTCTGTACAGTGGCTTCCCTCTGGGGACCAAGGCTGGAGCTGTCCCAGGCAGGCCTGGCCTCCCACCAGAGTCTAGGTGCCCCTTCTGTGAAGTGGGAGTCATGGGCTCCTCGGGGCCAAGGGTTCAGGCCTGGGCAGGGAAAAGGCGAGGCCTGGAGCCACACCAGCCTGAGTTCCACTTTGGACACTGCCCCTCCCACGCTGGTGGACTTGGGCAAGTGACTTGACTTCTCTGAGCCCTGGTTTTCTTCACTGTGAAATGGGGGGGCGCATAGTCCCTCCTCCATGGGGCTTCTCAGGGGATCATTACGTGGGAAAATATTTTTTTTAAACAAGAAAAGGAAACCACTCTGGTCACAGCGCCTGGATGTGGTGGTGCTCCGTAATGATGCACTCGTTTCCCTCTGAGCGCTGGGGGCAGCCAGGGGCCCCGTCCCCTTCCCCATGCACACTGGGGACAGCGAGGCTCAGAGGTCGGGCTGCCAGATCCAGCAAACAAAACTATAGGACTCTCAGCTAGATGTGAATTCCAGATAAACAAAGAATTTTGAATTTTTTAAAAAGAGTATAAGTATATCCCACAAGTTTCAGGGGATATACTTAGACTAGAAGGTTTATCAGGATTCAGATTCCACTGGGCATCCCGCGTTTTATCTAGCAGCCTGCTGGGGGCAATGTCACTTGCCAGGGGACACACAGCAGGGGATGACAGGTCTGGGGTAGGGGAGACGGGTCACAGGTCACAGGGAGGTGGGGGGTCCTGGGCAGTGGGCGCAAGGTCAGTGGCCGGGCCTGACCCATCTCTTTCTCTCTCCCTTTCTCTCCCTGCGTGTCCTCATCGGCCGCCCAGTCCTGGTATCTGGGATAGGAATTCTTCGCGCGCCCTGCTCCTTGGTCCCGGGAATCCCGGGGGGCCGCCCAGCTGGCCCCCGGGCCACGTTTTTGGTGGAAAGTTAGAGTGAGCAAGAACAGACCCCGACTCCCAGCCCAGCCGAAAAGACAAAACACACAGACACTTATACACAGGAGGGAAAAAGAGAAAAAAAGGCGGAAAAAAAAAAAAAAGACCAACGGGGGGAAAAAAGAAAACTCATAAAAATAAACCCACCCAACCAAGAAGACAAGAGGTGAAGACGGCAACGCTGCAGACTCTCGGGACGCCACGGCCACCCCTCCGAGGACCAGGGGCGCCTCCCTAAGTTATTCATCTCCTCTCGCCGCCACCACCGCTGCTGCTGCTCCGGACACGGGCGCCCGCTCCCGTCTCCGCCCCGGACCAGGTGAGCGCAGCCTGGTGCCCGGGCCAGGCCCAACAGGGCAGGACACCCAGCGAGGCCACCTGTCCCCGCGCCACCACCGCCACCGCCGGGACGTCACCGGGCCCCCCGCGATGGGGTTTGCCAAGCGGGGAGGCGGGCGCCGGGGGACGGCGAGGACCCCAGCAGCGGGCAGCAGAGGCCGCCCTGGAGGCCGGGGCGGGCAGGGAAGCCACAAGAGCAGAAGAGGGTTGTGGGGAGACCCCGGGTGTCGCCACGGGCCGAGGACGCGTGGCAGGTACCTTCTTAGGAGTGTCCGTGGTCTCGGACCTCCGTCCGCCCCGGAGCGCGCGCTCGCGGGGGTCGCCTGGGGACTTGGGGTTCGGGCCCCGGGCCTGCCCTGTTTGGGAGGAGAAGTCTATGCAATTGACCCCCAGCCCCCCGCGGCAGAGGAGGCCACCCCCCCACCCCGCCCCCGCCGGCCCGCACCCCCAGGGGAGGGACCCACGTTGCACACACTGTAAGAAATGCACTTTCCGAGGAAGGGGCTGGGGGGCTGCGTGGAGAGGGGGCGCCGTCTGGGGTCTCCATGCGCCGCGCCCTGGGAGGGAGGACCCCCCACTTAGGTTCCTGCAGGTGGGAGGTGAGAGCGAGTGGTTTAAGTGCCTGATTCCCACCACCCGCCCCCCCCTTGGTCCAGCCGGGATGCGAGTGGCCGCGGGCATCTGCCACCCTCCCCTCCCCCGCAGCCCGGCCACCTCCAGTCGCTGATCCCTCATTGCTACTCCCCCCTCAGAGCTAGAGAGATGGGACCCCCGCCCTGTGGGCCCAAGGGGCAGAGCCGGGCGCCCCCCCAGCGTCCTGCCTGCGGGGGTGCGGGGTGGGGTGTGCGGGAGCCGGCGTGCACCCCGCGCCTCCCCTGCCAGTGCCTTACATCCTGGAGCCACACCCTCCCTGGTGCGTCCCAGCCCAAAGGGGGACCACGGTTTGCACTTTCGTCCCCCTTCCCCCCGAGAAATGGGGCAAAGGAGAGAAGACAGCCGGGGGCGGCCACACGAGCCCGGACGGGGTGGGGTCCTGGCTGGGGGGGGGGTCATCGGCGCCTCGGGGGGGCCCCCTGTGGCCGTGTAGGGGACCTGCTATCTGCTAAGCATTTTCCGTTGAGCCGCTCCAAAAAACACTAAGCCGGGGACACCGGGGGCCCCCACCCCGGTTCCCCAGCCCCATCCGCACTTCCACCCCTGGGGGGGTCTGGGAGGGGGTGTCCGGTGTTCTAGGGTCACCCCTCCCGGCCCATCCGTCTGAGCCCCACCTGGCCTCCTCCACGCCTGGCGCTGGGGAACACGTTCCCCCCTCCACGACCCCCACCCCCGGGCCTGGGCCAAAGCCATTGCCCTGGGCAGGGCCCCTCCTCATCTGCCCCCGGCCTGGCCCTCCTCTCCCTCTCTGGTCCCCCGGGACGGGGCCTGGCCAGCCTCCTCTCACCTCCCCAGAAACCGGACTTTCTCCCAGACCAGCCAGAGGGGCTGGACGACCCCACTCGATCTTAAAGAGAAAGACCCAAGACCCTCTCCCCCCCCACGCCCCCCCCCCGCCCTCCCCGAGGGCTTCCGGGACCTCAGGTCCGTCCGTCTGTCTGTCTCCAGCGGCCCCTCCACTGGGGGGGCCGCTGGGGACCAAAGCATGGGCCGCTCTCCGGGAGGGCAGGCCGGGAACCCTAGGGTGCGGGTCGGCTGGGGAGGACAGGGGGCGCCCGGCAGCCCCCCTCCCTCGGTGCATGGTGCTTAGTGAGGACTCGTGCCTGGCTCCTGACGTCAGCCCGCGCGGCTGACCCTGCATGGCAAATGACCCCTGGCTCCCGTCCCCTCCTCGCCCTGCCCCCCTAGCCCTCCACCACTCCCCCATCCTCTTTAAAAAAAAAAAAAGATACAAAAAAAAAAAACCTTAAAAAAATTCCGTGTTTCCTAATTTGCACGAAAATTTCTACCACATAATGTGCCTTGCCTTCCGAAAAATAAGTATTATTACCTTGAAACAATATCAGCGCACACAGGTAGCTGCATGCCCTGCTCGTGTAGTCAAAAAAAAAAAAAAAAAAGACAAAACAATGACATGAAATAAAAAGTAAAAATGGAAGAGGGATGTATTTCTATTTGTAAAAAAAGAAAAAAAAGGATTTAAAAAAAAAAATCTCACGCTACAAAAGCGAACCACAACAACAATCGCCCGTGGTCCACCCCGCCCCCACCCGCCCCCCCAGCTCCGGCTCCCGCTGCATTGGGGGTGCTCCCTGGTGCTCTGCCACCCCCGGGCTCCCGAGGGGTCATTTCTGAATGCCCTGCCCACAGCAGCGGACAGACCTCAGGGGTGTGCCCTGGCCCCGGGCCACCGGCCAGCCCCCCAGACGCCACGCATGCACGCATGACCCCAGGCGGTCCTCCCACTGTGGGGTGGCCGCCCTGCCCACAGCCAGACCCCCATCCCACCTCTCATGCAGGCTGGCGTCCCCCTGGCTCAGGGTCAAATTGCTGTCCCACCCCCAAAGACGTCCCCTCTCTCCCCCCCTTCTTGCCAAAGCACCCACTGGTCCCCCGTCCTCCCCGGAGACCGGCCATGGGTGGCTGGTCCCTTCTTCCCGCCCCCTCTTTGCCCCCACCACCCGGTTCTGCGTCTTCCAGCTGTGACTATGGAGGGTCTCTGGTCTGAAACAGAAAAACAAAAACCAAACCCGATATATATATGCAATATTTGTCTGTCTGTCCCTGTACGTCTAGGTCAGCCGTTGGGGGGCCCCGGGGATGGGGCCGGCCGGGGGACACCGCATCACAGGCCTGGGTCCGCGTGGCTGGCCCGTGCTGTTGTCTTCTCCTCGATTTTCTTTTTTCGGGCTCTCCTATCTTTATCTTTGTTTCTTTTTTTTTTCTTTCATTCTCATTTTCTTTGCCTTTAAGACTCGACCAAAGCTGAGACAGTGGCGGACGGTTAGCGGGGTGTCCGGCGGGGAGGACCAAAGGGCTGGGTTCCCCAACCTCAGGCCGCCCCCCCTGGCCACTTCCGGCCCCCACCTGGGCCCCTCGAGCATCTCCCGTGGGGGACGCACCAGGCAGCCGGTCCCCGTTCATTCGCCCCCGAAGTCAGAGTTGAGAACCGTCCCCAGAGCAGGTGGGGCCTTGCACACAGGCCCCCGCTTTCACCCGCCATCACGTGTTATCCAATGTTTTCTTCCAAAAAGATTCATCAGGGAGCCCCAGGGGACCGAGGAACAGCGCAGACCTCGGCCTCACGGCCTAGGGCCACGCGGGTCAGTTTCCAAGTGGCCGATTGCTGGTTTTTCTCCCCGTCCCGCCCCCGGGAAGTGGGGAGCAGCCGGTGGCAGAGGGGTTCCTCCAGGGCCCCCTCCCCGAGGGCTCTGCGGGGACCATCTTGTCCGTCACGGCCCGCCCCCCATCGCAGGTCCTTCCCAGGAAGTGTGTTCTTGTGGGGTTGGTTGTTTTTTCCCAGGGTCCCCCGCAGGGCGGAATTCCCAGGCCCCTCGCAGCAGGCAAAATAAGGCGGAGACCCCATAACCCCGACCCAGCTCCGCAGTTTGGGCTGGGGACCCAGAGTGGGGCTGGGGGACACGGCGTTGGCTGGTTGGCTTGTTCGTTGCACGTGTATGAAACTGACATCTCCTCCAACCCCATCCCCTGCCAAGCTGGCGTCACCCACCCGCCCATCGTCCGTCCCCACCCTCGCCAAGCCCCCCAGCCTGACCCCAGCCCACGCTGGGGAATAACAGAGAGGCCCCCACGTATATGCAGGTAGCCCCTGGCCCTCTCGGATGAGCGCCCGGGACCAGGGCGGACAGGGAGTGTGGAGGGCAAGGTGGCCCGGCCCCATCTGACGGCCGGGGGCCCCCTGGCCCAGCCCCGAGCTAGACAATCAGACCCGAAAGGAACCCCAAGGGAGACTCGGGGGGCTGGCACGGCTCCCCAGGCGGCGGACAGCTGCAGCGTCAGCATCCTCTCCCTGCTCCAGAACCTTCTCTCTGTCCCCAGAGGCAGCCGCGGTCCAGGCCTTCCAGAAGAGACAGCACCCAGGACCCCCCCACCCTCCTGCCCGCCCCCCGGCTTCTCCGACGGTACTTGGACCTGCAGTGTAGGGCTATACTATACAGATATATATATAATTTTGGAATTATTTCTTGTGATATAGGTGATCCCGTGGCTACTTTTTCTTTGGGTCTGGATTCTCTTTCAGACTGATTTTGACTCTTCTCTTTGGAGGGTGTCGAGAGAGAAGCCATCCTCCCATCCTCCCATCCTCCCTTCCTTCCCCGTTTCTGCCCCCTGGACGGCCGCAGCCTCCCCCCCCAAGCCGGCCCGAGGCATCTCAGAGGTGCGGGGTCCGAGCTGGCCCCCTCCCCGGGCGAGGCGGGGAGACAGACCCAAAGCCACCCCAGCAGGACTTGTTGCCAGAGATACCAAAACAGACTTCCCGAGCAGTGCCTCACACGTCTGCTGGCGTCGCTTTGGGGTCCCCCTCCCTGCCCCCCGGGACCCCAGCCTCAGGAAAGACCAGACGGGATCCAGCAGGAGTGGGCTCCGGGAGAGGAAGGAAGGGCCCCCCCCCCGAGCTGCCACCCTCCCCACGGCCCCCCGTCCACACCTCCGGGCTAGGAGGGGACCCACCGGACAGGGGTCGGGAGCTGCCCGGCCCCCTCCACTTGGGGACCCCCAAAGCCCACTCTCAAAATGCACCAACACCCCATCTTCCCTTCTTGGGTCCCAGCCAGGCCCCCCGAAACCAAAGCCCCTTCAAGTCTGGGGGTCCTGGCCCTGCCCCCAGCCTCCTTCCTTCCTACCCCCAGGACCCCACGTGGGGGACGGACGAACAGAGCATCCGAGGGACAGAACGCCCAGCCTGGGGGCCCCGGGGAGAGGCAGAGAGACCCACCCTCTGAATTCAGTCTTTCTTTCTTTTTTCTTTTTTTTCTTTTCTTTTCTTTTCTTTTTTTTCTTTCTTTCTTGTTTTTTGGCGGTGTTGCCGTTCATTTTCTTTTCCCTCCGAGATATTTTTTGAGGTCCCCCCCCCATTTTGTATTTTACTGATATTACCAGGATAGTTTACCGTTTCTCGCTTTCCGCTTGCAGCACACACACCGGATCTCACACACACACACACACACACACACACACGCACACACACACACACACACAGACACACACACACACACACATGCGCACACGCGCTCATGAACCCGTCAGGAGAAGGTGTGGCCTGGGGCTCTGCCCTCCCCCTCCCCCGCCTCCCCGATGACCTGGGGACCGGATGGGGGACGACGGGGACCCCTGGGCAGACCCGGGCCGGCCTCTCCCCCGCCCGCCCCGCCCGGCCCCGCGCATCTACTCCGATCAATCGTAACCTTGTAGCCTACGCAGTCATTTCGGTTCTCGCGGACGCGCCTCCCCAGTACCATTTACAGAAGGTGACTCTGGCTGTTATTATTTTGTTTTGTTTGTTTCCCTATGCAAAAAAAAAAAAAAAGAAAAAGAAAATGGAAAAAAAAAGGGGGGGTTCATAAAAGATTCAATAAAAGGCAAAAAAAAAAAGAAAAAATGTATAAAAATTAAACAAGCTATGCTTCGACTCTTTCTGGCTGTCTCGGGTGGTCCTTTCTGTGCTCAGCTGGGCTGTTCTGTGTCCCGGCCAAAGGGACGCGGGGAGTAGGCTGAACGGGCAGGTGGACAAACAGCCGGGGCCTGGTTTGGGGTCCCCTCAGGTGGCAGTGCCCTTGGTGGCTCCTGGCCCCCCCAGGATGGGCCGCTGTGCACCCCCGAGCCTTTGCTCCTGCTGTTGCCTCTGCTCATCGCCATGTCCCGCATCTGTGCGGACACTTGAGGTCCCACAGCGGCATTCTCTTCCTCCAGGAAGCCCCCCCACCTTCCTGACCGGTCTCCGAACCCCCCCGGGGTCTTCGATCCACAAATTCCACGGGCATCTAGGGAGCGCCCGCTCTGTGCCAGACACAGCAGATTCTGCCTCCTCCCCGGCTCCAAGGATGGAGCCTGGCACACGGTCGGTGCTCCGTAAATGCACACGACGTGCCTTCCCGGTCTTTTTCCACCTGGCAAACTCCCATCCACTCGGCAAAGGTTTCCTGAGCATCTGCTGGGTGCTGAGTACTGGCGACACAGCAGGATGCGTGTCCCCCACAGCGGCCTGCCTTCCTGGCACGGACAGTGCCGAGTTGGGAGGACAGACGGAAACAATAAAAACAAGTCAAGTTTGTGTCAGAGGAAGTAAGTGCCAGAGAGACGAGGAAAGCAAAGTCCGGGCCTCAGTCGAGGGGGTAACGTTTAAACAGAGGGAGGGAGACAGCCACCTGAAGATCTGGGCAGAGAGCATTCCAGGCCGAGGGCACAGCCCATACAAAGGCCCTGGGGCAGGGCTGGGCCTGGCCTGTTGGAGGAGCAGCGGGGAGGCCCCTGTGGCTGGAGCAGAGGGAGTGAGGAGGGAGAGCAGGGAGGGGACGGGGCAGGTCGTGCAGGGCCTGGGGGGCTGCGGGGAGGACATTGGCTTTCCCCCCCCCGAGGGTGTGAGGGGCAGTTCCTTCCCTTTCTTGGGGGTTTAGTATCTGAATCCTTGCCCCCCCACTCCAAGAGACCCCCGGGACACCCTGAGATGGGGAAGCAAAGCTCTCTTCGCTGCCCAGGCCCCTTCCATCCCCCAGCAGGCCCCCCGCCCCCCGGCAGGGACTATGACGTCCCTTTTGACTGATGGGGAAACTGAGGCACAAAGAGACAAACCAAGACCCACGGAGGAGCCAGGCGCCGTGCGCCCACGCTGACACGTGACGGGCATGGAAGCCCCACTCGTGGGGGCGGGGGCGGGGGTCCGAGGCCCCCCATCCACGGCTTCCCTTCCCCGCCCCGCCCCCAACGTGGGGTGGGGGGTGGGGGGGTGGTGTGTGGCCTCTGCTCTCAGCAGCGAGGTTCTGCCGCCCCCTTGTGGGCGGACTGAGGACCTGACCCCAGAAACCAGGTCCCCGGCGGAGGGGACAGCGGGCGGCCCCCACGCGCCTGCGCCCCCATCCCCGCGGTCCAGCCCCCCGCAGCGGGAGAGGCGGGCACTGGCAGGAACTTCTTTGACGGGGTGGGGGGCTCCGTATGGGGGGGTGTCATCTGAGGGTGGGAGGCTCCGATGGGGTGGGGGGCTCTGTCCGGAGGGTGGTCATCTGGGGGTGGGGGGCTCAGGTGGGCTGGGGGGTCCACGTGGCCTTTGATCTCCCGAAAGCCTCAGCGTTTCCCAGCCTCTGGCCCCGGGGAAGCAGTGGGGGCCTGTCCCAGCGCGGCAGGCTGTCTGCCATCCGAGTGCCAAATAAGGGGGGACAGGCTTGTGACAACCCCAAAACGCCCCCCTCATCTCTGCAGCCTCCCCCTGGCGGGGAAATCCCGCCCCTGCTGAAACGGAGGGGTCCAAACCAGACCTCCCCTCCCCCTGCCTCCCTCCCCCCTCAGCACCGCCCCCCACCCGGCACCCCCAGACCTGGCACGGAGGAGCCCGGGGGCAGAAGACTTCCAGGCTCCCGGAGCCGCGGTCTGGAAACCCACCCTCTGACCCTCGGGACCCCCCAAGTCTGAGGGGGGAGCCTCATTCGCTCTTCCCCCCATTGCCACCATTTCAGCACCCCCAAAGCTGACATTTATTTGATACCTTTTGAGTTCTGGGTTCTGCCCTCAGGAGTTTTCTAGACATTATTCCGTTTAATCCTCGTGACAATTTATGCAAGACCTAGTTATCATCCTCCCCTTTTACAGGACAGGACACAGGCACAGAGAGGTTAAGTTACTTGCCAGGGGTCACACAGCAAGGAAGCTGGGACTCCAATTCCTTTACCGTGGAGCGCCCACCGGGAGTGCAGGACTGGAAGAGGGGGTGACAAGGCTGTGCACCCACAG
This sequence comes from Equus caballus, assembly GCF_041296265.1. Classification (NCBI taxonomy): domain Eukaryota; kingdom Metazoa; phylum Chordata; class Mammalia; order Perissodactyla; family Equidae; genus Equus; species Equus caballus. The sequence continues at coordinate 2,425,394 of NC_091690.1, read as the reverse complement.
CCCAGCCCCTGGGACTCGCAGCTTCCAGGACGGTCCCCTGAAACTCAGCGCATGGTGGGAGGGGCCCTCCTCGCCCAGGCAGCCAGCTCCACGTTCACGTTCAGGGTGGGAGAAGAAATCAGGCAGCGGGTAAAGAAAGATGTCTGCGATGCAGAGGGGGGACAGAGATGAGACCCTGGGGGCCGCGGGCTGTGGGGAGCTCCTTGTCCGGGCTCGAGAAGAAAGACCAGGTGGAGGCCCAAGGAGGGTGTAACAGCCAGGTAACCCGCAAAGAGACTTCCAGGAGGGACTGCGGGGGGGCGGGGGGGGGCCAGGTCCTGAGCCGCCTTCATCCAGGGACACTTTACCCCGAACCCCAGATGGAGTCATTCTCCCGGCCCCAGGACCAGGGTGCGGAGGAGACACTGCGGCATCCCTGGGGGGCTGCCTGGAGGAGGCGGGTGGGAAGCCTTCAGGTGGAGGAGCTCGCCGCCCTCTCCTGGCTCCCAGGCTCCTCCAGCTCCTCCAGCTCCAGCCCCCAGGCGTCCTCTCCCTCCTCCTCCTCCTTCTTTCTCACAGTCTCCTCTTCTTTCTCTCTGTCGCTGTGGAGACAGGCAGGGCCCAGAGACGCCAGCTCAGGGAGGCCTCCCGGGGCCCCAGGCCGCCCACCGTTCTCCCAGGGCCTCTGAGTCCTGCCCGCCGCTGCTCCCACTGTGTAGACGGGAACGCCGAGGCCCAGACAGCCGAGGGCGCTCGCCCAGTGTGAACAGGCAGCGGGGCCGGCGCCCACGCTGCAGCCGCATCAGCCAGAACCGCGCTCTCAGTGTCTGGCCTCGCTGGCTCCCTGGGTCGCAAAACTGTGGGTGATCGGGCGGCCACAGACGGGGGGTGGGTGATGGGGGGTGGGCGGGTTAAGGAGTGGATGGGTGGACGGATGGACAGATGGACGTGTGGATGAACGGTGGGAAGGTGGGTGGATGGATGATGGGTGGGTGAAGAGAGAGAGGGATGGACAGACAGAGGGATGGATGATGGACAGACAGAGGGATGGACTATGGATGGACAGAGGGATGGATGATGGACAGACAGAGGGATGGATGATGGACAGACAGAGGGATGGACTATGGATGGACAGAGGGATGGATGATGGACAGACAGAAGGATGGACACAGGGTGGACAGAGGGATGGACGATGGAGGGAGGGAGGGAAGGAGGGACACAGAGGCAGGGATGGCGGACGGCTGGGGGGAGGGAGGGGCAGACGAGCGGATGGGTAAATGGATGGAGGGCCCAGTGGACGGGATTAGCTGGAGGGTTAATTGGGGGGGGGGACAGACTCCACAGCTCCCGTGGGAGACACGTCTCAGGACGGGGGTCTCTGCGAGGAAGCCGCCCTCGTTTTGCAGATGAGTCGTCAGGAGGGAAGCCAGCGAGGATGGGAGACCCCAGCATGCTGATGAAGGGAGAGGTGCTCCCTGGAGCCCAGAGGGGCGGGGCCCTGAGGGGAGGGGAGGGGGCGGGGCTCCGAGGGGAGGGGATGGGGCGGGGCCCCGAGGGGAGGGGAGGGGGCGGGGCCCCTAGGGGAGGGGATGGGGGCGGGGCCCCTAGGGGAGGGGAGGGGGCGGGGCTCCGAGGGGAGGGGATGGGGGCGGGGCTCCGAGGGGAGGGGATGGGGCAGGGCTCCGAGGGGAGGGGATGGGGGCGGGGCTCCGAGGGGAGGGGAGGGGGCGGGGCTCCGAGGGGAGGGGATGGGGGCGGGGCTCCGAGGGGAGGGGATGGGGCGGGGCTCCGAGGGGAGGGGATGGGGGCGGGGCTCCGAGGGGAGAGGATGGGGCGCGGCTCCGAGGGGAGGGGATGGGGGCGGGGCCCTGAGGGGAGGGGATGGGGCGGAGCCCCAAGGGGAGAGGATAGAGGAGGGGAGAGGATGGGGGCGGGGCTCTGAGGTGAGAAGATGGGGGAGGGGCTCCAGTGGAGAGGATGGGGGAGGGGCTCCGAGGGGGGGAGGGGGCGGGGCTCCGAGGGGAGGGGATGGGGGCGGGGCTCCGAGGGGAGGGGGGATGGGGCGGGGCTCCGAGGGGGGAGGGGCGGGGCTCCGAGGGGAGGGGGATGGGGCGGGGCTCCGAGGGGGGAGGGGGCGGGGCTCTGAGGGGAGGGGGAGGGGCGGGGCTCCGAGGGGAGGGGAGGGGCGGGGCTCCAGGGGAGAGGATGGGGGAGGGGCTCCGAGGGGAGGGGAGGGGGCGGGGCTCCAGGGGAGAGGATGGGGGAGGGGCCCCGAGGGGGGCGGTGGCTGGTTGGACGAGGGGCTCAGACAGGGCGGGGGCCCACCTGTCGCTGGACCCGCTGCAGCAGATGGCGTGGCCCAGGGCGAGGACGAAGAGGAGGAAGAGGAAGGCCAGCGCGGACCCCAGCCCCACCAGCCACGGCTTCCTCTGGGCCACTGCGGGGGAGGGGGGGCGGGGGCGTCAGCGGCCCGGCGCTGGGGGGCCGCTTCCCGCCCCCCTTGCGCCCCCCACCCCGAGGCCTTACAGGGCTGCGCCTGGCCAGGCCGCGGGCCCAGAGCTGCCAGGAGGCAGAGTCGGCCGGGGGTCGCCCAGGATCTGCCCATCTGGTCCGTCCGTCCTCGCCCCCGTCCAGCAGGTTCTGGGGCGCAGCCCCTGCGGAGGAGGAAGTGGCCTGCCCCGGGCACCCCAGGGCGGGGTGTGGCCGGTGCCGCAGGAAGTGGGCGTGGGGCCGCCCCCCTCCCTGGGTTCCCCAGCGTCCCAGCAGCCTGTCTCCCTGAGGTCCACCCTGACCCCTCGCTCGGGGAGGCTCGGGGAAGGTGGGGACTCATGTCCTGAGCGCCAACTCTGTGCCAGGCCTTGCAGTGGCCCTTAAGCCCGCGTGCCTCCTTCAAGCCTCAAACTCTGGTCCTCACGTTGCAGAAGAGGAGCCAACTGGAGGCTCAGAGAGGTCAGGCCACCTCCCGGGGCTGCACAGCATTGCAGAGGAACACAGTTCTCCCAGCTAGGAACCACGGACAGGAAGGACCGCCCCCCCCCCCCAGCCCCACCCCAACCATCTCCCACCATCCTTAGGACGTGAGTCTCCAAATGCACCTTTGCCAGAGCCTGCCAACACCCCAATCCTTTGGGCAGCCAGGGCTTCCGTGCCAGCTCGGCCAACAACAGCCGGGGAGACCTGGCCAGTGGCTCCCCTTTTTCTAAGCCTCAGTGTTTTCAGCTTTTATGGGACGAATTGGGTACGGACAGAGACCGAGGGCGGATAAAGATGCCAGGCGCTCCGTGGGGACATGGATTAGGGCGATTCCTACGTTTCGTTTATTTATGGTTCTGCCGCCCCCTGGTGGGCGATCCTGGAAGGGTTGGCTCCCCGGCATCTGGGCTGGACCCCAAGCCCAGCTCTGGACCCCAGAGCGGAGCCCCAAACGCCAGCCTTTATCAAAGTCCTCGTGAAGAGAGAGTTACCGTCCAGGGCAAGGTCCAGGGCCCCGGAGAAAGTGAGGAGAGTGGGGGAGGCTGGAAACGGAGGGGAAAGTGCTGTCCCACCCCCCACCCCCAGGACAGGGCAGGGCCCAACCCCACCCTCTGGGACCCAGCTCCCAGAAACCGAGTCACGCGACCTAAAACACGGGGGTGAGGGAGGCAGGGATTTCCCGGGAGACGGCCCTCGGGGCTCAAAGTCCAGTAATCAGGGCCGCAAAGGCGAGATGGCCGGGGCAGCTTTCAATCTGCCTGGGGCATCGGGCACTCGTGCGGCCGGGTCTCCCACCCCTGCCCCGGCGTTGCCCCCAACCCCAAAAGCTGCCTCCCCCAGGGGGAAACTGAGTCCCGAAAGACGACAGGAGCCCTTCCGGAGGGCTCTTATCAATTCTTTAATGCAGGCCCCCAAGAGGCAGCCCCTGGCCGGTCTTGGTCCTGAGGTTTCATGGGAGGGAGGAGATTGTGACCAATAGATATCAGGCGGAGGGAAAAGAAATCAGGCAGTGGGGAGAAGAAGGTGGAGCCATCAGATTGGGGGGTTTGGGGGGTTTCTCTGTAATGAGGAACACGCTCCAAGTGCGGGAAGAATCACCAGGCAGGACGAATTAGAAGGAGGGTGCATAAGGACCGTGTAAGGCGCAGAGAGCTCTCCTTGAGGGGCGGGGTGAGTCCCAAGCCTCTTCATTCGGGGCGCTGTGTTCTCAACCCCAGATGGAGTCATTTCGGTGGCTTCAGGTCCAGGTCATTCCTTTAGGGTGGGGAGGGGCATGTCTGGAGGGCTGCCTGGAGGAGGCGAGTGGGGAGTCTTCACATGGCCGTGTTCTTGTTTTTCTCGTGGTCTCTGGGCCCCTCTTCCTCCAGCCCCAAGTTGGTTTCTCCTGTCTTCTTGGCCTTTTTCTCCTTCTGTTTCTTGCCCTTCTTGCCTTCTTTACTGCAGGGACACAAAGGCCCCAGGCCACAATGAGACAGAGTCGCTCCCATTTAATGGACACCTACCTGTGCCAGGTCTTGTGACGAGTGTTCGACAAAAAGCATCTTTGTTGAAGCCTCAGGACAGCCCTGATGAGGCAGCCTTGTTATTTCCATTTCACCAAGACAGAGACAGAGACTCAACTGCCCCATGGATGGGCAGATGAGAGGATGGATAGATGGATGGAAGGTGGGAGGGAGGGAGGGAGGGAGGGATGGATGGATGGAGGGAGGGAAGGATGGAAGGATGGATGGATGGATGGATGGTGGATGGATGGATGGAGGGAGGGAGGGATGGATGGATGGTGGATGGATGGATGGATGGTGGATGGTGGATGGATGGAGGGGTGGATGGATGGATGGGTGGATGGTGGATGGATGGGTGGTGGATGGATGGATGGAGGGAGGGAAGGATGGAAGGATGGATGGAGGGAGGGAGGGAGGGAAGGATGGAAGGATGGATGGATGGATGGATGGGTGGATGGTGGATGGATGGGTGGTGGATGGATGGATGGGTGGATGGTGGATGGTGGATGGATGGGTGGTGGATGGATGGATGGTGGATGGGTGGATGGAGGGAGGGAGGGAGGGATGAACGAGGCGCCCCGGCACGGTCTGGAGCCTCCGCACAGCCTGGGAGCGGGACGCACGCTTTACTGGGGCTGAGCTGGGTCTTAGGGCACAGTCAGGGTCACACTCCCTCAGGCACTTCCTGGGCTCAGCCCAGAACCTTCCAGCCAGGCTGGTCTCGTCCTGGCTCGTGCACCCCTAGTCCTGCCCCCAAGCCTTTGCTCAGCTGGGATCTTGGTCCAGAAGTGCCCCAGCCACGAGCACACCTTGAGCCCTCCATCAAAATCACATCTGGACGCGGTCGGGACCACAGGAGACCTGAGTCCGGGAGGGCCCCCCACACCCAGTCACACGCTTGTGGTCACATAACCCCACTCTGCAGTCTTGCTCAACAGGTATTTATTAAACGCCTAATGTGTGCCAGGCCCTGTGCTGGGCAGTGGGGACACAGCCAGGATCAAAGCTAAGTTCTAGTCACCTGTTGGAAGCCACCGTCTCACGGTGAGAAACCAGTAAATGACTGAGAGCGTTTCAGCTAGTGGGGACCACAAAGAAAGCAAGCAGGGCTGTGGGACAGAGAGTGTCAGGGAGGCCGGCGATCAGGGTGGAGCCTCTGTGAGGAGGACACATGGAACAGGGACTGGAGGAGGAGAAGGAGCCAGCCAGAAGATACGAGGAAGGGTGTTCCAATCAGAGCAAACAGTAAGTGTAAAGGCCCTGGGGCAGGAACGTGCACACCCAGGGGAAAGGTCTTCCAACCAGAGTGAAGAGTGAGTGCAAAGGCCCTGGGGCAGGAACGTGCTTGAGGTGTTCAGGACAGAAAGAGGTCATCTGTGTGCACCCATCCCTCCCGCCCCCAGGAAGGGGCTCACACAGACCCCCTGACCCCCACCCTCAAACACAGGCGGTACCTCGGATCTATTTCCTGGTACACGTTGGGCTCCAGCCTGATAGCGGACTCCTCCTGGTCCTCAGCTCTGCATGGGAGATGGAGACAGAGGGGTGAGGAGGAGTGAAGGGCGGGAGGCGGGGATAGCCTCGGCTCAGTGTCCCCTCTATAGGACTTAGGACCTCCAGGAAGCAGGAGGGTAGGCCGCATGGCTGTCCTGGGCTACGGGACGGGGGCCGAGGAGGAGCAGGGTGATGGGGAGGCCTCCAGACATTGGGCATCAGCCGGGCAACAGGGGGGAGGGACCAGAGAGGGTTAGGAAGTGGGACAGGGGTGCCTAGCTCTTTGGGGAGCAGAAGGGGGACAGGCGGCTGCGGGGGGGGGGCGGCGCACAGGCTCCCACCTCACTTTGGAGCACCAGACGCGGTTGGCCAGCATGAGGACGAAGACGATGAACAGGAACCCCACGACGGCAGCCAGGCCCACCAGCCAGGGCTTCAGCTGGCGCCCTGCGGGGGTCGGGAGGTGCGGGAGGGGGCCTCAGAGACGGGGAGGGGAGACGAGAAGGGTGCGGGCGATGCTTGCACGGAAGGGGCTGGGTTTCAGAGAAGAGGAGCGGGGACCCCCGGGATGGGGGGGCCAAGCCCCAGGGGATTGTGGGGGAGGCCAGGCCTCCCAAAGGGGCTGACCCCCATCTTCTGCCGGCCTCGTCCTCATCAGAGGCCTCAGTTTCTCCTCTTGGAAAACGGGGGGGTGGGGGAGAGGAGGCGAAGCCAGGCGCAGCCCATCCCGGGGACCCCCCACGACCCCCCACCGCCCGCCCGGGGCCGGAGCCCTACCCTGCTGGGCCTCGGCGGGCGCCAGGAGCAGAGCGCCGAGAGCGAGCAGGGTCCGCAGGGTCCCCAGGGTCCCCATGGCCGCGGAGGAGCCGGCAGGGAGCGCGGCGCGGTGCGAGCGCAGGCGGTGATAAGGCGCAGGCGGGTCCGGGGCGGGGCGGCCCTGGCCCCCGGGGGGCAGACTCTGGACCCGGGGTAACAATTAACCCGGAGGCCCGCCCCTGCCCCAGCCTCGGGGTCCCCCAGCGCCCTCCGTGGCCGCCCGGCGCTGTGTGCGCACGGTCACCTGCTCTGAGCGCCCCCGGGAGCGCGCGCCGCGCCTGGCGGAGAGGCCTGGGCACAAAGTGGTGCAGAAACAGCCGGCAGCTGGAGTCTGAACCCTCGCGGCCAGCAGCATCTGTCACCCCGGGTCAGCTCCCCGACCCCTGGGAACCCACAGCCAGCGTGAGGTGGGCGCGGGGCCAAGAAGGGAAGGGACCCCTGGTCCGCGTCCACCTTCAACCCCAGCCGGAGACCGGGGCACCCCCGCGCAGATGACTCAGGCTCCAGGCTCCCCTGCCTGTCAACCTTGATCCCGCGGTGATTAGAGCGTGGACCCTGCCCCCCGGCCAAGGGGGACCCCACCCCAGCTGCCACCCCAGGGCGAGACAGCCATGCCTCCAGCACGTGGCAGGAAGGCAGGGTGGGGGCTGGCCCTTCTCCAGGCCTATGAGACAGTCCCCCCCCCCCCCCCCCGCCACGCAGGGCCCTTGGGGGCTGGGAGGATGCTAGCATCATTGCACATGCATTTATGGAGCGCCTACTGTATACCTGGAGCCACCTCTCTTCCAGGTCTGACTATAAGCATTGTGCAGACGAGCCACTCAGTAGAGAGTGACGGAGCTCAGGTGCCCAGGCCCCAGGCCGGCCTGCTTCAACCAGCGGGACTGGCACGTAGAAAGCTCCTACTGTGTGCCCTGTCCTGTGCAAGAAAGCTCAGAAGGGAGGGAAGCCTCGGGCTGTCTCCCCTGGGAGCTCTGGGCCTCGTTGGTAAGTCAGGATCCCCAGAGACAGATCGAGCTGGGGAGCCGTGACCCAGGCGGGAGGAGCGGGGTGGGGGCCATTCGGAGGTCGCGGCGCCCAGCGGAGCAGCTAGGGGCAGAACCCCCCTCTGGGAGCATCTGCTTTCCAAGGCAGGTCACCGGCCTGGCCTCTTTCTAGAAAAAGCCATCTCTGCTCCGACCCAGTCATTTCTGGGCCGCGTGCCTCCGTTTCCCCTCTGTTAAATGGGCGATCCGTCCTCCCTCGGCGGATTAAATGAGATAATACATGCAACGGGCTGACTCAGCGCAACAGCAGGCGCATACTGAGTGCTGAAGGGGGGCCCGCTGCTCTTGGGACTATGTCTTTACGTCCGAGCGTTCTTGCTTTGCAGACTCCCGGGGCTTGGTGGAGGCCAGGCAGGGTCGGCTCCAGGTTTGGGGGCAGCAGGAGCGTGGGAACAGCCCGGGGCTGACCCCCCGACGGCCAGCCCAGGACGAGCGAGGGTCCTCGGCCCAGACGGCGGGGAGGGGCCCAGGCGCCCGGAGGGAGGGCCTGGCCGGGTGTAGGCGGCACCGCCTCAGTTCAGCCTCCAGAAGGAGCTGCGGCCCCCGGGGTCCTTGAAGGCGATGGAGGGTCGGCGGGGGGCCCTGGCGGGGGCTTCTGCGGGGGCCGCCTCGCCGCCGTCCTCGTCGCCGCGCCAGGCCAGGGCCAGCTGCAGGTCCAGCTGCTCCAGGTCCTCGCCCTCCGGGCTCGGGCGCAGCTCCCGGGGGCCGTCCTCCTGGTCCGGCTTCGGGCCGAAGGCCCAGTCTGCACAAGGGGCTTGTGAGGACCACCCCAGTGTCCCCTGGCCACCCCCACCGCTTGCGCTGCCCCATCGAGGCCCTGAGCCTCCCCAGTGTCCCCTGGCCACCCGCGCCCCCTCCCCGGCTAGCAGAAGCCCTGGGACCCCCGAGCGGCCCAGCACAGCCCCAGCCAGGCCCGTGTGGGGCGGCGGCTCACCAGCCAGGTCGTGGGCCAGGTCCTTGATGAGGTGGCCGACAATGGCGTAGGCCACGGCCAGCACGAGGAGCGCGGCCAGCAGCAGGTACAGCACGTACCGCGGCAGGCGGATGGCGTCCAGCTGCGGTGGCCGGTACTCCTCGTAGAGCGGCGGCGTGGGGCTCCAGCCCTCCATCCCCCCCGGGCCCGCCAGCCCCGGCATGGTGGCCACTCGAGCAGGAGCAGCCCGGAGGTGACCCACGCGGCGGAAGTATTAAGGGGCTTTAGGTAAGAGGATCGGGGCTCCCCCGGGGCCACCATCTGCCCGGATGAGTCACGGCGCAAATCGCTTCCGCCCGCCACCCCTCCCTCGCTCAGCTCCATCCTGTGTGCCCATCCCCACCCACCGCAGGGCCTTTGCATGGGCTGTTCCCTCTCCTGGGGAAATCCCTGCCCTGATGGAGCTGACATTCAAGGCGGGAAGACAGATTCTGAGGAAAATACAACCTTAGAGTAAATGATGTCTTGGGTTAGAAATCCAAGAGTGGTATTGATATTGAGGGATGTGGCGAGGCTGTGGGCTAAGGGGTCGGGACCACTAGGAGGGGAGTTAAAGTCTAAAATGTGGGAGCCAAGTCCATATTGAGATGACATTGAGCAGAGACCCAGAGGAGAAAGGGAACCAGCCATGGGGGTACCAGCGGGAAGGGCATTCCAGGCCAAGGGCACAGCCGGTGCAAAGGCCCTGGGGCAGGCCCGGGCCTGGTGTGTTGGGGGAAGAGTGGGAAGGCCTGTGTGGCTGGTGCAGGGGGAGCGAGGGGGAGAGAGGGAGGAGGGAGGGCAGGGGCTGGTGGCCATGGGGAGGACTCGGGCATCTCCCCGAGGGAGGGGGGAGCGTGGAGGGCTGCGGATGGAGGAGGGCCAGACCGACTCAGGGGCTCCCAGGCGCCCTCTGGTGGGGGCTGCGGGGAGGACAGACTGTGGGGGGCGCGGGAGCCCGGGGGCCAGGAGGGAGGGGACAGCGCTGGTCCAGGGCGCCAGAGGAGGCCTTTGTCACGTGCGCGGGCCGAGGGCTGGGGGTCTCGTTGGACCGAGTCCGCGGAACCTCCCTGCACGGGGGCGCTGGAGCTGTCCGCGACCCCCGGTGCTGAAGCCCCAGCTGGCAGGGGGTCCCCGCCTTCGCCCAGGATGGCACCGCTGTTCGGGCGCCGCCGGCCCGAGCTGGTTTCTCCGCCTCGCACGCCCCGACCGGCGCTGGACGGAACCCCGAGTTACGTGTCTCTCCGACTCGGTTCCGAACCCCCTTCTCTATAGGAGGTGACTGCGCCTTTAAGGATCAAGGATTAAGTGACTACGTCACTCCTGACGTCACAATCGGCCGGGCTCTACAGACAGGTCCGATTCAGGCTGTGGATTGGCTGGTGGTCTCATGAATATGCAGATCACCCCGCCTCTACCTCGCTCTGGTAGGCTCGAGAAAGAGAGTGGGCGGGGCGAGGCTCTAGGGGCGGGGCGAGGGGCGGGGCCGGGGATTTTGTGGGGTTTGTTCCCGCGTGGCACACAGCAGGCGCCCAATAAATGCTTGTTGCCGCTGGAATCCAGTAGGAATGACGCCCACTTCTCTGAATTAGGAGGAGGTCCTGTTTTGCCTTTTCATAATATTATATTATAATGACACTGGCTGTTATTCGCGTGCATGCATTAATCTCCCTGACCGTCTCAACTATCCTGGACGGTGCATGCTCTCTTGAGCCCCACCTTACAGATGAGGAAACTGAGGCTTGGAGCGAGAACGAGGCTGCTCAAGGACCTGCAAACCTTTAGCTGCTCAGCAAATACTGCTATTACACGTGCCTCCATCCCGAGCCAGCATCCCAGAGCTCCAGGATGGGAAAGAGAGCGTTCCCGGCCGAGGCGGAGGGGGCACCGCACGTGCAAAGGCCCTGTGACCCGAGAGAGGAAGGAAGAGAGGGGAGGTGGGCTGACCCTACACGCTTTAAGGGAGGGGCTAAGAAAGTTGGACAGGGTGGTGTCTGTGTCCCAGGAGACAGCCCCCTCACCACCTGCCCCGGCCCCCAGCGCAGCGCGACGTACACACCCGGTGCGTAATAAATGCTTGCCCGCATTTCAAATGAAGGCGTCAATACTGAACTAAGGCATGGGGCTCTGCTGTCCCCTGCTGGTGGCCCGGGACACAGCGTCCGGAAAGTGACTTTTCAGCAGGATTGACGGACTTTGACAATTCTGTAGTGCTGACTCCGGGGTTTAAATATTAGCTCGTTCATTCCCGCGACAAACCGTAGAAAGCTGTTTGCGTCGTACGGGGTCGCGTGGCAGAAGTTCCGTGGGCAGGACCCGCAGCCTGGCCACCCCTGGCGTCTCTGTTTCCCCGTCGGTGGGCCAGATCCGACCTCATCGTGTTGCCATGACGATTAAGCGAGTTAATACTTAATAAGGTCCCGGGAACCAGGCCGGGGCGTCGTATGCGGTCAATAAACAGCCATTCATTTGGGGACATTCCAGGCTTGTTTTGCTCACGATACGATTGTCCGCGTGGGGATGTGAACTGAGCGAAGTTCCAGGCTCCTCTGGGGGAGGACGGGCCCCTTAACGTCGCCGGGTGCCCTGGGTCCCACCATCAGCCAACCTACCGCTTGCCTGGCTTTTCCTTTCTGTGTCTCCAAACAATATTGCCATTTTCCCAGGTCTGTTCCAGGTACCTTGTGGTTGTTGTCATTGTAGCGGATGAAGTTTTGCTGAGGGGTTAGTCAGCATCGCTGCTTCGTGAGTCACCTTAAAACTTAGTGGCTGAGGGGCCGGCCCAGTGGCACAGTGGTTAAGTTCGCACATTCTGCTTTGGCAGCCCAGGGTTCGCCGGTTCGGATCCCGGGTGCGGACATGGCACCGCTTGGCAAGCCATGCTGTGGGAGGCATCCCACATATAAAGTAGAGGAGGATTGGCAGCAGATATTAGCTCAGGGCCAATCTTCCTCAAGGAAAAAAAACCAAAAAAACTTAGTGGCTGAAAACATTTATGATCTCCCAGTTCCTGTGGGTGGGAAGTCTGGGGGAGCTCAGCTGGGGTCTCTCACAGGCGGCGGGGGGGGGGGTCTCACCCAAAGTCTCGCCCAGGGGAAAGGATCCACTTCCAAGCTCGAGGGGCTGTTGGCAGAACTCAGCTCCTCACTGGCTGTCGGTCCCTGCCCTGCGGGCCTCTCCATAGGGCAGCGGAGCAGTTGTGTTCAATGTGGGCTCTTTTCCCCAAATAACTCCCATACCCGCCTTTGCCCTCCTTTCATCTTAAAAAAATGTATTTAAAATGAATTCTTAATCTACCTGAGTATATTCACCTTGTACAGCTTGTAGCTGAGCTCAGGTCGGCTTCGTCTTGGCCCCCAATTCTTCACGTCCTCAAAGCCACGCCTTCATCATCTTGGTGGATATACTTCTGGTCCCTTCTTCTCATTCTTATGGTCACATACACATCCCCAGAGAGAAAGTAGAATATATATATATATATTTTTTGTTTTTGAGGAAGATTAGCCCTGAGCTAACATCTGCTGCCAATCCTCCTCTTTTTGCTGAGGAAGACTGGCCCTGAGCTCACGTCTGTGCCCATCTTCCTCTACTTTATACGTGGGATGCCTACCACAGCATGGAGTGCCAAGTGGTGCCATGTCCGCACCCAGGATCCAAACCAGCGAACCCCGGGCCGCCAAAGCGGAAGGTGCGCACTTAACCCCTGTGCCACCAGGCTGGCCCCTAGAATATATATTTTTAAAAGCCACACACTCACGCACACACACACTGGATCATTTCCCGCCGTGTGCATTTTTCTGCCGCTCTCGCCTTCATCGAACCATGTGACCCAGAGACGATTCTCTTCTCTCACGGCCGCGGGATCTTCTGTGGCGGGAATGCCTCTCGGTGGCGGCCACCCTCCAAGGTGGCCCCCGGGGTCCGTGCCTTCGTCGGATCCGCTGTGACGGTGGGCTGGACTTAGTGACTCGACTCCAACAAACAGAACAAGGCAGAGGTGATGGTGTGTGACCCGGGGACAGGTCAGCAAAGGCGGTGTCCTCTCTCTCCCCCCCCCTTTGAATCACACTCGTTCTGGGGGACGCCAGCCCCCGGGTCCGGAGCAGCGCTGCAGACGGGTCCTCGTGGCGAGGAACTGAGGCGTCCAGCCAACAGCCACACGAGGGAGCCATCCTGGCGGCGAGTGGCTCCTCCAGCCCGGGTCGAGCCCTCGGATGAGGCAGCCCCGGCCGACAGCCTGACCGTGACCTCGTGAGAGACCCCAAACCAGAACCACCCAGCCCCGTCTCTCCTGGATTCCCGACCCGCAGGAACGGTGGGAGACGACAAACGTGTGGTGCTTTAAGCTGCTAAATTCGGGGGGGATTTGTGACGCAGCCGTAGCTGCTGGTACATCCTTGGCGTCCCTCGCCCGTTCTGCCTGCACGAACGGCCTCGTCGCAGCCAGGGCTCCGCCGTCCCGGCAAATCGGTGGTCCCTCCTCGGAGACGCCCGGAGGCAGAACTGCGGTATCATAAGGATGCGCGTTCTAAACGTTTAAACAACTCTGAGCTAAATTTGAAAGCTTAAATTGGGCTACTGCAAATAACAACTTGAATTATGGTCTTACACATTTTGACTTCAGCCCCTACCCAGCACAGGGAAGCGGGATAGCGGACCATTTAAGAGAAGAGCCTGGGTTCCGCTCCTGCTGTGCAGCCTCAGGCAGGCTGCTTGACCTCTCTGAGCCTCAGCTTCCTAACTCACAAAGTGGGGCTCTTAACGGGACACACCTCACGGGGTGGGGGCAGGTAAGTGAGTTAAGTCCTATAAAACGCTTAGACCAGTGCCGTCCGATAGAACTCTGTGCATAGATGGACGTGTGGCCGCTGAGCCCTGGAAATGGGGCTTGGCGTGAGTGAGGAAGTGAATTTGCAATTTGATAAATTGACTTGAATTCAAATAGCCACATGTGGCTACTGTGTCGGAGGACACAGGCTTGAAACAACACTTGGCAAACAGTAAGTACTTAATAAACGCTTGGCGGGAACATGATCCTGCTGAATCGTCCTCCAGCGTGCTGACTTATGCCCCAGCAGCAGCACAGACGTCACCCCCGTGTCCTCCTAACACCCCGATCCGATCGTGTCATTCCCCTGCTCCAAGCCCTTCCTTGGCTCCCCAGTGACATCCAGACAGCGTGCTGGGTTTGCAAATCTCGCGGCGGTTACAAATGTAGCCCGCTCGGGACTCCCTTTTTCCAGTGGGGGTGGGGTGTTTGTGGTTCGTGTCCACCTTTGCCCTCACCTGCAGCCTGGGGAGGGTGGGGACAGGGTCTGGCACACAGTAGGTGCTTTGTCATGCAAGGGCCTCTGTCACGCAGCCCCTCGCATCTCTGCACCCATCTCTTTGCCGGGTGCTGTGCTCTCAGCCACGCGTGCAACCATCACAGCATCTCAAGCCTCTGAGCCTTTGCCCAGGCTGTTCCTTCCACCTGGAAAACCCTTCCAGGGTTTTTTTCTTTTTTGGAGGAATTTCGAGGCCCCCAGTGGAGTGGGGCGGGGGGCCGTGTGTGGTTTTATTTACGTCTTTTCAGCCAAAGCCGCACCATCATCTCTCGGGTCTCACCTCCTCGGGACACTTCTGGGTCCTTGACGGCGGCAGGCCCACCTGGGGAATGTCTCCCTGAACCTGCCACGTCAGGACCGATGACCGGGACGCGGAGGAGCGGGAACCCCCGTGCGTGGCTGGCGGGAAAGTAAGACGGGCCGGCCGCCATGGAGGAGGGTTTGTGGTTCTCAGAGCGCTAAACGGAACTGTCACATGACCCGCAGCTCAGCTCCTAGGGGTCCACCCGAGGTAGACGCAGGCGTCCAAATGACAACTCGTACGGGAAGATTTAGTGGCACTGTCACAGTGGCCCCAAAGTGGCAACAGCCCAAATGTCCATTAACAGATCCACACAATGTGTCCCCCCACACGCTGGAATATGACGCAGCCGTGAAGAGGAGCGAGGCCCTGACACAGCCGCACGTGGACGAACCTGCACACACGACGCTCAGGGAGAGACGCAGACACAGAAGGACACACGGCGTGTGACCCCATGGACGGGAAACATCCAGAACAGGCAGATCCACAGGCAGAGAGCGGGCTCGTGGTGGCCAGGGGCTGGGGAGGGGGTGAGGGTGATGCTGATGGGGACGGGGTTCATTTTGGGGTGATGGAACGTTCTGGAATTACTGGTGATGGTCGCACAACCTTGTGAATGTACTCAACGCCACCGAATTGTACACCTTAAAATGGTGAATTTGATGTTATGTGTATTTTAGCCCAATCTTTTAAAATGTGCATAGTACAGTGTCTCCCCCGCCCCCACCCTGGCTGCATCCCTGAGGGCAGAGGCCGGAGGCATTCCCCACAGTTGACATTCAATCAGTGTTTGTTGAGTGAATGTATGAACACCTGATCCACAAACACCGGCCTCGGCTCCTCTCGAGACCAAACACTTGGCTCCTTCACCTTGGGGCGAACGCACCCTCCCTTCCCGGCCTGTCACCTCCCGCATCCCTGAACTCTGACCCGGAGTCCTGTCCGGCCTACACCCCCCGGGGGGGCCTGATGCTCTCGGTCTGAATCGCGAGGGAGGTGCAATGAGGCAGGACTAGTCCGTTAGCAAGTAAAACTTTTATTAAATAAATTTTCAGCTTCTCCAGCCCACAGAGAGGCGTTCCGGCCACCAGGGCGGTTTCTCACCCGGCCCGTCGCCCCCCCCGGGGGCCTGCGACCTCTCCAGCCACGAGCTTCGAATAAGTCAACCCGAAACGCCCTCGAGGTCCTCTCCGTGTGTGTGTGTGTGTGTGTGTGTGTGTGGCGGTTTGTCTCCAAAAGTCAGTTTGCAGGTTGAAACGATGAAATTGCCCGTAGCAGAAATAAAGTACATCGTACAAATCACGTCGATCTTCGGTGTGGAGTATAAAAATGATATTTACAGCCAGTAAACATGGACCAGAAGGACACGGGCCACCGCACGCTGCCACCACGCACTGGCAGGCGGGCCTGGCGGGCGCGGGGACACGGGCCGGGTCCCCTCACGGCCCCGGAGCACACGCTTGCACACGCAGACGCACGGGACACAGGCACGCTAGAGTCTCGGAACAATTATCAAACTCCCGGATACGGAAACAAGTCGCTCAGAAGATTTTTTTTTTTCCTTTTCTTCGTTTTTTTGTTTTTTGTTTTTTTTTTTTGCTAGGTTTCTTTTTTTTTTTTTTTTTTCTGGGTCGGTCCACACGTTTTGGTAGAAACAAAAGGGAAAGCTGTTTTTTTTTTTCTTTTTCATTTTTTTGTTTTGTTTTGTTTTGTTTTCTTGAGCTTTTGAAGGTCTCTGGTGCCTGTCCGGCGAGAGGCCCCGCCGGCCGGTCGGACGAGCCCGGTTCTGTGTGCTTCAAGGTGGGTGTCGCGGTCGGTGGCCGTACAGAGGCACCCCACAAGGTCCCCCTCCCTGCCCCGGCTAGGAAATCAAAATCCAGTGCTGTCTGAGTTTGTGTTTGTTAGTTCTGCTCTTCCCTTCTTTGTACCTGCTCAGAAAGACCAAAATAATAATAATAATAAAAAAAAAAAAAAAAGAAATCTTTGACAGAGGTATGTCCGCTGGAGGGACGCTGGGCCGGTGCGGGCCGGGCTGGTCCAGCCGCGTGGCGAGCTTGGCGACGTGGAGGTTCCAGGCTGGTGATCCGAAGGCAGGAGGGCGGCCGCCTGCCCTTGGGAGGGGGCGCCGGGGGTGGCTCCCCCGGACCCCATCTGCCCCCCAAGCTAAGGGCTATTGGTCACATGAGTAAGGCTATGACTGGGGGCATGGCTGGGGGACACAGGGGTCTCCTTTGTGCCTACATCCGGGGAAGGCAGGGCCCTGCGACAAGGCGGGCACGGGGGGGCTCCAGAAGCTGCAGCGAGGACCAGGGACACTGTGGGGGGCCAGGAGGCCTTGGAGGTATATGGCGGCGGCTGCTTCTCCGGCCCCTGGTCTGACACGGCAGTGGGAGTTGGGGTGGGGGGGACACCGGGCTGCCCAGCCCGCCTCAGCCCTTCTTATGTCCCTGCCGAGTGACCGGCCCGGGGCCACCCTCTCTTGGACGGAAGGAAGTCGGAAAAGTTTGGTCCCATGATCTATACTCAAAAAATATATACTGTCTCTAGCTCTATATATATATGCATATATATATATAGGAAAAGTTGCCATTTCGTCAGGGGGGGAAAGCCACCAAGGTCCTGCGTGTGGGGTGGGAGCGAGGACATCTCTCAGGAAGGGGGCGGTGGATCCTCAGCCCCCCCAACTCAGGAGTGTCACCACCACCACCCCCCTCCCCGCCCGCCTGGGGCGGCCGCGAAGCCCTCCCCGCTCCGAGGGGCCAGTCCGGGAGTGGGTCACATTTATAGGAGCAGGGGGCAGGGAGGGGATGGGAGGCTGGTGTCCACACCCGGAGGATGGGATGGAGGGAAAGTCCTGGATCGGTTGGAAGCAGAAGCCTCGGGGGTGGGACGGCCCCTCACCTGGGGGAGAAGGAGGGGCATTAGGGCGCTGCGATGGGGGCGCCGGGCAGACCCGGCCGCCCCCGCTCCCCCCTCAGGGTCCCCCATCTTCTCAGAAGGAGTCCATTTCGGGGTTCGGGGGTGACACCCGGGCCTTGGCACGGACTTGGGGTGTCGGAGGCCGTGTCCTCGCCTGGCAGCTGGAGCATATCTTTCTGCTTATTTGTGTCTCTCTGCCTCGTCCCCCCAAAAAACTCAAGGGGCAGCTTCTCCACCCCCACCGGCCCCACCGGGTCGGTTCATTGAAACTGTGTCTCCGAGCGCTGCAAACAGCAGATGCTCCATAAAGGCGTCGAAACGCACGGATCGCCAGCTGGCTGGCTTCCGGTTGGTGGGGGTCCCGAAATGCACGACCCCGTGACCGGACACCCTCGAATCAGCCGGTGCTGACCCGGCAGGGTTGGGGGGCAGGACGCCCAGCCCCTCGCTGAGCACATACTTGGGCCCTTTTGGTGATGGCAGCGAGAGCGATCAAAAGGGAAAAACTGAAAATGATTATCGAGAGCTCCCCAGCTGGAGGGCCGGGGCCCCACGCATCCTCCCCGAGGCCCCTGGGGGGCGACCTTCAGGAGCCCGTGTCACAGACGAGGCTCGTCAAGGTTTGAGGTCGTTATGTTCCCCCCTAGGCCCTCAGGCTCACTATCCGTTCCCCCGAGGAAGGTGATTTGATGATGGTTGTTCGCTCTGACGGCAAAATACACTTAGAGATTTGTTTGTTTGGGGGGTTTTTTGGGTTGTTTTTGGCACACCGGTGGGCGGGGCAAGCATTCCACTTTCCCATCGACCCACTGGGTGTGAATGACACCCAGTGATGAGCCCAGCTGGGAGATTCACAGGACAGAGGCCCCTCACCACAGCACGCCCCACCCCAGACCGATCCTGGCCTTTCCGGCGAACTCCTATTCATGCTTCAAAACCTTTTGCAGGAAGGATTCCCTAATTGCCCTAAGGGATCACTGGTTTCCCCCGCTCCCCACCGCAATCCCACTCTCGCATCCACGGGAGGCACTGGGGGTGTCTTCGTCCAGCTCTGTCCCCGCCAACCCAACCTGGGGGCCCCTTGTAGCCTCCGGCAGCGTCCCCCTACCTGGGAAAGGTTTGAAACTGAGGAGGGGGTGCGGACCAGACGGGTGGGGCCAGCTCACCTGGGCCAAGCCCGCAGCCTCGGGGCGGCGGGGCGGTCAGTAGGGGTGTCCCGGGTCTTTGGGTCGCTTCAGCTGCACCTTGAGCCTCTTCATGCCGACCTGGAAGCCGTTCATGGCCTGGATGGCGGTCTGCGCGCTGGCCGGGTTGTCAAAGCTCACGAAGCCTGTGGAGACGGGGACCCGCCATGGTGGGCATCGCGGGCGTCTCCCGCCGGCTCGGGGCTCGCGGGGGGCCGGGGCGGGGGGCGGGAGGGCTCGTCAGAGGCCACACAGCAGCCCTGGCCCGCTTCTGACGGCCCCTGGACTTGCATGCCTCTGGGGACGGGGTGCTCACTCCTTACCTGGGTCTGTTCTGCTGAGACTTCCTGTCTGGCGCGAGGGACAGGTGGGGCCTCTGGGGGTCCCGGGAGGGCCGCGTTCTCCCCCCCTCCCCCCCCCCCCCCGATGCCTCCCTCCAGGCCTGGCTGCCAATCTTCTCCCTGCTCTGCGACCTCCATCCTCCTGGGGTCTTGTCTGGCCATCAGACTCTCTCTCTATCTTCGTCTGTCTTGTCGTCTCTGCTCTCTTTCTGTCTCTCTGTCTCTGTCTCTGTCAGTCTTTCTACCCCCAGTCTCCCCGCCCCACCCCCCAGCGCCATCAGGAACCCTCCAGCTCCCCGTCCCTAAGCTTCCACTGCCCCAAGCTCCCTCCGCCTGCCGCCTCGGGGCCGCCTGGTCCTCGCCTCTTGGCCTCACAGGCTCCCCGGGGGGCACGTGGAGCCCACAGCGGCGGGAGGGCCCTCCAGGGGGGCAGGGACACCAGGGCTGTGTGTGGGAGGCCAGGCGGGAGGTCGGGCAGGGAGACGGTGGGCTCAGAGTTGAGGGGTGGGGCCCGCGGGGAGCCGTGAGGGAATCTGGAGCTGGGGGTCCATGTCTTCATATCTGTTATCACCTCTAACCCGCCCTCCATTAGGCAGATGAAGAAACTGAGGCTCAGAGAAGACCTATGACTCCCTGACTCTTGAAAGTGGTTGAGTAGGTTTTCCTCCCAAAACGTCCCACATCCCCCAGGAAGCAGGATACAGAGGAGGGGCCTGGGTGCTGGCGGGGATCCCTTCCTTGCTGTGTGACCTCAAGTGTGTCACTTGACCATTCTGGGCCTCTCTTTCTTCCCTCAGTAAACCGGGGCAATTCTTCCCTTTTAAGCTTGGCTCTAGAGTGTATACAGAGGCACTTAGTAAACAGTCAAGAGTTGGGCTCTTGAATAGGATGGGGTGAGGTTTAGAATCCAAATCTTGGAGTTACAGAGACCTTCTAATCTGGGTTCTGTCTCTTTGCTGCTGTGTGACTTTAGACAAGTTGCCATACCTCTCTGAGCTTTCATTTCCTGTTTCTGGGGACACGGAAGTCCTCCCGAGGTCCACAAGGACCTGCCCCATCCCCTCCCTCCCCTCCCTTCTCCCTCTCTCCCCCTCACTCCTTCTGATCCAGCCACACGGGCCTCCTCGCTGTTCCTCCAACATGCCCGGTCCTGCCCCAGGGCCTTTGCACAGGCTGTTCCCTCCACCTAGACCACTCTCCCCCCAGATTCCCCCATGGCTGGCTCCTCAGCATTCAGGCCTCCATCGAAACATCGCCTCTTCCTTAGAGTCTTCTCCTTTCCCAGTTTTATTTTTCTCCGTGCCCTGTCAGACTCCCTGGCCTGGATCCTACATTCATTTACTTCCGTCTCCTCCCCTCGCCCTGTGTCTTCCGGATTCCGTAGCCAGTGGCCACGCGGGGTTACTTAAATTCATTCAAATCAAATCAAATCAGAAATTCAGTTCTCGGGTGGCCCCGGCCACATTTCAAGGGCTCGGGAGCCACGCGGGGCTGACGGCTGGGCCAGAGAGGATGGAGAGCACGGCCGGCGTCAGAGAAAATTCTAGGGGCCAGCGGGGGGGGGGGTGCCCGAGCTTTGCGAGGACAGGGACTTCTGTGCCCAGCACGGGGCGTGGCACATGGCAGGGGCCCCGGATATCTATTTGGTGAATGAATGAACGAATGGGTGGGTGAATAAATGAATGAGTGTGAGACCCATCTCATGGCCGATCACCGCTTCCCAGGGCGGGGCGGGGGGTGGGGGTGGTGTTGCCGGCCGGGCGGCAGGCGGGAGGCAAGGGGCGCCCGCGACGGTTACTCACCAAAACACTTGCTCTGGTTGGTGGCCCGATCCATAAACACCTTGGACGAGATGATGTTGCCGAAGGGCAGGAACATCTGTGTCAGCTCCGTGTCGCCAAACTCCTGGGGGAGGTGGTAGATAAACAGGTTACAGCCCTCGGGACCTGCAGGTGGGGAGAGAGAGACATAAAGGCCCCAAGGAGAGGAGGCGGCCCCGGGGGGCGCGGTCCCCAGCCGGCGGGGGAGGAGGGCGGGCCGGGGGCGGAGGAGGGGGAGGCGGGGGCGCCGGTCCCTTGCCTGGACGATCCCGCGCTCCGCCACTTGCGAACCTCGGCTGATCTTAGGGCTCCAGATCATTTACGGAATTCAGAGGATTCCCCCCCCCAAAAAAAAAAAAACTGAGCTCAGTCCCTCCACCTCAGGCCCCGGGCAATCCGAAAAATCCCAGACGGCCCCCGGCAGATCCTGAAAGCTCCCCGGGTCATTTGCAAACGTCAGACGAACTGGGCGTTGGGTGGCCAGAAACCCTGCATATCTTTGTGCTGTTTCTCTAACACTGGTTCTAAAATAAAAGGGACGTTTTGAGAAAGCCCAACGATTTCGGAATAAAATAAGGCAGGTCGTTCCCGGGCCCCCCAGTCGCAAAAAGCCGGATAGTTTTCAAAACCTCGGCTAAGCCTCCAAACCTTGGAGGATTTTCAAAACTCAGACGACGCGAGAAGAAAATCCAGTGAAACCAAAAGATGATGCGCCAGTGCCAGACCCCAGGCCGCCTGAAGCCATGGATGAAAAGCTAGGCTATGAAACACGTTTTAAAGGCACCGCTGGCCCTCAAAATCGTCCCTTCCCCGAATAACCCCCAACGCATGTCTGCCTATGAAACGTATAAATAACAGTAGCATTTAAAAACCTTGATTATGCAAAGTCATGACGTCCCCAAACCAGCTGCTTGTCCCACACTTATAGATGATTTTCTCCCACGTCCCCCAAAACAGGGGTAGAAATGCCCAAACCATGGAGAATCCCGACCCCCCCAAGATGAATAAGCCCCCAACGCCCCAAAATACAAAATCCAAGATGATACGTGCGCGCTCACCCCTCACCCTCGTGAGGAGGACCAGGCCTCTGCCTTAACGCTTGCTTTAAAAAACGCAACCGTGTCCCAACACGGAATAATTCTGAGCACAACACGGTTTCGTGATCGCTTCTGGCTACCTCATCTCCAAGAAAACTGGTGAATGCGGAAACCCGTGCCCAGCCGAAATGGATCTTCTGGGAAAACCAAAAGCACACACGCGTGCACGCACAGCTCGGACGCCCGCCGGCAGTCCCAGTTCCCCAAGTGTGTTACGAGCTACCCCGTCCCCATATGGGCTTAACTCCCTCCGATTCCAGAAGGCCCTCCTTCCGCCACTTCACAGCGACTTGCAGGCCGGACCCCTTCCAAGGCCACTTGCGAGTGTCGATTTCAGGTCTTTTCCAGGATAAAGGGCCAGGGTCCCTGGAGGACTCTGGGAGTTCACCATCCGACACTGTGCCACCATTTCTATCAGGCGTCTCTCTCTCTTTCTCTTTTCTTGACGTGTCGCAAAGTTTTTGAATGGTGTACCCCCTGACCCTATTTCCCCCCCCACCCAAGCCCTGTCGTCTGTACTGTGGGGTTTTGCAAACTCTGGGGATTTTCCAGAACGCCCATCTCGTGTTCTAGCAGCACTGGCTGCGTTTGAACCAGCTTTCACCCGCTCCGCCCAGGCCCCGGAAGGGAGACACTCAGGTCCGAGCCACCCAGGAAACAGTGGCCGGAGGCAGCCGAGCCCTGTCTGAAGCTCCCACTGGCTCTGTCCTTTTGGTGGGGGGGGGGGGGGAGGCTCCTGTGGGGGAGGACGGTGTGGGGGGGGGCATGTGAAAGGCCCGGGCCCATTGGGGAATTCTGGAGCTGCCAAATCCTCATGTTGCTGCCGTCTCTGACTCTAACCACGGAGCCCCCTGGAGACACAATATCCACGAGGATGGGGTAGCGGCTGGTTGGAAGAGCCAGGAACCCCTCGGCCCAGGGCTCCCCTCCAAAGCTCAGCTCCTGTGCGCTGGCAGGGTCCCTCCTTCTAAGGCTGAGGGCAAGGGAGACCCTGGGCAGAGCCTCACAGAACTCAGTCTGCGGGCCAGGCCCTCCGCCCAGCTTCCCTCACCATGGGGTGACCTGGGGTGTGTCTTCCAGCCCCGTCCCCACCCCACTAGATGGATTAGGGAGAGGCAGGGACTCCCAGGTGCTGAGGGCCCGCAGTGGCCGCTGCTTACCCCCCAGTAACGTGTCTTGGCACAGATGGTCGCCGGTGTGGCAGATGGGGAAACTGAGGCACGGAAGTGCCTTCCTTGTGACGTCACGAGTCAGAACTGGGTGGATTTGAATCCTGGCTGTCCGACTCCAGAATCTACCTCCTCCCTCCCTCGACTTTACCGTAGAGGCCTCAGTTTACCCGAGATATCTCATCACCCCACCCTCCCCAACCTCAAAATGAGTTTCGTCTCCTCCAAAAATGCAGCTCGGGAGAGGGCTGCTGGTGGTGGCGGGGTCACTGGCGTTCCACTTTCCGGAGGGGAAACTGAGGCTCAGAGAGGGGGATTCAGGCCGGGGCGGGGGGGGGCGTCCTGCAGGTGGAGGGGGCGGTCAGAGGGCGGGGCGGGCGCCCAGGGGAGGTCGCGGCCCCCTCACCTTCTCGCTGCTGCTGCTGCAGGAGGGGCGGCGGCTGGGGGACGCTGTGCGCGATGGGCGTGATGGCCGCGGCGGGGTACATGGCTGCGGAGACGGGGGGACACACGGCCGAGGCCACCGTGAGACCCGCGGGCCGCCCCGGCGAGGCACAGGGGGCGGAGCCAGGACGCGAGGGGCGGGGCCACGACTGGGGGCGGGGCCAGGACCGGGTCTGGGGGGACGGGCGTGGCCACAGCTGACGGTCGGGCTGGGGCGGGGCCGAGGTAACAGAACCACGGAAAGGGGCGGGGTCAGGGCTTGGGCAGGACCAACGGTGGGGCTGGAGGGGCGTGGCCATGGCTGAGGGCGGGGCCAAGGCAACTGGGCAGAGTGGGGCGGGGCCAGGACTTGAGGGGCGGGGTCATGAGTTGAGGGGCAGAGCCATGGCTGAGGGCGGGGCCAAGGCAGGCCTTAGGAAGAAGAGCCAGAGATGGGGGCGTGGCCTTGGCAGAGGCGGGGCAGGACCAGATGCTGAAGGAGGGCGGGGCAGGGGCGGGGCCGATAGCTGGGATTGGGCGAGGGCCAGAAGTAGGGGGCGTGGCTAGGAACAAGAGGGAAGGCCGAATGAGAGGGCAGTCTCTGAGGGGCGGGGCCAGATCTGGGCGTGGTTAGGGGCGTGGCTGGACAATGCGGGAAGCGGGGACAATGGGCGTGGCCTCCCTGGGGCGTGGCCTCCCTGGGGGTGGAGCCTCCCTGGGGGCGGGGCCTGGTGGGCGGGGTGGGGCCAAGCTGCCTCCCTACCTGTGTACTGCTGGACTCCGGAGAATGCGGGATGGAGGGTCTCGGCCACGGTGGGGCTCTGAGCTGCGGGGTAGACCGAGGGGCTGAGTGGGGCGGGGGCAGCAGAAGTCTTCCCCATCCACCCCGATCCTTTACAGCCGAAAGGAGAGCAAAAAACATCCGCCCCCGCTTCACCTCTGTGTAAACCTTTTACAAGCATGAGCCCATTTTACAGGCGAGGCGACTGAGGCTCAGAGAGGTGAAGCAGACGGGCACAGGGCCACTCAGGAAATGGCAGAAGCTGACCTGGAATCCAGATCACTCCCATCTCTCTGCCCACCCTGACCCCCTCCTCCTCCTCTATCTCTGGATTCTCCAGGACTCCAGGCCTGTGCTCCAGCTCGCCACCCACCCTCATCCCTTCCCCTCTCTCCCTCCCACACTTCATCACACCCCCTATGGATCCCCCGTGTGGCTGTGACCCTCCCACTGCCTCTAGGGGAGGAGGCAGGGGAGGAGAGAGGTTGTCCAGGTCACCGGAGACGGTGAGTCTGGGGAAAATTCAGCCAGAATATTCTGCTGGAGTAGAGAGAGGTTGCTAGAAGATGGTGGGGGGAGTGTGACTCTAAGGGGGTCGCAGGAATGAATTACTTTGTAGAGATGGATGGATTCTGTATCTTGACGGTGGTGGTGCGTACATGAATCGATCCTGTGATAAGATGGCATAGAACCACATACACACACACACACACACACGAGTGCAGGCAACCCGAATAAGGCCTCCAGCCCCAGCTGAGTGCATCGCCCTGTACCAATCGCAGTGTCCCGGTCTTGACAATGTGCTCTGGCGATGCAAGATGTTACCATCAGAGGGAGCTGGGCGAGGGGTACCACGACCCCTCTGTGCTATTTTTGCAACTCCTTGGGAGCGTCCAGTCATTTGAAAATAAAAATAGAAACAGATTCTCCTCGCTGGTGGAGACACAGATTGACTTCCCCTGAGCGAGGCGCTGGAAGATGTTTGCCTCGAAATGGTGGTAGAGAGCAGAGAAAGGGGAGACCTCTGCTTCCTGAGGGCAGGGCCCGGTGCAAATCAGCATGTGGTCAACACTGAATGAATGAATGAATGAATGCGAGTGCTGCTATCTTCCCAAATGGTAACAATTAATAATTAAGACCGATGGTGCTGGTCTTGCTACCAGGTGATGCATTAAGCATTTTATATGCTGGTTGCATTGTCAGTGCAACCTCACGAGATGACCACTGTTATTCGCCCCATTTCCCAGAGGAGCAAACTGAGGCTCAGAGACTTAAAGAAACCACCCAGGGCCACCGAACCGGAATTTGAACCCAGAAATGTCTGGATGCCCAGTTCCTCTGTTTAACCTCTTTCTCTGTGCCCACAGCTGTGTCTGTTCCGCTGCGATTCCTCTGTCCTGCCCCTCTGTTCCCTGGGCACCAAGGCATGGGGACTCATGCACCCTCCCTGCCACCTGAGTTACCTGGGTAGGGCACAAGGCCATTGGCATATACGGTTTCCAGGGCCGGGTGCCCGCCAGGAAAGGGCACAACCCCCGCGAAGCCGTTGGTGATGGGAGCCACGAGGCCGGGCACGGCGGCCGTGCTGAGCAGCGGAGGTGAGTGTAATCCTGCAGAGCGGAAGAGGGTCATGGGGCGCCCGGTCCTGGCCTGGCCCTACCCGCCCGTCCTCGTGACCCTGGTGGACTCTCACCGGAGGCAGGGGCGATGGGTGTGGCAGGCAGCCCGTTGAGGCTGACGGCACCGATCTGCTGGATGTGGCAGGGTGAGAAGGCCACGCCAGGGCTCAGGTAGCTGCCCGAGGTGGACAGGACTGTCGTCTGCTGCTGCATGAGCTGGGGGTGGAGAGGGAGTCAGCGTGCACAGTCAGGGTGACGCCTGCCCCGAGATCATGGCTCAGTGAGGAGGCCGGGTCCTCTAGTAACTAGGGGGAGTCAGGCTGGGGTCATGGCTCACTTGAGACTTGGGGCTCAGCCTGGGATCAGGGCTCAGTCAGGAATTTGGACTCAGTCTGGGATCAGGGCTCAGTCTGGGATTCGGGCTCAGTCAGGAACTTGGGCTCAGTCTGGGATCAAGGCTCAGTCAGGAATTTGGACTCAGTCTGGGATCAGGGCTCAGTCTGGGATTAGGGCTCAGTCAAGAATTTGGGCTCAGTCTGGGATCAGGGATCAGCCAACATTGAACTTAGCCAGGGTTCAGTCTCAGTTTGGAGTCAGCCTGGAATTGGAGGTTTAGCCAGAGGTGGGGCTAATCCAGATTTGGGGCACACCCAGGATCTGGGGCTCAGCCAAGGTTGGGTCTTCATTTGAGACTGAGGCTCAGCCCAGGGATGGGGCTCAGGCTGGATTTAGGGGCTCAGGCTGGGTTTAGAGCCTGAGCCTGGGGTCATGTCAGTCCAGAGTTGGGGTTCAGCTTGGGCTCGGGACTCGGTTCACGGTTGAGGGCTCAGCTGGGATTGGGGCTCAGCTACAGCCAGGATAGGACCCCGAGTCAGAGACTGGCCAAGAGACGGAAAGATGGGAGATGAGGCAGAAGAACGGATGGAGAGAGAGGGAGCCGGAGCCGGACCCCCAGCGTGGCCCAGGAGCCTGGCCGGAGACAGAAGCGCGCCCGCTGGGCTCACTCACAGCCTGGGCGTAGGCGCTGTACGGGCTGAGGGGCAGTGTGAGGGATGGCGTCAGGATGCCCAGCTGGCCCACCATCTGCTGCATGCGCCGCAGCGTCCGCTCCTTGTCCGTGTCGGCAAACTTGACCACCAGGCTGGAGGAGGCGCCCTGCAGGGGCGGCACAGGCAGCGAGGGGAAGAAGGAAGGAGGTGGCCAGGACCCTCGGGCCCCTTGGGTGAGGGGTGTAGGGGTGAGGGGTGAGGGGCGTGGATGGCAGCAGCTGGCAGCCCTGCCCGCGAGCCCCCAGCAGCAGGCGCCGCATCGAGGACGGCCTGGAGATGAGCATTCCGGGCCTCGCGCCTGACTGTGCAGCCCCCTGTGTGCACAGGCGGGGTGTCCAGGCCCAGGGGGCTTGGAGGGCGCAGTGGGAAACCCTGTCTCTCATCCACACTCTCAGAAACAGGTGGAGAATCCAACCGCTGGAGAGGAACAACGGGGACCCGGAAGGGCGACCCGATAACTGTCACCCCCACCTGAGAAGAGGTGAGAATCCAGATGCCAAAGGGGAATAATGGGGCGCAGGTGGAAGACCCCGTAACTGACACCTTGCCCCTGAGAACGGGGGAGACTCCGGCATCACAGAGGTTGACATGCCCCCTTTGACGGAGAGCTCACTCCCTACTATGCCCGCCAGTCCCATCACTGGACAGCGCCGAGCAGGAGGAGGACCAACCTGTGCTGGGCTGAATCCTGCCCCTGAAGGGCCTAAAGCTCACGGGCGAGCACGCAGAGGGCGAGGGAGGGGCGGCTCTGGGACGGCCTGCCCTTCACACCAGTTCTCGAGAACGACCAGGAGAGGAGAGTCGGGTCTCCAAGGCTCCCCCGGGGCAGCTTTGGATATTTATGTACAGTGATGGTGGCCCCTGGGCCTCCTGCTGGGGGACAGGGCCACATCCACACGTGGGTGGTCCACCCCAGCCTTGAACCGCTGCAGACCGCAGGCTCCAGGTTCTAGTCTTGCCCCCTGCACATGCCCTCCTCTGGCCCCGAGGGGACATTTCCAACCGAGCTGGCCCCTCCCCCCCCCCCCCGCTGAAACCCTCGGTGGCTCCCCACTGCCACAGGAGCAAGCCCGGGTCCTCGGTGGCCGCATGCCCCCAGCCCTCCTCTGCCTGCTCCCCTGGGGCTGCCTGTCCCCCCTCAGTCTCATGTCCCTCTGCTGGCCTGGCCACCCAACCCACCCTCAGGTCTCCCCACTGGGACACCCTCTTGTGCACTCACACACGTGCGCACCCTCACTATTCATGCTCACGCTCTGCATATGCTCACACACATATATGCACACTCGCCATGCGTGCTCACATATGTGCACGCTCACACACATGTATGCGTGCTCGCTGTGCATGCTCACACACACTCACACACATACGTGCACGCTCATCATGCATGCTAACATACACACACATATACACACGTTCATCATGCATGCTCACATACACACACATATACGCATGCTCGCCATGTGTGCTCACATATGTGCACGCTCACACACATGTACACACACTTGCTGTGCGTGCTCACATACGCGCACACTCACACACATATGTGTGCTCACCGTGCATGCTCACATACACACATATATGCTCACCATGAGCACTCACATACACACACAGTCACACACGTACACACATAGCTACATGCACCATGCATGTTCATGCTCACATACACATGCATATTCACCATGCATGCTCACAGACATTTGCGCACACATACACAGGCATACCACCCACACACTCACCCTCTATACTCACATACATTCATACACTCCCAAAGACGTGCACACATCCACACTCACCACACATACACACAGCAGTGCATACACGCATTCACACGCATACACACTCACATGTGCACAATCGCACATGTATACACATAATCGCATTCAGTCATATTCACACACGTGCTCACTTGTCCACATCACACACACACACTTGCTCTCACACACACCTATAGATGCACATACGTGCACTTGTTCCCCCCACATCACCCAGGCATGCTCACACTCACACACATGCACTCATGAACACTCACATGCATCAGCACACAGGTGCCCTCACCTACATATATAGTTGCACAAGCACTCACACACTAGCTCATGCATGAACACATCCATTCATATTTACACACACCTCATGTGCACACCAACGCTCACCTACTAACAATCACATTCACCCACGTGCACTCACACACACGCACACCCATGTATAAACACACCCATGCAGTTGCCTACATACACACTTGCCCACATGCACTCCCACAAGGCACTCACAATATACAAATGCATACGCACTAGTACACACGTGCACATTTATCCACACACATTTACACACACACCTCGTGTGTGCACTAAGCTCACCTACTAACAATCACACAGGCACACAATGCACTCACACACACAGGCATGCATGCACACCCACACCCCTAGACACACCCACACATGTGCACAGAAACACACACATGCAGCCACACACTCGCGATACATCCATGCACACCCCACACTTACTTGCAAGCACACATACACACGTGCACGATCACACACGTGTGTACACCCACTCACACCCCTGTCAGGGACTGCCCCCTTTCTCCACCTGTGTCCTCTCTACCAGGTGCCTGGGCGCAGGGACGGGCCTGGCCATCGTGGGCAGCGCGGCTCCTACTCACCGGCATGGTCTGGCTGCCGTGCAGCGCGTGGATGGCCGCCTGAGCCTCCGTGTGCGAGGAGAACTTCACGAAGGCACAGCCTGCTCCGAGAGAAGGAGAACGGGTGAGGGGCAACCGGGTCTTTCCCGGCGGTCAGGGGCCACAGGAGGGGGGCTGGGAGCCCTGGACGGGCAGCCAGAAATCAGACAGTCGGACACAGAGGCAGCCAGTCATTTGTACAGACAGACAGCTGGACAGTAAAGGATCAGACAGCAGGACAAGCACACAGTCAGTCGGCCATAGAGCTGGACAGTCAGCCAGTCAGTCGGAAAGCCGGCCAGCCAGCCAGCCAGCTGTTTGTCAGACAACAATCTGATGGACAGTGGGAGGCAGTGCACAACGGGGGAGGCAGGTTAGACCAAGTGAAGGGGACAGGTTTCCAGAACAGCCGCCAACACCAGGAGACCCAGGGTTGTAATCAGATCTGCAGAATTAAGGTGGCAAACCATCAAACACAGACACGGAGAGATACAGTGCTGTGGGCTCATGCGGGCAGAGTAACACGCAGACCCAGACAGATGCGTGACCAGAACCGGAGAGACGGGGAGAGCCCAGGCAGGGCAGATCCAGCCGGCCGGTCACACAGGCAGAATTGGCTGGACAGACAGCCAGAGACCACCAGGCACGTGCAGACCCAGACAGAAATAGCCATTTGGACACTCAGGCAGAAGGAGTCAGGGACTAAGAGACACAGTCAAGGTGACACTCAACCCTAGTCACGCACATCAGTGGGCAGACAGGAAAACAAGCCATTGGAGAGCATTAAAGCGTCATTCCGAGAAAGTACAGCCATACGGGAATGGTGGACTAGGGAGGGTGAGGCGGAAAGACAGGCCACAGGTCACGGGCAAATCCAGAGGCCAGCAGGTGGACGCAGGCAGCCCCACACGGACAGGGGCACACAGGAAGGACCAGGTGGGACCCGACCATCTCCACCCCTCCCCTGCACCTCCCAGCCCGTCCTGCCCTCCCACGTGCCTGACCCGGCCTCCAGATCCAGCCCCACCCCTCGTGGGCCTGACCCCGCCCTTAGGAACCAATCCCACCCTCTCATACTCCAGGCTCCGCCCCCAGGAGCCAGCCCCATGCCAGCTCCGCCCTCCCCAATGCCTGCTCCGGCAGGCCAGGCCATGCCCACATGACCAAGCCACGCCCATCCTGCCGGTCCCACCCCACGTGCCTGGCCACGCCCCCAGATCCAGCCCCACCCCCCTCGTGGGCCTGGGCCCGGCCCTAGGAGCCAATCACATGCTCTCATGTTCCAGGCCCCGCCCCCAGGGGCAGCCTCGCCCTGCCGGCTCCACCCTCCCGAATGCCTATCCCTGCCTGCCAGGCCACGCCCCCAGGACCAAACCCCACCCACACTGCCCATCCCGCCCTCCCACGTGCCTCTCCCTGCCCCAGCAAGCCCCGCCCCCAGGAGCTAGCCCCACCCCCTCATTACCCAGCCCGCCCACTGTGTGCCAGGCCCCGCCCCTGGGGCCAGCTCCGCCCCTCGGGACCAAGCCCCGCCCCCGAGCTATCACCTTTGCTGCTGCCGTCAGGGCCCCGGAGCACGGTGCACTCGTCGATGACCCCAAAGGGCTGGAACAGCCGCAGCACGTCCTCCTCCGACTGCTGCTTGTTCAGCATCCCCACAAACAGCTTCCGGTCCCCTGTGGGCGGAGACACCCCTCAGCCGAGTCCTGGGTCCCTCCAACCCAGAGCGGAGGCAGCAGGGCGCACAGGGGCCAGGCAGTCACCGTCTGCCGGACGAGTCGGGGCGTGTGTGTGCACAGGACCCCATCTGGTGGGGTTGGGTGGCGCCCGGCTGGAGGCCCCGCTGGGCCCTGCCCAGGTCCGAGGCTGGGGGCTAGTCTGCGCCCGTCTCTCCCGTGGGGGACACTGGAGCCCCGCCCCCTCGGGTTACTGTGCTGCTCCCCTGTAATCAGGACCGTGGCAGCGTCTCTCAGGGATGGAGAGCTGGGTTGCTATGGAAACCCGTTCTCTGGCAGCTGTCACTCATGGGGGGTGGGAGGGAAGCGGAGAGTCAGGGAGAGAGAGATGGGTGAGAGACAGGGAGAGACTGAGATAGTCAGAGAGAGTCACACAGAGAGGAGCAGAGAGAGCACCAGAGAGACAGAAGGAGAGAAAAAGATAAGGAGAGAGAACCAGAGATCTGGAGGGAGAGGGGGAAAGAGAGAGAGGGGAGAGAAAGAGAGGGAGACAGGCAGGCCCCACCCCTCTAATCCCTGACCCACACTGGCAGCCTGGTGGGAGAGAATGAAAAAGGCTCCCAGCCCAGAAGGGCCTTACCAGGCTCCTACACATACACAGGGGTCCTAACACCCTGGCCCAGATACCGCCCCCAAGGCTGGCCGCTCTCCCTCAGCCCCGAGTCCACCTGAGATGGGGAGGTGGAAGGAAAATCTCCAAGGATGCTCAGCCTTGGATCCCCCCCGGACAGCCGAGCATCGCCCCATGGGTGCACCCCCGCCGTGCAGTCCCGCGCCATGCAAACACCAGACCCCCAGCCTGCATGCCCACACACCCAGCCTGGAACAGCCAAGCACACACGCTCGAACATACACGCCCACGCCGGGCTCTGAGACGTGCACACGGGCGGGCAGGCACCCCCCCCCCCCCCCGCAGCAGCGCAGACACATGCACGCCCAGGCCTGCATACTCGCATGCATCTGCACACGGGCGTGCCCGGGTACGCATGCTCATGTGCACACGCACGCACTTGCCCAGACGTGCAAACACACACACAGCCCAGAAAGCCATCCCCGGCCCTTCCCGGACCCCATCCTTCGGGCCAGTGGCCACGGAGAGATGACAACTACCTCCGCGGCTTTCGCTGTCCGCAGGCTTCACCTGGATCGGCCGCGCCATCTGTGGAGAGAGGGGGGAGGTCAAGGTCGGCGGTGGAGGTAGCGTGGGTGGGGGCTCCCCCCGAGCTCTGCACCCACCTTCCCAGCCTCAGCATCCCTCCCACCACTGGCAGCAGCTACGCCCCAGTCAAACCAAACGACACGTGGTCCCATCTACAGGGCTTCGCTCGTGCTGTCTGGAAAACTCTTACTCTGCCTTCAAAACCCCATGACAATATCCCTTCCTCCAGGAAGCCTCCTTGCCTCCCCGAGGGTCATAGAGGGTTTGTGAAGATGGCTCAACTCCTCGGGTCCCTGTCCGTGATGCCACTTGGCAGTCGTCTCATCAAGAACTGGGGGTTGTTTCCCCTTTTGCCCCTGGACTTGGACGCGTGACTCCCTCTGACCAATAGAAAGTGGTGGAAGTGAAGTCGTGGGGGCTCCGAGACTCGGCCTCAAGAGAATTCGCAGGTTCGACCGAGGACCCGTGATGCGGCCAGGGGGACAAGCCCAGGCGAGCTGCTGGGGGACGGGAGACCTTGTGCCCAGAGAGGCCCCGCGGACAGGCAGGACATGGGAGTGAGGCCGGCCCATCCCTGCCGGCCCTGGTCAAGCCCTAGCTGACTGTGGCTGTGTGAGGACCCGGGGGAGACCAGCCGAAGGACCGGCCAGCTGCGCCCAGCCTGGGCTCACCAAGCCACAGAATCATGGGCAGATCAAATGGCCTGGGGTCTGTTACTCAGCAGTAGCTGACTGATACAGGGAGGCAGCCACCTTAGTCAGCTCCCTGAGCCTTGGTGGGACGACTGTCACACCCCAGTGGACAAGCCTGCCGTCTGGACTCACTGTTCTGGACACTTCCGTCCCCTCTGGCTGGCACTGAAAATGACGTTCAATAGAGGAAATGCTCCCCTAAACGCCACCCCCAAACTTACCCCATTGTGACTATGAGCTAATGTGCATATTTGAGAACAGACTTGAGCCATGGGCGATGGGGCCGGCATTTGCTTCTCCACCCCTCCTAGGAGAATCATCCTCCCAACGTGGTGTCTCTGGCGAACTCCTACTCATCCTTCAAAACCCAGCTCAAAAGACCCCACGCAGGCAAGCCTTCCACCCCTCTGGCTTCCTTCCTCCCTCTGCCTCAGGGCAGGAAGTGTCTCTGTCTTGCTCTGTCTCCCTCCAGACTGGGGACCGCAGCATCACGCCACGGAGGCAGAGTACGTGAAAGGATCAGAGGAGCTTGCTGGACCCAACTGCCCAGAAGGAAGGCCTGGTTCTGCCTCTGTTTCACAGACGTCAAAATCAGTTACTCATTATATCCACCAAGGTCTTGGTGGGTGAATCGAGGCTCGAAGTCTTCCTGGACTTCAGATTTAGGGATCTTTCCACCCGCTCCTGTGAGTAGAGACCCCTCCCCAACTTTCGACCCCCCCCAAATCTCCTTCCCCATCTCTCAGAGCCTGTCCCGGCTCGGCACCCCCTTCCCCTGGGCTCCCTCCCCAGGAAGATCCCCCTCCTCCCTCTAGCTTCCGCTTTCTGAGTCCTCTCCCTGTGTCCCATCCCCCTCCCCTTTCTGATTCGGTCCCCCTCTCTGAGTGTGTGTCCCGGGCACACATGGGCCGCCTCGATGTGAACTGAGACTTGGGAGCCCCGGAACCGGAGAGGCCTCTGTCTCCCCCACCCAGGGGTCCCCAGTCCTCCCAGCCCAACCTTCCCGCCATCCAGCCGCATCCTCAGAGGGCCCCAGACCACCCGGGAAAGGCCGACCCCCATCTCCCTCCCCCCCCCCCCCACACACACGTCCCGGGCCCGCTCCACCTGGGTACCACACCTCGCTAGCTGGAGACAGGACGGGAGATTATGTCAACCACTCGCTGGGCTGGGGGCAGACTGAGGTGGCGAAGGGCGGTGGGGGGGAGGGGGCACCTGCGCTCCAGCCTCCTGCTCCCCTCACCCCTCCCACGCCGCCTCCGCTGGCCCTCACCTCCTCCCCGCCTCCCCCCCCCCCCCACCCCGGACTCCCCAGCACCTTGGGCAGATGAGGATGGGGTTGCCATGGCAACGCTGATTCACCACACGGAAGCTGGCAATTGTTGTTGCCATGGAAACTGCCTCTTAGGGGCGAGCCCAGCTCCTGCCTCGCACAAAAGAGATATTTAAATATAATCTCGAGATGGATGAGCCGAGGGAGGGAGCGAGGGAGGGGGGGCCGCGGGGAGGGAACCTGCCCCCATCACCGCGCCCTCCGCCCCCACCCCATCCTCCGGGCCCCGGGTACCGGCTCCGCATCTCCCCCGCCCCCCGGCGGAGCCCGGGACCTTCCGCCTCCCGCTGGGAGGCCCCTTCCCCTCCTGGGTCGGCTCGGCGCGCGGAGGGGGTCCCGGTCGGGCCCCCGAGATGCCAGGTGGGCAGCCCCCTCCTCTCCAGCGCCCCCCTCGAAAGCCAGGCTCCGAGGCCCGGCCTCCCGCACCCCGCGGCCCCGCGGCCCGCCTTACCCACCGGCCTGGAGACGCGCGCCAGGCTGGCCTCCACGTGCCGCCGCCGCCCGGCCGGCCCTGGGCGCACAGGCGCGCACACGCCGCACCCCGCGCCCGCGCCCCGCGCCCCGGCGATCCGCCCGCCGGAGGCCGGGCCTCCCGCACTGCCCGCCGGCCCCGAGGAGGCGCGCCCGGGGGAGCTGGGTCTCCCCGCACCCCACCCCTCCTGTCGCCCCTGCCCGCCCATCTGGCTCTGCCCACCTCCTTCCGGCTCCCTCTCTCCATCTGTCCCACCGAGGTCTCTGCAGAGTGCCCCCCTTCCTCCTCCACCTTCTCTGGCTCCCCATCGCTGCAACCCTTCCCTGCCCCCTCCCTTCCTCTTCTCATTTATTCTACGACATTCTGGGTGTGCCCCATGCTGAGTAATTTTGCAACCCTGGGGAAGATCCCTCTAGTCTGGTGGCTGGGGGGGGGGGGGGACAGAGGCAGACAGACACTCCCGTTCCCATGGGGTCAGGGTTGAGGCGGAAGGAGGGATCAACAGCTGGGAGAGCATAGAGCAGAGAACAGTGAAGAGCCAAAGGCTATCTTAGGGCTGCACTGGAGATGGAAAATCTGCAGTGGGTTTTGAAGTATGAGTAGGAGTTTGTGGGCGGGAGACACTTTCTCGTGCTGGAGCAATACCTACATCCACGGATTCATTTAATCTCCAAACAACTTTATGAGATGGAGACATGCCCATTTTACGGATGGGCAAACCAGAAAGGGAGAGGAGAAAGCCAGAAGCAGAGGCCTGACCTCCTGTGGGTTTCCTCAGGGTCCTCTGCAGACCCAGCCACTCCTCAAGCCCAGGGTCCTGGGGGCTGGGGCTCTGGGAGTGTCTGTGTCTTTGGAGTGGGCATGCAGTAAGTCACTGAGGTCCGGTCCTTGCTCTGCCCCCCAGCTTTTGCTGGGTGACCTCAACCAAGCCATACACCACTGGCAAAACAGGCTTCCTTGTGTCTGACTGTGTGTATTACAGATGGGGAAACTGAGGCTGCTGGGGAGGGACTGTAGGAGGAGCCCCCCGAGGCCAGGCCGGGGCCCCAGAGATGCTCCTGGATTTGCAAGGTTGTGCCTTTGGAAGGTGCAGGAGCCCAGGGGAGGCTTTGATTGGGTTGTTTCCGGGGGGCGTGGAGGGGAAGGCAGCAGATGGGACCCCCTCTGGGCTGCCCAGGTCACCATCCCAGCCTCCTCCCCTCCCACCGGGGCCCAGCGCAGCCTGTGTGAAACACGCCGACCAAGCCCCTCTCCTGCTCTGCACGCTGCTGTGGCTCCCTATTGCCCTGGGAGGAACGTGCCAGCTCCTCGTCCCGGCGTTCGAGGCTCCCGCGCTGCTCAGCCCAGCTCCTCCCCGCTCCTCCTCCCAGGCCCCCAGGATGCTGCTGTCGAAACGGTCCGGCTGGAAGGCGCCCCTCGGCTCCCCATGCTCACCCCACAAGGCCCCCTCAAAGGCACCTTCCAGGCCCTCCATCCCCTCCACTTGCTTTGCTGCAGCCCAGCCTCGATGAGGGTGCGTCCCCGTCACACACGCCGCCCTTCTTTGGGGCGACCTCCTGGGGGCTGGGGCTGAGGGGCTCGGCGTCCCCCGAAGGCCCAGCACAAGGTCGGCAAAGGACACCCCAGACGAAGCCGCTGTGGATGCCGGGCTCCTCGGAGAGCGGGGCCAGCCCTGTCCCGGGGCCAAGAGCTGCCTCGTGCTGGCCCAGCGCCCCGCGGCCACGCCACCCCCAGCTCACGGCCACAGCAGGCTGGGAAAGACCACCGGCCCGGAGTCCCGGCCTCACGCCCAAGACCCTTCATCCATTCATTCATTCAGCCATCCATCCATCCATTCATTCATTCGTTTGTTCATTCATCCATTCATTCAATCAATCATTCAACCATTCGTTCAATCATTCATTCATTCAACCTTTCCTTCATTCATTCAACCTTTCGTTCATTCAAGCGTTCGTTCAATCATTCATTCGTTCAATCATTCATTCAAACATTCATTCATTCACTCATTCATTCCTTCACGGTGTGCAGATTTGCTGAGCTCTGGTTCTGGGCTCCACGCCTGGCGGGTGTCACCTCACAGACTCCTTAACGCTCCCTCGATCCCATCTTACAGATGAGGAAACTGAGGCCCGGGGAGTCAAACCATTAGACGTTGGGACCTGAGGGCCCCTCGCGCACTCCCAGGTCCAATTGACGCTGAGCCGGATGTGGGGGCAGCTCCTGCAGAGGGGGCCACCTCAGGGACCCCCGTGTGCACAGAAGGGGCTTTCAGGAGGGGCTCAAGGGAGACTCACAGCTGGGCAGAGCAGCCTATCCCTTCCAGATGCGCCAGATGTGGGGCGTCCCTCACCCCCAGATCTTCCCGAAGAAAGACTCAGCGTTGCCTCCAGCGGCCATCCAGGAGCCGGGAGCTGGACCACCGCCCCCGGGGGACCCGGTCCATCGCCAGGAGCCCCGTCTGGGGGTCGGCAGCCCCGCGAGGAGCCTCGGCTGGAATGGGAGGCGCCGCCCAGCATGGGCCCAGGCTCCCGCCGTCCATCCCCGGCTCTATTCTGGGATTCTGTTATTCAATGTAGGATCCTATTCCAGAAGGCTGAGATGTGTTTAAACTGCGTCCCCCACGGATGCCGCTGTCACACTCAAAGAGGGGACTGGAAAGGGGGGGGTGTCACTCGCATCAGAAAGCAGCATTATGGGAGGGGGCTTGGCTGTGCCGTAGTCCGGGGAGAAGCACAGAGCCAGCAAGTGGTGGGGGTCACCCCTCCTGGTTTTTAGAGAGAGAAGAAGGCACAGTGTCCACTCCATCCTGTCTCCCCCCCACACACACACGGGGGTTTTCTGGGGGGGGAGCGGGGACAGGAGAGACGGTGGCCGTCATGGTCTCTGGCGAGACCCGGCTCTGCCCCCCAACTGCCTGGCTGTGTCACCGTGCGGCCCGGGAGCCGGCTCGGGGCTGCTCCATCTCGGGGCGAACCTTGAGTGGCTGCCCTGTCATCCCAAGACGCCTGGGGAGGGGGCTCAGCCGGCTGCGCTCAGATGCTCTGACAGGGGAAGGGGACCATCCGCCCCTGCGCCCCCGTCTGCTCCTCATGCCACCTGCCCACGAGCCTCCAGTCCCTGCTGTGACGGTGGGGTCCCCAGGGGAGGGCAGCTCACCCCCAAAGTCAGCCCCTTCGCTGGTCCACACACTCAGGGATCAGAATCCTGAGCACATGCCCGACGGAAATGCGGCACGCGTCCACCAACAATGAAATGCGGACAAGGATCTCTACGCCTAACAGCAAAAACGAGAAACAATGCGAATGTCCACCGGCAGGAGGATGCATGAATAAAGTGTGTGGTCACCCCGTGGAATACTACACGGCCATGAAAAAGGGCCAGCCACCGACGCCTGATGCTGAACGTTATCAGCATCAGAGAAGTGAAAAAACTGCAGGCGGGAAAGACTACATATAATACAATTCTGTGCATATTACATTAGAAGGAAACCAGAAAGAGCCATCTAATATTTCAGGCTAAGATAGTGAAGAAAAGCAGGGGCCGGTTATCGTAAAAGTCAGGAGAGCTGCTCCAACAGGACACTAGGGGGCTCGGCCCTGGGAACACGGGCACGCCAACTGCGCAGTGGTAACGGGGTACTTGCTCTATAATTGTGTCCTATGCCCGTCTCTCTAAGTGTGTGATACTTTTCATTGCTCGAGACTCCTCACCTCTCCCCACCCTCTGAGCCTCGTCAGAGACCTCGAACCCCAAAATCTAGATGTGTAACGACAATGCTTCATGTTCCTGGGTCTAGAACATTCTGGATCCGTGCTGTCCAATATGATAGCTGATCTAGAACATTCTAGGTCTGTGCTGTCCAAAACAGAAGCTGACTCCTAGTCTGGAACATTCTAGGTCTGCATGGTTCAATATGGTAGCTGACTCCTGGTCTAGAACATTCCAGGTCTGCATGGTTCAATATGGTAGCTGACTCCTGGTCTGGAACATTCCAGGTCTGCATGGTTCAATATGGTAGCTGACTCCTGGTCTGGAACATTCTAGGTCTGCATGGTTCAATATGGTAGCTGACTCCTGGTCTAGAACATTCCAGATCTGTGCTGTCCAATACAGTAGCTGTCCCCCAGTCTAGAACATTCTAGATTTTCACTGTCCAATACAGTAGCCACTAGTAGCAGTTTAAGTTTAAACTTAAATATACTAAAATCAAATCACATTAAAAATTCAGTTCCTAACTCATACCTGGCACATTTCGAAGACCCTGTAGCCACCGGGAGCTAGCGGCCACCGTGACAGCACAGACAGAACATTTGTGTCATCTCAGAAAGTTCTATTGCACAGCGATGATCTAGAATGGGGACTGGCAAATCACGGCCCTATTCTGGCCCCCTGTCTGTTTTTGTAAATAAAGTTTTATTGGTACGCCGGCCCGCCACTCATTTACGCGCTGTCTGCGGTGGCCACAGAAGCTGTACGGCTGGCAAAGCCAAAAAGATTGACTCTCTGGTGCTTCACAGAAAAAGTTTGCTGACCCACAGCCTAGAACAGTGTAGAACCACGCTGCCCAGTCCAGTAGCCGCCAGCCACGTACGGCTCTTGAGCACTTGAAACGTGGTTTGTGCGACCGAGGAGGAAAATTTTAAATTTTTTAAAATGACGATGAATAGAAATCTAAACCTAAAAACTGACACCTGACTCCATTCTTGGCAAACCTTTAAGGATGTTTAGAACCACATGGGCGTGTGGATCTGCTTTTTCGACTGTCGATTTTATAAAACATGCAAATACAGATGGAGCGTTTCTGATAATAACTGAGTGTCCCAGCCGAGATGCACCGGGAGCGTGCACCCCACACACGGGATTCTGGAACACTCGGGATGAAGAAAAGCAACGCGAACCACCTCATTAATCATTCTGATTTTGACTCTATTGACTGCCTGTTGAAATGATCAGATTTTGGAGATATTGGGTTAAAATGAAATACGGTGCTTAAATTCATTTCACCTGTTTCTGTTTCCTTTTTAAATGTTGCTCCTAGAAAAATTTAAATGCTGTATGTGGTTTGCATTTTATTTCTCTGAGTCAGCACTGCTCTCGAACATTCACCAGCTCCTTATTCCCATAACCAGGGTTTCTCTGCCCGGGCGCTATTGGCGGCGGCTGGGTCACTCCCTGTGGGGCCGTCCTGGGCGCTGTGGGGGGCGGGGCAGCATCCCTGGCCCCACCCACTCGATGCCAGGAGCAGCCCCCAGGCATGTCAATCATAAGGGTCTCCAGACGTCGCCCAGTGTCCCCTGGGGGCAGAATGGGGCCTGAGTTGGGAACCCCTCCTAACCTATCACGAACTCTTCTGGGAGACACAGGGTTCTCGTGTGTTCCTGCACTCAACGCCTGGCACATTCCTGCCTCCGAGTCTTGGTGCCTTCTGTCCCCACACCACCCCCATATCCGTCTCCATCTGCCACAATCCTCTGCTCAAATGCCCCCTTCTCCAAGAAGCCGCCCTGATTGCCCTCCATGAAGTCACCCGAACAACCACAGCTCCCTGGACCCCCTGCTGTCGCTCTGGCCCCCAACAGCCTCCCCGGAGAAGCCTCCTCCGACCAGAGCCCCATCCCAAGTCACCACTCGGAACGTCACCCGCTTCTCATCCTCATGTTCTTCCCGCCCTCGGAGTCCATCTCGTTGTTTGCTGGTTCATTCTCTGTCTGTCCTGCACCCCTGTCCCTGCCGTACAGCACGGGCTCGTAAACTTTTGTTGAATGAAGCACTGGGTGCTGAGGACTCAGCACAGGGGCCGCCCCAGAGGGACCCCCCCCCAATCTAGGGGGAGACCTGGCCGGACGCAGACGCCCCCAGCCCAGAGGGCTCAGGCACGAGCAGAGGGAGCAGACCACTGGACGCGCCTTGAAGGCAGGGGAGCGGTTCTCCGGGTAGGAAGGCCAGTCCCTGTGAGTCCTTGGGCACGAGCGCGGGGTTGGTGTTCTTTCGGGGTCCTCAGAGCCTGAGGAGTGAGGCAGCTCTAGGAACGGGGGGCTCCCGGGGACTGAAATATGAGGGCTGAATGTCTCCCACAATAGTGTCTGCTTTGCACCCACCCTTCTCACAACCTGTCTCCAGCCTTGTCCAATGCAGACGGAGACGCACATCGTGGAGATAAGAGTGACCGAGCCTCCAAGGAAAGACTCTGCCCAAGGTCACACAGCCTCAGAGCGGTGGAGTCGGGGTTTGAACCCACGGGATCACAGAAGCAGAGGAAGGGGCGACACATGGGGGAGAGGCTCTGGAGAGCAGGATGTGGGGCTGTGGGCGATGGGGGTGGGGGGGGGGGCAGGAGGTGGCTGATGCCCACAAGTCAAGGAGGGGAACCCCGTTCAAAGGGGATGCTATGGCCAGTTTGGGTCTGCTGGGTCTGGGGGAGTTCCCAGGGGGCTGCTGGTCACAGAGCTGGTGATATAAGTGTAGCATATGCCTGGAAAATGGTAGGGGATTAATAAAGATTTGTTGGACAGATGGGTGGGTGGATGGATGGATGGTGGATGGATGGAGGGATTGATGGATGGGTGGTTGGGTGTGTGGATGGAGGGATGGATGGATGGATGAGTGGATGGAGGGATGGTGGATAGATGGGTGGATGGGTGGATGGATGGATGGATGGAGGAATGGATGGAAAGATGGATGGGTGGATGGATAGATGGATGGATGGATGAGTGGATGGATGGGTGGATGGATGGGTAGACAGTAGATGATGGATGGATGGTGGATGGATGGAGGGATTGATGGATGGGTGGA
This sequence comes from Equus caballus, assembly GCF_041296265.1. NCBI lineage: Eukaryota > Metazoa > Chordata > Mammalia > Perissodactyla > Equidae > Equus > Equus caballus. The sequence continues at coordinate 2,383,741 of NC_091690.1, read as the reverse complement.
TGAGTGTGTGGATGGAGGGATGGATGGATGGATGGGTGGATGGATGGATGGGTGGATGGGTGGATGGATGGAGGAACGGATGGAGGAATGGATGGGTGGATGGATAGATGGATGGAGGAATGGATGGAAAGATGGATGGTGGATGGATAGATGGATGGATGGATGCATGAGTGGATGGAGGGATGGTGGATAGATGGGTGGATGGACGGATGGATGGACGGATGGGTGGATGGTGGATGGATGGATTGGTGGATGGACAGATGCATGGATGGATGCGTAGGTGGATGGATGGATGAGTGGGTGGATGGATAGGTGGGTGAGTGGAGGGCTGGGTGGATAGATGGGTGGATGGATGGATGGATGGATGGATGGATGACAGCATTGGATCCATGGGCTGGCTGGGGAGAGTGAACAGAGAGAGAGGGACGAAGGACCCCTGAGCCGGACACAGAGAAGAAACCCTGGCAAGTGTGGCATCTTTTCCTCTCAAGGTGGCCTCAGCCCCAGGAGCCCAGCCTGGCAAGAAGAGCTCTCAGTTCTTCCACGTTCTTCCATCTTCCCTCTCAGCTGCTGATGGAGCCCAGAGCCCAGCATCAGCCCCCAACAGAGACGCAACTGGTTCCCAGGCCTCCGAGGCCTCAGGCAGTGGAAAGGGGGGCTGGCTTTGGGTCTCGTGATCCCATCAGGGGACCGGGGTGAGGCATTTAGCTGGGGGACTGCCAGAAATTCTGGCACATCTCCACGTGGGTACGGATTTCTCTGGAAATTTCCGCCCCCAGCAACCGTGAGAGGACGGGTGCTGACGGTGGGAAGCCACTAAGTTGTGGGGTCATTTGTTACGCAGCAGAGGATGACTAATATAGCATGCAGAACTCCACCGTGCCCCGGGCGCTGACTTGGATGGGGGGACCTGCTCCCCTGTTTCCGGTATTGACCCAAGGTCGGAGGAGGGAAAAGAGTGAATTCTGGGTGGTGTTTATTCCACAGGTTCTGAGTCACCTTTGCATAGACTGTTCCCTCTCTTGGCATGCCCTTCCTTCCCGTCTTTTAAGTCACTTCTCCAATGTCACCTCCTCGGTGAAGCTCTCCATGACCACCTGCTCTACAGTTTTCCTTCCCTCACCCCACCCTGTTATACTCTTCCAGTGCTGACAATCAGAGAGGTTAAGTCAGTGGCTCACCGTCACACAGCAAGGACAGGCTGGAGCTGAGTAAGGAGCTCGCTGATGTGGCCGCCAAAGAGGGGCTCTTTATGCTTCACTATGAGGTTGAGGCCACCCCCGGAAGCTTTTGATGCTTGTTCAAAGTCGAGTCAACTCATGCCACGCTGTCACGTCCCTGGCAGGCGCACCCCAGATTTCCCACTGTCAGCCGTCCTGTGTCCGTGTTCCCAGCGTTGACGGCTACAGATCCCACCCAAGCAGTCCCGGAACGCCCTTGATGCTGAGAGTCCCCGAGCATTCCAGAAGGAAGGGCGAGCCCCCCCGCCCAGAGCTCATGGGCTGGGGTGCCCCGGGTCTCGCTGTGGTTCCTTCCATTTCCATCAAGAGGCACCACCTGGAGGCCCATCTCTGCCGTCTCAGGGGGACCAGCCATCCTTCACTGGGGGCAGGGACTTCCCGCCCACCCAAAGAGGACACAGCCGACAAGGGAGACCCAGCAGCGGCAGAGCCTGAGCCAGCCTCCCCTGGGGATGAAATACTGCCCAAGCAGCCCCTGCATCGAGGGTCCGTAGCTCCATTTGCCCCATTAGGACAAAGAAAATCCCTTTTCTTTTTGTGGTGAGAAGCAGGCACCGTCTAGCCTCCTCCCTGAGGCCCATGGGCCCTGCCCAACCTGCCCCGTCCCCTCCCTGCCCTCTGTCCTCCCTCTGTCCCCTTCGCTCCCTCTGCTCCAGCCACACCGGCCTCCTCGCTTTTCCTCCAACACACCAGGCCCGGGCCTGCCCCAGGGCCTTTGCATGTGCTGTTCCCTCCACCTGCTAATTCTTCCTTATCCTTCAGGTCTCAGCCCAATGACACTTGCACGCTGGGCCAAGTGCCCTTGTGCAGTATACAACCTGTACAACCACATGCGACCACACTGGTGGGAAGTAGAGGGCACGACATGTAGCTGGCACTCAATAAATGCTCACTCTGGTGATCATTTCTGTCCCTCTGCTCCTTATACCTCCTTCTGAGTCCAGAGGCACGTGGGCTTCACAGCTGATCCCAGGAAGGGCCCCGGCCTTCCCCAGACTGAGAGCAACACCCCGCCATGCCCCCTCCCCAGACAGGACCCAGAACTCACCCCGGGCAAGGTCTTCTGTTCGTGCAGGGCGGTCTGAGCTTTGATGGCGGAGTCCCTGGCACAGTAGGTGAGAAAGGCACAACCTGGAGGGGAGAGAAACGGGGGCGTTCAGAGAAAAGGATGGTGCACACCCACGTCCACAGCAGCGTGAGTCACAGTAGCCAAGAAGTGGAAGAAACCCAAGTGTCCTTGGACGGATGGTGGTAAACACAATGTGTCCATCCAGACACCGGAACATTACTCAGCCTTAAAAAGGAAGGAGATCCTGACAGCTGCTCCCACGTGGACGGACCTGGAGGACGTGATGCTCAGTGACGTGAGCCAGACACAGAGGGACACACACTGTGTGGTCCACTCACAGGAGGTCCCCAGAGGAGCCACATCCACAGAGACAGAAAGTGGATGGGGGGCCAGGGGCTGGGGGAGGGGTGGGGAGTCAGCGTTTCATGGGGACACAGCTGCAGTTTGGGGAGATGGAAGGTTCTGGAGACGCATGGAGGGGATGGTGGCACAACCGTGTGAATGCGCTTAATGCTACTGAATTGTGCACTTAAAATGATTAAGATGGTGAATTTAATGTTATACGTATTTTACCACAATAAAAAAAAAACTGGAAAAAAATGGTTAAGATGGTAAATTTTACGTTATGTGTATTTTACGACAATTAAAAAAATAAAAAGAGAAGAGGACGCTGGAGCCACCTTTGGGGGGGGGGGCCAGTAGCAGAGCTCAGTGCTCCCTCCCACGCCATACCCCCCAAAGGGTGAGACAGGGAGGAGGAGAGAGGAGACACAGCTGTTAATTAAATCTGCGGCTGACGCTAGATGAAGAGCTGGCGAGGCGGGTGGGGGCAGCGGGCAGAGCTGCTGGCCCCGGGGAGCAGGGTGGGGAGGCCACCAGCAGCCTCCAGGAGCCAGAAGAGGCCGCCACACTGGGATGAGGAGCAGTGGGCTCTGCCACTGACCTGCTTTGTGGCCTAGGATCTGGCGCTGCCCCTGTCTGGGCCTCAATTTCCCCCATCAGAGAGGATGGTCCGAGAGTGCCAACTGGATGGACCAATCAGGGGGCGGGGACGGAGCTAGAGGGGGCGTGGCGCGGCGGCAAAGGGCGGGGCCAATCAGGAGAGGCGAGGGGCGGGGCCGGCCCCCGAAGTGGTCCAGAGTGAGGCTGTGATTGGACGACGTCCCGGGGCGGGGGCGGGGCTTGCGAGGCGTGAGAACCGCGGACACAAGAGACATTGAGAGACGGGGAGAGAGAGAAGCCCTCAGAGAGGGACCAAGGAGGTCAAAGGTATTTGGAAAGGCCTTTGCCCCGGGCGGGGTGGGGATGCAGGCAGGTGTCAGGTCCCCTGGGATGGACACGGGGGTCTGGGCCCCAGCGCTGGGCTTTGCCTCTCTGCCCTCTGTGGGCCTCAGTTTCACCGCCTGTGAAATGAGACCACCGTTGGCTGCTGTAATGCTGTCAGACCCTGTGTCCCCCACCCCAGCTCCCTCCCCAGTGGATGGGGGGCCAGGGGCTGGGGGAGGGGTGGGGAGTCAGCGTTTCATGGGGACCAAGCTTCAGTTTGGGGAGATGGAAAGTTCTGGAGACGGATGGTGGGGATGGTGGCACAACCGTGTGAATGTGCTGCATGCCGCTGAGCTGTGCAATTAAAAATGGCTAAGATAGTAAATTTTATGTTATGTATATTTTACCACAATAAAAAATTGTAATTGGGCTATATGACAAACACACTCCGTCCAGAAAAAGTGCAGAACATGTAAGTGTAAAAGGTAACAAATAATTATCAAGTCACATAACCATTTCACAGGTCCCAAAATAGAGCACGGCAGCCCCAGGAGCCCCAGAGTTCCTCCTGCGCCATCACAAGCCCCTCGGTCCCCGAGGTAACGCTGCCCCAGCTCCTGGGATGACCGCGGCGTTGCTTTTGGTTATGGTCTCCCACCCCGCGTGCACCACTAACTAATCCAGTTAGCGCTTCCTGCTTTTGAACTTGTGTAAACAGATGACAGCATCCGTGCACGCTGGTGTCTGGCTCCTTCACCCAACAACAGGGGGTCGTACGCATCAGGTGTTAATTCCTTTTCGTTTCTGTGTAATATTTTATCCTACAAAGATCCTACAAATTGGTTATCCATTCTCCTGTGGATGGCATTTGGGTTGTCTGCTGTTTGGGGCCATCATAAATAAAGCTGCTATGGAACATTCTGGCATATGTGTTTGGAGGCACAAGGCCACACCCAGGAATGGAACTGCTAGTTATAAGGGAGGCGTATGTTGATTTTAATCGATTCTTTCCAACAGTTTCCCAAAGAGAGTTGAGCCAACGTATCCTCCCACCAGTGGGGTCTGGGAATCCACTTCACGCCTCTTGGTTCTGCCAGCCTTTGAAATGTCCGTCACGGGGTGGGTGTGTCATTGCGTTTCATCGACATTTTAACGCACATTCCTATAGTCGTGAACGGAGCGGGGCACCTTGTTGCTTTGTCGCCGCTCTTTATATATTGTACGTGCTTATCCGTTCGGGGTTACATGCAACACCAACACCTTTTCTCAGCCCGTGACTTGTCTTTCCCTCTGTGTGCGTGTGTGTGTGTGTGTGTGTGTGTGTGTGTGTGTGTGTGTGTTTCTATTTTCTGAATTAGCCCCACAAGGTCTTCAGGGCGAGAAGAGGTGCCAAGACAGCCAGCCCCAAGGCCTGAGGGAAATTAGGCGTGGCCGGCAGAAACTTGGGCTGCAGGCAGATGTAAAATAGGGGCAAAACCCCCTCGGCCTTGGGTCACCTCTTGCCTGTGGACCCCCCGTCTGCAGGTCCCGGGAGGGGTGGGTGGGACCCCGCGCGGCCTCCGGGTCTGGAAGGAAAATCGAATTGCGAGCCGCTGTCCGTGGTGCTGAAATCCTGTCCTGTGCGCTCGGCCCGATCTCTTCTGAGTTTCTGTTTTTGAGTTGATGAAAATGCATGATATTTACCCATTTCTGGACAAACAGAGCCTTGACTTCCGGTCCCTGTGACGGTTGACTCGTTTTCCTCCCTCCCCCAAACGCATACGTTGCTGTTCTAACCCCCAGGACCTCAGAACAGGACCCTGTCTGGAAATAGGGTCATTGCGGATGTAAATAGTTAAGGCGAGTCGATCCTGGACTAGGGTGGGTCCTAAGGCCAACAGGACTGGGGTCCTTATAAAAGGGGGAAATTGGGGCACAGAGAGGCACACAAGGAAGACGCCAAGTGAACACAAAGGCAGAAATCTGGGTGATGTATCGACAAGCCACAAAGGAGCTGTTGGCATTGCCCTCATGTCACAGAGGACGCGGTGAGGCACAGAGAGGCAAAGTGACTTGCCCGAGGTCACACAGCTGGTAAGTGGAACATCCAGGGTTTAGACAGGCTCCACGGACCGTGCGCTGACCACTGGGATACACTGCCTGGAGCTTGCATCTTTTCTAAAATTTTCCCTGTGTCTCCACAGTCACATATCTGCCTTACCCCTCCCTGAAAGGACCCTTAAAATAGCCCACCTTTCTGAGAAGTGTGGGGCAGGGTCGAACAAAGAGGCCGGGGACCCCCTCTCGATTGTGCGGGATCTGGTTTGCTGCGCCCTCGTCCCACAGGGACCCTTTGGGGGGAAACTCAGCCCGTCCAGCGCCCACGCTGAGCGAGCCTCCCGCCCCGATTCCAGCCCCGGCCACCCGCCCACACACACATCAGCAACGACGAGGGGTCGGGGCTGGTGTCCAGTGGCCCTTCCCACGCTGGCCGAGCCCCGGGGGTCTGCAGGGCTGGGGCAGGAAGAGAGGGCGTCCTACCCTCTCCAGGCCCCTTACGGGGACGTGTCACCCACGTCAACCCCTTGCATCCTCAGACTATTTCAAAAGGACGGCACCACTGTATCTATTATTTTCGCCACTTTGCAGATGGGGAAACTGAGGCACTGGCCATTAGGCCATCTGCCCGAGGTCACACAGAGACGGGGGCAGGATTTGGACCCTGGGGGACTAAGTCCACTCGATGCCCTTCTCCACCGCAATATCCTCCCCCTTATAAGACAATAGCAGCAGGAGTAACAGCCGATTCACCGAGCACGTCGACAGGGCGGTCACCGTCCTCGGTACTTGGCTCCCCGCAGGAATCCTTTGAGGGCGCATTAGGCAGAGTATGCGGGAAGCGAGACTCAGAGAGGCAAAGTGACTTGCCTAAGGCTGCACAGCAGGTAAGTTGACTCCTTAGGGAACTACTTAGCGACCTGGCCCTCGCAAACACGGGGCTCCGGGGTGACCCCGCAGAGCCCCCGTGGTGGGGAGAGCAGTGCCCAGCTTACAGATGAGGAGACCGAGGTTCGCAGTGGCCCAGGTCACCCACAGCAGTGACGGAGCTGGAACGGGAGCCTGTGTCCGCGGGACTCCTTGCACACGGCCCTTCTCCCTGCAGCCCCGGATGCTCCCTGAGGAGGGGACAGTGGCGGCCGTGGCTACAGGTCCCAGCTCAGCCTGGGCTCCGGGGACCCCACCTTGACCTATGGGTGCCGCCAATCCTCACAGGCTGGGAGAGGCCGAGACAGATGCCCTTGCGTGGTCAGCCGGAGACAGATGGAGGGACGCGGGGCTGGGGTTTTGTCACTTCCTGTGGAGCTTTGGAGGTCTGGGGACTGACCCCGAAGGACGCTGGCCATGTCCCTGGCTGCAGCCTGACCCCGGCCACACCCCACACCCGGCCTCTCACTGACCGCCCTTGAGCTCGCCGTTTCCGCCGTCCACACTCGCGCATCCTGGCCCGGCTCCTTCCTCCTCAGCCAGCCGAGCTGTGGCCGCCTCCGGGGAGCCCCCCGCCTGGCCCATGTGGGTCCGGCGCCCACGGGGGTCCCCGCGCCCCCATCTCAGCCCTGCTCACTCGGCCGGAACTGCCTAGTCACCGTTATTCTGACCACGGGACTGGGAGCCCCTGAGGGTGGGGACCGGGGTGTCCCTGTCACCGACGTGGCCCCAGCGTCCACACGGTGTTTGCTCAGCAAGAACGTGGCCACTGATCACGGCCTCCATCCTGGGCCCCGGCATCACCTCCCGGACCAGCGCCGGCCCCTCCTCCTGGTCCCCGTCTGTCCTCCCCGCAGCCGCCACCAGAGGGCGTCTGGAGCCCCTGAGTCCGTCCCGCCTCCTCCGTCCGCAGCCCTCCAGGCTCCCCTCCCTCCGGGGAGAAGCCCATATCCTCCCCGCGGCCCCCCAGGCCCCGCACGACGTGCCCGTCCCCTCCCCGCTCTCCCTCCTCCCTCTCTCCCCCCCTCCTCCCTCAGCTCCAGCCACACGGGCCTCCTCGCTGTTCCTCCCACATGCCTGCCCCAGGGCCTTTGCACAGGCTGTTCTGGAACATGCTTCCCCGAGATCTCTACACGGTTCACTCTCTCACTTTCTTGGCTCCAATGTCACCTCCTTAGTGAAGTTTCCTGTCTCAAATGACAGCCCTCACCCCCCCTCACACACCTTGTTCTATTTTTTTCCAGCGCCCTCAGCACCATCTCACACGCCATATATTTTATTTGTTTATTTCTGTCTCCCCACGGAAATGTCATTTCCATGAGGACAGGATTTTTCATGTGTTCTGTTCAGTGCTGGGTCCCCAGGATCTAAATAGTGCCAGGTACACAAGAGGGGCTCAATAAATACTCGTTGACTGAATGCATGATTTTGTTTCCAAGCTGACCTGCTAGTATCAAGACTCCCTCCTGGGGGCAGCGACCATATTTGATTCATTTTTATCCCCCGCCTTCCCCACCATGCTTCACACACGGTCAATGTTTCCTGAGCAATTATTACGCACCAGCTGTGCTGGGGAAACACCCTTGTTCATCGCCTCCCTGATCACCAACGTCTCCTGCACCCCCCTCCGCAGCCAGCACCCCAACCACGACCAATCATGCGAAGCCCCGTCTCAAAACCCTTTGATCCCAACCCCCTGCATGCGGGGCATCCCACATGCTTGGTCTTTAGTCTCAGCTCTGTCATCTAGCGCTAAAGACGGGCCCTCAGCCTGCCCAAGCCCTTCTGCTGTGTGATCTCGGGCCAGCCACTCAACCTCTCTGAGCCTCCACTTTCTGATCCGTCAAATGGGAATCGCAGTACCGCCCACTAAGGACTCGAGGAGACTCTCCCTTCTGCTGTGGGGTCACCCTCTCCCCCTCCTCCGCCATCCTCTCAGCCCGAGGCTGTGCCCCAGTCGGCTGAGGACAGTGGGGCTGACAGGTCCTCTCCCCTATCCACGGCCCCTCCCCGCACTCAGAAACTCACCCATTCCCGGCCCGGGCCAGGGCTCACCTGGACCCCGGCACCAGGGGCGCCGCCTCCGGGCTGACCTCCCACCTCCCCGCCTGCGGCTGCTCAGCGTCCACTGCTGCCCCAGACCCCGCCCTCGCCTCACATGTGGGGCCCCTCAGGGCTCTTCAGGATTCCCCAACCTCCTGCCCACAGCCCTCTTGACTCCTCCCACGGATGTAGACACCATCGCTGCACCAGAGACTGCCCTCCATGCGCCCACCCATCCACCCACTCACCCATCTATCCACCCACCCATCCATCCACCATCCATCCACCATCCATCCACCATCCATCCACCATCCATCCATCCATCCACCATCCATCCACCATCCATCCATCCACCATCCATCCATCCACCATCCATCCATCCATCCATCCACCATCCATCCACCATCCATCCATCCATCCACCATCCATCCACCATCCATCCACCCATCCATCATCCATCCACCCACCATCCATCCACCATCCATCCATCCATCCACCATCCATCCATCCATCCATCCATCCACCATCCATCCATCCATCCACCATCCATCCATCCATCCATCCACCATCCATCCACCATCCATCCATCCATCCACCATCCATCCATCCATCCACCCACCATCCATCCACCATCCATCCACCATCCATCCACCATCCATCCACCATCCACCATCCATCCACCATCCATCCATCCATCCATCTACCATCCATCCATCCATCCACCATCCATCCACCATCCACCATCCATCCATCCATCCATCCACCATCCATCCATCCATCCACCCATCCATCCATCCACCATCCATCCACCATCCATCCACCATCCATCCACCATCCATCCACCATCCACCATCCATCCATCCATCCATCCACCATCCATCCATCCATCCACCATCCATCCATCCATCCATCCATCCACCCACCCATCCATCCACCATCCATCCACCATCCATCCATCCATCCACCCATCCATCCATCCGTCCACCATCCGTCCACCATCCATCCATCCATCCACCCATCCACCATCCATCCATCCACCATCCATCCATCCATCCATCCACCCACCCATCCATCCACCATCCATCCACCATCCATCCATCCATCCATCCATCCACCCATCCACCCATCCATCCACCATCCATCCATCCACCGTCCATCCATCCACCATCCATCCATCCACCATCCATCCATCCATCCTCCATCCATCCATCCATCCACCATCCATCCATCCTCCATCCATCCATCCATCCATCCACCGTCCATCCATCCACCGTCCACCCATCCACCCACCATCCATCCACCCATCCATCATCCATCCATCCATCCGTCCACCCACCTGTCCATCCACCATACCTCCATCTATCATCCATCCACCACCCATCCCTCCATCCATCATCCATCCATCCACTTGCTGTGTTCCAGGCCCTGTTCTAGGCACTGGAGACACAGCAGTGAACACAAAAGGCAAAAATCTCCATCTTAACGGGGCTTCCATCCTATTGTGGAGGAAAGAAAAACAAGCAAAGAAAAAGCAAAATCTATGATCTATGGTATGTCAGAAGTTTTCATTTTCACAGAAAAACAAAAAGAAGGGAGAGCAGGGCAGAGGGATTTGGAGTGCTGAGAGTGGCTGTAATTATAAATCCTGTCTGCAAGGATGGCTTCACCGAGAAGGGGAAGTTTGAAGGGCCTGAGCGAGGAGGCGTGTGAGTATCTGGGGAAGAGGACGCTTCACTAAGGAGGTGACATTTGAGCCAAGACCTGAAGGAAGTGAGAGAGTGAACCGTGCAGAGATCTCCGGGAAGCACATTCCTGGCAGAGGGCACAGCATGTGCAAAGGCCCTGGGGCAGAACCAGCCCTGGCGTGTGGGAGGAGCAGGAGGAGGCCATGTGGCTGGAGCAGAGGGAGGAGGGGGAGAGAGGGAGGAGGGAGGGCGGGGAGGGGACGGGGCAGATCGTGCGGGGCCGCGAGGAGGACTCGGCTTCTCCCCCGAGGGAGGGGAGCCTGGAGGGCTGCGGGCGGAGGAGGCGGGACTGACTCAGGGGCTCCCGGGCGCCCTCTGGTGGCGGCTGCGGGGAGGACAGACTGGGGACGAGGACGGAGATGACAGCGCTGGTCCGGGCCAGCGAGGAGGGGCTGGCGAGACACAGGAGTGGGGACAAATGGGTGGGTCTAAGGAAGCGCGGAAGGCGGCGCCATCAGGACTTGCTGACGGAGGGACACGGTGGGGGGGTGATGAGAGGGCCGAGTCGGGGGTGACTCCAGATTCTGCCCTGAGCCCCTGGAGGTCTCGTCTCCACGACGCCACACTGACCACCGCCTGCTCAAGCCAGAACCTTGGTGTCACCCATGCCAGGGATGGTCCCCTCGGCGCTGCTGACATAGGGGCCGGTTATCCTCTGGAGGGCCGTCCTGGGCGTTGTGGGGGGCTGAGCAGCATCCCTGGCCCCACCCACTCGATGCCAGGAGACCCCCACTGTGACACCCACAGATGTCCCCGGATGTCACCCAGCGTCCCCCGGCTGAGGTCCGTCTCACTAGCTCCCTTCCTCTTCTTCACGCACCCGGGCCAAGAATTAATGACGCGACCTCTGAAACGTGTCCCCGGCCACCCCTCCCCTCCGGCCCGCGGCCATCACTGCTCCACACAGGTCCCCGCAGGAACGCCCCCCACTCGGCTCGGCTCTGCCCGTCTCCCTCCCCAGTGTCCCCATCTCTCCTCCAGGCAGCTTTTTAAAAAAATTGTGTATTTCAAAATCCATATAACATGAAATTTATCTTCATAATTTTTTTTTTTTTTGTGAGGAAGATTGGCCCTGAGCTAACGTCTGTGCTCATCTTCCTCTATTTTGTATGTGGGACGCTGCCACAGCATGGTGACGAGCGGTGTGTAGGTCCACACCTGGGACCTGAACCTGTGAACCCCGGGCCACCAAAGTGGAGCACGGAAACTTAACCACTGTGCCACTGGGCTGGTCCCCATCTTAACCATTTTCAGGGCCCAGCTCAGCGGCGTGAAGCACATTCACACGGTTGTGCCACCATCCTCTCCATCCGTCTCCAGAACTTTCCATCTCCCCAAACTGCAGCTCTGTCCCCATCAAACACTGACTCCCACCCCTCCCCCAGCCCCTGGCCCCCCGTCCGCTTTCTGTCTCTGTGGATGTGGCTCCTCTAGGGACCTCCTGTGAGTGGACCACACAGTGTGTGTCCCTCTGTGTCTGGCTCACGTCCCTGAGCATCACGTCCTCCAGGTCCGTCCACGTTGGAGCAGGCGTCAGGATCTCCTTCCTTTTCATGGCTGCGTAATATTCCAGGGTGTGGATGAACCACAGTGTGTGTGTCAATCATCCGTCCATGGACTCGTGGGCTGTGTCCCCCTCTTGGCTGTCGTGGACAACGCCACAATGAAGGTGGCTGTGCAGACGTCTCTTCGAGACCCCACTTTCAGTTCTTCTCGGGACAGAGCCGGGAGCGGGACTGTGGGATCACATGGTCATTCCAGGTTTGACTGTTGTGAGGGGCCGCCACCTGTTTCCGCTCCATTTTCCACTCCCGCCAGCCGCGCACAAGGTGCCCGTCTCTCCGCAGCCTGGCCGCCCCATGCTGGCCTCTGTTCGGTGGGGTCACAGCCCTCCTGGGGGGTGGCCAGGTACCTTCCTCTATGTGGTTTTGCTGAACTCCCAACCCAGGGCTGGCGCCCCTGTCCATCCCACCCTCACCACACGTCACAGCCTCAGGACCAGCTCGCCGTCTGTCCACCTCTCACAGCACAGTGTGCTCTTTGCAAGCACGCAGTAGGTCTGACTTGCCCACAAGTGACACATAGTAGGGACTCAAAAGGTGCTTGAGAGAGGCAGTGGATGGGTGAAGACATGACCCTGAGGCCTGAATCCCAAACCCGTTCAGGTGCTGATGTTGCTACAATGAACTTGCTGTGTGTCCTTGGGGAGTTGCCCTCCCCGCTCTGGGCCTCCCTTTCCACACAGTGGGGAGCCCCAGCTGGGGCGGGGATGCCTCGGTTGGCCCCTCCCCCTAGCAGAGGTTCAGGGACAAGGATGTAAATGAGGGCCCCCTGGTCATCTCTCAGCCACCCTCAAAGGCTGCTGGGAGAAGCTGCTGGAGGAGCTTCCCTCTCGATTCCAGCCCCGACGCAGCCACCCACTGCGGCGCCTCCCGGCAATCCATCGTCTCTCTGGAGCCCCTCAGAGGAGCTGCTTCAGCTGTGGTGGTGGAAAGCTCCAGCCACGTTCTAGGACTCTCTGTGCCTCAGTTTCCCCATCAAGGGAATGGAGGACCCAGAGTCCACCTTCTCCAGATTCTCAGCTCCCCAGGGTAGAAGCCCGAGTCCTCCCCGTGGCCCCTGTGGCCCCACACGACCTGCCCTGTCTCCTCCCTCTCTCCTCCTTTTTCCCTCTGCTCCAGCCACACAGGCCACCTCGCTGTTCCTCCCATATGCCTGCCCCAGGGCCTTTGCACACGCTGTCTCCACTCCTGGAACACCTTTCCCTTGGCTTTAGAACAATAGCTTTCTCATCTGTCATTTAGGTCTCATCCCAGATGTCACCTCCTCAGAGAGGCCATCTTTGGCCACCCAAGATGAGAAGTCACCCCCAACGCACATCCCATTGTATTTCCTTCATAGCATCTAAATCTTATCTATTTGCTTGTTAGTTTATCACCAGCCCCTCCTCCTACCTGGATTGCTTTGTGTCCCCAGAGCCTAGCTTGGTGCCTGGCACATCACTGAGACTTAAAAAATAGTTGTTGACTCTCTGACCGCCCGACCACTTATTGACACCAACAGTATGCAAGCCATCACTGAGTAATGACATTAACCACATCATATCAATTCATCCCGGCGTTACAGCCACTCTGAAGACAGCCACCAGTGTCCCTGCCCTTCTACAGATGAGGAAGCTGAGCCCCCGCAGGTAAGGAGGCTTGGCCACGATCAGGCAGCACAAGCAGGGCCAGGAATGGAAACTGAGTCAGTCTGACTGACAGCCCTTCCCAGTCACCAGGCAAGGAGGAAGGTGGTAAATGTAGGACGGTGTCCGTCTTCCATCCACCCATCCACCATCCATCCATCCATCCATCCACCATCCATCCACCCATCCACCCATCCATCCACCATCCACCATCCATCCACCATCCATCCATCCATCCACCATCCACCATCCATCCACCATCCATCCATCCATCCACCATCCACCATCCATCCACCCATCCATCCATCCATCCACCCATCCATCCATCCATCCATCCACCATCCACCCATCCACCCACCCATCCATCCATCCACCCATCCATCCATCCATCCACCCATCCATCCATCCATCCATCCACCATCCATCCATCCATCCATCCATCCATCCACCATCCATCCACCATCCATCCATCCATCCACCATCCATCCATCCATCCATCCATCCATCCATCCACCATCCATCCATCCATCCACCATCCATCCATCCATCCATCCACCCATCCATCCATCCACCATCCATCCATCCATCCGCCATCCATCCACCATCCATTCACCCACCCATCCATCCACCCATTCAGCCTTCCATCCACCTCCCCACTCTTTCATCCATCTGTCCACTCAGACATCCACTGAGCCATTGTCATCCGTCTGTCCCTTCATGCCTACAACCATCTACTCACTTACCCATCCATCTGTCCCTCTCGGCCAACCTGCCCTCCCACATCCCACCTCTCCCCCACCCCCCATCCCCCACCCTCTCATGCCTTCCTTCATCCACATGCTTCACTCAAAATGACGAGCCAGACGCAGTCCCTGTCCTCACAGAGCTTACATGTCAATGGTGGTCACCATGACCCCAGACCAACAGGACTTTGCTAGGTCAGCGTCTTCCAATCCTAGCGGCCCCTACTTCTGGCCGGGGTCACCTTCAGTCCAAGGACAGCCAGCCTCCCTGGATTGTGAGTCTACGTCTCCACAACCAATCTCTTTCTCTGCTTCCTCTAATCCTCTTCCAAAGTGGGTCAGGGCTCAGGCTCGGGGGTGGGATGCCTAGCTATATTGCTGTGTGACCTGGAGCTGGGTGCTGCCCCTCTCTGGGCCCCAATTCCTCATCTGACCCATGTGGGGGAGGGGAAGCTGATGCTCTAAGAACCACGGCCATCTGGACACGTCGCTGCTTCGCTTCCCTCTCTTCCCACACCGTGGGCCCCGTTCCAAGGGGCTTCCGTTATCTCCATCCAGGCGCACAGGAAGGGAGCATCCTGAAGAAGGCAGGGAGGCTGGGACGAGGCTGTGGTGGCATTTAGGACACAAAGCTCCCTTTCTGTTCAGTTCTAACTGAGATCCTCTCCTGCTCCAAAACCTCCCATGGCTCCCTAGGGCCCTCAGGAAAGAGTTCAAACTCAGTCCAGCATCTGAGTCTCCTCGGGGACCATCCCATGCTGACTCTCTGGCCTCATCTCCCACACCTCACCTAATTTCTCCTCCACTCCAGCGCTGCCCCTGCACACCCCCAGGCCTTGGAAAGCCCAGTTCTCTCTGCCCATATCCATGAGGACAGAGACACTTAACACCCATCACGGCGCCTGGCAAGTAGTAAGCGTTTCTTTGAATAAACAAACGAAATGCTTTCTCCACCTGGCAAGCTACTATTCATCCTTCAAAGCCCCACTTCTAATGCCCCTCCTCCATGCAGCCAGATTTCCCAGCAAAGCCCCCGATTCCCCATCCAGTTCCCTCAACCCTGCATCCCGCCCTCTGACCCAGAACTGACCACCGTGTCTGGAGGGGCCAAGGACTAGCCGTCCTTCCATCAGGGGCCCTCAGACTTCTCTTGCTCAGTACAAGGTAAGGCCCCGAAAGGCTTTCAGGAAATGTTGGCTGAATGAATGAATGAATGGGTGTGGTCCTACTGAGTGTTCCCAGTGGCCAGGTTCCCATCAGCCAATATCGGGGTGAAAGAGAGAGACACGAGCCTACTTCCGAGATTGCTCCTGGGTCCACCCCCAATTCCAGAACTTCTCAGAAAAGTCCTGCCCCATGAGCCCCAGGTCAGAAGGGGACCCCGGGGCTCCCAAGGCCCTTTGTGCCTTTCTCACCAGGCCAAACACTGAAGCTTCCAGACTGAGCGTGCCTCTGGGCCTTTGCACGTGCTGTCTGCCAGGAACGCCTTTCCCATCCGCAGACCCCTGTCCCCTGCGGGTCTCGGCGTAGTCACAGAATCGGCCCAGCTCCCACTGCGCAAGCACGGACTCCGCGCCTGGCCCTGTGCCACAAGATTCACTGCCGCTCCCGTCCTCACCTCCCCCAGCCCGCTCTGTGTCGGGAGCCCATCGGCCTCCCCCTTCCACAGACGGCAACACCGAGGCTCAGAGAGACGAGGATGCAGCCGAAGTCCACGCAGCCGGTAAGACACAGAGAAACCAGACTCGTCTGTCTCAACACCCAGCTCCGAGCTGCTCTCCCACCCTGACCGCCTCCTCCAGTAAGCCCTCCTGGTCTCCACGCCCACAGGGGCAGGGGCCCCCTCTGGGTCATCCCCGCCGCTGTGTTTCCGCCATCGCAGCCCTGAGAGCGACACCTCGAAACCGCCTGGTTCCTCCCCGGGTCCCCCCACCAGACTCAGATCTGGCAGTAGGAGGGGTCCCGGGGGGGGGGGGAATTTTATCTGTTTTGCCCAACATGGTATCCTGGGTCTGGGAGGAGACCTGGTACACAGCAAGTGCTCAATAAATGTCGGTTCTGTGGTCGATGGATTCATGTCTTGTTCACGCCATCGTGAACCCCAGAGGGATTCCGTGTGAACAGATGCTGGCACACAGTAGGCGCTTAATCACTGTCCTCTGCCTGAAGGAAGGCAGAAACGATGTCACGGTCACCTGTCAGGCCCCAGGGGGCGTCACAACAGCCTGTTACATCAATGAAGAATGGGCGGCTGGGGGAACTGAGGCACCGAGAGGGACGCGCCCGACTGGAAGCCATGCAGCCAGTCCTGGTGGCTCACCCCCAGCCCCCCACGCGGTCCCTGTGCCCCCCGCCGCGGGGAGAGCCGCTCCTCCCTCGGTCCCCCCCCAGCACCCCTTGCCAGGCGGCGCGTCCCCCTGGGGCTGGCACGTCACACTGGAATCTCACGCCTCAGAGCCTCCCCTGCGCGGAGCCGAGCAGCTGGCGCTCCCATGGAAACCGCAGGCCCCCGCCGGCCCCGCCGCCGCCCCCCTGCAACCTCCGCTTTAAGACAAATATTGTCATTAACATGCAAATGCACATGCGACCGCCATGGATGGGGCCGGTGGCAGGAGGACAGCTCTCTGGGCGCCTCGGGGACCCCACGTGCTCCCAACACCCCCCCCCCCACCCCGGCCAGGGATGCGTGTCCCCCAGCAGGAGACGGGAGGGGCGGTGACCGGCCCCGGCCAGTGGGAGCCACATCTCAGCCCCCCAGCTCCTGGCCTGAGCCCCCAGCCTGGGCTGGGGCCCCCGGGGAGACCCCGTTTCTCGGGATGAGGCGCAGATCTGGGGGGGGCAGCGGTCTTGTGGCCTAGCTGCTCCCCTTTCTCCATCTCGCTCCCTGTGGGGGGTGCTCCCTGTGTCTCTCCTCCCTCCGTCTCTCCCTCTCTCTGTCTCTCTCGTCTCTGTGTCTCTCTCTGTCTCCATCTTTCTCTCCTAAAAACAAAAAAAGCCAGCGCCCACGGGCCTGCCCTCTCTCTGAGGAACCCTCACTTCCCTCCGTCTCCCCCCATCCCCGCCGCCCCATCCTCAGGGCCCAGCTGGACCCCCTGCCTTTCTCTTGGTCCCACGGCGCTCCCGCCTGGCACAGGCCCTTGGGAATCGGGGTGCCTCTGCCCAACCCTTGGCCGTGGCCATCAGAGCCCCCTTCCCCCCCAACATCATCTTTGGGGGCCTCAGCCTCAGCTGGGGGGAGCCCGTCGCCCCTCCGTCACACACATTCACTCCCGCTTCCCTGGGCCTGGGAGGGAGGCCGGGGGCTGACGGGGGCCCAGCTCTGGTCATCTTGGGATCAGTATTTGCCCCTCTGGGCCTCAGTTTCCCTTCTCTACAAGATGCGCTGACACCCGCAAGCCCGCCTCAGTGGTGGTCCCTGGGGTGAGGGATCACAGACGGGCCCCTGGATATGAGAACGAAGCATGGGGTGGTCACGAGGATAAAGACGATGCCAGGGGGCCCTTCCCGCGCTGGGTGCCGGGGTCACAGGACCCCAGATGGACTTTAGCATCTCGGCCCGCTCCAGCCCTTTCAGCTGCCCCGATGCCCAGCCTCGCGGGATCCCCCAGCATCGGGGGCCGAGAAGGCCCTGGGGGAATTTCCCTCCACCCCCGGGGTCCACACCCCCCACCCCTGCCACTCTGAGCCGGCACCAACAGCGCATCCTGGACCCTGTTGACTCCCCAGAAACCAAACCAGAGACGTGTTGGCGGGAGGTGCCTGGACCTGCCCTCTCCCCCGGCTCCCATCCGTCATTCCACTTCCCTTCGGCTGAGTCCCAGAGAGGGGCAGCCACTGGCCAGAGGTCACACAGCTGTGCCCCAAACCCAGGCCTGCCTCCCAGCCACTGGCCCTCAAGACGCCCCCCGCTCCAGCTTGCCCCCCAGCTCCCTCCCACAGGTGAGGTCCCGCCACACCCAGACAGGTGGCATCAAGGCGGGGATCCATTCTTGACCCAAGGGTACTGGTGGGCTGACACGAGGGGAAGCCCACCAGTTGTCACCCCCAGGTCCAGCTTCCAGGGCCCCTCTGAAGCGGAGGGTGAGGGCTGGGTGTCACGGACACCCCGCTTCCCAATTTCCACCCACCAAGGAAAGCTCGGAAACGGGAAAGACCCTGAAGCACCCCCAATCCTGGCATCCTCCAGCCGGAAAAAAATACCCCACCTTCATCGGGCCCTGCTCTGGTGACAGTGGGGAAACTGAGGCTCCGGGCCAGCTGAAAACTCAGCCACAGGGCCCCCACCTCTCCTCGCTGGGGGGCGGGGGGATTTCTGGGGGACACTTAAAACTGGGGAAGGGCAGAAGGAGCCCCCCGCGTCTCCGTCCCCTGCACCCCATCTCTCTTCCTGACCCAGAGCTCACCGACAGCCTTTCCATTCAACATTTGGGGGGCCACGTGGACACCACCCCCACTCCCATCAGATTCCTTCTAGAAATGGCCCTTCAGACACACGAGGGGGTGGGGGCGTGTGCAAAGAGCCCTCCATGAAGCCGTGGACCCCTGAGCTTGACTCCCGGGTGGGTGTGAGCCCACTGCCCTCCCAGGCCACATGGAGGAGCGACATATTCCAGGCTCAATTTTTTTTTTTTTGGTGATTGTTGGATTTGAAAAGAGGTGGGGGAGGGGAGGGGTTCCTTTCCACCCCCAGGGTACCAGCTGGGGGGGTCGAGCCGAAGTGACAGGCCTGGGCTCCATCCCG
Source organism: Equus caballus (assembly GCF_041296265.1). NCBI lineage: Eukaryota > Metazoa > Chordata > Mammalia > Perissodactyla > Equidae > Equus > Equus caballus. Next base: position 2,364,742 of record NC_091690.1, on the reverse strand, counting down.
CCACACTCTCCCTGTGGCCTGTCCCAACCCACCATCCATCCATCCATCCATCCATTCATTCATTCATTCATTCATTCAACAAACATGTAAGTCATGCTTCCTGTGCCTGCAACACGGAGGAAGGATGGGGACAAATGGGGTCTGAAATAGGTCATGGGCCCTGGTCCGCCCCCGAGGTTCCTCCAGGGTCTTACCAGGGGTGTCCAAAACAAAGCCTTCGCCCCCGCCACCCCCTAGTCCCCAACACCCGACAGGATGCTGTCCAAGCCGCTCCAATTCAGACACCGGGCCCGTGATGGGACCCAGGGCTGGGGTCACCGTCCCTGGGCACCCCCTCCTGGCATGCCATCAGAGAGGGAGTCGGGGGAGGGCGGCGGGCAGGCCTCCCCACCCCACCGGCCTCCCCCGCTGGGCTCGCAGGTCGCCCACGCCTCCCTGTCCGCCAGGGATCCGGGCTCTGCCAGATGGACCGGCCAGGCTCATCGTCTTTGGCCTCAGACCTCAACACACTGCTCCCAGGCTCGGCCAGTTTTAACTTGAGCCAAAGGTGGAGGCAGCAAGGGTGGGGGGGAGGGCCGAGGGAGGGAGGGGGATGCTGCTGGGAACAGAGAGGGTGGGCAGGGGGGGGAGGGCAAGCGGTAGCATTTGATCCACCCGCGGCCGGCGCTCCCCCACCCCCAGCCTGGCTCAGCTCCCCGCGCCCCCCACCTCCGCTTTCTTTGTAGTTACCGGTTAGCCGGGGGTCCTGGGCATCCGTGTCCCCCCGCCGGCTGGCCGGACCTGCCCCGCCGCCGGCCTGGCTTTGTGAAAATGCCCAAAGCAATGGAGTGCAGAGGTGCAAAGTTCCCCGACGGGGCCTGGGGAGGCCGAATGAATGGGGGGGGGGGGCGACAGGGAGGGGTGGCAGCTGTTCAGACAGCTCCCCCAGCAAAGGGGCAGGAAAGAGTGGGTGAGGGAGGGAGGAAGGGGTGGGGGTCTAGAGGGAATGGGAGGGAGAGGGAGAGAGAGAGATGGATGCTGGGGGGGGAGAGGATGGGAGGTAGAGGGAGATGGGAGAGGAGAGAAAAGGAAAGAGAGAGAGAGAGAGGATGCCGGAAGGTGGGGAGGGAGGGAGAGGGGGCGGAGGAGGGGAGGGGGCCAGCTCGGATCTGTCAGCTGCACCCCCAGAGCGGGGAGGAGGGGGTGGGTGGAACAGGGGGGGAAGAAATGATGCTGTGGCAGAGGGAAGCGGAGGGAGGAGGTGAGGAGAGGAGGGCTGGGGAGAGAAGGTGCCGGAAGGTGGGGTGGGGAGGCCGAGGGAGGAGAGCGCAGGGGAGGGGGCCCACCTTTGTGCATGCCGGTGTAGGGGTCCTTGAGCACCGTGAGCTCGTAGATGCGGCCGAACTGCTCGAAGAGCGGCTTGAGGTCCTTCTCGTCCAGGTTGCGCGGGATCTGGCCCACGAACAGCTTGATGGCGTCCAGGTCCTTCATGCCGTCGGGCTGCCCCCCGGGGGGCTCGGGCCCGCTGCTGCCCACGGGCGAGGGCCGCGGCTGTAGGAGCTGCTGCTGCTGCCGGCGCGCCTCGCTCTCCGTCAGGCGGGCCATGGCGGGCGAAGGCGGGCGGCGGGCGCGGGACCGAGCCGGCGGCGGCGGCGGCGGCGGGCGGCGGGCGGACTCGCAGCTGGAGCGACGGACGCCGCCTCCCGCCTCCCTCCCGCCCCGTCCCCGCGCCCTCCTCCCTCCTCCGCGCGCCCGCTCGCTCCAGCATCAGGACCACAAAAGGGCGGCTCCGCAGCGGCCCCTGGCGGCCGGAGCGCGCATCGCACAGCCCGCATCCGCCTCCCGCGCGCGTCCCGCCTCCCGCCTCCCGCGCTCATCCCGCCTCCCGCCTCCCACGCGCCTCCCGCCTCCAGCGCTCATCCCACATCCCGCCTCCCGCGCTCATCCCGCATCCGCCTCCCGCGCTCATCCCGCATCCCGCCTCCCACGCGCCTCCGGCCTCCCGCGCTCATCCCTCATCCGCCTCCCGCGCTCATCCCGCATCCGCCTCCCGCGCTCATGCCGCCTCCGGCCTCCCGCGCTCATCCCGCATCCGCCTGCCGCGCTCATCCCGCATCCTGCCTCCCGCGCTCATCCCTCATCCACCTCCCGCGCTCATCCCGCATCCGCCTGCCGCGCTCATCCCGCATCCCGCCTCTCGCGCGCATCTCGCATCCGCCTGCCGCGCTCATCCCGCATCCGCCTCCCGCGCTCATCCCGCATCCGCCTCCCACGCGCCTCCCGCCTCCCGCGCTCATCCCACATCCCGCCTCCCGCGCTCATCCCACATCCCGCCTCCCGCGCTCATCCCGCATCCGCCTCCCGCGCTCATCCCTCATGCGCCTCCCGCGCTCATCCCGCATCCGCCTCCCGCGCTCATCCCTCATGCGCCTCCCGCGCTCATCCCGCCTCCCGCCTCCCACGCGCCTCCCGCCTCCCGCCTCCCGCGCTCATCCCTCATCCGCCTCTCGCGCGCATCTCGCATCCGCCTCCCGCGCTCATCCCGCATCCCGCCTCCCGCGCTCATCCCTCATCCACCTCCCGTGCTCATCCCGCATCCGCCTCCCGCGCTCATCCATCATCCGCCTCCCGCGCTCATCCCGCATCCAGCCTCTCGCGCGCATCCCGCATCCGCCTCCATGCGCATCCCGCGTCCCGCATCCCCGTGCCCAGTCCCAGCAGGAAAACTGAGGCCAGCGGGCCCACAGGCCCCGCTTCTGGGTGGGTGACCAGGAAGCTTCGGGCAGGACAGACCCGGCTTCCAGGTGGCACCGGCTCCTCCCACCGATAACAGGAAAACGCGAAGAGTAGCTACAGTTCTATGGGTCGCTCACGTGGCGTCGATCTGGCTGTTCCGAGCACTTTTAAGTTTATAACTCATTAATAATAATTAATAATAATAATAACTAACAATAATAATAGCAACAAAAAGGAACACTGATAATGCCATGTGCCAGGCGCTGTGCTCAGCGCTTTGATTATTTATGGAACAGAAATAGGGAAAGTTGTGTTTACATGCACAGCAACCAGGAGTAACCCTTCTGATCACTGGTATGCGCGTGCCCTGTTCAAAAGGTTTCAAAGGATATCGACGCGTTCAGGCCACGTGTTCTGTGGGTGTCATGACACCCCCGCCTAGAATCTTCCAAAGATGTCCCCAAATTAAAGCCCGGGTCCTCCCTGTGGCCCCCCAGGCCCCGCACGACCTGCCCCGTCCCCTCCCTGCCCTCCCTCCTCCCTCTCTCCCCCTCCTCCCTTTGCTCCAGCCACACGGGCTTCCTTGCTGTTCCTCCCACACGCCAGGCCCGGGCCTGCCCCAGGGCCTTTGCACAGGCTGTGCCCTCTATCTGGAATGCCCTTCACCCAAGTGGTGCCTGGCTCAGTCCTTCAATGCCCCATCACTTTCTCTGTCTGATTCATCTAAAATCATTCAGACACCAAAACCTCCCTTCTCAAGCTTCCTTTTATTTCCAGAGCATTTATACCGATTTTAATTTAATTTGATTCTAATATGCTACGTACTTACTGGTCTATTGATAAACCACACGGCTCTTCCCCGAGACCAGGTTCTGTGCTAACAGCGTGACGCGTGTGAGCTCATTCAATACACACAACCAACCTTTGCGATGGGCACAAATAAACAGATTCTTTTAGACCATGATAAATGCGAAGAAGGAAACAGCTAGGGGAGTGGAAGGGCGGCTTTAGGAGGCAAATTCAGAGAAGGCTGCTCAGAGGGGACGACCCTTGAGCTAAGATGTGAGTGGAGCAGCCTGTGCAAAGGCCCTGAGGCAGGAAACTGCCTGACAGCTGGAGGAACAGTGAGGAGGTCAGTGACTGTAGCCAGGGGACCACCGCACTGAGGGACTGGGGGGCAGGAGTCTGTGTCGCGCTGGAGGGGACGGTCTCAGGACCTCCACCACCGGCACGGAGCTAAGTAACTTACACGAAATATTAATTTAACCCTCAGGGTGGGAACTAGGGTGAGGCACTCACCTCGTGCATAAAACCCAAGGGAAGGGATCAAAAAACTCAGTCAAGATGCATGATATTCCATTGTATGGACATACCACATTTTGTTTCTGGCATTGCCACACGCTGGAATATTACGCGGCCATGAAGACAAGCGAGGCCCTGACACAGCCGCACGTGGACGGACCTGCACACACGACGCTCAGGGAGAGAAGCAGACACAGAAGGACACACGGCGTGTGACCCCATTGACAGGAAACGTCCAGAACAGGCCGATCCACAGACAGAGAGCGGGCTCCTGGGGGCCAGGGGCTGGGGAGGGGGTGGGGGTGACCACTGATAGGGACAGAGCTGATGGAATGTTCTGGAACTAGATAGACATGATGGTTGCACAATTTTGCGAGTATACTAAAAGTCACTGAATTGAGAAAACATTTAGCAAAAAGCATTTAATGCAATATTTTTAAAAATCAAAATTAATGCACAAAAAGTTACAATAGGACAAAATATCGAAATTTTAAAGACAGACAGGATCAGTCTTACTGAGTTTCCCCATTGGCGCCGCGTGGCCCTGTTCCCCATCCTGATTTTATTGCACTTTTTAACTTATTTGTTTTATTTCTTTTTAAATTAAAGTTAATTTTTAGTTTCAAACAAAGATGGGATCAGTAAGAAGGCCTTGCTGAGCCCAAATGAAAATGCAGTAACACTGATACTATTTAAAATGGTGACGTTTTGTTCATTATGGGTTTGGGGGACATTAATTTTGATTTTTTAAGAACTATGTTAAAATATTCTTTATCTTGACAACCGAGTTTTCCGGCACCCCCTTAAAGTTTGCTCCGCAGGTGAGCTGACCCTGGGCCCTGCCCGATTCTTGCAGCAACCATAAGCGGTAAGTCCTATTCCTATCCCTGCTTTGCGGAGGGACAAACTGAGGCTCAGAGAGGTCAAGTCACTTGTGCAAGGTCACACAGCATGAGGGCTGGGACTTCATCCCAGCTGGCCTGACTCCGGAGCCCACACACTTCCCACGATCCCACACCGCCTTCCCCGCGCTCTAGGCAGCTAAGCCTCAATTTCCTTATTTGCCAAGTGCGAGGAAGGAGGGCGAACAGGATGAAGCCCCCGGTGTGGACTCTGTGAGCCAATTCGTGAGGGTTAGCGCCCGGGACATGCTGAGCGCTCAGCAATCGGCTATTATGGTGACTGTTCCTGGCAGCCCGGAGGGGCATCGGGGCCGGGCAGGGAGCAGAGCCCGGAGGAGGGCCGGGCGGGCGGGTGGAGCCCGAGGCAGGCCCGTCTCCATGGATACTCGAGCAGGATGCTCGTGGCCTTCGGGCTCTGACAGCGGGAGGCCGTTCAAAGAAGAAAAATAAAAGGTCCTGGCCGGCTGGTGAGCGGAGGTGAGTTTTTCTCGGCCCCTTTTTCCACCCAAAATGGACTCGGGTCAAGGGGCGGGGGGGGGTGGGGTCCAGGCCAGCTCAAGCCCGACCTCCGTCCCGGAGCTTGAACTTGGCATTTCGCCTCCTGGACGTTCCCCATTCCCCGAGCTTGTTCCCCAACCCGCTGACACCCCTCGGCCGTCTCGGGAAGGGGTCGGGGTCGAGGAAACTGAGGTTGCGCACCTGGAGGCACGTGGGGCCCCAGGGCCGATGCTCCGCGGCGTCTTAGCCAGAGGAGCCCTGGTCACGCGGGCACCCTCGCAGGAGGCCCACCATCTGGTTGTCACTGGAGAAGCAGGAGGTGGGAGCAGAGCCCAGGGGAGCCGGAAGCAGCAAGCTTCTGGAAGGTCACCAGGCTCTCCGGACCTCTATTGCTTCATAAACCTGCCCCAGGGCCTTTGCACTTGCTTGGTGTTGATCTCCCCGAGGAGAGTTTCTCCAAATAACGACATGCACTTCAGTAAATTTATCTGAAAGGAAAACTGTGGACATGGGAGGTCGCATGCCTCTCTGTGGGGGGCCGTCCTGGGCACTGTGGGGGGTTGAGCAGCATCCCTGGCCCCCACCCACTTGATGCCAGGAGCTCCCCCAGTGTGACAGCCACAGGCATCCCCAGACGTGGCCAGTGTCCCCGGGGGAGAGGGCTGATGTGGACAGGGAGATGCTCACCCCCACAGAGAGTGGGGGTCGGGGGTGGGGGTGACTCTGAGCAAGCGTCGCCGGTATTGCGCAGGTGCATGTGTCCCCCGGGTGGCCTGCTGCAGACGCGGGTCCTGATGCGGCAGGTCTGGGGCCCTGGACTCGACGTCTCTCACCGCCTCGGGGCGAGGCAGCGAGGGTCCAGAGCCATCTGCCCTGCCCCGTCTGGGCGCCCACGGCGAGACTCATGTCGCAGGCCGAGGGGGTGGACAGGGCTGAGCCCGAGGAGGAAGGAGAAACGGCTTGTCTTCCTGTCCGTCCCTGCCTCGCCCCATCTCTGTGACATCCCGGGTCTCTGCTCGCGGGTGGAGGCGGGTGGCGGGTGGGGGTGGCCCGGCCCGGAGCTGCCCTGTGGGCAGGGGGCAGCCCTCCCGAGTGTCTTCCTGGGTGATGGTCAGCCTCACTCTGTCCCCTCCGACCCTGATGCCCTTGGGCCCTGATCCCACTGTGTCCCCAAGCTCCTCATTGCCCAGGCTGCCTGCAGCTCTTCTAGCACATTCCAGGAGGCTGAAGCACCCCCACCCTGTGAGGGCCTAGAAGCCGGGGATGGTCCCCCGGGAACACTACCCCGCAGTCCCCAGCCAGCCCAGATGCCTCCCGCCCGCACACATCCATGAGCACAAAGCAGACAGATATCCGGTTCTCAACGCCCCCAGCTCCACCGCCGGGAAGGAGCTGCCCATGCGCCCTCTCACAGGGACCCTGGCGATGTCCCAGGTCCAGGTCCCGCCATGTGGCTTCAGGGATGGAAAATGAGTCCTCGTGGGGCCAACCCCTCACTGTCATCTGCAGTCAGAGCTGCATCCGTTTCTGTGTTGTAGGATTCCGTTTAGGTGACATGTCCCGGACAGGCAAACCCACAGACAGAGAGCGGGTTCAGGGTGTCAGGGGCTGGGGAGGGTGTGGGGAGTAACTGCTGATGGGGCAGGGTTTCTTTCTGGGGTGATGGAATGTTCTGGAACCAGGTTGAGGCAGGGGTCACCAGTGTTTGTTACAAGGGGAGGGCGGCGTTTGAGGAGCGATGGAGCCAGGACCCCTAACAAACTGGCCAACGGGTCGTGAGACGCAGACGCGGAGCCACTCCAGGGCGCACGAGGCCAGAGATGGGACCCAGAATGCAGTGCATGATCCAGAATGTTCTGGACTGTGAAGGACGCTGCTGGCATCTGTCTTAGATTCCGGCTGCGAGCACGGCTCTCTCGGCCCTCGGCCCTGGGGTCTCTGGTCCCCGGCAGGCGCCCGGCGTGGATGAAAGGCGCCCCGTGCAGACGTCCTGGGCCGCTGGTGGAGGAACCCCCACAGCCCCTCGGGGCCACATCTCCTCTAAGCATCACTCGGCGAGCGTCCCCTGGTCGCTTCTCTCTGGACCTTCCGTGGGTCAAAAGGCTGATTAAAACCAGAGTGTAGACGGGGCTGCACATTCCTCCCGGGGGCGCCCGGGCGGGAGGGAAGCCAGTGGGCGGGGCCACGTGTCAATAAAACTTTATTTATAAAGCCAAGCAGCGGGCCGGTCACCCTGGCCTCTGTCTGCCGGAGAGCATTCAGTAAACACGCTCCTTCCGGGTGCTCCTCGAAGGTGTGTGATGGCAGGAAGCCGGCCACAAGCTGTGTGTCCGCCAGCAGGGTACTGGGACAGTAAGTCGAGTACCTTCTGAGGACGGAATACTACGCAGCAGTGAACAGGAGTGTGTGTGCGTGTGTGAGAAATACACAAGGGTCAGTGCAAGAGGACAGCAGGCGCCATGTACGTGCGTCCACAAAACAGCGCTGGACACCGTCCGTGCTCCTAACCGGGCACGGCAACAATTTTAAAGAGAAAAAGGGACGCAGCAGAGAGTGGCTCTGTGCAGACGGGGGAGACACTGGGGTGCTTCCTAGGGACGTTCGCTGTGACTTATGGTCTGAAGACAAAGAACCCCAGGAAGAGATCAAAGACACTGGACGCAACCCGTCTGGGGTCCCCACGGAGGACGTACTGCCCTCGGTGGAGGCTGCCTTTGCCCAAATCGTTTGCCGCCACCCAGGGTTGACAGGGACCTGAGGTGAGGCTCTCGGGCACCCAGGGAGCCCACGGAATGAGCCTCGTGCGGCTGGCCCGGGCGGCCTTCTCTTCTTTCATCTTCATAACCGTCCTCCGGGACCCGGTGACCTTTCCAAATGCAGGTCAGGTCACGACCCTCTTCTCCCTGCCCGCCCCCTCCCCACAGTTCCCCATGGCACTGAGAGCAAAATGAAACGCCTCCCCAGGGCCCTCCCTCTGCTCCAGCCTCTCCGGCCTCCTCACTGCTCCTCCAACACGCCAGGCCCGGCCTGCCCCAGGGCCTTTGCACAGGCTGTGCCTTCTGCCTGGACCACTATCTCGGATTTCCACATGGCTTGATCCTCCTTGTCATCCCCATTCCACTCAAAGCCCTCTCCTCGGGGAGCCCTCACTGTCCACCTGGGTTATTTTTGCCTGTGACCCGTCTTGCCCTGTGGACTGTGAGCCCCAGGGGGGCCGCAACAGGGTGTCCGGTTGGCAGTGGCTCCCCGAGCCCAGCACGGCCCCCGGCACAGGGCAGGGGGGCAAATATTGGTGGGCTCCGTCGAATGAGACTAATCTGTCGTGACGTGACCAGCGGTCGCCTGGGGACAAGGAAGGCACAGGGAGGGGGGCAAAGGGGAGCGAGGAGAGGACCGAGAGCGACGCGCACGCGCACCACCTCGCACGGTGATGGCCTCGCGGGCGCGCACGTGACACCGCGCACTTCACGCCCGTCCTGCCTGCAGAGGGATGCTCAGAAAGAGAAATAGTAAGATTTACACGCGAATCCTATTTTGCAGGCGCCACGGCGGGCACGGGTGTCCTCGCCCCCCACGCCGGACACGTGGGATGCGACACCGCCCGCGACGCGCCATCCTGCAGAGGGGTCTCGGCGGATAGACCTTTTTGCGTCAAGAGGGAACATTCGGGCACGTCCCTCGACATGCGGGGTGCCGCCCGAGTCGGGGAGCGGAGGCGGCGCCGGCGCCCTGGCACGTGGCCTCGCTCGGGGGACCCCCAGCAGCGCGCCCTCGGGTGCAGCCCCCGCGCGGGGCTCAGAGGCGCCTGCCCGGCCCGGAGCCCAGGCCCTGCCCTCGGGGACCCGCGCGCTCCTCCCTCCCCGGCCTCCGCCTGGTCCCCATCGCCCCGGGACCAGCGCCGGCCCCTCCTCCCGGCCCCGTCCGCCCTCCCCGCGGCCGCCGCCAGAGGGCGCCCGGAGCCCCGAGTCAGGGCCGCCGCCTCCGCCCGCAGCCCCCGGGCTCCCCTCCATTCTGGGGGAGACCCCACAGTCTCTCGCCCCGCTCCCGATGCCCCTGAGCCGCAGCCCCAGCGCTCCGACCTCCCTCGACGCTTCCTTCCCGCCCGAAGCGCAGACCGCTAAGCCTGCAGTCTGTCTGTCCGCCCCGCCCCCAGAGCACAAGCTCCCGAGGGCAGGTACTGTCCCCGGCCGGACCCCAGCGTCTCAGAGCCCGACACACGCATGCTCAGAGTGTTTGTCGAATGACTGAGAGAACTGGGGGGACCACGCAGGGCCCGGGTGTCGGGCACCGGGCACAAGGGACCCCATTCTTCCCGAGGCCCCCAGGCCACCGCCAACGTGGGGACCGAGCCCCAGGAGCCCGCACAGGACACGCCAGGCCGATCTTTCGATATGGCTTTATTTCTGATCGTCCCACTGCAGCCTGAGCTCGGGGCGGCCAGGGGCCTGCCGACCGCCGGGGGGGACGCTCACCGCCGGCCCCTCTGGGTCACCGGTGCTGGGGGGACGGGCACACAGCAGGGCGGAGGAGGGGGCCAAGGACGAGGGAAGCCCCTGGCCTGGGAGGCCGCAGGACGGGGGGCGAGGGGGAGGCGGAGGGCTGGGCCCCTGGGGGTCAGCGACGCCGAGACCCCCAGCCCTCACCCTGCGCGGCTCATATTGCTAGCGATCCGGTTCCCCGGCTCCCTGAGGTCGGCGGCCCTGGAGGCCCCGCTCCCTCCCCCACGCCCACCAGGCGCCTGGGTGAGGGGTCGGGCCCAGACCTCCCCATGGCCCACGGGCGCGACCCTCCGGCAGACACTCTCGCTCGACCCCCAGCCCGGACGGCTCCCGGGACGCAGCCCCCGCTCCCAGATGAGGAACCAGGCCCGGCAGCCGGGAGAGCAGCGGCCAGGGAGGGGCCCCTCCGGCCCCAGGGCCCAGGCCGAGCGCGGGGACAGCCCGGAGGACCGGGTCGGGGGTCAGAGGAGGGAAGACGGCCGGGGAGCAGGGAGCCGCGTCCCCGGGCCGCCCGGAGCGGGCCTCCGAGCGAGGGGTGGGGACCGGAGCCCCCATGGCTGGCGCGGCGGCGGCTTCACACACGAGGGAGGCGAGCATCTGAACTGCTGGCGGGACGCGGAGCAGCGCGCAGGGTGGCCCGAGCCCGGGGCCCGCAGTCCCCGCTCAGCACCGCGGGCGGAGTGCCACCGAGGCTGCCGGGGCGCATGTCCTGTCGTGGCGGGCTTGGTGGCCCTGAGGGTCGTGGCCGGCTCCAGGCGTGTCCCCGAGTCCGAGGCCTGACCCCGGGATGCGGCCAAAGCTGCTCCGAATGAGTCCGAGAGACACCAAGAGGAAGGAGCCCGGGTCCTCGAGCACACGGCCAGCGCGGGGCGGCCACGGGGCAGGGGCGCGGGTGGCAGGTCACTGCGTCTTGGCCTTCAGCAGCAGCCTCTGCACCGTTCTGTACAGCAGGTCGAAGTGCTGGGGGCGGCGGGAGGGCGCGAGTGAGGCCGGGCCGCCCCGTGAGCAGGACCCCAGGACCCCAGGGCCCCGGGCCCGGCCCCCGCCTGCTCACCTGGACCGCCGTGTAGGCCATGCCGAGGTAGGCGCCGATGCACACGGCCAGGAGGAGGTCAAAGATGGCCGGCTTGACCCTGGGGAGAGGGGGCCGGCGGGGTGAGGGGGGCACGGCCGCAGCCCCCCGGGTGGTCACGGGGCGCCGTGGGCTCCTGGCCCCGGGCGGCTCACCTGTAGGCGTTCATGACCTGCTTCAGCTGGTCGTAGAAGACGAACTCAGGGTCCCTGGGGGGAGAGCGCTCTCTCAGGGGGCTCACCCGACGGCCGCACATGGCCCGGGGCCCCCAGACACCGGCCACCCGCAGGTTCTGCCCGCCCGGGGACCCGGGAGGGAGCGCCCGTGTGTGTCCGCGGGAGGCTGTCCCTCCGGGGGAAGAGCCGTCCTTCACTGGGAAGCAACATCTTTCCTATTACTTTTTGGGGGGCTCAGAACGTACTCTGTAAACGTGAAACACGCTGACTGCGGAAATTCTACTGTTAGGGGAAGGACTTCTATAGAGGGAGGGCAACCACGGCCCGGGAGTCAGAGAGCCCAGCCCCACGCCTGGGGGTCCACTCTGAGCCTCGGTTTCTTCTTCTGCCCGAGTGCTCAGTCTCCCGAGAGGATCAAGAGTCAGGAGGGAGACACGCGGGGCCTCGGGTGCCCTGAGGGATAGACTTATGCTAAGAAACGGTCTGCTGTTCGTCTGGGACTCGAGTGTAACCGGCGCCCGGACTTTCTACTTCCGTCCAGGACTTCCGCGCGCTGGCTCTGGCGCCGGGGAGACCCCGGAAGCCGCCCCCGGGCTCACCGCTTGTCGGCCCTGACGTGGTGCGGCTTCACCTCCTTCAGGTAGCGGCTCAGGTAATGCTCCAGCGTGCTGAGGAACGGGCCGTCCTTGTCCACCAGCTGCGCGGCCCGCGGCTGCTCGGTGAGCCAGTCCATCACCGAGTCCAGCTGCTCCTGCTGGATCTGCTGCGGGGACGCGGCAGCCGTCACCGGCCCGCCCGCCGCCCCGGCCCCCGCCCGCCGCCGCCCGCCCGGCCCGCCGTTACCATCTGCTCCGTGAAGACCGGCATGTCGGGGGGCGTGCCCTGCGGAGAGCGAGGGGACGGCCTGAGTGTGGGCCGCAGGGGGGGCAGGGGTCACTCACGGGGGACGCGGGGGCTCACCTTCTCCGTCAGGTTGTAGATGACCCGCGTCAGGGCCTCGGCGATGAGCCTCGTGTTGCGCGTCAGGGTTTTAGAGTCGACCCGGGACCTGCGAGGGCAGAATTGGGGAAAAAACCCGTATATACATATACGCATACACATACCCCCCACTTTGACGCCCCCCAGGACCCAGGACTGCGAGCTCATGTGGAAGTGGGGCCTCTGCGGCCGTGACCGGTGGAGACGAGGCCACACTGGAGCGGGGGCCCCAGTCCAGTGGCCGCTTCCTTCTAAGAGGGACAGCTGACACGGACGCACGCAGGGAGACGGCCCTGTGACGACAGGCACAGGTGGGGGTGACGTGGCCACGAGCCAAGGGACACCAGGATTGCCGGCCACACACACACCCATAAAGAGGAACTTTGGGAACCAAACGTCTCTGATGCCAGCAGGCGTGGGGGACAGGGGCTCCCGAGGGGGCACGGAGGGTAGAGGGGGGCCCAGCTCGCCCTCCAGGCCCCGTGCCTCCTTCCTGCCAACTCTGCTTTGCTCTGGTGCCCTCAGCCCTGGAACGCCTCCTCCCGGCTCACCCCCTTGGTGCCAGCACCGCCTCCTCCACGAAGCCCCCAGGAAGCTCCCCGAGGCCCCAGGACTGGCCGGGCCTGCTCTCTCTCTGGGCCTCGCCCGTCTCCAGGCCAGGCCCCTCCAGGACCACCTTCTCAGCCCCACGCAGACACGTGTCCAGGAGCTGGGCGCTGCCCAAGGCTGGCCAGTGAGTGAGCCAGCCCAGACATGGCAGCCAGTCCCGCCACAAAACCCCGCCCAGCTGAGGGCTGATGTGGCAGCCGAGCAGACAGATGAGACGTCAGCTCATGAAATGGCAGAAGCCAGAGGTGCCCAGGGTCACAGAGAGCAAGCGGAAAAGGGCAGGGAGCAGGGCTCCCTGAGGGGGTGTGAGGGACCAGGGAGACATGGCGGCTGTGCAAAGGTCCAGGGGCAGGAGCCACGATGTCCGAACAGCAGAGTGGACTGAGGTGTCCAGGGCCCGGGAGTCATGTGGAGGGTCACTCTGTCCTCTTTGTCCCCGTAACAGGGAGGTCATAACCTGACCCAGCCCCCCCTCCCCTGGCTCAGGCGAGCTGCCCTCCTTTCTGTTCCTCGTGCTGCCAGGCTGGCACGGGCCCTTTCCCCTCCTCCCCAAGGCAGGTTCCTTCCCTCCAGGTGCCTGCATCTACTCTGCAAAGAACATTCTAGAATGTGGCGGGTTCGCAGGGCCTGGGGCAGCCGGGCGGCGCTCACCGCACGTCCATGATGCTGCTGCGCTGGCCGCCGCGGTGGCTCTCCAGGTGGGACAGGGTGAAGGCGGGCAGCCGGCGGATGGCGAAGCGCTCGTGCTCCCAGGCCAGCATGTCCTCCGCCAGGTTGATCTTCTTGTGCACCATGGAGAAGCGCACCTCGGGGAACTGGTGGGCCGCCACCTGCGTGGGGCGGGGCGGTGCATCAGCTGGCGGCCTGCACCCGGGTCCCGGCCCCGCCACTTGGCCAGTGCTCATGGGGCCTTGGGTGCCAGGAGGGTCCCAGGTCCCTCCCCCGACTTCCTGGGTCTAGAAAAGGGGGAGAGGCCGCCGCAGGGCCCCAGGGTCCGCAAAGGGCCTGGTCTGCTGCCTGGTGGACGTGAACCCCCACTAAAGGGAGGCGGGGGCCCGGCCCCCCTGGTGACCTGTAACCCCCAAGCCCGCCGCCTGTGCCGGGCCGCCCTCAGGCCCCACCGTCTCGAGCTCCCGCAGGAAGGCGTGCTGCAGCGTCCCCTCCCGGGGCGGCTTGGACACGTGCAGGTGCAGGCTGTCCCCTCGGCCCACGGTGTCCAGGCAGAGGACGAAGGCCACGTTGTCCTGCAGCAGGCTGGAATCTGCGGGGCAGCGAGAGCTGGGGAGGTCGGGGGACGAGGATCGGGCCCCCGCCCCGGGGCCCTGACCCCCCACGCCCGGCCGGCAGGGCCGCCCGCCTCACCTGTGTGGTCCAGGTTGTCTTCCAGCCAGCGCTTGGTGCCCTGGTAGTTAAACTTGCCCCCTCCGGAAGCGAAGAAAAGCAGGTTGTACCTGGGGGCGGGGCGGGGGCATCAGCTCGTCCCCACAAGGAGGGGCATCCCCCCCAGGGACAAAATCCTGACCAGCCCTGAGCGCAGGGCACCCCCAGCCCCAACGTGGACATCTGGTGGGCCCCTCCCTGTGGGAGATGAAACAGCACCCTGGCCCCACCCACTCAGCGCCAGGACACACCCAGCGTGACAACCACTGATGTCCCCACACGTGGTCTGGTGTCCCCTTGGGGCGGGATCTGGGAGGGGCTCAGCTCCAGGCCTGGCCCCCTGACCCCTCAATGCACAGTGTCCTTCCCGGGTCAGACTCGGGGACCGCGCGTGACTGTGCCCGAGCCGGGCGAGGCCTGGGCGGCACATACGCAGCGTGGGTGCGCTTGTACGTGTAGAGGCGGGAAAAGAGGCGGGCGAGCTCCAGCAGCACGGAGATGCCGCTCCCGTTGGAATCCGCGCCGTGTGACAGCCACTGCGGGGCGGGAGAGAGGCCGGCGGTCACCCGCGTCCGTGCCACAGCACCGCCCGCTCTGGACAGTCGCCCATCGTGGCCCAGCCTACGTGTGCAGCGCGCAGCTGGGGTGGCTCCTCTGCTCGGGCCCCAGCCTGACAGCGCCCCAATGGCGGCAGCCTGCTCGGTCCCGCTGGTTTGTCGCTGAGAGCAGGACTCTTGCGGAGGGAGCCGGGCGTCGGCTCACGGACCCTCTGCAGGAGCCGGACCTCGCTGTGGGCTCCGAGAGTGCAGCCTGGGGGCAGCTGAGTGGGCCTGAGGCCACGTCCTCAGAGAGGCAGGCTCGCCAGGCTGGCCGCCGGTGGCCCTGGACCTAGACTCAGGGCCAGCCGCCCGCGCTGCCCAGGCTCCCAGCCCTCAGCTGTCTGTGAGACACGGGGTTGGCCGAGCTCTGCTCTCCTCCCGCGCCCAGAACCCCGTCCATGCCGGGCAGACGCCCTGCACCCGCCCCCCGAGAACCCCGTCCTGGTCTCCAAGCCCTGGGGACGGCCCCTCACACGCACTGTCATGTCTGGTTTGGGGGCATGAGGCACATCCTGTGGGACTCCCCTGGGAGAGGACTCTTGAAGCTTCTGCCTGGTCTCTCGCCCCCGTCCCACATGCCCTTCCCTCTGCTCATTTTGACTCATGTCCTTTCTCTGCATAAACCATGGCCGTGCGGACGACCATGGCTGAGTCCTGGGGTCCCCACTCCCGGGGGTGGTCCGGGGAACCCAACACAGCCCCCTGAGCTTGAATCCTGGCCCGACCACGCGCCCTGCCCCACTCACCCTCCGTGTCATCTGCCCGAGGACACCCAGCCCATGGGCACCCCTCTGGGGACACATACGTACGGGGGCCACTCCGAAGGCGTCGTAGTGGGCCACGAGGACGATGGTGGGGAGCTCCTCTCCGCCGAGCCCGGTGAGCCGGCCCTGCAGAGACACGCTGTGAGCGCCACCCCACCCGCAGGGGCAGCGTTCTGGCTCTGGGCCACGCGGTCCTCGTCACAACAACTCAGGACAAGTCTGGGGCTCGGGGAGCAGGGGAAGCCCAGCCCCTGCCTCCTCCCCATCCCGCCTCCCACGGGAGTGACAGGGATGGTGCCCAGCTCACGGCCGCACAGATGTTTCCAGAACGAAAGGCCGGGGCAGCTGGGCCGGCAGGTGGGAACAGACCCCAAATGGCCAGAAGGGCCCTCCAGACCCTCGGGGGCTCCGTCTGCTGGCAAAGTGGACCCCCTGCAGCCCTGCCTGAGCCCCCGGAGCCTGACAGCCAAGACGTGGCCAGCGCGCTTCCTCTGCCCAGGCAACCGTGACGGTAAAACCGAGTTCGCCCTATTGTCGCCCCGCCGCTGGACGCTGCTGCAGCCCCCGCACCGAGGTGGCCTGTCCACCCCCCAGAACCCTGCTCCCCCAACCCCTGCACCCAGCCAGGACGCACCCGAGGCCCCACAAACCTGGGAGGGGTGCCGTGGGGATGGCGCCCACCGCCCCGGCAGAGTACTCCCTGGCTGTTTGCTCTGAGTGCCCGCCTGTCGCCCCCAGACCTCTCCACGGGGACAAGCTCGGCGAGGGAGGGGCGGCGGGGCTCGAACGGCGCTCAAGGGTAGGCACGGCCCAGAGAGTACCCCCTCACCCCTGGAGGTGAGGGGCTCTGAGTGTGGCGCCTCCGCCTTCCACCCGAGCCACACCCGGACACCGGGGGCGGTGGGGCATCCCCGCCCCATCTGCTCTAAGCCCCGGGGACCAGGGCCCACAGGTGCCAGTGAATGCTGAAGGTGCTGCCTGGCCCAAGCAGGGGGCTGGCTGGGGGACTGGCATCTCGGCCACAAGCGCTCACCGAGGGCCTGCTGTGTGCCGGGCACCGGGCTGGGCTCCAAGGACGCAAGAGGGGCCAAGATGAACATGCTCAGCGCACATGGTGCTCAGGCCGACGGGGAAGCAACACGCGGGTCCCAAATGTGCCACAAGGTGACGACCGCTCGGGAGAGTGAAGCCGGGAGGGGCCGGGGCGCCGGCTGACGAGTCCGGGCCAGACTAACGACCGCGGACAGTGACAAGGCCTCGCCTGGGGCCTCACGGGGAGCCACCGCCACTCCCGACCTGGGACATGCAGGCTCTGGGGGAGCCACCGTCAAGGACCCGCCCTGGCTGCCACACTCTTACTGTATCTGCGTTCCTCATCCCTGGTCCCTTCTCTGTGGCCTCCTGAGGCAAGAGGGGACCCTGAACACCCCCGCTCTGCAGCCTTTGGTCCGGGCACCCCGCACAGCAGACAACCCCATGGAGGACCCTTGAGGAGAGGAGACCGGACCGGGGAGCCGGCGTCTGGCCCAGACGCTCGCTCACACCAGCGCGGGGCGGAGTAAGGGCCAGACTCCTCTGTGTCTGGGGTGTTGCTTTAATCAGCTACCTGGAGACCGAGAGCTCAGCTCTCCCA
The DNA here is from genome assembly GCF_041296265.1 of Equus caballus. Taxonomy (NCBI): domain Eukaryota; kingdom Metazoa; phylum Chordata; class Mammalia; order Perissodactyla; family Equidae; genus Equus; species Equus caballus. The sequence goes on along the minus strand of NC_091690.1, from coordinate 2,347,615 downwards.
GCTCAGCTCAGCTCAGCTCCGTACAGGGGGGAGAGCGGCCCCAGAGAGTTCTGAGGACGCAGGGCTGGAGGGGGTGTGCCGTGCCGAGATGGGGCTGGCCACCCTGGGCCTGCAGGGAGAGCTGGGCAGCAGGGATGGCCCGTGCAAAGGCCCTGAGGTGGCGGCACAGTGGGGGCTCGCGATGGCACTCGGGAGGCAGGCAGGGGGCCGGGGGGTGTCCCACCTCTCCCCTCAACATGGCCCAGCTTCCCTATCTGAGGCCCCCTGCAGTGGGGACCGGCCAGAGAGGCGAGCTCGCGGAGTCTGGGCGCGGCGGGCAGGGCCCGGCACTCACCTCCACACTGGTGATGAGCCAGTCGCTCACGGCCTTGCTCTGGACCCCGCTGGTGACCATCTGGAAGCCGTTGGCGGTGGCCGTGTGGAGCAGCACTGGGGGCGGGAGGGGGAGGGTCAGCCTGAGTCCAGGGGTCCCGCATCCGAGCCGGCGCCCTGGTCACCCCGACACCCCAGAACCCAGGGCTTCCGCGTAAGCAGGGTCGTGTGCACAGCTGACCACACGGACTGGAACATAATGCCATGAGTGGACTTGGGGGGGCGCCCTCAGGCCAGCGCCCAAGGACCCATCCAGCACAGGGACGACAAGGCGGTCACCCTGGCGGTGACCCAGAAACGGGAGTCTCCCCCTGACGGCCCACGAGCCTGCAGCCCAGCCCCGAAAGCCCGAATGGCGTGAGCACCCGCAGCTTTGTGACCCGTCTGCTGGCGAGCAGGCGCGCCCCCCAGTGACCCCAACTCGGTGTGAGTACATCGTCCACGGAGAACGATACGTTTTCAGGTGGGGCCAGGGGCTGCCCTATGACGCCGTGAGTTCTCCCCAGCGCGAGTGCGCATCTGTCGTGGACGCGTTTCAAGATGCGGTCGTGATGGGCATGGAGACGCCATCAGCAGGGGAACAGGCTGGGGGCGCCCCGCGGGGGCCCTGCAGTGTTTCCACAACTTCTCCTGAACTTTCACATACTCTAAAATAAGCTCTTCTAACAAAGACAGTTGTGGTTAATATTTCTGGTTTTACATCCGTTCTCCCCACTAACCAATGCAAGATAAGCACTTTCCCATGCTACCAAAAAGCCTGCCCCAGAGCCAGCCCTGGGGACCCAGCCGTTTAAGGCGCCCTCCGCTGCGGCCGCCCAGATTTGGTTCTCAGGTGGGGAACCAAACGACCCGTCTGCCAACAGCTGTGCTGTGGGGGCGGCCCACAGAGAAGAACAAGGACCCACCACTGGAATATACAACCACGTACAGGAGCTTTGGGAAGGACAAAGAAAATAAAAAAAAAATTCTACCCCCAAAACGTTTTTAACGACTGCATAATATTCCACCAAGTAGAAGATCCCTTCCCTTCCGCTCTAACTGGACGTGCAGGGCTTCCCTAAATTCACTCTCCTGCTGCCACACACAGACGGCCACTGTCAAGACTTTAATGTGGCCCAGGGACAGCAACCTCCTCCAGTCAAGGGCCAGAGTCCGGGTTTTCGGCTCTCCTGCAGCCCCTGGCCTCTGCCGGTGCAGCCTGAGAGCTGCCCCAAAGCCCACGTGAACGCTGCCTGTGTGCCGATGAAGCTTTATTTACACGAACACGTGGCCCACGGGTGGCAGTTTGCCAACCCCCAAGCTAGAGCCCCACGCAGCTGACAACTTGGCTGGGGGGGATGAGCCTTTTTTTTGTTTTTTTTTTACAGCTTCCGCGGTTCACCAAACCGAGTCCCTGAGGAGCTGGGCCGGGTGTCCCCGTGTCAGCGAACCTGTCGCCTCGTCCTCTCCTCAGCCCTGAGTGCTCCCTCCTCTCCCGTAGCAGCCCCCCACGGGTGAGGACGGAGCTGGCGGTCCCTCCCGCTGCATTTCCTCCACCACTTCCGCCGTCTCACTCCCAACAGTGGCCCACTCCGGCGCCCTGCAGCCTCCCCTGTCCAGGGGTGCGAGGACCCGGGGTCTCCTGTCCCCAGGACACTGCTGACCCGCTCGGATGGACTCGGGCAAGACAGTGACACCCGGAACCCACTCGGCAGGCACAACGGACAGAGAAAATCCGACAGACGCCCGCGTTTCCCGTCAACCACTCAGAGGCTGCAGGTGCGAGGCCCCCTCTCGAATCCGGGGGGCTCGAGCTTCTGTTTGCGAGGGGACGGGCGGTGGCAGCTGCGAATGCAGAGTCCCGGCCCCCAGCCCGAGCCCGACACTGCAGATCTGGGGCAAGACTGTGACCCACAGCGCTAAGGACGAGGACGGACGCCACATGCTCGCTCTGAGACAGCACCCCCGAGGTGGCACGGCGCAACCCTGACCCCGCCCGAGCGCACCTTCGGCGGCCGAGGCTGAGCCCTGGGAGGCGGAGGCGGCCTGCGTCTGCTCGTAGATGGAGAGCAGGGCCTCATCCTCCACGGCAAAGTACACAGGGACGATGGTCTCCATGGCGAGCATCTCGGGCTCGATCTCCATGAATTGCTGCGGGGGAGACACACAGTTAGGCGGCTCCTGGCCTGGGCAGAGCCCACCGGCTGTCCCCTGTGGGCAGGCAGGCCGGGGCCTGGCACCACGCCTGCTCTGAGGCCGGTTAACGAGGCCGGGGTCACGCTGGAGAGGAGGACGGGGCGGAAGGGGGACAGGGAGGGGACCAGGACAGAGGGACGGGCGGGGAGTGGCGATGCTCACGGGGCCCCCTGGACAGGACCCATCAGGGAGGAAGCAGGCTGGGCAGAGGATGGGCACTGGAGCCAGCCGGGTCTGGGGTCAGGTCCAGGGTCACTGTGGGCCGGTCCCGCCCCCCCGGCCACCACGTCCTCAGCTGTTAGTGGGTGACGGCTGTTGGCTTCCCAGGCTGACGGCAGAGGCCAGCAAGGACAGCGGGTGTGAGTCGCCCCACACACACCCTCCTCCCAGGCAAGAGCACCCTCCGCCCACGTGTCTAAGGGGCCCCATCAGACTCGGGAGCAACGCAGCTCCCTCCCCGGGCACAGCTGACATGGGGCCGGGTCACTCCCTGGGGGCCGTCCTGGGCAGTATGGTGCGGGGAGCAGCATCCCCGACCCCGCTCACTCGATACCAGGAGCTGTGACAACCACAGATGTCCCCAGACATGGCCCAGTGTCCCCTGGGGGCAGAACAGCTCCGGAAGGACCGCTGAGGAAGGGGAACAGGTGCCTTCCCACGTCCCCACGGGAGAGGGCTCAGAGAGGTGAACCAACATGCCCCAGTCACACAGCCAGCTCCCTGCCACGGCAGTGGGGGGGGGGGACGAGGGGGTGCTCACCCGGATGACGTCCTGGGGCACGGCGGCCATGGCCCGCGGCAGGATGATGACCACGGCGCCGGCCGACTGGCGCAGGGCCCTCTGGTACCGCTCGTAGGAGAAGTCCAGCAGGCGCACGAGCACGCAGCGGCGGCTCAGCACGTCCGCGTCCATGGTGCGCGCCTCCGTGTTGAGCACTGCGTTCCGCGTGCCTGCGGGGTAGGGAGAGAGGGGCAGGGGCTCGCTCTACTGCACCGGGGCCCTCGCCCGGGGACCACCGCCTCGGGATCCTCTGCCCAGGCTGGGCCACGTCCCCCAGGGCCCCCCGAACCCCAGGAGTCTCCGGCCTTCTGAGAACCGGGGGACGCAAAGACCCTCCTCCAGGAAAATCGGGCCCCACCAGCGCCCACCCGGCGGGAGGCAGCTCGGCTGTCCCTGCTCTGGGCCCTGGCCACGGGCACCCCGCCCCGCCCCCCTGCACCCCAGGCGGCAGCCCTCAGAAGTGACGCTGTCCCCGTTCAGCGGCCACCCGCGGGGACCGTGCCCATGTGCCCACGTGCACGACTCCCCCCACGAGGGACGGGGCGCCGTGACGAGCTCCTCCCGCGTCGCCCAGCGGGCGGAGCCGTCAGCCCCCCGACAGCGGCCCGGGGCCCACTCAGCCCCCCATGTCGCACACATGCCCGGGGGACCCCGGACTAGAAGCCCACCGCCGGCTCCCATGCGCGCCCTCCACGGGACTCCCCGCGGCTCCCCGGGCGCCGGCTGACCGCATCCGACCCGCCCGCCCTGCTGCTGGGCGCCCAGCACCCACCCCGCCCGTCACCAAGCAGGGGGAGCCCCAGGCGACAAGCCTGCCCTCCCGGGTCCAGGTCCCGCCCTCCAGCCCTCCTCCCCTCCGGGCTCCCCGCCAAGCGGGCGTTTCCCTGGGGGACCAGCAGCCTCCAGAACCTGGACCCGCCATCGGCTTCCCTGCCTGCTCCAGGGCTCCGGGGACAGCACCTCGCTCAGAGCAGGAGAAACCCGGCGCCGACGGCAACCCCGGGCCCAGGCTCCCGATGGACAGCAGCTGGGAGACCAGTGAAGGACCCCGTCTCCCCAACGCCCCCAGAGCCCAGACCCGTGGGCCCTCTCCACGTCCTTCCACACCCAGGCCCTCACTCTCTGGGGGCCGTCCTAGACACTGGGGGGTTTGAGCAGCATCCTTGGCCTCACCCACTTGATGCCAGGAGTTCCCCCAGTGTGACACCCACAGACGTCCCCAGACGTCGCCCTGTGTCCCCTGGGGGACAGTCACCTGGGGTGGGAACGTCTGCTCTATAACCAAGCGCCATCTCCCACCTCTTCTGAGAGGCCCAGAAAGATCCAGTGAACCAGGAGGGGGCGAGAGGCTGTTTCCCCGCCCAGACAGCGAGCTTTCCTGCAGCCAGCGGTTCCCCTGGGACATGGCACCCAGGCACTGCCGCCCACGTGGGTTCTGCTGGGCAGGGGTGGCCGGGAGAGGCCACGGTGATGGTCCATGCAGCACCGCGGAGGGGCACTGACTTCTCCGTGGCTGCCCACAGGCACACTGGCCCCCGTGGACAGTGGGAAAGGGGGCGCACGCAGCCCCCAAGCACCAGGACCACCTGCACCCAGCTGCGAAGCTGCCAGAGTCCAAAACGTTTCAGACGCCTCAGGCTGACCCGAGAGGCACGAAACGAGCAAAGCAACCCTAACGCGCCTGGGGGCCAGATGTGGTCCTAGGGCCTCCAGTTTGAGACCCCCGTAGTGAATGCTCAAAATAGTGATGCAGAGAAGTGCGGGGTCCTGGGGGATGGTCACAGAGAGGGGCCAGAGGAACACAGAAGGGCCAGTGTCCCAGGCGGGAATGCGGAGGGCCGTCCCAGGAGTTGGGGCCTGGGACCAGGGAGTGCAGGTGGGCCGGGCGCCTCCCTGCCTGCGCCCCACACACCCAGCCTCCTCTCTGCTTCGGAGCCGGTGGGGCCCTGGGAGGGCAGCAAAGACCTTCAGGATGCCCTTGAAATGCCGAAAATGTGGGGAGGCCCTGGCCCCGCACCCCCCCCGCCCCCCCCCTTGGCTCCCAGGGGCCCTCTGCCTCCCAGGGGCTGGGGACTTGGAAGCCACCTGTGAAGCCCACTGTGCACAGGGCAGGAACCAGCACTCCGCCTTCCAGGAGGAGGGCCGAGCGAGGAGCCAGGTGGACACCAGCCCCCAGGGTCCCCCGGACTCCAAGGACCCCCAGGGCGCAGCCCCACTCTGCCAACTCCGGGTCCAAGCTGGCCCAGCCTCCCTCACCCCACGTTGGGACAGGCAGAGTCGCAAAGAGGGGCACAGGACACCTGGACGGAAGCTGCCCATTCCCACAACAGGACCAGACCCGGACGGGGGTCAAACGCTTCTCTCCTGGGGGCCAGAGAGTGGCCCCTCTCTCTCACCTGCGGCCCCCGTCTACATAACCACCCGCTCCGCCTTCGCTTGGGAAACCGGTGCACATGGCCACACCAATAAAGCTTTACTGACAACAGGGGGCGGAGGGCCGGGCCGGTGGAGGAGCCCTGGGGGCCCCGTGCGTGCTGGGTGCTCGGTGCTGCGGCCCCACCTCCCGGGGCCTGTCTCAGCCGTGGCATCAAGTGAGGGGGGCGTGAGCGGGCACAGAGCCACTGCCGTGACCAGCACGTCACCCCGGGGGCCAGAGTCCCATGCAGGGGCGCGGTCACGCCCTGGCCGGCTGGCCCCGCAGCAGGCACACCCCTTTCCTTCCCAACAGCCCGGCTGCCCAGAGTTTCTCAACAGGAGCCACAGGAAGTTGGGAAAGCAGCCCCAGAGCCGGCGGCCTGGGCGGGGAGCGGGTGGGCAGAGGGCGGTGCCGACGCAGGGGAGCATGTCGCCAGCCCTCGGGGGCCCGGCCGCCAGGAGCGCGAGATCGGGGCTCCCTGTGGCCCCCAGGCCCTCCCGCTGCCCCAGAACAAACAACGCGGCCTCGGACCCCAAGGGGCCGCCCCCCCAGCCCCGGTGATCCCGCCAGCTTCTCCCTGAGGGGTCTCACCCGAGCTCTGGGCCGGGCCTCTGCTCCCCACGCTGCAGGCGAGCTGCCCTCTGCTAAGACGGGGCGTCCCGCCAGGCCCTGTGCGCGCCCCGAGCCCGCGGTCACAGACCGGCCAGGACCCCCCTCGCAGGGCAGGTGGCATCCGGGCTTCTCACTGGGGGCGACAAAGACGGGGATGGGGAAGGAGGACGTAGGGGGGAGGCGACACGTCAGGAAAAAGAACGGGGAGGAATCCCAGAGTCAGGGCAGAGGACGTGGAGACGGGAGGGGAGCACGGCTGAGCGCAAGGAGGGAGGCCGGGGAGGAGAGAGGGTTCCCCGGATCTGCCCCAAGGAGATGGGGAGCCCGCAGCCTGGCGCCTGGGCAGGTGCAGGGAGAGGGGGCCCGTCGGCTGCACATGGGACACCGTGGAGCCGCCCGGAGAGACGGGGTGTCCAGGCCACCAAGGACAGCCGCCCGAGGGACAGGAGGCTCCGAGCATGGCCCCGAGTGTGAGTCGGGCAAGCCGGGCCGGCTGAGCAGAAAGAACCGGGTCACGTCGAGCTCTAGGGTCTGGGCCCCCCGGACAATGGGTTCCTCAGGGAAACCAACGGAGGCTCCAGAGCGGGGCTGCCCGGGACGGCGCCCGCCAGTCCCCCGTGGCTGTTTGGATTTACTACAATGAAACAGTGCAAAAAGTCCCCTTCCTCCGTTGCACGGGACACGTCTCAAGTGTCCATGGCCACCTACGGCCGGTGGCTCCCGTATGGGACAGTGAACACACAGAACCCGTCCGTTGTCGCAAAAAGTCCCAGCGGGCAGCGCTGGCGTAGACCCTCCGCTCAGGAGGACGCCCGATGACGCCTGGAAACGCGCCCGCAGCGCCAGCGGCTCCCGGCCTTCCCTCCCACCGTCTGCGGCCGGGGGGTCTCCGGTCTAGGCCACCACCGTACCCCCGGCTCTCTGCCCCCGGCACTGCAGACATCAGCCGGGTCCCTCCCCGGGGGCCGTCCCGGGTGCTGTGGGGGCTGAGCACCCACCACTCGATACCAGGAGCTCCCCCAGTGTGACAGCCACAGAGTCATCACCCAGGGACCCCTGGGTTGAGAACGACTGCCCTAAACAGAAACGATGTAGCGCTGGGGCGAGGAGGGATCTGAGGGAACTCCGGACCCCTCTCCAGAGCCTGGGGCTCCCGCGGGGCCTGGGAAGTTCCAAAAACAGGGGCCAATGCAGGGGAACCGGGGCTCTGAGATGCGGGGGACCAGAACTCGGGAGGGGGGCTCCTTCAAGGGGGGGTCAGGCCTTGACCTGCAAGGACTTAAGGCACCAGGCTGGAACAAAAACCAGAGGCCAGAAGTTTCTGGAACACCAGAGATGGCTACACTCCGGAGAAAACAAGGGAATTCAGAATGACATGGGCACTGGGACGAAAACCTCAACAGGCGACAGGCGAGGGGACAGGGGTGGGGAGCAGGCAGCTGAGCAGGATCTGGGCTGGCGTCTGGGGAAGGGACCTGAGCCGGGCCAGACAACCGAGAAATCCTGGGAGGGGAGCCGGCGGAGTTTGGGGAGCTGGGGTGAGGACGGCGAGCTGAGGGAGTAGACATGCACCAAAGTGGGAACGAGACGGGGGGGCCAAAAGACCCCAGGAGCCCAAAGGCGAGGAGCCTGAGAAGGGGGATGGGGGCTCAGCGGACAATTCTGAGGAACCAGCACACAAGCTGGGACCGGGCAGAGCCGGGAGCCTGGGGAGACGGGCCTGGACTGGGGGCCAGGACGGTGTTAGCGACGGGGGGCCCTCGAGCCCTGATGGGGGCAGAATACGGCCGGCGGACAAAGAGCACCCGGTGCCAGGGCCATGTAGGGCGGGGCAGCTCCGCCTGGCAGAGGCCGAGCAGGGTGTCCACGGCCAGCAGGCCAAAGGTGGCAGCTCGGGTGCACAGGCTTGACTCGTGGGACAGCCCACCCAGGGGGTGTCCAGGGGAGGGCGCGGGGCAGAGAGACTCTGGGCCAGCTGGGAATGGAGAAAAAGGGGAGCCAGGCTCCAAGGCGGGGGGAGCGTGGGCTGAGGCAGGAGCTCTGGGTCCCGGGCAAGGAGCCCTCGTTAGGGCGGGGGGCTGTGGGAGCCAGCCGGGTGGGTTCCTGGGGCGGAGCAGGGGTCCAGGCACTCAGGCTGTCACTTGCCTGGGGCCTGGGTTAAGGGTCTGGCCGCCCAAATGAGGCCCGTGGGCGGGACGCCTGCTGGACAGGCAGGAGTGGCAGGTCCTGGGGCCCGGGGAGCAGAGACCAGGTTGACAGAAGGGGGGCTGCCTGGCCAGGGGGGACCGAAGCCCGGGGGAGGGAGAGCGGAGAGCGGGGAGAGCAGGAAGGGGGAAGCCAGACGGAGGAGGGAGGCCGGATCCAGGAGGGAGGCTGGGACGGGGGAGGCTGGGAGGGGAGAGACCAAGCTTGGGGGAGGCTGGGATTTGGGGGGAGGCCGGGAGGAGGGAGATCGAGATGAGGGAGGCCGGGCCCAGGAGGGAGGCCGGGACAGGGGAGGCCGGGCCCAGGAGGGAGGCCGGGACGGGGGAGACCGGGACGGGTGAGGCCGGGCCCAGGAGGGAGGCCGGGACGGGGGAGGCCGGGCCCAGGAGGGAGGCCGGGAAGAGGGAGGCCGCGCGGGCGAGGCCGGGCCCGGGCGCGGGGCCGGCGGGGAGGCGTCCACGCACCGTAGGGCTGGCCCTGCAGGTCGTACTGCTGCATGCGGTAGACGGTGAACTCGTGCGCCGCGTCGGCGGCGGGCAGCGGCGGCGCCACGAGCAGCAGCACGGCGGGCAGGAAGACGATGAAGCCGAGCGGCAGGCACGACGCCTTCAGCATGTTCTCCAGCACCTCGCCCGCTTCCTCCAGCATCCTGGCCGGCGACGGGGCCGCGCGAGGCGGCGGCGGGGACGGGACGACGGCGGCGACGGCGGCAACGGCGGCTGCGGCGGCGGCGGCGGCGGCTCCCGCGGACTCACCTCGGCATGGGTAGCCGCCGGGGTCCTGCGGGCGCCGCGCCGGGCAGCCCGCGCTCGCTCCGGGGTCCTGCGGGCACGGCCGCGGACCGCCCCGCCCGCCGCGCGACCTGCTGGAAATTGTAGTCCCCAGGCGAGCGTGGAGACACCTGGGAGTTGTAGGCCTATTCGTTTACTCCCCGATGCAGGAAGCTGTGGTGGGCTGTTTAGCTAAATCTGCTAAAGTTTCACATAAACTCAAAATCAGAAAATACCTGGACTTAAAAGAAACTATTTGCAGTGGAATTTACTTAAACTCTGTCTTTGTTGTGAGGCGAGGGGGGAGGCGAGATGTGGGTGACCTTGCGACCCGGAAGGAAGTTGGAAATGAAGGAAGAGAGGGGCTGGCCTTGGTGCGCTAGGTCTCCTGGGAATTGTAGTCCTTTTGAGCAAGCATAAGGGGTCATGGGAGCTGTAGTCTTCCTGGGTGAAGTCTGAGAAAAATCGTTTAAAACTCCGAAGGAACGGAGATGTTAAAGTCCATGAGGGCAAAGGCTTTTGTCGGCTTTGTGCATTAATGTATCCCCAGAACCTAACACACGACCTGACATACCGTGGGTGGTCCATATAATTTTTGGATGAATGAATGAGAGTAAAAAAATCACGATAGAAGCTTCCTAAAGGGATGACGCAATGGATTATGGGATTTGTAGTCTGGACCCTGGTTTTCCCACAGGGGTTGGCATATAACTATTTACACTCATGCTTATTCATATTTAGAGTATCCTCGTGGTAAAAAACTATTTATACTTATGCTTATTCATATTTGGGACACAGTAAAAAATACTTACACTCGTGCTTATTCATATTTGGGGCATATTCATAGTAAAACATTATTCGCTATCCACCAGAAATTCAGATTCTACTAGGTGTCCCAAATTTGTATTTTCTAACCTGGCAATCCTAAGAGCCTACTGTCTCAGGGCCAGGAGTCCTGAGGAGCATCAGTAACTCACATCCCTGCGTACAGATGGGGAGACTGAGGCCACAGGGTGCAGAGCACTGCAGCCCTGGCCCCCAGCGAGTTGACATCCCAGGCTTCAACACGGTTGCCTGAGGACTTGGGGCCTCGCTTCCGTCCCGAGTGACAGGTGGCGACAGCAATGGGTTCAAATCCCGGCTCCTCCCCTTCCCAGCTGTGTGACCTCGGGCAAGTCGCTTCCCCTCTCTGAGCCTCGGTTTCCTCAGCCGCCAAATATGATGATAAATAATTAAATGCTCTCCCCCTCCTCCCGGGGGTGTGTAGGAATTCAAGAAGATAATCTACATAAACTTGCTTGCAAAGAGGAAGGCATACAGTAAGCACTCTATAAGTGTGGGTGTTACGAGAATGCACCCAGCTCGTGCAGCCTCAGGGCTGTCGCCTCGGCTGTTCCCGCGAATGCTGTCCCCACACCTTTCTGCACCGCGAACTCCTTACTGAAATGATGCTGGACATTCCTCAGGGAGGTGTCTGTCACCCCAGCAGAGGGGGACCTTAATGACAGCAGGCACCCCGGGTTGTGTGTGTGCCCAGAACAGAGCCCGGCACGTGGTGCTTGAGTGAATGAATGAGTCATGAAAGCCCCAACAGACCAGCCCACCCATCCCAGCTGAGTCCCCTGCTTCCGGCCACCCCCAGGCCCCTCCAGGGGGTCCTAGGAGGGCCGAGGAGTCAGGAGTGGCCTGGCAGGGCGGGAAAAGGGACGAGAACTCGTTTGGGCCCACGTGTGCTCGGTCAGCAAACGGGCCTTCCCGGCTTCTTCCATCTGCCCCTCCCCGGGCCGGGCTCCGGGTACACACACGCTCGCCCGGAGGCCGGCCAGCAGCCGGGCCTCACCTGGGCCCAGATGGCGAGGCCTCGACCCTGGATCTGCCCCCGTCGCGTCCTCGCCTGAGCGCTGGTTTTCCCTTCTGCAAAATGGGGAGATTTAACTGATCTGCTTCGCGGAAGTGAAACCGCAGGTGGCCCAAAGAATGAACTGGAACGCTCGTTCTGAGTTTTCCAACGAGGGAAGGAACTAGTATTCTTTTATTCATTTATTCATTCATTCATTCGCTTAGTCCTCTGCTTGTTTGTTCATTCCTCAGAGAGGCAGTAACAGGCAGGGATCAAGAACCCCAGGTTTGAATCCCAGCCCTGCCGTTTCCCGGCTGTGTGACCTTGGGTAAGTCTCCTAACCTCTCTGGGCCTCCATTTCTGCATCTGTTAAATAGAGTTGATGGTGGTATCTGCCTCCTGGAGGTACTGTGGCAATTAAAGGAGTTAATACAAAGGCGATTAGAACAACACCAGGCACCGAGTGATATATAAGTCTTGTTATTATTATTCATTTTAAAACAAACCCGCAATAGTTTGCGGCCCTTTATAGGCCTCTCCTTATCGACATCCCAGGAAGACGGGGCTGTCAGTAGCCTCGTGTGACAGGTGAGCAGGCTGAGGCCCTGGCGTGTGCAGAGCTGGGGAACCATAACAGGTGACAGACCCCCGGGCCACCTGATGAGCAGAAGTCGGGATTCTTGGGGTCGTCCAGTCAGGGAGGAGGGCTGGGCTGGGGAAGAAGGAGAGGAGGAGGTTTCAGGGCTCCGCGGAAGGCAGGCTGCTGGCTCCAATTCTCCCAGAGCCCCAGGTCACTGAGCACCTGCTGTGTGCTGGGTGCTGGGGACACAGCGGTGACCCGGACATGGCCACAGTCGCCACCACTGGAGCTCACAGTCCAGAGGAGGAGCTGGGCTCATGACCAGGGGTGATCGGAGCTGTGATGGGGACACACAGGCAGCCATGGGAGCCCGGAGGAGGCCTCAGGAGGAGGCGAAATCAGAGGGGACTTCCTGGAGGAGGCAATGCTCAAGCTGAGACCAACAGGATGGACAGGCAGTAGGCAAGTAAAGAATGAGGGTAGGCATGTGCCAGGCAGGCGGCCTTGGTGGGGACAAAAAGGCTGGTGCAAAGGCCCTGTGGTAGGAGGGAGAAGTAAATGCGTTCCACTCAGTCAAAACAAAGCATATGATGCTCCGCGGGGCGCAGGGACCGACCAGGGCAGCTCACACAGGCCCAGAAGGCAGGCTAGAGCTTTGGGGTGGCCCAGGCTCCACGCACCCCTAATTCCACCAAGACCTCCCCCACCCCCCTCCTGTCACCATCCCAGATAAACACACGGGGAATGGGAGTCAGGAAAATATGAGCAGTGGGGCAACCGGATACGTGCTAATGGCAATGTCCCGCATCGACACGGCCCAAAACAGTAGCCTCGAGCCACGTGTCACTCCTGAGCGCTTGACCTGTGGCGAGTGTGACTGTCACGGGCTGAACTGTGCTCTCTCTCAAATTTATATGTTGAAGCCCTAAGTCCCAGGACCTCAGACGGGGACCTTATTAGGAAACAGGCTGGTTACAGATGTCATCAGTTGTCACACTGGAATACGGCGTCCTTATCAAAAGGGGACATTTGGACACAGACGTGCGCACAGGGAGAAGCCACCGTGAAGGTGGAGATAAGATGGGGCGATGCATCCACAGCCAAGGACCGCCAGGGATGGCCAGGACCCCCAGAATCTCCGAGCGCAGGGGACAGACTCCTCCCGACCCCTGGCCTCCGCAGGACCCAGCCCCGCCGACCCCTGGATCCGGGACCCCCAGCCTCCAGACCGCGAGACGACCCATTTCTGTCGCTCAAGCCGCCCAGCCTGCTGCCCGGGACCCGGCAGCTCCAGCCAATGGAGACCCCGAGAAGCCGCATTTTGACATTTCATTTCATTTTAATTCATTTTCAGTAGCCACACGTGGCTCGTGGCTGCCGCAATGTCCGTCACCGCGTCCCCCGTGGTGCGGAGGGAAACAGAGGCACAGAGCAGGGCCGTCCCGCGCCATCAGGCAGGGCGCTCCAGGGAGCTCGGCCAGACGGAGCCGAAAAGCCGCGAGCACTGGCGTGGCCCTCGGAGGACGGCGAGAGGACGTTCAACCAGCAGAAGGTGGCCGCGTGTCGAGGGTCCACCCGCGCTGTCCCATAGTCCCCGGGGGCTATTTAAATGCCAACGAATTCAAATTAAATACCATTCAAAGTTCAGTTCTTCGGTCGCTCACGGGCCGCTCAGCAAGCGCTCCGTGGCCACGTGGGCTCCTGTAGCGGACGGCGACGATGCAGGACGTGTCCATCACCAGCAGCGCTGAGCGTGGCCCGCGACCTCCTGCCGTGGGTGCCCTCTGACCTCAGCCCCTTTTGCAGATGGGGACAGTGAGGCAGCGTGCTCAAGGGCCTTCCAGAGGAACAGGCGGGGCTCCCCGAGGCCAGGAGAGCCAGGCGGCCATCCCTCTGCTGGCCCCCCCGACGGGGCCCCCCAAAAGACGCAGAGGCCAGAGCCCAGGGGGAAGGAGGCCTCGGGGCCAGAGGTGACAGCGAGGGCAGGGAAAGGGGAAGTGAGCGGGATGGGGCTGGTGTCAACTGTCACCAGGGGCCCCCGCCCGGCGGTCTCGAAACTCACACACACTCTTTTCAGCAGAGCGGTCGGGTGACACGCGCCCTCAGATGGGAGATGCTGTGCACGCGTGGACACGCCAGCACACGCTCCCGAGCACGACCCGTCCTGCTCGCCGCCTCACTCTCTCACGCACACACACTCGCCCTCACGACCACAGCCCCCATAGCACACAGAGCCCTGGCCCCTCCCTGGGCACGGGCACACCTCCGTGCATGCGGCCGGCAGACCCACAGCCCCGTGCCGTCACGCCCGGGCGCACGCGAGAACAAGAGGGAGGCTGTGACATCACGGACCGTCACGGAACTTCCATGTTCCCAGGGCGTCGACCCCACAGCCAGCCCCTTGCAGGCTGAGAGCCCCACTGAGGCCCAGAGAGGGGCTGGGGCTGCCTTAGAATCACACAGGAGCCAGGCACGTACAGGAACTCACGCACCCCCACTCCGGGGCGCCCTCTGTCCCACTGAAGAGTCACCTCCAGTTCCTAGGACTTTCCGTGGCGTCCGCAGGGCCTTGTCTGACGGCTCTGTCCCCTCCTCTCCATCCGGGCCCGCCTGCTGCACCCCTGCGCGCCCCTCAGGCCCGCGGCTCACCCGTCCTGGGCCACCCTCTCTGCAGCTGAGCCCCGGGCACGCCCCGGCGGCCGGACCGTGGGCCCCCCCCCCACCGCTGTGGCTCAGCCGCTCCGCACGCTGGAGACGCTGGACAGGGGCTCGCGCATCCGAAAGCTGTGCGACCGGGAACCCCGAAAGCTGTCTCTGGGCCTCAGCGAGCTGTCGGTGGTGGAGGCCCCGGAGTGCGCCTCGGCCGCCTGGGCCAGGCAGTCGCCGGGCCCCCGCAGGCCCAGCCGGAGGCAGCCGCAGCACAGGAAGGCCACCACGGCCCGGCACACCTCGCGGCTGCGGAAGGAGTAGATGAGCGGGTTGACGGCCGAGTTGAGCACGGCGAGCGCCAGGATCCAATCCATGCCCCGCAGGTACTCCTGCGCCCAGACGTTGGAGCCGAAGATGTCGGCCAGCAGCAGGCCGAAGAGGGGGCCCCAGCACACCACGAAGGCCACCAGGATCATGAGCACCGTCTTGAGCAGCCGGTGGGCCTTGCGGCGGGCCGGGGCGCGCGCGGCCTTCTGCCCGTTGGCCCTCACGAGCCGGAAGATCGCCCCGTAAAGCAGCGTGATGGTGGCCAGGATGAAGGCAAAGATGACCACGCAGAAGAGGATGTAGGCCTTGGAGTAGAGCGGGAGGAGGCTGGAGCAGCGCTGGAAGGCGCACACGCAGTTCCAGCCGAGCAGGGGCAGCAGCCCCAGCAGCCCCGCCAGCAGCCAGCACAGCCCGATGAAGCCGCAGACACGGCCCTTCTTGGTGGCCCCACTCTCCGCCACCGGGCGCACCATGGTGGCGAAGCGTTCGCCGGCGGTGAAGAGCAGGCTGAAGGTGGAGGCGGCCAGCGCCATGAACAGCACGCCCTCCCGCAGGAACCAGTGGGCGGGCGCCAGGCGGAAGGTGTGCGCCCCCGAGAACAGGACGTTGGCCAGGTAGGCCACGCCGGTGAGCAGGTCACTCAGCGTGATGTTGACCAGGCAGTAGTAAACCCAGCGGCGGGACCGCATGTGGGTCACGATGGCCACCAGCACCAGCAGGTTCTCCAGCACCACCAGGCAGCTCATGGCCACGAAGAGCCCGCGAAGGACCCCCAGGCCCCCGTCCTCGGGCCCCGGCCGCCCCGCCAGCCGGCCCGAGTGATTGTAGTGCAGGAGGATGAGTCGGCTGTGCCCGCTGGCCGCCAGCTGCTGGCAGGACTCGGGGGCCTCGGCCAGGGACCCCGTGGCATTCATGGCGGTCCCCCGGGGCAGACTGAGGCCCCGGGGTGGCTGGCCCCCGGGCAGGGTGGAGCCGCTGCCTTGCCCTCTCTTGGTTTCCTGTTGTTTGAAATTTCCTGTTATGCTCAAGGTACCCCCAGGGTGGGGGTGCGGCCAGGCAGGGGCGGAGCAGCCAACGGTCGGCCGGCTCCCACCCCAGCTGCCGGAGGGCGCCGCACGCAAGCACGCACGCTCGGCTTCGAGACCCCGTCTCTGCCCCCTTCCGGTCCTCGAAAGCTGACAGCGGGGTGGGGGCCCCAGAGGGGAGGGGAGATGGACCCCCCACGGCACCTGCCTCTCCTTCCAGGCTGGGCGACTCCCCCTTCCCCAGCTGGAGCCACCCCCTCCAGCACCCCGCTGTTCCATCACCGTCTCCCCAACTGCTCCGAGCCTGCCTGGTACACAGTAGGTGCTTAATAAATGCTTGTTGCGTGACTGCACACACATGAGCACCGATGGCTACCTCATCGGTGGTATGGAAGACAGGGCCAGGACTGACCTGCAGTATACCTGTCCATAGAGGGAGAAACTGAGGCCTGGAGCGGGTGGCACCAGCTGCTCCGGGTCCCCCCAGAGAACCCATGGCGGGAAGTGGACAGCACACGTCCGGGTCTCAGCCAGGACCGTCCTCACCAGGGCCTTCAGTCGCCTCTCCGGCCCCTGGGGCTGGCCCTGCAAGGAGCAGAGCTGGGGACCCCGACCCAGGCAGCCTCTAACATCAGGAGGGGATGGGGCTCCCAGGAAAAGGGGAAGCCCACGCCCCCATCCCATGTCCGTCCTCCCTGGGCTCAGGCTGCCTCAAGCTGAGACGGTTGAGGACCGAGGTCTGGGCACCAGGTGGGGGAGAGGAAGTGGTGGGGGTGCGTGGACTGGAGCTGCCCTGAGGTCTGGGGCGGGAGGGGCAGACATCCCATAATGGGCACTGGGGTCCCCCCAGGGGCTCCGGTCTCTCCATGGAGGTGGGGGTGGGCAGGAGATGGGAGTTGAGGGCAGCAGGGGGCAGTGGCTCTGACCAGCACCCTCCCTTCGTCACTGTCCAGCTGCAGGCACGGGACAGTGGCAGGGACGCTCAGAGCAAGTGCTGCTGGGGAGGTGGCAGCTTCTTGTCACTGGAGGTGACCGAGCAGAAACGGATCTGAGGGGTGAGGCTGTGGGAGGAGGGGCTGTGAGGCAGCTGTGAGGGCAGCTGGGGTGTGAGGCTGCTGGTGGGGGACAAGCAGCCAAGCCTCAGCCAGGTGCCACCCCGCACAGCAGGACAACCCAGCCTCAGTCTCCACCTCACAAGGCACCACCCGACCGGCACAGTCACGGAGAGACACATTGTGTGTTCTGAGGCTGAGCCCGGACCCCAGACTGAGCCCTGACCCCAGGCTGAGCCCTGATCCCAAGCTGAGCTCCGATCACAGACTGAGCCCTGATCCCAGGCTGAGCTCTGATCCTGGACTGAGCCCTGAGACTGGACTGAGCCTGGACTCTGGACTGAATCCTGATGCCAGGCTGAGCTCCAATACTGGACTGAGCCCTGATCCCAGGCTGAGTCCTGATCCTGGACTGAGCTCTGATCCTAGACTGAGCCCTGATCTAAAGCTGAGCCCTGTTTCTGGACTGAACCCTAATCCAAGGCTGAGCCCTGATCCTGGACTGAACCCTGATCCCAGGCTGAGTCTGGACTCTAGACAGAGCCCTGATCTCAGGTTGAGCCTGATCCTGGACTGAGCCCTAATCCCAGGCTGAGCCCTGATCCTGGACTGAGCCCTGATCTCAGGCTGAGCCCTGATGCTGGCCTGAGTCCTGAGGCCAGGCTGAGCTGTGATGCTGGACTGATCCCTGATCCTGGACTGAGCTCTGATCCCAGGCTGAGCCCTGATCTTGGACTGAGCCCTGATCCTAGACTGAGTCCTGATCCTGGACTGAGCCCTGATCCCAGACTGAACCCTGACCTTGGTTGAATCTATGACCATAGGCTGACCCCAACTCTGACCCCTGACCTGGCTGAGCCCCTGACCCTGGGCTCCGAGAGCAAATTCAGGACTAAAGTAAAATGCTTTGAGAACATAGAGTTTGACTACCAAAGCCAAGCTGTCTGACAATGACCTTGGCCTTGAGTTACTTGCCACCTAGGCGTACGGCCACTTGTGCATTCTGCCTTATTTAATCTCATTTATCCACATGCTACAGAAGAGCAACCCCCCCCGAAATCTGCCCTGAAGACACAGCTCTACCCATACCCAAGAGTGCATGAGGGTTATTCATTGTTATTTGAAAATGCAAATATTAGAAGCAACCCAAATGCCTACACACAGGAGAGAGGCTGATGAATTCTGCTGTCTCCCAGAGCGGAGTACTATGCAGCCAGGAAAAAGAATGGAGATGACTCCTGTGAATGGAATGGAGTGATTTCCAGGACACACTGGTAAGTGAGGGGAAAAGTACAAAAGAGTCTATGTAATGTGCTACCTTTTGTGTAAGAAAGGAGAATAAAATATACACATATCTTCTTGGTTTCGGAAATGAAACACAGGAGAGATAAACCAGGAACCAATGAAATAGGTTTCCCACGAGGGGTGGGTGGGATTGAAATTGAAAAGAGGAGAGGATGACACCCTCTATATTCCTCTCAGTATAGTTTTCAAGCTCTGTTAATGCTTCCTATATTCAACAATAAAATTAAATCAAGGATGGAGGAAAAAAGCTTTAAGATGGAACATAGAAAACAGACAAACTGAACTGTATTTCCAATGAAAAATATAACCACACCGAAATAGAAAAGAATTAGTTTATGCCACTTTGGGACACAGGACTCGCTCAAAAAGACAAAAAGACAAAAAGAGCTGCAAAACAATTTGAATTCTGGTGGTAGATCTGTTTTCGGGAGTGGTATGAGTGTAGCAATTCTGAAACTATCGTGTGTGTTCTGGGACTTGAGCAAAGTACCAAGTGTATCAATATTGTCAGGAACCAAGTCCTCACTGGGGGAGAAAGAAGATGCAAACATGCAATGGGAGAATGCAGGAAAGAACCGTGGCGATGGAACAGGATGGAAAGTATCCGCGTGGACTCGGGACTCAAACAAAAATCTAGGGGCCAGCCTGGTGGTGCAGCAGTTAAGTGCGCACGTTCCGCTTCGGCGGCCTGGGGTTCCCTGGTTCGGATCCCGGGTGCGAACATGGCACCGCTTGTCAAGCCATGCTGTGGTAGGCATCCCACGTATAAAGTAGAGGAAGATGGGCACGGATGTGAGCTCAGGGCCAGTCTTCCTCAGCAAAAAGAAAAGGACTGGCAGCAAATGTTAGCTCAGGGCTAATCTTCCTCAGCAAAAAGAAAAAAACAACAATGAATAATCTGAAAATCATAGAGACAGAAAGTAGACGGTGGCGGGGGTGCTGGGGGAGGGGAGTTAGCATTGAACAGGGGCCAGTTTCAATTTTACAAGATGAAAAGAGTTCTGGAGATGGATGGCGGTGACGACTGCACAACATTATGAGTATATTTAACTCCACTGAGCCATACGCTTAAAATAGTTAAGATGATAAAGTTTACGTTACGCGTATTTTACCACAATAAAAAAATTTGGAAAAAAAAAAAAAAAGAATGATCTTTCCACGTGACCCAGCATCTCCTCAACAACAGAGCTAGAAACCCCGACATTTTGTAACCATCGCGGCATTCACGAATCCAGGCAGGAATCAACAACGGATGCTAAAATTATTGAGTTCGCTGGGGAGCAGGATATTTACATAATCTCAAAGTATCCTCCTGCAGGTTACTCGTCCGTCACAAAGAGAAAAACGAGTGACTCGAGAAAGCTCGTGAATGTCACTGTAACCGAGCCATCCAATTAAACATCCCCATCAATGCGCTAAACAGGCACCCTGGGCCTCCTGACATGGCGCCCCGAGAAGGACACACCGCTTCCAAAATATTCCCGCCCACAGTGTATAACCTGCACCTGATCGTGGGAACCACCGACAAACCCACACTGGGGGACATCCCACAGAATAACTGGCCTGTACCCTTCGAAAGGGTCAAGGTCATGAAAGGTCATGACAGATGGAGAAAGCCCAAGACTGTCTCGGATGGAAGGAGACCCAAGATGCATGACACGAAATGCAATGAGTGGTCCCAACTGGACTCCAGAAACAGAGGAAAGTTGGAGTAAAAGACGATATTGGGACCACCGGTGACAATTTCACACGGACTGTGTATTAGATAATATTATTGTATCGACGCCCTCTGGTCTGGAGCAAAGGTGCATGAGGTCTCCAACTTACTCTCAAATTATTTAGAAAAGTTAAAAAGAATAAGAACGCATATATTCTCTATAGAAAATATTGTATACTTTTAGATTACGTTTATTGAGAAATATAAAGCAAAAGGTTAATCACAGGTGGATCCATCTCACGGGTGGGGAATTTTTTTTTGCAAAGGGCCAAAGGGTCAATATTTTCGGCTTTGAGGGCCGGACAGTCTCTGTTGCATCTCCTCAACTCTGCTGCCAGGACGATGTGTAAATAGTGGGCGGGGCCGTGTGCCAATAAAACTTTATTAACAAAACAGGCTCTGAGCAGGAAATGCACTGACCTCTGACCTCAGTGAAGGGTATAGGGGGCATCATTGTCATGGCTTTGCAACTTCTGGAGGTTTGAAATCTTTTCAAAATAAAAAGATGAGTGAAGAAAATCAGGATTTCCTAACTGGAAGCATCTCGCTGTGCGGAACTCTGAGCTCTTAAGGTCACTGGGGTCACATCAAAGGGACTAAGGAGCCAACCCAGAGAGGTTTCCACTGGCCAAAGACGGAACAGCGTGGGCATAAAGAACGGAAACGACCCGCTGTGTATGGATAAACGTCAAACCTTCACACCCATGAGCTCAGTGACCTGAAAGGGAAACTCTCTTTGGTTCTCTTTCATGGATACTGGGGAACCAACTCATCCTTCTGAAAACTGCTAAATAAAAGGCCAGAATCAGGCATTTATCCTGTCTGTCCTGCGTGGCCTTTATTTCTGTTGACCAATTATTTAAGGAGAGGTTTTTTTTTTTTTTTTATCATACTACATTTTAAAAATTGTTTTTAATTGTGGTAAAATGCACATAATATAAGATTGACCGTCTTAATCATTTTTAAGTGAGCAGCTCAGTGGCATGAAGCACATTCACACGGTTGTGCCACCATCCCCTCCATCCGTCTCCAGAACTTTCCATCTCCCCAAACTGAAGCTCTGTCCCCATGAAACACTGACTCCCACCCCTCCCCCAGCCCCTGGCCCCCCATCCACTTTCTGTCTCTGTGGATGTGGCTCCTCTGGGGACCTCCTGTGAGTGGACCACACAGTGTGTGTCCCTCTGTGTCTGGCTCATGTCACTGAGCATCACGTCCTCCAGGTCCGTCCATGTTGGAGCAGGTGTCAGGATCTCCTTCCTTTTCACGGCTGCGTAATATTCCAGCATCTGGATGGACCACACTGTGTGGATCCATCATCCATCCACGGACACTTGAGCTGCTTCCACTTCTTGGCTACTGTGAATCCTACTGCTGAGAACATGCGTGTACAAATATCTCTTAAGATCCTGCTTCCAATTCTTTTGGGTGAGCATTTTTTTTCATAGAATAATTCCAGAAGAAATAAAAGCAGAAGTCACCATTCTTGCAACCCCTAATGACATATCTCAGCAATGATGATCAATGGCTGCTCAGACCATTAGGAGAGAGGTTCATGGGGAAATCCATGACGGATGGATCGGACTGATGCGCCAGAAACCCACGGAGCAATTTTTACATGAGAGAGAGAGAGAACCAACCAGATGTTATGTTGTTACGTGCTTCCCGGAAAGAGAGAGACAGAGACACAGAGACAGAGGCAGAGATCGGAGCAGCCAGAAGCCGAGGGACGCCTGGGGCCCCCAGAAGCTGGAAGAGGCAGGAAGGACCCTCCCGGGGAGCCCCCGCCCCTGGACTGTGGCACTTTGTTACAGAGGCCACAGGAAACTAACGTGATACCTACCAGCACCCGTCAGGCCTGTGAAGTCGTCAAAAAACACAGAAAGTCAGAGAAACCATCACAGCCCAGGGGAGCCCAAAGAGACGTGTCGACTCAGTGTCACGTGGGGTTCTGGGACAGAAGGACATCGGGGAAAACTAAGGCTGTCTGGATAGAGTATGGACTTCACTTAAAAATGTGTCAATATTGGTTCATTAATGGTAAACAAATGTACCATATAAAATAAGATGTTAAGAATGGCGGAATTGGGTGTGGCTTTATAACGCCACTCTCTGTACTATCTTCACAGGTTTTCTGTAAATCTAGGGCTATTCTAAAACATAAAGTTTATTTTTTTTAAAGTAAAAAAAAGGTCCTGAACGAATCATAGGATCTTGGCTCCGCCAGCTCCCAGGCGTGTAGCCTTAGTCAAATTATTCCGTTCCTCCGTGCCTCAGTTTCCTCATCTGTAAAATGGGGGTGATGCGGCTTGTGTCACATGCGGTGCCCTGAGGATGGCGCGAGACCACAACCTGGAATCTTCTTCAGTTTCATCAGCGATGAGTGAGGGCTGCTGCCGGAATTTGGGGTGAGTGGGCTCAAACGCCCCCCACCGGGCCAGGGAGAGTCACCGGACTCCACCTCCTGGCTCAAAGTGCGCACAATCCAGCACAGGCGGGTGGACAACAAGTAGAACTTTTTTGCTTCCTTCGCCATGTTGATACCCTGCCCAGGACGGGCGACCTGAGATGGGACCACGGGGGGGAATCAACAGGACGCCCCTAAGAAATCATAGGTCTCCAGAATGTCATTCCTTTAATGTCCACCGGGCAAGGGGCCCGCAGAAGGTGAGAGAATAAATAGAGAAGGATGTAAGACGCAGCGTGCCTGCATCCCAGCCAGGGAAGGAGCGGGGAGGCCTGTGGGCCTCGGTGTCCCTCTTCTGCAAACCGGGTCAGGACACACTTTGAGCCACGAGGCTCTGAAAGGGCCAGCGTCTTCCGGGGGTGTCTCTCCCCCCACCAAGAAAAGGGAAGTGCGGGCCATACCCAGATCTCAGGCTGGGAGATGTCGCCTCCTGTCCGCCAGGGGGCGCAAGAGTCCGCATCCCTCCCCCTGAAGGACCACTTTCCCCATTCCAGAGAGCTTGCGTCACCCCCAGGCGGGTCCCAAGGAGGGGACATACCCCCGCCCAGGAGGGGACATACCTGGCTGTGGGGCTCTGTCCTCCACCCACCAAGTTCTCGGTCCCCCGCTCTCTTCACCTCTTCCTCCACCCTGCCATCCCAAATGCTCCCTCCCCAAGGGGTTAAACTGAGTCAAGGGAGGGAGACCCCGGGATCTGTCCTGGCGACGGGCAGAGAAGGGTCGGGGCGGCGACCAGCCTTCCATCTCCGACTCCCTGGCGGCCCTTCCGCCCCCTGAGCCTGGAGCCACCAGGGTCATCCGGGCGCGCCTCCTGCCCGCTTGCCCGCAGGTGTCGCCTGCTGCGCGGGGGTCCGAGCCCGGGGGCAGTGGGGCCTGGGTCACAGCAGGTTGATCTCGTCCAGGTAGCGGGCCAGGACCGAGTCCCGCACGTCCTTGAAGACCTTGCGGATGTTCTGCGTGTCCGTGGCGCACGTGTAGTGGCTGAAGAGGCGCCGGGAACGCGGGCCCTTCCGGTCGGCGTCGGCGCCGTCCACGCAGCTGGCGTACATGCTGACGTACATGTTCAGGATGAAGCTCTTGGCCGCCTCCGCGTCCTGCTTGGGGCCTGCGGGGCGGCAGTGGGCGGTCAGGGCACCCGGGAGACCCTCCCTCCTGGGACCAAGGGGCGCCCTGGAGACCCTCTTCCCGAGACGGGCAACAGCAGGGAACCAGGAGCGCCAGGGACCAGGCACCACGGTTTCCTGCAGGGGGTCGCCATGTTTGGGCTTTCCAGCATGTCACATGACCCAGGCTCAGCCAATAGGAGCAGGCCTGGCTGAGTCACATGACCTGGAATGGATCAATGAGACTCGGCTCTGGGACTTTGGGCAGAACTGGGTTAAAGAGAGAGACACACTGCTTTTGGGAGGCCCTAGAAAGTAGGAGGGTAGAGAAAGTTCTAGAAGCACTCACCCTGGAAACTGGGGAAGTAGGTAGCCAGGTGGGAGGTGGGGATCTTCTCCTCCAGGATGTCGGTTTTGTTGAGGAAGAGGATGACGGAGGTGCTTTTGAACCAGGGAAGTTCCAGGATGGTGCCAAACAGGGCCAGGCTCTCCTTCATCCGGTTCTAGGTCGGGGGACACAGGCAGGTCATTGCTCCAGCCGGACACCTGGGCCGAACAGGAGCCCTCCCTCCACGTGGACATGGGGCTGTCGGCCCACAGTCCAGGGGCTTGGGCTCCCCAGTTCCTGGTGGGCTGGGTCAGAGGGGGGTGCCCATACTTTCGTGTGGCCAGCTGCCCGTGTGTGCCCGATGTGGTTTTGTGCCTGAACTGGTGTGACTGGCGTCCCCCACCCAGAAATTCACATCCACCTGGAACTTCAGAATGTGGCCTTACTTGGGAATAGGGTCTCGGAAGATGTCATTATTTAAGAGGTCATACTGGAGTAGGGTGGCCCTAAGTCCAAGGACTGGTGTCCTTTTGGAAAGAGGAAAGGAGGACACAGAAGGCACGCAGCAAGGACGCCACGTGAAGATGGAGGCAGAGAGGAGGGGAGGCATCTACAAGGCAACGACCACGGAGGATGCCAGGAGCCCCGGAGGCTGGACCTCGACCTCTGGCCTCCGGCCTCCAGAAGCGTGAGAGGATAAGTTTCTGTTGTTTCAGCCTCCCGCCTGGTGCTCCTTTGCCGCGGCAGCCCTAGCAAACTGGGACGTCTCGTGTGGCTGGATTCGAGCAAGGGCTGTGTCGGAATAACCTCAGACTCATCCTGTGTGATTCAGTCTGAAAGTCAGAATTAGATCATCGGACGCTCGGATCCCCAAACTGTTGCTGTGAAACTGCGACCCTTGGAGGGGCCCACTTCAGAGATGACGTGGTGCCCGACCTCCGTGCCCAGGTGTTAATCAGGAGAAGAATTCACATTCATAGAACACAAGCGATCCCCGGACTTTCTGAATGAAAGCAGGGCGGGACCCCGCAGTGGGACCTGTTACCCGGGACAGCTTGTGTTGTGCCTCTGGGGGGGCCATGTCCTGGGCTTGAGCATCCCTCAGTGTGTGTGTGTGTGCGCACACATGCACACGCGCGTGTCCAGGGTCCTGGCTACACAAGTCCTTGTGCATCTGTCTTGGGGCACAGTGGGCTGACCGCGCGAGAGTAGAGGGTGAAGCTCAAAGCCACGCCGGACACACACAGGCCCGCTCGAGAGCGATGTGGGGTCCCCTGCTCCGCGGCGGGTCCCTGGGCCATCGAGGGGGGAGGCCCCTCACCTCTTGGTTGTTTTCCTCCAGACACTGGTCGTATTCGCTCAGCGAGGCCAGGTAGATGAGCGCGATCACGTTCTCGAAGCAGTGGATCCACTTCTTACGTTCTGACCTCTGGCCCCCGACGTCCACGATCCTACAGGGAACCGCCCCCTTTCAGAGCTCAGGCCCAGTCGGGACCCCGCGACGTGGCACCCCAGACCCCGGTCACTTCTGGGGCATGCCGGGATCAGTACTAATAGCAGCACGAAGAGGTGCCAGCTGCCTGGCCAACGCCTCTTGTGCATTCTTGCATTTCACCCCCGTGGGGCAGGAATCGCTATTGTGCCCGTTTTACGGGGGGGGGGGGGCAGAAACTGAGGCACAGGGACGCGAGGGGACTGTCCCGAGCTTCTACTGTGCTGGGCTGCCTGACTTCCACCCCTGTGGTGGAGGACACATCCGGAGTCTGGTTCTGGCTGGGTGGCCCGGGGGAAATTGTGCGACGTCTCCAGAACTCAGTTTCCCCATCAGCAGAATGGGGTGCTGTGTTCTGGCTGGCCACCAGAGTGTCTGGGGGGAACAGAGCTGGGCAAACGCCATCCTGTGTGTGTGGCCCAGGGCGAGGGCCCAGCTGCACCCTACACACCGCAACAAAAGGCTGAGCCCCCTGGCCTTCCTGTTCCGCCTTCTAGGAAAGGCGGGTCACTGATCGCAAGGCCTGTGTCACTTCCCGGGGGATGCGCCCGGTACTGGGCTGCCGACAGGAAATGCCAGAGCCTCACACAGCAAGAAGCGACTTGCCCTATGTGCAGAAGGGGAAACCGAGGCTGGTGCCTGTGGCTCCTGATCCCCGAGACCAAACCCTCTCACGTGCCTTCAGACTCCCTCAACCCCCACGTCCAGAGCTGGCGGGGGGGGGTTCAGTAGTTGAGAGTGGGGGTCTGGAGACCGAGACGGATGGGGGACGCTGCTCGTCAGGCTCACGTCTCAGAGTCTCAGTTGCCTCTGAGCCCTCACTCCACTGGTGAGTCTCTCTCTTCAGCCTAAGCACGTACTCAAGTCTCTCCACCTACAAATCCCCTCATCAGCCCAGCCTTCCCTGTGAACTTCCCCAACTCCACCTGGGCTCCCAAAATTTTACCCACCATCCACCCATCCATACACCTGTACCCATCTACCCATCCATCCATCCATCCACCCATCCATCCATCCATCCACCCATCCACCCATCCATCCATCCATCCATCCATCCACCATCCATCCATCCATCCACCACCCATCCATCCATCCATCCACCCATCCATCCATCCATCCACCCATCCATCCATCCATCCACCCATCCATCCATCCACCATCCATCCATCCACCATCCATCCATCCACCATCCATCCATCCATCCATCCACCACCCATCCATCCATCCATCCACCATCCATCCACCATCCACCCATCCATCCATCCATCCACCCATCCATCCATCCATCCACCCATCCATCCATCCACCATCCATGCATCCACCATCCATGCATCCACCATCCATCCATCCATCCATCCATCCACCGTCCATCCATCCACCGTCCATCCACCCATCCATCCACCATCCATCCATCCACCACCCATCCATCCATCCATCCACCCATCCATCCATCCATCCACCCATCCATCCATCCATCCACCCATCCATCCATCCACCATCCATCCATCCACCATCCATGCATCCACCATCCATGCATCCACCATCCATCCATCCTCCATCCATCCATCCATCCATCCACCATCCATCCACCCATCCACCCATCCATCCACCATCCATCCATCCATCCACCATCCATCCATCCATCCACCATCCATCCATCCTCCATCCATCCACCATCCATCCACCATCCATCCATCCATCCACCATCCATCCATCCACCATCCATCCACCATCCATCCATCCATCCACCCACCCATCCACCCACCCATCCATCCATCCACCATCCATCCATCCACCATCCATCCATCCATCCATCCACCATCCATCCATCCATCCTCCATCCATCCATCCATCCACCATCCATCCATCCTCCATCCATCCATCCATCCACCGTCCATCCATCCACCGTCCATCCATCCATCCATCCATCCATCCATCCTCCATCCATACATCCATCCATCCACCCATCCATCCACCATCCATCCATCCATCCACCCACCCATCCACCCACCCATCCATCCATCCACCATCCATCCATCCACCATCCATCCATCCATCCACCCACCCATCCACCCACCCATCCATCCATCCACCATCCATCCATCCATCCATCCACCATCCATCCATCCATCCTCCATCCATCCATCCATCCACCATCCATCCATCCTCCATCCATCCATCCATCCACCGTCCATCCATCCACCGTCCATCCATCCATCCATCCATCCATCCATCCTCCATCCATACATCCATCCATCCACCCATCCATCCTCCCTCCATCCATCCACCCACCCACTCATCCACCCATCCACTCATGCACCCATCTGTCCATCCATCCGTCCACCCATCCACCCACCCACCCATCCATCCACCCATCTATCCATCTGTCCATCCATCCATCCCTCCCTCCATCCATCCATACATACATCTATCCATCCATCCATCCATCTACAAATCTATCCATCCATCCATCCATCCATACACCCACCCACCAATCCATCCATCCATTCACTCATCTACACACCTACCCACCCATCCACCCACCCATCTATCCTTCCATCCTTTTACCCATCCTCCCACGTTGACCAATGTCCACTCTGACCTTGACCTGATCACCGGCGAAGCAGGAGAATCAGACTCGTCCCCTGACCTTGTGGGGCTCTCCGTCTGGTGGAGGAGACCCATGGCAAACAGACAAATTAGGAAGTTTCCTGGTAAAGACCATTGCCGAGGCCAGAACAGCACGTTTGGGGGGCGGTCCAGGCTCTCTTGGGACAGACTCAACATGGGTGGGTAGAACATGTGTCTCCAGGCATCACCCCGCACCTTCCACAGCTCCCGCCATCAGCCCACAGATGCCGAGCTTGCTAAGGTCATTGATGTCCCTCTCACTGTCCTATATTCTTCCTGACCTCTCCTTGGCCTTTGACACTGGCCGTCACTCTCCCTGGACGACCCCTTGCTGCTCTGGCCGCTCACACCTCTGTCCTCCAGCTCAGGCTTTGTGCATCCAGCCAGTTCCCAGATGCTCCAGACCCCTCAGACTCAACCTGCCCCAATGACTTCACCATCGTATCTGAGCCTCCCCACCCCGCTGCCCATTCTACATCAGAAACAATTTTTGCACCATCCCCTCATTTCCATCCCCACGGCCACTGCCCTGGCCCTTACCCACCCTTCCTGCCTGGACTGTGGTTCCTGCCTCCTTCTGAGTCTTCTGACCTCCAGCCTCACCTCCTCATTGGCCACTAGAGGGCTCACCCTCTGAGCTTTCCTGCCCTGAACCATTCCCTCTGGCATAGCCCGGACCACATAGTCTCTGTCTGGTTCTGCCCAGCAGCCCCTCAAAGGTGGGCACTAGTGAACTCCTACTCATCCTTCAATGCCCCAATACCAATGTCCCCTCCTCCAGGAAGACCTCCCCTCCTGGAGCTCTAGTGCCTCACTCTGGGCTCTTCCAGGTCCCAGTCGTGACTGCAGGGGGGCGCTGGAGGTGTGTGTGTCCAGCTTTGCCTCCTTCAGCCTGGAAGCCCTGTGAGGGCTGGGAGGAGCAAACTCCTACTCATCCCTCAGGGCCTCAGCTCCTTCGCCCTTCCGGCAGGAAGCCTGCCCACCCGCCAGGCCGTGCGCTCACCGCAGGTTGGTTTTCTGCACAGAGAAGCAGTACTCGTTGATGCCAGTGGTGGGCATGCGGCTGCGGAGCACGTCCTGTGCCGTGGGGATGTAGTCAGGCTCTGTGATCCGCTCCAGGTGGGACAGGTAGCTGTGGAGTGAGGAGCCCTGATGCCCGGCTTGGCAGCCCCCTTAGCTTCTCAGACCCCCCACCCCACCCAGGCAGGGCCCAGTGGGAGGACCCTGCTTGGGGAGGGCGGGAAACCCCTGGGGAGGGGCCGGGACCCCTGGGGTCTGCAGGTGGCTCAGGAGCAGCAGCCTGAAGCCGTGGGAGTGTCGGTCACTAGGGAGGGGTGTCACCTTGGGGGAGCTGTCACCCCCTGGAGTGGCACTGTCCCAAGCACACTGATGGCCCGAGAGCAGGCTCGCAGGTGCCAGATCTCTCTAGACGCCCAGCACATGTTGCTGCGTGATGATGAGCAGCGTCACCCCAGGAGCTGTGTCACCCCGGGATAGAGTCACCCTGCAGCAAGACCATCCCCACGGCCAGCCTGCGCCGCACACCATGTCCGCGCGGGGGGAGCCGCCAGCAGCCTGGGGACCCTCTGTCGGGATCCCGCCCCCCGGGACCGGGTCTCCGCTGGCTGCGTCTCGGCTGCCGCTGTGCCCAGTGCCCGCCTGGCCCTCAGCCCCACCCCCGCCCCTCGCCCGGGGACCGCAGACTCACTACACGGCGGAGTCGAGCAGGTGGAACTCGCGCCGACGCTCGTAGCAGGCCCGGACCCCCGCGTCCCTCCACAGCCACTGGATGGCCACGGCGTAGTGCTTCTCGAAGGTGGTCACCTTGTAGGGGTCCTGGCTCATGACCAGGCTGGCGTGGTGCTGGGGGGACGGACGGAGCGGGTCAGGGCTGCTGTGGGGCGGGGCTGCCCTCCACACGTCTCCAGGAGCCCCCTGCCCTCCTGCCCCCACTGCCTCTCCTTCCCATCCCGGAGCCACTTGCCTCCACATGCACCGTGGCCTGTGCTCTGCCCGCTCCATCGGCCCCTCCGATTTGCTCCCTCCTCCCTTCATGCATTTATCCACGGGGTGGTGGGGGGCGCCGAGGGAAAGAGTTCCCCCTCCGTCCCCACAGCAACCTGTGCTCCTCTGTCCTCCTTTCCTTCCACCGGGATCAAGCACCAGTGTCGCTGAGACCTCTGTGATGGCCTGAGTGTGCGCGTGCACGTGTATTTGTGTGAGCACACACGTATGCACTTGTGTGTGTGCGTGCATCATGTGTGTATTTGTACGTGCACACATGTGACTTGTGCTCCTGCAGGTGCACTGGTGTCTGTGCGCGCACTTGGGTGTGTCCTTGCGCGTGCATGTGGATTTGTGTTTGTGTGGGCACATGCGCCTGTGTGTGCATTTGTGGGCATTTGCACGTGTGTGTGCATCTGAGTGTGTATATGCAGGCATGTGACCTGTGTAGGATCAATGAAAAAGCCTGCAGCCTGTTATGGGCTGAACTGTGTCCTCAACTCCCCCTGCCCTCTGCAAATTCACACATCGGAGCCGTAACCCCCAGGACCCCAGAAGGTGACCTTATCTGGAGCTGGGTCTCTACAGAGGTAAAGTTAGAATGAGATCACTAAGTTGGGCCCTGACCCAATAGGACCAGTATCCTCATAAGAAGAGAAGATGAGGACACGGACAGGCACCGAGGGATGGCCATGTGAGGATACACGGAGACGATGGCCATCTGCAGGCCGAGGAGAGAGGCCACAGAGGAACCAGCCCCGGCGACACCTGGATCTCGGACTTCTAAGTCTAGAATTATGAGCAAGTAAATTTCTGTTGTTTAAGCTGCGCTGGCTGTGGCACTTTGTTATGGCGGCCCGAGCAGAAAAATACACAGCCTGAAAATATATTGGCTCCGAAGTTTTGAAAAACATGGACAATCAAAATGGGCAATAATTTTAAAAGCAGAAATTTAAGGAAACATCCTTTGAAAAAGTGACAGTAGGGGCCGGCCCGGTGGCACAGTGGTTAAGTGCGCACGTTCTGCTCTGGCAGCCCGGGGTTCGCCGGTTCAGATCCTGGGTGTGGACATTGGCAAGCCATGCTGTGGCAGGTGTCCCACACATAAAGTAGAGGAAGATGGGCACGGATGTTAGCTCAGGGCCAGTCTTCCTCAGCAAAAAGAGAAGGACTGGCAGCAGATGTCAGCTCAGTGCTAATCTTCCTCAAAAAAAAAAAAATTCACAGTAAAAATTATATTCAAGGAAGGCCCTCAGTAGATCGTAATGTGCTTTGATTGAAGCAAATGAGGGTCCTTGAAGATTTTAAAAGGTAGGGGACTGTGCTCTGGGCCTGGGAATGAGACAAGGATGTCCGTTCCTGCTGCTAACGAACACCAAGCTGAGGTCCTGGCCAGTGCAACCACACAGGAAAAAGGAATCTAAGGCACCAGGTTTGGAAGCGAATAAATTACACGGTGGTTGTTCACGGATGAGATGACCGTATGCAGAGAATCCAGAATAGTCTAGAGATAAGCTATTCGAATAAGCAAGTGAATTTAACCAAGGCCCCGAATGCAAGATCAATAAGCAAAAATCCAATGTGTGTCTATACGCTAAGCACCAGCTAGCGGAAATTTTAAAAACCTTAAATCTCATTTATAGCAGCACCAGAAGGGATCAAACACCTAGGAATAAATCTGTCGATAGACGTGAAAACTCTCCACACTGAAATGGACAAAACATCGCTAAGAAAACATTTGAAAGAGGAAAATAACTGGAGGGATATACTATGTTCATGGATTGGAAGAAGCAGTGTTTTTAAGTTGCTGATTCTCCCCAAATTGATCTATGGATTCAATGCAATCCTAACCAAAACTCCAGAAAGGGGTGTGTGTGTGTGTGTGTGTGTGTGCAAAAATTGATAATTCTAAACTTATATAGAAATGCAAGGGGCCTGGAGTAGCCACTGCAATTCGGGAGAAGACACAAGTGGAAGCATTTACACTAGTGGATGTCAAGATTACACTAGGGAGCTACAGTCATAACTTGAAACGATATTCGTTCAGAGATAAACAGACCATGGAAGAGAACAGTGAGCACTGACAGATCCAGACACATTAGGACACATGACTTATGACAACAGTGAGATTGTAGTACGGGGAGCAAAGGATGGTCTTTTCAATAGATGATGCTGGAACAATCGAATATCCACATAGAAAAAAAAAAAAAAGCAAAGAAATTTGATCCCTGCCTCGCACCCTACACGAAAAAAATCAATTCTAGGTGGAATGTGAATTTAAATGTGAAACGATAAAGCTCCTAAAAGATAGCAATAGAAAATTTCACCAGGACCTTGGGGTACAAAAATATTTCTTAAACTGGCCGCAAAAAAAATAAACACATTAATCAGAAAAGATTGATACGTTAGACTTCATTAAAATTAAGAACTTCTAGGGGCCGGCTGGCTGGCACAGTGGTTAAGTGCGCACGTTCCACTTCAGCAGCCCGGGGTTCGTCAGTTTGGATCCCGTGTGCGGACATGGCACTGCTCATTGAGCCATGCTGTGGTAGGCGTCCCACGTATAAAGTAGAGGAAGATGGGCACGGATGTGAGCTCAGGGCCAGTCTTCCTCAGCAAAAAGAGGAGGATTGGCAGCAGATGTTAGCTCAGGGCCAATCTTCCTCAAAAATAAAAAAAGTAAAAAAATAATAATAATTAAAAAACACACACACAAGCGTTGGGGGGGGGGGGAGATGTGGAGAAACTGCGCTCCCCTCCACCCTGTGCCCTGAGGAGGGGGGATGTCAATGTGGAAATGTGTCAATGTGGAAAACAGCAAGCAGGGTCCCCCAGAAACGAACCCTAGGGCTACCATGGGATCCAGCAAGGCCCCTTCTCGGGGGTTAGCCAAAGGAATTGAAATCGGGATCTGGAAAAGAGAGCAGCAGGCCCGCGTTGGCTGCAGCGCTGTTCACAATAGCTGAGCAGGGGCGGTCACCTGATGTCCAGAGATGGACGGAGGGATACAGACAAGGGGACAGGATTCCGCTGGAGGCGACACGAGGTGGGGGGACCCTGCGGGGGCCCAGCCGCCTGGAATGGAGGGGAGGATCCCGGGGGGTGGGTCCGAGGGGACACAGCTCCGCCTTGGGGGTCCATTAGGACAGGCCGCCCCCCCCCCCCCCCCAAGTCCTAGGGGCCCCGGCCGCTCACCTTACTCTCGGGCCGGCTGAAGGGGATCTGCAGCCGCTCCATGGCCTCGAGCATGTTGCGCACGGAGACGAAGATGTTCTGGTAGACGAGGGGCCGGAAGCCCTTGCGGTCCTCCTCCGAGTAGCCGGCCCCGTGGATGATACGCATCTGCTTGATGAACGTGCTCTTCCCGCTCTCCCCGGGGCCTGCGGAGACGCGCGATCGGCTCAGCCCTCCGCGGGCTCCGAACCCCGGACACTCCCCGCTCCCCAACCCCCGGGGTTCAAATCCCCGCTCAGCCAGGGCTGAAACCGCTCTGTGCCTCAGTTTCCCCATCTGGAAAAGGCGGATCGCAGGAGGCCCTGCCTGCTCGTGGATGTGCGGGGCTGATGGAGTTCATTGTCAGCTGCCCCGGGAGGGCTCCAAAACTGAGGCCCGCGGGCCGAATGCCGCCCCCAATCCGTTTTCGCGCGGCACCCGAGTTTTTACCATTTGCACCGTTTTTATGTTTCTCCCGGTTTTCACGGTTACGGCTTTGACATTTTTTAAATAGTTGAAAGGAATCCAAAGAAGACTATTGGGTGACGTGAAAATTATATGAAATTCAGGTTGCGGCATTCGCAAATAAAGTTTTATTGGCACACGGCCACACCCATTCCTTTACGAGTTGCCTATTTTGCTTTCTGGCTGCAACAGCAGAGTTGAGCCGTCAGAGAGAGACCGTCGGGCTCACAAAGCTGGAAATATTTACTATCTGGCCTTTTACGGAGAAAATTTGTGGATCCCGGTTTATAGGAGACTAGACATAGTAAGAGTGACCGAAGTATGTTTAGCATGGTAATAATTCCCCTTATTACTTGCTATGATAATTTCAGATAGAGAAACTTGTATGAAGGCAATAAAACAGGATGAACAGGGGAAGGAATGAACAGGTGACCACCAGAGCTGAGGGTCCAGGAAGGCCTCTCGGTGGGGGTGGCTTGTGGGGCTGAGATCTGAAGGCTGGGAAGGTTGCTCTCATGCCAAGTTCTCCGGGAAGAGCATTCCAGGCAGCGGGCACAGCCTGTGCAAAGGCCCTGGGGCAGGCCCAGGCCTGGCGTGTGGGAGGAACAGCGAGGAGCCTGTGTGGCTGGAGCAGAGGGAGGAGGGGGAGAGAGGGAGAAAAGGAGGAGGGAGGGCAGGGAGGGGACGGGGCAGGTCCAGGGGGCAATGCTGGGTGACCAGGTGGCCACGGTGGAGCTGGAGAGAAGGGGGTACATTCCAGAGATATTTGGGAGGCAGATCGACATGGCCTTGCCGATGGACCACAGTGGGGAGAGGGTCCTTGCAGGGCGTCTGCACAATCCACAGGGCCGAGGTCAAGACGAGACCACAGGGCCCTTCCCAGCGCAGGCCGCACACCCGCGACTCGGGCCCCCGGTTTGTGATCGTGACACTGGAATCTTCCAGAGCCGGGGGCCAGAAGCTGGAAGACGGAGGCTCAGCCTCCCGCTGTCTGAGCCCCG
Organism: Equus caballus; assembly: GCF_041296265.1. NCBI lineage: Eukaryota > Metazoa > Chordata > Mammalia > Perissodactyla > Equidae > Equus > Equus caballus. The sequence goes on along the minus strand of NC_091690.1, from coordinate 2,313,085 downwards.
AGATCTGGCTCTCTCTGGGCCTCTGTTTTCTCATCTGTAAACTGTCCCCTCTGCGGCTCCTGGGGACACGGGCATGGGGTCCTTCCCGGGGCGGGAGGGGCTCGGGGCAGGAGGAACTGGACTGAGCAGCAAAAAGGGAAGGGGTGGCCCGGCTGGAGCCCAGAAAGAGGAAATGGGAGCAGAGGGCGAGGAGCGGGGAGGCGAGAGGGAGCTGGAGGCGGAGGGAAGGCGAGCTAGGATGTGGCATTTGTCCCCCCGTCCCCACGTGCGGGGGGCCCTGTCCCCAACCCGCCTCCGGTCCATCGGAGGACAGCAAGGGCAGGTCTGGGGTGACACCAGGTGTTAATGAAGCGGCTGGACTCAAGGGCCGAGAAGAAGGGTCACTTTCTCTGCCCTCCAGGACATGAGCTGGGAAAGTGGGACAAAGTGGCGGGATGGCAGTCAGGCTCGCGGGAGGACGACGGGTTTGGCTTTTTTGTGGAACTCAAACCCACTGATGAGGCATTTTGGGGTAAAAAGCTGTCAGGTCTGTAACTTCCTTGCAAACGGTTCAGAAAAAAAGAATGAATAGGTATGTATGAAATATAGAAATGTACGGTAAATAAATTTTCGATATAATTGTGCATTATATAAAGTCTAAGTAGATGCACGTCCACTTATAAATTGTGTGTTACGTGTTCAGAGAGAGAGAGAGGACAGAGACGATAAAAAAAACGTAAAATGGGGGCCGGCCCAGTGGGGCAGCGGTTAAGTGCGCACGTTCCGCTTCTCAGCAGCCCCGGGGTTCGCCGGTTTGGATCCCGGGTGCGGACGTGACACCGCTTGGCACGCCATGCTGTGGTAGGCGTCCCACACAGAAAGTAGAGGAAGATGGGCACCGATGTGAGCTCAGGGCCAGTCTTCCTCAGCAAAAAAAGAGGAGGATTGGCAGCAGTTAGCTCAGGGCCAGTCTTCCTCAAAAAAAAAAAACCATAAAATGTGAACATCTGCAGAATCTGGGGGCAACGTTTCTCTGAGTCTGGGAGTCTTTCAAAATAAAAAGTTAAGAAACAGAAAGAAAAAGCCTGACATGCCGAGTGAGATGCCTGATTGGAAAGTGAAACGGAAAAAGGGGCCTCGGGGGAAACACCCGTAAAATCCACAGTCTGGAGTTTCGTCACTGTCAGGTCCCGGGTTCCGGGTTAATTTCTGGGCTGTGACCTATGCCCAGGGGTGACATCGGACGTGCCCTTGAGCGGAAGCTGGTCACAGGACCCAGGGAGTCTCAGCAGCTTTGCCACTTTTCTGTGCGTCTAAAATTACTCCAAAATAAAAAGTTTCCTTGAAAAAAACAACCCGGGGCTGGCCCAGCGGTACAGCGGTTAAGTGTGCACGTTCCGCTTTGGCGGCCCGGGGTTCGCCAGTTCGGATCCTGGGTGTGGACATGGCACCGCTTGGCACGCCATGCTGTGGTAGGCGTCCCACATAGAAAGTAGAGGAAGATGGGCACAGATGTGCGCTCAGGGCCAGTCTTCCTCAGCAAAAAAAAAAAAGAGGAGGATTGGCAGCAGTTAGCTCAGGGCTAATCTTCCTCAAAAAAAAAAGAAAAAAAAACCCCACGCCCCAGGTCCGCCATGTGAAGCTCGCCAGCGTGGGGCTGTATGTGTCGCAGATTCTGGAATCTCTGGGATGTTAGACAGGGACACGTCAAGCGCACTAACTGTTCCCGCAGGGGAGCATCTGAACGACACGGTCAGCGAGACGAGCCGGCAGCCCTCCTGCCCACGGACGAAGCCGGTGGACTGGCCGGTCTTCGGAGCCTCGGCCATTTGGGGCCGGCAGAGGCAGCTGCGAGCCCCGGGGCCCTTGACTGCGCGCTCCCAAGGCCCTGGGTGCTGCACGGGACCAGTTTGCCCAGGGTCGCGGTGAGAGAGGGACGACTCTAAGCCCCCCTTTTCATGTGGGGAAACTGAGTCCCAGATCGGCTAAGGGGACTGATTCCTAGGGTCGTGGAGCTGGTGAGTGGCCGAGCGGGGACTCCACCCCAATCCTGGCTGAGTCCAGAGCTCATGGGCTTTATAATTATCATCCCAGGAAGTTCCCCGGGCGCTGCCTCAACAATAACAACCACCCATAATAGTAACCGTCATCATCACCATCCCGGCGAGCATGATGGACTCTCGGCACCTGCCAGGCCTGGGGCCACGGTCCGCTGTGCGTGTCCTGGCTCAATCCTCACGAAGATTCCCACTGTTTTCCCATCCGTGCGGGGGGCTCAGAGAGGTGATGTGACTTTCCCAGGGTCACACAGCCAGCGGGGAATCAGAGGCGCCAACTCGAGCCCTTACGGGTCCTGCCACAAAACGGGACGCGGCCCGTCGACTGGCCCGGGCATCCTCTCAATCTGAGCCACTCGCGGTTTCTCCGGACACGTGGCCGCCAGGAGGCTCGGGGGCTGTGGGTGACGGCCCTGGGTCTCCCCAAAAAGGTAGAGAACAGAGGTCCCCGGAAGGACCAGGTCCCCGCGTGGACACGCACTGATTTTTTTTCTCTTCTCTTCGGTTTCATTAAAGAAAAAAAATTCCTGGCCGCCGCCCGCACCGCGGACGTCGTGACTCACGGACGGGTCAGAGCCTGAAGTCTGGAGACCCAGGCCGGGCGGGGCCCCGTCTGCGGCCCGCGCCTGTCCTCGGGCCCCGGGGACTCGGGAGCCCGTCCAGCACCCGCTCCCGGTCCGCGAGGGGCGGGCGGGGGGCTGCGGGGTGGCCGTGTCCACCTGGCTGCCACCGCCGCGCAGCCCCGACGGGAAGTGGCGGCTTCCTCCGGGGGCGGGAGGAGGAAGTGGGAGCCGGCAGACATGGGGAGCAGCGGGCCCAGCCCCGGGCATCCCGAGAGGCCCCCTCCCCGGGGGCCGGCACCCCCACCCACCCTGCCCGCCCCAGAAACAAGGTGCTAGGGCCACGGGGAGCCAGGCCTGGGCAGCCGGGGGGCAGGCGGCTCAGTTTCCACATCCCACTGGGCCTCAGACCACTCCTGCCACCTCCCTGGGCCTCAGTTTCCCCATCTGTCATGGGGGTTCTGTGGCTCTTCTCTCCCGCCGCACATTCTCAAGGCGGTCAGGTGAACGCACAGGCTTTGGAACCGGAATCCTAGGTTCAGATCCTGGCTGTGCCGCCTCGGGCAAGTCGCTTCACCTCTCTGGGCCTCAGTTTCTCCATCCGGGGATGCGAGAAGTACTTGCCTCCAGCGCCATGGACAGAGTCGGCCCCATTCATTGCCTCCTTCTGACTCCCCCCCTCCCCGAGGGGGTCAGCACTGTCTGTCACGGACAGACCCCCGACCCTCGGCCGCTTCCTCAAACAGATGAGTCGCCTCCAGGAAAAAAATAACTTTTGGATTCAATTCCTGTTTTCAAGAAGGGAGCGGGGTGCAGAGGCGGCCGTGGGGCTGGGGTGGGGGTGGTGCAAACCACAGTCGCCAGGGCTGTCCAAGTGCCACCGTGGGCGCTGGGGGACATGAGCAGCCCCCCTCCCGTCTTTGTCCCCCTACCCCCGCACCAGCAGAAGGGGCTTCCTGATTTGGGGCTGGCTGTGCGGTGGTCAGAGTGGAGCTGGGCAAGGGACCGTCCCAGCTCCGGGAAGATGCGGCACAGCTCTGGGGAAAGTGGCCCCAAAACAGGACGGAAAGTCACAAAGGAAGGAGAAGCATGGGGCTGCCTTTGTAGCTGGGGGAAATCAGGGAAAGCTTCTCGGAGGAGGGGACACTTGAGCTGCCACCTGCCTTGAGTGGGAGCGCCCGCCACGTTCTTAACGGGGAGAATGGCAAGTGCAAAGGCCCCGAGGCACAGACAAGTGAACCCGAGATGTGCGCGGAGAGATCCCTAACGTGGATAAACCCCTGGCCTGATGGATCAGAGAGCTCGAGACACAGCATGAGAAAGGGGCCATCACTACGGGTCCTACAGACGAGGGAACGTCATAAGCAACTTCACACTCGTCCGCTCGACTTTGAAGAAACTGACAAATTCTTTAAAAGACCCCAATAGCCGAAGCTCGCTCAAGAAGAAATAGGTAGCCTCAATCGCCCTATTTATTAAAAATTAATAAATATCAGAGACCACATATATTATTAATATAATAATAGCCCGGCTATTAAAGAAATTAAGTTCTTAATTAAAACTTCCGGGCTCAGATGGCTTCATTGATGATTTTCCCAAACATTTAAGGGAAACAAGACCCATGCGGTGGGTGGAGGGGCCGGGGGGCTGCAGCTGAAGGACTATGGCGGGGCGGTGAGCTGGGGCCCGAGAGTCTGAATTTCATGCCGCCCAGGCTCTCCTCCGAGGATGGGGAGGAAATTCCTCTGCCTGATTCCAGACCCGAATCAGAGGGGCCCTGTGGAGGTGCCGCTCCCGGGGGTCCCAGAGTTCCCTCTCTGCTCTCTCTCCACTCCATGGGGCTGCCTGGCCCACCGGGCAAGGGAACAGAGAGGGCGACCGAGCTAATGACCAGCCTATTTGCCCCGGGCAGGCAGAGGTCACTTGGGGACACCCGGGCCCTTCCCCAGCCCCCCTCCCAGGGCTCAGGGGGGTCCCTTCGGGGCCGCAGTCCCCAGGATTAGGCTGGCGGGCGGAGCCACACGCACAGCCAGGAGGTTGGGGAAGCGGACCCCCGCGGGCGACAAGATTCGAGGTTCTGAGGTCACATCTCGGAACCTTACAATGGCCACCTCCCCCCCCCCACCCCCGAGTCCCTCCGGCTCCCTCGCCCGGGGCGACTCTCGCTGCCGGAAGTCACTCCACTTGTTAGTTGACAGGCTTCACGCCTGTCCCCGGCCCGGAAGACGATGTCCCCACGAGTTCCCTGACGCGGCGGGAATGAATGAACGAACCCACGGTCTACCCCGAGGACCTGGGCTAAGCGACCTCCAGAGCCACCCGGGGGGGCCCTCCGCCTTCCCGGGCCGGCCGCGTAGGGAGGGAAAGCCGGGCTCGCGGCCCCGCGTCCTCGCTCCCTTCCCGTGACGCAGCAGCCGGTAGGGCGGGCTGGGCCTGCTGGGCAGGAGCGGGTCCCTGTCGGGCCGCCCGGCCGAGCCACCTCCGTTCTTGTGGACGGGCCCAGCGCCCACACCTTTGGACGAGCAACTGGGCCACTCTGGCCCTCAGTCTCCTCATCTGGAAAATGGATTTCCAGGCTCTCCCGGCCCCCGAGGGATTTGAGGGTCCCCTCCTCGGGCCCTCCTCCGAGTCCTTGTCTTCGTGTCACCCCCCTTGCCCGCCCCCGCCGGGCCCTGGGCTCACCCAGCAGCAGCAGCTTCAGCTCCCCGCGGTCCCGCTTCTTCTGTTCCAAGAGGATCCGGTTGATCTCCTGGTCGATCCGGGCCGCCGTCTTCTCCTCCTCCGTCAGGCACCAGGGGCAGCAGCGCCAGGTCAGCGAGCGGGCCATGGTCGGGGCTCAGAGGGCGCCAGGGGGCATGGCCCCGGCCCCCCTGGGGAGGGCACCCCCACCCGGCCGGTTCCGGGGACCCCCTCAGGGACCCCCGATTTCTCAGCCTCAGGCACCAGGAGGGCCCAGCTCAGCGAGGCCTGAGTGCCGGGCCCAGGGCGGGGCGGGCGGAGGCGGCGGCGGAGAGAGGGGGTGAGGCTCAGGGCTCCCCACCCATCCTCAGACCTGCCCGGGCCTGGCCAGACAGGCTGTGGGTGGCACGAGATGAGGTGGGCACCCAGGGAGGGCGGGGCGGCCCCAAGGAACGCCTGCCTGCCAGCACGCAGTCGGGGCACCGGCAGCAACCTGCTGGGCCCTCCTTCCTCATTCTGGTGAAGGGCCTCTGACGCCGCCCCCTGCTGTGCCCAGGCCCACCCCCTCCTCTGAGCCAATGAGGAGCTGTCCTCCCAATACCAACCATGATCCTTTCTCAAAAAACAGCCGAATCCAGGGGGCACCTGCTGCGTGCCGTGCTCTTGTATGGATTCATTTCCTGCGCACATCGCCCCGAGTTAATGTTATCATCCTGATGTGCAGACAGGGAAAATGAGGCACACAGCCATGAAGACATTTGCCGGGGGCCGCAGGATTGGGAGGAGACGGGGCAGGGAGTCATCTCTCCCCCGTGGGGGCCCAGGGTCTAAACGCTGACCAGGCAGCTGTGGGGAGGGGCTGTGCATTCTTTGCGCAATTATTGAGCGCCTACTGTGTACCAGGCATTCTGGACATTTTTAAAAATATTTGAGCCTGTTGGATGGCGGTTCAGTCTAAGCAAAAACTAAAGCAGAGAAGGGGGCCGGGCATGTGGGGGGGCTGGGGTTGGGGCTATAAATGGGTCACGGAGGTCATGCTGACAAGATGACATTTGGGCCCAGGGGGAGGAGTCAGACAGCAGCCTGGCCCAGGACCTTCCCAACGAGGCCGCCAGGCCCCCTGCCTGGACCCCCGTTGTCCTCAGGACCCTAGAAGTAGGACGAGGACCGTGGGGTGCACATATGGCTGCCTCCTAGACACTCACAGTCAAAGGGGAGGTCACAGACTGTCTCCAACCCAGCAGCTCTTTGCCGTGTTTGGGTGCAGAACCCCATCTGAGAGGTTCTAGAATGCTCTAGAAAGTTCCGGATCAAACCCCCTGTGCAGATACACACGATTCGGAGAGCCTCTGGATCCCTCCCAGATGGTCCCAGCGAGGCTCAGAGAGGTGGAGTGACACGCCTGGGGTCACACAGCAGCCACCGTCACCCCTCCCCCACGCCCCCGGCGGGTTGCAGCGTGCGGTTTTCTTTGCCGTTAATTCACAACGAATGGCAGATGGGAAGTTCGATAGGGCCCCCACCCCGGGCCCTGCCCCCCACCACCGTTGGGTCACTGGTGGGCGCTGCCCCGCCCAGCCAGCCTCCCGCCCTCAACCGGATGAGCAGCCGAGAGGAGGGGCGCTCCCGAGCCGGGGGCCCCGGGCGACTTCCCACTCCGGGCAGGTGAAGAAAAGCAGAAATGCGTCTGGCCTGGCAGAGCTGGGAGGGCTGCTGGGCTGCAGAAAGGAACAGCTGGGGTGGCCGGCTGAGTCACAGCCCGGCGTGCCGGGAACACGAGGGCCGTCCCCACCCCGGGCATCTCCCTGCTGTCCGTCTCCGGGTGGGGGACCCCAGGCCCTTGGCATGTCACAACAGGACCGGTGTCAGGCCTGGTCTGACTCCCTCCATGGCTCCCACTGACCTCAGAGTAACCAGCCCGCTTCTCGATCCCCCTCCTCCGGGGGCCCGGCCCCTGCGAATTCCTCCAGCTTCAAAACAAACGTCCGTTTTCAGTTCCCCAAACGGGCCAGCTGCTTCCTTTCCACATGCCGGTGCCGTTCGGGACATTTGTCACGTTCTAGTCCATTCGGGAAGTCGGGCAAGCCAGCGTGCGTCTTTGAAAACACACACACATACAGGAAACGCGTAAAATGTGAATATACAACCTGATCGGCTCCTGTGAGGCCAACACCCCTGTGAGGCCCATCAGGCCGACCCCCCAGGGGCCCCCAGGAGTTCTGTGCGATGGGGACCTCCTCCTTCCCCCCGGTCACCGTGGTCTGCATCGCTCTGCCGTGCACCGTGTGTCTCTGTTTGGGAAGAACTCTTCAGTACCAAGATTTATTTCGTTCTTCATTCTTAAAATTCACAGGGCGTTGTATTTGCTTTCTCTGGTCCCCGAGGCGGCCGTACCATTTCGCATCCCCGCCAGCAACGTATGAGAGTTCCAGTCGCCCTGCATCCTCGCCGGCACTTGGTATTGTCCGTATTTTTCGCTTTAGCCATTTTCAGATACACGCGGTGGTGTCTCACTGGGAATTTCACCTGCATCTCCGTGATCAGTGACGACGTTGAGTATCTTCTCACGTGTCACCCGTGTATCTACCTTGACGAGACGCCTGTTCAGATGTTTCCTTTACTAGATTGTTTTCTTGTTATTGCGTCTTGAGAATTGTTTATATATTCTGGACACGAGTCCTTTCTTGGGGAGTTGATTTGCAAACATTTCCCCCCAGTCTGTGGTTTGGCATGCCACCCTCTTCCCTGTGTCCTTTGTGGAGCAAAAGCTTGTAATTTGGGTGAGGTTCAATTTATCCATTTTTTTCCTATATGGATGGTGCTTTTTGGTGTCGTAGCTAAGAACGATTTGCCAAACCTGAAGCCACAAAGATGTTCTCTCATGTTTTCTTCGAGGAGTTATAGTGATTTACATTTGACGTTTAGATCTGTGATCCATTCTGAGTTCATTTTGTCTAGATTGAGGTTCCTTTTTTTAAAATTATTTTTTTGCATATGGATATCCTTTTGTCCCAGCGCCATTTGTTGAAAAGATGGTCCTTCCGCGTCGAATTGCCTTTCTACGTTGGCCAAAAGTCATTTCACCGTATTTGTGCGAGTCTATTCGGGTGACGATGTCTCTTCGATCCCCTATGTTCTTGCTAATATTCTGTCTCTTACTCTATCGGTTGCTGAGAGAGGAGTGTGGACGTTTTGAAGCGTAATTGTGGAATTGTCCCTTTCTCTGGGTTCTGTCACATTTTGCTCCATCTATTTCGTGCATATTTCAGATTTCTGGGTCCTCTCGGTGAATTGATTCTCTTATGAAATTTCCTCCATTTTTACACAAAAGGAAACTTTTGATGTTTTTTCTTTATAAATTTACAACAGCATTAGCATCCCTAAAAATCGTGTTTAATTTTTGCCCTTTTTGAACTTTATGGAAATGGAATTGCCCGACGGGAATCTGGTTTCTATCTGCCACTCAACAATACGTTTGTGTGATAAATCGTATTGGCACACGTGGTCGCTGTTTATCAATTCTCCTTGCCGAAGACGATTCCCCCGGGCGAACATCCCACCATCTATTCGTCCATTCTTGTTTCTTTCTTATCAGTATTTTCTGTTTATTTGTTTTACTTGAGATACAACGGACTTGTAACATCCTTCTAGCTTCAGGTGTACAGCGTAACGATTCGATATTTGTCTATATTGCGAAACGCTCAGCACCATAAGTGTCTAGTCAGCATCCATCACCACATATAGTTACAATTTCTTTTTTTTCTTGTGATGAGAACTTTTAAGATCAGCTCTCTTGGCAACTTTCAAGTGGACGACACGGCCTTGTTAAGTATTGTCAACCGCAGGCACCGTGCTGTGCTGTCCCTCGCTCCTCCCGTCACCGGCATTTGGTTCAATTTCAGTTCGGGGCCACCATGAACAGGGCGGCTCCGGCCACTTGGCGCGTCCCCTTTGGTGACTCGAGGTACGACTTTCTGAGGATAAACACCCAGCTGCGGAACTGCTGGGTTATCAGCCACTTCCCAGATATCAATGATCTTTTGCCAAAGGGCACCCACCAACCGACCCCCCCACGAGCCCGGGTGGGTTTTGATGGGGCTCAGTTTCTTCCACCCCAAACAGCCTCCTTTATTCAGAATCCACACCCCCCTCGCTGCCTCTTTGGTATTAAAAACGGCCTTTCCGTCTAAGGAGGAATAGGGTGTTCACACAGTTTCAAAGTATTTCCCGCTCCTCAGTGGCTGGGAGTGTTGGCCGCTGAGTGGACAGCCTGTCCCTCCCTGGACGCTGCCCTTGGCCACACCCAAGGTCACGCCCCCCCCCCCCCAGGGTGGGGGAAGACTGGGACACAAAGGTCCACCCCCCTCCCTTTTACTGACTGAGGAATCACTGATTTGGATCAGACAAAAAATTCTCCATCGAGCCACTGCCCTTCTGGGTGTGCGTCCGAGAGAAAGGACAGTAGGCGCTCGGACAGGCCGCACCGCGGAGGAGCCACAGGAGCGACGGGGACACCCGATGATGAGCGGACCTGCGGCGGGTGGGGGGCAGGCGACACCTGCCGGACGCGGGGGGCACGACGTCCAGGTGCGCCGGCTGCGGTGGCGGCGGCTCCCTCCCACCCACCGCCCTCCTCCGCCTCCGCCTGGGCCCCCAGCATCGCCTCCGGACCAGCGCCGGGCCCTCCTCCCTGGTCCCCGGCTCCCGCCCTCACCCCCAGCCTGTCCTCCCCGCGGCCGCCACCAGAGGGCGCCCGGAGCCCCTGAGTCGGGCCCGCCTCCTCCGCCCGCAGCCCTCCAGGCTCCCCCTCCCTCCGGGAGAAGCCAAGTCCTCCCCGCGACCCCTCAGGCCCCCCGCACGACCTGCCCGGTCCCCTCCCTGCCCTCCCTCCTCCCTCCTCCCTCTGTCCCCCTCCTCCGTCTGCTCCAGCCACACGGGTCTCCTCGCTGTTCCTCCCACACTCCAGGCCTGGGCCTGCCCCAGGGCCTTTGCACTGGCTGTGCCCTCTCCCTGGAAAGCTGTTCCCTGAGGTAACAGCACGGCCCCTTCTCTTCCAGTCTTCCTACTCACATGCCACCTCCTCAGAAAAGCCCTTCCTGAACAGCCCGTCTCAAGTGGCCTCTACTGCTCGCCGTCGCCCTTCCCTGCTGTTTCTCTTCATAGATTAAGTCGTGATGCTAAGTGCTATCTCCGCGGCTGTGTCCGCAGCAGCTAGGAGAGTGCCTGGCACACAGGGGGCCTTCAAGGCCTATCAGCTGACCGACGAGTACATCAAACAGGAGGCGGATGTGGAGAAGTTGGGACCTTGCGCACGGCTGGTGGGAACGTGCAGTGGGGCAGCCGCGGCGGAAAACAGGATGATGGTTCCTCAAAACAAATTAAACATCAAATCCCCGTGTGAGCCCGCAATCCCACTGCTAGGTGTGTCTGCCCCAAGAAATCGAAGGCAGGGGCTCAAAGGGCTATTCGCCCAGCCACGCGCAGAGCAGCTGGATTCACAGCCGCCAAAAGCTGGAAGCACCCGAGTATCCCTGGACGGGTGATGAACACTCACAGTGTGGTCCCTCCACACCCTGGAATATTACGCAGCCATGAAAAGGAAGGAGATCCTGACACCTGCTCCCGCGTGGAGGGACCTGGAGGACGTGATGCTCAGTGACGTGAGCCAGACACAGAGGGTCACACTGTGTGGTCCACTCACAGGAGGTCCGCAGAGGAGCCACAGCCACAGAGACGGAAAGTGGATGGGGGGCCAGGGGCTGGGGGAGGGGTGGGGAGTCAGCGTTTCGTGGGGACAGAGCTTCCGTTTGGGGAGATGGAAAGTTCTGGAGACGGATGGAGGGGATGGTGGCACAACCGTGTGAATGTGTTTCATGCCGCTGAGCTGTGCGCTGAAAAATGGCGAAGATGGTAAACTTTATGTCTATTTTACCACAATTAGAAAAAAGTTGTTTAAGGAACACACGACTGAAGGAAGACGGCAGAGACCCCCTGGCTCACCCTCTTCAGTTTCTAGCCATGAAGGCGGGGGAGGGTGTGTCTCCCAGGGTATCGGCGACAGGGAGCATGTCCCTCATCTCAGGCCCCTGCCCCGTAACACAGAGGTGCCTCTCGCAGGGCGCTCCAGCCCCGCAGCACACACAGACGGACCTGAAGTCAGGGGCCAGGAGGAGCTCAGAGAGGGGATGCTGCAGGCACGGGCCCCTCAGGGCGGGGGGCGCACCCTGGGCAGGCGTGGCCGTGGCTCCCGTGAGCTGATCGCAGCCTGAAGGTGCGGGTTCCCAGCCAACCGCAGGGAGACCAGGGGACATCCGGGGACCTTCAGGGCCCCTCCGCTGCCCCCCACCCACCCCTGTCACCAGCAACAAGGAAATACGCCAGAAGGGGCCGCAGCGTTTAGGAACAAAATTTATTCCAATTTAAAACAATTCATTTCAGGAGAAAGATATGAAAAGTCGATTTCCATCGGGTGTCCCTGGATTAAGGGGTCAGGGCCCCACACGCTGCGCTGCGCCCGCAGTCCCCCCGGCCTGGTCGCGGGCGGCCCCGGCCCAGGAAGCTGGCATGGAGCGGATGGCGCCCCGCCCCCAGCACGCACAGTACATGCATTTCAAATGACAAAAGGTTTAAAAACAGCATTTTTATATAATATTCTTTTTTTAAATAGGTTAAGGGTTTAAATCGTCTGAAATCAGGACTGTGTAATATACAAGGCCGACTGGAGCACGTCCGCGCGGCGGGGGCGTTGGCACTGGGATGTCTCCCCGGCGGGGACCAGGGCGCCCGGGCGGCGGCTTTCCTTCTGCGGGGAGACAGGACCGGAGGGAGGTCGCCGCTCGGAGAAATCTCGATGGAGGTGAAGTTCACAGGGTGGAGAACGAGAAACCCACCCGCCTCACCCCCCGGGCGAGGGAGGGGCCGAGACCCCGGCCCGGCTGGCGTTGGCACGGAACCGGCCTCGGCGCCCGGGCGTGGGGGGCCCTGCTGTCCGCCCGGCGTTGGCCCTGCGATGCTTGGCACGCTGCCTACCTCGGGGAAGAGTTAATACTTGGGGGCCCCTCCCCATCCACGCCACCCCCCGGAGAGCCCATCCTGGTCCCTTCTTGTGATCGGGGCCCTGGAGAGGCGCGAGGACGCGGAGAGGCCGGCCCGTGAGGACCGGAGGGGCCCCGCCAGCAGCACCATCTGCCCCCCACTGCGGGCGCACCTGGGGGGGCGGCACAGAATGGCACGAGAAGGACCCTTTTGGCAGAGATGCCAAAGGGAAACGGGCTGAGAGGCTGGGGGCCCCCGGCCCGGTCTGACCCCCAGGAACGCCGCAGCCCGCAACTCCTGCCCGCCGCCTGCCCCCAGGGCCACGAGCCCCCTTCCTGCTCGGGCGCAGCACCGGCGGCGCGCACGGCCACTCCCGGCGCCGCGGGGCCCAAGGCATCGCCGGCAGTTCCCCTCCCGGTCCGTTTGTGCAAAAAAACAAAACCCACACATACAAAACAAAAACACTGTAGTGCTCGGTCTCCACCAGGTGAAGAGCCACCCCGCGCCCCCAGGAAGCGGCCCCGCGGCTCTGGCTCAGTGCGTGGCCGGGGCGGGGGGCCAGGCCTGGAGACCCCCCGGGCCGAGGCGCCCCCGACGGCCGGGCGATGGAGGCCACGGCCCCGCCTCTAAGGGACAGACCTGAGAATATCCCGACACCGTCCCCGCCCCGCGATCGCTCTTCCCAAATGGGCTGCAAAACGGAACACGACGGAAGCCGCTTCCAAGCGAGGGGCCTCCCCGCGGCTCCCCGGGGTCGGGGCCCCGGCAGTGGGGTGGGGATGGGGCGGCCGCACGGGGTGCGACAGGGCCCGGGGCGTCTCCTCCACGGTGGAGCGTACGCAGGGCGTACTCATCATTTTTTTCCGCAAAAAAAAAAAAAAGAAAAGAAAAATAATGGTCAGGCACTTCCCAGGGTGGGCAGCGGGGGGCGCCAGCCACCCACCCCCCCCACTTCTTGGAGTCCGGTGGGCAAAACACAGCGTCCGTCACGAGGATGCCAATAACTTAAAAAAAAGGGGGGGAAGTCGGAGTCCGTGCGCGCCCCTCCGCGGTGGAGGGGGCAGGAGTCCGGCGCCGGGGCTGCGGCCGCGCCAGGCCTGGGGTCGCCGGGGCTCGGCGCTCGCGGGTCTCATCTCCACTTGTCTCCGTTTTCCTTTTTTGATTCTTTTTCCTTTTTTTTTCTTTTTTTTTTAGAAAAAAGCGAGCCACAAGTCAAGGCCAGAAAAAGGCTGCCTTTGCGGCTGACAAAAGGTGAGAAGCTGCACGAATCGTGTAGAAACAAAGATGTACATCCCCTGATAACTGTGAAATAAAAACCATTTGTTAGAAATATGAAAAAAAACCCGTCTCCTCCGTGGGCAGAGCCGGGGCGGCGGGCGGCCCGGCGCGCGGCCGGAGGGGGGCCTGTCGCCGGCCCTCGGTCTCCCTCCGCGGCCGCCGGGGTCACACCAGGTTGTACTCCTTCAGGTTCAGCTGCAGGATGGTGTCCTTGACGGCGGCGAAGACGAAGCGGATGTTCTCCGTGTCGGTGGCGCACGTGAAGTGCGAGTAGATGATCTTGTCGCTGTCGGGGTTCAGGTCCACGAACATCTTCAGGATGAACTCGCGCGCGGCCTGCGCGTCCCGCTGCGGCCCTGGGGGGGCGGGGCGGTGAGCACAGCTCCCTGCCTGGGGACCCGGATCCGGGCCCCGGCCCCCGGCCCCGCGGGGACAGCTTCCCACCCGGCTCCGGGGCCGGCTGCCCGCGGTTTATGCCACGTGCTTCGGGGTCTGAGCCGGGGCCCCGCTGGGTGCAGCTTCCCGCACGTGCGCATGCGTGGGGGGTCCGCCCCGGGGTCCACTCAGGGCATCGGCCCATCCCCACCCACCCGGCCCTCGGCCCCCAGCCCCGGCCCCCTGGGCCGCTGCTGCTGCCCACGTGGACGCTCCCACCTCCTCCACACTGGAGCGGACCCTCCTCCTCGGCCTCGCTTCCCCCGACCGCGCTCACGCCGCACCCCAAACACACCCACAACCAAACAGGGCCGGCGCCGCACCCATGCGCTCGGGTACCCCCGCCCACGCATCTGCACACATACACACCCCTGTGCACACACACCGCCATGCACACCTGCAGACACGTGCACACGTGCATGGCCGCACCACCCTCCCTCCCGCCCAGCCCACTCGCCCTGGGGTCTCAGCGCATCACCCCCTGCCACTCCCTACGGCTCAGCCCCACGGGGAAGCCACCCGCCACCCAGGAGGCTGCGAGAGCCGAGAGCCACACTCCTGACCCCCTGCCCCCTCAGAGCACCGGCCCCGGTCTACAGGAGCACCCCACCGGAGCCGTCCCCAGGCCCAGCCCTGCCACCCCCATCCCTCCTCCCCGCTCCTCTAAGGGCCTGGGGGTCTGCAGGGAGCTGTTCGCCTCCCGTGAGGAGTGCGGGCCATCCAGGGAGCAGTCAGGACACGGTCCTGGTGTGTTGTCCCTGCCCTCGTTTCCAGCGCCTCGCTCCTCCCCACAGGGCCACCGAGCCCAAGGGGACTCCTGGCTCGGGCCATGGGCACGTGCGGACAGGCTGCCGAGTGGGGACTGGGAGTGTCCCGGCGTGGTGCTGAGCCCAGAGCCCCCTCGAGGACAGAACCCCCTGGGGACAGGCGGGCCTTTCTGCCCGTCAGAGGCCCGGGAGCAGCACCGAGCTGAGGCGAGAGGCGGCCCAGAGCCCCGGGGAGCTCCCTGGGGCACTGACGGTGCTGCCGGCCTCCAGAGGACCCCAAAAAACACCCTCCTTGCTGCCGTCCCTGATTCGCAGATGAGGATGCTGAGGCCCAGAGAGGGCAAGGGATGCGCTGGAGACACCCAGCACTCAGCCCT
Organism: Equus caballus; assembly: GCF_041296265.1. Classification (NCBI taxonomy): domain Eukaryota; kingdom Metazoa; phylum Chordata; class Mammalia; order Perissodactyla; family Equidae; genus Equus; species Equus caballus. The sequence goes on along the minus strand of NC_091690.1, from coordinate 2,297,918 downwards.
CCCCAACAGGCCCGGTAGGGTGTGGGGGCTCCAGAACCTTCTCCTGGTTCTGCGGGGGCCCCACAGGGAGCACGGGGCAGAGGGGTGAGGACGCCGCGGCCGCGCGCAGGCCCCCGCCCCGGGCTCACCGTCGAACTCGGGGAAGTAGTCGACGAGGTGGGAGTAGAGGATCTTATCCTCCAGCAGGTCCTTCTTGTTGAGGAAGAGGATGACGGACGAGTTCTGGAACCAGGGGTAGGTGATGATAGTCCGGAAGAGCGCCTTGCTCTCCTCCATGCGGTTCTGCGGAGGGAAGGCTGCGAGTGACGGCCCCTCCGCCGGGCCCCCGCGGGGACGCCGCCCTGCCCCAGGCCCTCACCTCGTTGTCCGACTCCACCAGGACCTGGTCGTACTCGCTGAGTGCCACGAGGAACATGATGGACGTCACGTTCTCGAAGCAGTGGATCCACTTCCTCCGCTCGGACCTCTGTCCTCCCACGTCCACCATCCTGCAGGGGCGGAAGCGCCGGGGATCAGTGCTGGGGCTGCCCACAACACGGCCTCCCCCCGACGAGCCATGGCCCCGGAGTGGCCAGCGCTGGCGGGAACGGCAGGGGTGCAGGGCCGCCCCTGGGGGCGCGACTGCTCTGAAAGGGCCCCGTCTACAGCACCGGGGGCGCAGCGCAGACCCCAGTGGGACCTGAGAGGGCCCACCCTCCCTCGCTGGGCAACAGGCAGCACCCGAGACCCCACAGCCGTCTCGGGCTCCCCCATGGCAACAGCTGGACAAACGGAGGGACAGGCACCACGGACGGGCCTCGGCCATCACGAGGGGACAGCTGTGGGGCACAAATGCTCGTCCCCTTCTTGGGCTGCGTGTACGGAATACCGACGACAGGCACAGACACAAGGGGGCCTTGAGTGTCACGGGCAGCTATGGGGGCTCTTCTTTCTACTTGTGAATTTCCTAAGTTTTCCACAATGAGGGGAGATGCTCTATTTTTAAAAGGAAAATGGAGATGGAGAGGTCAGGCCCGAACACCAGCCTGAGGAGGTGAGGTCCCCATGGCCACCCGTCCGCAGCTCGAGTGGAAGGCTGGGCTCGGATAGACATGGCGGGGGCGCCCAGGGGAGCACAGGCGGCCTGCACGCCGGCAGAGGCCCATCGCCCTGCAGGGCTCTCAGGGAGCGACCAGGAGGAGCGGGTGGACGGCAGGTGTGCCAGGGTGACTGTGAAGCCCCAGGAGGGTGGTGGCCAGCCGAGGGCCCCGTGCTTGGACGCCAGGCCCAGCCAGCAGCAGCAGCCAGTCTGGGGAACCCAGCGGGGCCGTGAGGTCGGAGGCCACAGCCTCTGGAGCGTGAGCCTCCCCAGGACGGGGCCAGAACGCAGGCCCCAGGGGCAGTCTCCACACCAGGTCCTGTTTGGGACCAGGCTCATGTCCTCACGCATCGGGGCGACCACGCCATCAGTCAGTGCCGGCCGGGCTCGCACTGGGGCCGGGCCACGAGCTCGGTGCCGGCGCCCCCAGCCTGCCTTCTGTGAACACACGACCGGAGGAAGGGGCGGCCGGAGGAGGGGCAATGCCGGCAGAGGAGTGGAGGCCATGTGTGGCTCAGGCACCCAGTGGGCGCGTTCAGTGGGGTTGCGGGGGTATAGGGAAAGGCCTCCGGGAGGAGGTGACGCCACTGCCTGAGCTCCAGGAGGGAGCAGGGACGGGCACTGGGGCAGAGGCAGGGCGAGACCGTGTGAGGGACCCCAGGACACCAGGACACAAGGGCACAGGCAGCCCCCACATGAAGCAGGGGCCCAGCAGGTCTCGGGCGAGGACACAAACCCTCGAAACAAACCCAAGACACTCCCCAGACCCCGGCAGGGCGGGCGCTTCAAGGCTCCAGGGCAGGAGACCGCGGCCAGCGGCACAGCTGCCCGCCTCCGTGGGAGGAGCCCCTGCCCGGGGAGGCCCCGTGACAAGTGCAGCGAGGGAGGCGTCACGGCCGGGAGACAGGCCCACCAGAGCCTGCGCCTCAGTGCACGGGGCCGAACGGTGTCCCCCAGATTCAGTGCCCCCGGAACAGGGAACGGCCAACATGGAAGCAGGGCAGGGCGGATGTAACTGGCTGGGATGAGCCCTGCTGGAGAGGGGGCCCTGGTCCAAGGACCGGGGTCTTTACGAGAATAAGGGACACGTGGACGCAGACACACAGGGAGGCCATGTGATGATGGAGGCAGAGATCGGGGTGACGCGTCCACAAGCCAAGGGACACAAGGACTGCCAGGGACCCCAGAAGCCGGGAGACATGGGACAGACGCCCCCTCACAGTCTAGAAGGACCAGCCCTGCGACCCCCGATCTCAGACTCCGGCCTCCAGGACTGGGAGAGCACAAATGTCTGCGGGTGGAAACTGCCCGTCTGTGGTCATCTGTCGTGGCCGCCCCAGGAGACCACACTTGGCCTTGCCGCTAGCGGCTCTGGACAAGCTGCGGCCTCGCTGAGTGGCGGGGTGCGTGTCCTCGGGGACGGCACCGAGTCCACTCCGGCCGCACAACCTGCCAGGACTGGACCCTGAGGGAGAGCTTGTCCCTTTTACAACATGTTGAGAGGCACAGCGGCCCGGAAGCCCCGTCACCTGGCTCTGCATGGGTCCCTGGGGGCCTTCAGGTTCCCTCCGCCACGCCCTGCTCTGGCCGGGACTCTGGGCCACCCCCCATCCGCACACGCACCGGCACCCTCCCTGCTGCGGCCCCATTGCACAGGCCCCGCCCAAGCCTCCAGGCCCCTCCGGCCAGCCCCCGACCCCTCGAGGTCACGGCCACCCAGGCAGGGCTTCCGCTAACACTCAGTGACAGTCACTGTTTACAAGTCTTCTCTCCTCCTGGACCAGAAGCTCCCTGACAGCAAAGCCCGGGGGCCAAGGAGCCTTCCGCTGCCCCACGACAGGGCCTCGGGGTCTGGGGGACCAACGGCCTCGCCAGCTCGCAGAGCCCCAGGCCGCCAGCCGCCCCCCGAGGAAGCCACGCGCAGATACCTGAAGATGATGTTCTCCAGATCGAAAGGGTACTCGATGATGCCCGTGGTTGGCACGCGCACCCGCAGCACGTCCTGCTGGGTGGGCAGGTAGCCCAGAGTGGCGATGCGGTCCACGTCCGTCAGGTAGCTGCAACACAGTGGGACGGGCGCGCTCAGGCCAGCTGCCCGGGCACATCCCGGCCACCGCCGGTCCAAGGGGCACAGCACCGTGCTCGCTGGCGGGGTCTGAGTCGGCCCAACACCCCCGGACAAGACAGGACGCTGGGGTCGCTGTGGGGCCCTGCCCACCCCCGACCGGGGAGGAAGGACCCGGTCAGCGGCTGGGTCTCTGGGGACACAAAGGACGCCAAGCAGGGAAGGCTGGGCCGTCAGAGGCCGGTCTGAGGGACCCCAAGCAGGCGCTGCGGGGCCAGGGCCAGGGCTGGGGCTTCCAGGGATGGCCCCTCGGCTGGAACTGCTGCAGATTCACAGAAAGGCCGCAGGCACCAGAGAAGATTCCAGAACATGGCCCGCGCCCCCAGCGTGGTGTCTCCGTTCCTCTAGCACATGTGCCACGCCTGCGCCCACGTTCTCTCTCAGTCCCCCACCCCGGGTCCCTGGATGTCCCTCGCGCCCGCTCCCGCCGGGCCCCTACTCACTACTTGGCGGAGTCGGAGAGCTGGTACTCGCGCCTGCGGTCGTAGCACTCCTGGATGCCGGGGTCAGCCCACAGCGTCTTGATGGCGCTGACGTACCGGTGCTCGAAGGTTGTCACCTTCTCCACGTCCACTTCCCGGATCAGGAGCGCGTTGGCCTGCGAGGTGGGAGGGCAGAGGCTCACCGGGGGCCTGGCCACACGGAGGCCCCGGGACACGGCCGCGCACCCAGCCCCCGGCGGCCGGAGTCGGGCCCATCGGCTCCAGCTTCCCGGGAACACGTGTCAGAAAGAAGCGAGGGCGCCAGCAGCCACTGTCCCTCAGGGGGAGGAGCCAGGCAGCTCCTGGGAGCGGCCCGCCCGGCCCCCGCGTCCCCAGGGTGGGGGGCTGCCCTGGCGGCTCTGGCAGGTGGGAGCAGGCAGGGGCTGGGAACGAGCACACAGACACCTGAGTGAGCTCTCTCTCTCTACAAAACCACCAGGCGAAGACCCCGGGAGGAGATCCCAGCCTCCCAACAGGACAGGGAGCCGACAGCACCGCCGGCAGCTCCCGTCACAGTGAGGACACCGAGTCACAGGGAGCTGCTGTGACAAACGAGGCTTGCTCCTTTGGTCTCTGCCCCCGTTTCCTGGCACACAGCTCCTTGAACCCTTGTCATCTCTGAAGTGACAGTGTCATTTGTGTGGGAATGAGATGACTGGGGGCTGGGGGCCAGGGGACCACCCATGGGCGGGGAGGGGCTGGAGCGGGACTCAATGGCCAGTGGCCCACGGCTTAATCAGCCCCAGAGGGCCAGACAGCCCCAGAAAGCTGACTAACCGCGGCTTCATGCAGATCGGGGACGAGCGACCTGGCTCTGTGGAGGGCCAGAGAGGCCACACTCTCAGCCACTGCAGCAAAAGCCACCAAGGACAATATGCAAATGGCAGGGTGCAGCCGCGCATCACTAACGCCAGAGTTAGGAAAGCGGCCGCGGTGTGCGCCCATTCTGGATGCTGATGGAGATCTGTGTCCCACCGTGAGCCTCTGGGGGGGCCTCGGCTGAAGAGATGGGACCAACCAGACCCCAGGGGCCCCACACACAGGGCCCCACAGCCAGGCCAGTGGGGCCCCCCCCCAGTGCCTGGCCCTGTGGGTGCCCTGATCCCTGTGAAGTGGGGGAAAGGGAAGCAAGGCGCCAATCGGAGCCACATCAGAAACCTGGCAGATTGACCTTCCTAAGCCTCAAAGCAAATGACTCATGTAAGTCATATTTGAACAAAAATGGACTCCACGCCACATGTCAGCCGGACGCAACGTCTGGTGTGTGAGGGGCCACTGAGGACAGAGCCACAAGAGCAAAGCAGGGAGGCCAGGGGCGCTGGCTGGGCGAGCAGGGGGCGGCTCCCCCAGAGGGCGCACTGCCGCCACCACGGGGCACAGCTCCACTCCCCATACACGCCCAGGAGCTGAGAACAGGCGTGCAAACACCCACACACCAATGTCACTGAGGCACGATTCACAAGAGCCAAAAAGTGGACACGACCAGATGTCTGCTGGCAGTCAACAGACACAGCATGTCCACCCACACACTGGAATATTACGCAGCCATGAAGAGGAGCGAGGCCCTGACACAGCTGCACGTGGACAGACCTGCACACACAACGCTCAAGGAGAGAAGCAGACACAGAAGGACACACGGCGTGTGATCCCATGGACGGGAAACGTCCAGAACAGGCAGATCCACAGACAGAGAGCGGGCTCGTGGGGGCCAGGGGCTGGGGAGGGGGTGGGGGTGACTGCTGGTGGGGACGGGGCTTCCTCTTAGGGTGACGGAATGTCGACTCTGTGAATGCACTAAAAACCAGGGAATTCGGCCCTCTAATCGAATTGTATGATGTGAGAATTTTATCTGAATAAAGCTGTTACTATAGAACACAGGAGAGAAGTACCCCCTGCCATGAGGGGTCACCCAGAGGATCAGACATAGTGTGGCCCTCTGAGGGGGCCAAAACCAGTAGGTGAGCTCGCACTGCCCAGCCCGGGGGCGGCTACCAGGGCCCGGCACCCCCGTCTGCCACATGGGCTGCTGACAGCTGCGTGGCAGGGAGTCTGGGGTCAAGCGGACACGCCCGGCACGGAGGCCAGTGGCCTCCAGAGGCAGTGCGTGGCGGGCCGGAGGCCGTCAGGGGCGGGGCCGGAGGCGGGGCCGCGCGCGCGCCTCACCTTGTTGTGCTCGTGCTTGTACAGGATCCTCAGCGTCTCCATGGCGCGGATCATGGCCTGCATGGCGGTGAAGATGTTCTGGTACACCAGCTTCGTGAAGCCCCGCTTGTCCTCCTCCGAGTAGCCGGCCCCGTGGATGATGCGCATCTGCTTGATGAACGTGCTCTTGCCGCTCTCGCCGGTGCCTGCGGACGCACGCGGGGCGGGCAGGTGAGCGCGGCGCCAGGACCCGCCCTCCGCGCCCCTGGCTCAGCCGCCCTCGGAGGGGGCGTGGGGCGCACCCGTCCAGCGGGCAGCCGCCCTGCAAAGTGTGTCCCCGCCTTCAACCTCCTCCTCCTCCAGCACACCGCGTCCTGCACGAGAGGAAACTGAGGCCCAGAGAAAGGAAGCGCGGCGTCTGCGCCCCCACTGCCTGCCGGTCACAGCGACTGGAGCTGCCACGTCTGGAGGTGACAGGGCTGCAGAGGAGGACGCAGAGGCCGAAAGGCTGAGACCCTCCCCAGGTGGGAGTGCCACCACCCTCAGAGTCGCGCCTCCAGTCCCTCTCTGTGGCCTTCGCTCCATGCTTTCCCGCGCCCCCGGGACAAGCGAGCCTGACCTGAGCGCCTCTCCCCTGACCCGGGCCGCTCCTCCACCGCGAGAGCCGCCCGAGCACTGTCCTCCGGGGCAGGGGCTTGGCAGCCGCATCGAAGGCCACGCGGTTCGAGGGCCAGATCGAGTCCCAGGGCACCATATCGTCACCCCACGATCCCCAAAGGCTCCTTCCTCGTTAGCCCCGAACCTGGAACCCTGCCCCACATCAGCCACCCACCGCTGAGCCCCCGGCTGCACCCAGCGTGACCACGGCACCCGGACGACCCCGAGCCCCACGTCCCAGGTCCCCCCAGAGGCCCCCCGGCTCGCCACTCCCGCGCATCCACTCTCTCCCCTCCGCCCCAGTGGGCACGATCACATCACTGACCCCTGCTGGGCCCCGCTCTCCCTCCGTGAGTGAGGGGACACCACCTCCCGAGGCCCTTCCAGGCGGGCACGCTGACCCTGAGGGGGGCATGGTGGTCGGCTGCCTCGCAGGATCGAGGGGCCCAGAGCGTCGGGCTGGAAACCGTGAGACAAGGGGCCACACGGCCGGCTGTGTCCTCATCCCAGCTCGCGATGAGCCGCAGTCTCAACGCCTCCCGTGCGACTCGGGGTCCTGGGGACCCCAATCCCGCACCAGCACCGACGCTGCTGGGGCCCCTCCTGTTCAGCCTCTCCCCGCCCACCCTCCCCCCTGCCACCCCCGGTCAAGGACCACTGCCTCCCGCCATGAGCAGCAAACCCGTCTCCCACCCCCATCCGCCCTGCGCACGGGCCGGCAGCCACAGCCGTCTCCAACACGTCCACACACCTGCCTCGTCCCAGAGGCACAGCCCGACTCCTCTCGAGCCCGCCTGCCCCGGGGACCCGTCCTAACCAGCAGAACATGGCGAACGATACGCATCACTTCCGGGACGAGGTGACACATGGCAGGCGCTTCCTCCTGGCGCTCTGGACCCCTGACCACGGGAGGCAGCGCTGTGCTGTGGGGAGGCCCACGCAGCGAGGACCCGAGGCCTCCACCAACAGCCACACAGGGGAACCAGCTCCGAAGTGGCTCCTCCAGCCCCAGTCGAGCCTTCAGATGAGGCAGCCCTGGACAACAGCCTGACCTCAACCCCACGAGAGACCCCCAGCTGGGACCCCCAGGTTCCTCACCCTCGGAAATTGAGAGATAATTGTGTGGTTTCAAGCTACCGAGTTCTGGAGCGACTTCACCACACAGCAAGGGACAACTTCTGAACTCTAAGAACACACTGCCTGAGACCCCCACTCAATGCCCCCGCGGGGGCCACTCGCTCACAGACTGAACCCAGTGGCCCCTTCTGGGGACTCCGGACCCCCACATGTGCCCCATCCCGCTGCTCAGGCCCATCCTCACCACCCTGAGTCGGCCCAGCCTCTGCCCACCACGCATGTGCCCGAGCTGCACCCACATCCTCGGTGCTGTCCTCACACAGCCACCTGTGAAACGGCCTGCCGCCATGTGCAACTCAGCTGCCCCCACAGTGTCCACCTGCCCAGCGGGGTCTCTGGGCTGGAGGCCCATCGGGAACCGGCTGCTCACCCAGCCCCAGTGTTGCGGCCCCAGTGCATCCTGCCCGCCCTGGCACGAACCACCAACAGATGTGGTCTCACAGGCTCCACCAGCTGCCCGCCAGGAGAAAAACAGGCCCCAAACAGCAAGGGCGCTCGAGCCCCCTGGTCAGGCCTCGCCCTGGCCACGCAGACCCCACTCGCTCCCAACCACGCAGAGCACAGGGCACGGCCGCCTAGGCTCTGAGCTCCGCCAACACCGGCCTGAGCGAAGCAACGCGACACGAGACACCTGCACACAACCCGGGACAGGTTCACATGTAACTGCCAGACCGTAGCATCAGCCCGAATGGCCTCCCCTGGCAGATGGCTGCCATCTGTGCCTTCTGTACCACAATCGCCACTCAGCAATGACAAGCTGCCGCATGTGGACACACAGCAGCCCGATGGCCTCCGGGAATGAGAGGAAAAAGCCGCCCCGGGGCTTGGACAGCGCAAGGCTCCGTTCAGGGAATGTTTCTGAGCTGACGAGGCTGCAGGGTGAGAGGACATAGGGGCTGCTGCGGGCTGGTGGGTCGTGGGTCCCCAAGGTGCTGGCGACATTCACACAGAGGGCGGCGGTGGGTCTGCGCCCACACAGGTGGGGACGCTGAGGGACAAGCGCACGAGACACCTCCCCATGAGGAAGCCGGGCGGCTCCAGTTCCGCGCTGCAGGCGGACCCCAAGTCCACGTCCGAGGCCCCTGACCCCCTCCACCGTCGCTTCCCAGAAACGCCCCTGAGGACAGGAGCCACCCCATCGGCCCCATATGACTGGCCCCCCGCGGAAACCACAGTCACAGCCCCCCCAGCGCCCCACTGGTTCTGCTCCAGAGGCCGCTGCCCAGTCACCGTTGTGAGGCCTGCGGTCCCCTGTCCCCTCTCGAGGGGTTCTGCCTGCGGCCTGCGCCCCAGCCCCCGCCCAGGCCCAGCTCCAGAAGGCGCTGCGCACGCTTTCTCAGAATGAACTTAGTCCCATCCACCAAGCCGGCTCTGTCCGCGTCCCCCACACGTCCCCCGTGCTGGGGCCGGGCTTGACTGGTCATTTCTCCAGGAACAGGAGCACCTGGGGTCCAGCCCAGGGGTCGGAGGTCGCACTCCAGCACGGGGCGGGGACAGCGGGGACAGGGCCGGCCTGGGAGCCTGCAGGACACCCTCTGGGCACACTCCCAGTCCAACCTCGGTGAGGACCTGGGGAAGAGGCGGCACGCGGAGGGAAGGCGCATGCAGGGGAGGAGGCAGCACCGGCCCCCCTCCAGCCAAGACCCAGGCCAGCAGAAGGGGGGATGGGGGAGCGGGTCTGCGGACACCCTCTCAGTGTCGGGGAGAGGAGGGCAGGGCAGGAAGTTGGCCACGACCTGGCGACGAGAACGCGACTGTTGGAGTCCACAGTGGGGCCCGTGGCTGCCGCCTGGCTGTCCACAACCACGGGAACCCCCAGAAGGCGGGGAGGCCCAGGTGACGGCCCTGCCCAGACCTAGAGTCCTGGCAATGCAGCCCGAACCCAGGACGGACCTCGAGCTGTGTCAATGGCCTGAGATCAAAGACAGGGCACCGACCTCTTGCAGGTGATGGAAAAAATGCCAAACCCGCGTGCAGCCGAGAACCACGATGACAAACTTCCAGCCCCACTCATTCATTCATTCCTTCCTTCCTTCCTTCACTGAGGTCACACAGCAGGTAACTGTCGGATCTCAACAGACTCGGGTCTCCTGGCCTCACAACCACAGGTCCCCCAACCCCTCCCCCCGCCCCCAGGGCATCTGTCTCTCCTTGTTCTGCTACGACCATCACTCAGGGCCGTGAGAAAAGGCAGGTGCCCTGGGGGAAGTGCTCCTCAGCCAGCCGAGGGCCCAGCGACAGAAAGGCACCAGCGGGCGCCGACAGCACAGGAAGGAGGTGAGAGCTTGCTGCCCCGAGGCGACGGGAAGCCACGGGCGGTGATGGCATGGACCTCTGGACTCGTCACGTCGTCTTATCTCCACTCCAGGCCAAAGTGGGCTGGGGCCGGCACAGGGTTGCTGTCCCCTGCCCGGGCCCCCCAGTGCCGACACCCACCGCCCCTCGGCCGGGCCCCACGCCTGCTGCGACTGTGAGGTTTTGGCGGGCGTCCCTCACCCACCACGTGCCTTCTGAGCCCACTGTGTCCCTATGTACTGGGCCGTGCTGCAGCCCTTCCTGACGCCCCCAAGGGTCAGGGGCCTGGTGTGAGCCCCCCATCCTGCCCAACCCCGCCGTCCAGCTCAGCTGCAGGTGCGTTGGCAGGGCCGGGGCCTGGGGCCTGGGCACAGACCGCACCCGCTGCCCAGCTCACGGACATCTCCACGGGGCCTCAGAACCCAGACCTGCTTCCCAAACTCCCGCCCCCCGGGCCTCCATGCGGGTCTGACCTGTCACCTCTCATCCCCTCCAGCTCTACGCCCCGACTGAGGTCCCAGAGCACACCGACAGGACGGTTGCCACAGCAGTGTCCACCAGGCCCAGCCGGGGCCGCTCCTCTGACGGTGCTCAAGGTGCGCCCACCACGCACAGCACCCTCCAGGTGCTGGGGGTCAGAGCGGGCAACGAGACGGCTGAAGCTCGGAGACCCTGCTGTGGGGCAGGGAGACCCCGCCCAGCGGCAGAGGGACCCGCTGACCCGTGTGGACAGCGTGTTGGAATAAAAGGAACAAGAGAGGTGGCATTCCCCAGCTTCACAACCATCACCTCGTTAACCCTCAGACTAGTCCTAAAAAAATCAGCACGAGTCTCCCATTTCACAGAAGAGAAAACAGAGGCTCGGGAGTCACGTGGGGCCAGAAACCCCAATCCAGCACCTTCTGGCACTTTCTAGCTCGTCCTGGCTAGCTCCCTCCTAAGGCTGTTCCACAGCTTTTAAATAGGAACATGCGCAAAGCTTCCAGTAGGAACAAAACACAAAACACAAAACAGCTTCTCCTACTTGCTGAGGGCCTACTGTGTGCAAAGACTGCCTACTGTGTGCCTAGTGCATGGCTGGCATCCTCACCTTCAGTCCTACAACAAAGCCATAGGTAGGGGCATCGTTCCCCCCAGACAGACGAGGAAGACGAGGCTGGAAAACATGGCCTGATCACCAGGGTCCCACCACTGCGCTGGCCACCCGGGGCCATCCCAGCCCGACAGGAGGCCTGAGGAGGGACCCAGCTGGGAGCTGTGCCCTGGAGCCCCCATCTGCAGACACATGGGAGCCGAAGGCCACAGGCCAGGGGCACGGGGCCCGCCTGAGCAGGGGGCCTCACGTCCAAGCGCACTGTGAGGACACCAAGTCACTCCCGTTCCCCGGGGGAAGCAAATTCAGCAAGCAAATCAGAGTCACTCAGCAAACCTCTCTGAGGCCTGCCCAGCGCTGTGCCCCCGGCCGTGGGGTGCGAGGACCCCAAGGTGGGGGGCGGTGGAGGGACCGGCAGGGAGGCACAGGGAGCCCACAGGCCCTGCCCCAGGAGCTGGCAACACCGTGAGCAGCTGCACTGAGTGCCCACCGGCCAGCCCGAGCCGGGAGCCGGTGCTGGGAGCAGCTCGCGCTCCTCCAGGACAGACATGGGCGCTCCCACAGCCCGCGGAGACGCCCCACTCTGTCGCCACTCGGGGACCCCAGGCGAGCAGGCCGCCAAGCCTGACCCTCCTCTGTGAATGGCCACAGCTCCCAGCGGGAAAGGAGGGCCCCACGGGGGACCCAAGACAGGCCGGCTCCTCCTGACTGCGGTCCACTCTGCCCACTCGCTCGGCTGGAGCCCCAGACCAGACCCGCCCCGCCCGGCTCCGACTCTGCACCCAGCGCCACCTGGGACGGAGCAGGGACCGTGGCTGGCACCCCTCCTGCCCGCGCTCTTGTCCGTGCTCCATCCCGGACCCCGCCCGCCGCGCCAGCCCCCGCCAGGAGCAGCGAGGCCACAGACATGCTCACGGGGCTGCCCGGGGATGGCTGCGCCACAAAAATCAGAAAGTGAAACCTTCTGTGGTTAGAAATCAGAGTAAAGCACTTCCTCCGGCCCGGCCGCAGCGGCCAGGACAGCTCGGCACCGCGCGGGGACGGCCCGCCTGAGTGCACCACCGCTGTGGTCGCGGCCCGAGTGTAGGGCCAGCCCGAGCCCGCGACACCCGCGAGGCCCCTGCCACACCAACTGCCCCTCACCAGGAGTCCTTGCAGGGGCCCAGCCCTACAGCCCCAGCAAGGGGACAGGGTGATCCCGGTTGGGGCAGGGACCCGAGGGAAGGCAGATCCTCATGCGTCCAGGGACAGCACCCCAGGGAGCAGACCCTCAGAGCAAGAAAGCAACGCACGGGAGAAACGTCCCGGGGGCCTCGGAACTGTGGCAGCCCCAGGGTCATCAGGGTGGACGAGGCCACCCAAGGGCACTCCCCACTCTCCCAGTGGCCGGGAGGCTCGCCCTTCCCGCCGGCTGCCACACCCCACTCGGGTTCCGGCCGTGTCCCTGCCCCTCGGGGCCATGCAGCAGGATAGGAAGCCCGGACAACCGGCCGCCCTGCTTTATTTAGAAACCCCAGGCCGCGGGCCTCCAGGAACGCGCTTCCCATGGAAGGCGTCACTCTCCCTGCCGAGGGACAGACAAGCGCCTCCTCGGTGGTTCCTGCCAAGAAACCGAAACCTGACGGCAAAGGAGACGATGGAGGCAGAAGGCAGCCGGGGCCCTGGCCCCAGTGGCTCCCCACGGGCTGCAGCCCCGGCCCCAGGTTCTCTTCAGTAAAACGGGGGAGCGAGGGGCCGACCCCGTGGCCGAGTGGTTAAGTTCGCGCGCTGCGCTGCAGGCGGCCCAGTGTTTCGTTGGTTCGAATCCTGGGCGCGGACATGGCACTGCTCATCAGACCACGCTGAGGCAGCGTCCCACATGCCACAACTAGAAGGACCCACAACGAAGGATATACAACTATGTACCGGGGGACTTTGGGGAGAAAAAGGAAAAATAAAATCTTAAAAAAAAAAAAAAACGGGTAGCGACACTGGTCCCCAGGTCCACGGGCCCCAGGCTGGCGGCAGCGTGTGCACTGCGGACAGGGCTGCCCCCTCCTACTTCCCACCAGACGACACGTTAACGAGGCCGCAGCCCAGACCACAGAACCCATAAAGGTGCGTGTGCCACATGCACGCGTGCACACACTGCGCCCTGAGTGTGCACACACACGCACACATGCGGCCCGACAAAGCCATTGCTTCTCGAGCATTCACAAATGTCTGACATGACTATCCACGCTGATTACATACCAGCTCTGCCACACACGTCTGCGCTGTGCTACCACGAGGCAGGGGCCTCAGACAGGGGCGATCCCGCCCCCAGGGGACACGAGTGACACATGGGGACATCAGTGGTGGTCACAGTGGGGGTGCTCCTGGCATGGAGTGGGTGGGGCTGGGGATGCGGCTCCACACCCTGCAGCGCCAGGGCGGCCCCTGGACCTCGGCCCGGCATTTACAGCTTGTCCTCCTAGTGTCATAAACCTTCACTTTGGACCCGTGAGCTCCTGAGACAGGAGCAGGAATCCCTGAGCAGGCTAGCGGGGGAGGGTTGGGTGCCGTCTGGGGTCACACGGGGAGGAGGGGGACACAGACACAGGTGCTCCAGCAGCCGACTCTAGGGGGGCATAGGTCACTGGCCGTGGGATGTGGGCCAGGCCTGCCAGCCCAGGGAGAGCAGAGACCGAGGCTGCAGGAGCTCGGGCTGCTGACCTGCATCCTTGAACCCCACCACCATCTACAGCCTGGGGGCGCTCCGGAGGCAGCGGGGAGGCTGGAGGCTCACGCAGCCCTGGGCAAGGCCGGCTGGTGATACTGTGAAGATGCCAGTCATGTCCAAAGTGCGCTCCAACATAAAGTCCACGCGCGCAGCCAAGGCCGGCCAGCGCCACACTGTCACCAGAGTGCCACCCGGAGAAGCCCACTGCCGGCTCCCTCCAGGCTCTGAGGTTACTCCCCGCCTGTCTGTCTGGGAAAGACGGCCAAGTGCATAGCTTTTAGGTAAATCAGAACATATGTACAAAAACCCAGAGAAGATATTTCATCAAGGCGAGTACCCGGTGGGTCCCTGTGGGAGGGAGAAGCAGTGCGTTCCTGCCAAGACCTGCCACCCCACAAAGGGCCCCCAACGCCGCTCATCCATCAAACTCAGTGCCTCTAAACCCTCCCCTGTTCTGCGGGTACCCCCTCCGTGACAGCCCTTCCCATGGGGCCCCGGGCCCACCGAGGCTACTCTGAGCGCGAGCGAGCATCCCGCCCTTCCCCAGCAGGCCTGCCCATCCCTGCAGCCCAGGCCCCGCAGAGCTCAGCGGAAGGGCAGGCTGGGTTTCTGTTCTGTAAACGACCTTGCTGCCTTTGACAGCAAAGCTAAGGCCTTCAACAGCCCTTATTTGGGGTGACAACACTGTGCCCACGGCTGGGCCGCCGGGCTCCCTGCAACAGGTGTGCCTTGGGGCAACGGAGACCACGGCATCTTCTCCAGGAGAGGAAGGAGAGGACGCAGGAGAGGGAACGGGGATGTTCAGAACACCCTCGAGGCCCCTGCAGGGTCTGCCCGGCCAGGCCTCTGGCTAAAACCGAAACCTGAGATGAGAGGGAAGGCCATCCTCCCCCAAGGGGTGGACCCCACTGGGGAGGGCAGCGGGGGCAGGGAGCGGGGCTGGAGGGCACAGGGCTCCACCTGGTGGGAGGAGAGATGGGATGCTGGGAGGTGAGGGGCGCCGTGTGGATGGCAGCCCAGAGGGCTGGTCCTGAACTGCTGCAGGGAGCAGCAAGGCGGGACACTCAGTGGAGTAGGGACAGGGGCCAGCCCTGTGTGCGGAGGGGGTCGTCACATGAGGAGGGGCGGAGGACAGAGCCTCCAGGCTTCTGCGGACCTGACCTCGACAGGAGAAGCAGGGGCTGACCCCTAGGGGTCCAGAGACTCCACCTGGACAGCAGAGACAAGGGATGGCCCCTAGGGATCCAGGGACTGCACCTGGACAGCAAAGGCAAGGGATGGCCCCTAGGGGTCCAAGGACTCCACCTGGACAGCAAAGACATGGACTGACCCTGAAGGAACCTGGGACCTGATGTGGACAGGACACTCAGGAGCTGACCCTGCAGAGACTGAAGGGCTCTGGAGGTGGAGAGCATGGGCAGGGTCAGGCCCCACCTGGCTGGCACAGGCACCTGACCCTGTGGCCCCGAGCTGGACAACACAGGTGGGCGCTGACCCCATAGAAACTGAGGCCTTGCTATGGACAGCACATGTAGGGGCTGACCTGAGGCCCCAGGGCCCACTGTAGACAATTCAGACTCAGGGTGGGGGCAGCACGGGCAGAGGTCTGTCCAGCATGGGTGGAGACGGACCCCCATGTCCAACATGGGCAGGAATCGGGGCCCCCGTGTCCAACACAGGCAGGGACTGGTGTCCAGCCTGGGGAGGGATCAGTGTCCAGCATGGGCATGGGATCGGGGTCCGGCCTAGCCAGAGATCAGCCCCCATGTCCAGCCCAGGAGGGGGATCAGGGTCCAGCCTGGGCGGGGACCGGCCTCCGTGTCCAGCCAGGGCGGGGACTGGGGTCCAGCCAGAGCGAGGATCGGCCCCCACGACCAGCACGGGCGGGGGTTGGGGTCCAGCCCGGGCGGGGATCGGGATCCAGCCAGAGCGAGGATCGGCCCCCACGTCCAGCACAGGCGGGGGTTGGGGTCCAGCAGGGCAGGACTCGGTCCCCATGTCCAGCACGGGTGGGGATCCGGGTCCAGCTAGAGCGAGGATCGTGGTCCAGCCCGAGCGGGGATCGGCCCCCGTGTCCAGCCCGGGCGGGGATCGGCCCCGGTGCGCCCGCAGGCCCGGCCACTCACCAAGCAGCAGCAGCTTGAGCTCGCGCCGGGCGTCGCGCTTGTCCCGCCGCAGCTGCTTCTCGATCTCGGCGTTGATGCGCTTGGACTCCTTCACCTCGTCGCTCAGGCAACACGCCATCATGGACTCCAGAGTCATCGTCCCGGCCCCGGCCGCCCGGCCGCCCCCGCCGCCCCCGCCGCCCCCCGCCCGCCCTGCCCGCTGCCGCCGGCCGCGCCCGCCTGGCCTCGGCGCTCGGCCCCCGGCCGGCCGGTCCGCTCGGCCGCCTGCGAGCGCCGGTCCTCCTCGGCCGCGCTCTCTCGCCCGGCCGCCCTCCGCCCGCGCAGCCGCCGCCGCCGCCGCCGCCAACCGCAGCCGCCGACCGAGCGACAGCGCCGCACAACCTAACCCGCGCGCGGACGGCGCCGACGGGCGGGCGGCGCAGCCAATGGGAGGGGGCGGCGGCCCGCGCGCCGCCGCGGGGGCGGGACTAGCGGCGGGCGGGGCGGGGCGGGGCGGGGCGAGCCGGGCGCGCCCGCGGGTTAGGTTGCGCCGACGTGGGCTGGGGGACGCGCGGCCGGGAGCCGGGCGGGGCCGCCCGGGATTGTGGGAATGTGGCGGACTCCGCCGGCCGGCTCGGAGGCGCTCGGCTCCGCTCGGCCGCGCTCGGCCCCGCTCGGCCCCGGAGCGGGAGGCGCGCGCCCGGCCGAGGCGGTCGCGGGGCCGGGAGACCCCCGCCCTGCGCGAGACCCAGGGGGGACCGGCCCTCGCGGTCTCCCGGGCCGTCCTGGCACTGCCTGCCCGGAAATGAGCCTTCCGCTCTACCATTCTTGGGACGAGCATTAATGGAAGGCCTGCTGCATACCAGGCCCGGGGCCAGGACTGATGCAGCGCCTGTTCTAGGCCACGTATGGAGCAAGGATTAATGCAGTGCCTGCTGCATACCAGGCATGCACCAGCCTTTAATGCAGTACTTACCACCTAACAGGCAGGGACTAAGCATTCATGCAGCGTCTGCTGTGTACCAGACAGGGCTAAAGCACTAATGCAGTGCCTGCTGTATACTAGGCATGGACCACGCATTGATGCACTGCCTGCTGTTTACTAGGCATGGGCCAAGCATTAATGCAGTGTCTGCTGCTGTATAGTAGGCATGGACCACGCTTTGATGCACTGCCTGCTGTATACCAGGCAGGAAATATACCTTTGTAGGATGCCTACTGTAAACCGGGCATGCACCAGGCATGAGGTAGCACCTGCTGTATTCCAGGCAGAGAACAAGCATTAATGTAATGCCTGCTATATACCAGACAGGGCTAAAGTATTAATACAGTGCCTGCTGTATACTGGGCATGGCCCAAGAATTAATGTGATTCCTGCTATATATCAGACAGGGCACAAGCATTATGGAGTGCCTACTGTATACCAAGCATTGCCATGAGCCCTTTAAACCAACCTACTGCCTGGTGGGTTTTATCAGAACATGGCCATCCCCGTCCATTTCGCTGTGGAGCTCGGCCGCTTGCACGCTGCGAGGCCCGAGCTGAGTCATTGCAGACAGCCCTGAAACAGATACTCTCTGGCCTCTTCCAGAAAGACCTAGAACGAGTCCCAGACACACAGGAGGTGCTCAACTAATGCGTAGGAAATGATAGAAAAATAATGAAAGGGCCTGGAGTGTTCCTGGTCCTGGAAACCCGTTTCACGGACCCGGAAACCGTTTCTTGTTCTCCCCTCCTGGCACCTCTGCCAGCCCCGACCTAGCGGGACCCCCACTCCCCTCCCCACCCGGCCCTACCCAGGTCCCATCCCTGCACCTTGACATGCCACAGTCCCGTGTCCCCAGATAAGGGACGAGGGGGTCAAAGTCTGCCTTTATTAGTCGACGGGGAATGCAGGCAGATTCGCTCCTTGAACCTCTCGCCTTCGGGGTTTCTGTTCCCGCCCCAGCGGGACCCGCAGCCGAGGCTCCTGGGCCCCCCACAGACAGACAGACGCTCCACTGTGCAACGAACCCACAACCGGGGAAACTGAACAAAACCACTGTGGCTCGGGCTTGAACGTCCCCACCCCCGTCACCACCCACCGGATTTGCCCCACAGCCCCTTTCACGGCCGAAGTCATCCTCTTTATCTCTTTACTCATTTACCCAGAATACAAGGTGTCTTTGTCTGTCTCCATCACTGCAGCAGCTAGAACCGGGCCTGGTACACAGTCGGTGCTCAATAAAGTTTCAAGGAAAGGATGGATGAGTTGTTTTCTGTTGGAGTTGTTTGCTGTCCTTGTCGACCACCAGACTGTGGGCAGTGACCGTGCGTGTGTCGGTCACCACGGGGTCCCCCACGTCCAGCGTGGAGCCCCGGGCCTCTTCCCTCCTCTGGTGACACTCCCTCCCGTGTGCCAAGTGCCACGCTGCACAGTGAGGCGTGGAGTAGATCATTCACGTGTGTGAGCTCCACGCGTGTGGGAAATGTTGTCCACCTCGTTCTCTGTGGAGTCCCCACGCCCTAAAACAGAACCTGGCATTCCATGGGCGCTTGATAAATGTTTGTCAAGTCGATGAAGGAACCCAGCTCTCCCAGGTGCTTCTTCTCTTCCTCTGGAGAAAAAAGACTCCTTGTACTTTCTTCCGTTCTCTGCTCCTGTCCCTCGACGCCGTCACCTCCTCCTCAGGCAGGACGTGACCCTCGGCACATGATCTTTTTTCGGCTGCCTCCTCTGGTGTGGGCTGCAGGCGGGTGACTTCCCTTCCCCGGGCCTGATCCCCATCTGCAAAATGGGCACGATTTATATGCTAGTTTTTTATCCGAGAGCTGTTGTAAATCGCCAAGAAAAAGGTTCTTGGGAAGTATACCATAGAAGCCTAATGTTTGCTTAAACATTTAAATACGAGGGGATGGTGGTAGATGGCCTCGAGGACAGCCGCTGGGGAGCCCCGCTTCCTGATCTTGGTGGCCATGTGTAATTCGCCCCCTGCCTGAGATGTGGGTTGAATTTCTCGATCTGTTTCTAACAAGGAGAAAATGATAGACGTGGCTTCCGAGATAGGGTTATAAGACGTCTGGGGCTCCCACCTTGGGCTCCCCCTCGCTCGCTCTTAGAGCCCGGTGGCTCCATAAAGACGCCCAGACTATCCCGCTGGAGGAGCCGTGTGGAGGAGAACTGAGGCCTCCTGCCACCAGCCACACAAGGGAGCCATCCTGGCAGCAGCTCCTAGGCCCCGGTCCAGCCTTCAGATGAGGCAGCCCTGGCTGACAGCTTGAGCGTGACCTCCTCAGAGACACCCCCCCACCCCCAGCCAAAACCACTCCTCGACGTCACCCCCAACTCCCTGAGCCTCAGAAATGCTGTGAGATCGCGAATGTTGATCGTTTCAAGGCACCGAGTTGGGGGGCGACTTGCTACGCAGAAATCGACAACACCTACAAGCCCCGAGGGAAGTGGGAGTAATGTCACCCTAGGGCTGTGCACGGCAGCTTTATTCGTAACGCCCCAAACTGGAAACAACCCATACGTCCAGCAGCAGGCGAGCGGAAGAGCAAACCATGATCCAGCCACATGTTGGAATATTACTCAGCCATGAAAAAGGAAAAGCACATGGCAGCATGCACGAACCTTAGATGCCTCATGCTGACGGAGAGGAGGGCGTCCTGTGTGATTCCATTTATATGACATTCCAGAAAATGCCACCTGTGGAAATAAGTCCATGGCGACTGAAATTAGCTTGCTGGTCACCTAGGGATGGAGGGTGGGGGCAGGGAGAGGAACAAGGAAACTTTCAATTGTGCCAGTGGTTGCTCGGGAGCAGACATGCGAGAAAACTCATCGAATTGTACCTTTTAAATCTGTGTAGTTCGTTGCGTGTCAATTATGCATTGATAAAGCTGGAAAAAAGCGTGCAAGGAGGTGGTACTGATAAAGTACACAGTAGGTGCTTCATAGATGCTTAAACGTTTCAAAGGATGCTGAGGCAGGGGCAGTGAGGCGGGGACTGCTGCTGAGGGCATGGCAATGAATAAGACCGGGGGAGAGTCAGTGGGCTCCTGCGTTCCCCAGGTATTTATCAAATGTCACCCGAGACACCCCCTCCTGGCCACAGCTCTACCCTGGGCGTCAGGAGCAGGAAGCAAGGGGAACAGCAGGGAACAGAATCAACGGGGGTGTCATCATCCTCATCCGTTCACTAAGTGCCTACTACGTGCCTGGAGCTGGATGGACGCCGGGAAGGCCCCCGGAGAGTAAGAAGGGAAACTGAGGCCCATGCAGAGATGGGGAACAGGCCCCAGGGCCCGGCTGGTTGCTGATCCCTGACTTTGGCCTCCCCACCTGGAGGCCCAGAGACACAAAGTCCGCGGTGCCACACCTTGATGGCCCGGAGCCCGCCCTCCCGGGTCCCGCAGGCCCCCCTCCTGCAGCCTTGGAAGTGGCCTCGGGCCTGGAGGAGGGAGCCCCACTTTATGGGGGGCCAGGGGTCGGGAGACAAGGCCGTCTGCTGGCACGGAGCTGAGGGCAAAGGTGAGTGAGGCCCGGGGCCTGGGGGGGCGGGCGGCTTGGAGGGGCAGCAGCCTGGACTCCAGGGCACAGAGTCCACGGCTCTCCAGGCCCTGCCCCGCCCCGGCCTCTGAAAATGGGGCGCTCACCGTTCTCCCCTGAAAGGCAAACCACTGACGTCCCCGGACACCCAGCTTCGGAGGAACCAGAGAGGGGCTCGGCTCCTCCCAGTGCCCCCACAGTGTTCCCAACCTGCCATCATGGGCGGTTTCCATTTGTTCCCTTGTTTTAATCTCTCTAAGATGGTGTGATCCCAGAAGACGTGGGGGTCTGGGCGTCGACACCCCGCCTGGTCTACGGAGCCCCTCAATTCACGTTTGCCGCACGCTCCATAAATATGAGCCTTTGTTCTTTACCCAGAAAGGCAGACGGGTGGCCAGCAAGAACGTCAGGAAAAGGACCGTGGGAACCACAGCAAGGAGCCACCCCCAGCACGGCTGCGATGAGAAAGACCGACCACACTAAGTGCTGGCGAGGACAGGGGGCGGCCAGAACTGGGTTCTCGAAGGTTAAACATACACCCTCCATGGGATCTGGCCATTTCGCTCCTGGGCATTTACCCAAAAGAAATGAGAACATACGTCCCTGCAAAGATTGGCACCCAGGTGTTCATAGCTGTCTCATTTTTTTTTCCTGAGGAAGATTGGCCCTGAGCTAACTGCTGCCAATCCTCCTCTTTTTGCTGAGGAAGACTGGCCCTGAGCTCACATCCGTGCCCGTCTTCCTCTACTTTATATGTGGGAGGCCTGCCACAGCATGGCGTGCCAGTTGGTTCCATGTCTACATCCAGGATCTGAACCAGCAAACCCCAGGTCACGGAGAAGTGGAACATGTGAACTTAACCACTGCGCCACCGGGCGGCCCCCAACTGTCTCATTTTAAGCTGAGAGGTAAGAGTCGAACTCTCTGGTTCTCATTCTCCCATACACTCCCCGCCAGGCTGTGTGACTTTCAGGAGGTGGCTATCCCTCTCTGAGACTCCGTTCCTTCTGCCGTGTGGCTGGAGCAGAGGGAGGAGGGAGACAGAGGGAGGAGGGAGGGCAGGGAGGGGACGAGGCAGGTCGTGCGGGGTCTGGGGGGCCGCGGGGAGGACTTGGCTTCCCGCCCAGGGAGGGGAGCCTGGAGGGCTGCGGGCGGAGGCGACGGGACGGACTCAGGGGCTCCGGGCGCCCTCTGGTGGCGGCTGCGGAGAGGACAGACGGGGACCAGGAGGAGGGGCCGGCGCTGGTCCGGGAGGCGATGCCGGGGCCCAGGCGGAGGCTGTGGGATGGGGGGAAGTGAGGCGGTCGGTAACGGCCCAGACTCTGCGCCCACGATTTCTCTAGGTTCAAATCCCAGCTCCGCGACCTTGAGGCGGGGACTCGGTCCCTCCGTCCCCTTTTCTGTACAACTGAGCGCCGACGGTCAGCACCTCGAGGGTTTAACTCCCGCCAAGCGCTGGAGACACGGCCTCATCCGCAGCCGCCCAGCCGGCCGTGGTGATTTTTGTTGCAATAACCGTAATTATCGTTAGTTCCTATTCCGGGGGGGGGGGGGGGGGGGCGGGGCGCAGCTGGCAGCCCAGGGTCCGCTTCCACCGACCCCTCTTCCAGAAATTTGCTCCCTGGGGAACGTCCAAGGCCCACCCCTAGCTGGACTCCTGGACAACCAGGACGGGAGTGTTGTCATCCTCGTGTCCCCAGCTTCCAGCCAAGGGCCAGGTCTCAGGCAGGTGGCAGTGAAGGAATGAATGACTCTTCCAGGCAGCACCAGGCCCCCCCACCCTGGGCTCCCCACCCCTGTGTCCATTTCTCTGTCCTGGCTTGGTCCACACAACCTTCCTCCCGAGTTTAGGGGCTGCAAAGGGCCAGGACTAGTGAACTCCTACTCATCCTTCAAAACCTCAGCTCAAATGTCCAAACACCCTTCTCACTCTCTCTGCTCTGCCAGTTTCCAATAGATCAACGCCTCCTCCTCCAGGCAGCCTTTCCTCCCTCTCCCTACACACACAACCCCACTCCCCCCTCTTGAACTCCCCCAGCCTCAGGTCCCACCTTCTGCTAGGAGCATCTGTGCCCAACCCTGTCTATCCCAGTCTGCGGGGTTTCCAATGGCCAGAAGTGGTGAACCTCTATTCATCCTTCAAAGCCCCAACATTAATGCCCCCACCTCCACACAGTCTTTACCAATCTCCCTCTGACAAATACTTGATTCCTTCCCTGGGGTTTCCTCAACCTCAGGTCCCCTCGTCTGCCCCTTGGGGCTAAGAGTATCTGTGTCCAGCTCTGCGTCCTCCAAGTTGGGGACGTTTCAATGGCCAGGCCTAAGGCTCTTTACTGGGCCCTCGGGGTCTGCCCGGCAGAGGGCTGGCCACAGAGGGGGCATCAAGGAGTTTACTAACTATGAATGAATGAAGGAAGGAAGGAGCATGTGCCCCACAGACCGGGCTGTACACATGCCCTGCCTCACCTTATGTCACGACTCAAAACCATTGTCACATACGCTTCCCCCGCCCCCCATGTACGTTGCCATCAACACCGCACTTCTGGAATAAACACTGCTCACCACAGAGCAATTGATGCCACGTGGAATGCCTCCGTCTCGGCCCCTTCCTTCAGAGAGGGAAATTGAGGCACAGAGGGGCAGACAGAGCTGGGTCGGGCCCAAGTCCTGCCCGGTCAGCCCGTGGGCACGAGAGGTGTGGCCGAGAAGGGTTTCGGTTTTGAGTCTTATTGGTGACTCGTCCCACGTCGGTTCCCTTATCTGGGCCCTGGCAGTAAAAGCGATCGAGGCGCCCGGACGGGCACAGGGACGGCGGCCACGCGGGCTCCGTGTGGCGCCCCGTGTCCTGGGCGGGGAACAGCTGGGGGGCCTGGCCTGCCTCTTCCAGAAAGGCCTGGAAGGGTGCCCGGGGGGGAGGGCACGAGGCAGCGGGGGGGACAGCTGGCTTGACGAATGAAAACACCGGGGCCCAGTCGACGGGGATCTCAGGGCAGCACCGAGGGGGCCCTTAGGGTCAGGGCGTCGCGGGCGCATCTCCCGGGGCCTCCGGGGTTGATCTGGGGGCTCCAAGCCCGGTTGAGTCCTCGCTCCTCCCCCAGCCCCCTCCACCCCCCGGGTCACCCCAGCGCATCCCTCCCTCCACCGAGCCCCGACCTCAGGGGGCGGCATGTCCAGCTCTGTTCCCCGATCCGAGCAAGGGGGGGTATTTCGTTACATTTTTCAATTTCATTTTTTTTTTTTTTACTTGTAGTGAAATACACCTCACGTAAATTGACCCGCTTCACCATTTTCAGGGCCCAGCTCAGCGGCATGAAGCACATTCACGTTGCTGTGCAACCATCCCCTCCATCCGTCTCCAGAACTTTCCATCTCCCCAAACTGCAGCTCTGTCCCCATGAAACACTGACTCCCGCCCCTCCCCCAGCCCCTGGCCCCCCATCCACTTTCTGTCTCTGTGGATGTGGCTCCTCTGGGGACCTCCTGTGAGTGGTCCACACAGTGTGTGTCCCTCTGTGTCTGGCTCACGTCCCTGAGCGTCACGTCCTCCAGGTCCCTCCACGTGGGAGCAGGAGTCAGGATCTCCTTCCTTTTCACGGCTGCGTAATATTCCAGCATCTGGATGGACACACTGTGTTTATCCATCACCCGTCTATGGACACCCGGGGTGTTTGCACCTTTTGGCTGCTGTCAACGTGGGTGTGCAAATATCCATTTGAGGCCGTGCTTTCACTTCTTTTGGGTAAAAACCTCTGCATGGCATTGCTGGGTCAGATGGAAACACTACGTCTCACATTGCGAGGACCGGCCAGACCGTCGTCCACAGCGGCTGCCCCATTTTACCTCCCACCAGCCATGCGTGAGGCTTCTGATGTCTCCACATCCTCCAACCCATCACCCTTTCTGGTTTTACTCTAATTATTCTCCTAGCTGTCCTAGCGGGTGTGAGGCGGATCCCGTCGCAGCTCCGATTTGCTCTTCCCAGGTCACCGATGATGCTAAACGGCTTTCCATGTGCTTCTTGGCCATTTGCACGTCTCTCTGGAGGAAGGTCCACTGGAGTCCTCTGCCGTGTTTTTTTTTTTTTTTTTTTTTGAGGAAGATTGGCCCTGCGCTAAATGCTGCCAATCCTCCTCTTTTTGCTGAGGAAGATTGGCCCTGAGCTAACTGCTGCCAATCCTCCTCTTTTTGCTGAGGAAGATTGGCCCTGAGCTAACTGCTGCCAGTCCTCCTCTTTTTGCTGAGGAAGATTGGCCCTGAGCTAACATCCGTGCCCATCCTCCTCTACTTTATATGTGGGACGCCTACCACAGCATGGCTTGCCAAGCGGTTCCATGTCCGCACCCGGGATCCGAACCTGTGAATCCCGGGCCACCGGGAAGCAGAACGTGCACACCGGGCCGGCCCCCTTCTGCCGTGTTTTAAGCGGGTCAGACCGGCCTGCTCGCGAACCTCCTGTCCCTGCGCCCGGGCTGCCGGCTCTCCACGTCTGGGCCCCTCTGCTCCACATCCTGCGTCCAACACACACCCATGTTGTGACATAGCCTCTGGCCACTTCCCAGGCCGCGACCCTATCACAGACGACCTCTTCGGTAACCGCCGGGCTTTAGGGTTTGGGTCCTCTTTGGGGTCCTTCCCGGCCCGGATTCTGAATCATTGCTTTCGTCAATCTGCGGGTTAAGAAATCAAGAGAGTGGGTCACGAGCCTCATCTTGATTTTAGATGAAGTAGAAAAGGACCCATCACAACTTGTCACGCTGTGCAGGCCGCGTGTCACCCCGTGCGACTCTTACTGGGGCAACGTGCGTGTTTAAATGTGCATCCTGAGTGTGTGCACATAGATATATTTCTAATTAATTTCTTTTTTTGTTGTTGTTAAAGATTTTATTTTTTCCTTTTTCTCCCCAAAGCCCCCCGGTACATAGTTGTATATTCTTCGTTGTGGGTCCTTCTAGTTGTGGCATGTGGGACGCTGCCTCGGCGTGGTTTGATGAGCAGTGCCATGTCCGCGCCCAGGATCCGAACCCACGAAACACTGGGCCGCCTGCAGCGGAGCGCGCGAACTCAACCACTCGGCCACGGGGCCAGCCTCATATTTTTAATTAATTTCTCTGTGTTTATTTCTTTTATTTGTACTGGGTGGAGGTGACAGGGCCAAAAAAAGTTCAAAGGCCCCCGTCGCTATATAACCGCTTCTTATTTCATGATTTAAATCCTTTCCTGGGCGATGCGTCGACGCGGCGCATCTCGGCTGCGTGTAATCTTGCCCTGTCGAGAGAGAGTCAGCGATGTTGGGGACATCTGCGGGTGTCACACTGTGGGCGCTCCTGGCATCCAGTGGGTGGGGCCAGGGATGCTGCTCAGCCCCCACAGCGCCCAGGGCGGCCCCCCCCAGAGATGACCCGGCCCCCATGTCCAGGTGCCCGGGGGGGGGTGGCCTGGACTGGGCCGTCCGGTGCGCAGTGCCCAGCACGGAGCCAGGCCCAGGGCGGTCCCCGCGGAGGCTGCGCCGGCAGAGGGATGCTGGCTCCGGGCTGGCCTCCGCCGGGTCCGGGGACGCGCTGCCCCCGTGTGGACGGTCGTGGAACCGCACCCGGCCCCGCGCTGCCGGCTCCCCTGACCTTGGGGTGGCGGGGTTCCCGCAGGGCGCTTGCTGCCCGATGGCGATAAGATGTGGCCCTGGCAAGCGAGGAGCTGGAGTTTTGATTTCCTTTTCTTTCGAGCTATTTGCATTTAAATGCCAACAGCCACGTGTGCCCCGTGGTGTCCGGAGTGCACAGCCGGGTTTGCAGAGAAAGCCGCCACTTGTCCTTGGGCAGCCGGGGTCCCGGTGTGTGTGGGTCCGTGGGCGTGGTGTCTCTGGGTCCGGACTTGTTTGTATTTATAACCATTTTTTAAAAAATTAATATATGTGTATCATTCACTGGCACCAGCCTCTGTTCTGAGCACTTTATTTCCTTCAACTCCAGTCTCCACTCAAGTAGGTACTGACATGCTGCCCGTTTTATAGAAGAAGAAACCGAGGGTCAGAGTAGACAGCTGCCAGGCGCTCTTCCTTCTGTGCTGATCCCCGGCGAAGGGCCCCTCAGGCCTGATTTCATCCCATCCTCACAATTTTCTGGAACTGTTAGGACTCCTGTCTTGCGGATGAGGAAACCGGGGCTGAGAGAGGACGCAGCTTGGTGGCTTGGGCCCCATCCCTCAGTGAGCAGAATGCCAGAGCAAGGCTTGGAACCCACCATGAGGTTAAACTGCCCCCTGGAGCGGTTTGTGGGGGCCTGTGAAGGTCGGAGGGGGGACCCACAGGGAACTGAGAACCAGCCAGACTGGAGTTCGAATCTCACCTCTGTTCATTCCTGGCTGTGTGACCTTAGGGTGGTGTCTTGCCTTCTCTGAGCCTCTGGGTCTCCTTGTGCATAACCCATTGTCTTAGCCTGCTCGGGCTGCCATAACAGAATACCATAGATGGGGTGTCTTAAATGACCGAAATTTATTTTCTTACCACCCTGGAGGCTGGGAGCCCAAGACCAAGGTGCCGACGGGGTCAGCATCTGGTGAGGTCTCTCTCCTTGGATGACAGACAGCCGCCTCCTGCTGTGTCCTCACGCGGTGGAGAGCGAGCTCTGGCCCCTTCTTCTTACGAGGACACTAGTCCCACCGTGGGGCCCCCATGACCTCCTCTCCCCCCTCCCAAAAGTCGCCCTCCGGATGCCATTCCCTGGGGGTTGGAGCTTCAGCCTAAGAATTTGGGGGCCGCGATTGCCCCGCTGCACTCCTGCGGAACGAGGAGAGCTCAGCCCACGCCCAGCAGGACGTCAGGAAACATTTCCCGGTGGTTTTAGGACGATGGTTGAGGTTCAAATCCTGGCCCTACCACTCGTCCGCTGTGTGCCCCTGGGTCCGTTTCTCAACTTCTCTGGGCCTCAGCTGGAAAATGGGAGTGATCATTGTGTCCACTTCAAGCGCCTGGAACAGCACTGGGGATGTGAGGGAGATCGGTGGACCCGGGCCACTTACGATGATGGGGTGTTTATTTGTTAGCGGAGAGGCTGGGGGCCTCTGGGCACCAGGACCGGGGCGCTGGGTCCTGCAGGAGCCCCGCCGTATCCTCACCCACTAGACAGATGGGAAAGCAGAGGCCCAGAGAGGGCCAGACGCTTGTCCAGAGTCACACAGCCCACCAGTCGCAGAGCCGCAGCTGGCACTTGGCCCTTGGGTGTCTCCGGGAGGGCAGGCCAGGCGGGCAGCCACACCTCCCTGCTCCCCGTGGTCCCCGGATGTCCCCAGAGACACACCCACTGGAGGTGGCCCCCTAATCACGGCGCCTAATTACAGCACAGCCCCAGGGAAATGCTGGGAAGACCTTTAAACACCCCAAGAGTGGCTCCCAAGGGCGCGGGCGGATGCTCCAGAGACGAGGAGATGCTTAGAGACAAAATGCATTCATTGTCGAGCTCGGCCAGGGTCGGTTCCGGCCCCTACGAGGCTGGGGGCCCTGCAGCCGGGCCACACCCTCCCTGAGCCTCCCTTGTCCCCACACACAGAATAGGCGACATGTGAGTCCACTGTGGGACCAGCCCCAGCACAGGGGGCCTCGCTTCTTCATCCTCCCGGACTTTCCCGGTTGCAGACAGAACGCGCGAGGCCTGGGAACAAGGGGCTGCTCGAAGGGCTGGACGCGGGCTGGACGGCGAGGGAAGGCGAGCGGGGCGGCCACCGTGGGAAACAGGCTGGAGGGTCCTCAGAGGGTCGGCCGTGGAGCTAGCATCTGTTGCCAATCTTCTTTTTTTTCTCCCCAAAGCCCCAGTGCATAGTTGCATATCCTAGTTGTGGGTCATTCTAGTTCTACGTGGGACGCCCCCTCGGCATGGCTTGATGAGTGGTGTACCCTGGGCCACTGAAGTGGAGCATGTGACCTTGACCACTGCCACCAGGCACGCACCTCATTGTGTTTTGATTGGCGTTTCCCTAATGATTAGTGATGTCGAGCATCTTTTCATGGGCTTCTTGACCATCAGATATCTTCTTGGAGAAAAGTCCGTCCAGGTCCTCTGCCCATTCTCGAATGCGGTGGTTTGTTTTGCTTTGTTGTTGAATTCTAGGAGCTCTTTATATATGCTGGAGAATGGACCCTCATCAGACACGGGATGTGAACTCTGTTCTCCCATTCTGTGAGTTGTCTTCAATCCCTTGACGGCACCCTTTGACACATGAAAGTTCTTAATTTCGACGACGTCCAGCGTATCTATTTTCCCCTCCTTGGCATGTCTGTGGGCAAGTCACAGGGCTCTCAAGCTCAGCATGTCCAAACCGAGGCAGGAAGCCACCCCCTCACCTCTCACAGCCCAGCTCACTGTCACGATGGCTCTGCCGTCCATCCTTGTCACCCCTCCCTCCTGCCGTCCATCCTGACCGCCACCCGCTGAACCCCGTTCACATCTGGCCGCTTCTTTCTCTGCCTGGCCCCCACCCTGGTCCAGCTCCTCTCTGCTCTCGGGATGTTTTTCCTGTCGGGGCCAACGTGTCCCCTGGGCCGTGCCCGGAACCCAGGATACTTGCAGGCTTCCATGAAAATGTTTAGGGGCCAGGCTGGTGGCGCAGCAGTTAAGTTCGCACGTTCTGCTTTGGCGGCCCCGGGTTCGTAGGTTCGGATCCCGGGTGCGGACGTGGCACCACTTGGCAAGCCATGCTGTGGCAGGCATCCCACATAGAAAATAGAGGAAGATGGGCACGGATGTGAGCTCAGGGCCAGGCTTCCTCAGCAAAAAGAGGAGGATTGGCAGCAGATGTTAGCTCAGGGCTAATGTTCCTCAAAAAAAAAAAAAAAAAAAAAAAAGAGAGAAAGAAAATGTTTTAATTTCCTTTAAAATCAGAAAAAAACAATGAATAGAATGATCATGAATATGTCATCAGACATCCAGCCCGGATTACATCCGTCTGTGTACCCACGCTGTCGCAAAATATCATCTTTAATATTTTTCTTACAGGGAGGGACCCACAAAAGTCATAATGCACCCCTGCATCCTGCACTTTATGTATCTTGTGGATATGTGACCGACAGCCAGAGGGAGGTTTTGAAAGCTGAATGGGGTCATGCTGCCCTCCCGCCATATTCCAAGCCCTTCTGTGGCTCCCCAGCTCCCCTGAATGAATGATGATTGCAGAGTCCGAGGCCCCGGGTGGTCCGCCCCCACCGTCTCCTCCCTTCTCTCCCCCTCACCCACCCCGCCTCCAGCCCCCTCTGTGCTCCCCGATTTCGGCAGCTCTGTTCCGTCCTCCGGGCCTTTGCAGGTGTAAACTTCCCCAGCCCGTCACTTGTCACCCAGGTAACCCCGACTTCTGTCATTTGGGGGGCGCCCTCCCTGAGCAGCCCCCCGGCCCCCAGCCAAGGTCCGACCCATTGTTACCAACTTTCCTGGAACCAAGCTCCCCACACGCTTCCTTCCACTTGGTTCTCATTAGAGCAGCGAGGACCCCCCACTCGGCACTGTGGACACGGGGTTGGTCACTCTCTGTGGGGCCATCCTGGGCACTGTGGGGGGTTGAGCAGCATCCCTGGCCCCCACCCACTCGATGCCAGGAGCTGTGACAGCCACAGAGGTCCCCAGATGTGGCCGAATGTCCCCAGGGCAGGCCCGCCCCAGGTTTGGAGCACAGCGTGAGAGAGAAATGGCGTAAATGTCAGCTTCCCCTGCTACGCTCGCGCCAAGCAGAGCCCGGAGCCCGGCCTCCTCGGCCCTTCCTGGGGCTCCAGGGCTTGGCACACGGGACGTGGGAAGGGACAGCGCGGGTCAGTCATTTCCCAGGAGCGGAGCTGTGCTGCGGACTGAGTTGCGTCCCCCCAAAGTCCTGCGTGGGACCCCCAGGGTGGCTGTATTTGGAGATGGGGCCCTGAGGAGGGAACGATGGTGAGATGAGGTCACAAGGATGGAGTCCTCACCCGATGGGATCGGTGTCCTTATAAGAGGAGGACGAGAGGGAGATGCCGGGAGGCCTCGGTGAGAAGGCGGCCATCTGCGAGCCCAGGAGGGAGCCCTCGCCGGAAACCCGAGCTGCCGGCCCTTGACCTTGGACCCTCCAGCCTCCAGACCCATGGGAAATAATCGTCCCTCCTTTATAAGCTGCCCAGCCTGTGGCAGCCCGGCCGGACCAAGCTGCATTCTGCTTTGCCTGGAGCTGACGTTCTAGTGGGGACAGTGAGCATGTGAATGCAAATGTACAGAGATAGAGATGTTGCTAGAAAGAAAAATAGAGCAGGGCCAGCGAATGGGTGTGGGGCTATTTTAGGGAGGTCCAAGGTTGAGGAAACGATATCCGGGCTGGGACCCGAAGGAAGTGAGGAGCAGACCAGGCAACCTCTAGGAGAAGAACCTCCCAGTAGAGGGCACAGCCCATGCAAAGGCCCTGGGGCAGGCCCGGCCTGGTGTGTGGAAGGAACAGCGAGGCGGCCGTGTGGCTGGAGCAGAGGGAGGAGGGGGAGAGAGGGAGGAGGGAGGGCAGGGAGGGGACGGGGCAGGTCGTGCGGGGCCTGGGGAGGACTCAGCTTCTCCCCAAGGGAGGGGGACCCTGTGCCCGCAGGGAGGATGTGGGTCTCATTGAAAATGCGTGAGGGTGCCCGCTTCGGCAGCACATATACTAAAATTGGAACGATAGAGAGAAGGTTAGTGGGGCCCCTGAGCAAAGATGACACGCCAATTCGGGAAGCGTTCCATGTTTTTAAAAATTTAAGCCAAAAATGATAGGTTTCTTTATTTTTCACTAAACAGGCAATTGAAATACGTACAATGAAATGGACAGAATAAATACTCAATTTGGTTTTTCGGCTAGGAGAATTTCACAATGAACTCGTAACTTGTTTTGTAAAATAATAATAATTAATAATAATAACAACCAAATGCACGAGGGAGCCCAGGGAAGGTCCTGAACAGGGACGGACACAACTTCATTTGTGTTTTCAAAACTTCCCCTCGGAGCCGGGAGCCCCGCTGGAGAAGGGGGTCAATGCGGAAAGAGGGGGGGGAATGCAGGGGGTGGGAGGGAATCGGAGGGGTCAGTGTGAACTCAGCCCTTAAGACAGAGAGAGAGAGACGTGGATGGATGCACGGATGGATAGATAGATGGATAGACAGACAGACGGATGGATAGATAGACAGACAGAGATGATGGATAGATAGATAGATAGACGGATGGATGGATAAATAGAGAGATGGACACAGATGATAGATAGATAGTTAGACAGACAGACGATAGATAGATAGATGGATAGACAGATTGATGGATAGATAGATAGACAGATGGATAGATAGATAGATGGACACAGATGATAGATGGATGGATGGATGGATGGATAGATAGACAGATGGATAGATGGACACAGATGATAGATGGATGGATGGATGGATGGATAGATAGATAGACAGATGGATAGATGGACACAGATGATAGATGGATGGATGGATGGATGGATAGATAGACAGATGGATAGATGGACACAGATGATAGATGGATGGATGGATGGATGGATAGATAGATGGATAGATAGATAGATGGACACAGATGATAGATAGATGGATGGATGGATGGATAGATAGACAGATGGATAGATAGATAGATGGACACATGATAGATGGATAGATGGATAGATGGATGGATGGATGGATGGATGGTGGATGGATGGATGGATGGACACAGATGATAGATAGATGGATGGATGGATAGATAGATAGATGGATGGGTGGGTAGATAGATAGATGGATAGATAGATAAGTGGATCGATAGATAGGTGGATGGACAGATAGATAGACACAGATGATAGATGATAGATAGATAGACAGACAGATGGATATAGATGATATGTGATAGATGGATAGACGCAGATGATAACTAGATAGATACATAGATAACAGACAGATTAGATTGCTGGAGGATGTAGACAGATCATAGATAAGATAAATAAAATGATAGATATATAGATGATAGATAAACAGACAAATGATAGACAATAGATAAAGATAGAGCATAGATAGGGTAGATAAATAGATGATAAATATAGAGACAGATGATAAACAGGTGATAGGTAATAGATAGATCACTAGCTGATAGACGGATGGATAGACAGATGACAGACGATAGACTTAGGTGTAAATATGTGAATGTGTGTGTGTGTGCACGTGCGTGTGTCTCCCAACTCCACTCACCTGGAGGCCGGGGAACAGCGACGTCGCAGCCGCGTGCCCCCAGCGCCCGGGCCTTGGTGTCTAAGTACCATCTCCATCTCCAGGAACAGGCTCCCGCAAGAGACGTCTGACGCCAGGAGCGGAGCAGGGAAAGGACAGGAGGAGCCTGGAACGTCTCGTGGGGCTGGAATGCAAGGAGGCGTTCAGAGACTGTGGGGACGCATCACGTGACACGGGGGCCGCCTCAGAGGGGCTCTCGAGAGGGGCCCCGTTAGGGGACCTTTGGGTTCCGGGTCTATTTGTGAAGCTGGGACCAATGGGCTTGCTGACGGGCCACAGCAGGATGTCTGTCTGTACAGTTACTTGGTTACTGGCCGGCTTCCCGGGGAGACTGTAAGGTCAGGGTCCCTGGGGGTCCCTGCATCCTTAGCATCCAGACTAGGGCCGGGCATACAGTCAGTGCTTAATAAATCAAGAGACTGAGCTCTGTGGGTGGAAAAGAAGACAAGGATTCCAAAGATACACAAATCACAGAATCCATCATCGCTCCTCTCTGAGCCTCAGTTTCCTCATCTGGAAAATGGGGATCATAACTCCTACTTCATTCAGTCGTTTCACAAATACCTGCTTTCTGTATCGACTGTCAGTCCCTCGCCAGACGGCAGCCGTGTGCTGGGACACAGAGGGAAACAGGACAGGCTGTCACGAATCTTTTAGTCAGACGGGCTGACAGATAACCAAGAAGACCGAGATTAAACATGACCATCTCAGACTGACAAATGCTATTTTAAAGAATAAAAGTGGATGAGATAGTAAAGAATGATTTTTTTTGTCCATTGGGCTGGTCACGGAAGGCTTCTCTGAGGAACAGCCATTTAAGCAGACAAGAAGGATTAAGTCCACGGGAAGATGTAGGAAAAAGCGTTCCAGAGAGAGGGAACAGCATGTGCAAAGGCCCTGGGGTAACTGACTTTTCATGTTCATGTATCTTGCATTGTAGTGATGGGGATGAAAATTAGGGGCCAGCCTGGGCATTAACATGTGTCCAGTCAGTGTCCATCAGTTTATTCTCCACTGTTTTTCCGTAGCAAATGGCCTGGTAAAGAAGAGGCATTTATTAAAGAAAGGAAGGTAGGAGAAGGAAAAAATAATATAATAATCACTGATTTCCTCATGCAATGAATTTGGAAAATCATGTGACCCGTCAGAACATCTATCGAGCCCATAATATGGACATGGGTCATGCAATTGAAGCACTGGGTCCTGTTTTTATTTAAAAGTTTCAAATTTTGTTCATCATGGAAACTTCTCGATTTATCGTGATCGGTTCAAATATTGCCTCGTGCAGATCAAAACCACAGCGAGACGCCACTTCATACCTGCTGGAACGGCTGTCGTGATTTTTTTTTATTTAAATGCACAAGAACAAGTGTTGGCGGGGACGTGGAGAAACTGGAGGCCCCGTGCGCAGCTGGGGGGAACATAAGACGGTGCAGCCGCCGCGGGAAACGGGAGGGCGGGTCCTCGGAAAATTAAACACGGATCGCCACGTGGTCCCGCAGGCCCCCTCTTGGGTCTCCGCACAAAACACTGAAAACGTCCGTCCACAGGAAAACGCATCTATGAATGTTCACGGCGGCTTATTCACCATAGTCAAAAGGGGGACACACCCCAGTGCCCATCGACGGATGATGGACACACACAAGTGTCTGTCCACACAGTGGAATATTATGCAGCCGTGAAGAGGAGCGAGGCCCTGACACGGCTGCACATGGACGGACCTGAACACACGACGCTCAGGGGGAGCAGCAGACACAGAAGGACACACAGTGTATGATCCCATGGACGTGAAATGTCCAGAACAGGCAGATCCACAGAGAGCGGGTTCATGGGGGCCAGGGGCTGGGGGGGTGAGGGTGATGCTGATGGGGATGGGGTTTCTTTTTGGGGGGATGGAATGTTCTGGAATAAAATAGAGGTAATGATTGCACAACGTTGTGAATGCACTGAGTGTCTCTAATGGGAAATTTTACATATATTTTAATACAATAAAAAAAAAAATAGGGGCTGGCCCCGTGGCCGAGTGGCTAAGTTCACGCACTCTGCTTTGGTGGCCCAGGGTTTCGCCGGTTGGGATCCTGGGCGTGGACATGGCACTGCTAGTCAGGCCATGCTGAGGCGGCGTCCCACATGCCACAACTAGAAGGACCCACAACTAAAATAGACAACTATGTACTGGGGGGATCTGGGGAAAAGAAGAAAAACAAAAGAAGATTGGCAACAGATGTTCACTCAGGTGTCGATCTGTAAAAAAAACAAAACAAAACAAAACAAAGGAAAACAAAAAAATAGGGGCCAGCCGCGTGGTGTAGTGGTTAAGCTGGCCATGCTCTGCTTTGGCGGCCTGGGTTCGCGGGTTCAGATGCTGGGCGCAGACCTATCACTCTTCAGCCATGCTGTGGTGGCGTGCCACATACAAAATAGAGGCAGACTGGCACAAATGTTAGCTCAGGGCTAATCTTCCTCAGCAAAAAAAAAAAAAAGTTGTATTAAAATAGTGTTTATGATGTTGACTGAGATTTTTGGTGTCCCCTTAAGTTTTATGTCTGAAGAAAGTGTGTCACTCGAAAGTACACTCGCCCACTCTAGTCCCAGCCTTGCCAGAACGAACTGGGAAGTCACAGTGAGGCCTCATGGAGAAGGTGACATTTAAGTCAAGACTAGAAGGAAATGAAGGCCTTAGCCAAGTTGGGATTTGGGGATGAGCATTCCAGGCAGAGGGCGCAGCCCCTGCAAAGGCCCTGGGGTAGGCCCGGGCCTGGTGTGTTCGAGGGGAAGGAATTTCATCCTCCTTAGTCACTGCTGTAAACCTCCACTGAGATCCACGCTCGGCACACAGTAGGTGCGTTAAACAAACATTCACTCAGGGAGTGAATGAACACCGGCTC
Source organism: Equus caballus (assembly GCF_041296265.1). Taxonomy (NCBI): domain Eukaryota; kingdom Metazoa; phylum Chordata; class Mammalia; order Perissodactyla; family Equidae; genus Equus; species Equus caballus. The sequence continues at coordinate 2,262,451 of NC_091690.1, read as the reverse complement.
CATTTCGGGTGGCGTGGGACTGAGGTGCAGAGCAGTGAAGTCACCTGGTCCCCTGTCACCCAGCCGGCCCCTCCCGGAGCCCCACTTTGGGTCTCTCCCCTGGTCCGCCAGCCTCCTGCCTCGCCAGCAGGAACCTTCCACCACCCGGCCCTAGAGGCCTCTGTCTGCTGCTCTAAGCCAAGGCTTCTCAGCTGGAAGCGATTTTGTCCCCCAGGGACCCTGGGCCATGTCTGGGGACACCTGTGGCTGTCAAGACTGGGGGTGTTTCTGAGCATCCCATGGGTGGGGGCCAGAGATGCTGCTCAACACCCCACAGTGCCCAGAATGGCCCCCACAGAGAATAATCCAGGCCAGAATGCCCACAGAGCAGACTGAAAACCTGCTCTAACGCCTCCCATGGCTCCCTAGTGCCCTGCAGGTAAAATGCGAACTCAGTGCGGAACGCAGGGCCCCGCCTCGTCCTGGCTCCCGGCCCTCTCCAGCCAGAAGCCCCCAGTGCCCTGCCTTCATGCCCCACCGAGAGGGGCAGCCTTGCTCAGCGGTCAAGGGCCCAAATATCTGGCTTTATATCCTGGCTCTCGCACCTACCGGCTGTGTGATTTCGGCCAAGTCATGTAACCTCTCGGGGCCGTAATTTCCCCATCTTCCAAAAGGCCATCAAGGCTGTTCCTAAGTTAAAATGTGGACGGCAGGGCCTGGCGTGGAGTAAAAATATATCTGGGTGGGTGCGTTTCTTCGTGCTCACAGTTTGGGCCATAATTCTAGGTTTCTCTATGCGCTGAGAGGTGAGCCCGGACCCCACAGTGCTGGGGGGGTGTCTGTGCCCAGTTCTGTCCCCCCAACCAGTCTGTGGTCTGCTGCGATGGGAGCACTGGTTCCCAAGTGCCAACACCGGGAGGTGCCTGCCTGGATGAGGGCCTCCCCAGAGAAACGATGTCTGTCCCCATGGTCTGGGGGGTGGGTGGGGACTGGGGTGGGGCTGGTTCCACATCTCACAGGGTCCTGCACTCGAGGACCCCACGCTCTGTTTCATGCCCTTATGGTCACCATCTTGAAACCCTAACCTTTTTTTTTTTTTTGAGGAAGATTAGCCCTGAGGTAATATCTGCTGCCAATCCTCCTTTTTATTTATTTATTTTTTTTGCTGAGGAAGATTGGCCCTGAGCTCACATCCGTGCCCATCTTCCTCTATTTTATATGTGGGATGCCTACCACAGCATGACTTGCCAAGTGGTGCCATGTCCACACCCGGGATCCGAACCAGCGAACCCCGGGCCACTGAAGCGGAACATGTGAACTTAACCGCTGCGCCATGGGGCCGGCCCCTAATTTTTATTTTTTAAAATACTGCCCTAAAGTATTATTTATCTTGAGGGGCTTTTTTTTGGGAGGGGCAGAGAGAGCCTTCAAGGTTGCTTATTTCTCTCATCCTAGTCGCCGCCCCTCATCCGCCGGGGAAAGGTGACCGGGGTCGTAACCATCTTACACTTGGGAACCCAGGGCCCAGAGCAGTTAATTGACTGGTGGCAGCTGCGGAGCTGACTACGACAACGACCATGACGAGAAGGAAGCGACAGCAGTTAGCACTTGCCAGGGGTTCACGTGCGTTATTTCAACAGCTTCTCCCAGGTCTGTTCCCCACATGGCCGCCAGAGAGATCCCATCAAAATTGTCAGACCCGCCCTCCTCCACCCACAGCCCTCCAGGGCTCCCCCCACAGCCCTCCAGGGCTCCCCCCTTCCCTCAGGGGACAAGCCCGGGTGGCCCCCACACACACACCGGGGCGGCTCCCCAGGCCGGGCCCCATCTGCCCTGCTCACGGCCACCAGCTACCGAATTTGCAGCGCGCCATGCAAAACAAAACTGCGAGGCTCCTCCTTCAAAAATTATTCGGGATTTCCAGAGCACAACGGTTGAACCCACGCACAGGCCCTTCTGGGAGCCGGGCACCTGGGCGCAGGCCCCAGGCCACCGGCCCTGCCTCCCTGCGCTCATTTCCCGCCCTGCGCCCCCGTGCCAGGCACCGTGCTGCCTCAGGGCCTTTGCTCTTGCTGTTTCGCCTCCTTGGGGAAGCCTGCACCCGCGCAGGCCCCTGCTGGCTCCCTCTCGCCCCTTCCAGTGCCCTCTCTAAAACTGCACTGGCCCGGGCCTCCTCTCTGCTTTCTTTTCTCCACGCCTGCGACCACCATCTGACCCGCAGGGGGTCTGCCCGGTGTATTCGTCTCCCCACGTTGTACGCGCCCCCCCCCCCCACACCCTGACCCCCGCGTCCTGGAGCAGGGCCTGGCACACAGTAGGCGCTCCATCCATGTGCGCGCGGAAGCCATGGCTCCCAGGAGGCCGGCGGTGGAACCCCCGCCTGTCTTCCGAGGAGGAAACCGAGCCTCGGAGAGCACAGCCGGCGAGCCAAGGTGACAGAGCATGTCCCTGGCACGCGTCCAGGTCGCGCCATGACACAGCCAGCCGTGGCGATGGGGGCGGCCGGGCCCCTTTCTTTGACAGATGGGGAAACCGAGGCCCGGGAGGCCGGGAGGGGCTGGCGGCGGCGCGGGGTGGGGGGCGGGGAGGGGGGCGCGCGCCGGGCCCAAGGTCACCGCGCCGGCGGCCCGGGGGAGGCGGGCGGGGAGGGATCGGCGGGCCTCCCCGGGCGCGCGCCCCCCCCCTCGGCGGCGCGCACGGGGCCCGGGCGGCGGCGGCGGCGGCGGCGGCAGCAGGTGGAGTCGAGGCCGCGGCCCCCGCCGGCGTCGCCGCCATTAGACAATAGGAGCGGCGGCCGGGCGCGCGGGCGGCGGGCGGGGAGGCGCGGAGGGCGGGGAGGGCGCCGGGCGCGCAGGAAGCGGGGCCCGGGGCGCGCCGGGGCCGGGCGCGCGGGGAGGGGGCGCAGGAAGCGGGCGAGGCCGGGCGCGGGAGGCGGCGGCGGCGGCGGCCCCGGGAGCTGCCGATCGGCGCCGGGACAAAGGCGCGGCCGCCCGGCGCCCCGAGCCGCCCGAGCCGGGGCGCACAGCCGGGGCGCAGCCCGCGCCCCCCGCCGCGACTGACATGATGTTTCCACAAAGCAGGCATTCGGTAAGCGGGGCCCGCCGGCCCGGCGCCCCCCCCCCCATCGGGGCCCAGCACCCCCCTTCCAGGTCCAGGCCCGGCGTCCCCCCCCCGCCCCAGATCCGGGCACCGCACCCCTCCCCACGTCCCGGCCCTGCGCGCCCCCAAGTCCGCGCCCGGCACCCCCAGCTCCCAGCTCGGCCGTTTCCCCCCCAGGTCCCGTCCCTGCGCCCCCCTACCCCAGCTCCCTACTCGGCGCCTCCCCCCAACTCCTGGGCCCGGTCCCCTCCAGATCCAGGCCCAGCGCTACTCACCCCCCCAGCTCCCAGGGCTCCCCCCCCCCCACGTAGCTCCCGGTCCCCCTCCCAGCTTCCGGGCCGAGCCCCCCCAATCCCAGCTCCCAGGCCGTGTCCCCTCCAGCTCCCGGCCCCGCGCCGCCCCCCCTCCCCGGCGCTTGGGCCCTGCGCCCCCCCACCGAGCCAGGCAGGGCCTGGGCGGCCTTGGTGTCGGGCCTGGGGCGCCCCGGGGCCCCACCGCGCACCTCTAACGGCGGGGCTGCTCTCGGCGCCGGGAGTGGGGGCCTATCGAGGCGCACCCCTCCCGAAAGAGCGCGGCCCGGAGGAAGGGTGCTGGGAATCTGGGGTGAGGGACCCCCGCCGGGAGATTCTGGGCGCCGAGAGGGGCCCCTCCCCCAACGGGACTTGGCAGGGAGGCCTGGCTCCCCCCATCTTGGGGACGGGGACCCCCTAGGACGCCTGCGCCCCCTCCCTCTCCCAGAGGCAGCGGGGGCGCTCGATGGGCGCCCCCCTCCCGGCGCTTGGAGGGGCGGTAGAGGGCGCCCCATGCCCCCCTCCCACCCCAGGGCGGGCCTCCCAGCGCCCCCCCCCCAGCCCGGGGGCGGCGGGGACTCGGCAGCTCCGGGCGCGCCCACCCCCTGGCTTCCCCCGGGAGAGGCGAGGGCAGGAAGCGAGGGCGGGGGCGCGCCGGGGGCTGTAAACACGGGCCCGGGAAGTGGGGCGCGGGGGTGGGGGGGATGCGCAGCTGGGCCGGCCTGGCCTCGGGGCCGCCCCGGAGGGAGGGAGGGGTCCCCCCTCCACGCCTGGGCCTGACCCCGCCGCCCCCTCCCGCAGGGCTCGTCGCACCTACCCCAGCAACTCAAATTCACCACCTCGGACTCGTGCGACCGCATCAAGGACGAGTTCCAGCTCCTGCAGGCGCAGTACCACAGGTGAGGGGTCTGTCTGCGCCCCGGGGGGCGGGGGGGACCCCGGAGCAGGACAGCCCCGAGCCGGGGCGCCACCCCCCCCCCCCGTGTGCACACACCCGGAAAAATCCAGATCCAGAGGGTCTCCCCTGGCAGGTGCCACCCTGAGCACTGGGCCCGTTTTTAAACTCATTTCTTTTTTCGAGCAGTCCCATTGCTCAGATGCGGAAATCGAGGCACAGAAAGTCAAATAATTTGCCCCAAGCCTCAGCTGTAGGGCGTCAGAGCCCGCGTCCCACCCCAGTCCCCACTGGATAACCGACCCGCCCACAACCGGAGTGGGGGCTGCACCCTCCGGCTGCCCACCCCCAAAAGGAAAAATCGTGCCGCCTGATGGGCTGTCTCTTTCGGCCTGGTTTTGGAGACAGCCACCCTGGCAGCCGGCAGCTTCTCGAAGGTGATCCTCCCTCCAGAATGTCACCTTTTGGTCTTTCTAAGGGGCTGGCGTGTGACCCCTGTAAGAGGAAGGAAGTAGTATTGCTTTCATCTTACGCTTGAGACGCTTCGGCCCAGAGAGGTCAGGCATTTCCTGGGGATGCACAGCAAGGAGGTGGCAGAACTGAGATTTGCACGCAGTTCCTCTGCGTTGAAGAATGGGGGAGGGGTTACCTGGGAATCAGAAGGGGGTCCAAAGGAGGCCACGAATCCCAGGGGGGTTTGGGGGACCCTCTCTGGACTCAGTTTACCCACACAGAAGGAGTTACTGAAGGATGCTGGGTTTTCTCCAGAAAGAAAGAAGAGTGATTTTTTTTTTACGAACATCCAGCGTTTGGGGGCTGCCTCGTAGCTTCCGCGTGTGCTAAGTAGGGAACAGACACCCTCTCGGGGGATCGTTCGTGCCGTCCTGTAGTTGTGCCCATTTTAAAGACGGGGAGACTGAGGCACGCACAGTAGAAAGGCAGGCCCCGGGAATGTGCTCTGGTCCCGTGACAGGGAGGGGTCTCGGGTTGCCCTGGTGGACCTGGCCTTTGGGAGACCTGGGGGGTCCTCCCCTCCCAGCCCGGCCCTCGCCCACCGCACTCTGAGCCCCGGGTGGTCCAGCCCCAGAGACTCAGCATCACATCGCTGCCTCAGTGCTGTGTGACCTCGGGGAGGCCAGAGCCCTCTCTGTGCTTGCGGGTCTCGGTGCCCTGGACGGGGGTTCCCTCCGTACAGGGAGGGGTCCGGCCATGTCGGGGCGCCGCCGGCTCTGCCGGGCCCTCAGAAAAGGCCAAAAATCCAGAGTTGGGGATCAAACGGCCTGATTTTCTGTTTTTTAGTGATGTCAACAAATGCACATTTTTAAAGAAAATCAGAAAACAAACTGGACCCCCTGGGGGGACACATTCGGCTCCTGGGCTGACCATGAGACCACTAAGCATTTATTGGTGCTTACTGTATGCCAGGCGTTGTTCTAAGAGCGCTACTTGTCTTAATCCGCTTCCTCCTCACCACCCCACCTGGGGAAGTTGGTATTTAACAGCCTGGAGACCCAGGCCCAGAGAGGGAGAGGAGTTTGCCTGCAGTCACACAGCATCAAGGGAGCAGGACACCTTGGAAGCCGGCCGGGCTGCCTTGTGGCTGTGCTGTCAGCTCCCTTTGGGGGGGGCGGTGCTTAGAGAAATGCCGCAGCTCGTCCTCACTGGGGGAGCCTGAGAGAGGCCGGGTCACCATCGTGTTACCCAGCACTGGAACTTTCACCCCCTCTTGAAATCAGAGGGGTGTGGCCCCTTGGGGATTCCTTGGTGAGTCCATCCCAGGGCCCTACAGCCAGCCCCGCCCTCTGGGCCCCTCTGCCCTGTCTGTCTGTCCCTCCCTCGCTGGAGAGTTTTCCCCACTGGTGGAGAGTGTGGCCTCTGAAGCCAGCTTCCTGGCTGTGTGACCTTGAGCCAGTTACTCAACCTCTCTGGGCATCCATTGCATCATCTGTAAAATGAGAGTGACGCTAATAGTTTTGACTTCATTCGGGTTCGGGATAGGTCAAGGGTTCTCTGAATCCCCGTCTGACCCAGAGTCCGGCCATCGCTCTGACTTTGGTTATTTTTTTATTATTATTCTCATTATTATTCTCCACCGCCGATCTGCGAGGCTGGTTTCATAATCCCCATCTTAGAGCTAATGAACCGAGGTTCCCCCTGCCCCGTCTTCACAGAGGAGGGCACGTGTGTCCCCCTTGAAGGTCGGGGCCCCCCAGCACCTGGGGGGCGGGGAACCCCAGCCCAGCACCCGCCCCTCCCTCCTGTCCCCCTTTCAGCCTGAAGCTCGAATGCGACAAGCTGGCCAGCGAGAAGTCGGAGATGCAGCGTCATTACGTCATGGTAAGCCGGGCGTCATGGTAAGCCGGGCGGGCGGGCGTGGGGGACCCCGGACCCTCCTCCCCGCCGGCACCGCGGCCGCCTCCCCCCAGGGAAGGGCAGGGCGTCGCGGCTGCTCTCCATCCCGCGGCCCCTGGCGCTCGGCCGCGTCCGCCCGGCTGGCCTGGCTGGCGGCCCAGGCGGTGACGGAGGTGCCAAGCCACCGGGTTGCAGCCCGGGCCTGCCAGGTCCCCCCGCCGTCCTTGGCAGCCGCGGACGCAGCTGTGGAGCCGCGGCCAGGAACTGACGTGGGCCCCTCCCCGCCCCCTCCTCCCCTGCCCGCCCTGGGAGGGGGACGCCCTTGGGGGTTAGTGTGTTGGGGGGTGACATTGGCTCCCCTTGGCCTGACATTTCAGCCCCCGCCCGTGCACCCTGCTGGAATCGCTTGCTCAGTTGCATCCCCTCCAGGTGGCCGTTTTGGCCCCCCAAACCCCTGCCTTGGTCCAGCCCCGAGCAGAGCCAGACATGGCCCCTCTCGGCCCGGAGGGATGGGGCTGGGGCAGAAAAGGGACCCGGGACTGGGGGCTCCAGAAGGGGGGCACGCTGCCTGAGGAAGGCTGCGTGGAGAGTGGGGTATTGCTGCTGGGGTCTTGATGAACGAGTAGGAGCTTGCTCGGCAGAGAAGGGGAAAGCAAGCGTGCAAGGGGCTGGAACCAACTTGGTTCTCCCCCCTCCCACGGGACAGTTTCCAGCAAGGGAGGGGCAGGGTCAGATGTGGGGCGTGGGGAGGGGGGCTGCCGGCCTCGGAGCCAGATCCGGCAAGCTCTGTGTATCCTGGATTATTTATACCCAGGAAGGCAAACTTCCCTGGAGTCTGGGGCCACCCGCAGACAAGACACATAAAGATAAGAGATTAGGAGGCCTGGAATGTGTGTGTGTTGGTGGAGGGGGGGACTCGGTAATTACGCCAGAAGCCAGAGGCCCAGCCCCCCAGCCAGGCACCTGGGCCGCCTCGCTCCCGCTCCAGGGGCGGGTGTCCCCCCTCCCAGCCTCCCTACCTCCCCCTGCCTGGCTCCGTCTCTCCCTCCCACCGTCTCTCCCCTTCTCTGCCTCCCTCTCCTGTCTCTCCCTGTCACCCCCATCTCTTTGTCTCTCGAGCCCCCGTCTTCGCCCGCCCCACTTCTCCCTCTCTGTCCCCCCCACGCAGTACTACGAGATGTCCTACGGCTTGAACATCGAGATGCACAAGCAGGTACGGACCCCTCCGCCACGGCCGCCGCCCCCTCCTCCGCCGTCCCCTCACCCCCTCTGGCCCGGCTGAGCATCAGGTCCGCCCTGGGATCCTGTCACAGGTTGATCCCCTCCAAGGAGAGGGGCAGGGACGTGCCACCCCAACCCTGTCGCCTCCCCTTGGTGACAGTGCGGGGTGGGTACGCCTTGCAACCCCCGGATTGCCCTCCGCCCTGGCTTCTGCCGTCGGTGCCTCCATGAGGCCAGTATCTGGGACGTCACGGAATGTGGATGCCGACTGCCCCCACCGCCCCCTCCCTCGCTCCCTCCCTCCCACGGGGCGCCCACTACCAGTCGGCGCCGGCGTCATCGTCCGCTGGCCGCCAGCCTCCGCGTGGGCCTGCGCTTGCGCTGTTAGGCGCGGACCTGGGCCACGTGGGCGGGCCCTGGGCCATATGGGCGGGGCCCGGGCCTGGTGGGCGGGGCTGGGTCTAGTGGGCGGGGGCCCAGGCCTAAGGGGCGGCCCCTGGGCCTGGTGGGCGGGGCCACGGGTCTGGTGGGCGGAGCTGGGTCTAGTGGGCGGCCCCTGGGCCCGGTGGGCGGGGCCGCGGGTGTAGTGGGCGGACCCTGGGTCTGGTGGGCGGGGCCACGGGTCTGGTGGGCGGGGCTGGGTCTAGTGGGCGGGCCCTGGGTCTGGTGGGCGGGGCCCGGGCCGGCGGCACCTGCGGACCGAGGCGGCTGTCTGTTCCAGGCTGAGATCGTGAAGAGGCTGAATGGGATCTGCGCGCAGGTGCTGCCCTACCTGTCCCAGGAGGTGAGCGCTCCGGGCCGGGAACAAGCCCCTGCCGCCTGGGGCTACAGCGTGCTGGGCGCCCCAGGGCACACACCGGCCCTCTCTGGACCTCCCAGGCCCGAAAACCCCAAGGGGCGCAGGGCGGGGAGGGAGGGGCCTCCCCCGCTGTGGAGTTCCCAGGCCGGGTGAGTCATTTCGGGTAAAATGTCAGATCGGTCAAGGCCGCCCAGAATCGTCCTGCCTCATTTCTCACCCTCCGGGGCTTCATCCGCTAGGCCCTGCGGATGTTCCCGCTGCAGGCTGGGAACAAGGGGACGGAGGCTGTGGGGAGGACGCCCAGCACACAGACCCACACAGATGCAACATACGGATGCACACGGCAGGCAGACACACAGAGGTGCACACACATGCAGGTGCACAAGGTGTTCGCTGACACGGGCACACACGGCCACAGGCGCGCGCACGCGCACACACACACACACACACACACACACCCAGGGGAACTGGGCAGCCAGTCCTTACTCTTCTGCTTTCTCGGGTTCTCAGACTCCTGGTGTGAGGCTGGCTCCACCACCAGCACCCGCGAGGCCATGTAGGGCCCAGCTCCGGCTCTCTGCCAGGTTGACCGTCAATAATTCATGATTTCTTTTTTCATATCTCAGGGTCCTTCAGGTGACAGGCATGCCTGGGGACAGTCCCAGAAGGACACCAGGACAGCCCCAGAGAAGGGGGCACTTGGGGCTCTGCAGACCTAGATTGGTGCTTTCCTTTCGTGACAGGGGCTTCCTGGTAGCCAAGGCGAAAAAGGAGATTGGCAGATTCTAGCATCTGATGGCAGGAGAGACAGACTTTCAGGCAGGGCTCTGAGGAGCGGCGGGAATGCCCTGAACCTGGGCTCATACCCCAGCCCTCTAGAATTTGCTGTGCCTTTCCCAGGTCTAGAAGTAGGGAAGCTTAGATTAGCACATCTCAGAGCACAGTCTCTGAGTTCCTAGGATCAGGACTTCCCTGTACAGTTGGCCGGGCTGTGCACTGCATTTTTATTTCTGTGCATGTGGCATCGGATAGGTCACCACCCAGGGGTTAACCTCTGACTCCCCCGAAGGCTTTTTCCACCAGCCTCTCTGGGTCTTGTAGGCACCTCTGTTTTCCAAATGAAGAGACTGAAGCTTGGTCAAAGAATCCCCTGCAGAGAGGGGGCTTTCTGGGGAGGGGCGTGGGTGCCACAAACCCTGGCAGAGATGAGGGCGCATCACCTGACTCCTCTCTCCTCCCCACCCTCCTTCCAGCACCAGCAGCAGGTCCTGGGAGCCATCGAGAGGGCCAAGCAGGTCACAGCGCCGGAGCTCAACTCTATTATCCGAGTGCGTTTGGGGTCGCCTTGCGGGCAGGAGGGAGGGAGGGCGGGCGGGCGTGCTCGTGGCAGGGGGGGGGGGGGGGGGCGCCTGCCGGCTAACGCCCCCTCCTCCGCCCTGCAGCAGCAGCTCCAGGCCCACCAGCTGTCCCAGCTTCAGGCCTTGGCCCTGCCGCTGACCCCGCTGCCCGTGGGGCTGCAGCCGCCCTCGCTGCCGGCGGTGAGCGCGGGCACCGGCCTCCTGTCGCTGTCGGCGCTCGGCTCCCAGGCGCATCTCTCCAAGGAAGACAAGAACGGGCACGACGGGGACACCCACCAGGAGGACGACGGCGACAAGTCGGATTAGCGGGCGGCGGGGGGGGGGGGGGGGGGGGGGGGGCGGGGAGGACAGGCAGAGAGAGAGAGAGAGAGAGGAAGGCTCGGCGCCAGACACAGGATCGCCCGGGGTCGGCTAGCCCGGTGGTGTTTCTGGGAGCCCCAGCCTGCGCGGGGCGCCCCCTGGCTCGGCTCCTGCCCCGGACACCCCTCCTCCTCCTCCTCCCGCCCCTCTCCCCCTGCAACCTGAAGGCGAGAGAGCCGAGGCGAGCCGAGGTGCAGATGGAGGCCAGGTCGGAAGGGAGCAAAACCTCAAGAACCCCACCCCCCGCACCCCCTGTTGCGCACACGTGCACCTGACAGTCCGCCCGGGCCCTCGGGGCGCCCCCAGCCTCCCCCCCACCGGCACTGCATGCGAGCGATGCTAGCTGCCCCCTCCCCGCCCGGGCCCCCCGAGTCCCCGTCCCCGCCCCCCCCCGCACACGCCCCCCCGGGCCTGTCCCCTCGCCCACAGAAGAGGGGCCCGAGTGGGGCGGGCGGGCGCCCCACAGTCCTCTTCCTGCCCGTCCCCAATAAAGATGAGGGTACTCCAGTTGTCTTGGTTTTTCTTTTCCTTTTTTTCTTTTCCCAGCACACTAGCTTGTCTTTGAAGAAGGGGGATATTAAAAACAAACAAACAAAAAAAAACAACACAGAAAAATGTTTAAAAAAAAAAAAAAAGAGAAAGCAACACCCACACCTGTGTCTGTATATAGTTTCTTAGACTGCCGGCTTCTGTGTGTTCCTCGTTTGATCTCCGCGGAGAGAAGTGAAATGCTGTCTCGAGGGTGGGCTTAGCTGTGCCTTTCAAATAAAGATGTGAGAAGGTTGGTTGCCGTGTTCCTGCCTCTGTGTTGCGGCTGCCCTGGGGGGGGGCCCTTCCCTGGGGGAGGAGGGGGCGTCCTTCATGTCTGAGCCCCTTTCCTCCGTTACAGGACCGGATATAGAGGAGCCTAGGTGATTCCTTGTGTATGCGTAGTCTATCTCCGGACCAGAGAGGGTCAGCGGGAGGCTCTAGGTCACACAGCATGGCCTAGGTGCTTGAGGTCTCGCCAGCCATTTAGACATAGGGGCAAAGGCTAAGGGGTCACTGATGGTGTGTGGCAGAGCTGGGTTCTGAGCCCCAAGCCAGAGAGCTCCCAGTGATATTCTTTTCCCTTTGAAAGGGAAGATGTGGAGACTGGAATCCTCACCCCCGGCCCCGTGGCACACACACACAGACCCTTGTCCTGGATGAGAGAACGCAGACCCCCAGCTGAATCTCGACCCTCCAAGGACCCTTTTGAAAGCCCCCCAGCATCACCACCGCACCCAAGCTAGACCACCCCAAGGGGAGCCACATTCCCCCGGTGCATCCGGCACTTGGGCCAAGTGGACCTCAGGCTGCCCACCCAGGATGTGGGGCTGGGCTGGGGGGAGCCATCCTGACTTTGCAAGATCCTTCCCAGGGCCGCTTGGCACATAAACCCCCCGCTGGGAGCTGGGACACTGAGGGATACTGAAGTCCAAGACGTTCTGCCCTGTCTCCTAGTCCAGTGGGTTCCCACTGGAGCAAAGGCACAGAGAGGGAAGGAGGGAGGGAGAGAGGGGGCCATGGCAGGACTGCCGACCTCAGGGAAAACTCCTCGTGTCCCCAAGGAGAGAAAGAGGAGGCAGAGCGGGGACTGGAGTGGTCACACCAGCTGCCTACTGGCTCCCATGCCTCCCCCACTGCGGCCAAAGCACCTCCCCAAACGCCCGTGTGATGAGGTCACTCGCCGCTCAACACACATCCTCGTGTTGAAAACCCGAAGTCACCTACGCCACCGCCACTTGGGGAGTGTAAATTGTTCCATCTTATTCGGAAGGCTGTTTGGCACCCAGCAATCCCCCTCCTGCGTCCATCCCCCAACAGAAATGCTGTTTGAGTCGGCCCAGAAGCTGTAAATCACAGCGTTCAGAGCCACTGAAGTGAGTTATCATCGACCCAAACTGGAAACCACCAGCTGTCCATCAGCTACAGGAGGAGAAGTCACCACCTAGTTGTGTAGTGGAATACTACGCAGCCGTGAAAAAGAACGGGATTCAACACCAGGCATCTCACATGCCTAACGCTGAACAAAAGAGTAAATACTGTGCAATTGGAAGAACAAAACTGGAAGAACGAAACAGGCCAAGTGACCGACAGCGTCCCATGCCACCAGTTTACCCTTAGGAGGGGGGAGGGGCAAAAGGGACTTCTGATGTGGCTGGCCTTGTTTCCTTTCTTAACTTGCCGGCTGATCACAGGAGTGTGTTCATTTTGTGAAAATCCATAGAAATGTTCATTTACCATCTGTGCACTCTTCTGTCGGTGCGTTATTTTTCACAATTTTTAAAAATGATAAAAAAAAAATCGATTATCTTTGGCCCCGGTGGCCCTCAGAATAAATGCTAAATTCTTCACCAAGGCCCACGAGGCCCTGCTGGGCCAGTCCTGCCACCCAGCCCTCCAATCATTCCTACTCAGCAGGCTGAGGCTGCAGCCAGGTTGAAACATTTTACTGTTTATTGCCTTGAGGACTTTGCACAGGCTGTTCCCTTTGCCAGGAACAGTGTACTTTTTTTTCTCCCCTCCTCAGGGTTCTAATCCCCCAAGACTCCCCAGAAGTCACTTTTCCGAGGGCCTCCCCTGACCCTCCCCCAAAGCAGGGTTCTGTGACACACGCCCCCCTCCATCTTCCTCCCCTCCCCCCATAGTGGATATTATTAATGTGTTACATAATGGTGCCGGGCATGGGGTCCCCAGCGGTGGGTTTAAATTCTGGTTCTTCCTCCCCAGCTGCGTGATCTGGGCAAGTGGCTTCCCCACTCTGGGTCAGTGGCTTCCCTCCCTGGAAAATGGGTCTGATCGCAGAACCAAGGCTGGTGACCAAGATCGCCTTATTTAACCCCGGGAACGCAGAGCCCGGCACACGCGTGCGCTCATTTTCCAAGACTCCACTCTGAGCCCCGGGGGCCACAGCGAGGACAGAACAGACATATCCCCGCCGTGGGTCGGGGAGACAGAGAAATAAGGAAAATACAGTGTGTCGCCGGGGGCGTGTGACAGACACGAGGCAGAGACGGGACGGAGGATCGGTTCCTTTTTTTTTTTTTTTTTTGAAATTTGCACATAGAAGCGACTCGATAATTGTCCGCAAATTTATTGCGGGCAGCCCTGGTCTGCACGGGGCTCGACCCCGGAGCGACTGCGGGCCAGCGAGGCCTCCCGGGCTGGCAGCTGATGCTGTAATTATTATTACTGACGCTGGGGCGCATGCATGCAGGGCACCGAGGGGGGGGCCAAGCCGGCAGCCCCACCCGGGGTTCTTCTCCAAGAAGAGGGGCAGGTGTGTGACCTCTGGTCTCCCTCTGGCCTGGTCCCCCCCTGCAGGGCTGGGTCCCCTGAGAGGAGGGTTGGGGCTCCAGGAGGCAGGAGGCGGGGGGGTGGGGGGGGTGGGGTTCGGAGGGCCTCCCGCCGCCTCGGCCTCCGCGCTTAACGACCCGCCGCCGGCGACCTCGGCTAATTGATCCGCTAATGGGGCCCGCGCCGCGGCCGCCTAATGAGGCGGAGGAAGGGAGGGCGGGAGGGGAGGGGGAGAGGAGGGAGAAAAGGGAGGGCAGGGGGTTCGGGAAAGGAAGGAGGAGGGGGAGGAGAGAAGGGGGATGCAGGGGGATGCAGGGGGATGCAGGGGGATGCAGGGGGATGGGGAGGAGGGAAGGGGGAGGGAAGGAGGAATGAGAGGAAGGGGGCGGGGAGGGGAGGGGTGGAGGACCTGGGGAGGGGGCTGAGGGGGGGAGGTGCTCCCAGCTTCTGAGGGGAGGGGAGCAGCGGGCCTGGGGTGAACCCCCCCCTTCTGACTACCCTGCCCCCTCTCAGACCCTGTCCCTCCCGGGAGTCCCTTCTCGAAGGCCGCCCCCCCCCCCACTTCTCAGATCCCTCCCCACTCCCAGCCCCCTCCCCCTTTCTAAGGGTCTTTCTGGCAGGGGGTCTGTATGCCTCAAGGGTATACATTCCATCTGTCGTGGGGCTCTCTCTGTGCCTCCATTTCCCCACCCAGTGTTGGAGAATCCCACAAGCCCCAGTGTCGTGAGACTGACCAGCCCCTGTCCCCACGCACCCCTCCCACACCCCGGGGGACCCCTGCGAACTGAGGGCCCGCCCAGCCCCCCTGCTGCTCCGGGGTTTGGCCTCCTGGGCTCAGCAGGGGTGAGAGGACTTCGGGACCCCTGACCCCGGAGAAAACCAGGAGCCAAAACTGGGAGGTGACACGTGAGACAGTCACAGGCCGGCCAGGTCCATCTGTGACCTCCCTCCTTCCCTGTCCTCTGGGGGTCTGCGCTCCACGTGGGCTTGGGGGACACAGGAAAGAGGCCTGGCTGCCGGGACGCTGGAGTGGGGGACCCCGAAGGGATCTCGCTCTCTGCGCATCGTGCAGACAGGAGCACTGAGGCCCAAGGACGGGCAGGAAATTGTCCCCGTCACCAAGCAAGGCAGGGAGGGCCGCGGCCGGGTCTGCTGCCCCGGCTGCTGGATTTGCCCTTTGCTGACCGTCCGCTGTGGCTCCCGCCTCTACTGCGGGTCTCCATTAATTCCGGAAAATGCCCGTGGAAGAAGGACCATTCTACAGACGAGGAAACTGAGGCTCGAGACTCAAAAGTGCCTCCCCGACGGGCACACAGCGGGGAAGCTGAGTCCAGACGCTGGCAGGGCCCAGCTCTGGGGTCCAGGATCTTAGCCATTTTGTTGAAGAGGAAGAGAAGCTTCTGGACCCGGTGCAGGCGGGCAGAGCTGCGGGAGTGGGGAGGACTTCAAAGGTGGGGGTGCCAGGCAGGGCCAGGTATACAGCAGGCGGCTGCTGAGGAGGGGTGCGGGGCAGGGGTGCTCCTCGAGCCGCGTGGCCCTCCTCCTCGCCATTCTTGGCCTCTGCTCCAGGCTGGAGGGTGACCGAGCACCGAGCACTGTCCCACCTCGGGGCCTTGGCCTCTGCCTGGAACACGCTGTCCCCACAGCCACCACCGCCTCCTCGCTCCTGCTTGCTTTATCGGGCGCGCACAACTTGGGTCAACAAACGTTCCCTGGTTTCCTTCTGTCCCCCCTCCTGTGAGCTCCGTGACAAGAGGGACTTGGTCTGTTGGGGTCCTTCCCAAATCCCCGGGGCCTTGAACTGTGCCTGGCACATAGGAGGGGGTCCGTGAAGATTTAGGGGGAAAAATGAGCTGGAGGAGGGGGGCTGGGCCGGCCCCCCGCAGGCCCCTGCCTGCCAGGCGGGAGAGCTGGGGGGCCTCCGGGAGCCATGGGAGGTGTCTGAGCAGGGGAGGGGCGCCCCGAGATGCGCGAGGACCAGGAGGTTCTGGGGGCGCTGAGGGGCCAGGCTGGCGGGGAGACGGAGGCCGGGGCGCAGGGCATGTTGTCCGACCTTAGTTACCGCAGGGGGGAGCCGCCTGCAGCCCCAACCTGTGCCCCACCGCCCCTACGCTAAGGCCTCCCGCTGAGGGTCCCTCCCGGGGGATCTGCCCTTCTCTGACTCTCCCCCCACCCCCGCTGCCTCGGGGGGGGGGGGGGGGGTTCCCCAGGGCTCGTCTCCCGCTCCCTCTGCCTCCCGTCTCTCTCTCTGTTTCTCCCTCTGCCCTTCAAGGTCCTCCGAGGTTCCCTCCCTTCCCTCCCTCTCTCCCTCCTCCTCTTCCCGTGCGCCCCGCCCTCCCCCTACAAACCTCTCCCCCCTCCCCCCCCCCCCCCCAGGCGCCCCGGGCCCTGATGCTGGGCGCCTGCCAGGCCGGGAGGCCCGCCCCTCCCCCCCTTGACCCTCCTCCCATCCCCCTCCCTCCGCCTCCTCCCGCTTTGTCTCCTCCGCCCCCTTCCTCCTCCTCCCTCCCTCCCTCCCTCCCTCCCTCTCCCTCCGCCTCCCGGATCCCGGCCCCCGCTGGGCCTGCCCCGGCCTGCTGGGGAGCGCGCTGGGCCGGCCCGCCTGCTTGATGCTGGGTGCCCCGGCGGCGGCGGTGGCGGGGGAGGAGGGGCGGGCCACCTGGCACTTGGCCCGGCCCGGCCTGGAACGCGGGGAGGGGTGGCCCTGAGGCTCCTGAGCAGCAGCTGCAGAGCGCCCACCCTGTGCGCAGCGCTGTGTGACCTTGGGCAGGTCCCCAGGCCTCTCTGGGCCTGGCCGCCTTCCCTTCTCCCCCACCCCAAGCTAGACCAACCGGAATTGATCAGGTGCCTGCTGGGTGCCAGGGACCCAGGATAGAGCCCTTCTCGAGCCTCAGGGAGCCCACAGCGTGACAGCGGGGTCGTGGGGGAGACAGACAACACAGACGCCAGCAGACGAGATAATTCCAGGGAACAGTATAGTGCCAGGAGGAAAATTCGAGCAGGGGCAGGAGACAGGATGACAAGGGGCTGCTTAAGCCCGGAGATGGGAGAGGCCCCCCTGAGGAGGTGACATTGGAGCTGAAACCCGGGTGACAGAAGGAGCCTGCCAGGGGAAGACGGCTGTGGGGAGGGAAGCTGTTCCAGGTAGTGGGGACCGTGAGCCTAGAGGCAGGACTGCCGTGGGGGCCTTCAACACAACCTCGCCAGCAGCACAGGTCCCCTGATCAGGGCTGGCCCCCTTTCCCAGAGGAGCAAACCGGGGCCCAGCGAGGGTAACGGGCCTCAGCCAAGCAGAGGCTGGAAGAGAAGGACGGGGCTCGGGCCACAGCGTTGTTCCGGAATCGGGTGCTGGCCTCCTGGGGGCCGGGGGAGACCAGGGTCCAGCGAGGAACCCCGAGGGAGGCAGGCTCCAGGGGGGTGTCAGGAGGGTGGATGGGCCTGGGCCAGGATGGGTGCAATGACCAGGAGACCCCAGGGGGGCAAAAACAGGGGCTGCCTTTTGGGTGCCAGCTCCAGCCCTGCTCCCCCCAACCCAGGGTGGTCCCCGGCGGGCCCTGCACGCTCTCGCACGCACGATAATAATAGCGAAGGCCTGTTCGTCCCTTCAGCTGTTTGACCCTATTGCTCCCACCTTACAGAATCACAGCGACACAGCGGCCAAGGGGGATTCGAACCCAGGCCTCAGGGGTGCTCTGACCTCAGGTTGCAGCCGACCCCTGCAGGCTGGTCAGCACTGGGCAGCTTGTCAGGGACTCTGGGGCCCTGCCCTGCCTGTTGGGTGACCTGGGCGGGGCTCCATCCCTCCCGAGGTGTGCCCCTCTATCCTCCCAGCCTGTGGAGCCGGCACTGTGTTGGGCAGACCATAAACACAGAAGCAAATAAATAGTGTCCAGAGAGTGAGGAGGCTTCTGGAGGAAATGAAATGAGAGAGGCTGACCAGCTAGGGAGGTAGGGAGCTGCTCTAGCCAGGCTGGCTGGGCCAGGCCTCCTTGTGAGGATGTTTGATCCAAGACTGGAAGGCAGAGATGAGCCAACCATGGTCCAGGTAAAGGAAACAACCCGTGCAAAGGCCCTGGGGCAGGACCGGGCCTGGTGTGGTGGAGCAACAGCCAGGAGGCCTGTGTGGCTGGAGCAGAGGGAGGAGGGGGAGAGAGGGAGGAGGGAGGGGACGGGGGTCAGATTCTGAGAGTGCTGGGGAGCTATGGAAGGTTCTTGCGTAAAGGGAAGGCTGGGCTCTGATTCGCATTTTAATGGGTGATCAAAGAGTTGGGAGGATCGGAGAGCGAGTGCACAGCCCGGCCGTGGGGTGTGACCTCGGGGTGGGAGAGAAGGCCCTTTGGGGGCATAGTGGGAGTCCAAATGGCTGCCCCTTCCTGAGCACTTGGTATGAATGAAGTGCTTTAGAGGCTGTAACTTATTTGAAGATTCTAGTATCAACCTCGTCTACCCAGCCGAGGCCGGCCTGGACTCCCTGTCTCTTGTCCCCAGAGCTGCCCGGTTCTCGCCCAGGGAGAGGCCGGAGCTCTGAACGCTCAGCCACCCCAGTGCCCCTGCCTGGCTGCTGGGTCGCCACCTCCCATTGGCCAGGGTCTTTGCATCTTTACAGACCGGTGTGAAAGCAGGCAGAGGGACCCGTGGGTGTGTCCACCTCCTCCCATTTCCCACCAGAGAAAGTTCAGAGGTCCACCCAGGAGGGGTCAGAGCTCAAGGGTCTTCAATCCCAGGGGAGGGCTTATGGCTGCCCCATTTTTCCTCTTCCACTTTGAGTTAGGGTAACATAAAGGCACTGCTCAAAGGGCGCAACTCCTATGCATTCTGCAGAACCCCAGCTTAAACACCCCCACCTGCCATCCAGAAGGCCTTTCCAATTTCCCAAGCGTGGACCTCCCTCCTGGTTCTGCGGCCACCCACACCCCTGGTCCCTTCTTCTACCGCAGCCCTGACCACAGGGGGGCTGAGCGTTTTCTGCTCGGTCTCCCCTCATCGCCTCAACCTGGGGAACCCCTCCGTGAGTCCCCAGCGTGGCCTGGCCCTGGCTGCCCACGCCGGACGGCAGAGAGCGTCGGTTTCACGAACCAGTCTTGTCCCACCATCTCACCCCCCAGGTTTGTAAACTGAGGCCCAGAGAGAGTCTCAAGGTCAGGCGGGGAGGTGGGGGGCGCTGGAACACGGCGTGGGGGTGGGGGTGCGGCTCCCCAGGTTCCCGGGTGGGAGGAAATGTGTGTGTGATTTTTACGGGGTGTGGGGGGAGCTCCCCGCCAACTGCATGCGGTGGGGAGCGGAGGCTCAGAGGTCACCCGGAGCCCTGGCAGGCGGGAGGGGACGGGCCTGGCCGGTGGCCCAGCCGCGCTGCTGGGGGGGCGGCAGGCAGAGGTTGGCGGTGTCGGAAGCCAAAGGCTCGGCCTCCCCGAGGGAGCCGCTTTCCCGGCCCGGGGCGGATCAATGGGCTGTAATTATACCGCGCCGGGCCCGGAGCCGGCGGGGAGGAGCGGGAGCTGGCAGGGGAGAGGCGGGCGGGGGAGCGCGGCCGACAGCGCCCCACGTTACTTTGATTGACAGCCCGGCCGGGCGCCGCGCGGGGGTTTCTGGGGATCGTAGTTTTTCCCAGAACCCCTGCTCCCTTCCCTTCTCCCGTCCGCCCTCGGGGAAACTGAGGCACGGGGAGCAGCCTCTCTCTCCCTTCGGTTACACAGAGGCCCATGCCTTCCCGATCTGATCTGGGGGACAAAAACTGAGCCTCGCTGGGAGCCTCTGGGCTCGGGGGAGAGTCTCAGCTCCTCCATGGGGTTGGGGGGGGGGCGTCCAGCGTGACTTAACCGGTTCTGTGCCTCAGTTTACCCATCTGTGAAATAGGGCGAGACGCCCTGAGCTTTTGCAAGGTGGCATGTTGGACGAGGGGGTCTTGTTTTGAAGGGGTGGCCTCCCTCCCCCCCAGGCTCAGGGGTGGCTCGCTTCTCCCTGTTTTGGGGTAAACTCGAGCCGATCCCCGCTCCCACCCGGCCAGGCTCGCGCGTCCACGAGGGTCTCAGCCCTCCTAGGGAGGGGGAGCTACACTCTCCATGCCGCCTTCCGATTGGCCCAGCCGATGCCAGGGTCTCCAGCCATTGGTTGCCGGCTCCCGGAGCCCCCATTGGCCAGCGCCCATTGTGACGTCACGGGCCCATGTGGGAGCGCCGCGGGCGGATTGGCTGGCGCGCCCAGCCAATCACCGCGGAGAAAGGAATTTCCACAGTAGCCGGGGCGGCGGGGTTGATTTAAGGTGGTCTGAGCGGTCCCGGGGCCCAGCGCTGCTTCTCGGCTTTTTCCTTGGAAAAAAAAAAAACAACAACAACCCACATCCACATCATAAAAAGCCAGCAACCACCGGGGCTGAGCCTTTCCGTGCGGAGGGAGGGGAGAGCTTGGAAGCCGAGCCCCTTCCCCCATTTTGCAGCGTCTGGCTGCATTTTGCAGATGGGGAAACTGAGACCCAGGGAGGTGGGGCGTGAAGGCCCCTGATGGCAAAGGAGTTGGTTGGGGAAAGTCTTGTCGCTTGAATGAGGAGGTCGTGCTGGACTGTCCAGTCTGTCCGTCTCGCCTGGCCTGGCCTGGACTGGCCGGCCCTTCCCTGCCTCCTGCTGCGGCCGGATGTGGCATGTCAGCGGGTTATGGTGCCCCAGGCTGCCCGGGGGTCCCCCCATCTCACACACTGGTCTCAGTGGAGCCTCCCCAAATTCTGCTTCCAAATCTGGGGATGCTTGTGTTCAGAACGAAGCTTCCCTTGTTTCCTAGCAGGTCACACACACCATGGGGTGTGTGTGTGTGTGTGTGTGTGTGTGTGTGTGTGTGTGGTCTTGTGGCTTCTCAGGCAATCCACAAGTCTGTATTTACCCACCCCTGTGGAGTGCGCCTGGCTGGGAGATCTAAGACTGGTGGGTACAGGTCCCCCTCCTCCAGGAAGCCACCTCTGGACTCACCGGCAGAAGCCCTGTTGCAGTTCTGGGTCCCTGGGGCCCCGGGTGCTCTCTCAGTCCTGGCCCTGACTGTGTGGCCCTGGGAGTGCGTGCTCAGGTCTGTGTCCTCCTCCACCCACCCTGGGAGCCCTCCCTGCGAGGCTTGGGTTCTCTCTAAGGCCCCAGCATCCTCCAGCAGCAGGAAGTGGCTATAGAATAAATGTCCACTTAGCCACCAACACTAGGCTGTCTGCGTTCAGTGCTCGTGCGGAGCGGGCGAGGTGAGGCTGGGGGCGATCCTTCTGGAGGAGATGCCTGGAAGAGGTGTCTTTTTGGCTGAGCCCTGAAGGCATGGACTTCCTCCAGGCAGAAGGAGTGGGAGGGAATTCCAGGAAGAGATAACAACCTAAGCAAAGCCCCCGAGGTGGGAAAGAGCAGAGATGAGGTCATCTGGCTGGCGTGGCTGGAGCAGAGAGAGTGAACCGGTGGAGGGAGGTGAAGCTGGGCGGGCCAGCGGGGGCAGGGCTAGGATGCTAGCCCGAAGATCTGGGAATCTGACCCAAGGGCAATAGGGAGCCATGGGAGGGTTTTAAGGGAGGGAGGGCCAGGCTCAAAGGGAACGTGATAAAGGTGAAGGCTGCGCAGAGGGAGCAGGTAGCTTGATGGCAGATGGGAGCTGGTGCAGGCAGGGAGGGGGCTGTGGAGACAGGAGGAGGGTTACACGGCAGCTGTGGGGGGAGAGAGGCCAGGCTGATGCTCCGTCTTGGGAACCAGGGTGGGCTGTGGGGTCTGACAGGGTGAGGACCAGGTGTGGGGGAAGACGCTGCATCTAGTGGCCTGGGGAGCATGCAGGGGAAATGCCCCTTGGTGGCTGCACCCCCCGGGGCGGGGAGGGGCTCAGGATTGGGAGCAGAGCTTGGACCCACCCTCACGACAGTGTTGACCGAAGCTCAAAAAGAATGTGGTGCCCCAGAGCCTGGGCAGCCAGAAGCACGGGCCAAGGTGACACCCAGGTGACCAGGGCCACCGGGTCGGGAGCCCACGGAGACGGGACAAGGAAGGCTGCTCTGGGTGGGGCTGCGGGATGGGGGCCGACCAGGGGCCCTTGCACTTGGGGTGGCCGAGCGCTTTTGGCCAGAGAAGGTGCAGGAGGAGAGACGGGCTGGGAAGGGGCGGGGGGGGGCGCCCCCATTTGGACTGGTGGCCCAGGGAGGGGGGATGCTGCCTTGCCGCGGGAGGCAGGACTTCAGAGACGCCCCCGAACGTGGTGGAACTGAGGAACTCCCTGTCTCCTAGGATTTCCCACCAGGAGTGCGGCCAGGGACTTCTGCCTTGGGCTGGATCAGCTGTTTCTGCTCCTTGCCCCACTGCCTGTGCATTTATGGAGCACCTGCTGTGTGCCGGGCTCTGCAGAGACCCAGACAGGCTCTGTACTAGGGGGAGACAAATAACGAAGAGAACAACCCACGAAGAAACATAATCCTGTCTAAACGAACCACAAACAGCATAAAAAACTCTGATAGGAACTAGAACGAGAAAAAGAATAGGACGCAGTGTTGGAGAATAACAGGGTGGGGTGAGTGGACGCTGCTTAAATGGGTGGCTGGGAGGGGACTTTCTGAGGAGGTGACATTTGAGCTGAGACTGGAATGGTGAGAAGCAAGGGAACAGCATTCCAGGTGGGAGGAACAGTCAGTGCAAAGGCCCTGGGGCAGGACCGGGCCTGGCCTGTGGGAGGAACAGCGAGGAGGCCCGTGTGGCTGGAGCAGAGGGAGGAGGGGGAGAGAGGGAGGAGGGAGGGGGTTTGTGCAGGGCCTCATAGGAAGAGGAAGGCATTTGGAACTTATTTGGATGGCAATAGGGAGCCATTGAACACTCCCTACACACACTATCCCCTGGATCTCTCTTCCCCTCCCTCCCTGGGGCTGCCCATCCTTATCTTTCAGGTCTCGTCTCCTATGTTAACCTCCCCAAAGAGGCCTCTCCCAGACGCCCCAGGTCATGGGGTTCCCTCTCATCCATCTCCGCCACTGCTCCCCAAACTCCTTTGGACACACAAATAATTCCGTCACTACCAAGCTGCCATCTTGCCCCGTCCCTTGAACTCAGAGGAGGCAGGACTCTTCCTCCTTCATCCGCCCTTGCATCCCTGGAAGGATGCCCGCCCCGCAGTGGATGTTCAAGAAGTGGCTGTTGGCTGGAAACGATGCTCTTAAGTCTGATCCGGGCTTGTGTGCGCGTTTGCTCGCTCGCTCGCCTGCTGACCTGGGTGCAGACATCAACACGGGGTAGGGGTTTTCTCTGTCTTGTTCCCTGCCAGGCCCCAGCGGCGAGAGCAGTGGGTACTCAATGCGTGTTTGTTGATCGACTGAAGGAGCCACTCTGAGGTTTCTCGTAGGCAAGATGGGAATAAGAATGTGGGAGAAGGAGCCCCTACCCTCAGAGAGACCTCAGTCTGCTGGCAGAGATTCCCTTCCCATCCCCGCTGGGACCTCTGCCTTCTAGGACCCCCCTAGTCTGAGAGGGGAGGCACCCCGGTGTGCTGGTGGTGGCCCTCAGAGCACCAGCTCCCATCTCTGGGAGCTGACCCTGTGCCAGGCCAGGCCGAGGGCTGTTCCTGTCCCTTGCCATTTAGAGTCCAGGCCTCTGCCGCTGTACAGATGAGAACACTGGGGCCCGAGTGGACCAGGGCCTGGCTCTGCCTCCCGCTGGGTGCCTCCTGGGGCCTTTGCACACCTCTCGCTTTCCCTGGCGGGCACCCGGCCAGCCTGCTCCCTCCTGATGCTGCGTCTTAGCCCCCTGGCTCAGAAAGGCCACTTCTGCCCCCAGACCGCACCCCCCCCACACCGGGCTCATTAGGTGTTATCTGTTTCCTTGTTCCTCTTGGGTCTCCTCCAGGGAGGGCGGGGGCGGGGGTGGCGGCCCGGGACGCCAGCCTCAGTTTCCCCGCTGGCTCCCCGGCCGAGGGGAGGGCGCGGGTTCCGGGGCGGCCCTCCCGCGGGGGCGCACGGGGGGGG
Source organism: Equus caballus (assembly GCF_041296265.1). NCBI lineage: Eukaryota > Metazoa > Chordata > Mammalia > Perissodactyla > Equidae > Equus > Equus caballus. The sequence continues at coordinate 2,238,828 of NC_091690.1, read as the reverse complement.
GCGCACGGGGGCGCGCGGGCCGGTGGGCGGGCCGGGCGGCGGCGCCACCTTAAGGCGGCTCTGCCCGCGGCTCCCGGCCGAGCCCCGCCGGAGGGAGGCGGCTCCGCGCGGGGCCCGCCGCCCGCGCCTCCCCGCCGGCCGGTGCCCGACCTCCGCGCCCCGCGCGCGCCCCCCGCCCGGGGAGGGGCCCCGGCCGCCTCCGTCCCCGCCGCCGCGCGCGCGCTCTCGGGGGCGCCGGGCACTCCGGGGTCCCCTGCCCCGCGCCGCCTCGCCCCCTCCTCCTCCTGCTCCTGCTCCTCCTCCTCCTCCGGGCAGCCCCCCACCTCCAGCTTCGCCCCCACCCCGCCCCCCATATTGTCCATCCAGCTCGGCGGCGCGGGGGGCTCCCCGGATCGCCAGGATGTACCCCCAGGGAAGGCACCCGGTGAGTGGGGGTCCGGGCTGCGGGGCGGGGCAGGGGGGGGGCCCGGGCGTCCCCGAGCTCAGACCCCGACGTGCCCCCCCCCAGACCCCGCTTCAGTCCGGCCAGCCCTTCAAGTTCTCGATCTTGGAGATCTGCGACCGCATCAAGGAGGAATTCCAGTTTCTTCAGGCTCAGTACCACAGGTGAGGGGGGGCCCGCCCCCGGGGACCCCGGAGTGTCCGCCTGGGAGCCCCCCGGGAGAGGGCGGGGCCCGCTGGGAGGGGGCGGGGCCAGGCGGGGGCGGGGCCTCCACGGTGCAGGGAGGACGGGGTCCCGGGGGCGAGGGGAGGAAGGCTTCCAGGTGGAGGCGCAGGTGGGCTTGGAGAGGGTTGGTCGGTAGTGGGACATTTAGAGCCTGGGGCAGGAGTGGGGAGGGACTGGAACCGGGAGGTGGGGCGGGGGGCGTGTGAAAAAGTGGGGAGTTGGATAGTGGCCCAGAGGGGCCGTCCGTGGGACTCCAGCTGGGGGGGCAGGGGCGCTGGGATCCCCACGTCCTGTCTGCTTCGCAGCCTCAAGCTGGAATGTGAGAAGCTGGCCAGTGAGAAGACGGAAATGCAGCGACATTATGTCATGGTGAGGGGGGTATGGAGGGTGTGGGGGTGGGGGGAGTGGGGAGGAGGGCTTGGCTGTGAGTGAAAACGCTGGGTGTGAATCTGGACTCGCTGTGCTGCTCTGGGGTAAGTCCCTGCCCCTCTCTGGGCCTCGCTTTCCCTGTCTGTGAAGTGGGCCTCTTGGGATTCCAGGCTCTCTGTCCCAGGGCCCTCCCAGCCCTTAAGAACAATGAGACAAGGATGTCCCCGCTCCTCATGGGCATTTCTGGGGGGCTGGGGTCTCCCTGGAGAGAGTGGAGGGGGCCCTGCATCCCCCTCTGGGGTCCCTTGGGGCTGGGAGGTCCTGCCATGTTGCCCCCAGCCTGGGGGCTGTTGGAGGACCCGGTGTCACCCAGTGCAGGGCTGGCCGTCTGTGGGCAGCGTGGTCATTCCCCGCCGGCTTTTCCTTGCAGTATTACGAGATGTCCTATGGGCTCAACATCGAAATGCATAAGCAGGTAGCTGGCTTGGGGTAGCGGGGTGCAGCAGGGAGGGGGGTCTGGAGGCTGCGACGGGGATCTGTGTGCGGGCAGCGGGCGACAAAGCAGATCCGGGGAACAGGGGTCTTGCCCTGAAATCTCTGGGACCAGCAAGCTGGGTTTCAGCCTCGTGAAAGGAAAAAGATGAACTTTTGGACACTTCGTCCAGCAGTGGACGCTGTCTGGCCCCGAGGCGAGCGGTGGGCATGGGCCAGTCGTCCCCATCAGGGAGGGCTCGTAGCTGAGGCCGGCAGCCACTTGGGGGGGCCTGTGCAGGTGACTCCTGTCCCCGGAGGGGGCCGGCTGGACAGTCTCGGAGGCCCCTTTCAGCCCGGAGAGTCTGACCTTGGATCCTGAGGGTCTGCGATGGACCCCGAGGTTTTGGGCTGATGGAGTTTTCCATTCCGTCCATCAGAACATCAGAATCAGTGGGCAGAGCCTAGCATCCGGGCTTCCCGGTGGGTGGGAAGAGGAGAGGAGTGGGCTGGGGTTGTGGGGTGTAGGGGGTGCCCACCCCACCGCCTTCCGCACCCACACGGCCTCCCCTTGGCTCTGTGGGCACCCCCGGCCCAGCCCCTGGCCCGGAGGAAACCCGCAAGTGAAACCACTCCGGCTCTCCTTTCCTCTCTGTACTTCCGACGGCAAATGTGTGGCTTTTCCCCACGCCGGCCGACGCTCCGACTCCGGCCCTGGCGGGTGTCCCACAGTTCAGCTCGATTCTGACACACGACCCCGACCCCGAGCCCTTGCAGACCCCACAGCTTCAGGGCCCGGCCCCTCAGGTTCAGGCCCCCGCTTCTGACGCCGGCCCCAAGTCCCAGCCTCCTGTGTTTCTGACCGGCCGGCTATAAACCGGGGTTCCCATGACCCCCTTCTTGGGTCCTAGAATTTGCTAGAACAGCTTGTAGAACTCGGGAAAGCTCTTACTTGCTATCACCTGTTTATTATAAAGAATATAACTCAGGAACAGCCAGGTGGAAGAGATGCTCAGAGCGAGGTAGGAGGAAGGGGCTCCGAACGTCCACACCCGCCCGGGGGCCACCCCCCAGAAGCTGTCCGGACCTTGTATTTTAGGATTATTTTTAATAGGGGCTTCATTACCTTGGCACGATTGGTGAAATCATTGGCCGTTGGTGGGGAACAACCCCCAGCCCCTCTCCCCTCCCCGGAGGTCGGGGGGTGGGGCTGAAAATTCCAGCTCTCTGATGAACTCACATGGGGGAAAAGGGGGCTTATTAGGAACAGCAAAAGATGCTCCTGTTTGCCCCGTCACTCAGAAATCCCGAGGCCTTTAGGAGCTCTGTGCCCGGAAGTGGGGACAGAGACCGAATACGTGTTTCTTATATTATGACATCTCGAAACCTTTCTGCGGTATGTTGTGTGGGCATCTCACCGGGCTGCAGGTTGCAATTGTAGGCGAGAGTCAGAGAGGGACGTGGGCCCAGCCGGGGCTCGGCCCCCCTGGACTCCCGGTGGAGGCCCCCTCGCCTTGCGTATCATGAACCCCAAGCTTCTCAGTGTCCGGTCTGCGCTGGGCGTCTGTGCTTCCTGGGAACCTGCTGGGCGTCTCTGGGGGGTGGTGAGGCGACCCTGGGCATCCTCCGGCTGCACAGCCTCCTCGCCAGGCCCTCTGTCTGTCCCCGAGCCCGTGCCTCGCTGGCTTCTGTCACCCTGTTTGCGCCTGCGGGTGACAGCGCCCCCCCCCCCAACCCCAGCTTCACAGAGGCTCGTGCTGTCCGGGAGCCGAGGGGCTGCAGAGCCCCTTCGAGCACCCCCCCCCCACCATTGCCTCCCGCCAGGCCGAGATCGTGAAGCGTCTCAGTGGCATCTGTGCTCAGATCGTCCCCTTCCTGACCCAGGAGGTGAGCGGGCCCGGTGGGGCGGCAGGGCAGCTACAGGAAGATCGGGGCTGTTGGATTCTGCAGGCCCAGGCTCTGCCGGGTGGCCTGGGGGGCACCGGCTGGGACAGTGGCTTCTGGGGTGGAGGGAGATGTTCCCTGAGGGTGAGGAGTCGGGGCTGAAGCCCAGTATCCAGGCCGCCTGGATCCAAATCCTGGCTGTGCAGCCTTGGGCAAGCTGCTGGCCCTCTGTGCCTCTGTTGAGATGTTTAGATGAGCTCATGTATATAAAGTGCTGTGGATGATGCTGTGTGCTTAATAAACACCTGATAAAAGTTAGACCTTACGTGATGCTCAGTGACGTGAGGGGGACACAGAAGGACACGCACTGTGTGGTCCACTCACAGGAGGTCCCCAGAGGAGCCACATCCACAGAGACAGAAAGTGGATGGGGGGCCAGGGGCTGGGGGAGGGGTGGGAGTCAGTGTTTCCTGGGGACAGAGCTTCAGTTTGGGGAGATGGAAAGTTCTGGAGACGGATGGAGGGGATGGTTGCACAGCAACCTGAATGTGCTTCATGCTGCTGAGCTGTGCGCTTAAAAAGGGTTAAAAGGGTTACTCTTCTATTATATAGTTGTAACCACAACAATAAAAAAAGATGGAACTAGGAAGGATAAAGACAATAAACAGTGTGGGCACTTTATTGAAACTTAAAAACTTAGCCCTCCAGGCCTGTTAGCTCAGGGCCAATCTTCCTCAAAACAAACAAACAAACAAACAAAAGTTAGCCCCGCCGTTGAGAATGTTGAGAATGCGCCAAGAGTCTCCCAGCCTCAGGACCTTTGCATCTGCTGAGGGTGGGGACGAGGTGGCCCAGAGTGGGAAGGGCGAAACCAAAAGAAACGAGGGTCCAGAGACCCTTGGGAGGAGTGACTGCAGACACACACGCGTGCCCCGGCAGTGCCACTCTTGTCCCCGCCCGACCCCCCAGCATCAGCAGCAGGTGCTCCAGGCTGTGGAGCGGGCCAAGCAGGTGACCGTGGGGGAGCTGAACAGCCTCATTGGGGTGAGTCATCCTGGGCCCTGGCCCTGCCCTGGGGAGACCCCACCCCCAGGTCCCTGCACCCAGTCGGTGCTAAAGCTGGGGGTGCTGGATGGGCAGCTGGCCAGGGCTCTGGCCGTTCTCAAGACCCCAGGGGCGCCCCCTCTGCCTGGACCCTGTCCCCGCTCCCTGCCCGCCCCCGGCCCACCCTCCTCCTCTCCAGCAGCAGCAGCTCCAGCCGCTGTCCCACCACGCCCCCCCTGTGCCCCTCACCCCTCGCCCGGCTGGGCTGGTGGGCGGCAGTGCCACGGGGCTGCTGGCCCTGTCTGGAGCGCTGGCCGCCCAGGCTCAGCTGGCCGCGGCTGCCAAGGAGGACCGGGCAGGCGTGGAGGCCGAGGGGTCCAGAGGTGAGTGGACAGCGCAGGGTGGCATGGCTGGGCATACGGGGTGGGGTGCCAGACTCATCTAAGTGTGAGCGAATGAATAAGGGGGCCTGCAGGGTCATGGAGGTCAACTTTGCTCCCAACTGGCTGTGTGTCCTTGGGCAAGTTGCTATCCCTCTCTGGGCACCTATCTGAATGGTGCAGGAAAGGAAGGGTGTTGGAAGGAGAAGGGAGATTCTGAGCTGGGAAGAGCGCTTTACAAACTGTGGAGGGCGGTACCTTCTGGCATCATGGGACATGAAACCCTCATTCTTTTCCTTCTGTCTCTCTCTCTCTCCCCTGCAACCCGCCAGTGGAGAGACCCCCGAGCAGGGTAAGTTGAGGGGCATCCAGGGACTTGTGTGACATTTGCTTTGTATCCGCATGTGACCGAAGCTGCTCGTTCTGAACCGATAGGGGCCTCGGAAGGAGACCCACATCCCGCTTTCAAACTGTGTCGCCGGAGCCCTTTTGGGGCGGGAGATGCAAATCAGGCTGGAGTTTTATTTATTTACGTCTTTCAATCTTGGAGCTTTTTTCCCCCGATTGAATAAATGGATGCATGCCCGTGGTGGCGTCCCTTCCATCCTTCCATTCGTACGTTCATCCGTCATCCCTTTAATCTTATTATCTACAAGAGCGCTGCCCGACAGAACTGTGATGTGAGCCCCGCATGTCGTTTTTAGAAAATTGTTTAATTTTGAAATAATTGCAGATGCTCAGGAGGTTGCAAGGAAACGCACAGGGAGGTCCCTGCACCCAGCTGCCCCCAAAAATAGCATCTTGTGAAACGGAAATACAGTATCTAAGGCAGGAAACTGACATGCGTGCAACTGACATGCGTGCAACAGACATGTGTGCAACTGACACAGCGTGCAACTGACATGCGTGCAACAGACGTGTGCAACTGACACACAGGCGGGCCTCTGCATGCATTCGTTGTTTGTGTCTGTGTGCACACGCGTGTGGGTGTGTGTGTGTGTGGTTCTATGCAGGTGAATGGACTTTCAAGACTCTAGTTTATGTAACAATGTATCCAAAATATTTCAGCCTGTAATCAGCCTAAAAAATTACTCAGGAGAGAGTTTACATTCTTTTTATTGTACTAAGTCTTCAAGATCTGAATGCGTTTTGCACTTAGAGCTCATCTCAACTTGCACTAGTGCTGCCCATGGGGACACGGGGCCATGTCTGGGGACATCTGTGGTTGTCACACTGGGGGAGCTCCTGGCATCGTGTGGGTGGGGCCAGGGATGCTGCTCAGCCCCCCACAACCCCCAGGACGGCCCCCCAGAGATGACCCAGGCCTGATGTCCGGTGCGGAGGGGTAGAGACCCTGATATATAATAGGTGTTTCTGTATTTATCTGTGCAAAAATGGGATCATTACTATAGAAATAACAGTTAGCCACTCACTGTGGACGTTGTCTTAAGCTAAGTGTTCCGTGGCTGTGACGTCGTTGTATCTTCCAAGCAACCCTAAGAGGTCGGTGCTGTTGCTATCCCCATTCTACAGAAAAGGATGTTGAGACACAGACAGGTTAAGTGACTTGCCCAAGGGCACACAGCAAATGAGAAGCCAAACTGGGATTTGAGCCCCAGCAAACTGCCTCTCTCCTGGCTATTTTGCAGTTTGCCCTTTTTCACCTCAGTAATGCGTTGTTTGTGGCCATCTTTCCAGGTCATCCCATCTCTACTTTCTTTTTAGATGGCCGCGTGCTCTTCCATTCTCTGGTCGTGCACGCTTTGTTTCCCAACCACCCCCGTCGTGCTCGACGTGGCTCTGAATCCTCGTGTGTGTGTGTGTGTGTGTGTGTGTGTGTGTGTGTCTTTGCATATCCAGGCAGCTCTCTGCACTGGATTTCTTATCTCTCCAGTAAATTGGGCTTTAAGATAAACTCTCGGCTGGAGAAAGGGTTCCCCAAATAAAATGCTCGAGCAGTCACCGTGCGGGCAGCCCCCTTGTGCAGATGGGGAGACCAAGGACAAAGAAGGGGAAAGCTGCCTGAGGGTCACGGGGGCAGGCCGACCCTAGGGGTGTGTCTTGGGGCCAGCTGACCCAGCCTTCACCCCCGCCCTGCCCCGGGTCCCTGTCATCTACCCTCGAGGGCTGTGCCGTTGGCATCTGGTGGGCTGGCTTCCAGCCCCACCTCGGCCCCTGAGTCGCTGTGCAGCCCCGCATTCCCGTGGGTCTCAGTTTCCCCATCTGTACAACGGGGTGAACCGTCACTCCCGCCGGGAGCTTGCTGGGCAGTCGAGAACTGAGCACCGTGAGGACCCTTGGAAGGTCCATTTTCCAAACAGGAAGCTTGAGGCCGGGATCGGAATATCAGTCAGGGGGACCCTCGGCCTTGGCTGGGCCAGGAGGCAGTGTGGGGGCCCAGGGCCCTGACCCTTCTGCCCGCCTGGCCCCTGTCTCTTTGCAGAGCGCATCCCCGTCGCCCCCTGAGAGTGTGGTGGAAGAGGAGCGACCAGCTGGCCCTGGGGGCAACGGGAAGCCACGGGCTGAGGAGAAGGATCTGTCGGGACCTTACGTGAGTGGTGGCCGGCGGAGGACTGGGGTGGGCATTCGTGGCCTAGAGCTGCCCCCGGCCCTGCCCCTCGGAGCCTTGCAGAGCCCAGCTCTGTGTGTGACTCTCACTCCAGAGCCTTCCATAGCTCCCCATTGCTCACGGAGCGCTGCCCAATCAGAGGAGACCCGAGCCTCTGGCCCACGCATCCATTTTCCCACCTGCTGGCTTCTGTCCCCTTGTTCCCTCCCCTTCCGTGCCTCCCGAAACCGGTTTCTCCATCTGGGCACAAAACACTTTCTCCGGCAGGGAGCTGTCTCTGGCACCCTCCTCTCTCACTGTCAGAGCGAGTCCTGCATCTATAGTTTCAAACTCCAGCGCCCCAGGTGCCAGGCCAAAAGTGGGGGCCAGGACCGTAGCCAGCGGGGGGCATTTGTCCCATCTGGTGGGGCAGCTGTGGCCTGGGCCCAGTGGACGGTGGCCTGGTTTTGGCCCATCTTGCTGTTTCCCTGAGAAGCCCTTAATCTTTTTTTTTTTTCTAAACGTAATAGCTTGTTTTATAAACGTCAGAAAGCTGGGGACAAGGGGTCAAAGAAAACCCGCTTACTGGGCGGTGGCGGCCTCCAGGCTGTGACCTTTGGTCTTCCAGCCCAGCATGTCAGCATTTCCCTTGACGACAATGGGGAGCCATAGAAGGATGTGGAGCAGACGTGGGGATGGGTCTTAGGGAGATCTCCCTGGGGCAAGCTTGGAGGGCTGCCTGGAGGGGGCAGGGCTGCAGGCTGGGAGCCCAAGGAGGGAGTAAGGTGGGTGCTGGGGTCGTGGGGATGGGAGGTGGGCAGGCGGGCCCAGGAGACGGACAATCCTGAGAGGTTGATGGGCTCTGTGGGGCGAGAGCCAGGAAGGAGGTGTGGATGGCTCCTGGTCTCTGGCTCTCCGCCCACTGCACAAAGGGGAAACTGAGGCCAGGAGGGCTGGGGGATGCTCAGGGCTGCACGGCGAGCCTTGGGCCCTCGGCTCTGTCTCCATCGTCCTTCTGCACGAGGGACCCACCTTCCTTGGGAAGCAAGCGAATGGGCTTCCGTGGCCCCAGAGACCCCATCACCCCCGGGTGGCCGGGCGTGGGCTCCCCTCCCGTGGGGACGTCAGGGGTGCGGGGGCCGGGCCAGGGCGAGCTCTCCCTCGTGTCCCCGCAGGAGAGCGACGAAGACAAGAGCGATTACAACCTGGTGGTGGACGAGGTGAGCGGGACTCCAGCCTGTGCCCTCTGACCTCTGGCCTTAGAGGCATGCTTTTCCGGAGTGTGGGGGCCCCTGAGGGAGTGGGGTCCTGGGCCCCTCTCTGCGGGATGGCTGGGACCGGGATGGTGTGGGGCCAAGGGGAGTATGGGATACCGGGACCCCTCGGGCCCACCTCCTCTGCGGAGCACCAATGGGGAAACTGAGGCCCAGGGAGCACTGGAGATGGGCAGCAGGAGTGGCTCCAAGCCCCGGCTCAGCGTGTGACTTTGGGGGAGTGACGCCCCCTTGCCCGGCCTCACTCTCCCCCTCTGTTTGATGGGGGAAGACAGCACAGCCCTCATGGCGTCTTTGCTGTGTGTGTTCAGAGAGTCGGGTCCCATCACTAAACCCATTGACAGAGGAGTAAACTGAGGCTCCGGGAGGTTTCATAACCCCCCAAGGTGGGCCGTAGGTGCCCCAGTCCAGAGACTGAGATGGGATTCAGGAAGGACATAGAGAGGGGCTCTCCTTCCTCACCCACTTCACCCCCACTCAATGTCACCTCCTCAAACCCAGGACCAACCCTCGGAACCCCCCAGCCCCGCCACCACCCCCTGCGGAAAGGCGCCCATTTGCGTCCCCGCCCGTCGCGACCTCGTGGACAGTCCGTCGTCCTTGGCCTCCAGCCGCGGCTCACCGCTCCCCAGAACCAAGGAGCTCATCCTGGTAAGGAGGAGGGGAGGCCTTGAAACTCACTTTATTCATCCCGGGGGGGCCTGGAAACAGATGCTGCCACCCTAGACGCGGCGGGCCAGGAGCCATCAGCCAGGGTGTGTGGTCCAGCGTTGCCTTGGTGATTATTCTGAACCCGTTCCTAAAAACCCCCTTTATTTTATCCAGGTAGTTTTTCCTAAGTCACTCGGTTGCACGTAAAGAAATAGCAGAAGGCAACTTTGTAAATACCTATTAAAAGGCAACTCTCACCCTCCTCTGGGGAAACCAGGATCTCCCGCAATAAGTAGGAAATCCCACTGAAATAAACCCAGGGAGGCTGTAGGATTGGCAGCTCCCAGGCCCACGCCAGGCCTGCAAGTGTTAAGGCCTTTGCCAGGCGTTAGAGACACACCAGCCCCAACCTGAGCTGTTGTCCCCCGCAAGGGACGATGATTAATATCGGGACAACTTCCTCCTCGCTCCTCCCTACGTTTCATGCCAGGTGCGGGGACCACCTGAACGCGCTCCCCCTGGGCATCCGCCAGTCGGCTGCATTTGTCCCCGGCCCCCCCCCTCCCGGCTAAATCTTCCCCAGACCCCTGCCCCCCCCACCCTGCTTCCCCCGGAGATGGCGTCGGTTTCTAGGCCTCCCCTCCCAGCAGGTTGCTATGGTAACCGCCAAGGTTGGGGCTCCCAGGGCATCTTAGAGCCCTCCTCCCGCTCCGGCGAGATGGGGAGGGGGAGGGGCGGCTGTGTTCCAAAGAAGCCCCCGGAAGCCCCCCCTCCCCGGCCCCCCGCCTTGTCCCCATCCATCCCCCTCGTGGGGGTGCGAGCGTGGCTGTCACAAAACGTGTGATTGTGTAACGGAAAGATAGGGGCGGATGTGAAGTTTCTTGAAAGGCGAAGGAGGTGATGGCAGAATGCCCAGAGGACAGAGTGTGCCCTGTGTGGAGGTCCGTTTCCCTCTCCTCGAGTGTCCCCAAGGTGGGGGGACAGCTGTGGGGGACACGCCCCTCCCTATGGGCTGTTCCCTCATCTGGGAGCCCGCTGTGTGGTCCCCGCTTCATGAGCCCATCCCAGGGCTCCCCATCCTTGTCCCCGAAGGTGCTGACAGCCTCCAACTTCCGTGCCTGGCTGTGGGTCCGTCTACACCTGCGTTCCTGCCCGTGTCCCCGCACTGCATACCTTGTCGAACGCTTGCACGGTGCCCGCCTGGCGTTGTGATGTGTGCAGACACAGTGCCACGGCCCCCGTGTCCCGGGGACCAGCTGCGGGGCCGTTTCCCCGGCACGTGCACACCTGCGGTCACAGGGGTCACCCCGGCCCCCCTCAGGGGTCCCGGCTCCCTTCTCCCATCCGCCTTCGGCCCCCGATCCTTGGTGCAAGGTGCCAGTACCTGGTGGTGTTCAGCTGCGCCCTTTGTCCCCAGAACGATCTTCCCGCCAGCACTCCCGCCTCCAAATCCTGTGACTCCTCCCCGCCCCAGGACGCGTCCACCCCCGGGCCCAGCTCGGCCAGTCACCTCCGCCAGCTCACCACCAAGCCAGCGCCTTGCACGGACAGTATTGGTGAGCGCCCGGGGAGGCAGGAGGTTCGGAGTCCAGCCGGGCACCGGAAAGGCAAGCTTTGGAGTCAGACAGGCTTGGGTGTGAGGCCAGCCTTGGATACACACCGGCTGTGTGACCTTGGGCGAGCGACTCAACCTCTCTGAGCCTGTCTGCCCCTCATTCATATGGGGTTGACAGTTTTCTTCTTTTCTGTCTGGTGGCCAGGCTCTGTGCTGGTTCTGGGGTCCCAAAAAGAAATCAGCCCTGGGACTTACCCTTAAGGATGGTGGGGGAGGAGACTCAGACCTCAAACTCCCAGCCCTGTGTGGTCAGGGCTGGGGTAGAGGGAGGGACCCAAAACGGGTAAGGTTGGAAGCTAGGGGTGGGGTGGGATGGGGAGGCTCAAGGATGTTCCTGAGATGTTGCTGGACATTGGGTCTGGGTTTTGAAGGATGAATAGGAGTTTAGCAACTGAAGAAGGAAAGGGAAAGACGTGTCAGCCAGAGGGAACAACATTTGTAAATGTCTGGAGAGGTGACCGGGTATGTGGATGCTGGGCCAGAGCATGGGAGCCCTGAATGACAGGCCAACGAGCTGGCACCATGCCCCCAAGGCAGGATCTGGGTTCAAGATGTCCAGACACCTGTCTTTGCCTCTTCTCACTCAGGCCTGAGGAGCCCCCTGACTCTGTCCAGTCCTTTCACCACGTCCTTCAGCCTGGGCTCCCACAGCGCTCTTAATGGGGACCTCTCTGTGCCCAGCTCCTACGTCAGCCTCCACCTGTCCCCTCAGGTCAGCGGCTCTGTGGTGTATGGACGCTCCCCCATGGTGAGTCCTTGGGGTGGGAGATGGGAGGAGGTGTCCGCAGGGCCCCGGGGGCTGGGAGCTGGGAGGAGAAACCAGTTACACCAGGAGAAACAAGGCTGTGGAGAAAGGGAGGGGAGTTCTGGGCTTGGCAAGTGCATGTGGGAAAACGATCTGAGGGTCTCAGTGGCTCCATAAGCTTAATCCAGATCAGCACCTGTGACTGGAAAAAATGACTGCGATTATGCTGCATTAAGGGGAACAGAGAGCCCCAGCCGTAGGAGTAGAGGGTCCCATTCAGCCTCCTGGCAGATGCTGTACAGTTGTCAGCCCTGATTTTCCAGAGACAGTGACAACTCTGGTAGACTAGCCCGGGGAGAGAACTGGAAGTGATGTCCCCTGTGGAGGAGCTGGGGCGGAGGGAGCAGACAGGGTCTGCGCGGGCCCCAGAGGACGGTATGGGACAGATGGCTGCTAGAGGGCGCCGTCCTGAAGTGGCTCAGGATGCCCCCAGGGGGGAAAAACCGCCTGTCACTGGAGAGATCCCAGGCCCCGGGAATGTGGAGTTAGCGAGTTTTCCGTGAAGGGCTGGACAGTAGACATTCTCGGCTTTGCAGACCAGTCGGTCTCTGTCACAACTACTCAGCTCTGCCTTTATAGGCCCAAAGCCCCATAGGCAACATTTAAATGAATGAGTACGGCTGTGTGCCAATAAAACTTTATTTACAAAAACAAGCAGGGGGCCGTAGTCGGCCAACCGCTGTACTGAGCCTGGGACGGAAGATGCTTCAGGATCCATCCGCCTCTGGGGTCCTGGGGGCCTCTGACAGACAGAGAGGGATGTGGCAGGTGAGCATGGAGACGGCAGACGTGGCTTTGAGTCCCCTGCCCCGTGACACCCCGTTTGGCATCTTGGCAGATGGCATTCGAGTCTCATCCCCATCTTCGAGGCTCATCCATGTCGTCGTCTCTGCCCGCCATCCCCGGGGGAAAGCCGTGAGTACGGGGTGGGGCTCACACTGGGGGGAGTGGGGGGTGGGTCCCTGCTGCCTTTCCAGAAAATTCTCTTCTGTAAGGTCATGGGAGCTCCCGGGGCGGGGGGTCTTTGGAGAGAGAGGTACGTAACCAGCCGAGTCGAGACCAGCGCTTCTCAGCAGGGCTCGATTCTGCCCCCAGAGCTCCTTGGGCGATGTCTGGTGATGTTTTGGTTGTCACACCCAAATGCTTCTAGCCTCTAGTGGGTGGCACTCAGGGATGCTGTTCATCCCCCCTGCCCCCTGCCCCCCAGTGCACAGGATGGCCCCCCCCCCCCAGAGAATGACCGGCCCCAGGTATCCATATAGAAATTTCCACCGTGATGGGAATGCTCTTCACCTGCTGCTGTCCCATGAGATTACCATCAGCCACGTGTGGCTTTTGAGCCCTTGAACTGTGACCTGTGGAGCTAAGGAAATTTAAATGTATTTGAATTTATCTGGCCCCGTGGGGCTGGTGGCCACTATTGGACAGCATCCTCTGGAACTCTCAGAGGCTTCTTTGGACCCTGTCTGTCTTCCACGAATATTTGCGGAGCGCCTGGGTACCACGCACCAGGCCACGGCCTGGACCGCTTCCTGTGTTGCACCACTGCTGACTGGCCCACGCCACCTTTGATCACGTGGTCCCTTTCCTAAATGCATGGGGGGCCCAGGCAGGGGAGGCCCCTCCTGGCCTGCGGGGTGGGGTGCGGAGGCCCCGGCCCAGCCCCTCGGGCGCTGTCGCCCCCTCTCCCCCCACCAGGGCCTACTCCTTCCACGTGTCCGCGGACGGGCAGATGCAGCCGGTGCCCTTCCCGTCGGACGCGCTGGTGGGCGCCGGCATCCCGCGGCACGCGCGGCAGCTGCACACGCTGGCGCACGGCGAGGTGGTGTGCGCCGTCACCATCAGCGGCTCCACGCAGCACGTGTACACCGGCGGCAAGGGCTGCGTCAAGGTGTGGGACGTGGGCCAGCCCGGCGCCAAGACGCCCGTGGCCCAGCTCGACTGCCTGGTGAGGGCGGGGCTTGCGGCCGAGGGGCGGGTTTATAGGACAGCAGGGTGGGGCTTACAGGCCAGTGGGTGGAGTTTATAGGATGACAGGGGTGGGGCTTACAGGCCAATGGGTGGAGTTTATAGGCCAATGGGGTGGGGCTTACAGGCCCATGGGTGGAGTTTATAGGCCAATGGGGTGGGGCTTACAGGCCAATGGGTGGAGTTTATAGGCCAACAGGGGTGGGGCTTATAAGCCAATGGGTGGAGTTTATAGGCCAACAGGGGCAGGGCTTACAGGCCACTGGGTGGAGTTTATAGGCCAACAGGGGTGGGGCTTACAGGTCAATGGGATGGGGATTACAGGCCAATGGGCGGAGTTTATAGGCCAACAGGGGCGGGGCTTCCAGGCTAATGGGTGGGGTTTATAGGCCAACAGGGTGGGGCTTACAAGCCAATGGGTAGAGTTTATAGGCCAATGGGGTGGGGCTTACAGTCCAATGGGTGGAGTTTATAGGCCAACAGGGGTGGGGCTTATAAGCCAATGGGTGGAGTTTATAGGTCAACAGGGGCAGGGCTTAGAGGCCAATGGGTGGTGTTTATAGGCCAACAGGGGTGGGGCTTACACGTCAATGGGATGGGGATTACAGGCCAATGGGTGGGGTTTATAGGCCAATGGGGCGGGGCTTACAGGTCAATGGGGTGGGGATTACAGGCCAATGGGGCGAGGCTTACAGGCCAATGGCTGGAGTTTAGAGGCCAACAGGGGCGGGGCTTACAGGCCAAGTGAACAAGGGCAGGGTGAGAGTTCATCTCCTGGCCCCTGGAGGCCTGGCCGGGGGTCAACCCCACCCGTGCTTCTCCCCCTCCCAGAACCGGGACAACTACATCCGGTCCTGCAAGCTGCTGCCGGACGGCAGGAGTCTGATCGTGGGCGGCGAGGCCAGCACGTTGTCCATCTGGGACCTGGCGGCGCCCACCCCCCGCATCAAGGCCGAGCTGACGTCGTCGGCCCCCGCCTGCTACGCGCTGGCCGTCAGCCCCGACGCCAAGGTCTGCTTCTCCTGCTGCAGCGATGGCAACATCGTGGTCTGGGACCTGCAGAACCAGACCATGGTCAGGTGGGTGGCGGGGGCCCTGTGACCTCGGGCCGGCCCTGCGCCCGTCCCTTTAGTGTTGGGGGGGGGGGCGGGCGCGTGGCCTGGGAGGATGCTGGAGCAGCCCCAGCTCCAGGACGGATGCCCCCGCCCTTCTCCCCCCAGGCAGTTCCAGGGCCACACGGACGGTGCCAGCTGCATCGACATCTCCGATTATGGCACTCGGCTCTGGACGGGGGGCCTGGACAACACTGTGCGCTGCTGGGACCTGCGGGAGGGCCGCCAGCTGCAGCAGCACGACTTCAGCTCCCAGGTGCCGCTCCGGGTCTGGCGGGAAGGGGATAGAAGCTCCAGGCTTCCGGCCTCCCTTCCTCTCTCCCTGAGGCACCCACTTCCAGAAGCTGGGCAGCACCAAACACTACTATCTGTGTCCATCTTTCTTGTCCTTCAGACAAATCAACAGGCCTCCCCCTTTTTTCTTCAAATCTAGTCAAAGGACAACACAAAGGAGCTGATTTAGATTAAGCTGTGGGTCCACTAAGATTCTCGGGTCGTCTTCCTCCATGCTCTCACCAACCCATTCCCCCATTCCTTTGTCTCTCCCTGGGTAGCTGGTTTCTCTTCCCAGTCCTCAATCTCTTCACCCCACTGAGAGCTCCCCACTGGCCCCCAGGAACTCACCATGTGGGTGCTGCTGACCTGGGGGGACAGGTAGAGGTCGGCATAGGAGCTGGGCACAGAGAGCTCTCTGTGGAGGGTCCTATGGGACTCTAGGCTGAAGGATGTGGTGAAGGAGCTGGACAGAATCAGGGGGCTCTTCTGGGTTGAGCAAAGACTCAAGGACAGGTCTTCAGATACTCTCAACCCAGGTCCTCTCTCTCACTGCCTCGGGGGCAGGGTGCGAGCTCCATGGGCTGTCATTTAAGGCCTCCATGCTCTAGTCTTCCCTGCCCTCTGACATCTCTAGACCTTCCCACTTATTGTTTCTTCTGGCTGACATGCTTTTCCCTTCCTTTCTCCACTTGGCAAACTCCTATTCATCCTTCAAAACCCATCTCCAGTTTGCCCCTATCTTTGAAGTCTGGAAGGAGCTAGTTCCCAAACTCTTTCTGTTCTCCCCTCTCTTCTCTTTAGCTCGAATTTTTCTTGGTAGGGAAATCAGTGGTGCAGGCAGATAGAGTCGTCCATTGCCTGTCCCCAAAACATATGGGGATCATGGTGGATCCCATGTGGATCTCTCCCATGCCACCAGGCCCCCTGTCTTTATCCACGGCCAGGAGAGAACATGTGAATCTCCCAGTCTTCGCCCTGCTGTAAACTTAGGGTTCTCTCCGGCCGCGTCGTCCGGGTCAGGAAGACTTCGAGAGGTTAGGATGGAAGGGGTCCTTGTTCCCCTTCGTGCCTTGCTTGGGGGTGGGGGGGCGCACAGAACGAGGAGGCCACTGAGTCCTTTCAGATCAAAGTAAAAAGAGGTGTGGCAGGTGGAGAAAGTTCCAGGCTGGGACTCCCACGGGTTGGTCTTTCATGGACTTGCTGTGTGGGCTTGAGTGAGACGTGGCCTCAGTTTCCCTTCCACCATCTGCTCAAGGGAAGCGACCCGCCTCGCGTGGCTTTCCCCTCCCCCTCCCCCTCCTCCCCTCCCGCTGTTGTGCGCTGGGAGCAGATAATGGATACGGCCCCGGGGGCCCTTGTCGTTTTGATTAATATTAATGAGTCGACATGCAGTTGCCGCTGTGTTCCAGGCCCTGGGCCAGCCGCCTCTCCACGACTCCGGGGCTGCAGCGGGACAGCGCTGGACCTCTCCCCTCCCCCCAGCCCCCTCGTCCTGGGCGTCCCCCAAATTCCCAGGAGGGCTTCTGACCTCCCCTCTTCCCTTGTCCCCCCCCAGATTTTTTCCCTGGGCCACTGCCCCAACCAGGACTGGCTGGCCGTGGGCATGGAGAGCAGCAACGTGGAGATCCTGCACGTCCGCAAGCCCGAGAAGTACCAGCTGCACCTGCACGAGAGCTGCGTGCTCTCCCTCAAGTTTGCCTCCTGCGGTGCGTCGGCCCGGGCAGGGCGGGGGGGGGGGGCCGGGGTCCCCAAACACAGAGCAAAACCCGCTAAAACCCCCACACGACAACAAACAGGATGCCCAGTGAAATCTGAATCTGGGACAAACGACACGTCATTCGTTGGTATATCTCAAGCATTGCATGGACTGTGCTTACACGGAATGACAAATCATTTCTTTGTGTAAGTATATCCCAGATAGCATGGGAGACATACTTATACTAAAAAGCAACTAATTCGTTAGTACAAATTTATCCCATATGTTGCATGGGGGTAGACTTACACTAAGAAAATATTTTTTAGTGTAAGTATATTCCAAATTTTAGTATAAGAACATCCCATATTTTAGTATAAATACATCCCAAACTTTAGTATAATTATGCTCCAAACTTTAGTATAAGTGTGTCCCATACTTTAGTATAAGTATATCCCAAACTTTAGTATATGTTCTATATTTTAGTATAAATATGTCCCAGACTTTAGTATGAGCATGTCCCAAACTTTAGTATAAGTACATCCCATACTTTCATATAAGTACGTCCCAAACTTTAAATGTGTCCCATACTTCAGTATAAGTACATCCCATATTTTGGTATAAGTGTGTCCCAAACTTTAGTATAAGTATGTCCCATACTTTAGTATAAGTGTGTCCCAAACTTTAGTGTAAGTATATCCCAAACTTTAGTATAATGTGTCCCAAACTCTAGTCTAAGTATATCCCAAACTTTAGTATAAGTGTGTCCCAAACTTTAGTGTAAGTATATCCCAAACTTTAGTATAATGTGTCCCAAACTCTAGTCTAAGTATATCCCAAACTTTAGTAGTATAAATATGTCCCAAACTAGTATAATGTGTCCTAAACTTTAGTATAAGTGTGTCCCAAACCTTAGTATGTGTGTCCCAAACTTTAGTATAAGTACATCCCATACTTTCATATAAGTACGTCCCAAACTTTAAGTGTGTCCCCTACTTCAGTATAAGTACGTCCCATATTTTAGTGTAAGTGTGTCCCAAACTTTAGTATAAGTATGTCCCAAACTTTAGTATAATGTGTCCCAAACTTTAGTATAATGTGTCCTAAACTTTAGTATAAGTGTGTCCCAAGCTTTAGTGTAAGTATATCCCAAACTTTAGTATAATGTATCCCAAACTTTAGTCTAAGTATATCCCAAACTTTAGTAGTATAAATATGTCCCAAACTAGTATAATGTGTCCTAAACTTTAGTATAAGTGTGTCCCAAACCTTAGTATGTGTGTCCCAAACTTTAGTATAAGTACATCCCATACTTTCATATAAGTACGTCCCAAACTTTAAGTGTGTCCCCTACTTCAGTATAAGTACGTCCCATATTTTAGTGTAAGTGTGTCCCAAACTTTAGTATAAGTATGTCCCAAACTTTAGTATAATGTGTCCCAAACTTTAGTATAATGTGTCCTAAACTTTAGTATAATGTGTCCTAAACTTTAGTATAAGTGTGTCCCAAGCTTTAGTGTAAGTATATCCCAAACTTTAGTATAATGTATCCCAAACTTTAGTCTAAGTATATCCCAAACTTTAGTAGTATAAATATGTCCCAAACTTTAGTATAAATATGTCCCATACTTTAGTGTATGTCTCAAATATTGCATGGGATGCATATACATTAAAAAATAGTGATGATAATGAAATGCTTGGGACATATCTGTACTGAAGTGACCTGTGGTTTCTCTGAGATTCAGATCTAAGCGGGCCCCCCCATATTTCCTCGGCAAACCCTCTCCTGGGGACTCCCCCTTCCTGAAGGCCAGATGGAGCCCCTGGGGCCTTGACGT
Organism: Equus caballus; assembly: GCF_041296265.1. Taxonomy (NCBI): domain Eukaryota; kingdom Metazoa; phylum Chordata; class Mammalia; order Perissodactyla; family Equidae; genus Equus; species Equus caballus. Next base: position 2,220,233 of record NC_091690.1, on the reverse strand, counting down.
CACCACCCAGGGAATGGGGGAAGGATGGAGCCTCAGTCCTCTAAGGGGCCTCGTGTCCCCCAGATGAGGGTAGAGGGGCCCGCAGGCGGAGAGGCCAGCCAGCCTGTCCCACGCCCGACCTGGCCCCAGCCCCGGCCACCTGTGGTCCCCTCCGGACGCTCCTGCTCTCCTCCCCAGGGCGGTGGTTCGTGAGCACCGGCAAGGACAACCTGCTCAACGCCTGGAGGACGCCGTATGGAGCCAGCATCTTCCAGGTGCTGGGGGTCAGAGCCCGGGCTGAGGGCCTGCACTGAGGCTTAAGCACAGGAGGTGGGGCGTGTGTGACATAGATTTATTTGGCTTCTGGACTTACTGGCCAGAGACTTATTTGGACTTTAGGCAAAGCCCAAAGTTTACCATCGGGCCCTTTACAGAAAAAGTTTGCCGAACTGGCGTAGGTCGTCGTGCTGTAACTCTTAGCCCTCTGCTGTGCTGTGTGGCCTCGTGCCTGGTGCACACCCTCTCTGAGCTTCCCAGGAAAGGGCAGTGCTCTAGTTCCCTCTCTTGCTGTCCAGAGAACGGAGGTCCCGCCCTTTCCAGGAGCATCGCCGTCTCTCCAGAGAGGCTGGGCTTCAAAGGCCCTTTCCCCAGGAAACGTGTGACCCTCCTTTCCTCTGCTAGGAGGGTCCTGGCTCCCCACTCTGGGCTCCCCTGTCCTGAGTCCTGTCCCCGCCCAGCCTGGAGTGTAGGCCAGTCCTTGGGGACAGGCGCCGGCCCCGGTGGCCTGTCCCTTCCCTCTGAACGTGGGGCAGCATGGGCCGCGCCTCACGTCTCCCCCGCTCTCCTCTGCCCCCGTCACAGTCCAAGGAGTCGTCCTCCGTGCTGAGCTGCGACATCTCGGGGAATAACAAGTACATCGTGACGGGCTCGGGGGACAAGAAGGCCACCGTGTACGAGGTGGTCTACTGAGACGCCCCCCTCGCCCGACTTGGGAGGGAGGGGCGTCCGGGACAGAGACCCCAACCCCACCCCCTCCAGTCATCCCTGGGACCCCGAAATCCCACCTTCCCCTGCCGGATGTGGGCCGAGCGGGCAGGAGGCCTTTGGGGAAATAAATGTATTTATCAGAACTGCGTTTCCGTGTGGGGCTGGGGGCTGTGACTTCCCTTGGGCGCTACTCCTGCAGAACGGCCACTTTCTGGCTGTGTGGCTGTGAGCGAGTGGCCTCCCTTCTTCCTCCTCTCTCTCTGGACAACGAGACGATCCCCTCTGCGTGAAATACTGCGGGATGCGTCTCGAGAAACGGGTGTTGTATTGGGCAGCGTGGCTTGAGTTGTGCTCCATAACAAACAGCCCCAGATCTTGGGTGCTGAACCCACAGAGGTTTCTTTGTCACGCCCATGGGGCCTGGGGGCTTGACTCCAGCAGACACCCGGGGCTCCCAGATGGGGGAGGTCGCACCACCTCCATATGCCACTTCGGGGTCCAACAGAGCAGGAGAGACGAGGCTTTGAAATCCCTGGCCCCAAGGTGCCATGTGTCTGTGACAAGAGGACCCCCCTTTGGACACAAACATTCTCAGACACTGCCCACGTTCCAAGGGTTGGGGAACATCAGGGAGCACGTAAGCATTCGGGGTGTCTCCTGTCTCCTTGAGCCCAGAGATAGTTCCTAAAAGCTGGTGCGTGATGTCCGGCCTCACCATAAGGTGCTGTGCCAATGTCACAGTCCCGGAGGAGGTGACGTCAAAGCCAAGAGCTAAAGGAGGGGAAACGGCCATTGGGAAGGGTCACCAAGGACTGTGCTGGGCACAGAGGGAACAGCATGTGCGAAGGCTCAGAGGTGAGGAGCTGGGCCTGCCAAAAACCAGGAGGGCAGGGCAGGAGCGAGGTCTCCAGATCCACCTTAACCAGAGAGAGCCCACCGAGGAAATGGGAGCCAGGGTGGGGAGGGGCCAGTGGGAGTGGCAACGTAATCAGATCTGGGTTCTGGAAGCTTCTCTGGGCTGCCACGAGGACCACTGTGGGTTTGAAGGGGCTGGGGTGGGGGAAGCAGGGCTGCTGTTGGGAACCTTCTGGAAGGAGTGGCCGGGTCCCTGTTGGAAACACAAGTCAGACCCAGCGGCGTTTCTGAAGGCACATTATGGAGACAGAATAAGTCTCTGGTTAAGGAAACTAGACCGGTTGATGCCAGTCTGGACATTCCTTGTCCTGAAGGACAGGGCCAACGAAGGGTTGTTTCGGGGCCCTGGTGGGAGGGTGGACGAGCAGCCAGCCCCCAAGAGCTATGGCTGTAAAGTAATTTCTGCCGCCCGGCACAGCTGACATCGGGGCCACGTCACTCCCTCGGGGCCGTCCCAGGTGCTGGGGGGCGTTGAGCAGCATCCCTGGCCCCCATCCGCTCGATGCAGGAGCTCCCCCAGTGTGACAGCCACAGACGTCCCCAGACATCTGCTGGGGGTTAGATTTGCCCCTGGATGGGAGCATGAGAAGCCGTGGTCTGAGGGGCCGTCGTCTTGGGAAGGACCGAGAACATCATCCTGGAATTGTGCAGGACGTGGCTGGAAACCTCGCTCCGAGAGACGAGGAGAGATGAGCTCAGCGGAGCAGGAGCGTCCTCCGCACCCAGTTGCCCCCCACAGTGGGGGTCGGTGACTTTGATCAGATGCAGAGAATGTGGACTCAAAATCTGAGAGAGCTGCGCTGGACAAAGTCCCTCCAAACCTCGACAGGACGGCCGGGGGACGGGACGCAGACCCAGACCAGCTCTGCTTTTTCCAGTTGCTTTATTACGCGTGACAAACACCACGGGCCAAGTCGTGCGAGGCGGACGAAAGCCAGCCCACCCACCACCCCCTCCACCACTACCCACCCCCTCACTAGGGGAAAAGAACAGGGAAAAAGGGCCCCGAGTTGGGATGCCGGGGCGAGGCCCTCAGTACGTGATCTGGTACACGGAGGCGTGGTCCCTGGACCCCGTGACGATGAGGCGGTTGTTGGGGGACACGTCACAGCACATGATGGAGGAGGTCTCGGGTATCTGGGGAGGTCAGGAGTAGAGCAGGGGGGCTCGCCCACCCTTGCCCCTAAACTCTGCCTGTCAGTTCTAATGTGGTCCCTTTGGGGCCTCTGCATTGGGACCCCCGGGCGGAGCGCCCCGAACATGGGGGCACGCCTGCCCCACCCTGGTACCTGGAACACCATGGTCCCTGTGGGCATGCTGTAAATGCTGACCAGGTCGTCCATCCCAACGCTCACCCACCACTGGCCTGGAAGGACACAGAGGGCACCAGGAAAGCTGGTAGCTGAGGACCAGACCCCTGGGGATCTGAGACACGGAGGGAGCCCCCCACCTCCCTCGTGCATCGCTGAGAGTGGCTCCTGCTCACACAGCACGTGGGGGGTCGGGGGGTCAGAAACGGTCGGGTGGAGTTGATCTAAGTGCGGCAGGGCCCTGTGGCAGGCTGGGGGCCGCTGGGGACTCCCCCCCAAGCCTAGCCACTCACCAAAGGGGGAGAACTTGAGACCGAGGATGGTGCTGTCCTTACACCCCACCAGGTGCTTCTGGCCCCCAGAGGTGGGCTGCAGCCACTGCTGGCCATTGGCCATGCCCAGCAGCAGCCAGTCCTGCCGGGGGCTGGGGGACAGGCTCATTATCTGGGGGTAGGGGGTAGGCGGTAGGGAGGAAGCTGGTCACGGCCCTGCCTGGCCCAGAAGGCAGGCCCCGGGGACCCACCCAGGGGGCCCGACAGGCAACTTCACATCTCGGGGCCCCAGTGTGTTCATCTGTCAAATGGGCGTGTCCTCTCTACCTTAAGGGGTTATCACAGACTACACGGGTCCCCTAGCAGCTGATACAGGTACGAAAGCATCTGTAGTTGGACAATAGGGGAGGTTTCTAATGACCTCGTCTTCCTCCCAGCATCACTTGAACTTGGGGTACCACCCCCCAGCTCTTCTGCCAACATCCCCCTCCTTCTCTAGTCTGAGGAGCACCTGCTACCTGGCTGAGCAGGCCCCATCCCAGCCTGCACACCTGAGACTCGAATTGGTACTCCCGGGGCTCCCCGGCTGCCCGCAGGTCCCAACACCGCAGGCAGGCGTCCAGACCCCCCGTCCAGACGTTCTGGTCTTTGACGGCGATGCTCTTGGCTCCATTCGGGGGGCCCGGCAGGTCCCTGGCCAGGAGGCGGTCGGGGCTGAAACTCTGAGCTTTGGGCACTAGAAACACCACCCGCCCAGCCACAGCTGGTTGACAGATGGGGAAACTGAGGCAGACAAAAAGTGCCACGACTGGGCTTCGAGGAAGCAGCCCAGCCAAGATGTGAACCCGAGTCTTGGACTCTCCTAAACGTGAGTTTAAGCAGGTGAAGGGACTTTGGTCTACAGACTACGGACCCCTGCCCAGGGGACCAGGCCGGAAGGGGCTCTGGGGACAGCCGTGCCCACCCCCGGGCTGCACCTGACCACGCTCTGGTCCCGCAGGTCCCAGATCCTGACGGTGCCGTCGGTGAAGCCGGCGAAGGCCAGGCTGTCCACGGGGTTGGCGGCCAGGGCCTGGCAGGTGAGACCTGTGCAGGGCAGCTCGTCCCGCACGTGCAGGGACGGCGCCGTCAGGTCCCACACGCTCACGCCAGCCAGGTGGTGGCCGCCGGTCAGGAGGGTCGTGCTGTTGGAGAACAGCAGGCAGGTGCGCAGGTAGGCCCCCTGGGTCTGCGATGGGCAGGGGCACAGGTGAGCTTCCTGCTCCCACAAGCCCCGCCCCCAGGAGCCAGCCGCGCCCCTCAGGGGGCCAGCTCCGCCCCCAGCCCCACCCTCACCTGTACACGCAGGTGGCTCTCTGGAAACCTGTCCTCCACCACCTGACCCGTCAAACTCCACACCTTGACGCCACCCCTGGCGCAGGTGAACGCGTGCCGCGTGAAGCTGCTGACTGCCGTGGCCAGCACGGGCTCCCCATGGTTCAGCGTGTGCATCTTCTCCATTCTGTGCGGGACGGCCAACTTCTTGGATTGCCAGGGCGAGGCATCCGGCCTCTTCCACGTGTCTTCGAAGTCCTCGGGTTCCCAGCATCTTGGGAGGGGAGGCCTCGGGGTCACCAGCCTTCCCGGAGCGGGGGGCACCCATCAAGCCCCAGAGGGGCTCCGTTCTTTTTTCAGATGCTGGGGTTCTCTCTCAGGCCTCATTTCTCCACTACAGTATACTTACCCCAGGTCCTCCCCACACCCCTCCAAGTATTCTCCCTCTCCCATAACCCAGCACCACTGCCTTCTGTCTGGAATGCTTTGCCCTATCCCAGAAAACTCCTACACATCCATCAAGGTCCTAACCATTATGCCCCTTCTTCCGGAAAGTCTTCTTGCCCCTATCAGGGTTCCCCTAGCCTCAAAACACAAGGTTGGGACTGTTTGCATCCAGCTCTGACACAGCATGGGAGTTCCTTCCCCAAAGCTCTTGAACCCAGGGCTGGCTACATAGGGAGGGGCAGTGATGTTGGCACGAACGTAACTCCACTCGCATATCTCCACCCAGACCCCCCAGCTCTGGTCACTGAAGACAGTACCGTGGTGAAGGGGGAGGAGAAAGACACACCTCCACCTCTGGTCCCCTCTACCTGCGACAACAGGATACAGAGGAAGGGGCCGTGCAGGTACTCACATGGGCTTCAAAAATCGATAGGCTCGTCTAGCAGGCTCCTGTGGGTGGACCAGGATCATGGCTGAGCCCCGTCGGCCCCCTCCACCTGGTCCCCCTGGACTTTATAAGGGGTGCCGCTCAGGTCCGGGTCTCACCTGGGCCACACGGGAGAGCACCCCCCATCTTTCAGGGCCCAGCCCTGTGCCACCTTCTCGGGAACCCTCAAGGGAGCCGGGGGAGGGCACAGGCGGGCTGAGAACTGGGCAGAGACAAGAGCGGGTAAGTGGCAGGCAGGGGACCCCGGGGCGGGCTGCCCCCTCCCACTGGCATTACCCAGATCACCTCCAGTGTGCAGCTCGCCTCCTGAGAAGCAGCGTGGTCCTGGGGCCTCGCTTTCCTGCCCGCAGGAAAGGGGCGAGCTGGTCAGCCCGGAGGACCTGCCCGGGCCTTAGAACTAGAAAAACTCGGGGAGGCCTGGGCAGCGTGCCCTCACCAGCTGCCCGAGTCCGTCCTCCCGCCCAGACGGGGCTGCAACGCGGTCCTGAGTCCTCCGAGGGCATCCAAGGGGCAAGGGTGCCAAGGAGAGAGTGCAGCAACCCCACACGAACCAAACGCCCCGACCCAGGGGCCCAGCCAGCATCACCACCAGCCCAGGAGCCCACTCCTCCGGATTCCAGCTACTCACCAGGCCTGGTGCCTGTTCCATCACTATGACAACGGGAGGAGGAAAGGGAGACGCAGGATGACAAGTTCAGCCCGTGCTGTCCCCCGACGTGGCCTGAGGCCACCCCTCTCCCCTCGGGGGCACTCACTCCTGTGTCTCGGCTGGTCCACCCTATCGTGGGCGCAGGCAAACATCTGCCAGAGCTGCTCGGTCAGAACATCCTGCCAAAACCGGGGCTCCGGGTCCCAGGACGGCTGCCCGTCGAGCTGGCAGACTGGGGCACCGTCCAGCTGCTGGAGCCAGTCGGATGACCTTGAGGTCATGACGTCTTCGAAGTGTGGCCCCTGGAGACTAGAGGGCCGTGGAGTCTTGCCCCCCGGGGGCCAGGAAGCCTCGAAGCTGGCCGGCCTCCAGGAGTCCTGCTCGGCCTGTTCACCAGGGCAGACCTGGCTGTCCTGGAGCTGGAAGCACGGGGTCGTAAGGGGCACGAGGACGTGCCCTTTGTCCCAAGCCTGTCCCCTCCCTCCTCGAGGGCCCAGCATCCTACCTCCCCCGCCTGGAAGCCCAGAGGCTGGCCGCAGGTGTCCATGATCCGCAGGAAGCTTTCTGCCTGGAGCGGGAAACGTCACCCCAGCTGAGCCCCCACAATCGGACAGCCATGGGCACGAATCCCTCTCGTGAGCCCCTGTCCCCTTGTGCAAAATGGGGACACACCCCACCTTGAACCTTCTGGCACGGATTTGTGTGTAAGACAGGCCTTTACCCGGTTTTGGTGTCGATGCATGGTAACGCAGAGCCCTCTGTCCTACACTCAGCATAAAGCCAGCCTTGGTGGCAGGTGATAAAACCCAACCCTAATGACCAGTCACCGTCATAATACAGCAGACAGAGTCCGACCTGGCTTCACAGCCCAGCTGCTTTCCTTGGGATGTTTGAAAGCGAAAGCCTGAAGGCCACCCCGTGCTTAAAACGGCCTCAAGCGGCAAAATGGTGTTTCCATACGTCCCCGTGTGTGGGGGTGACATCCGAATTGGCTTAAATGTTGGAAAGATCCTAAAAAACCGATGGTTACCTCTGGCGGGGGGGGCGTGGGTAGCAACAGGCCAACAGGGGACCCAGTGGGAGGGTCACTTATAGTATTTTATATTTAAAATGGAGCTGATTCCAAATGTAACAGTTTCTAGGGACATAGAAAGGACTGTGAGCAATCCTAGTTTCTTTTTTCTACCCACCCACAGGATACCTGTCTGTCCTTCTAGAATATGCGCCTTCCCGCCACACACCCTGAGACTTTTCCCGCACAGCACTTATTCGACACACGTACCAGCTCGACTTCTAACCTCTCCGTCCACGAGACCGCGCGCCCGCCACAGCGGCTCCCAGCCACACACGGCTACTTAAACATGAAGTCCAGCACAATTAAAAATGCAATTCCTCCCGCCCACCGGCCACATTTCGACAGCTGCCAACCTGGACGGCACCGAGACCCAGGAGTGGTGGGTCCCCAGAACAGGCCAGCCTCCCACCCAGGACCCCACGAAATGAGGCAGGAAGCTGGTGGCCAGGACTCTGGAGAATTCGCAGTGGGGAGCGCCACCACCTCGTCACGCACGATAAGCGACTATATGGAAAGGTGCGTGTGTGTGGCTATACCTAGTCCAGCGCCAGACGAAATAGAGGGACGTGAGGAACGTTCTAGGTCTGCCTTGTGTGGCAGCTGCCAGCTTCATGCAGCTGGTGCCACTTGGAGGATGGCACAGATTTGGTCTTGCCCTAGGGCCCTGGGGGCAGCGCCCACAGGCCTCCCTAAGGCACCCTCCCCTCCATGCTGCATGGCAAGCAGCCCCCCAGCCACCTCAGCAGGAACCCTGCTCCCCATCTCCTGGGACGGTTTGGCGCTCCCCCTCAGGGCACCCTGTGCTCCTGGGATCTGTAAGCCATAAATCTGGGGACCCTGCTTCCTTTGTGTGGCTGCCTTGAGTCAAAACGACCCCGGGGGGGTTTTCACTTCCCCTAAGCGGGAGGTCGATGCTGGGGGGAGCTCCCCGCCACCCCGTGTGGGTGGCTCGTGTCCCCTCGGTCAGCAGGTCATAAATGCCTATTCTTCATTCAATGCACGGACCCCGGCTTCCCAACACAGCTGGCCCAGGGTGGCTTCCAAAACCGGGGAGGACGTTTCGATTCACAAAGAAACCGACTGATGAAGGAAGGTGGGGTGAGCGCCCACTGCCCTCGGTCCTGGTTCCCAGGCACCGGTTCCCAGGGTTCCCATTTTGCAGACTGGAAAACGGAGGCCCCGAGAATGGAAGCCAATTTGCCCAAACCAGCAGAAACTCGGGCCAGGCTGTTTACCTGCCTCCCTGCCCGGAGGCGAACGGATGGTGGAGGGAGGGCGGGGGGCTGCGGGAGCCTCCCGGGGGCCGCGTGATGGATCCTCCAGCTGGGCCTCCCAGCAGCGCAGGATGGGGGGAGGGAGCCCAGGGGAGCCTCCCCCAATTCGCCCTGGCTCGTTAATGCGCAATTTACTGGCACTTTAATGCACTCAGCCTGAAAAGTGCCTCCCGCCCGCCCGCTGGCTGGTCCTCCCCGGGGAGCGCGTGTGGCGGCGGTGGCAGCGGGAGCAGGGGGCCGCCTGCTGGGACTGTCCATGCTCAGCCCGGAGGCCGGAAAACGGGAGCGGAAAACGGGGGAGGGGCGACAGCCAGGACGCCAGGGATCATCGCCTATGGGGTGGGGGTGGGGGTGGGGGTGGGGGGTGGGGGAGGGGCAGGGGAGGGGCCCCAGCCAGGCTACCAGGGATCATCCCCGATAGGGGTGGGGGTGACCTCCTGGGATGAGCAGCAACGGAAGTGGCCCACCTTGGGGCCTCGCCCCCCAATCTTGACACCCAGCAAGTACTGTCAGGGTCCTCCCCAAGGAAGGCCACAATCTGATGACTTCTCACCACCCACCTGGTCTTAAGGCCCAGCATCCCACATCCGGATGATCCTAATTGGGCCTCCAGTCCTGTCCTGCCCCCCACCCCCCCATCAGCACGCCCCCGCCCCTCCCCCCCCCCCCCCCCCCGCCGCCCCACGCTGTCCATCCCCCCTGCAGCAGCCAGAGGGCGCCCAGAGCCCCTGAGTCAGGGCCCGCCCTCCTCTGCCCGCAGCCCTCCAGGCTCCCACCTCCCAAGGGGGAGAGGCCCAAGTCCTCCCCGCGGCCCCCCACAACCTGCGCCGTCCCCTCCCTGCCCACTCTCCCCCTCGCTCCCTCTGCTCCAGCCACACGGGCCTTCTCCTCACTGCTCCTCCAACACCCCAGACCTGGGCCTGCCCCCAGGGCCTTTGCACGGGCTGTGTCCTCTGCCTCCTCCACCCTCATCACAGACACCCACACTCCTCGTCTGACATCCTTCCGAGGGTCTGCTCAAATGTCACCTTCGCAGCGGCCTTCCCTGACCACCCTGAATTGGCAATCCACCCCCAGCGCCTTGGGCTGCTCTAATCCACCCCCCCTCGCTCAGCCCTCACCATCTGACACTGCTGTTCACCCAGCTCCTCCCGCCCCGAGGGCAGGGGTTTGTCTGTGTTCTTTTTTTGCTGTTTCCCCCGGTGCCCACTGCACCACTTGGCAAGCAGGTGACGGAGAAATATCTGTTGAATGAATAACCGTGTTCTGGTTGCTTCCTGCTCCCCCCCCCCCCCCCGCCAGCTCTGGATCTGTCTCTCTCTGTTCCCTGCGCTGCCCACCCCAGGCCCTGCTGAGTTGCAGACATGGCCATGGCCTTCTGCCAGTCACATCTGGCACAGGCAGAAAGTCCTGCCAACACCCAGGAGAAAGGGGCCAGGTGGCGGGAGGTCACGCAGGGGTGGGAGGCGGCTGCCGCGTGGGGAGGGCGCCCCGTGCCGACCCGCCCCTGGCTCGAGCGTGGGCCTGGCCCTGGTGGACTCTCCGCCACACGGAAGATGACAACCCAGGTGTGCCTGGCACAGAACAGGCTTTCCCAGCCGCAGCAGCTGACCCGCCGAGCGCTGAGCGGCCCGGCCTGGTCCAGGCCACGCGGGGCCCCGAGGGAGGCCGGGCAGGAAGAGCTCAGGAGAGGAGATGCTCCCAGGATGTGGGGTCCCCTCATTCCTGTGGGGTTCCAGGACAGGGATCGCCCTCCTCCACCCGCAGCCCTCCAGGCTCCCCCTGCCCTCGGGGGAGCAGCCGAGTCCCACTCGCTGCCCCCCAGGCCCCGCATGACCTGCCTTCCCTCCTCCTCGCTCTCAAGGAGGGGCAGCCGCACCCCGAGCTCCTGGTCAGTCACTCACCTGCTTGTGATGTTCCTGGAGGCCCTGGCGGATCTTCTGGAACTAGAAGGAACAAGAGTGATCACACAGGGAGGTGCTCGGTGGAAGCGGGCCAGGGTCCAGAATCTGAAGGCTGGCTGTGCTTCTCCCCAGCTGTGTGACCTCGGGCAAGTCACTCGACGTCTCTGGTCCCTACTCTCATCAAATGGGATACTACCTCGTACACTCAGAGTGGGAGCTAATTAGGGAGAGCCTTGGATTTCATTCTCAGTGTGAAGGTCAAAGGCCTCCTCTCCTCCCTCTGTCCCCCTCGCTCCCTCTGCTCCAGCCATACGGGCCTCCTTGCTGTTCCTCCAACACATCAGGTGCAGTCCTGCCCCAGGGCCTTTGCACGGGCTGTTCCTCCTGCCTGGCATACCCTTCCCCGTTCTCTCCAGGGGAGACAGGAGCTGCTTATCTTCCCCATCTCCCTGTGAACGCCTCTTCCTCCAGGAAGCCCTTCCTGACTCTGTAGGTCAGAATCTTCGCTCACGTCCTTCCCCTCGGCTTCTAGTTTCTTTAAGCGCTTACACTTTCTGACTTGTTTCTCCACTTCCCGCTCTCTCCTCCCCTTAGCGCTGCCCCGTCCAACGTGGCAGCCGCTAGTCACGGGCAGCTGTTTAAATGAAATCAAGTCAAAAATTCAGTTCACTTACAAATACTCAGGGGCCACGTGCGGCTAGCGGGTGTCGCATTGGACTCTGTTGATATGGGACAGGCCCATCATGGCGGAAAGTTCTAGAAGACCACCCCACGCTAGAACATACACTCCTGGAGGGCAGGGACTCCGGCTCCACGCCGTGATCCTACAGGACCAACTGCCAGCCCCAGGAGCCCCCCTTTAAGTGTGAGAGCTCTAGTCTTCGCAGCAAGGTTTGCATCCGTGGAGAAAACCTCCAGTGGCTCAGTCGGCCAAAGGAAGGAAAAGGAGGGGAGGGGGCCGAACAGGACTGCCTTTCTGGGATGTTCCGGAGGGGGCCCCGAGTGGCTCACCAAGTAGTAAACATGCTCCATCTGGGTCGTCAAGTGAGGGGGGATCCTGGGGGGGGGGCAGGGGAGACAGACCCGCTGAAGAGGCAGCTCAGACCCCTCCCCAGAAGGAGCCTTCGTGCATGCCCCCCAGGGTGGGAATGGGGGTCCATCTGGCAAGGGAGTCAGTCCCTTCGGGAGCCACATTTAAGGCGGTGTCAACGTGAATATGATTTTACTGCAAGATTTTTAATGCCCCCCCCCCACCCCCCACCCCCACATGGATGCTGTACTGGGGGCAGAGGCTTCTGGGCCCCCGAGAGACCGGATTCTCTCCCTGGGGGGGAGTTAGGGCCAAGGCGGGACCTATACCCACCCGCCCCCCCCACCCCCCGAGAATCGCCCTCACCTGGGAAACTGCTGCTTGAGTTGGTCCAGGACGTCCTGGGAGTTGAGGCCCGGAGCCTAGAAGGGTTGCGGGACGGGTCACCAACCCCACAGCCTCCCACAGCCCTGCCGTCAGGACGGGACCTCCTAACGCCCGAAGGTCACTTGCTTGCTCTCTGGTTCCTTAAGTACCCACGGAGGAGCTTGCCATCTTGCATCTTGGCCTCGAGTCCCAAATTTCCACTCTCCGGCCCTTCACAGAAGGAGTGGGCCCCCCTCCGGCCCCCACTGTTAGAAATGGTCAGATCTGGGAAGGAAGGGCTGAGGGAGGGGGAGGCTTTTGCTTGTAAACTATTAACCAAATAGTTGATGTAGTTACGTGTTTGATCACCTGGCTGATAAGAGGTTTAATTAAGAGCCTTGGCCCCTGTCAGGTGGGACGATGGGTTAGTATCCACAGCTTAAAGGCCTGGCCAGCGTCCCTGTCCCCTCCATCGGGAGCAGGAGAACTAGATGTGAGCACAGCCCCCAGGCTCTCCCCTCCCCCCAGGGGCTAATGCCACCCCGAGTTCCTCACCGTCCTCTGAGGGGGCCCCTGGGGGCTGGGACGGCCCCAGGAGGTCATCTTCCGGTCGTGTCTCAAAGATTTTAGCCAGAGACTCTAAAAGTAATAGAGATGTGAGATCCTGTGGCAGCGACAGGTCACCAGCCCCGGTCTCCCCTCCAGGACCCAGTCCTGGGCCCCCCATCCCCTCCCTGAGCCCCCCGCACCCACTGCCTTCCCCACCTCCTATGTTCATTCATCCAACACTCTAGTGCCTCCAGCTGCCCCGATTAACGGTGGGGACGCAGAGGCCTCACCCTATGAGGCGGGGGGGGGGGGGGGGGGGGATGAAGACGGGGCTGGACGCATGCGCTCCCTGCCAGGAGCAGTCAGGGCTGGGGGCCCCCAGAGAAGGACACCGCAGCTTAACTTTAAGTTTTGAGCCAATTTCCGAAAACGCGGGAGGACATCATTGGAAAGGGGTTTTGTAGGATGAGTAAGAGTTGGCAGGGTGGCTTAAGGAGGAAACAGACCTCTCCCCACCCCAATCACTCCTGCAGCGTGAAGCCCCTTCCTAACTTCCCTTCCGCTGCCTCGACGCCCCTCCAGCCTCCGCCCCAGCGCGGGGACCCCGGGCTCCTCCAGGAGGCCCGCCGGCTCTACCCACCGCCCCAAGACTGGAGGCCCCGGAGGAGGAGCAGCGAGGAGGCCGCGAGGGCCTGCCGAGTTCAAGCCCCGAGGAAACGCCTGCCCGCGACCCCCCTCCCGGAGGAGGGGGGGCTATTTGACCCGTCGGGCCCCGCCCACCCCGCCCCCGGCCCCGCCCCGCCCCACCTGCCCCGCGAAGCCGAGCAATGAGCGCGCGGCAGCGGCACGTGGGCCCGGGCTCCGCGGGCGGCCGCGGGCGGCGCCCGCCAATCGCGAGGCCTCTCGCCCACGTGGGCTGCGGCCGCCGTCGCTGATTGGCCGGCTCGCCCCGGCCGCCCGTCGGGCTGTCAATCAGCGCACGAGGCGCCCGCCGCTTAACCCTTGCGCTCCCGCTGCGGGGGGAAGGGCAGCGTGCGGAGCCCCGGGCGGGTTTGGGGTCCTGGCCGGGGCGAGGATCTTCGGAAGGGCAAAGGGCTTGGGGTCAGAGGGTGCAGCTTGGGGAGGGGCCGGGCGGCGTGTTGCTGCGTTGTTTGGGGAGAAGCCTGGGCATTTGTAGCCATGCCCCGGAGTGGCTTGTGGCTGGGGGTGGGGGCTGGGATTTGGTGGGGGGGCGGAATCTTACTCCTGTCCTTAGATGTGAGCTGTGACTTTTCCCTCAATGTCAAATAACGTGCAATGCAAAGGAAGCTTTAGGGCCCCTTTCTGCGGAACATTCAGCTCCCTTTTATGCTTCCTCTGAGCTGAGACCGGGGCTCCGCATTTCCTCAGTGAATTTTCCCGACTGACCCCTCCAAGCTCAGGGACGGAAGCTCTGAGACCCGAAAGCAGGAATTGCAAAGGCCTTGAGGCTGGTACCGTTTTTTCCGGGTTCAAGGCCACGGTGGGAAGGCGCCCGTGGGTGTCCTAGGCCTGGGATGATGTCAGATGAGGCGAGAATGTGGAGGGTTTCAAGAGTTCTGTTTTTGGCCCGTTTCAAATGCCTCCTCGAGACGTGAAGGGTCAGTCCAGAGTTTTGGAATGAGAGGCTGTGTTTTTGCCCACCCCAGGACCTTTGCACTGGCTGTTTCCTCCACTGCCTGGGACAGTCTCCCTCCTGACAGTCATCGGCTGGCTCCTTCACCTTCAGCAATGTGCTCAGAGGTCGCCACCTCAGTCAGGCCTTGATGTCCTTTTTAAAAATGCACCCCCCCCTTCTCTCTTTCTTATTTTTTCTCCAAATGTGGATTGGATTGGAGCTAATCTTGGAATCTCGGTGGCTATAAACTCTGCTATGTTCAAAATTTGTATAATGCTGAGAATTCTCCAGTTTACCCCTGTTCTGTGCATTTGTCATGGGGACAGGCACGCATGACATGAAGGGTTCTGTTCTTGGGGTGTGTAATCCCGGAGGTTATGACACAGACACGGAACAGGTTTTGTGGCTGGTCCAGGAGGAGAAAAAGTGGGAGCTGCCACGAAGGAGCTGCCAAAAAGGTTTTCACCCATGATCCCTCACCCGGCCCTTAATTGAAGGGTTTTTTAATTTATGGTTCAGCCTGCTCATTGCCTCTCTCTGGCCGCTGGGCTCTCCTCTGCCTTCCATCTGGGCCCAGCAGCTTATCCAAGGCTGTGTCGTCTCCTAGGGTATCCACCGGGTACCAGTGGCTGTTTAAATTAAAACGAATTAAAATTAAATAAAATTAAAAACTCAGTTCCTCAGATGGCGCACTGGCCACGTGTCAGTTGCTCAGCAGCCACACGCGTGGCTGGGGACGACCGCCTGCCCTGGGCAGGGCAGATCCAGAACATTCCTGTCACGGGAGAAAGTTGCACCGGACAGCACAGATCAGAGATTCTTAAAAAAGGAAAATTTTGGGTCCATGTAGAAATTGGAAGCGTTTTATAGCAGCGGTGCCGTGCTCACTGGTCGGGAGCCCCCGCCTGTGGGGTTGGAATCTTGGGTGCCCTCCAGGACGGGTGCTGACCCTGGCGTGCCCTGGCCTGGCCAGCAGGGGCACAGCCTCCTGGAGCCTGGGGAAGAGACGGGGGACACGGTAGATGGCAGAGGAGGAAGTGAAGATCTCCTGGCTTTGGAGTTGTTCGGGTTGGCCGGGAAATCCACAGTCTGGAGGAAACTTTGAGACAAGAGAGGTTTGCATGGCCAAAGCTTGAGACTCCCAGGGCTGGCCCTGGAGACCTCGGCCCCGGCCCCCCGGAGGCCCCAGGGTCACCTGGGTTGGGTGTGGACCGGGCAGAGGGCTCAAGAGAAAATCCTGGGGGCAGAGCGGGCTGTGGAGTGACAACAAGGAGGTGGTGACAGGCTTCAACCCTCCCCCCCTTTTCTCCTCCATCCCCAGAACCTCCCAGAGACCCACGTGGGCGAGAAACAATAGCCACGTGACCCAAGTGAGGGAGAAGCTGCAGAAAGCCGCCAGGAGAGGAGCCTGGTGTGGAGACCGTGGAAGAATGACCGAGGGGAGGAGGACGGGGACGCTGGCCGGGCTGGGGGATGCTCGAGGCCGGGATGGCCCAGCTGCCCTGGCTCCCAGACGCCACATGAACCACCTTGAGCTTAGACCTGGCCCTGGGGGGCAGGGAATTTATTGAATTATCCAGAACTGGTTGGGGTTTGCCTTCTGCCACCTGGTGGAAACAGGCTTCTGTGGGTTCCCGGGGCGGCTGTGACAGATGACCACACACCGGGGAGCTTAGAAGAGCAGAAATCTGTTCTCTCCCGTTCTGAAGGCCAGACGTCCGGACTCAAGGGTCAGTGGGGCCATGCTCCCTCCGGAGGCCCCAGGGGAGGGTTCTTCTGCCTCTCCCAGCACCTGGTGTGGCTGCCATCCTGGGCGCTCCTGGGCTGGGGGTGCTGCATCATGTCAGCGGCTGTGTCCATCTCCCCGTGGCCCTCTCCCCTGTGTGTGTCTGTGTCCAAACTTCCCTCTTCTTATAAGGACATCAGTCATTGGATTTAGGGCCACCCCACTCCAGTGTGACCGCATCTTTTCTTTTTTTCTTTTGAGGAAGATTAGCCCTGAGCTAACTGCTGCCAATCCTCTTTTTTTTTTTTTTTTTTTGCTGAGGGAGACTGGCTCTGAGCTCACATCCTTGCCCATCTTCCTCTACTTTATATGTGGGACGCCTGCCACAGCATGGCTTGCCAAGCGGTGCCATGTGTGCACCTGGGATCCGAACCGGCGAACCCGGGGCCACCAAGAATCGGAACGTGTGCACTTAACTGCTGCACCACCGGGCCGGCCCCAGTGTGACCTCATCTTAACTAATTACCTCCACAATGACCCTATTTCCAAATAAGATGACTTTCCAAGGTAGCGGGGGTCAGGACATCAATGTGTCTTTGGGGGGGACACAATTCTACCCTCTACAGGGCTCAAAAGATAAATTAAGTGACTAGAGCACTCGCTTAATCCTCCATGAATCCTGATAGTCCCCTTTTACAGAGGAGAAAACCGAGGCACAGAGAGGGTTACTGACCTACCCGGGGTCACACGGTTACTAGGCAGCTAAGCTAGGATTGGAAGCCAGGTCATCTCGCTCCGGGAGGTACCCTTATAACCCACACACCCTAAGGCGCGGATCTGAATTCGGTTCCCGCCACGGAACTGCCCACGTCGTGGCGTTAGGCCGGACCACCCCGTGGACCCAGGCTTGGAGGAAGATGCAAGACGTGGAAGATGCAGAAGTGGGTTTTGCATCTCCTGGGCCCAGCTTTCACTTCTAAAGGCGTCCAGATGTATTAGTCAGCTCCTGCTGAGGAACAGGCTGTCCCCCAAAGCTCAGCGGCTCGAAATGATACACGGTTGTCATCTCCTGCGGGTTCTGGTGCTGAGGAATTTGGGGGCGTCTTCGCCGGTCCCACGTTGGGTGGCTGCTGAGCAATGATCTACGTTTCAGCCATTCTTTTCCACCTGCCTTCCAGAACTCAACCTAAAACTCTCTTCTCCGCGAGGCTGCGCCCCTGTCTGCTGCTCTCCTGAGTGATGTTGTCGTTTCATCTGGTTCTTTCTCGTCTGCTCTCCACGCGTGGCCAGGGGACAGCTGAGGGATGAGACGCGTCCATCCTCGTGCATTTTTTCCTCATGTGCTTATTTTCCTCCGATGTCTCTTTCTCAGCCTGGGGTCCAAGGTGGCTTGGCCTCCATCCCCCCATCAGGGGCTGAGGTTGTCATTTGAGGCCCATCCAAGGCTGCCCAGGGCTTCCCAGCAAATTCCAAGGTGGCCAATGGTTAATTCCAACGGCGTCAGCCCAATGAAAGCGGTGGCTTTGTCTCGGGGAGCCCCCCTAGGTGTGGGGAGACTGCAGAAGGCCTTCCAGAGGGTCCCGGCTGTTTCCTGTACCGGGGGGTGGGTCGGGGACAACACATGACACAGGGGACCCCACAAATCTCTGAGCTGAATCTGTGGTCTCCGGCGCCCTCTCCTGGCGGAAAGTTCAATGCCAGGTTCATGGAGGTAAAGGTCACCCACTTTAGCACATGGTTCCACGATTTTTAGGAAATTTGCCCAAAGCCATCCCCACAATGAATTTTAGAAAACGTCCATCACCTCGGAAATGTCCCTCCTGTCCGTTTGGAATGGAATGGAATGTCCCTCCCATCCCTGGCTTTCCGTCTCCGACGGCATCTCCCTTTTCTAAAAATGTGATAGAAATGGACTCCTAACCGATGTGGTCTTTTGCGTCCGCCGTTCTTCACTGACATAATGTTTTTGAGGCTCGTCTGTGTTTTTTCGTGTATCAGCACTGCGTTCCTTTTTGTCGCCGATTAGTATTCCGTTGCAAGGATGGACCCCATTTCGCTGATCCGTTCCCCCACCGATGGGCATCTAGGTTGTTTCCATTTGGGGCGGGTCTTGAGTAAAGCTGTCGTGAGCATCCGCGTACAGATCTGTGGGCTGGAATTTGCCTTCACGTCTCTGTGTGCATCCCTGAGCGTCGCCTTGGTGGGTGTGCTGTGATCAGGGGTCTGGCTTTTTCAGAAGCTGCCGGGCTGTTTCCCAGAGTGGCTGCACCATCTTCCACTCTCACCAGCCGGGTAGGAGGCTCCCAGGGGCACCACATCCTCATGGTGGGAAAGCTTTTAAATTAGGGATTCGCGTGGCTGTAACTTCTTCCTTCTGAGATGGGGTCTCCCGGTGGCCGGGAGCCAGCTGGCCTTTATCAGGGGCCAGGCTGTCCCGCTCCTGGTCCGTTTGTGCCCATCCTCTGAGACTGGACGCTGGGATCACAGAGACAAATGGGTCTGGGTCCTGGTGGTGGCTGGGGACCCTGTCTCTTTAGTTGATCTCTCTGTTTCTCCATCTTTCTATCATCTGCCACCTATTGACACTTACAATGTCCCACCAAAGAAATACACTGGTGCATTGCTTCTAAACACAAAATAACACAATACAAATAAAATCCAAAGGGGCCGGCCCGGTGGCACAGCGGTTAAGTGCGCACGTTCTGCTTCTCGGCGGCCCGGGGTTTACCGGTTTGGATCCCGGGTGCAGACATGGCACTGCTTGGCAAGCCATGCTGTGGTAGGCGTCCCACATATAAAGTAGAGGAAGATGGGCATGATGTGAGCTCAGGGCCAGTCTTCCTCAGCAAAAAGAGGAGGATTGGCGGCAGTTAGCTCAGGGCCAATCTTCCTCAAAAAGAAGAAGAAGAAGAAGAAAACCCGAAGATTTCAAATGAAAAATGACTGGGTTCTCAGTGGGGCTCCTCGGAGTCACTCACGTGTTCCTTTTTCTTAGAATATTTACCATCATGTCGTAAAGTCAGTGGTTCTTAATCTTGTGTGTGTGTCAGAATCACCTGGGGGCCTCTTAAGAACACAGATCACTGGGCCCTCAACCCCAAGCGTTTCTGAGGCAGGAGGTCTGGGGTGGGGCCCAAGAATGTGCGTTTCCAGCGAGCTCCCAGGTGGTTCTGATGCACTGTGGCCATCACAGTCGAGAACCGTCCTGTCCATTGACTTGCAGTGGTGGCCACCGTCGATCCCACATGATGATGGAAGGTCTAGCTCATGACACCAACCGCTGTCTCCTCATCCGCCCTCCTATTTTTTTTTGTTTTTTGAGGAAGATTGGCCGTGAGCTAACATCTGCTGCCAATCCTCCTCTTTTTGCTGAGGAAGACTGGCCCTGAGCTCACATCCATGCCCATCTTCCTCTACTTTATATGTGGGACACCCACCTCAGCATGGCTTGACAAGTGGTGCCATGTCCACACCCAGGACCCGAACCCTTGAACCCCAGGCTGCTGAAGCGGAACGTGCCCATTTAACCGCTGCGCTACCGGGCCGGCCCCTTCAGATGGCTTTTGAAGGCCCAGAGGGTCTTTGCCGCCCCTCTGATTAGAGTCCCTTTGCTCCACCCACACAGGCCGCCCCACTGTTCTTCAAATGCTACCACAGAGCCTTTGCACAGGCCGTTCCCTCCATCTGGAACACTTTTCCTTGATATCATCGTGACTCACTCCCTCAAGGACCTCAGGTCTCAGCTCGAATGTCCCCTCCTCAGAGAGGCCTCCTGTGGCCCCCTCCCTGCGTAAAATGGCACCCCGACACCTGCCCCAGGCTCGCTCTCGTCCCCTTATCTGGTTTTGTCTTCGCAGCACTTGTCACCATTGAACAGCAATGTATTAACTTGGAAAGAGGAAGCGAGAAGCATCGGAAACCATTGCAGAAGCCGTTACAACGGCTGCTTCTCACCTGAGGCAGTCTCTGCCAGGGCGGCTGCGAAATGAGGGTGCGTCTCTGTCAACCGCGCCCCGACATTTGCCGGTGGGTCCTTGTCGTTCTGCTATGAGCGAGAGCCTTTCCTTCTCCCCTGTGAGTTTATTCATCTGTTTATCATCAGTGTGGACTCACAGATGCCCGAGCTGGCTTCTGAGCTTTTGGGACACGGCTCATTACGTTTCCACTGCCCCCTGGCTTCCTGGCACAACTAGATGGTCCAGGTTCTGCCCGTCCGCCTCCTGTCCCAGCCCTGGAACCAGCGAGCATCTTTGTGAACAGGGCAGATTTCCGAGCCCAAGCCGGGAGTTTCGGTTCAGTAGGCGTCCCAGCCAGGGGATTCCTAGGAAAATGTGTCCTTTTCAAAAGCTGCCGGTGGGATAGAGTGACGGCAGAACCAGGAGGGCGGTGGGTGTGATTATAAAAGGGTAAAGGATTTTTATAAAAATCCTTGTGGTGATGGAATCATTCTGTATCTTGCCTGGATACACAAACTGACCCAGGAGATCAAAATGGTATGGAACTTGGTACACACACATGCACGCGCGTGCACACACACACACGCACAAATGAGTCTAAGTGAAAGGAACATCTGAATTAAGGTGGATGGATTGTCTCAACGTCGAGACCCTGGTTATGACATCGTACTACAGTTTTGCAAAATGTGACCAGTGGGGGAAACTGGGCAAAACGTAGAAGGGATCTTTCTGTATTATTTCCTGCATGTGAATTTACAAGCGTCTCAATAAAAATGTCATTGCTTTGACTAAGTTAATTAAAGAGATGCACTAATAGAAACGTAAGAAACCAGTGTCACGATGGGAAGGCCAATAACATGAGAGGCTGTGAAGAGAAAATGCGACAATACGCTGGCGCAGCTTCCGAACGACGATCGTGTGGTGCTAAATGGATGAATTTCCTCGTCGCTGTCCAATCTGCTTTACAGAAATAAACGTGAGGATAAAATTTGGGATGAAAAACGAAAAGAAAACGTTTCTGGGTGATTCAGGGAAGCAGCTTTGTTTGGGATCTGTTTTCAATCACAAATAAGTCATTCTCAAATTCCTTCAAGGAGTCATCTTGCCGGTTATATTCTTGGAAAACACAGCAATAAAATCAGAGAAACAGGGAAAAAAAAGATGGAAGCACGTGTTTGCAAACAATTCAAATTGATCACTCATATTCGATCACCGGTTGGCTATCTATAAGCTTTGTAATACAAACTAGGAAACAATTTGTGGGTAACTTTTTATTTTGATGTAATTTCCAGTTTACAGAAAAGTTGCAAGAATAGGGCCAAGAACTCCCGAATAGACCCTTCTCCAGTTTCCCCATCGTTAATATTTTGTCCCGTTCACTTTATCATTCTCTCTGCGTATATGTGAATATGTATATGTAAATTATGCCTATTTCCCCCCTTAACGCTGAGAGTCAATTACATTCCAGGCCCCTTCGTCTCAAAATACTTCAGTGGGTATTTCCAAAGGACAGCAACCCAGGTGGTTTTGAGGGTGAGGGGGGCCCGCTGTGGTCATGCTTTTTCACCACTGAAAGAATGCTTTATATATTTCTGGAAACTACTTTGCCAGTATATGTCTCGCCAATATGTTCTCCTTGCTGTCGCTTGCTGTCTTGTTTTGTGACATTAAAAGAGCAAATCTGTAACATTTTAATGACCTCTGTGATCTTTTCTTTGTCCCTTTTTGTGTCCTCACTAAGAGATCTTCACCGAACCCAAGGTCACAAAGATTTTTCTCATCCGTTTTCTTCTAGATGTTTTAACTGTTATATTCCGGGCTATGATTCATTCTGAATTGATTTGCGTACGCTGCATTATGATGGAATTATTGATTCTGAATAGACAGACGGGAAGACCTGTGAGACTTTGCGATTCTCCCTCAATGAAACCTGTTCATTTCATGCAATTCCAACCCGCTCTCCCAGCACGTCCTGGCCTCCACCCACCACACACCTGAACTTCTCCAGGTGTCTGAGACAGCAGCTCACAGCCAGGTACCTGCCCACAGAGGCCCCAGCCCCTCCTCCGTCACCCTGTGCCACCCCTCCGGCACCAGGAGCATCCTGCCTGGAACCTGGAAAAGCCTGGGCCTGGGCCCCTAGAAGGGCAGGGTGGAGCCTTCCCTGTGTGCGATGGGAACTGAACAGCGGTGCTGGGCCTGGGGGAGGCAGCAGGAGCCCACAGCCACTCCGCTGTCCACATTATAGCTATGTATTATATTTATTATAAATGCTTTTTATTATTTTGTTTGTCTTTCCCCACAGGCCTCGAAGAAGGATGAGGGCAAGGATTTTTGTGTCCCTGCTGTCTTCCCCAGTGCAGAGAACAGAGTCTGGGATCCAGAAGATGCTTAATGAGCATTTACTGGAGGAATTCCGGGAAAGCGTGTAGTCAAGGCAAAAAACAAAAATAGTCACAGACGTGAAAATATGAGCTAGGTCGCCATCCAGTGGCCACGACAGGATGCTACAACGCATTTATTACTAAGAAAAGCCACATGTAGAGAAACGCATAACGTATGATCTCATTTCTGGAAGAAATAGATTCCAGCATTGGGAATATATTTTTATAGAAGTGTGTTGGCAGGAGGAAAGTGTTGGGGGGAAATAAGCATTTATTGCTCACGTGACCTTTGACGCTTACGGGGTAACCTGAGCGCTCAGGGCCTGCGCGCGAGGCCACGCCCCCTGGGCGGATCCAGTCTCAGCCACGCCCACAGCGCTGTTCCAGCGCCAGGCGCGCCGCTGGGTCCAATCGCGTTCAAGTGGGCGGGGACTAGCGCTTCTACGCTCAGCGATTGGAGGACGCAGCTCGCCCCTCCCATCCTTGAGGCTCTACCAATCCCAAACCCCGGACCTGCCGCGTCTTCCGTTCCCTGGCAGCCCCGGAAGCGGAAGCGCGGATCCGGGAGCTCGCAGCGGTGGCGGCGGCGGGTGGCAGCCGCCCGCAGCTCTCGAGGGCGGTTGTCTCTGTGTCCACCGCAGGGCAAGGCCCCGCCTCTGCTCAGCGGACAGGGCTGGGCAAGGGGAGGGTGGTTCCGGGGATAGGTCAAAGGGCAGGGCATAGTTCAAAGGGCAGGGGGCGCGGTTATTTAAAAGGCGAATGCCTTGCTCCAGCTCGGGCGGAGGCCGGTGGGACGGGGCTGGTCCTCGGTGGTCTTGGTTGGGGGTGCAGGGCGTTCTGGCCCGCTGGACCTTAGGGCCAGGGCCAGACCCAGACCCACTGAAGGATTTGGGGGAAGGCTGGGTGTAGGTGAAATGGAAATGCAGCCTGGTTTCCGTGGGCTCAGAGCAAAGCACGGCCACGTGCAAAGGGGTCACCGTCGGGTCTGGACGGCGGGCTGCACCCAGGTCCCGTTTCCTTGGGAAGCGCAGAGATAAGACAGATGGAGATTGTTGTGTCTGGAAACCCCTTATCTGAGCCCTGCACCTGGGTTGGAGAGGGAGCGAGTCTTCAGCTGTCCCAGGCAGGAGGGGGACGTGGACACCTGCCTGATCGACTTCCATCAGAGGGTGTGCTCTTAAGGGACAGAGTTTCCAGCGAGTTGGAAAGCAGGATCGGCTCCGAGAAAGGGGTTGTTTTGACATCTTAGAGCTGCCGAGCGCCCTTGGAGGAAACACTGTTTCCACTTCATTTTGCAGCCGGCTCTGTCCGGGTCTGTCCTCCCAGCCTGATGAAGGTCACGGCTCTGACTTATCTTCCCAGCTGACTTTGACTGTCTCGCTGGTATCCCGTGCTTTTCTGCTCAGCTGGGCGCCAGCCTTGGGTTCCCCGCCCCGGCCCCCAGCCGTCATCAGCCCTCGGGTGAGATTAGGCACATTACTAAGCCTCTAAGAACCTCAGTTTTGTAGGGGAGGAAGACATTTCCTCTTCCCAAATGTGGGTTCGTCTGGCTGGAGAACGAATTAAATTCACATGAGACAGAATAGCAAGAGAAAATTAAACAAAGATTTATGAGGAACCATGGCTCGGGGCCTTCCCGAAGGAAGAAAGGGCACCGAAGAAGTGGGGTGCACAGAGTGGTTATAAACCCCCAAACAGGGTGTTTCACATGTGATTGAAATGTCCCTCCCACAATAGTCACAAGATTGCCCTGTCGGCACAGCACTTGATGGACACAGCAGGTAGTGGTCTGCTGTCTCGGTGGGCGTAGCAGGAGGCAAGTCGATTGTCTGGAGCTGGGTGGTCACAGGTGAGCGCAGCAATCAGTTCCTTCCCTAAGGAAAGATGCTTAATCCTTAAAGAAATGCCAATGTTGGGAGGGGGAGGGAAGTCAGTTACAGGAGGTTACCAGAGAAGCACAATAAAATGGAGATTTAAGTCCTTGCCTTTGGTATTGATTAAGAGTTTCTAGAGAGAAGATCATCTCCATTCTTCTTCCTGGTACAGAGAGGGAGGCACCTGTACAGATAGAGATTTACCTTACAAATGTAAATGTGTCCTAACAAAGGGCAAGTTCCATTCCTCAGAGCCTCCTTCCCTGTCCCAGTTTATCAAAAGCAATCAGCCTCAAATAATCCTGATGCCAAAGAGACATATCTTGGGGTGGCCAATTCCAGTCCCCCACAGTTTCCACATGGGTAAAGGTGCATCTCACTACCTGCCTTTGGCAAGTGACAAGTGCGATCTAAAGTGCTGATTCATTGTGAATGTCGGCTGATCATCATATTAAAGTCTTGGGCAATTGAAGTGCAGGCGGCAGAATGACAGAGGTGATGGCTGTGGACTTTGGAGAAAAAGACTCCAGGATGGAATAAAGGAGCCGCGGTTGTTTTTGCTGCCATGCCTGATTTCGCAGAGTGAATTCTTGCAATTTTCAGTGTTACCTGCAAGCTGTGATTTTTGTGGTTTTTTTTCTTTTCTTTTCTTTTTTTGAGGAAGATTAGCCCTGAGCTAACTGCTGCCAATCCTTCTCTTTTTGTTGAGGAAGACTGGCCCTGAGCTCACATCCATGCCCATCTTCCTCTACTTTATATGTGGGACGCCTGCCACAGCATGGCTTGCCAAGTGGTGCCATGTCCGCACCCGGGATCCGAACCGGGGAACGCCGGGCAGCCGAGAAGCAGGACATGCAAACTTAACCTCTGTGCCACTGGGCCGGCCCCTGAGGCGTAAATGCTTTTCTGTTGACCGGAGGTCAGTTTCTCAGGAGAACAGGAACCGTGAGCAATGCCTTGTAACCACTGATCCCTAACTCCTGCCGTGTCGTTTTACAGCTGACCCTTTACCAGCGTTCCTGTCATGCTGATTAAGGATGAAGACAAAGATAGACTGACCCCAGGGGTCGGACCACCAGACCAGGTCTGCAGACCCTGTTTTTGGCCACCGGTCACTATGGGATTTGGAGTGACGCCAGCATCCTGGGGCTTCGGCCCTCCCCCTTGGGAACACCCCCCAGGACTCCTTCCTCGTGCTTCTCTGGCCTGCAGACCATAAGTGGGCGAAATAAACTCCACCTTCCCTCAAACCTGTGATGGTCACTGTTTTCTTCCAGTTCCGCAGCTCGGTGTCTCTTTACAGAGAGCTGGTTCATAAACGTACACCACCTGTCAGCCTTCAGCCGAACGGCAAGGTTAGCCCAGGAGAAGCGGAGAATTGCAATTTTGGGTACACAGATTTAGCTAGAAACACAAACAGTGGCCCGATGACAGAGGCAGACTCAGGGTTTTATGGGGGTGAAAAGGGAAGATGAGGTAAGTGATTTTAAAGGCGAGCATTGGTGCCGAGAAGCCACGCTGGGTTTCTGCTTCGCTGACTGCTCAGGCGAGGGGTCCGCAGGCAAAAGTGCATTTTACCAGTTCTTTCAAACAGGATATTCTCGGTCTTGCTGACTTCTTGGGATGCTGGCCGTTTGGCCCAGTTCAGAGGTTCAGACAACAGGACGTGCAAGGCAGTCCCTGAAATGGCTGCCCTGGTGTCGTTTTCACACATCTTACACCCCATTATGAAGGTTCAGGAAGCCGCCCATTGAGATGAAACAGCTGTAGGATTTATCTCTAGTTGAACCCCAAAGCAAGGTGTACTGCAATGTATATACCATGTTACCTTTTTGTGACAAAGTGTCAACCTTTAAAAATCGGAAACCAGGGGACCTTGCCAGGTGGCGCAGCGGTTAAGTGCACACGTTCTGCTTTGGCATCCTGGGTTTCACTGGGTTGGAGCCCGGGTGAGGACATGGCACCACTCGTCAAGCCATGCTGTGGTAGGCGTCCCACATATAAAGTAGAGGAAGATGGGCACGGATGTTAGCTCAGGGCCAGTCTTCCTCAGCAAAAAAAGAGGAGGATTGGCAGCAGACGTTAGCTCAGGGCCAATCTTCCTAAAAAAAAAAAGAAAATCAGAAACCAGTTCAAGAGAAACAACATTTATTTGGGATCAAAGAATCGCAATTTGGGGAGTATAGATTGAGGCAGACCCCCAAATAGTGTCTCTGTCACAGGAGACGGGCTCAGGGCTTTTATGGGAAAAAGGGAGGAAGACGAGGTGAGTTTTAGTGAAGACGAGTTCATTGGCGCTGGATGAGCACGGCTGGGTTTCTGCTTCATAGATTGGCCTGAGACTCGGTCACCAGCAAAGCCCATTCATCAGCCCCTACAGACACGGTATTCTCGTCCCTCCTGACTTCTCGGAACCGTGGTGGTTTGGGCCAGTTTGGAAGATGAAGAAAACAAGAGGAGGCCAGGCAGTTCCCCGGGAATGGCTCCTCAGGTGTCATCTTGCACAAAAGGGGAACAAGGCACATCATGTAGGTGAACTTGCTACTTTTTACGTGAGTGCCGACCAGCTGTGCAGGAAACTAAGGAGGTTGGTAAGTGGGGGTTCCGAGCCGAGAGAACACGGGGCTAGAGGACGCGCTCCGGGCAAGTGTCAGCTTTCTAAATTCCAGGCTGACTTTCTGAGTTGCAGCATTCATTAGTCATTCATGGAACGAAAAAAATACGAACCACATTTTTAAACAGTGTACGAATCAAAAATAATTTATTTTTAATTGGAAGTTAGTTTTCTACATAGGAAAGCATCCCAAAATGTGTTCCCCCTAATTTTTATTAACGTGAATAAAACCTGTCTGCCAACCATAGAAAATGTGTTTATAATTATGTTTATAATTAAAGCGGTCAGTGATGTTGGAGTTTCTCCTTTTACTCGATCTCGGATTGGAGGCTGTTTTCTGAAATGAACTGTCAGATGAAAGGCTCTGGGTGTTTTGGGTTAATTCACTCAGCGTATTGAGTTTTCAGGCCCAACCCACATTTATTTAAGCTTTTATTGCCTTCTCTTAAATCAGTTAAAATGGGGGTTCTCTTGCCTTGGGGATATCACAGACTTTGGTATTTCAGAATTTTCTAGAGCCTGTGAAGCCAGTCGTCAGCAGTGACTCCATTTTGTTCAAAATATGAAACCGTGCTGACCTGACTGACTTGCCAAAAGGGAATTACTTGCTGAAAAAGAACTTGCTGAAGGACTGTGCAAAAATATACTTTTTCTGGTAGGAGCCAGGCGTCCTCGAGTAAGCCAGTGAAGGGTAACGTAAATTGATGTCACCGGTGACAACCAATAACCACCGTATGGACGGGAGAGGGGATGTTTGACCTGAGCTCATGGGGCCACGCTGAGGCGGTGTCCCACACGCCACAACCAGAAGGACCCACAACTAAAATTGTGCAACTATGTACTGGGGGGCTTTGGGGAGAAAAAGGAAAAAAAAATAAAAGAAAAAAAGATTATGATAGTTAACAACCTTGTGAAATTACAGTTGTACATCATTATTAGTCATGTAGGTACACCACTTCACCCCTAGTGCCCTCCCCCCACCCCCCTTTCCCCTGGTAACCACCGATCAGTTCTCTTTGTCCGGATGTTAACTACCACCTATGAGTGGAGTCATACAGAGTTCATCTTTCTCTGTCTGGCTTATTTTACTCAACATAATACCCTCAAGGTCCATCCATGTTGTTGTGAATGGGATGACTTTGTCCTTTTTTATGGCTGAGTAGTATTCCATTGTATATACATACCACATCTTCTTTATCCAATCATCAGTTGCTGGGCACTTAGGTTGGTTCCATGACTTGTCTATTGTGAATAATGCTGCGATGAACATAGGGGTGCATGGGACTCTTGGGATTTCTGATTTCAGGTTCTTAGGATAGATACCCAGTAGTGGGATGGCTGGGTCATAAGGTATTTCTATTTTTAATTTTTTGAGGAATCTCCATACTGTTTTCCATAGTGGCTGCACCAGTTTGCATTCCCACCAACAGTGTATGAGGGTTCCTTTTTCTCCACAACCTCTCCAACATTTGTCGCTCTTGGTTTTGGATATGTTTGCCATTCTAACAGGTGTAAGGTGATATCTTGATAAGGAAATGCTTTGCATTTCCCTGATGATTAGCGATGATGAGCACCTTTTCATGTGTCTATTGGCCATCCATATATCTTCTTTGGAGAAATGTCTGTTCATGTCCCCTGCCCATTTTGTGATTGGGTTGTTTGATATTTTGTTGTTGAGCTGTGTGAGTTCTTTATATAGTGTGGAGATTAACCCTTTGCCGGATAAATAACTTGTAAATATTTTTTCCCAATTAGTGAGCTGTTTTTTTGTTTGAATCCTGTTTTCCGTTGCCTTGAAGAAGCTCTTTAGTCTGATGAAGTCCCATTTGTTTATTCTTTCTATTGTTTCCCTCATCTGAGGAGTTATGGTGTCCGAAAAGATTCTTTTGAAGCTGATGTCAAAGAGTGTACTGCCGATATTCTCTTCTAGAAGCCTTATTGTTTCAGGCCTGATCTTTAGGTCTTTGATCCATTTTGAGTTTGTTTTTGTGAATGGTGAAAAAGAATGGTTGATTTTCATTCTTTTACATGTGGCTGTCCAGTTTTCCCAGCACCATTTGTTGAAGAGACTTTCTTTTCTCCATTGTAGGCCCTCAGCTCCTTTGTCAAAGATTAGCTGTCCATAGATGTGTGGTTTTATCTCTGGGCTTTCAATTCTGTTCCATTGATCTGTGCACCTGTTTTTGTACCAGTACCATGCTGTTTTGATTACTGTAGCTTTGTAGTATGTTTTGAAGTCAGGGATTGTGATGCCTCCCGTTTTGTTCTTTTTTCTCAGGATTGCTTTAGCAATTCGGGGTCTTTTGTTGCCCCATATGAATTTTAGGATTCTTTGTTC
The DNA here is from genome assembly GCF_041296265.1 of Equus caballus. NCBI lineage: Eukaryota > Metazoa > Chordata > Mammalia > Perissodactyla > Equidae > Equus > Equus caballus. The sequence goes on along the minus strand of NC_091690.1, from coordinate 2,191,186 downwards.
TAATTCTGTAAAGAATGTCATTGGGATTCCGATTGGGACGGCGTTGAATCTGTAGATTGCTTTAGGTAGAACGGACATTTTAACTGTGTTTATTCTTCCAATCCATGTGCCTGGAATGTCTTTCCATCTCTTTATGTAAAGACGACTGGCTTTTAATGCGCAAGAGGACACTTTTCTGGCTGCTGCTGGAACCTGTGTTCCCCTAATTGCAATTCGAAGACCCCGGAGAAATGCGAGGTCATTAAGGAAATGGGTTTGTCCACACACACCACACACTGTCTCTACCCAGGTGGGTGATGTCACTTTTGAACTGGGCTTTGATGTTGTCGTGTTGATCTCCTTTCAAGAAATATGCTTCCTCCTATAGGTAAGAACTCTCTGGGGTCAGCCCCATGGTGTGGTGGTTAAGTTTGGCACGCTCCACTTCAGCAGCCTGGGTTCACAGGTTTGGATCTCGGGCACGGGTCTACACCGCTCATCAGCCATGCTGTGGCGATGACCCACATAAGAAATACAGGAAGAGTGGCACAGATGTTAGCTTAGGGCTCATCTCCCTCAACTAAAAAGAGAGGGAGATCGGCAACAGATGTTAGCTCAGACTGAATCTTCCTCAGCAAAAAAAAAAAAAAAAAAAGAAGAAGAACTTTTGCCTTAGAAATGGCCTGGGCAACCAATCACGTAGAACCAAGAAGTAGCAGTTGTTGTCAGCACCAATTGCAAACCTTGCCAAGCAACCTGTGTAATGTGGAGTCAGACAAAAGAGAGAGGACCCCTGAAAGAGAAAGGCAAAATGGACTCTGTGTGGCCAACTGGGACCTAAAGTCAAACAGAGTCAAGTGGCCATGCCAGGGCCGTGTGCAGTCACATAGTCTGTGCTCAGAAAACCACGGCTTGGACCTGGACCTGAGCGTTCCCTCCTGACGGACGGCCAGAAGCCGGAGGGAGGTGATTCTAGGACACCCGGATCTGTCGGGGAAACCAAGGAATCGGGCGGCTTTCAGATCACCCTGTGCGGTCAGTGGTTTCTGCCTTCATGAGCCCCGCCCTCCCGGAGCGGACTTTCCATTTGTTCTGAAGGCCGCGTCTCCCCAGTCTGGTTTGCAAAGGGTGTGAGCTGATAAGCCAACGGCAGACAATAGGCTGTCCTGGGGTGTGAGGGAGCCATGTGGTGTAAACCTGATTCGGCCTGACCCGGTTTTTCCAAAAGGGCCTGATGTCGCCGGTGAGCATGCATTGTGGATCTGCTTTAAGCGTTTGCTGTGTCCCAAAGACGAGAACAATGCCCTTAAGATAAAGAAAGATGCAGCCGCCCCTCGTTGGCATTTCCTTAAGGATAAGCATCTCTCCCAGGCTGGGAATGGCCTGCTGCGCCCACCCTGCTGTGTCCATCCAGACAGCAGACCTGCCGCCTGCTGTGTGAACAGCTGTGCTGTGCCGGCTCGGCGACCTCGTGACTTTTGTAAAAGGGACATTCCAATCACATGCGATGGGTGCTCTTTGTTCCAACACTGCGTATGACTGCTCTGCACATCCACTTTTTTGGTGCCCTTCCTTTTGTGGGGAAGGAGGGCCCCGGGCTAGGCTGGCCTTCAGATCTGGCTCATAATAAACTCACCCCAATTTTGATTTATAAGTTGGTTATGGATTATTTTCATCGACAGAGCAATAAAGTTTTCCTAACTAAATTCCTCTGTTCCAGAAGTTTCTATTGATGCGGGGTCGGTGAGCCGAGGAGTCGAAAGAAAGATTTCTTGGACTCTCAAGGTCTGGCAGTAGTGCTCTTTTATTTAGAGAATAGTGTGGAACAGCATGGGGACAGGACCCATGGGCAGTCAGAGCTGCTGCGTGGGGACAGGAGTCACGGGCAGGAGGAGCTGCGGATGCTGCTGCAAACGTGGGTTGAGGGTAGGGCTAAATTTAAGGCATGGGTATGTGAGTTGTCTCTTTACAAGACAAAGGAAAGAATATGTCAAAAAAAGTTGTTAAAATCAGTGCAGGTGGGGGTCTGGTTATTGGATGGTCTTATAACTTTTAGATAAGAATCAAACCAGATTAAGTAAATGGCAGAAGCCACCACCTTAAATATTATCTTCAGCTAGAGACAAAGGAGGATGTTGGTGGTGGGGGGAGTCAGCTACATGAGGTCACCAGACAAGCACAATAAACAAGACTTAAGTCCTTGCCGTCCCCATTAAGAGTTTCCAGAGATAAGGTCGTCCCCCCTTCCTCCTGGTGCAGAGAGGGAGACACCCCCACAGATGGAGACTTCCTTCACAAATGCAAATGTCTCTCATCAAAGGGCAAGCAAACTCCACTCCTCAGAGCCTCCTTCCCGTCTGCAGTTTTTAGCAGTAACCAGCCTAAAATAATCCTCATCATGTGGACAGTGATTCATCTCTTTGTGCCTTTACAAACCTGGCCCCCAGGGGGTACCGATACGTACCCTAGGCCAGAGGAGCCTAGGGGGGACCTTGGAGCGAATGGGGAAGGCTGACCTTTTTAATTTGGCTTTAAATTGGAAAGAATTGTGTATAAAGTCTGAACAACCTGCTTGATAGAGAAATGAGAGACTGGACGTGTTCAGCTCCGAAGAAAAGGGACACTAGCTCCTCCCGGCCTTTACCAAAAGGCGCCCTTAGGTGACTAAGGACCTCAGCGGGAGCGTCAGAGGATCAATCCTCATGACGTGCAGCAGTCCCATAGGGAACTCCACTCTCATTCACGGTAATTAATTACAGGCTCGTCCGGGGACGCACACACAAGGGCTGGTCATGCGCGCTCCGAGCTCCCACGGCGGGGTTAAACTGCCAGTGGGAGAAACTGAGGCACGTAAGAGAGTGTTTACGACCTTTCTATAGGGAGTAACACTCACAAGCAGCACACTTCTGACCCATTACAGTGTCCTTAGAAGTTGTTCGGACTTTATAACAAAATAAAAGAGAAGTGGGAAATTGAGCTTCTAAAACAGCCTGGTCAGTTCCTGAATGGGCAGCCTTTCCTCCGGACTCCGGTTGGCTTTATGCTGTGATTGCAATTGCTTAACAAAGGGGGATCCCAAGCCAGATTGCTAAGACCAAATGAAAGAGAGAAAGAGGAAAAAACTGGGAAAACAAGTTTTTCCACCGTGGTCTGCTATGAGCACACCTAACTCAGAAATCTAAGGAAAGTCTTTGTCGTACGTGTCTGTGTGTGTCTATATGCACGTTACAAATGTGCGGCATTTTACCTCCGGGTGGTACAATTTCTAAAGAGCTCTATTCCCTTCACTGAAAGTAAGCACTTACAAAAAGTTTTTCTAACTAGAACTAATCCAAACGTCTTTTAAGTTAACATGATATAAATTAATCTTTGGTAACTGAAAGCTTATTTAAATTTGTTGGTTTGATTGAAAAGACATGTCCTCCAGAGTTAGCCCTGGGTATGATGCAAGCATGCGGCCTGGGTTTACTAGTTAGGGGGAAAAAAGCAAAAAAAAAGCTCATGTTATCCCTGTTACAAATTTGTCAGCATAATAACTTAGAATGGTAGCTAATTTTGCCTAATGTCTCGTGAAGTTTTGAGGGCAATCTAAACATCACTGCTGGGAACAAATGATTTAGATATAAATAAAATAAGAGTTTATAGACAAACTTTTCACAATAATTATAGTTTATGGCATGTGTATTGAAAATAACTGTCAAAATCTCTTTGATAACTTGAAATTTTGAAGTTTTGCTAGGTTAATTTAAATGATGAAGATTCCTTAAGTACCCAGATGATCTCTAAAGAAGATAGAGTATTGGACATTAATTATTAAATGTAAGTTTATCCACTTTTGGTTTCTTATTGCAGAAAAGCTAAAAGAGTTTGGTTTTTTTACTGTAAAGTGGCATGTTTCTAGAAATTATGAAGAGTGTTTAGAATGCTGAGATAAAAGACAGCTTACAATTGCCTACCTTTTTAGTGTTTACTAGGGTCTGTTAAAGGGCAAAGAGTTCTAATACGTGTGATTAAAGCTACCAGAAATTAATAAGGAAAACATATTTGTATTTGAGGAAAGTAAGGTGTAAGTTTTCAGTAAAGGAGGTATAAAGAACGGACATGTTTTGTTTGGTTGGTTAAGAAAAATAAAATTTGTCCTAAAGTATTTGCAGGGAAAAAGAAAGGCAGGGGACATATTCTGAATGTAAAAGAAAGTTCTGGAAGGTTTGTGAAAGAGAAATTCTGAAAAGAGTTTTACACATGGTCAAGCTGGCTAAGATTGAAATGAATCTAATTAACTAAATGGGTTTTAGGATGAAAAAGTAAACTGGTACCAAAGTTAGAATTTTACTTTCTCTCTTAAAAGGATCATTTTCTTAAATTCTTAGTCTGCTCGTGATAAGGAGGTTATAAAAGGTTTTTCCATGATGTAATGTATCCAGAATTTGAAATATGATGTACATCCAAAAAAAAAAAAATTAAAAAAAAAAAAAGGTTTTTCCTTCTAAGTTTACCCAAAGGACAGAAGATCGATGTTTTGGTAAGATAATTTCCTATGTACAAAAAGACAGAGGTTTCTCTATTAAGGTTTTTGCCATTTCTGTTGTCACTTTGGTTAAATATTATTCAAAGCATTGTTTCAGTGACCCTGGTTTCACCATGACAAGATCAGCAACCCCTTGATCTTGTTTCAATAAGTGTTTTAAGACCTTTTGATATTTTTGACAAGCTTCTCCCTCAAAAAAAAAAAATTCAAGTCCTGAATAAAGGCTTTCCTTTGACCCGGAGGAAGGAAGAGAATTTCTCTGAGGATTTTCAGAGGGCCCCTGGGACTTCTCAGAGAAATTTGCTCTCTCTTCCTGTGAAGGACAGATACTCATTAGGCTTGTTTGGTGCTAAATTGCATGAGAAGCATTGTCAAGCAAGTGATGACAAACCTTAGGTTCCATTGTGCAGGTAAATATTACTCACTATTTTAACCCTGCTACGTTGCTTCCAACATCACAAGGGGAGAAGACCATGCCTGCATTCTATTGTTTAATTTGGTTTACAGATGGGTCTTACTTAAACCATAAGCAAGGATGTTATCAAGCTGGAGATGCTGTCCAGCCTTGAATGCCTGCTACTTTCTGTTAACTCTGCTAACCCAGTAAAAAGATTTCCTCGCATAAGCTCAGGAAATTGCTACGGAAGAAAAATGAAATAAAATAAATATATATTGGTTGCGTCAACGAAAATAACCCATAACCCATCTATAAATGAAAATTTGGGAGAGTTTATTCTGAGCTAAAATGTGAGAACCATGGCCCAGGGTCTTTCCACCCAAAGGAAGAAAGGGCACTGAAGAAGTGGGGTGCACAGAGTGGCTATACACCCCCAAACAGGATGTTTCACATATGATTGAAACGTCCCTTTTACAATAGTCACGAGGCTGCTCTGTGGGTACAGCGCTTGATGGAAACAGCAGATAGGCCTGCTGTCTCAGTGCACACAGCAGGGTGGCAGGTCTGTTGCCTCGAGCTGGGCGGTCACAGGTGAGCGGCTGCAATCAGTTTCCAGCCTAAGGAAAGATGCTTAATCTTTAAGGAGATGCCCGAGTTGGGAGGGGGAGTTGCACCTTTATCTTAAGGCCATTTCTTCTGGCCATAGTAAACGTTTTAAAGCAGATATGCAATGCGTGCTCAATGGCCACACTCAGGCCCTTTTGGAAAAAACAAAGTCAGGCCGAATTAGGTTTATACCAAATGGCTTCCTCATATACTCCAATATATCCTTCTTTTTTTTTTTTCTGTGACAGCCAGCTAATGGGAGGCCACCACCTTAGGCTTAGGCTTCCCTCCCATGGGTGTGGTGACCGCAGGTCTGGGTTGGCCTCTGCCCTAGCCTTCCCTGCACCCAGCCTGGCCAGACCCGCCCTCTGAAGCCCAGGGGGAAGCCTGCACCTGTGGGGGACAGGCAGGCCCCCCTGTGCACAGGCTCCAGATCCACTCCACGTGCCTTTCTGGGTACTGGTTCCTGCGGGTGGGGACAGTCAAGCCTGTCTGGCTTGAAGCCAAGCCCTGAGCCCCAAGGCTGGGCCACCCAACTGCAGCGCCAGGACCCGGGTCCCCATGAGCTCCCTGTCCCGCTCCCTGCGGCTGCTCCCCAGAGGCGGGTGCCTGGCCTAGGAGGGGTCAGGCAGGAATGCCACTGAGGCCACTTTAAGCACTAAGAGCCCGTGATTCTGAGGCGTGCCTCTCTCTGATGTTATCACGTCTACACACTTTCCGGTACTCTGGTTTCCATCAGCCTCAGCCAGGGTCCCTGGTAAGACCCTTGTAGGACATAATTTCAGCGGGCTGTTAATCCCCTCCCCACACCCTGCTCGCCACCATGCATTTTCAAGTATTTATGGCTGGGACCCAAGATTCTCCCAGCTGCCTGGAGGGGAGCAACGGGCCCAAAGTCACAGACCACGGGGCCTGGCCCCCATCGCCCCCCACCCACAGGCGGCTGCCCATGGAGCACCTGCATCCTTCCTGGTTTCCTGCCACACAATCTCTGGAGCAATGAGTCCTGGCAGCTCATCACACCTCTGCACCCTGCAGCGACCAGCAGACCCCTGGCTGACACCACAAAGGGGGATAAATGTGCCCCCTCCTAACCCAGTCTCCAGGGCCCAGCCCTCGCCAGGAAGCCCGGACAAAGCAGGACCCTTCTGCCACATCCAGCGACGCCTCAGTCCCCTCCAACAGCAGTCACGGCCAAGGACTGTCCATGGATCATGGCCTGGGCAAGGTGCTGGGCACAAGAGCTGGAAGATGCCTCGTGAGCAAGGCCACCTAAGGCCAGGCCATCTGGCAAACAGGCCAGCTGGTTTGCCAGCAACCGTGCTTCAGGAGATGGCCGCGGGGCTGGCCAGATCTCAGACGGGCCACTTAGCGCTGCGTGGCCGTGGGCAAGATGCTTCAACCCGCGAGGACTCTTAGCTCCTGCCTCCAAGGCAGAGGTGGTTAGAGTAGCCACCCAGCCACCTGGGCTGTCCGCACACAGTAGGCCCTCTCCCAGCTGCAAAACAGGTGCCACACTCAGATGCCACTTCAGCCCACGACCTCTAGACCCCTCTGGGCTTCCCTCAGGGGGTCGTGGTCTCCTGTCCCCAAGATGGAGGGCAGAGGCAAAACCCAAGGGGCACACAAACAACCAGTGGCCTGGTTTCAGGAGACACCGCAATACGGGTTCCCCTAGGCTGTCTCCTTGTGTGTGGCAAGGGACAACACCACTATCTGGCTTTGGAAATTATAAACCTCCACCCAATGACAGCAGCAGAATCACCCACATACTTCCAGGAAAACAAACTCCAAACGTGTGGGAACTCCTGACAGCTCTGAGAGGACCCATCCTGTCGAGAGCAGCAGAGAAGATGCCCAGTTCGAAGGGCAGGAAAAGCCCCACTGGTCTTAGGGATTCCCGAGGTGGGCAGCCCTGTTAGCGGTTCTGTGTTGCACGAGGTTATCAGCATCTGAAAATGTCATGCTGGGTGTCTGTTTCAGGACAGAGCCCGAGCACAGCAGACAGTTCACAGTGTGAGCGGCAGGCTGCAGGTTCATGCCTGCCCAGCATAGGCAGCTGTCCCCTCTCCTGGGTCCCATTGCTGTGGACTGAGTTGGGTCCCCCCAAATTCATAGACTGAAGCCCTAACTCCCATGGTATTTGGAGGGGGGCGTTTGGGAGGTGATTAGGTTTAGATGAGGCCACGAGGGCAGTGCCTCGTCTTGGGATCAGCGCCCTTAGGAGAAGAGACACCAGAGAGCACTCTTTCCACCAAGTGAGGACACAGTGAGGAGGCAGCCGCCTGCAAGCCAGGAGGAAAGAGCCCTCACCAGCAACAAATCAGCTGGCACCTTGATCTTGGACTTCCAGCCTCCAGAACTGGGAGAAAACAGTCTGTTGTTTACACTGCCTAGTCTGTCATACTACGCTATGGCGGCAGAGTAGACTGAGACACCCATCCTCTCCCACTCACCCCTCTCAAAGTTGCCTCTCAGACCCCAGCCTGGCTTCCTAGTGCTGACCAAGAACTGACCGGCACTGAAAAGAGTTCCCAGAAAAATCCTTACCTCCCAACCAACCCACAGGGCCTGCTCGGAAAGCCAAGGGTCCCAAACTGGACACATCAGCCAGCTGCAGAAGGAAATGACCGCCTGTGGGGCAGCAGGGTGGGGCCAAATCCCTGACATCCCCTGCATGCCCACTTCTGAAGCCTGGGTACCCTTGACCACGGAAACCCCCCCGGGTCTGGCAGGACCTGCTTCATGGAGCTGCGGCTAAGTCTGGGATCAGATGCCAACTTGCATCTGAGCTGGAGCCCCTAAAGGCTCCTTGTCCATCACACCTGGTTGACCCTCCTGGAACCTGGATGCTGCCTGGTGCTGGGTCCCCACACTGACCACCACTGCAGGGTGCAGGCCTGCACACCCACCCTGCCGGGCCCTCTCCTGGCAGTTTGGCCTGGCAGCCTCAGACCACAGCGTCATGGCTGTTGTGCAAGGCTGGCCGCGGCCTCAGGGTCAAGGCTCTCTCCTAGTCACACCACCAGGGGGGCAGCAGCAGCAAAAGGGACAGACACGGAGAGAGCCAAGCCTACAAAGAGGCGCACTGGGCGGGCGGCCTGCACATCCGCCTCTCCGGGACGCCGAAAGCCGGGAGGACTCCACCTGGAAACCGCGGCCCTCCGAATGAGGCTGTGGGACCCCACACGGCCGCGGAGACTGCCACGCGGAGTGCCCAGCTGTTTCTGGGATGCTGACGCCAAGGCAGCCGCGACTCCCTTCCCGGGACGGTCTTGACAGACGGTGTGCGCACTTTGCAGCAGTCAGTGACATCTCAGCAAAGCTGCTCCGCGGGAACAGGGAAGGAGGGACAGGCCTCCCCAGTGTGGCCGGCACACGGCGGGGGGACCTCGGCGCCTCTGTCCATATGGCAACCCTCCTCCGCCAGCCCGAGGGGCCCGGGCTCTCCCCCGACCCTGCCACTGCCACCTGGGGAGGTGGGGACCCGCGCCTCACCCCGGGCCCCGGGCCCGAACCCCACGCCGACCTCGAGCCCCGGCCCCGGCCCGCTCCACTCGAGCCCTCCAGCCTTCGCGACCCTCGCCGTCCGCCCCAGCCCGGCGCGCCCTCCTCGGAGGCCAGGGCTGACCCTTCTGGCCGAGGCCCAACGCTGGGACCTGGCGGGGCCGACCTGCAGCCGGGGTGGGGGTTGGGGGGCCCGGCCCCGCCCACGACCTGACCCGGCCCGCCCCCCGGGGCCCCGCGCGCGCCGCCCCCCGCCCCAGGCCCGCACCGCATGGCACACCCAGGGTGGGGGCGCTCCTCAGCCGGCCTCCAGGCGGCTCGTCGCCCCATCAGACAGGGCGGGCCCGGCTCCAATATATCCTATGGCTTGTCATTTCTATTTGTCATTTCTCCCTTTTGATCTCTAATCTTTCGATAGAAAGCATGGATGATCAAAATATTGTCCCTCGGCGCCAGGGTGGTTGCTGCCTGCCCTGGGTCCATCGTGTCCCTCGGTGCTAGGCTTTCATCTCATTTATTTGCCCAATCGTCCAGGTCCGGAGGGAAATAGAGGATAAGCATAGAGGTATATGTATTAACAGAGGAAGCATCTCATAGGTCATGTAATTTCCAATTAATTTTAGATTGTTGCACAGACATTGTGTATGTGCTTCTCTATGACTCTTCACGTTTACGTTGCATATGATCATAGAACAAGTACAGTAAGAATGATAAGACTTCAACATATTTGAAAACAGTTTAAAATGAGTTCTGGGGCTGGCCCCGTGGCCGCGTGGTTAAGTTCGCGCGCTCCGCTGCAGGCGGCCCAGGGTTTTGTTGGTTCGAATCCTGGGTGCGGACATGGCACTGCTCATCAAACCACGCTGAGGCGGCGTCCCACATGCCACAACTAGAAGGGCCCACAATGAAGGATATACAACTATGTACTGGGGGGCTTTGGGGAGAAAAAGGAAAAAAATAAAATCTTTAAAAAAATAAAAATAAAATGAGTTCTTACGCATAGTTTTTATCAGAAAACGCAATTTGTCCAGGGTTATAAGATAGGCCAACCATCTGGAGGCACCAAGCAACCATTACTGTAGTTTGTATGCTATTTTTACAGCACTGATTAAAGAAAACAACAATTAGTTTGAATAGTATGACTAGCACAAGAATTCCAAGAAGTAATAGAAATAGGAATTGCAATCCAGATCGAAAAAGGGAACCGATACTGAAAGGGAGCCAACCAAACAAATCAAACTGGGTGTCGGATCGCATAAGGCATCCACCTGCTTCTTCGTGTGCTTTAGCAGAGATGACACGTTGGAAGACTCATCAGGTATAAAAGCACAGCATCCAGTCTGAATGGCTGTATATGTACCACCTTGGGATGCAGTAACAATATTTAAAGCCATTCTGTTTGGAAGGACAGCCCTTCGCATTAAAGACATTTCAGTATTTGAATAAGACTATTCCTGCTTGACTATCATTAAGGGCTTCTTGAGTAAATTTAGTCAGATCTTCCATATGTAATAATGACATCTTTTAGCCCCAAAGAAGCAGCAAATATAGCTGCAAATACAGCCATAGCAGTGGAACACTGAACAAGCCCATCCGGCCTTAAAGAGAGGGAGGTTGGCAACAGGTTTTAACGCAGCCTGACTCCTTCCCTGTGTTTAAAGGAAACTCAGGGTGCAGTGTCTTAGCCATCCAGGCAGTAGCCAAGGCGAGAGATTTGTTCCACATGACCACTGAGTTCCGTTAGGACTCACTCCATAAATGCCTGGCCTTCAAGTTCAGTCTGTTCCAAATTAGTCACTGTAAGTATGATAGCATTCCAAACAAATTGTAAATAGGTACGCAACTTAGGCACAACAAATGTTTAAATGAGGAGATAGAAGGTTGGAATACAGGCCTGGTCCAGAGCGTTGGGACAGCTGTCTACAGCAGATGCCGTCTTCTTCTCCTCCTGGTGTGGTCCTTTCCAACTGGCCTGCAAAGAGTCTTTTATTTGCTGTCTCTTTCAATAAACAAATTCTCCAGGTTATGGTCCAAGATCCTTAAGTTCTGGGAGCTCTGTGAAAGAATCAGCTACCAGTCTTTCAATTCTGTTCAGCACAATAAGACCACGACAACAATGTAATATACCCCTTAAGCAAAGCTGGTTCATATATTTCTTCATCTAATTGCACAGGCTGTTTTATTATTTCAAAAGGAGACAGCCGATGTTTACAAAAAGTGTAGATCTAAGATTAAGGAGCACGAGCACAAGAGCTTTTGGCCATCAGAGAGTAAAGGCTTAGGAAAGCTTTGCCAGCTAAGTTTTGGTTGTGCCGTTAGTTGTTTGACCAATCCTGAGGATCGAGGATGGTAAGCACAGTGGAAATGCTGCAATATATGCCAAACGTTACAAATAGATTCAATTATTTATCCGGTGAAATGAGTTTCCCAGTCACTGTGTAACTTGGGAGGAATTCCTCAAACAGCAATTATCCTTTTCAATAATAATTTATTGAAAGCCATCGCTCTTCTTCCAGGAAAAGCCTCAAAACAATGATCATTATAAGATATATTTATCCTTGAGATGGTGGCATTTGGACAAAGTCCAATTGTCATACCTCAAAAGGTCCCTAAGGAAGGGAAAGTGGCCTTGTGACTCATGAAGTGGCTTCTCTGGATTTGGGCACATAGCACAAGTAGAGGCCATATGAGCCACTGGGAGAAAGTTTCCAAAAGTATTGTTTTTCCCTTTTGTTGCAACTATATATATTTTAATTTGTTTTATTTTTCTTCCATAGCAATTTTCTGAGCCTATAGAAGGAAATCTTTTACTGGGTTAGTGTAGTTAATAGAAAGTGATGCGGGGTCGGTGAGCCCAGGAGTCGAAAGAAAGTTTCTTGGACTCTCAAGATCTGGCAGTAGTGCTCTTTTATTTAGAGAATAGTGTGGAATAGCATGGGGACAGGACCCATGGGCAGTCAGAGCTCCTGCTGCTGCCCTGAGTTGAGGGTTAAGGCTAATTTTATAAGGCATGGGTATGTGACTTATTTTTACTGGAAAGAGAAAAGATGATGTAAAAAGTCATTAAATGATTTCAGTGCAGATGGGGTCTGGTTATTGTGCAGTCATATAACTTTAGACACGAATCTGGTCACATAGATTGGCTTGTAGGTGAGGATGCCCTGGGCTTCTCTCCCTGGGGCGGTCCTAATTCATACCATAAAAAAAGTCCATTGGGTCATATAGTTTGGCATGTAGGCCAGGTCACCTTGGGCTTCTCTAGCTGGGGCAGCCTTAATCCACATCATCAACCCCCCCTGAACCCATTTGGCCCCGAAATCTTTTGGGGATATGGACCATGGTCACTCTTCTGTAACTACTTCTGGCTGTACGAGGTCGCAGAGCTGTCCCTAAATGGGGCCATAGGTATAGGTAGGAGGTTCAGCGGACCGGAAGGCTGTGCCCGTGGAGTCCAAGGCTGACAAGGCATCCAGAGCCTCTGGAGACGAGAGAATCATTTGACGAGAGGTGGTCCAGGAGGTGAGACTTTGTTGACATGCGGAAGACAAACAATGAAATAGACAACAAATTATAATAAGAAATACGAGCAAGATGATTAACCCAATGACTAAGGTTTTGATAGTAGTCCAGAAACTTGGTCCTGACCAGGAGTTCAACCAATCGTTTAGAGACAGGGTAGGGTCAGACATGGATTTAATTTGGTGGCTCATATCAGATAGGAAGCCTGAGATATTTTGATGGTAGTCAGGAATATAAACACAACATTCAGTTTTTATAATGGCACAAGTGCCCCCCTGTGCTGCTGTCAAGACCTCCAGTGCCATTCTGTTTTGGAGGACTGCCTTACGCATTTGGGACACTTCTAAATCGAGCAGCAAAAGGCTATGTTGCGTATCATTTAATGTCTTCATAGGGCAGCAGCAGGAGCTCTGACTGCCCATGGGTCCTGTCCCCATGCTATTCCACACTATTCTCTAAATAAAAGAGCACTACTGCCAGATCTTAAGAGTCTAAGAAATCTTTCTTTCGACTCCTCGGCTCACCGACCCCACATCAGAAAGTAGCAGGCATTCAAGGCTGGACAGCATCTCCAGCTTGATAACATCCTTGCTTATGGTTTAAGTAAGACCCATCTGTAAACCAAATTAAACAATAGAATGCAGGCGTGGTCTTCTCCCCTTGTGATGTTGGAAGCAACGTAGCAGGGTTAAAATAGTGAGTAATATTTACCTGCACAATAGAACCTAAGGTTTGTCATCACTTACTTGACAATGCTTCTCATGCAATTTAGCACCAAACGAGCCTAATGAGTATCCCTCCTTCATAGGAAGAGAGAGCAAATTTCTCTGAGAAGTCCCAGGGGCCCTCTGAGAATCCTCAGAGAAATTCTCTTCCTTCCTCCAAAGTCAAAGGAAAGCCTTTATTCAGGACTTGAATTTTTTTTTTGAGGGAGAAGCTTGTCAAAAATATCAAAAGGTTTTAAAACACTTATTGAAACAAGATCAAGGGGTTGCTGATCTTGTCACGGTGAAACAAGGGTCACTGAAACAATGTTTTGAATAATATTTAACCAAAGTGACAACAGAAACGGCAAAAACCTTAATAGAGACCTCTGTCTTTTTGCACATAGGAAATTATCTTACCAAAACATCGATCTTCTGTCCTTTAGGTAAACTTAGAAGGAAAAACCTTTTATAACCTCCTTATCAAGAGCAGACTAAGAATTTAAGAAAATTATCCTTTTAAGAGAGAAAGTGAAATTCTAACTTTGGTACCAGTTTACTTTTTCATCCTAAAACCCATTTACTTAATTAGATTCATTTCAATCTTAGCCAGCTTGACCATGCGTAAAACTCTTTTCAGAATTTCTCTTTCACAAAGCTTCTAGAACTTTCTTTTACATTCAGAATTTGTCCCCTGCCTTTCTTTTTCCCTGATAGAACTTTAGGACAAATTTTATTTTTCTTAACCAACCAAACAAAATATGTCCATTCTTTGTAGCTTCTTTACTGAAAACTTACACCTTACTTTCCTGGAATACAAATATGTTTTCCTTATTAATTTCTGGTAGCTTTAATCACACATATTAGAACTCTTTAACCTGACAAATAGAAACGGCGAGCAATAGCATATATTGGAGTCTATGAGGAAGCCATTCGGTGGAAAACTAATTCTGCCTGACTTGTTTTTCCAAAAGGGCTTGACATGGCCGTTGAGCACGCATGGTATTTCTGCTTAAATATTTGCTGTGTCCCAAAGCCAAGAACAAAGGCCCTTAAGACAAAGGTGCAACGTCCCCCCACATTGGCATTTCCTTAAGGATAAGCATCTTTCCTCGGGCTAGGAACACAGGTGTGCTCACCTGTGACCACCCAGCTGGAGACAGCAGACCTGCCACCTGCTGTGCCCACAGAGCAGTCTCGTGACTGTTGCAAAAGGGACATTTCAATCCTATGTGAAACATGCTCTCTGGGGGTACATAACCACTCTGTGCACCCCACTTCTTTGGTGCCCTTTCTTCCTTTGGGAAGAAAGGCCCTGGGTCACGGTCCTCACATTGTGGCTCAGAATAAACTCACCCAAATTTTCATCTATAGATTGGTTACGGATTATTTTCGTGGACAGGTTTCTACCTGAATCCGTGTCTCCCGAGTTATAATTCTAATTGCCCAAGTACCTGCTGTTTGAATTATAGTGAATTTTTCCTTTCTATGTTCCCGAGACCAGACACACACAAACGGATCTAAAGAACGTTTCCTGGCAGTAAACGCACACGTGAGGATTCTAACGTCCCCGACGGTGGCGGGGCCGGGACAGTCCTGCGCGCAGGCTGGGCCCGCGGGTCCCCCTTCCCACGGGGCAGAGGACCCGGAGCCCCCGGTGTGACCTCAGGCCCCCACGTGGAGGCGGGGAGGATGGGCGGGGCCTACGGTGTTAAAGGTCGTCTGTCAAAACCGACCCGGACACTGTCCTGCTCAGGTCATTGTCTGTGTTCTTAAAGGGCACAGACGAACGGTGACTTCCCCAGGAGCCGACTCCTGACCCCGGACGTCACCAGACCGACCCACCCCCGTTTGTCCAGTTTTAGCTCCAGACGCCGCGCGCCGGCTGCGGAAACTGAGTCAGGACTTCCGAGTCCAGGAGGAGGAGGGGCCTCCCTGCCCGAGGTGGAGGGTCTCGGGAAACCGGCCAATAAGGAGCCGAGGCTGTGGGACGGCCCAAAGCACCGTCCAATCAGGGCGCGGGCTGCCGGAGCTCCGTCCAATCAGGCCCGGGGGCGGGCGCGCTCGTATCCGCGTGGACGTCGCTCTCGTCCGGCCGCGTCCCCGCCCACACCTGCCCCGCGCGGCCCCAGGTGTCCCGTCCCGTCGCTGTCCCCTGCCGGGGCCGCGGGGAGGACGCGCGGAGGGTCCGGAGCAGGCGGAGATGGTGAGTGCGCGGGCCGGGCCGGGACCCGGAGCGGCTGGTTCAAACCGGCGGGAACCGGCTGGAAGCGGCCGCGGGCCCGGGTCTCCCTGCGCCCCCCGGGGTCCCCCGAGTCCCCGCCCTCGGCCGCGGGGTGGGTCCCGGCGTCCCGTCCCGGCTCCGCATGGGCGTCCCGGTCCCACCCGAGTCCTTGGACGGGCGGGGTCCGAGGGGACGGGACGACCCCGGCCGGCGGTCAGGGCTGGGGCGGTGGGGCGGTGGGGCGGTGGGGCGGCCGCGGGGTGGGCCCGCCCTGACCTGACGCTGAGCCCCGTCCGGAGTGGGGGCCGCAGACTCTGATCCGAAGACGGTGGGACGGGGCCGAGGGCGCCTCTCAGGTCCTCCAGCCCCGAACCCCCCAGCAAAGGGCTTTCCTCTGCCGGGCAGGAGGGGAGCAGGCAGGCGGGCGGCATCGCGCGTGGGGTCGGTGGAGCCGAGTGTGCTGCGCGCTGAGTGAGTCGGTGAAGGTCACACGTGGGGCGGGCTCCCGGGGGTCCCTGCTGGTGAGAGGGTCCGTGAAAGGAGCGTCTATACGGGGCGGAGCGGGAGCTCGGAGCGGCTCCTCTTTGCTGAGGAGGAGGCCCGGGAGGAGGGGCGCGTCCGCCCTGAGGAGGGAGCCGGGCTGAGCGCAGCCTCGGGTTCTGTCCCTCCCGCCCTGGGAGGGGCCGCCTGCCCACCTCCCCGCAGGGGGACCCCGCCCAGCTCAGGACCAGGTTCCACCTCCTGCCTTCCGTGTCCTTGTCGCTGTGGAGCAGGTGCTGGTCTGCGCTGCTCCCACCGCGCTGCTCCTCCCGGTGTGTCCTTGACGGGGTCTGCGCCCTGTGACCCCAGGGCGCCCCAGCGCCTGGACTTTTGTTGTGTTACATGAAGGTGTAAGGCTTTTATTTTCTTGGTTGGGTGGTGGCATCTCCCAGCGTGCTGCCCCCGGGTGTCGGTGTCGCGATCCAATGTGCACACCAGAATAGATGCGGAGAGGACTGATGGCCACTCTGAGTTTATTATAACCAGCGTTTCCACATATACTCAGCTTACATCTGTTAAATATACACATGTGTTCTGGACAAAGTAATTAGCGGATGCCAAGAATTCTTAGTGATTTCTCAAGGAGCCCTCCCTCGGCCTCTGTTTTGATATTATCACGTTTTTGCTGTGCTCATGGGTTCTTATCTCTGAGCATGCAAGGTCTCCTAGGCAACGGCCCCTCCTGCTCCCGGTGTCCTGTCTCCATCTGTGCTCTGGGCAGCTGTGCCTGTCTTAGCTTGCCTCCCCCTGGAGGTCTTACCCTTCTTTGGCTAACCAGCCTTCTCACCTCCAGGTCACAGTTTGTTGGCAAGCCTTTTCCAGTGATTATTAACCCTTCCTGCATCAGGGGCGGTTACATTTCCCCCTTTTTTGTTTTTTAAAGCAAGGAAGGCATCATGTTGTGCTGAGGCCAGAAGGCCCATCATAACCAATGCTTGCTCTTGTTGACTTTGTTGTTTTTTCAGGGAGCACGGCAGACGTAAAACATAAACTATTAACATGGATAATATCAAAATCACACCAGCATTAACAAATATGCATAAATTGAGGCCCGAGAACCAATTGGAGGGCTCTAGCCAGTGTAACCCATTTTCAGTGCCTTGAAATATTTGTTGAGGGAACAGCTTATGTACTTCTTGTAACTGCCTCTCTAACCGAGCTTGTAGCCCAGTGATGTCATTGGCCAGGGAGGTATTAAATGCCCCCTGTAAATGTTTTCTTATTTCTTGCCAAGATGTCAGCGAGCTATTAGATGGTAGGGGGGTAACGCATGGCATGGAAAATTGCCAGTCACATTTTAGTTTCATACGCATATTTAATGCATTTTGCTGCTCTCCCAGCCACTCGACTGCTGTCTCTAATGCCTGCAATCGTGACATTAGCCCTTTATCAATATCCGCCTGTGTCTATAATTCTTGAGTGACATTTACCAAGACGGACTCCACCTTATGGACTGTTTGAACACTGTTAACCAAGGCAGTAGTAGCCATAGCGGCCGATGTAATGATAATCTCCGCGGACACAGTGAACGCAATTAGTGTAGCCAGAAACCGCTTATGGCGTAATTTCTTCATGGATTCAAGGAGAATATGTAAAGCATGTTCTTCAGACCATGTTCTATTCAAAGAAACAGGTAACCAAATGTGTGCTCTTCTTTTTAACACCATTACGTAAGTCACATTTAACGAGGTTACTTTATAATGTGCTAAACAATCAGGATAGCAATATGGGGGAGAAATATTAACTACATACATACTAGAAGATTCTTCGATAGTGGGGACATTTTTTCCCCATAATAACACATAAGGATGGGTGGTACAGATCATAACGGTATCAGAAACATTTCGAATCAGAGTCAGTGAATAATCGCCAGTTGCATTCTCATATTTACCATGGGACAATTGTCGTGATATAAAGGCAACCCGACCCTCCATATTCCTTTGTGAGGGGGCTGCACACTGTCTCACTGTGAGATAGTTGTAGAAGGGGTCCACATAGGCTGTGTTCGCTGCCTGTCATAGGTTTCTGACTTGATCTGTTGAAGGCCCAAGTATGATTGTCACTCAAAAGACGTCCATGAGGTCCCGATCCAGCGTGTTGGCCCCAAAGATGTTGCCCCGCCTTGGATATGCTGTACGGCAAGGGGACCACGGTACTGAGTAATGTTTGTAACACCAATCAGTTTTTGGACGGCAAATTGGGACGAAAGGAACTTGTGTGACGTTACGTTTGTCTTTGTAAGATGTTGATATAGCAGTAATGTACGTTAGATTGGCTGCCTCTTGTCCTTTCTTAGGTTGGTAATACAAATACATTTGTTCCTGAAAGGTGACACATGTTGTACTTTTGTTTTGATAAACCATACAAAAAGGTGAATCATTAGCATACATCACCAGAGGTTCTTCTTCCTTTTGGTGCAGGCCTGTATGCTGTTGTCGGGGTACCCCAGTTCCTCCTGTCCACTCAGACTCGTTAAAGGACAAAGGGGGCATGCCACCAAGTAACCGGAGTAAAGAGAGGAGGATTAGGAATAAAGGCCCAATATGTGAGATTCTCATGCTCTGAAATCACCTCAACATGCATTAGAGAAGAAAAGAGGAAAAAGAAAAAAACTGATTTACTTATCCGTTTGTCCATTTTCCGGTTATTCCAGAGCAGGCCGTGCACGTTTTGATGGAATCCACTCAATGCCTTTATCCATCAAAACACAAAGAGCTCCTCTCTTCCCACATTTAACCATAAAAGGGCCCTCCTAGATATCCGTATAAGGACGTTTAATCCACACTTTGCCAAGATTTTGTGTCGAAACAGATGTGTGTAATGCTGGCCTCTGTTGGGCCATGTGGTTCTGAGTTTGACCCACATATCTTTCTGCAGCTGATGTACCATCCTCTGCTAGATTCAAAAAATTTAAAATAAATAAGGCATGATTGAGAATACCTTGCGGATCATTCTTATAATACTCATTTCGCCCTTTCATTTTTTGTAGAGCAGCGTTTAGCATTCTATGACATCGCTCAATAATAGCTTGTCCCGTAGAATTATAGGGGATGCCAGTTTTATGGATGAAAGTTTAAAACGGAGGGCAAAAGCGGGACAGCATTAGCTACATAAGCGGAATCTGTAAGAATATTCAAAGGAACAGAAGGAAAGGTGCACAGGGCTAGATACACAGCTGCCAATTCTGCAGTTTGAGACTTTGGTCTGCCAGTCGTTATTAGCAAACCAAGCTACACCAGCTTTTCCGGTTTTTCCGGAGCCGTCAGCGAACACGGTTAAGGCATCAGGAATAGGTTGGGAAGAGATAACCGAGGAGAAGGTAAGCGGAGTTTGTGTACAAAAACGAAAGAGCGGATGGGACAGGGATTTAAAAGAAATCTCACCCATATAAGATTGCAAAGCCATCTGTATTTGTGAACTGGTCATCATAACATGATCAAATTGAGAAGACGTGCAAGGTAAAAAGATAACCTGAGGATCAGCGCCTCGTAATTGTAAACATCGTAAACGTCCCTTTTGGATAAGTTCCGCCTCTCCATCAAAATATGTGTAGAGTCCCTTAGGAGGTGTGTGGGCAAGCATATCCATTCCAAGCATTTTATAACCTTGCCCGCTTTTTGAAAGATGATACCAGTAGGACTTTTAGGTGTGTTTATCACATAAAGGCATAAGGGAATTTCTGGATCAAAGCGATTTAAAAATTGGGAGGTTAGAGCCTTGTTTACCAGGCTTAGTTCTTGTTTTGACTCAGGGTTAAGAGTGCATGTAAAAGAGGGGGAAGAGTCACCACGTAGCAAGGAAAACAAGTGACTCAGAGAATGTGTCGGGATGCCAGAAAAGGACGTATCCAATTGATATTTCCTAAAAGCTGTTGCAATGTAACTAACGTCCAAGTATTGGGTATGGAAATAGAGGGAATGCATGGCTTTACCAGACGTTCATCCCTGAGGACCCGCCAGACTGTCTTCCAAAGTGGCTGCACCGTTTACATGCCCGTGAGCGATGGCTGAGCTTCCCCCTTGCTCACGTCCCGCCAGCACTTGCTCCATTTCTGCAGTGAATGAACAGGGGTCTGCTTGTAGCTTTGATTTGCATTTCCCTGCTGGCTGAGGGCCAGCCTCTGCTCATGTCATCTTGGCCATTCTTGTTTCTTCTTTGGAGACGGGTCGGCTCACATTTCTTGCCCATTATTTAATTATAGCGTTTCTCTTTATATTGTTGTCTCTTTTTTATGGTTGTGATCTGAGTTCTTTAAGCACGGTGAGAACACGAGCCTCCTGTCAGGTGTGTGGTTGGCAAACCCCAGGTGCTGCGCTAGATGAGGTGGCCTGACCTTCTCTGCAGCTGATGCAGCTGGGAGTTTTATCTTTAGATTTCATAGTGCTCTTTATGCCATGTGTGTGGTGTCATCACAGAGCATTCTAAAGTCATTTAGGTATTTTTTCTCTTGGCTAAAGTCCCATTTGCCTCTATTGCTTTCACATCCTTCAATGACTGTTGTTTGTGTGACCATTTTCCTGGAATTCTGGGGACTTGATTAGTTATTTGAGAGGTTTTCCATCTTCCCAGAGTCTTCAGGAAACAGGCTCTCCTCTTATCCAGCAGGTGTCCCAGGGCCTGGCTCACACCTCTGCCCACAGTGTCCACCTCGTCCTGGGAGGGGTCATGTCTCTGCCTCCGTTGCCATGTAGGGAGGAGTCCAGGCCCCTCAACACTGTTGCCTCCAAGGAGAGATTGTTCGGCTCAAGCCGCACTGCAGGTCCCAGGGTTCAGAACATCGACATTCTCATTCCAGTTCTGGAGCTGACAAGGATGTAACTTCGATCAAGCCACGAAACCAATTCCATTTTACCTGAAAGATGATTTCATTTTTCAGTCTTTACCTTACCTCAGAGTCTATTCCATCTCAGAAAACATAATTCTTGGGGCTGGCCCCGTGGCTGAGTGGTTAAGTTCACGCGCTCCTCTGCACACTGCCCAGTGTTACGTTGGTTCGAATCCTGGGCGCGGACATGGCACTGCTCATCAAACCACGCTGAGGCAGCGTCCCACATGCCACAACTAGAAGGACCCACAATGATGAATATACAACTATGTACTGGGGGACTTTGGGGAGAAAAAGGAAAAAAATAAAATCTTTAAAAAAAATAAAAAAATAAAAAAAAGAACACGTAATTCTTAATTCTTAGATTTGTGCATGTATGAGTCTCTGTCAGTTGTTGTGGTTGCACTTTGCTGCAGCTTTCCAAGCACTTACCATCGCTGAGTGTACTGCGTGCCACTTGCATTTTTATTGTCATTTCCAACGAGAGTGAGAGCTCAGGAGTCCTAGGAGTTGAGTCCAGGTCCCCGGCTGTCACCCTCCCACACCCCTTGGTGCAGATGGGGCCTGGCTGAAGTAGAACGTGTGGGCTGTTTCAGGATTCGCTGGTCTTTGAGGATGTGGCTGTGAACTTCACCCCGGAGGAGTGGGCTCTGCTGGATGGTGCTCAGAGGAAGCTCTACAGAGACGTGATGCTGGAGACCTGCAGGAACCTGGCCTCCGTGGGTGAGGACGGCTTCACGCCTTCACTGAGTCTGGGAGGGAACAGGTGTTTCTTGCACTTGTCCTTTTTTATTGGGGCCAGGAAATGGGAACATGTTGGAAAAAAGAGACATAGTGCAAGCCTCCATGGAACCACCTAGAGTCAAACAGCTTTTCCACAAATACAAGGTTTCATGGATTAAATGGATTTTTTATTACTCCTGAACAAAAGTTGGAGGTGTCCTAATATTATAAGCATGAATATAGTCTCCAGTGTCCCTTTGGTGCAGCTCTGTGGTTTCCACCCCTGTGCCAGTTACACTGTGTTAATACACAGTTGACATGGTCATTTTGCTGCAATTAACCTGGCACTTATCCATCCTCACTGGCTTTGAGGACCAACATATGGCCCCGTCTCATGGACTATTTGTTCCCCTCCGTCCTCCCTCTCGGTCAGCTCTTCCCCGTGAGCCATCAGCAGCCGCACACACCATCCATCTCCCATGGCAGCTGAGGCAGTGGACACAGGCTCCGTCTGGGTCCGTGTGCCTGCGCACACCAGGGGAGCAGCCACCCTCGGGAGGAACAGGCTCTGGAGGAGGGAATGATGCTTGGACACGTCCATTAGAAATGGGACTCAGCCACTGTTTGAGAAGGGTGACGTTTGTCACTTACCTGGCTTCCCTGCTGACTTGTCATCCCTTCTTGCCCCCCGTCTGTATCTCCTCTTATACAGGGAGCATTGGGGGGGTCTGCCTTTGCCCAGTTCCTTCGTACTTTGCTCTTCTGATAATATTTATCTCCATATCCCTCTCCATTTGTTTTGAAGTATTTCTTAGTGAACAGTCCGCCATTTTGACTCATTTCTCTACTCTGCCTAGGTCACTGATATCCGAGGTCCTCAGAGTTTTTCTTTTTTCACCTCTCCATTCTTCCTTATAACATTTGGTCACGTTTTTGGATCACTTTATGGCAGGAACTCCACATATGGTCTCTTGTCTTTTCTTCATCCCAACATTCCTTTCCCAAGAGATTAAATTATGCTACGAATTGTTGCAGATTGTTTCACTCAAGTTAAAGCCAGCGGATCAAGTCCTCAGCAGGATATTTTGAAGCATAAATTATTCAGTAAGGAGAAAATAGTAAGATTCAGAGGAAGTGATTCCTGGTCTGGTTTTGGAGAAAACTGGCCATTGCATAGCATTGAAGATCAGCACCAAACCCAGGAGAGTTGTTTGAGGTGAGTGGTGTTCCTGCAGGAGGAAGGGGTCTCAGCAGAATGTCAGACTGACTTGATGTTAAGGAAAAACTAGAAACCTAGCTAGACAGTTGTGTCCTCAAAACTTTCACAAGACAAGATTTTCCTCAACGGGATGTAGATATTGAGCGTCTCATGAAAGAATAATCTGGAAGCCCCAGGTGTAATAGCCACTGAAAGTTCTGGCTTTATTTGAGTCCTCAGTCTGGGCATTGAGCCTGTGTTACTTTGTGAAACTATAGACAATGCTGAGAACATACGTATTTACTGAAAATGACAAATAGTCAAAGTAATCAAGAACTGTAAATAAGTCATCATTAAGAAATCAGTTATAACCATCAATCCCTCACAGTGTGCTTCCTATTTTGAACAGGAGTCCTTTGCTGGAGAGTCTCCACGGAAGCAGTGAAGGTGGTCACTGTGGAGAAACCCTGAACCAGATCACAAACCTTCCTGTGCCCGAGAGGTGTCCGACTGGAGTTACACCGGAAGAGTGCACAGAGTGTGGAGATGCCCTCATGGATTTATCCTTCCTTAAGAATCAGCAACGATCTGACACTGGACACAAACCTCATCCCTGTGAGGAATGTGGGCAGGCCCGCAGTTGTGTCTCGTGCCTAAGCACTCATGTGCCAACAGCCGTTGTGGAGAAACCCTATGAATGTAAGGAGTGTGGGAAAACATTCACTAGTTCCTCTTCCCGCCGAGCACATGCAAGGTTGCACAGTGGGGAGAGACCCTTCCAGTGCCAGCAGTGTGGGAAATCCTTCACCTTTCGGTCCTCGCTTCGAGGACATAAGAGAACACACACTGGGGAGAGACCCTATGAATGTCAGCACTGCGGGAAAGCTTTCAAGGAGCCTCACCATTTTCAAAGGCATCTGAGAATTCACAGTGGTGAGAAACCCTATGAATGTAAGGAATGTGGGAAAGCCTTCAGTTATACCTTATCCCTCCAAGAACATGTGAAGACACACACTGGGGAGAGGCCCTATGAGTGTCAGCAGTGTGGGAAAGCCTTCTCCTCTCACTCCTCCTGCCGACGACATATGAGAACACACACCGAGGAGAGACCCTATGAGTGTGAGCCATGTGGCAAAGCTTTCAAGCTGCTTGAAACTTTTCAAACGCATGTGAGAATTCACAGTGGTGAGAAACCCTATGAATGTAAGGTGTGTGGGAAAGCCTTCAGGTGTTCCTCCTCACGTCGAAGACATGTGAGAACTCACAGTGAAGAGAAACCCTATGAGTGTAAGCAGTGTGGCAAAGCCTTCAAGGATTCTGCATCCCTGCACGTACACGTGAGAAGGCACAGTGGGGAGAGGCCCTACGCGTGTAAGGAATGTGAGACAGCCTTCACTCGTCACGCTGACCTTCAACGACACGCCAGAACCCACAGTGGGGAGCGGCCCTATGAGTGTCAGCAATGTGGGAAAGCCTTCAGTCGTCACTACTACCTTCAAGAGCATGCCAGAAGCCACAGTGGGGAGTGACCTTATGAATGTCAGCCCTGTGGGAAGGCTTTCATGCAGCCTCAACATTTTCACTGTCATCTGAGAACCCACGATGGGCAGAGGGGTATTAATGTCAGTAATGTGGGAAAGCTCACACATATCCTGGATTCCTGTGAGAACACACTGGAGAGTAAAATCTGAATCCACGGACTGAGGGAGAGCCTTCACTCTGCTTGAAACTTTGTGGCAAATGTGAGCAAACACACTGGAGAGATTGCTTAGGCCTGGAAAGACTGTGGGGCAACGTTCAAGTGTAGTAGTTCACTTATTTTCTTCATGAAAACTCAGGGCAGGAAAGAGACCTTTTGATTGTTTTGTGTGGCTTCATCTTTATAAGTGTGTCATCCTTACTAGGGACCCCCAGTGTACCGATTTCCAGGTCATGTTGCTGATATGAACACTGAAGATAATAAATATCTGTCTATTTATGCATCATCTTACTACATATTTCATCACCTTGGACCTTAAGTAATTGTACAGGTGTGTACACTCGTCTTATTTATATTACAACATGTTTTGGACCCAGGGATAAGTGGTTTTTGTTTTTTGTATAGTCATGTGCAATTTGATATAATTTTAGAGGAAAATTTTTCAATTCTCACTTTTCTTTGTGTTCCTAGTGTATATTCATGATGCTACACTTGTATTCTTGAAATTTCACATCTGGCCAACTGTTGCAGCTTTTCTGACTGAATATCTGTTTGCCTCTGCAATCTTTCTTATGGAAAGATGTATAGTGCACATTTCATTCTCGTTAGTGAATACCACATCTGTTTCTAACATGAAGTAGTATTGTGGAAAGCTCTTGGAAGGGGACAGTCCCATGTGATTATGTTCATAATATGACTTTGCCCATTGTTCATGAACTTGTTTGGAAATGGACATGATAAATTGAGTTCAGAAGAGAAACTTGTGGCATGAAGATGGAGCTGGTGTCCAGAGGCTTCTACTGAACTGTGCTGTCACCTTGCGGAAGGTGGGAAACTATCTGAAAGTCCTTCTGTGTGTGGCTCTGAGTTAAAGTTCACGAGCAGAGGAAGACACATGAGGTTTGGATAGCAGAAGTGGAGAATCCGTGAGTCTCAGTTCTCCTGTCCTGTCAGGAGACAGAGGTGCCTGGGACCCTAGGAGGCCTGCCTCACAGCACACTTTTCTGACTTCTGGCTCTGCCCGTCTGGAACAGCCCCAACCAAACACCATGTTTGACATCAGCTCCCTCTTAGGCAGCAGGTTCCACAGACTTTCCTACAAGCTCCCCCATCATGGAGCCTCTTTGGTTTGCAGGTTCACACATTTACTTGCATTTTCCTGCAGCTCGTTGGTGTGCATCAGGCCACTTCAGGCTGTCACACTTTGTGGCAGTCTCTCATTCTTGACCCCCTCCATCTCCAATGCTTCTCCTGATGACATGAATTCTGTGGGAAGCATCTTGTTCTCTAATAGTGGATCTGTTTCCTGCCTCCACCCTCACAGATTCAATGCTGTAGCCACATATAGCATAAAGTTACTTCCCTGGTTGCATTGTTGCAAGGCTTCAGTAATCCGGCATTTCTTCTTTCTGGATACTTCCATGATTGAAAGCAGCATTTGCAAATGTATTTGAATTTGTGAGTTTCTCTTACGGCTGACTGCTATCTAAATGTTAAACCCTGTATGTTTAATTTCTTTCCATTTTTCTATGTAATTTCCGAGTGCTTACTTCTTTCGTTTTTTATATGTGACTTACAACAGGAAAATAGCTCTCTACGTTGTTTCTTCGAAAGCTCATTCCCTAGGTTTTCAAGTCTGTTGTATGCTTACAAGTGTTATGTTTTATTAAATTTGAGGTTATGTTAAACTATCCCATTCTGGAGGATAATTTATTCTTGTAATTGTGCCTGTTCTTCTGTATATATCCTGGGATAATAGTGCTAAATACATATGCCTTTTGATATTTTTCTTTTTGGTTTGTTTTTCTTAACTTCGTATGCTGCTACCAACGTCTTTTCATTAAAATCATTTCTTCATTCCTAATGGTGAAAACCCAAATGTTCCTCATGTCAGTGGTCTCCAGCCAGAGGTCCCCAGGAGTCAGGCTCCTGCAGATGAGCAGTGTGGGAGGCAGAACTGAACACACATCTTCCCTAGTTGTCTGTGGACAAGTAGAACCACCAGCGTTCTTGGTGAGGTGAGCACTTAGTTTGGGTGGGAATGAGTTAGGAGAGGGACCTCCAGTTTACAGGCATAACCAACTTGAGTAAACTACTAATTCCTGGAAATGCTGCTTCTAAATGTTTGTTCTCCAAATAACTCAGTGGTTTAATGGTAGTTGATACTGGAGTGGAAACATCTTCTCCCTGTCTTATTGTTTTTAGAAATTGTGCTGAATATCTGCTGGCCATTTGTCTGTCTGACAGGTGGGTAATTGATTGATGATGCTCCTGCCCAGGAATGTTCTCTTGTGTTGTTCCCACTAGATGAGAAATGGACCATGCGTTTTCTCTTCATTCTGACCACTTACAATTTTGTTGCTGTGCCTCCAGGGACAAAGGTCAGTTTCTCCTGAGTCAGATGGTCTCCAGGGATCCTTCTCTGGCCCTGGGCATGGTGGATGTCCTGTATTTTGTGCGGGCCTGGCTGGGGCTCTATGTCTCAGAGGATGTTTAAGGTGACTACTCCTCCAGGGACCTGAGAGAGGAAATGGTCAGTAAAGGTATCTTTACAGCCTTTCCAGAGAGGAAGCCTGTACCTAAGGGCTTCCAACCCTTGTCAGGATGGACTCTCCTCTCTGGTGTCATCAACTCACCAGTCGACATGACCAGTGCTTATGGGGACCCCAACACACTGATGAGGCTCAGGACAGCTGCACTAAACTGTACCAGCATGAAAAGTGTGGGTCACAAGCACACTGTGCCATTTCCCCACCAGTGGACAGAGCTCATACTTGACATTTTCCATGGGACTCTTGCCTTTTCCTATCAGAACCATGAGATTCTTGAATCAAACATTTCCTACAGATAGCTACCCTTCTGAATACCCAGAGAGTGTTTCCCTCATCAAGTTGTGGTCCTGTTGTTTCTTGTGCTCTCAGGATCTGACTCTGAAGTTTGGCAGGATGCCCACTGAATGCTGTTTGTGGGCTGTCACTCTGCACCTGTTCTCTGTCCCTTGAGAGGATGGCCTGTCATGTATGGCCAGAGAGGGGGCAGAGGAAGGCTCAGGAAAGTAGTTTATTATACACAGGTCCTAGACTGGCAGAGTCACTCCAGCCCAGGGCGGGGTGACACTGGGGGAGTGTCAAGGGAGCAGGTGCTTCTGAGAAGGTCGCAGAGAGCAGGAAGACAGATGGGCAAGTGCCTGCAGTGCCCAGATTAGTGTAGAGACTAACTGTTTTGAGCCTCGCGTGTGTGGCTATGAGGGATGCTCAACATTTAGCACCAGAGGAAGAGGATGGACTGTGAGAAAGGAAGGCGGGGTTTGCGTCATGATCCTGGGCGGCTTCCTTCCTATCTGATCCTGGGTGGCCTCTGATAAATCACCTATGTTCATAGTCTCAGTTAACTCATCCCGGGAGATAATAAACGTGTCTACCTTATAGAGTTTGCTGAGGAGGAACTAGGTTTATATGTTACCTTAGTCACTTTACAGAAGACATTTGAAACAGTCCCCGTGCACAGAAAGAAATATATCAGTGTTCACGTAGCCAATGAGAATGGCAAAGGCAGCCTCGGACACCTGGAAGCTGGCCTGACACTGCTGGGCTGTGGCTTCCTCACATTGAGCAGAAAGTTTCACCGGCTCTGTCATCAGATGGGGGAAATCTGTGACTGTGATGGGTTGAGACAAAAGGAAGAACAAGTTATAATCAGGTCCACAAAAAGGCGACAAATGGAATGGAAGCCAAACCACGCTACTGACCAAACTTTCTCCATTTCCTTCTAATGTGACGGCTGCCTGTTCACCAACTACTTTTAGCTGCGCTCCACTCCTTCTGCTTTCTAGACAAGAACTGTTGAGATCTCCAGTGACCACATTACCTTCACCTCCTGACAGCATCAAATCAGAGCGAAGGAACTCTTGCTGGAACACTTACTCCACTCATCTCACACAAGGCTGAACGTGTGATAGATTCCTGTCCAAATATGTCCTCAGGTCCCATGTGTCATATTCCCTCCTACTGACACTCCCACAGTCCTGCACGGTGTGTGCACCCCCAGTGCTCTAAGTCAGTGCACCCCACTTTCTGTGACTGCAGGTGTGATCCTGCTGTTCTTTGGCTAGTGAGCTTTGGCACAATCATTATCTTACTTTTATTAATGAATTATAGGTTAGTTTAATGACAAAAGTTTTAGGTATATAAGAGCAAAAAATTTGCCTGAAAATATATTTAAATGCATATGCACATGGTATACGTATGGACTAAGAATGCATGAGAATGCTAGGAATTAAGTTGAGAAAATTGCAATTCTGACTGGACAACTTGTAAATGCAGACATTTTAACATAATCTCTCAGCCCAGGAAAAGCAGAGAGTGACACTTGTTAATATACAACTGATTTGAAAACAGCGTTAATAGGACTTTCCTGGGAAACATGTGAAATCTTCTGAGTGCACAAGTGTTTTATTTATGCATAAATATGATAACTGAACACATCCTGAGGGCCTGTTCTCAGCCCCGAGTTCAGGACACTCCCACCATGTCCCTGACACATGAGGAAGGTGCTCACTTCTCATGTGGAAGGACAGGCAGTGCAGCCACTCAACGGTGCAGCAGGGAAACAAGGCCCCGTTTTCTTTGGCTGCACTGCTGTGTCCGTCGTGGAATTAGGCCCCAGATCTTGTCAACATAAAGGGAATGGGTGTTCACTGTACAAGTAACATCTGGTACAAATAAGGCAAGATCCAGAAGAGAGGGGAGTCAGCGTCAGTCAAGCTCAACCACCGTGACAGCCTCCATCAGGGGCCTGGAGGGCACACCGGGGCTTTGCACAGCCCACACCTGTGGGTCTCTGACCCTAGAATCTGATCCACAATTACAGAGAACAGGAGCACATGTTTGGAGGCCAGGGCCTCTAAGAAAATGGAAAGGGGAATTTGGTGTTTGGTTTGGGTACATGCTTGAGTGTCTGGGCTGGTGATCAGAAAAATAAGCTGGAAGCTATTGCCTGTCAAGCTGCTGTGCATTGCTCCATGTGTATGGTCCAGACCCTGAGAGTAACGGCTGCTTCATGTGCACCTTTCAAATGTGATGTGAAGGAGGCTATTGGTGAATTCTAACCCAGAATCATGAAGACAGGGATTCTGGGACATGTACCTTAGTGCCTTAACAACAATGAAATGACACCATTCAGCAGAACCTCATCGACCTGTAGATTTCATTGACCTTTCATCGAACATGGGAAAAGTAGCACAGTGAGGGGATGAGAGGGAGATGGAGTTGGAGATTTTTTAATGGGTATGCAGATATATATCTGATTCCAGGAAACAGTAGAACAGTGAGATAATTATTTTATGTAATGCTGGAAGTTAATATCTAAATTGATTATAAAATATATACCTGTATACACATATACAGAGTTCAGCAGCATCTCTTCGAATTT
The DNA here is from genome assembly GCF_041296265.1 of Equus caballus. NCBI lineage: Eukaryota > Metazoa > Chordata > Mammalia > Perissodactyla > Equidae > Equus > Equus caballus. The sequence continues at coordinate 2,161,307 of NC_091690.1, read as the reverse complement.
CATGTCCACCTGGAACCTCAGAATATGACCTTATTAGGAAATAAAATCTTTGCAGATGTCATCAAGATGCGTTCATAGTAGATTAGAGCAGGTCTTAAGCCAATGGTGAGTATCCCTATAAAAAGAGGGAAATCTGGATACAGAGGGCTGCACAGCAGACATGTCTTCACCGTGTGAAGACAGAGGCAGAGGTTGGCGTGACCTGCCTACAATCAAGGAAGGTAAAGGATTCTTGGCAACCACCAGAAGCTGCGAGTGGCTGGAACAGATGCTCCCTCTGAACCTCCAGAGGGAACCAGCCTGCTGACAACCTGATTTCAGAATGCCGCCTCCGGAACCCTGAGGGAATCACTTCCTGTTGTTTCAGCCCCCTGGTCTGTGGCACGTTGTTCCGAGCAGACCAGTGCCATTCCTAAGGAGGGCGTGGGCCTTGGATATTAGGAGGAGAGCCAGAGGCCCGTGTGCCTGGAGCAGAGAGAGGAGGAGAACAGCAGAGGAGCGTGATGGGGTGGTGGTCACGTCCTGCCATGATTCGCTGGCCACAGGAGACTGACACTGGCCTAATAGTGGCCTGATGAGGCAGGTTCACTGGATCCTCTGTACCTTGAGAACAGACACGGGGATGATGCTGTCATTCAAGGTGCAGGAACTTGCGGCAGGAACGGAGCTTTGCTTGGTGAGGGCCTGAGCGTCTTCAGCCCTCATTCGTTTTCTGCCGCCAACACCAATCAAGATTCTTTGTAAACAAATTATGCAAATGTCCCCTTTTTGTCTTAAAAACCCCTGACTTTTGCTCCCTGGTGTGGCACTATTTGGACTGCCACCCAATTCTGTGTACCCCAAATTGAAAATCTTTGATCCCAAATGAATCTTTTCCTCTTGAACTGGTTTCTTGCTTTGAGGTTGAGATTCCTGGTGCCAGAAATGGGATCTTAAATGACCTCGTGATCCCATACTGCTGTCCCCTGGAATCGCTGAGATGCCCACGCGAGCCCTTTTGTGCTCCCTGCTGTCTCCCTGACTGTGAGCCCTGTCAGGCTTTGACTTCCTTCCTGTGGGTCGAGGTCCTCGCCTTCCTTGGGAGCTGGGGTGCACCTGCCCTGGTGCTGGGTGCAGCTCTTGATGCTCGAGGGGTTTCCTTAGTGGGTGAGGATTCTGTTTCTGCCTACACACTTTTCGTCGTTATGGGAATTTCTTTTTCTAAGTCTTCTGAGGCTGCTCCCTCGAGGCTCCAACCGGTTTTATGTTTGAGGAGTCCAGTCCTTTCTTGTAAATTTTTGTCCCGGTGGACTGACAATACCAAAGACAGTTCAGAATTAGAGTGCCCATTTAGGGACACTTTCGGACTCTCAAAATATGTGTATTTTTTGTGCACTAGATCTGAGAACCACAGTTTTAAGACCAGACATAGGACTTTAATTTCTAAAGAGTCAGGCATGGCACTCTGACACCCCCCCTTAAAAACTATGGTCCCGGAAGCTGTAAACATTGACCAAAAACCCCAGCAAAATCTTACTAAGCTTGTTTCATGTCCTGAGAGCTTGGCTCGATAACCGTCAGGTTGGGGCCCCAAAATATGGCCGGACAGAAATGCGGGCTGAACTCCACTTGTAGCTACAGTGTGTGTAATGAGGTAAAATCAGAAACCTCCAGAAACAACAATCCAGAGAAGTGAAATGGATTCTGTGTGGCTAACTGGGACCTAAAAACAAAACAGAGTCAAGTGGCCATTCCAGGAGGTGCAGTCAAATGTTCTGTTCTCAGGAAAACATCAAGTTGTGCTGAAACCCAGTGTTTCCTTCTGTATCCGGGTCACTCAGCCCAGTACAGCCTCCCCTTAACCCAGCAGCCAGTGAGCACAGGACATGGTTTCCGGGTGAGGCTGAGCCAGCATAGGAACTGCGGAATGGGCCTGTGGCTTCACCCGTTTCAGCTTTGAAAACCCTCACGGTGCCTCCCCCTCTTCAGGGCGTGCTTTCCATTTGCCCCAAACACTGCATCTCCCAGTTTGCAAACTCTCCATGCAAATGCAATAAAGCCTTCCTTTGACAAAGTTGCTCTTTGCAGATATTTCTGTCTACATTCCATGGTGTCAGAACTGGGATCTGAAGTGACTCAGGGACCATTTCCTGCACCGTCCAGGACCAACACCTCACCACCTGCAGGAGCCCTTGAGCTCAGTTGCTCCTCGACGGTGTTTAGAGACATGTGTATCAGTCTTCCCAGATCCAGGACTTCCCGTGCTTTCAGGCAGAGTCTGGGAAAGCCTTTTGCCTGAGGGGTCCCTCACTAAAGGGTTGAGGAGTCCAATATGGTTGTCTGGACGCCCACCACCTATTCCTATTCTTGTCGCAGCAAGTAAGGTTTTTCAGTGGCAGGTTCCCATTGTGAAAGATCAACTTCACACAAGCTCAACGTGTGAAGCTTCTGCTGATCACCCAGCTTCCGTTACCCCAGCTGGGTTTATATTTAAAAATTATGGCCCTAGGTCCTGTAAAATCTTGTTACAGGACTAAGATGGACAGGGATAATTTAAAGTTACATTGAACACTAGGAGAAATGTAATAATAACAGCACAACCTGATAAATAATGAGAAAACCATCAGAGAAAATCACCAAACTGAAATGGCAATCAGAAATACTTGGGATGAGAAATAAGGGAAATACAGAGCAACTGGAAAACAAGACATAAAATGGCAGTATTAGGCCCTCATATATCAATAATCACTCTAAATGTAACTGGATTGAATTCTCCAATCAAAAGACACAGAGTGGCTGGCTGGATTAAAAAACAAGACCCCCCAAAATACGCTGCCTCCAGGAAACACATCTCAGCGCTAAAGAGAAACACAGGCTCAGAGGGAAGGGGTGGAAGGTGATACTCCCAAGTAAATGGCAATCAAATAAAGCAGGTGTTGCCATACTTATATCAGACAATGCACGCTTCAAGATAAAAAGGCAGTGAGAGACAAAGATGGGCAGTGGGTAATGATAAAAGGGACATTCCACCAAGAGGACATAACACTTGTGAATATATATGCACTTAACACAGGAGCACCAAGGTACATAAAGAAATATTAACAGACATCAACCAGGAAATTAACAGCAACACAATAATAGTAGGAGACCTCAACACCCCACTTACATCAATGGATAGATCATCCAAAGAGAAACTAAGTTCTGGTTCTTTGAGAAGGTAAACAAAACTGACAAAGCCTTAGCCAGGCTTATTAAGGAAAAAAGAGAGAAGGCTCAATTCAATAAAATTAGAAATGAAAGAGGAGAAATTACAGTGGATACCACAGAAATAGAAAGGATTATAAGAGAAGAGTATGAAAAACTATATACCAACAAATTGGACAATCTACAGGAAATGGAGACATTCTTAGACTCATACAACTTCCCAAAGTGGAATCAAGGAGAAGTAGAGAATCTGAATAGACCAATCACAAGTAAAGAGATTGAAACAGTAATCAAAAACTTTCCAAAAAACAGAAGTCTGGGACCAGATGGCTTCTCTGGAGAATTCTACCAAACATTCGAAGGAGATTTAATAGCTATCCTCAAAGTATTCCAGAAAATTCAAGAAGAGGGTACGCTTGCTAACTCATTTTATGATGCCAACATCACCCTGATCCCAAATCCAGACAAGAAAAACACAAAGAAGGAAAATTACATGCCAATATTGCTGATGAACATAGATGCGAAAATCCTCTACAACATATTGGCGAACCAAATACAGCAACACATTAGAAGGATCATACACCAGGATGAAGTGGGGTTTTTACCAGGGACACAAAGATGGATCAACATCCACAAATCAATCAATGTGATATACCACATCAAGAAAAGGAGGAATAAAACCATATGATCATGTCAATAGATGCAGAGAAAGCATTTGACAAGATCCAACATCCATTTATGATAAAAACTCTCAATAAAATCATTATAGAAGGAAAGTGCCTTAACATAATGAAGCAAATATATGGCAAGCCCAGAGCTAACATCATGCTCAACGGGGAAAAACTGAAAGCCATCCTTCTGAGAACAGGGAAAAGACAAGGGTGCCCACTCTTGCTACTCTTATTCAACATAGTCCTGAAGGTTTTGGCCAGAGCAATTAAGCAAGAAAAAGAAACAAAAGGTATTGAAGTTGGAAAGAAAGAAATGAAACACTCACTGTTTGCAGATGACATGAGTCAGTAGATAGAAAACCCTAAAGAATCCATCAGAAAACTATTAGAAATAGTAACAACTACAGGAAAGTGGCTGGGTACAAAATCAACTTACAAAAATCAGTTGCATTTCTATACACTAATAACGAACTAGCAGAAATAGAACTCAAGAATACAATTATATTTACCATCAAAACAAAGAGAACAAAATATCTAGGCACAAATCTAACCAAGGAGATGAAAGACCTATACCCTGAAAACTATAAGACATTATTGAAAAAAATTGAAGAAGATGTAAAGAAATGGAAAGATGTTCCACGCTCATGGATTGGAAGAATAAATATAGTTAAAATGTCCATAGTACCTAAAGCAATCTACAGATTCAATGCAATCCCAATCAGAATCCCAATGACATTCTTCACAGAAATAGAGCAAAGAATCCTAAAATTTATATGGAACCACAGACGACCCCAAATAGCAAAATCAGTCCTGAGAAAAAAGAATAAAACTGGAAGTATAAAAATTGCTGAATTCATAATATACTACAAAGCTATGGTAATCAAAACAGCATGGTCTTGGCACAAAAACAGACACACGGATCAATGGAACATAAGTGAAAGCCCGAAGTAAAACCACACATGTATGGACAGCTAACCTTTGACAAAGGAGCCAAGAACTTTCAATTGAGAAAGGAAAGTCTCTTCACTAAATGGTGTTGGGGAAACTGGACAGCCACATGCAAAAGAATGAAAGTAGAACATTTTCTTACACCATACACAAAAATTAACTCAAAATGGATTAAAGACTTGAAGATAAGACCTGAAGACATAAAATTCCTAGAAGAAAATATAGGCAGGGCACTCTTCGACATCAGTCTTAGCAGCATCTTTTGAAGACCATGTCTACTCAGGCAAGGGAAAGAAAAGTAAAAATAAACAAATGGGACTACATGAGACTAAAGAGCTTTTGCAAGGCAAAGGAAACCAGAGCAAAACCAAAAGAAAACCCACCAACCAGAAGAAGATATTTGCAAATCATATATCCGACAAGGGGTTAATCTCCAAAGTATATAAATAACTCATATAACTCAAAAGCAGAAAGACAACTCGATCAAAAAATGGGCAAAGGATATGAACAGACATTTTTCCAAAGAACATACACAGATGGGCAATGGGCACATGGAAAAATGCTCAACATCAGTAATTAGGGAAATGCAAATCAAAACACTATCACCTTACGCCTGTTAGAATGGCTATAATGACCAAGACAAGAAGTGACAAGTGTTGGAGAGGGTGTGGAGAAAAGGGAACCCTCATACACTGCTGGTGGGAATGCAAACTGGTGCAGCCACTATGGAAAACAGTATGGAGATTTCCAAAAAAATGAAAAATAGAAATACCATATGACCCACCTACCCAGCTACTAGGTATTTATACAAAGAACTCCAGATCAACAATTCAAAGAGATTTAGGCACCCCTATGTTCACTATGTGGCACTATTCACAATAGCCAAGACATGGAAGCAACCCAAGTGCCCATCAACTGATGATTGGATAAAGAAGATGTGGTGTACACACAATGGAATACTACTCAGCCAGAGAAAAAGGTGAACCTGTCCCATTTGCAACAACATGGATGGACCTTGAGCGTATTATGTTAAGCAAAATAAGCCAGACAGAGAGAGACAAACACCACGTGATTTCATTCATATGTTGGTGATAAACAAACACAAGGCCAAAGAGAACAGACTAGTGGTTACCAGAGGGCAAGGGGGTTGGTTGGAGGGTGGGCGAAAATAGTAAAGGGACACATATGTACAGTGATAGGTAAAAATTAGGCTACTGGTAGTGAGCACGACAGTGTCTATACAGAGTGATAAATAATAATGTACACCTGAAATTTCATAATGTTATAAACCATTATGACCTCAATAAAGTAACTTTCTAACAAAAGCCTTCTTCACCTCAGTGAGTTTCAACTCGCATGTCTGACAACCAACTTTGACCAATGCAAATATCTGCAAACCAGGATGAGAAGGTGGCATCTGTTCTAGACAGTGGTCCCAAGACCCCAGACTAGGCCTGTATTCCCACCCTTGTATCTCCTCCACCCAATGTCATGTTCTTCTGCCCAGTCTTGCACATCGTGACCTTTGAAATGTGACCCCGATCACTGTGTATTCAACCAGTGCACCTGTACATGTGCTCAGCTTCTCTGAGTGCATAATGGTGGCAGCCGTGTTTACACGGTGACAGGAAAGCCTGGGTTAGGCCAGACCAGTGTCCGCACAGACCAGGGCCTATTTAGAGCCGCCCTCCGGGGAGGGGCCAATAGAAAGGATGTGCGAATCCACTGGTGGGACCTCTGGTGAATGGCCCTGGGATTCCTTTGGCAGCTGCCCTGGGTGTGGTTTAGAACACACAGGACACGCTGTGGCTGCATTAACCAAGTCACTGTACTTCAAGGGCAATCCGGCATCCTTGGCAATGTGTCATCCCGCCCGGCACAGCGGTGGCCGCTCTTCCTGGGCACCCGATCTGCTGTGTCTCCTGAAGGGGCAGTTGGTGGGGCTGCACCCGGGCTGGGGCATCGGCTTCCTGATTGCGGGGTCGGGGGTCAGTGTCTTAGGAGCCCGGATGTGGAAGACAGTGAGGACCGCCTCAGGCTCTCCCAGGTGATCCCAACGTCCCCCACGTCCCGTCCTGAGCCCACAGGGCCCACTCGTCATCATCCACCCTCGGCTTCCCGCTGTCCGAGCCACAGGTTCATCCCTTTAGAACAGCCCACCTTGCCCATCGGTGCAGAGGGTTGTTCCTTTCTCCCTCTCCTGTGGTTTGACGAATTTCTTTAGTGGGATCCTGAGATTCCTTTCTCATTATTTTCTTTCTTTCTTTTTATTCTTTTCTTTTTTTTTTTTAAGATTGGCACCTAGGCTAACAACTGTTGCCAATCTTCTTTTTTTTTTTTTTAAGGATTGGCACCTGGGCTAACAACTGTTGCCAATCTTTTTTTTTTTTTTTTCTGCTTTATTTCCCAAACCCCCCTGATACATAGTTGTATATCTTAGTTGCAGGTCCTTCTAGTTGTGGGATGTGGGATGCCGCCTCAACGTGGCCTGATGAGTGGTGCCATGTCTGTGCCCAGGATCTGAACCCTGGGCTGCCGCAGTGGAGCGCACGAACTTAACCATTCGGCCATGGAGCTGGCCCCCTCTCATTATTTTCTGTGTATCTACGATAGGTGGTTGCTCTGTGGTTACCACGAGGCTCATGTATAGCAGCCAATATAGGGATCAGTTTATATTAAGTTGGTAGCAAGTTAAGTTTAAATACCTTATAAATCTCTACTTTTTTTTTTGAATATTTCTTCCTTATTTTATGTTTGTATATATATTAACCAAATATTTTTGCTTTTCTTCTCTCTTATTCCCTTATCATCTAACATAACATGGTAATCATAGTTAATTTTTAAATCTCTACATTTTTACCCCCCCACGTCTTATGTTTTTGATGTCACATTTTACATCATTTCATTTTTGTATCCCATAACTATTGTATTTTTCTTTACTATTTTTGTCTTTTACACTTCATAGTAGCTTTGTAAATGGTTAACCCACTATTTTTACTGTATACTTGTCTTTACCAGTGAGCTTCTTACTCTCGTATGTCTTTCAGTTACCAATTAGTGTCCTTTTTTTTCAGCTTAAAGAAGTCCCTTTAACGTTTCTTGTAACCCGGTTATCTAGTGATGACATCCTTTAGCTTCTGCTCATCTGGAAAGCTCTCCTTCAATTCCAAGTAACTTTGCTAGATAGAGTATTCTTGCTTGGAAGTTCTTTCCTTTCAGCACTTTGAATATGTCACGCCATTCCCTTCTGGCCTGCAAGGTTTCTGCTGAGAAATCTGCTGATAATCTTATGGGGGTTGCCTTGTACATAACAAGTTATTTTCTCTAGCTGTGTTTAAGATTCTCTCTTTAACTTTTGACACTTTAATTGTAATGTGTCTTGGTATGGATCTCTTTGGGTTCATCTTGTTTGGAACTCTCTGGGCTTCCTGGATCTGGATTTCTTTCCTTCCACAGGTTAGAAAAGTTTTCAACCATTATTTCCTCAGATAAGTTTTCTTCCCCCTTCTGTGTCTCTTCCCTGTCTGGGACCCAAACAATGTGAGTATTATTGCACTTGATTTTCCAGAAGTCCCTTAAGCTATCATCACTTCAAAAGATTTATTGTTGTTTTTTTGCAGCTCCGTGTGGGTGAGCTCCTCTGCCCTGTCTTCCAGATCACTGTTTCCTCTGCTCCATCTGCTCTGCCCGTTGAACCCTGCTCGTGTTCTTTTAGTCCTTGTATTGTATTCTTCAGCTCTGTCACTTCTATTTGGTACTTTCTTATAGTTCCCATCTCCTTGTTGATGTTCTGTCCGTGCATCCAATCTTCTTCTGAGCTCATTGAGCATCGTTATGACCATTAGCTTGATCTCTTTATTGGGTAAATTACTTGTCTCCATTTTATTGTGGCCTCTTTCTAGGGTTTTATCCTGTTATTTTGTGTTATATGTATTCCTTTGCTTCCTCATTTTGCTTGACTCTGTTTCTATGTATTAGGTGAAAAGCTTTGTCTCCCAGTCTGGAAGGAGTGGCCTTCTGTGGGAGATGAGCCTTATCACTTGACCTGTCCTAGCTCTTGGTTGTCTCTGGGACCTTGGTGGTTGTCAGAGCAGCCCGATGTGTCCTCAGTGGGTCCCAGCTGGTGGGGTCTGCTGAGACCTGTGAGTGTTCTGGGGAGGGATCTCAGCCAGCTCCTGGGTTCAGGCTGATGGGAGCCAGCCCTCAGGCAGCAGCTTGTAAGGAATGCAAATATAGACAGTACTCTGGGCCTGCCGTTGTAGAGCCTGCTGGCCTCCAGACCAGGTGATCTGGAGCCGTCCCCACTGGCAGTAGTTGCAAACAATTCAGGGCCCCAGATGAGTGCATGGGCTCCTCCTGGGAGGCACTGGTGAGCTGTGCTGAGGCCAAGGGAGACTGCAAAGGTGTGTCCCATGGCCTGTTCCCTGAGATCACGTACGCAGCCTCTAGACGTGAGATGAACCTGAAGCTGCCCCTCAGGCTGAAGCTCTGTGACAAGCAGTGAGGCCTTTTTCACAAGAAGACTGGGAGTGTGTTTCAGCTCTGTTGTTTCCCAGATCCCCTCTAATATTGCACCCCATATATGGGAAGCAGCTGATCCCCAGGTTTGGGACTGCTCCCTTCCAGGAAGGGCTCTAACAGCACAGCCGGTCTCTATCACTCTGCGGGACTCTTCTCTTCTCCCCAGAAGAGACAACAACCTTTAAAACCAGAGGCAATCGAAGGATCACAACCCCTCTTATTAAAATTCCTCAGTCACGGCCTCCTTCAGTGACATCAATCTCCCTGTAACACTCCTGTCTTGCCTGTGAAGAAGCCAACTGGAGATTATCGTTTGGTCCAGGACCTCCGCATAATGAATGAGGCCACTGTTCCTGTCCCCCCATCGAGCCTACCCCAGACACTACACTTTCCCAGCTCCCAGAAATCTCTGATTGCTTTAAGTCCTGGACTTAAAGGATGCTTTCCTCTGGATTCCTCTGGATGCAACTTCCCAACCTTTATTCGCCTTTGAATGGAAGTTTCCTAATGAAGCTCTTCCCACCCAGTTGACAGGACAGCCCTCCGGCAAGGTTTTCGGGGTGGCCCCCATTTGTTTGGAAGTGCCCCAGGCAAGGAGCTGCGGGATGCTGAACTCCCTGCTGGTGCCTTCATACAATATGTTGATGGTGTTCTTGTTTGTAGTCCCGCAAAGGCGGATTCTGATCACAACACTGTCCTTGTCCTTAATTTCTTAGCCCAACGGGGATATCGAGTGTCCCCACGAAACACAAATTTCACAACAGCAGGTGTCCTATTTGGGCTACGATTTAACCCCAGCACATGGGGCACTTTCTGTAAATAGGAAAACGACTATCCTCGAACTCGGACCACCAAAGACAACAAGACAACTTGGCACTTTCCTGGGTGTGGCAGGACTCTCTCGTTCATGGCTTCCTCAGTTCAAGGTAACAGCAAAGTCCTTACATGAATCAACCAGGGGACATGATAGGGAACCTCTGGAATGGACACGAAAGGAGGACAAGGTCTTTTAGTCCGTTCAACAACTGTCTTCTGCCCCAGCCCCAGCTCTGCCTAGTGAAAAGCAGGGCCAGGCCCTCGGTACCCTCACTCAAGGACCAGGCCTAGAGACCCGAATTGTTGGCTATTTCTCAAGAACTCGAGACTCAGTGGCTTTGGGCTGGCCCAAAGCTGCTTCAGGGCCGTGGCAGCTACAGCTCCGTTAGTTGAGGAGGCCTCTCAATTAACTATGGGACAAGCTCGAACAGTCACAACTCCCCATCAGGTACAAGCCGTCTTACAAACTAAGGGACATCAATGGATGACTGGAGGACGTCTAACTAAATATCGGGCCATCCTCCTAGACTCCCCTGACGCCATCCTTAGGGTCTGTCAAGATTAATCTGGCAGACATTGTGCCCGGTCCTGATTACCCTGCCCAGGATTCGAGCACATGCTCTGAAGTCATAGGACAAGGGTACTCTAGCAGGCCTGACTGCTGGACTCCCCCATGGATAACGTGGATGACACCTGCTGTGTAGACAGCAGTAGCTTCGCAGAACAGGGTACCCGTGAGGCAGGCTGCGCCATAGTAAATGCCTTCCCGTCCTCGAGGCACAAGCCCTTCCGGCCAATTCGTCCGCCCAAGAGGCTGAACTCACCGCTCTCACCCGAGCTCTTTGCCTGGCGAAGGACATGGTTCTTAATATTTACACTGACTCACAACATGCCTTCTTGGGGCTGCATGCACACGGGGCCACATGGAAGGAAAGGGGTTTACTCAACACAAAGACCTCCCCTATCGAACATGGAGCAGAGGTTTCGGCTCTTTTATTTATTTTTTTTATTTTTTCTAAAGATTTTATTTTTTTCCTTTTTCTCCCCAAAGCCCCCTGGTACATAGTTCTATATTCTTCGTTGTGGGTCCTTCTAGTTGTGGCATGTGGGACGCTGCCTCAGCGTGGTTTGATGAGCAGTGCCATGTCCACGCCCAGGATTCGAACCAGCGAAACACTGGGCTGCCTGCAGCGGAGCGCGCTAACTTAACCACTCCGCCACGGGGCCAGCCCTTTGGCTCCTTTAAACTCTGTGCTTCTTCCAGAGCAAGTGGCTCTGTCCATTGCTGGGGACACCGGAAGGACTTAGCCCTTGAGAGCAAGGGGAATAACTTCACTGACTGGGAAACTAAACAGGCAGCTAAACAAAGTAGTCTTTTAAGCTGACTCCCCATTCCCCCTGCTTTGGGCCTCATTAGTCCTATTTGTACAAATGGAGAAATAACCCTGGCTCAAGAAAAGGGAAATACCCAGGAAACAAAGCAGTCTTGGCTAATTAACGATCAGGGAAAATTTTCTCACCTAAAAGCCTCCAATGGACATCAGTTAATGGAATTCATCAGGCTGCCCATTTCCGCAAACGATCTTTGACTCAACCACTTTCCAAATTCTTCGATGGCAATACTCTCCAGGCCACCATTAGGCAGCTCTGCCGCTCTTGTGCCACTTCTGCTCAAGTCAATCCAGAGCGGGCAGCTAGAGCACCTCCTCTGTTACGGCCTGTACGACGCCGGGGCCCCTATCCGGGCAAGACTGGCAAGTGGACTTTACTCAAGTGCCTCCACGTCATGGCCATAAACATCTTTCGGTGTGTGTCGATACCTTTACAGGCTGGACTTCAGCCTTTCCTTGTCGAAGTGAACGGGCAATCGCAGTAACAAAGGCCCTTCTGAGGGAGATCGTCCCACGCTTTGCCATCCCCCGGACCTTACAGAGTGACAGCGTCCCTCTTTGTAGCTCAAATAACACAACGCGTCTCTTCAGCTTTACAAATTAAATACTCTTTGCATTCAGCCTGGCAGCCACAATCCTCTGGGAAAGTGGAGAAGGCAAACCACACTCTAAACAACATCTCTCCAAATTAAGTCTCGAAACCCGGGAAACTTGGATTACACTCTGACCTACTGGCCTCCCACGGACGAAAACGGCCCCTCAGAACAGGTTGGGGTTAGGTCCTTAGGAAATCCTTCCCATCCACCGACATAGTATTGGACTCTGATTACCACCAGCTGGCCCGATATTCCACTGAGGCCGGCCTCATACGAAAGGAACTGGATGAATGTGTTGATAATCGTGTACCCAAGGCGGAACCAGTCTGCCGATAGACCGTGCCAGGTAAATCCTAGAGATGTTACCAGCCAAGTGGGCTCGTCTGCTCACCACAAGACATGACAATAGTCAGGAGGCAAGGTGGCAGGACAGAGAGGACTTCATTACGGCTTGCTAGTGTAGGGACCTGAAATTGGCCACCCCAAGATATGTCTCTTTGGCATCAGGATTGTTTGAGGCTGATTGCTTTTGATAAACTGGAACAGGAAAGGAGGCTTTGAGGAATGGAACTTGCCCTTTGTTAGGACACATTTACATTTGTAAGGTAAATCTCTATCTGTAAAGGTGCCTCCCTCTCTGTACCAGGAAGAAGAAAGGAGATGATCTTCTCTCTAGAAACTCTTGATCAATACCAAAGGCAAGGACTTAAATCTGCATTTTATTGTGCTTCTCTGGTAACCTCCTGTAACTGACTTCCCTCCCCCTCCCAACCTTGGCATTTCTTTAAGGATTAAGCATCTTTTCTTAGGCTAGGAACTGATTGCTGTGCTCACCTGTGACCACCCAGCTCCAGACAATAGACTTGCCTCCTGCTACGCCCACCGAGATAGCAGACCACTACCTGCTGTGTCCATCAAGTGCTGTGCCGACAGGGCAGTCTTGTGACTATTGTGGGAGGGACATTTCAATCACATGTGAAACACCCTGTTTGGGGGTATATAACCACTATGTGCACCCCACTTCTTTGGTGCCCTTTCTTCCTTCAGGAAGAAAGGCCCCGGGCCATGGTTCCTCATAAATCTTTGTTTAATTTTCTCATGTGAATCTAATTCGTTCTCTGGCCAGACGAACCCCCATTTGGGAAGAGGGAATGTCTTCCTCCCCTACACTAGCAAGAAGGAAGATGGCTGACTCATGTCCAAAATAACCATCTCCCAGAACAGAGACTACAGGTGAGTTATATACGGGGCTGGTCTCCAGGTGGGGGAGGTGGCTGGGCCCTGGGTGGGGCAGACATCTGGTCCCAGTTCCTGAGAGTCCTTTGTTTCTCCGGATATGCAGCAGAGAGTGGAGCAATGCCCTATACTCTGCTCTTTCAGTTGTCATTGATGATGGCTATCAGCATGGCTCTCTGCCCAGAGGTCATGACATTCCCAGAGAGCTCAAAAGAACAAAGTTATCTTAAAGCCACTGGGAGGGGCCACCAAATCTACCGAGCACATCTGGGCTAGTGAGTCAGCGGTCCGTTAAAGTTACAATATGGTTTCTTTTCTACAATATGCCTTCCCTCATGTCAACCTTGTGTTGAGCCGGTATTAGAGACATGGTGTATTTAAAGGATTGGAAAACACATGCTGATGGGCTGAACCCAAAATGGAAAGGACCTTATCAAGTCCTTCTTTTTTTTTAACTTTTTATTTCTTTTACGATTTTACTTTTCCTTTCTCTCTCCCAAGTCCCCTGGCACATAGTTGTAAATGTTTAGTTGTGGGTCCTTCTAGTTGTGGCATGTGGGACGCCACCTCAGCATGGCCTGATGAGCGGTGCCATGTGCACACCCAGGATCCGAACTGGGGAAACCCTGGGCCGCCAAAGCAGAGCGCGTGAACTCAACCGCTCAGGCTGCCGGCAGGCACCTCAAGTCATTCTAAGGACCCTCACAGCTGTAGAGTTAACAGAGCATACTTCTTGGACTCATATTTCCCAATATGACTTCTTTATAGGACAAAGCTGATCCAGATCCTGCTGTTCAACCGGACTACTCTTGTGAAAAAACCGGTGATTTAGAACTACTTTTTAGAACAAAACGAGCCCTATCTCGATTATTTTCCTCTTATCTCCTTTTGTAATGACAGACAATTCTCTTTAAAAACGGGCTCAACATTATGCTGAGCTCCGTAGCCAAACCACGTGTTGGGTTTGCAGACCCTTGCCTCTGTCTAGGGCTTCTGGCCTCCCCTGGTGGGTCTCTCCCCTCCAGGGCACTGACTGGCGTGCAATGCTTCTCTTCACTACACAAGGTATTTCTAGCTCTTCTCTTCTACAAGATTCATCTGTTACTAATCATAATGTCTCCTTGGGGCCATCCGTCTCTGTCACCTGGGAGCTCCCTGGCCACAATCAAACCTTTTCCTTCAACTCTACTGCCCACATACTAACTAGACTTGCCTGGTCGCAGGGGGATCATAGACGAGTTCTGAAGGTAAATCCCCCACCCATCGATACACACAGGATGGACTATAGCAAATTTGGGACGAATATACTTGGCTCACTCTTACTAGTGGTCACCTCAGTCAAAAGGCCACTCTGTGTTGGGAACAAACCAATCAGACTTGTGATACTTCGTGTAATAGCACCCGACCTATGGGACAAATTCCCCGTTATGTGTATTCTCATATCATAGCCTTAAAAAATGCTGATTGGTTTGGGACCGACTGGGACAGAACGGCCCAGCACACGTTGGCTACCCCCTAACGGCACTCGGTGGTTATGTGGCTCCAACTTATGGCCTTGGCTGCCTCCTGGATGGACTGGACGATGCACCCTAGGCTTCATCTGGATGCAAGGAAGAACTCCATTTACTATATCTCCCCTGCTGACCTACCCACCCTGCAACAGCGCTGGACCCGCTCTGGCTTCCACTGGGATGACCACGTTGCGTCAATTTTCCTTCCCCAATTAGGAATCAAAAGTGTCATCTGGCACCTGGAAGCCCTAAACAAATTTACCACAAAGGCATTGAATGATACACAACATAGCCCTTCGCTGCTGGATTTAGAAGTATCCCAAATGTGTAAGGGGGTCCTGCAAAACCCAATGGCACTGGAGGTCTTGACAGCAGCACAGGGGGGCTCTTGTGCCATTATAAAAATCGAATGTTGTCTATATCCCTGACTACCATCAAAATATCTCTGGCTTCCTATCTGAGATGAGCCACCAAATTAAATCCATGCCCGACCCACCCCATCCCCAAACGATTGGTTGGACTCCTGGTCAGGTCCAGGCCCCTGGACTACTATCAAAGCCTTATTCACTGGGTTGATCATACTGCTTGTATTTCTTATCATAATTTGTTTTCTATTTCATTGTTTGTCTTGCGCATGTCAACAAAATTTCGCCTCCTGAAGCACTTCTCATCAAATGATTCTCCCGTCTCCAGAGCATCTGCATACCTTGTCTGCCTTAGACTCCGTGGGCACAACCTTCCGGTCCACTGAACTTCCTGCCTGTACCCCTGTGGCCCCATTTAGGGACAGCTCTGCGACCTCGTACAGCTGGAAGTAGTCACAGAAGATTGACCACCCTCTCTGTCCCCAAAAGATTTCAGGGGCAAATGGGCTCAAGGGGAATTTTATGATGTGGATCAAGGCTCCCCAGGGAGAGAAGCCCAAGGCATCCTGGCCCACATGCCAATTGAAACGAGCCTCTGGGAAGTATAGGGCGTCCTGACCTCATTCATATCTAACGTTATACGACCACACGATAACCAGACCCCACCTGCACTGACACCATTTTAACAGCTTTTTAAACATGATCTTACCTTTGTCTCTTAAAAAAGAACGCACTTGCCTGTGCCTTATAAATTTACCCCTATCCTCAACCCATTGCAGCTCTTCCCTGCCCAGGGGCCTGTCCCCATGGTACTCTCTGGGTAAAAGAACATGACACCAGACCTTGAGAGTCCCAGAAATCTCCCTGACTCCTGGGCTCACTGAGCTCGCATCAAATGTGATGCCTGGAGCCCGTCCTGCCTGGAGCCCACATCCCTGAGCCCCTCCTCATCGCCCCCTTTCCCTACACAGCTGCCTCGAGATTCCGTAATCCTTGAAGAGGAGTCTTTGAGAGTTAGTGACCCGTCTTCCGAATAGCCCCCTAATCTAATCTAACTAAACTTCCTTTCTCCATCTAACTCATTGGGATTAATTGGCTCAGATCGCGGAGAGCAGAGCGAGCCCGTTGCTCAGTATCAGGTAGGGGGCGGGTGTCCCAGCGTCAGCGGTCACACAGGCAATCCGAGCACGACCCAGGCTCGTATGTGGTGACATCACTGTTCCGCGTCTGTTTTTAAATGGCACCGATCCACGGTGACTCCAGCCCCAGATGGACGTCTGACCCCGGAGCTCACCAGGCCCCCTGTCCCAGCTCCAGATGGGGGCACTCCAGGGAAACTGAGTCAGGACTTCCCGGTCCAACATAAGGATGAGCTGCAGGATGAGGCCAGGTCCGCCAGCCGGCAGCGGCTTCTGCTTGGAGCCCACGACCCGAGCGGGCGGTCCCAGTCCGGGGAGGAAGCCGGGCAGGAAGCCGCCGAGGCCGAGAGCCCAGGCTTCCGCCCGGCCCTACCACGTGACCAGCGCCAGCGCCTGTCAGGCACGCCCTGGATTGTAACGCTGTCCAATCAGGGAGGACGGGGGCGGGACCATCGGGAGAGCTGCCGCGACCCGGGAGCCGCTCCATCAAGGGACAGGGTCTTGGACATCTGTCCATTCAGGACCCGGTGCGTGCCAGAACCCTGTCCAATCAGAGTGCGTGGCAGGATGAGTGACGAAAATTCCATCCAATCACCACAAAGGAGCCTGGAGCTGCGTCCACGTGACATGTGGGCGGGGGAGCTCGTGTCTTCCCGGTTGTCGCTGTCCTCCAGTGCCGTCCGCGCGCGCACCGGCCCCGCGTGGCGCCAGGAGTCCCGTCTCCGCTCTCACCTGCTGGGGCCGCGGGGCCGCGAGGAGGACACCCGGAGGGTCCGGAGCTGGCGGAGATGGTGAGTTCGCGGGCCGGGCGGAGACCGGGAGGGGCAGGTCCTAACCGGCCGGAACTGGCTGGAAGCTGCGGCCGGCCCAGGTCTCCGTGCGCGGCCCGGGGTCCCCCCGAGTCCCCAAGCTCGGGCCGCACGGTGGGTCCCGGCGGCCTGATGCGGCCCCACGTGGGGGTCCTGGTCCCACCTGAGTCCCCACTTTCGGCGCAAACAATTCGTAAGGGATCCATAGATCAAAGCTGGGGTGAGTTTGTCACCCAGATCTGAGGACCGGCCTGGGGCCCTGCGTCCCCACGAAGGACGGACACCAAAGAAGTGAGTGTGCACAGTGGTCATATACGTCAGAGAGCAGGTGTCACAGATGATCGGAATGTCCCTTTTACAGCGGTCACCAGGTCGCCCAGCTGGCAGAGCGATCGCACAGCAGGGAGCAGGTCTGTGGTCTCCAGCTGGGGGGTCGCAGGGTGGGCGCAGCAAGCAGTTCCTGGCCTGGGGAGAGACGCTTATCCGAGGGGGAGGTTACATCTTCCTTCATCTTCAAGGGCATTGTTCTCGTCTCTGGACGGAGAAGATGGTGAGGGCAGAAATACAGGGCGTGCTCCGTGGGCACGGCAGGCGCTTTGGGAAACAAGGTGAGGCCGAATTAGTTTTACAAGTGGCTTCCTCGTGTCCGCCAGTATAGCCTACCGCTCCCCACTTATTTATCACCGCCCAGGTCGTGGGGTGGGTCCTGACATCTTATCCCAGCCCCTTGTCGGGGGCGCTGGGTCCCACCCCAGTCCTTGGCTGGGCAGGCGTCAGAGGGGGATGGGTGGACCCCAGCTGGGCAGTCAGGGCCGAGGATCGTGGGGTTCCGTCCGGACTGGGGGCCGGAGACGCTGATCCGGAGACGGTGGGACGGGGCCGAGGGCGGGTCTCAGATGCCGCAGCCCGGAACTCACCGGAAAAGGGCTTTCCTCTGCCGGGCAGGAGGGGAGCAGGAAGACGGGTCTCAGGACCCCCGCCCCGTGGTCGCGCAGCGCGGGCTCGGGTCCAGGCCCGTCCGCATCTCAGCGCTCGTTCCGACGGGCGGGGGTCGGGCCTGCGGGGCGCGCGGAGGCCGAGAGCGTCTGGGAAGGAGGGGGCGATGGTGCGCAGGGGTCAGGCGGTGGAGACGAAGCATCCGAGCTCAGTGAGCACACTTTCCTGCCGGAGAGGGACCGCAGGGGCGGGAGGAGGGACGCGCCCGGGGCAGGGGCTCCGCGGGAGGGGGCGCTGTGGCCGGAGGACCCGCAGGAGCTGGGCGGCGTTTGTCTGGAGTGGACGGAGCAGGAGGCCGGGTGTGGGGCTGATGGCAGGTCCCCGAGAGCAGCCCGTCCTCGGAGGGGCCGTCTGCGGAGGAGAGGCTGAAGCTGCGTGGCCGACACGAGTTGGTTCTGCTCGTCGGTGGGGCCCAGCGGTTGGGCTCATCATTGCTGAGGCCCAGAGTGGGGATCTCGGGCGAGTCCTTGTTTGGTCTTGTCCGGGATAAACGGGGGCTTCCTGTGCATCTCATGGAAGTCCCATGGGGAAGAAGGGTTTCCTGCAGGCAGCATGTAAGTTTTCAGAACACAAAAGGGTGGGGGGTGGGGTTCCATTCACCTTTGATGGATGTTTTCCGATGGCTCCGGGAGGATTCAGCGTTGCCACCTGACCCCGTGGGCTCCCCCTCTGTGACCCTCCAGCACCCACAGTTTCTCCCGTTCCTTCCTCAGCTCCAGCAGCGGTGAAGGGACTGGACCCGTTTTCCCTCCTTTCTTCCCTGTCATGTGGGCGTCAGGGATCAGGTCTCTGCCCTGTTTTGCTGACTTGTGTTGTTCTGAGACTGAACCAGAGACACCGCTGGGGACAGTGTGTCCCTGCAGAGCGCGTCCTCTCTTCCAGGAGAACTGCGGGGACAGTGCACGCGGTTCCTCTCCTTCCTGTGGGCGGTGGAGTCACGGGGTAAAGAGGTTCATGAAAATCGTACAGAAACTGCCATGCAGGGGGCAGTTTGTGACACTGTGATCCTGTCTCACTTCCTGTTAATAGCTGGTCGTCAGAGGTTAATGCAGATTCTGTGACATGTGACCTGTGACCAAGACGTGTTGAGTGCTGATTCCTTGACTTAGAGTTTGTCGTCATGAGGACGATAGTGACCTCGTGTCTGTTCTCTGAGAGGGATGAGCAGTGACCAGTTACTTAAACCATAAAGTGCCCCGGAGCTTCCCTCCCCTGCTTTGTCCTTGACGCAGGGGAGCAGTGACTCTGCGGTTCCCGTTCACACACTGGGACGGGGTCTCGGTCCCATTTTAAAGTCCCACGGTGCTGGGAGCAGGTGCGTGTCCTGGGCTGGGGACACGCTGGCCTAAAGCTGGGCCTGCGTGGGAGGGGACGGAGGGAGCAGCGGGATGTCCCCCTGCGGTGACTCCAGCCCCAGACCCAGGGCGGGAGGAGCTGCAGATGCTGAGAGGAGCCACAGAGCAGGGTGGGGAGATGCCCCTGCGGGTGTGCTGGGGGCGTGGGGCGGCCCTGGGGCTGCTTCCTGGGGGTCGGCGCCGCATCGTGCATGGAGTGGGTGGAGCTGAGTGTGCTGCGCGCTGAGTGAGTCTGTGAGGGTCAGACGTGGGGCGGGCTCCCGGGGGTCCCTGCTGGTGAGAGGGTCTGTGAAAGGAGCGTCTATACGGGGCGGAGCGGGAGCTGGGAGCGGCTCCTCTTTGCTGAGGAGGAGGCCCGGGAGGAGGGGCGCGTCCGCCCTGAGGAGGAAGCAGGGGCTGAGCACAGCCCCGGGTTCTGTCCCTCCTGCCCTGGGAGGGGCCGTCTGCCCACCTCCCCGCAGGGGGACCCCGCCCAGCTCAGGAGCAGGTTCCACCTCCTGCCTTCCGTGTCCTTGTCGCTGTGGGAGCAGGTGCTGCTCTGAGCTGGCTCCCACAGTTGCCCGGGTCTAGCTCAGGGGTCAAGGGGCGGTCCCATCGTCTGGATGACCTCCTGCTACACTCCAGCCTCCTGAGTGGCTCTTACAGTCCCACACGCCCCCTCTTCCCGAATGTGCATGAGACGTCACAGAGGGGTTCCCTGGCCTGGAGGTGGCCGTCTGGCTGCATCGGAGGCCACTGTCACAGCAACAGCACAGCTCCATGCAGGAGGAAACACAGCTTAAGACAGCGACTCGCAAAGTCAGCGACAGCTTTCTCCCAAAGAGCCCGGGATCCAAACCCCCGATGGCTCAGGTCCCCTGGGCCGGTGTTGGAGTGCGGGGGTGCTCCCGTGTGTCCTTGGGTAAGTTAGTGAAAGTGCCACATTAGCAGGCTCCTCAGGGGTGAGCACACAGCCTGCTGTTGGGGTCCTGGTGCTGGCGCCTCCTGGGAGGCAGTGATGCTGTCCAGCGTCGCCCTGGGACAGCCTTTCTCAGTGACCTGTCTGCTGTCAGTGAGGACAGGCTTTCCTGGCTGTCACTTAAGCTTGTTGGCTGAGTTTAGTGAGCACTGTCTGTGTGCTATAACCTCCTCTAGGCCAACGGAGGGGACAAAGACGGTGGCCAGATGATGGTCCCAGTGGGAGAAGGACGTGCCCGCCTGGCCTTGAGGATAGGGAGGTGGGCGGCTTCAGGGACTCGACCGAGCTGTCACACCGCACACGCTGGCCGGGGAGGCAGCACTGCCCGGGTGAGGAGCGGGACTGGGGGCGGATGTGCCAGTGCAGGACCCGCCTCCTCCCCTCTCTGTGTGCGTGTCCCAGGCCAGGGGGAGCGAGTGTCCACAGGTCCAGCCGGCAGCAGGAGAGTGCCGTCTCAGTGGAGGCTGAGGAGTACCCCTCACCCAGGGGCGCAATGTCACAGCCTTCCCAGGGGGTGTCCCACTGCACGTTCCAGGAGATGAGGCCTCCCCCAGGCCGGAGGGGCTTGGGGTTCTGGCAGCGCAGCGCGTGGATCCACAGTGAGAGTCAGGGCCGTGGCTGCGTCCCTCGACTTCTGTACCTTTACAGAGGGGTGTTTCAGCGGGGGTCCGCAGTCTGGCACCGGGGCAGCAGGCCCTACTGGTCGATGATTCGAGTCTGTTAAAGCCCAGGACAGGCCCTCAGTGCACCCGGCCCAGGTGGTTCCACCTGTTAATAATTTAATCTGCTGCTTGAACTTCCACTTTTCCTTTGTCCCCACGCTGCAGCCCGTGGGACCTCCACCCAGTGTCATGTTCTTCTGCCCAGTCTTGCACATCGTGACCTTTGAAATGTGACCCCAATCACTGTGTATTCAACCAGGGCACCTGTACATGTGCTCAGCTTCTCTGAGTGCATAATGGTGGCAGCCTGGTTTGCATGGTGACAGGAAAGCCTGGGTTAGGCCAGACGCAGTGTCCGCACAGACCAGGGCCTATTTAGAGCCGCCCTCCTGGGAGGGGCCAATAGAAAGGATGTGCGAATCTGCCACTGGTGGGACCTCCGGTGAATGGCCCCGGGATTCCTTTGGCAGCTGCCCTGGGCGTGGTTTAGAACACACAGGACACGCTGTGGCTGCTGCATTAACCAAGTCACTGTACTTCAAGGGCAATCCGGCATCCTTGGCAGTGTGCCATGCCACCCGGCACAGCGGTGGCTGCTCTTCCTGGGCACCCGATCTGCTGTGTCTCCTGAAGGGGCAGTTGGTGGGGCTGCACCCGGGCTGGGGCATTGGCTTCCTGATTGCCGGGTTTTGGGGGGGGGTCAGTGTCTTAGAAGCCCGGATGTAGAAGACAGTGAGGACCGCCTCAGGCTCTCACAGGTGAACCCAACATCCCCAACGTCCCGTCCTGAGCCCACAGGGCCCACTCATCGTCATCATCCACCCTCGGCTTCCGGTTGTCCGAGCCACAGGTTCATCCCTTTAGAACAGCCCACCTGGCCCGTCGGTGCAGAGGGTTGACGTCCGGGCTCATGAGTGACCTCCAGCCCGATCGCTCGGAGTTCAGCCCGCTGGCTGCGGTATGAGAGGCCCTCCTCAGGGGAGCACTGTGTACACTGCCTGGAGAAGTTCCTCTCTCCTCCTGTGCTGCCCCCAGGCCTGCCCCCCATCCTCTGGGGTCAGAGACACATCACCGCCAGCTTGGGGCCGCGCTGAGCTCTCCTCTGTTACGTTAGTGTCTTTGCTTCTCTGTGGCACCCTGCACTCTGAGCCCCGCCCCACACCTGCGTTTGTTTACCAAGTGGTTTGAGAGCGTAGGCCGTGCCAGGAGGGCAGTAGAAGTCCCCCCACCCCAAGCCCTCCAGGACCCGCCCCTCTCACATTCTCAGTTGGGTGGGCAGTCACAGCTTCTGGGACAAGGCACATCTTTCCCGACTCCACAAACCTTACTGCGGGGCTGGGACCGTGAGCTTCCAGCGGGTGCACCTCCTGTCGTCTCCCTCGAGATGACCCAGTAGAGCCTGCACAGTGTCCTGCAGCGAGGCCGTCTCCACGTGCCAGCACGGTCTCCTCAATGAGACGGGCCCATTTTACTGACTCGGGGAACAGAGGAGGGACAGGTATTGGGCTTCCATCCCGTGACCCGTGGGGGGCTGGGCAGGGAGCCTTGGGGAAGCACTCGAAAAGTCTGTTGTTGCCCCTGGCACGTGAAGGCAAATGGACGTGGGGGCTCAGTGGCTGGGGGTCCTGAAGAAAGCCTGGTACCCTCCTAGGCCCGTGGCCAAGGTCTCCAAGAGGGTGGCGCTGTTGGGCACAGCCACAGGGATGGGAACACCCTGAGTCTCCGCAGTCCGCCGTCATCCGCCATGAGTTATCTGGCTTCTAGGTGCCATCCCGGGCTGTTGAAGGCACTGGGCGGGGCACACAGGACCCACTCGGTGCAGTTCTGGATGGTTTCTCCTGCCTCCTGGGCCCCCAGGCCATTTATCTTGTTGGACAGTGACCCCCTTCATGGGAGTGGCAAGCTTACCGCTTCCAGTGTCCCCTAGGGCTGTCACCTTCTGTTGCTTTCTGGAGGACCAATGAACAGTGAGCTCCACCTGGGGCCTCACCTGGGGCGATCTGGCCCCAGATCCTTTCCGGACTGGACTGTGGAGGAGGCACAGGTTTCCTTGGGGAGCTGGGAATGGGACAGGCCATCTGCGTCCTGCTGCTGGAGGCCCTGATGGATTATTGGCTGTAGACACCATGCTGCACATTCTATCTCTATGACTTTCTTCTTTTATAACTGGGACTTGGTACCTCTTGGTCCCCGTTCCCCATTTTGCCCACCCCCTATCGCCCTCTCCTCTGGCAGCCACTAATCTGTTCTCTGTATCTATGAGTTTGGTTTTATTTTTTGTTTGTTCTGTTTTTTAGATTCCACATATAAGTGAGATCATACGGTATTTGTCTTTGTCTGACTGACTTCACGTAACATAATGCCCTCAAGGTCCATCCTTGTTGTCGGAAATGGAAAGATTTCCTCCATTTTTATGGCTGAGTAGATGCCACTGCGTGTGTATGTGTGTGTGTATGTACTACATTTTCGCTACCCATTCATCCATCGATGGACATGTTTCCATATCTTGTCCATTGTAAATAATGCTATACTGTTTCATTTTTGTTGGATAAATACCCAGAAGTGGGATAGCTGGATCATATGGGAGTTCTAGTTTTACTTTTTTGAAGAAACTCTATACTGTTTTCCACAGTGGCTGCACCAGTTTACATTCCCACCAACAGTGCAGGAGGGTTTCCCTGTCTTCACATCCTTGCCAACACTTACTTCTTGTCTTTTTGATGATGGCCATTCTAACAGGTGTGAGGTGGTGTCTCACTGTGGTTTTGACTTGCATTTCCCTGATGATGAGTGATGCTGAGCATCCTTTCATGTGCCTGTTGGCCATCTGTATGACTTCTTTGCAAATAAATGTCTCTTCAGATCCTCTGCCCACCTTTTAATTGGATTTTGTTATTGAGTTGTATGAGATCTTTATATATTGTGGATGTTAACCCTTTACTGTATATATGATTAGGAAATATCTTCTCCTGTTCAGTAGATTCTCTCTTCATGTTGTTCATGGTTTCCTTCACTGTGCAGGGGCTTTTTAGTCTGGCGTAGGCCCATTTGTTTATTTTTGCTTTTGTGGCCCTTGCCTTTGGAGTCAGATCCAAGAAATCATCGCCAAGACCCATGTCAAGGAACTTACTGCTTACATTTTCATCTTGGAGGTTTATGGTTTCAGGTCTTACATTCAAGTCTTCAATCCATTTTGAGTTAATTTTTGTGTATGGTGTAACAGTGGGCCAGTTTCATTCTCTTGCATGTGGCTGTCTAGTTTTCCCAACACCATTTATTGAAGAGACTGTCCTTTCCCCATTGTATGTTTTTGCCTCCTTGTCATGGGGGTTTATTTCTGGGCTCTCTATTCTGTTCCATTGATCTATGTGTTTTTATGCCAATACTATATTGTTTTGATTACTTTAGCTTTCTAATATAGTTTGAAATCAGGGAGCACGATGCCTCCCGCTTTGTTCTCCTTTCTCAAGATTGCTTTGGCTATATGGGATCTTCTGTGGTTCCATACAAATTTTAGGATTGTTCGTTCTGTTTCTGTGAGCATTGTCATTGGTGTTTTGATAGGGATTGCACTGAATGAATCTGTAGATTGCTTTAGGTACTATGTTCATTTTAACAGTATTAATTCTTGCACTCCACGAGCATGGACTAGCTTTCCATTTATTTGTGTCTTCTTCAGTTTCTTTCATCAATGTCTTAGAGTTTTCAGCATACGGGTGTTTCACCTCCTTGGTTAAATTTGTTCCTAGGTATTTTATCCTTTCTCACACCATTACAAATGGGATTGTTTTCTTAATTTCTCTGATAGTTTGTCGTTAGCGTATAAAAACGCAACCAGTTTTTGTATATTGATTTTGTATCCTGCGACCTTACTGAATTTATCACTTCAGTTTTTTAGTGGATTGTTTAGGGTTTCTAGATATAAAATGAAGTCATCCACTAACCGTCATCCAAAATCCTCTCCAGTTTGGAGGCCTTTTATTTTTTTTTCCTGGTTAATTGCTCTGTCTACGATTTCCAATACTAGGTTGAATGTGGTGAGAGTGGGCATCCTTGTCTTGTTCCTGATCCTAGAGGAGAAGCTTCCAGCTTTTCACTGTTGAGGATGATGTGGGCTTCTCATATGTGGCCTTTATTATGTTGGGGTATGTTCCCTCTGTACCCACTTTGTTGAGAGATTTTATCATAAATGTGGGATGTTGAATTTTATCAAATGCTTTCTCTGCATCTGTTGAGATGATCATATCATTTCTGTCTTTCATGTTGTCAATGTGGTCTATCACATGGATTGATTTGCAGGTGTTGAACCATCTTTGCGTCCCTAGGATAAGTCCCCCTTGACCGTGATGTGTGATCCTGTAAAGTGTTGTTGAATTTGGTTTGCTAATATTTTTTAAGGATTTTTATATCTATATTCATCAGGGATATTAGCCTGTAGTTTTCTTTTTTTGTGGTGTCCTTGTCTGGTTTTGGTATCAGGGTAACGCTGGCCTCATAAAATGAGTGTAGAAGGGTTCCCACCTTTTGAATTTTTTGGAAGAGTTTGAGAAGGATAAGTATTACATTTTCTTTGAGTGTAGAATTCACCAGTGAAGGCATCTGATCTTGGACTTTTGTTTGTTGAGGGTTTTTTGATTACTGATTCAATCTCCTTTCTAGTAACCTGTCTAATCAGATTTTCTGTTTCTTCATGATTCAGTTTTGGTAGGTTGTATATTTCTAGGAATTTAGCCATTTCTTCTCAGTTACCCAATTTGTTGACATACAGTTGTTCAGAGTAGTCTGTTGTCATCCTTTGTATTTCATTGGTTTCAGTTGTAACTTCTCTTTCATTCCTGATTTTATTTATTTGAGCCCTCCTCCCTTTTTTTCTAGTCTAGCTAAAGGTTAATCAATTTTGTTCATCTTTTCAAAGAGCCAACTCTTAGTTTCATTGCTGATTTCTATTGTCATTTTAGTCTCTCTATGATTTGTTTCCACTCTGACCTTTATTATTTCCTTCTGTCTACTAACTCTGGGCCTCATTTGTTCTTCTTTTTTCTAGTTCCTTTAGGTGTAAAATTGGATTGTTTGTGATTTTTCTTGTTCCTTCAGGTTTACCTGTATGGCCATCATCTTCCCTTTTAGAACTGCTTCTGCTGCACCTCATAGATTATGGTATGTCATATTTCCATTTTCATTTGTCTCCATGTATTTTGTATTTATTTTTCTGATTTGTTCTTTGACCCATTGGTTTTTTGGTAGCATGCTGTTTAATCTCCACATATTTGTGATTTTTCCATTTTTCTTCCTGTAATTCGTTTCTGGTTTCATACAGTTATGGGTAGAGAAGATGCTTGATATGATTTTAAGTTTCTTAAATTTATTGAGACTTGTTTTGTGGCCTAACATATGGTCTGTCCTGGAGAATGTTCCATGTGCACATGAGAAGACTGTGTGTTCTGCTGCTTTTGGATGGAACGTGCTATATATATCTACTAAGTCCATCTATTCTAATATGTCATTTAAGGCCAGTGTGTCCTTATTGCTTTTCTGTGTGGATGCTTTATCTATCGATGTAAGTGGGGGTATTAAAGTCCCCAGCTAGTATTGTATTGCTGTCACTTTCCCTCTTAATAGATGTTTGATGTATTTATGAGCTCCTCTGTTGGGTACATACTTAGAGATGTTATATCTTCTTAGATTGACCCTTTTATCATATGTAATGATGAATCTCTTTGTCTCTTTCTACAGTCTTTGTTTTAAAGTCTATTTTGTGTGATATGAAAATAGCTACCCCAGGTTTCTTTTGGTTTCCATTTGCATGAAACATCTTTTTTCATTCCTTCACCTTCATTGTGTGTGTCCTCACATCTGAAGTCAGTATCCTATAGGCAGCATATAGATGTTTTGTTATTCACTCAGCCACTCTGTCTTTTGATCAGATAATTTAGTCCATTTACATTTAAAGCAATTATTGATAGGCTGTACTTATTGTCATTTTGTTAATTGTTTTCTGGCTGTTTTGCAGTTCTCTGTTTCTCTCTTCTTCTCTCGCTTTCTTCCCTTGTGTTTGATGACTTTCTGTAGGGGTATACTTAGCTTTCTTTCTCATTATCTTTTGTGTATCTACTTTAGGTGTTTGCTTTGTGGTTACCATGAGGCTCACGTATAATAGCTTATATGTGTATGTTTATCAGTCTATTTTAAGTTGATATCAAGTTAAGTTTAAACAGATTCTAAATCTCTACAGTTTTACCCTCCACGTTTTATGGTTTAAAAATTTTTTTTTAATTTTTCCTTTTTTTCCCCAAAACCCCCCAATACATAGTTGTTTTTTTTTTTTTAGTTGTGGGTCCTTCTAGTTGTGGCATGTGGCATGCCGCCTGAATGTGGGTTGATGAGTGGTGCCGTGTCCACGCCCAGGATCTGAACTGGTGAAACCCTGGGCCACTGCAGCAGAGTGTGCGAACTTAACCACTTGGCCATGGGGCCGGCCCCATGTTTTATGGTTTTGATGTCACGTTTTACATCGTTTTATTTGGTATATCTCTTAACTAATTATTTTAGTTTTCTTTTTCCTACATTTGTCTTTAATCTTCTTACTAGCTTTGTAAGTGATTAATTTATTTTTATTATATATTTATCTTTTCTAATGAGATTCTTACTTTCATATGTTTTCCTGTTATTAATTAGCATTCTTTCTTTTCAGCTTAAAGAAGTTCCTTTAATATTTCTTATAAGGTCAGTTTAGTGGTGAAGTCTTTTAGCTTTTGCTTGTCTGGAAAACTCTTTACTTTTCCTTGTATTCTGAATGACTTCTAGGTAGGGCATTCTTGGTTGGAAGTCTTTTCCTGTTAGCACTTTGACTATATCATGCCATTCCCTTCTGGCCTGCAAAGTTTCTGCTGAAAAATCTGCTGATAGTCTTATGGGGGTTCCCTCGTATGGACCAGGTTGGTTTTCTCTTGCTGCATTTAAGATTCTCTCTTTAACTTTTGACACTTTAATTGTAATGTGTCTTCATCTGGATCTCTTTGGGTTCATCTTCTTTGGAACTCTGTAGGCTTCCTGCATCTTGATACTATTTTTTCCTTCCACAGGATAGAAAAGTTTTCAGCCATTAGTTCTTCAGATAAGTTTTCTGGCCCCTTTTCTCTCTCTTCTCCTTCTGGGACCCCTACAATGTGAATATTATTCCGCTTGATGTTGTTCCTTAAGTCCTTGAGCTGTCTTCACTTAAAATTTATTTTCCTTTTTGCAGCTCTGTTTGGGTGAGTTCCTCTGCCCTTTCTTCCAGATCACTGTTTTTTCTGCTCCATCTGGTCTGCTGTTGAATCTGTCTGGTGTCTTTTTTCACTTCAGTTATTGTATTCTTCAGCTCTCTTTTATTTGGTATTTTCTTATATTTTGCATCTCTTTGTTGAAGTTATCTCTATGTGCATCCAATCTCCTCCTGAGTTCATTGAGCATCTTTATGACCATTAGCTCGACCTCTTTATCGGGTAAATGACTTGTCTCCATTTTATTATGGCCTCTTTCTAGGGTTTTATCATTTTTTTTGGGATACATATTCCATTATTTCCTCATTTTGCTTGACTCTGTGTCTGTTTCTATGTATTAGGTGAAAAGCTTTGTCTCCCAGTCTGGAAGGAGTGGCCTTCTGTGGGAGATGAGCCTTATCACTTGACCTGTCCTAGCTCTTGGTTGTCTCTGGGACCTTGGTGATTGTCAGAGCAGCCCGATGTGTCCTCAATGGGTCCCAGCTAGTGGGGTCTGCTGAGACCTGTGAGTGTTCCAGGGGAGCGATCTCAGCCAGCTCCTGGGTTCAGGCTGATGGGAGCCAGACCCTCAGGCAGCAGCTTGTAAGGAATGCAAATATAGACAGTCCTCCGGGCCTGCCGTTGTAGAGCCTGCTGGCCTCCAGACCAGAGGATCTGGAGCCGTCCCCACTGGCAGTAGTTGCAAACAATTTAGGGCCCCAGATGAGTGCATGGGCTCCTTCTGGGAGGCACTGGTGAGCTGTGCTGAGTCCAAGGGAGAGTGCAAAGGTCTGTCCCTTGGCCTGTTCCCTGAGATCACATACACAGCCTCTAGACGTGAGATGAACCTGAAGCTGCTCCTCAGGCTGAAGCTCTGTGACAAGCAGTGAGGCCTTTTTCACAAGAAGACTGGGAGTGTGTTTCAGTCCACTGTGTAGTGCCCAGGGGACAGTAGCCCACCAAGAACTGGCTGATTGTTCCAGATCCATAGTACCCAGAGACGCAATCGCCCCTCCCCACTGGATACAGGTGCTCAAGGGGTGTTCCCTGTGTGGGCTGCGCTGGTCAGCTAGCTTTGGAGGGCTGGGGGAGTCATGAAGGGACATGCCCACCTGTGCTAGTGGGATAGAGGGAGAATGTGAAAATGGTGCCCTCCAGCACCTCCTTCTCCAGAGAGTCCGAGCCGACTCCTGCTCTTCTGGCAGATGCTTTAAGATGAGTAAATGATCATCCTTCACATGTGGTCTGGGCACTTTTCACACTGCTGCTTTTGTGCTGGTCCTGGGGCCAGTGAGTCTGCACATGAGCCCTTTAAGACTGGAATCTTCATTCCCTACAGCGTTGCGGTTCTCCTGGACGTCAGCCCCATAGGTTTTCAAATCCAAACATTTTGAGGGCTCATCTCTCCATTGCAGGTCTCAAGGATTGGGGTGCCTGATGTGGGGTACCACCCTTGCTCCTTGGGGAGAAACTCTGTATTTGCCAGATCCCTCCTGAAAATTCTACTGTTTGCCTCCTGATGGTGGGCCACCACGCAGGGGTTGGGCTTCTGGAAAGATCCCGTCTCTTCCTCTTTAACATCTGCATAGGCCCTTTTCTCCTTTCTTGTGGAGGAGCTGTGCAGTGGGTTTTGAGGTGTTTTCCAAGTGAACCATTCCACGTGGAGCTGTAGATTTGTTGTTTCTGTGGGAGCAGGTGAGTTCAGGATCTTCCTAAGCCGCCATCAGCTATTCTGATTCTAGAGATTCTGGAACATTTTTATCACCCCAAAAGAAAACTGCACCTATTGCCAGTCACTCCGCATTCCAGTCCACCCCCTCCCTGGATTATAGACAATTTATTACTCTACTTTCTATCTGTATACGTTGGTTTATTCTGTACGTTTCATGTACATGACAACATGCTCTGTGTGGTCTTTTCTGAAGCCTGTTCATGTTCTCAACGTTCACTGATTTGGTGCCATGGGCCAGTACTTCATTCCTCTTATTGCCACATCATGCTCCGTTGTATCAATATTCCACAGTTTGCTTATACAATCACTCGATGGACTTTTGAGTTTTTCTCACGTTTTGGCTATTATGACTGATGCTGCTGCAAATATCTGTGTATTAGTTTATATGTTGATGTTTGTTGTTGCTTCTCTTGGGGAGATGGATACCTAGCATGGAATTGCTGTGTTATGTGGTAGCTCTGTGTTCATCCTTGAGGACCCGCCAGACTGTCTTCCAAAGTGGCTGCACCGTTTACGTTCCCGTCAGCAATGGATGAGCTTCCACCTTCCTCACATCCCACCAGTGCTTGTTTGTCCATCTTATAGCCATCCTGGAGGGCGTGAGGAGGGTCTGCTTGTGGTTTTGATTGGCATTTCCCTGGTGAGTGATGTCTGGCATCTTTTCATGTGCTCATGGCCACTTGTATTTCTTCTTTGGTGGTCTGTCTGTTGTAATGTTAGGTGTGGGGTTTTCCTGGATGCCCTTTATCTGGTTGGGGAAGTTCCCAGTTTGCTGAGTAGTTTTATCGTGAATGGGCATTGGGTTTTTTCAGGAGATTTTTTCTTGTGTTTTGAGGTGATCTGTGGTTTTTGTTCTTATTCTAATAATAAGGTACATGACATGGATATTTCGTCTGCTGAACCAACCTTTTTTTATTCCTGGGATGAATCCCCCTTGGTCATGGTGTAGAATCCTTTTACATATATTTCACTGGGTTTGGTTTCCTAGGATTTTGTTGGGGAATTTCTTGTCTATGTTTATGAAGGATATTGGTCTCTAGATCTCTTTAGTTGTGATGTCTTTGTCTGGTTCTGATAAGAGGCCAGGGTAATACCAGCCTCGTAGAATGGGTTGGCAAGTGTCTCCTCAATACTGAATTTTGTATGTGGATCTCTAATGATAAGTGATGTTGAGTATCTTTTCATGGGGTTGTTGGCCACCTGTATTTCTTTCTTGGAGTCATGTCTACTCACATTCTTTGCTCATTATTTAATTCTATTATTTGTCTTTATATGGCTGGCTGGCACTTTTTATCGTTGTCACCTGACTTTTGAAATACGTGAGAATACGAGTCCCCTATCAGGTGTGTGGTTGGCAAACCCCAGTTGCTGTCCCAGGTGACGTGGCCTGACCTTCTCTGTAGCTGATGTAGTTGGGATTTTTTTGTTTTAGGTTTTGAGAACATATTTTTTGTTTAAGCAATCTCTGATTTGTTTTCATAATTGTTTGCTCTTTATTGCATTGGTGTGGTGTCATACATATTGCTCTAAAGATATTAAATAGGTATGCTTTTTTTTCTTCTGTAAAAGGCACTTTTGGCTCTATCACCGTCATATCCTTCAGCATCTCTTCTTTGTGGGGCCCATGTTCCTCTAATTTCTGGCACTTGGTTCTTTATTTGAGAGGCTCTGCCGGCTTCACAAATTCCTCAGACGCCAGGCTCTCCTCTTAGCTGTCATATGTCCCAGGATCTGGGAGGAGGTCGTGTCTCTGCCTTTGTGGGAATGTATGGACAAATCCAGGCTCCTTGAAATCATTGCCTCTAAGGAGAGATGGCTCAGCTCAGGCAGCACTGGAAATCACAGTGTTGACAACATGCTGATGTTCTGGTTCCAGTTCTTGGAGCTGACAGGGACATGACTTTTGATCAAGCCACGTATCCATTTCCACGTTCTCTGAAAGGTGATTTCACTTTTCAGTCTTCACCTTACCTCAGAGTCTGCTCTGTGTCAGGAAATACTCTCATAACCATGGGTGTGGATAGGTTGACATCAGTTGTTGTGGGCACACTTTGCTGCAGCTTCACGGGCACTTAGCACCACTGAGCAGACTGCATTTGAGTTGCTCGTTCATTGTCATTTCCAACGAGAGTGTGAGCTCAGGAGTCCTAGGAGTTGAGTCCAGGTTCCCGACTGTCACCCTCCCACACCCCTTGGTGCAGATGGGGCCTGCCTGAAGTAGAACGTGTGGGCTGTTTCAGGACTCGCTGGTCTTTGAGGACGTGGCTGTGAACTTCACCCCGGAGGAGTGGGCTCTGCTGGATGGTGCTCAGAGGAAGCTCTACAGAGACGTGATGCTGGAGACCTGCAGGAACCTGGCCTCCGTGGGTGAGGACGGCTTCACGCCTTCACTGAGTCTGGGAGGGAACAGGTGTTTCTTGCACTTGTCCTTATTGGGGCCAAGAAAGGGGAATTTGTTTGAAAAAAGAGAGACACAGTCCAAGCCTCCATGGAATCACCCACAGTCAAATAGCTTTTCCAGAAAAACAAAGTTTCATGGATTAAATGGACTTTTTATTTCTTTTGAACAAAAGTCCCCCTAATTTTCTAGGTGTGAGCATCAGCTCCAGTGTCCCTTTGGGGCACTGAGGGCAGCTTTATGGTTTCCACCCCTGTGCCAGTTACACTGGTTAATACACAGGTGACATGGTGGTTTTGCTGTAACTAACCCCACACTCATCCATCCTCACTGGCTTTTAAGACCAAAGTATGGCCCCGTCTCATGGGCTGTTTGTTCCCCTCCGTCCTCCCTCACGGTTAGCTCTTTCCCATGAGCTGTCAGCAGCCGCACACGCCATCCATCTCCCATGGCAGCTGAGGCAGTAGACACAGGCTCCCTCTGGGTCCGTGTGCCTGCACACACCAGGAAAGCAGCCACCCTCGGGAGGAACAGGCTCTGGAGGAGGGAATGATGTTTGGACACGTCCATTAGAAATGTGACTCTGTCACTGTTTGAGACGGGTGACGTTTATCACTTACCGGGCTTCCCTGCTGACTTTTCATCGCTCCTCGCCCGCTGGGAAGACCTTCTGTATCTCCTCTTACTAAGGGAGCATTTGGGGGTCTGCCGTTGCCCAATTCCTTTGTACTTTGCTTTTCTGATATTTAATCTCCACATCCCTCTCCAATTGTTTTGAGGTATTTCTTAGTGTACAGTCCACCATTTTGACTTATTTCCCTACTCTGCCAAGGTCCCAGGTAGCTGAGGTCCTTACTGTTGCTCTTTTTTCTCATCTCCATTTTTCCTTGTAACATTTGTTCATATTTTTGGATGAGCGTATGAAAAGAAATCCACGTATGCTCTTATTTTTTGCCTTTATCCCACCATTTCTTTCCCAAGAAATTAAATTATTTTACCAATTCTTGCAGATTGTTGCACTCAAGTTAAAACCAACGGATCAAGTCCTCAGCAGGATGTTTTCAAGAATAAAATATTCAGTAAAGAGAAAATAGTAATGTTCACAAGAAGTGATCCCTGGTCTGTTTTTGGAGAAAACTGGGCATTTCATAGCATTGAAGATCAGTGCC
The DNA here is from genome assembly GCF_041296265.1 of Equus caballus. NCBI lineage: Eukaryota > Metazoa > Chordata > Mammalia > Perissodactyla > Equidae > Equus > Equus caballus. Next base: position 2,127,610 of record NC_091690.1, on the reverse strand, counting down.
AAACCCAGGAGAGTTGTTTGAGGTGAGTGGCATTCCCGCAGGAGGAAGGGATTGGAGGAGACAGTTAGACTGACTTGAAGTTACGGAAAAATTAGAAACCTAGCTAAAAAGTTGTGTCCCCAGAGAATTTTCACAAGATAAGATTTTCATCAATGTGATGTAGATATGGAGCGTCTCGTGAAACAATAATCAGGAAACCCCATGCGTAAGATACTGAAAGCTATGGCTATACTTGAGTTGTCAGCCTGAGCATTGAGCCTGTTTTACTTTGTTAAAATACAGACAATACTGAGAACATACCCATTCACTGAAAATGAGAAATACTCAAAATAATCAACTGTAAGTAAAGTCATTAATAAAGAAATCACTTATAATCAATCCCTCACAGTGTGCCTCCCATTTTGAACAGGAGCCATTTGCTGGAGAGTCTCCATGGATGTAATGGAGGTGATGGCTGTGGAGAAACCCTAAAGCAGATTACAGACCTTCCTGTGCATGAGAGGTGTCCAGCTGGAGTTAAACCCGGTGAATGCACGAAGTGTGGAAAAGCCCTCAGGGATTGTTCTCTCCTTAAGAATCGGCAAAGACCTCACACTGGACACAAACCTCATCCATGTGAGGAATGTGGGCGGGCCTGCAGTTGTGTCTCGTGCCTAAGCACTCATGTGGAAACAGACATTGTAGAGAAGCCCTGTAAAGGACGGCAGGATACTAGGAGAGCATCTAAGAGACATGTGAAGAGTCTCCGTGGTAAAAAATCTTTCGAGTGTAACGAATGTGGGAAAGTTTACACTTGTGCCTCATCTTTCTGGGGACATCTGAGAGTTCACACTGGAGAAAAAAGCCACACATGTAAAGTGTGTGGGAAAGCCTTTATATATTACTCCTACCTGACACGACACATGAGAACGCACACTGGAGAGAAACCCTATCAATGTCAGGAGTGTGGGAAGGCCTTCAGTCGCCCCTCATACTTTAGAGAGCATGTGCGACTGCACACTGGAGAGAAGCCCTATGAGTGTGAGCACTGCGGGAAAGCTTTCCGTTGGTACTCATACCTTCGAGAACACACGAGAACTCACAGCGGAGACAAACCCTATGAATGCAGGCAGTGTGGGAAGGCCTTCAGGTATCTCAAGTGCCTGCGAGGACACATGAGAAAGCACACTGGAGAGAAACCTTTCGTCTGTAATTTATGCGGGAAAGCCTTCAGTTGTCCTAAATACTGTAAAAAACACGTGAAAACGCACAGTGGAGTGAAACCCTATGAATGTACGGAATGTGGGAAAGCCTTCATTTGTTCCTCATCCCTTCGAGAGCATGTGAGAATGCACAGTGAGGAGAAGCCTTATGAGTGTCAGCATTGTGGGAAAGCCTTTAAGTACCTCTCGTCCCTGCGAGGACATGAGCGAACGCACAGTGGGGAGAAGCCCTATGAATGTCAGGACTGCGGGAAAGCTTTCAGGCATCTCGTCTCTCTGCGAGGACACATGAGAACGCACAGTGAGGAGACACCCTATGTGTGTCAGCACTGTGGGAAAGGTTTCCGTCACCTTGGGTCCCTGCGCGCACATGTAAGAACACACACTGGAGAGAAACTCTCAATATAAAGACATATATTTTATCTCAGACTATAAATAATTGTACACTTACTCTAACACTTGTCTCCTTTCTAGTACAACATCTTTTGGACCCAGGGGTAATGTGTTTTTGCTTTTTTTTTTTCCGTGTGCAACTTGATATAATTTTAGATAAAAAGTTTTGATTCTTTCCATTATGATCCTACTATGTGGTGATGATGTGAGACCTGTATTGTTGAAATTTCTTTTCTGGTCCACTGTGGCAGATACTGGAATCTTCCAACTCCATATCCACCTTCCCTTGTAGTCTTTATTATTGAAAGATGTGTCTCTACACTTGTTTGTTGCTAGTGGGTACCACATCTCTGTTTCTCACAGACATTAGTAACTGGGGAAAGATCTGGAAAGTGCCATCTGGTTATGTTCATAATTGGACTCTTCTCATTGTCCTTGATCTTGGTTGGAAATTGTCACGATGCTTTGAGTTCAGAAGAGAGAGTTGTGGCATGAAGATGGAGCTGGTGTCCAGATGCTTCTACTGAACTGTGCTGTCACTTTGGGGAAGGTGGGAAACCATGTATCCCAGAGTCCTTCTGTTTGTGGTTCTGAGTTGAAGTGCCCGAGCAGAGGAAGACACATGAGGTTTGGAAAGTGGAAGTGCAGAAGCCATGATTGTCAGTTCTCCTGTCCCATCAGGAGACAGAGGTGTGTGGGAACCTAGGGGCCTGTGTCACAGCACACTTTTCTGACTCCTGGCTCTGCCCATCTGGAACAGCCCCCAGTCAAGCACCATGTTTGACGTCAGTTCCCTCCTAAGCAGTAGGTTCCACAGACTTTCCCACAAGCTCCCCAATCATTGATCCTCTTTTGTTTGTAGGTTCACACAATTCCTTGCATTTTCCTGAAGCTCTTTGGTGACTATCAGGCCACTTGTTCATGCTGTCACACAGTGACCTTCTCTCATCCTTGACCCCCTTCATCTCCAATGCTTCTCCTAATGACATGAATTCTGTAGGGAGTATCTTGTTCTCTACTAGTGGATCTGTTTCCTGCCTCCACCCTCACAGATTTAATGCTGCAGCCACAAATGCAGGAAACTTCCTTCCCTGGTTGCATTGTTGCGAGGCTGCAGTAATCTTCCATTTCTTCTTTCTGGATATTTCCATGATTGAAAGCAGCATTTGTGAATGTATCTGGCAATTTGTGAGCGTTTTCTCTTACATCTGACTGCTCTCTAAATGATAAATGCAGTATGTTTAGTTACTTTCCATTTTTATATGTGATTACCCAGTGTTTAGGTCTTTGACATTTTTGTGGGATAAAGATTGTACCTGAGCTAACATCTCTGCCAGTCTTCTGTACTTTATGTGGGATGCCACCCACAAACTCAGAAAGTGCTGTTCTATGTTTCATTAATGGAGGATTGGTTATAAAATTAAGTTATTTTTGTAATTGTGTCAAATTTTCTATATATATTCTGGGATAATAGTATTAAATATATAACTTTTGAACTTTTTTTGTTCTGGTATGTTTTTCTTAACTTCCTATGCAGCTACAAACTTTTTTTCATTACACTGTCTTATTCATTCCTAATAGCGAAAACCTAAATGTTCCTCATGTCAGTAGTCTCCAGGCAGAGATCCCCAGGAGTCAGGCTCCTGCAGATGAGCAGCGTGGGAGGCAGAATTGGACACACATCTTCCCTAGTTCCCTGTGGACAAGTAGAACCACCAGCGTTCTTGGTGAGGTGAGCACTTAGTTGCGGTGGGAATGAGTTAGGAGAGGGAGCTCCAGTTTACAGACATAACCAACTTGAGTGAACTACTGATTCCTGGAAATGCTGCTTCTAAATGTTTGTTCTCCACAGAGCTCTCAGTGGCTTAATGTGAAAGCAATACAAGAATAGAGACATCTTCTCAGTCTTCTTGTTGCTAGTAATTGTGCTGAATATCCACGGGCCATTTGCCTACAGATGGATAACTGATTGCTGATGCTCCTGCCCAGCGATGTTCCCTTGTGTTGTTTCCACTGTATGACAGTGGACCCTGCTTTTTCTCTTCATTCTGACCACTTACAGTTCTGTTGCTCTGCCTCCATTGACAAAGGTCACTTCCTCCCTCTGGTGTCAGATGGCCTCTAGGGATCCTTCTCTGGCCCTGGCCATGGTGGACGTCTTGTATTTTGAGTGGACCTTGTAGGGGTTCATGTCTCAGAGGATGTATAAGGTGACTAGGCCCCCAGGCACTTAGAGAAGAAACGATCAGTAAAGGTGTCTGTACAGCCTTTCCAGAGATGATGCCTGTACCTAAGGGATTCCAACCAGTGTCAGGATGGACTTGCCTCTCAAGTGTCATTGACTCAGCAGGGGATCGCTAGTCATGTGCAGCCACAGAGGAGGCACAGGAAGACTTAGGAAAACAGTTATTATACCTAAATCCTAGAGAGACCATCACTGCACCCTAAGAAGGGATGACACCGGTGGAGTGCCGAGGGAGTGGGTGTGTCTGAGCAGGTTGGGAGCAGAGAGCTTGAGGATCTGTGGGCAAGTGCCTGCACAGCTTACATTAGTGTGGAAAATAACTCTGTTTTGAGCCTAGAGTGCATGACATATGAGGGATACTCAATATTTGGCACCAGACAATGAGTATGGACTCAGAGAGGGTAGGGTTTTGTCACGATCCTGGGTTGGTTCTTTCCTAGCTTGGTGACCTCTGGCAAATCACCTGTATTCACAGTTGGAGTTAACTCACCCAAGGAAATGATAAAGTGGCTACCTCATAAAGTTTGCTGAGGAAGAAGTTGATTTATATATGGTAACTTAGTCACTGTATGGAAAACACTTCAAACAGTGCCCCATACATAGAAATACGTCAGTGTTTACATAGCCAATGAGAATCGCAAAGGCAGCCCCAGACACCTGGAAGCTGGCCTGACACTCACTGCTGGGCTGGGGCTTCCTCACGTTGAGCAGAAACACTTTCACCAGCTCTGTCATCAGATGAGGCAAATCTATGACTGCGATGGGTCAAGAGAAAAGAAACAGCACATTATAATCATGTCCACCAAAAGGGTAAAATTTATGGCCAAGTATTTTATATACTTTTTCAAAAGTTTTTTTTGATAGACTTCCCCAAACCATAAGCTAAATGACGTCTTTTTTGAGTTGGAACATTCCAAAAGATTTGCTAAACTAATTAGGCTTATTTGACATGTTATAGGAAACATTGTGAAATAAGAAGTAACATTAAGCCGCCTTCTTGTTGTGTTTGCACAGGTATATAAATATTCTATAAATTATCTGAAATTCCTAAAAATCTGATATGTCTTGATATAACATTATCAGTCACCACTCTAGTTAATATTTTAAAATGTTGCATGTCACAGAAATAACCAAATTTGTCAGTTGCATTATAACGCACCATTTTGAAGTCCTTTGCCATTGATACTTACTCTGATGCTTTTGCAAAAATGCTTCTTAGAAAGGAAACTCATAAAAGGAAACTGAGTTTCAGCAAAGTTGAGGCTCACACTAAAAGGACTGAGCCTGAGCAGCAGGAGAAAGCCTGGCTCACTTTCATGCAAAGGCAGCAACAGCACAATCTATAAAGATAGTGGCACATGTGGACAAAGTCCATTCTGCCCCTGCAAAGAAGAGCCCCTCGTGGCCAGACTTTTGCCATTGTGATGTCCTTGTACCATGGCAGCAGTCTGCTCCTGGATCAGAGAAATGAAGGTGGGCAGACACTGGCTGTAAGTTCAATGAACAGTTAGGTCCATTGGAAGTTCAAGACGGCCTCTTGTTTCTTCCTGCTGACCTGGGAAACCGCCATTTTTCAGTTTTTGCATTCCTTCACCCATTATAGTGCATTAAAAACAGCTCTTCCTGCCCTGGAGGCCTCAGACCTCCTCCCGCTGAGCCCTTGGAGCATCTGCAGCTGGATTTCATTCAACTGAGACTTAATATGGGTTGTCAACGTGCTCTTGTTCCTGGATTATGTTCTCCAGATGGGGTAGAGCCTTCCCCTGCCACCAGGCCGATGCCCTCACAGCGGCAAAGAAACTGTCTGAAAATGTCTTTCCCACGTGGGTCATATCTGCCAGTTTCCAGTGATGGAGCACCCACTTCACTGGGCAAATCATACGAGCCTTAATGAAAACCTTGACACCACCTTGGAACCCTGTCCCTGTCCCCCTCAATCGTCGGGCAGAGTTGAGGACACTAACGGAAAAGCTGGATTCAAGCAGGACAAGTATTAATTCCATGGGACGGCATAAACTGAGGGGTGGGGGGGTGTATAATGTTTTGTTTTCCACAGATTTAAAGAAATCTTTTCTCTTTAGTAAGATACATTTGTGAACAAAGATAAACTATTTCATTTTTCTCTCTACCTGATCTCTCCAAAATTCAGAAACTCTCCCTTATATAAATAATCAGGCCAAATTTTAATACAAAGAAGTTACCTTACCTGTGACTATCTTTGGTAAAAGAAAAATGGGAGTCATTGTAGGGAGAATCATGTTTGCACCTTTGTAGACATTAGAGTCTGGCCCTGTTGCTGGTATTTGAGGTTTTGCTCTATTCCTGCAGACTGGACTCTGGCCTAAGGTATCGCTCTGGGTCTTGCCGACTGTTCGCAGTGCCCCGTTTGGAAAACAAACTCACCCACAGGAGCTGGCCTGCAGAACAATGCCTATTGGTACATGACCTTCTGCTGATGCCCCATTGTCTCATATGACAGCTACTGTAGGTCTCCAATGTCTTATACTCCAGCCTGTCACCAACAGGTTAAAGCAGCTCTCCCAGATTCCAGTTTAAAGGATCCTGTTAGTCACAGTCTAGAGCCTGGGGACTGGTCATCTGGAAGGTTCCTCAAAGGAAGACGGCCCTCGAGCCCCATTGGAAAGGCCCTCCTGAAGGTCTCCTGACCACTGACTCTGCCTAGAGCTAGAAGGCACTGAGCATTGGAGAAATCTCACAGTGAAGAAGTCCCCACCTGGCATCTGGTCCTGTCCTGGTCCTTGGATCTGTTTTGGGGGAGCGACTTTGGTTCTGAGCGTTATTCTAGGTCCAAATCCTCCTGTCTGCACATGCGTCAGCTCCAGGACTGGCAGTGTCGCCTCCCTGCCCCTGCAAGATAATTCGCAGTCTGTTAGTGATATGATAGGGCCGGTTAGAACCAGCCCCCTGGTTACAAAGTGACTCCTCAGAATTACCATCAGGAAAAGGGAAAAAGCAGTTTCTCCCTCCTGTGGGTCATGACTCTCTGTGACAGGTGCATCCCAGCCACACGGGACTAAACTCTATGCTGGACCAGCAATGCTCTCAGAAAGAATTCTCCATCGAATGGGTCAAATGTGACACGTGAAAGAAAACAGTGTCACTTCTGTCGAAGGGCTTTAAAATGGAGCCGGGAACCATTAAGGAAGGAGAGTCGTGCACGTCCTCCTCAGGCAGGACATAGACCTCTGAGCTGAGTGAAGACAAGTATTCTGAGAACTCCGTCAGAAAGCTGCGGCTCCTCCCACTGAGGGCCTGCTGCCTCCCTGGAGCTGCCTGAGCCACCGATTCGGACCAGCCAAGACCCGCTTTCTGGGGCCAAGTCCAGAGAACATTCTGTGATGCAGAGGCCCCTCTCTGGTCTTTACGAGCCCCCGCCTCCTCCCCGCAGGACACGGTTTGTGTGGCTCCCTCAATCTGCGCCCCGAACGGCAGTTCTCTGACCCCAGAGTCACGGCCTCTCCGCGTCTCACTTGGACCCCGTGTAACAGGACCGAGAACCTGACCCGCCATCGACTCCCCACAGTGAACGCGGCCCTGAGCGTCCTAACGCCTCGCGCTGGACCCGCGGGGGAGGAGCGAGCCTTCCCCAGATGAGGGTGGGCCGGGCGGCGCCCACGGCGGGAGACGCGAGCACCGCGAGCATCGTGTCCGGGCTCGTTGGCAGAGCCGCAGGGACGCGGACGCGAGCAGCCCGCTGACGGCGCCCCCGCCGCCCCGCTGAGCACCAACCGGACCGACGGCCGCCTTTAGGGTCACGGACTGAACCCCACCGCCCGCGCCACACGACAGCCCCCCAGTTCACACGCGCGGCCACGAGGAAACACGCGGGCAGGCGCGCCTGCGCAGACGGCGCTGACCCCTCAGCCCCACGGCCGCAGGCCCCTCCCCCTCCTGCAGCCCCGGGTGGCCCCGCGCTCGTCGCGCCTGTCGCCGTCGGGAGCTGGGACCACGGCGCCCGCGCCGCTCCCTCGCCCGCTGCGCAGCGACAGCCCCGCCTTCTCCCGCGGCGCCGGGCGGAGCGGCGACCACGAGCCCGGACAGCGACCCCCGCAGCTCGGTCCCACCCGGGCGGCCGCGACAGTCCTGCGCGCGGGCCCCCTCCCCACGGGGCGGCGGACCCGGACCGCGGGCTGCGGACCCGCAGCCCCAAAGGGGGCCGCGTCAGAGGTCACCGCCACACCCAGCCCACCCAGCCTCGCCCGCGGGGACGTCACTGTCAGGGGTCTTTGTTCTTAAACCAGGTCACAAACCCACCGGGAGTCCCGCCCTGGGCCGAGCACCCAAGTGACCGCGCCCCCTGTCCCACCGGTCCGAGTCCTGAGGAGGGGCGCTCCAGGGAAACTGAGGACTGCCCGTTCCGGGAGGAGGAGGAGGAGGGGCTGCGGAGTCGCAGGCAGAGGCAGGAGGTCCCCGCCAGGAGCCTGTGCTCCGACAGCGCCACTCGGGCGGGCGGTCCGCGTGCCTGAGGAGGCGAGGCAGGGAGCGCTGAGGCGCGTCACCGCCGTGCCCGCCTCCCTCAGCCACGTGACCTCCGCCCCGCCCATCACTCACGCTAGCGACGGGAACGCTGTCCAATCAGGGACGACGACGCGCGGAGTGAGGCAGCGGTGCTGGGGCGGGACCGGGATCGCTCAATCAAGGCACAGAGGAGGGTCTTGGAGAACTGTCCAATGAGGGCCCTGTGACATGCCAGAACATTGTCCAATCAGACTTCCCAGCAGGGTGAGCGCCTGAAATACGGCCCAATCAAAACGCAGCAGGCTGGAGCACCGCCCAATCAGAGCGCGGGGCGGGCACTCTCGCAACCGCGTGGGAGTCGCTCTCTGCAGTTGGCCTCCCGGGGCGCACCTGCCCCGCGCGGCCCCAGGTGTCCCGTCCCGTCGCTGTCACCTGCCGGGGCCGCGGGGAGGACGTGCGGAGAGTCCGGAGCGGGCGGAGATGGTGAGTGCGCGGGCCGGGCCGAGACCGGGAAAGGCTGGTTCGAACCGGCGGGAACCGGCTGGAAGCGGCCGCGGGCCGGGGTCTCCCTGCGCCCCCCGGGGTCCCCCCGACTCCCCGCCCTCGGCCGCGGGGTGGGTCCCGGCGTCCCGTCCCGGCTCCGCGTGGGCGTCCCGGTCCCACCCAAGTCCTTGTCCGGGCGGGGTCCGAGGGGGCGGGACGACCCCGGCTGGCGGTCAGGGCTGGGGCGGCGGGGCGGCGGGGCGGCCGCGGGGTGGGCCTGCCTGACCTGACGCTGAGCCCCGTCCGGACTGGGGGCCGGAGACTCGGTTCCGAAGACGGTGGGACGGGGCCGAGGGCGGGTCTCAGGTCCTCCAGCCCCGAACCCCCCAGCAAAGGGCTTTCCTCTGCCGGGCAGGAGGGGAGCAGGCAGGCGGGCGGCATCGCGCGTGGGGTCGGTGGAGCCGAGTGTGCCGCGCGCTGAGTGAGTCTGTGAAGGTCACACGTGGGGCGGGCTCCCGGGGGTCCCTGCTGGTGAGAGGGTCTGTGAAAGGAGCGTCTATACGGGGCGGAGCGGGAGCTCGGAGCGGCTCCTCTTTGCTGAGAAGGAGGCCCGGGAGGAGGGGCGCGTCCGCCCTGAGGAGGGAGCCGGGCTGAGCGCAGCCCTGGGTTCTGTCCTTCCCGCACTGGGAGGGGCCGCCTGCCCACCTCCCCGCGGGGCGACCCGGCCCAGCTCAGGACCAGGTTCCACCTCCTGCCTTCCGTGTCCTTGTCGCTGTGGAGCAGGTGCTGCCCTGCGCTGGCTCCCACCGCGCTGCTCCTCCTGGTGTGTCCTTGACGGGATCTGCGCCCTGTGACCCCAGGGCGCCCCAGCGCCTGGACTTTTGTTGTGTCACATGAAGGTGTAAGGCTTTTATTTTCTTGGTTGGGTGGTGGCATCTTCCAGCGTGCTGCTCCCCCGGGTGACCACCGTCCTGCTTCTTTGTGTTTCTCTTTGTGGCTTTCCGTCTGTGTTCCCTCACCAAGCAGGGCTCTGTGTGGTTCCGCCTCTGCTGAATTTGCAGGGAGTGAATATCACCAGGAACACAGCATCCATGTCACATGGAGGGCCTCTCTGTGCTTCCTCAGCCCCAGTCTGTGTCACACGTGCTGGCGTCGTCTGAGGCTCGAGGCACTGCGTTCCCTTATCCACTCTAGTCCTTGTGAGGCCTGGGTCATTTCTAGTTTATTTTTTCCTTTTGTTGGCAGTGCTGCCACAGTGCTGCCTTGTTTTTATCTCCAAGTGCAAATGCGTTGTAAATGTCTACATGTTGCAGAAAAATTTCAGGGTTGTAGATTATGGACGACTTCACATTTACTCGGAAACGCTGGTGGAGGAGGGTGCGCATCGACTGTCTTACTGTTGGACACGCGTGTTTATTCCACATCATCCCCAGCACTTGCAGTTAACTAACTTTTGTCCATCTCGAGTTTGTGAAATCGATCTCCTTTTGATTCCATATTGGTTTGTACTGATTCCCCTTGGGGCTGAGCATTTCTCATGTAACATTTTGAAACCAGTGGACAGTTAGCCGTTACTGATGGCATGGCCAGTGACTTGGGTTTTTTTAGCAGCTACTAATTGTAGCTTTTAGTGTTTGCCTGCCTATCCTTAGTTGTTCTGTCTGTTATCCTTTAGGCAATCTATTATCAGACGCCCACTAGGTTCCCACAGATAACATCTCCCTGACACCTGGGTCACCATGGTAACAGAAGCCAGAGTTACTTTTCAGGAACTGACTCAACCCCTGTCCAGCCAAGGCCGGTGGAGACCAGCAAACCACCAGTTGGGGCTGCATAGGTGTCTGATACGTGAACTCCTGAAATATGAAATCTGTTTGTATCCTGCATTATATGTATTTTAGGACTTAAATAAAATTAGTTGTAATAATAATTAGTTTCAAAAGTCTATATTTACAAAGTTCATTTTAAAAAGTTGCTGTTGAACTGCTTGTTTGTAGGATTCAAAATACACTTTTTCTGAATTTGAATTCTGGAAGCTTTCTCAACATCTGATTCTGTGATTATCTTCATATTCTTTCGTGTGTGGCATGCACATTCATTGTGCTATGAATAAAGGGGAAGTTTTTCCTTTGTTACAACATTTTTTCCTGGGAAAACGACAGCATTAGTTTCCTGTATTCATGATTTTTTAGAGATCTAGCCTGTACGGCAGGTCAGCATTGGAGAGGTTTCTCTGTCTGTCATTGCCGAGAGCTCATGGTGAGGAACACATTTGCATACTGAGGGTCCCACCCTCAGGAGCTTCCCAGATAGAAACTGAAATTGGTCCCCATGTGTGTAGGACGGGGAGAGACCTAAGAAAGGGGCAGACCACTCCAGATTTTACGTGGCAGTTTTAACGAGCATGGAAGCTTAAGAGGCTTGTCTTATGCAGCCAAAAGATGAGTAATTTTCTGCTCCCACCCACCAAATCTTAACGTTTATTTGAGGCCTTAACTGTGCTCTGTCACATATACTGTCCAGATGGTCTCAAGAGCACATCAGTATCCCAAGGCTGTGTCCTTGGGGCATCTTCCCAGAGCTGGGAAGAGAAGTGGAGCACACATTCCGAGCACAGAGGACGGGGCGGGGAGCCCCCAGGTGCCTGGGTTTAGGTCCAGGGTCAGCCCCAATTATGTCTCCTTGATGACCTCCGCCAACAGAAACTTGAAAACACTCTGAAAAGAAACCAGACTTTGAATGTGTTTTTATGTTAAACCATCCAGAAGACCTTAGTTATTAAACTCAAACAACTAAGAACACAGAATAGGAGACTAATAGGAATTTCTTTTCTTTCTTTCTTTTTTTGGTGTGTAAACTATTTTAATAGGAATTTATTAAACTCATTGTCTCCAACAACAGAAAACTGACACCTGAAGGCATGCTCTCCTCCCAGCCTGGTGTGTGCAGCAGAGACACATCTTTCCAACAGGAGCCAGCACTTGTCCTCAGTCACTGGGCACATTCATCTCGATATCCTCCTCTTCCACATGCCACTGAGAGAGCTTATGACCAAGCACCTCTTGTCCCCACCAAGAGACAAGTGTAAACAGATATATGTGTACTAAGGAGGAATTTTCACCTTTGAAAAATAAGAAGGAACGCCAGGAGGATTTCGTATAAATATCCAGTACAGGTATTTAAATGTCTAGGAAGCAATTTCTGTTTCAGTATCAGAGAGAAAGATGAGATGAAGATGAGTTAAGAAGAGAAGTCTGTTAATATGAGGCATGCAGTGGAATAATTATTCACTCAGTATTTTCCTCCATTGGCATGATAATTTGAGGAGTCATACACCTTGAAACATTATCACATGCACTAGAGTAAGGTCTTATAAATTAGTGCTGATTATCAATTACTCCTCATGTTTGTCCATTTTGAGAGCTCAGCAGCCTTCATAAAGTACACTCACACACAACATGTTCACCTTTTGTGAATGTAGGTTTGTGAAAATAATTCAATACACCACATCTCTCCATGAACTGTCAGCTTACAGCATTTCTTACCTGAGAGACATCCCAAGAATAGTGTTTCATAGAAAGCCCCCTCCCCACTAGGAAACAGTCATGAAGGATTTTGAATCACTTTACTCTTTAAAGGACGTTCTTTCCTTGTCTCCAAGTCCGGGCGCCATTCATCCTCTTTAGAGCCAGTTGTGTTGAAAGGCTTGTGAGATAATAGAAAACATGCATTGTTGTCGGCCCCCAGCTCCTGACACCCTTGGAATTTCCTGGGCAATAGGAGCGTCCTTTGTTCTGATGAGGCTCCTGGAGGAGGATTTGTCACTGGAAAGATGAAGCCATGAGTAGAAGCTTGGGATTTTTAGTCCTGCCCCCACTGTCTTGAGAGGGGAGAACACCTGAAACTGAGTTTAATGATTGATGATGTGTACGTGATGAAGCCTCCGTAAAAGTCCCAATAGGGTGGGGTTTGGAGAGCTCCCGGGTTGGTGAACAGATGGAGGTGTAGGGAGAGTCGCAGCTGTTATATTCGAATTCTGGGTTCATCATTTTTGAGACCCACCAGACTGTCTTCCAAAGTGCCTGCACCATTTACATGCCCGTGAACGATGGATGAGCTTCCCCCTTGCTCACATCCCGCCAGCACTTGCTCCATTTCTGTAGTCAGTGAACAGGGGTCTGCTTGGAGCTTTGTTTTACATTTTCTTGCTGGCTGAGGGCCAGCATCTGTTCATGTCTTATTGGCCATTTTTATTTCTTCTTTGGAGATGGGTCTCCTCACATTTCTTGCCCATTTATTATTTTATTTATATTGTTTTTATTTTTCGTTGTTATATGATTTTTTTTAAATACCGTGAGAATACGAGTGTCCTATCAGGTGTGTGGGGCAAACCCCAGTGGCTACCCCAGGTGAGGTGACCTGGCCTTCTCTGCAGCTGATGTAGTTGGGACTTTTTTCTTTAGATTTTTTAGTGCTCCTTATTTCATGTGTGTGGTGTTAGCATGTAGTGTTCTGAAGTTGTTATATAGGTATTTTTTTCCTCTCAGTTAAAGGCACATTTAGCTCTATTGCTTTTCGATCCTTGAGTGACTCTTGTGTGACCATTTTCCTTGAATTCTAGAGACTCGAGGAATTATTTGAGAGCCCCTGCTGACTTCACAGATTCCTCAGGAACAGGCTCTCCTCTTACCCAACAAGTGTGCCAACCCCTGAGCCCTGGCCCACGCCTCTGCCCACAGTGTCCACCTCATCCTGGGAGGGGGTCGTGCCTCTGGCTCTGTTGCCATGTAGGGAGCAGTCCAAGCCCCTCAATGCCGTTCCCTTCAAGGAGAGAGTGTTCAGCTCAAGCTGCACTGCAGGTCTCAGGGTTCAGAACATCCTGACGTTCTGGTTCCAGTTCTGCAGCTGACAAGGACGTAACTTGTGATCAATCCATTATCCATTTCCATGGTATCTGAAAGATGACTTCATTTTTCAGTCTTTACCTTACCTCAGAATCCGCTGTGTCTCAGGAAGAATACTTCTTAGAACCAGGAGTTTGTAAAGTCTGTATCACTTGTCATGGTTGCACTTTGCTGCAGCTTCCCATCAGCACTTGCCATCGCTGAGCATGCTGCATTTGAGTTGCTCATTCATTGTCATTTCCCATGAGAGTGTGAGCTCAGGAGTCCTAGGAGTTGAGTCCGGGTCCCTGGCTGTCACCCTCCCACACCCCTTGGTGAAGATGGGGCCTGGCTGAAGTAGAACGTGTGGGCTGTTTCAGGACTCGCTGGTCTTTGAGGACGTGGCTGTGAACTTCACCCCGGAGGAGTGGGCTCTGCTGGATGGTGCTCAGAGGAAGCTCTACAGAGACGTGATGCTGGAGACCTGCAGGAACCTGGCCTCCGTGGGTGAGGACGGCTTCACGCCTTCACTGAGTCTGGGAGGGAACAGGTGTTTCTTTCACTTGTCCTTTTTTATTGGGCCAGGAAATGAGAACATGTTGGAAAAAAGAGAGACACAGTCCAAGCCTCCATGGAACCACCTAGAGTCAAATAGCTTTTCCACAAAGACAAGGTTTCATGGATTAAATGGATTTTTTATTACTCCTGAACCAAAGTTGGAGGTGTCCTAATATTATAAGCATAAATATAGTCTCCGGTGTCCCTTTGGTGCAGCTCTATGGTTTCCACCCCTGTGTCAGTTACACTGTGTTAATACACAGTTGACATGGTCATTTTGCTGTAGTTAACCTGGTACTTATCCATCCTCACTGGCCTTGAAGACCAACGTATGGCCCCGTCTCATGGACTATTTGTTCCCCTCCGTCCTCCCTCTCGGTCAGCTCTTCCCCCTGAGCTGTCAGCAGCCGCACACACCATCCATCTCCCATGGCAGCTGGGGCAGTGGAAACAGGCTCCATCTGGGTCCATGTGCCTGCGCACACCAGGGGAGCAGCCACCCTCGGGAGGAACAGGCTCTGGAGGTGGGAATGATGTTTGGATACGTCCATTGGAAATGAGACTCAGGCACTGTTTGAGACGGGTGACGTTTGTCACTTACCTGGCTTCCCTGCTGACTTGTCATCCCTTCTCGCCCCCCGTCTGTATCTCCTCTTATACAGGGAGCATTGGGGGGGTCTGCCTTTGCCCAGTTCCTTCGTACTTTGCTCTTCTGATAATATTTATCTCCATATCCCTCTCCATCTGTTTTGAAGTATTTCTTAGTGAACAGTCCGCCATTTTGACTCATTTCTCTACTCTGCCAAGGTCCCTGATATCCGAGGTCCTCAGAGTTTTTCTTTTTTCACATCTCCATTCTGTCTTCTAACATTTGGTCAGGTTTTTGGATCACTTTATGGCAGGAACTCCACATATGGTCTCTTGTCTTTTCTTGATCCCAACATTCCTTTCCCAAGAGATTAAATTATGCTACGAATTGTTGCAGATTGTTTCACTCAAGTTAAAGCCAGCGGATCAAGTCCTCAGCAGGATATTTTGAAGCATAAATTATTCAGTAAGGAGAAAATAGTAAGATTCAGAGGAAGTGATTCCTGGTCTGGTTTTGGAGAAAACTGGCCATTTCATAGCGTTGAAGATCAGCACCAAACCCAGGAGAGTTGTTTGAGGTGAGTGGCATTCCTGCAGGAGGAAGGGGTCTCAGCAGAATGTCAGACTGACTTGAAGTTAAGGAAAAATTAGAAACCTAGCTAGACAGATGTGTCCTCAAAACTTTCACAGGACAAAATTTCCATCAATGGGATGTAGATATTGAGTGTCTCATAAAAGAATAATATATTGACCGTCTCATGAAAGAATAATCAGGAAGCCCCAGTGTAATAGACACTGAAAGTTCTGGCTTTATTTGAGTCCTCAGCCTGGGCATTGAGCCTGTGTTACTTTGTGAAACTATAGACAATGCTGAGAACATACGTATTTACTGAAAATGACAAATAGTCAAAATAATCAAGAACTGTAAATAAGTCATCATTAAGAAATCAGTTATAACCATCAATCCCTCACAGTGTGCTTCCTATTTTGAACAGGAGTCCTTTGCTGGAGAGTCTCCACGGAAGCAGTGAAGGTGGTCACTGTGGAGAAACCCTGAACCAGATTACAAACCTTCCTGTGCCTGAGAGGTGTCCGACTGGAGTTACACCGGAAGAGTGCACAGAGTGTGGAGACGCCCTCACGGATTTTTCCTTCCTTAAGAATCAGCAACGATCTGACACTGGACACAAACCTCATCCATGTGAGGAATGTGGGCTGGCCTGTAGTTGTGTCTCGTGCCTAAGCACTCATGTGCCAACGGACCTTGTGGAGAAACCCTATGAATGTAAGGAATGTCAGAAAGGCTTCAGTTGTTACTCCTGCCTTCAGCGACACATGAGAACGCACAGTACAGAGAAACTTTCTGTCTGTGAGCAATGTGGGCAAGCCTTCTGTTGTCCCAGTAACTTTATAAAACACATGAAATTGCACAGTGGAGTGGAATGCTACGAATGTACGGAGTGTGGGAAAGCTTTCCGTTTTTCCTCATCCCTTCGAGTACATAAGAGGACACACAGTGAAGAGAAACCCTATGAATGTAAGGAGTGTGGGAAAGCATTCACTAGTTCCTCATCTCTCAGAGCACACGTGAGGATGCACAGTGGGGAGAGACCCTTCCAGTGCCAGCAGTGTGGGAAAGCCTTCACCTTTCAGTCCTCCCTTCGAGGACATATGAGAACACACACCGGGGAGAGACCCTATGAATGTCAGCACTGCGGGAAAGCTTTCAGGGAGTCTCAGCATTTTCAAAGGCATGTGAGAATTCACAGTGGTGAGAAACCCTATGAATGTAAGGAATGCGGGAAAGCCTTCAGTTATTCCTCATCCCTCCGAGAACATGTGAGGACACACACTGGGGAGAGGCCCTATGAGTGTCAGCACTGTGGGAAAGCCTTCACTTGTCACTCCTCCCGCCGACGACATATGAGAACACACACCGAGGAGAGACCTTATGAATGTGAGCAATGTGGGAAAGCTTTCAAGATGCCTCAGAGTTTTCAAAGGCATATGAGAATTCACAGTGGTGAGAAACCCTATGAATGCAAGGTGTGTGGGAAAACCTTCAGGTGTTCCTCCTCACGTCGAAGACATGTGAGAACTCACAGTGAAGAGAAACCCCATGAGTGTAAGCAGTGTGGCAAAGCCTTCAAGTATTCTGCGTCCTTGGAAGTACACGTGAGAAGGCACAGTGGGGAGAGGCCCTACGCGTGTCAGCACTGTGGGAAAACTTTCATTCATCACTCCTACCTTCAAGTCCATGTGAGGGTACACAGTGGGGACAGACCCTATGAATGTAAGCCATGTGGGAAAGCCTTCAGTTATCCGGCTAGCCTTCGAGTACATGTGAGAACACACACAGAGGAGAGACCCTATGAGTGCCAGCACTGTGGGAAAGCCTTCAGGAGGCCTCAACATTTTCAGGCCCACGTGAGAATGCACAGTGGTGTGAAACCCTATGTATGTAGGGAATGTGGGAAAGCCTTCAGTTGTTCCTCATCACTTTGGATACATGTGAGAAGTCACAGCAAAGAGAGACCCTATGAATGCAAGGAGTGTGGCAGAGCCTTCAGATATCCAGCAAACCTTCAAGTACATGTCAGAATCCACAGTGGGGAGAGACCGTATGAATGTCAGCAATGTGGGAAAGCCTTCAAGAGGCGTCAACATTTTCAAAGTCATGTGAGAATGCACAGTGGTGTAAAGCCCTATGAATGTATGGAATGTGGGAAAGCCTACAGTCGTCGCTCCTCCCTTCAAGCACATGAGAGAAGCCACAGTGAGGAGAGACCCTATGAATGTCAGCAATGTGGGAAAGCCTTCAAGAAGCCTCAGCACTTTGAAAGGCATATGAGAATTCACAGTGGTATGAAACCTTATGAATGTAAGGAATGCGGGAAAGCCTTTAGTTGTTCCTCAACACTTCGAATCCATGGGAGGACTCACACCGGAGAGAAACGCTATGAATGTAAGGAATGTGGCAAAGCCTTCAGACATTCCTCATCCCTGCAGGTGCATGTGAGGATGCACAGTGGGGAGAGGCCCTATGCATGCAAGGAATGTGGGAAAGCCTTCACTCGTCACACTGGCCTTCAACTACACGCCAGAACCCACAGTGGAGAGAGGCCCTATGAGTGTCAGCAATGTGGGAAAGCCTTCAGTCGTCACTCCAACCTTCAAGTACATGCCAGAAGCCACAGTGTGGAGAGACCTTATGAATGTCAACAATGTGGGAAAGCTTTTAGTCGTCACACTGGCCTCCAACTACATGCCAGAACCCACAGTGGGGAGACACCCTATGAATGTCAGCAATGTAGGAAAGCTTTCATGCAGCCTCAACAGTTTCAACGTCATCTCAGAACCCATGATGGGCAGAGGGGTATTAATGTCAGTAATGTGGGAAAGCTCACAAATATCTTGGATTCCTGTGAGAACCCACTGGAGAGTAAAATCTGAATCCACGGAGTGAGGGAAAGCCTTCATTCTGCTTGAAACCTCGTGGTAAATGTGAGCAAACACACTGGAGAGATTGCTTAGGACTGGAAAGACTGTGGGGCAACGTTCAAGTGTAGCAGTTCACTTATTTTCTTCATGAAAACTCAGGGCAGGAAAGAGACCTTTTAATTGTTATGTGTGGCTTCATCTTTATAAGTGTCTCATCTTTACTAGGGACCCCCAGTGTACCAATTCGCAGGTCATGTTGCTGATATGAACACTGAAAATAATAAATATCCATCTATTTATGCATCATCTGTACTACATATTTCATCACCTTGGACCTTAAATAATTGTACAGTTGTGTACACTCGTCTTATTTATATTACAACATGTTTTGGACCCAGGGATAAGTGGTTTTTGTTTTTTGTATAGTCGTGCAAATTGGTATAATTTTAGATGAAAGTTTTTCGATTCTCACTTTTCTTTATGTTCCTAGTATACATTCATGATGTGACACTTGTATTCTTGAAATTTCACTTCTGGTCAACTGTTGCAGCTTTTCTGACTGAATATCTACTCGCCTCTGTAATCTTTCTTATGGAAAGATGTATAGTCCACATTTTGTCCTTCTTAGTGAATACCACATCTGTGTTCCTTGCACGAAGTAGTATTATGGAAAGGTTTTGGAAGAGGACAGTCCCATTTGATTATGCTCATACTTTGACCTGTGGTCATTGTCCTTGATCTTGGTTGGAAATTATCACGATGCTTTGAGTTCACATGAGAGACTTCATGGCAGGAAGATGGAGCTGGTGTCCAGAGGCTTCTACTGAATTGTGCTGTCACCTTGCGGAAGGTGGGGCACTATCTGAAAGTCCTTCTGTTTGTCGCTCTCAGTTAAAGTTCACGAGCAGAGGAAGACGCATGAGGTTTGGAAAGCAGAAGTGAAGAAGACATGATTGTCAGTTCTCCTGTCCCGTCAGGAGACAGAGGTGCCTGGGACCCTAGGAGGCCTGCGTCACAGCACACTTTTTTGACTTCTGGCGCTGCCTGTCTGGAACAGCCCCAACCAAACACCATGTTTGACATCAGCTCCTTCTTAGACAGCAGGTTCCACAGATTTGCCCACAAGCTCCCCCATCATGGACCCTCTTTGGTTTGCAGGTTCACACATTTACTTGCATTTTCCTGCAGCTCGTTGGTGTCCATCAGGCCACTTCAGGCTGTCACACTTTGTGGCAGTCTCTCATTCTTGACCCCCTCCATCTCCATTGCTTCTCCTGATGACATGAATTCTGTGGGGAGCATCTTGTTCTCTAATAGTGGATCTGTTTCCTGCCTCCATCGTGACAGACTCAATGCTGTACCCACATATAGCATAAAATTCCCTGGTTGCATTGTTGCAAGGCTGCAATAATCCGGCATTTCTTCTTTCTGGATACTTCCATGATTGAAAACAGCATTTACAAATGTATTTGACAGTTTGTGAGTTTTTTCTTATAGCTGAGTGCTAACTAAATGTTAAACTCTGCATGTTTAATTTCTTTCCATTTTTCTATGTAATTTCCGAGTGCTTACTTTTTTCATTTTTTATGTGTGCTTTACAACAGGTAAATGCACAACAATGTGAATTTTTTTTTTTAATGGCTCGCTACGTTGTTTCTTCGAAAGCTCATTCCTTCAGTTTTCAAGTCTGTTGTATGCTTACAAGTGTTATGTTTTATTAAATTTGAGGTTATGTTAAACTTTCCCATTCTGGAGGATAATTTATTCTTGTAATTGTCCCTGTTCTTCTGTATATATCCTGGGATCATAGTACTAAGTACGTGTGCCTTTTGACATTTTTCTCTTTCGTGTGTTTTTCTTTACTTCGTATGCAGCTACCAACGTGTTTTCATTAAAATCACTTCTTCATTCCTAATAGTGAAAACCTAAATATTGCTTATGTCAGTGGTCTCCAGCTAGAGGTCCCCAGGAGTCAGGCTCCTGCAGATGAGCAGTGTGGGAGGCAGAACTGGACACATCTCTTCTGTAGTTCTCTGTGGACAAGTAGAACCACCAGCGTTCTTGGTGAGGTGAGCACTTAGTTGTGATGGGAATGAGTTAGGAGAGGGAGCTCCAGTTTACAGATATAACTAACTTGAGTAAACCACTGATTCCTGGAAATGCTGCTGCTAAATGTTTGTTCTCCAAATAACTCAGTGGTTTAACATAAAGTTGATACAGGAGTTGAAACATCTTCTCCCTGTCTTATTGTTTTTAGAAATTGTGCTGAATATCCACTGGCCATTTGTCTGTCTGACAGGTAGGTAATTGATTGATGATGCTCCTGTCCAGGAATGTTCTCTTGTGTTGTTTCCACTAGATGAGAAATGGACCATACGTTGTCTCTTCATTCTGACCACTTACAATTTTTTTGCTCTGCCTCCAGGAACAAAGGTCAGTTTCTCGCCCTGTGTCAGATGGTCTCCAGGGATCCTTCTCTGGCCCTGGGCATGGTGGACGTCTTGTAGTTTGAATGGACCTTGTAGGGGTTCATGTCTCAGAGGATGTATAAGGTGACTAGGCCCCCAGGGACTTAGAGAGGAAACAATCAGTAAAGGTATCTTTACAGCCTTTCCCGAGAGGAAGCCTGTACCTAAGGGCTTCCAACCCTTGTCAGGATGGACTCTCCTCTCTGGTGTCAACTCGCCAGTTGACATGACCAGTGCTTATGGGGACCCCAACACACTGATGAGGCTGTTGTAGGTGCACTAAACTGTACCAGCATGAAAAGTGTGGGTCACAAGCACACTGTGCCATTTCCCCACCAGTGGACAGAGCTCATAATGGACATTTTCCATGGGACTATTCTTGCCTTTTCCTATCAGAACCATGAGGTTCTTGAATCACACATTTCCTACAGATAGCTACCCTTCTAAACCCCCAGAGAGTGTTTCCCTCATCAAGTTGTGGTCCTGTTGTTTCTTGTGCTCTCAGGATCTGACTCTGAAGTTTGGCAAGATGCCCACTGAATGTTGTTTGGGGGCTGTCACTCTGCACCTGTTCTCTGTCCCTTGAGAGGATGGCCTGTCATATATGGCCAGAGAGGGGGCAGAGGAAGGCTCAGGAAAGTAGTTTATTATACACAGGTCGTAGAGAGGCAGAGCCACTCCAGCCCAAGATGGGGAGATACTGGGGGAGTGTCAAGGGAGCAGGTGCTTCTGAGAAGGTGGCAGGGAGCAGGAGGACAGATGGGCAAGTGTCTGCAGGGCCTAGAGTACTGTAGAGACTAACTGTTTGAGCCTCGAGTGCGGCTATGAGGGATGCTCAACGTTTAGCACCAGAGTAAGAGGATGGACTGTGAGAAAGGAAGGCGGGGTTTGTGTCATGATCCTGGGCGGCTTCCTTCCTATCTGATCCTGGGTGGCCTCTGGTAAATCACCTGTGTTCATAGTCTCAGTGAACTCATCCAAGGAGACAACAAACGTGTCTACCTTACAGAGTTTGCCGAGGAGGAGCTAGGTTTATATGCTACCTTAGTCACTTTACAGAAAACATTTGAAACAGTCCCTGTGCACAGAAAGAAATATATCAGTGTTCACGTAGCCAATGAGAATGGCAAAGGCAGCCTCAGACACCTGGAAGCTGGCCTGACACTGCTGGGTTGTGGCTTCCTCACATTGAGCAGAAAGTTTCACCGGCTCTGTCATCAGATGGGGGAAATCTGTGACTGTGATGGGTTGAGACGAAAGGAAGAACGAGTGGGTCCAGCTCCGTGGCCGAATGTTTAAGTTCACGCACTCCACTGCAGCGGCCCAGGGTTCGAATCCTGGGTGTGGACATGGCACCGCTCGTCAGGCCACGTTGAGGCAGCATCCCACATCCCACAACTAGAGGGACCTGCAGCTACGATATACAACTGTGTATGGTGGGGGAGGCGGTTTGGGGAGATAAAGCAGGAAAAAAAAAAAAGATTGGCAACAGTTGTTAGCCCAGGTGCCAATCTTTAGGAAAAAGAAAAAAAAAGGAAGAACAAGTTATAATCAGGTCCACAAAAAGGCGACATGTGGAACGGAAGCCAAAGCACACTAGTGACCAAACTTTCTCCACTTCCTTCTAATGTGATGGCTGCCTGTTTATCAACTAGTTTTAGCAGCGCTGCACTCTTTCTGCTTTCTACACAAGAACTGTTGAGATCTCCAGTGACCACATTACCTTCACCTCCTGACAGCATCAAATCAGAGCGAAGGAACACTTGCTGGAACACTTACTCCAATCATCTCACACAAGGCTGAACGTGTGACAGATTCTTGTCCAAATATGTCCTCACGTCACATGTGTCATATTCCCTCCTACTGACATTCCCACAGTCCTGCACGGTGTGTGCACCCCCAGTGCTCTAAGTCAGTGCACCCCACTATCTGTGACTGCAAGTGTGATCCTGCTGTTCTTTGGCTAGTGAGCATTGGCACAATCATTATCTTACTCTTATTAACGAATTATAGGTTCGTTTAATGACAAAAGTTTTGTGTATATAAGAGTAAAAAATTTGCCTGAAAATATGTTTAAATGCATATGCACGTGGTATACGTATGGACTAAGAATGCATGAGAATGCTAAGAATTAAATTGAGAAAATTGCAATTCTGACTGGACAACCCGTAAATGCAGACATTTTAACATAATCTCTCAGCCCAGGAAAATTAGAGAGTGACACTTGTTAATATACAAATGATTTGAAAACAGCATTAGTAGTACTTTCCTGGGAAACGTGTGGAATCTTCTGAGTACACAAGTGTTTTATTCACACATAAGTATGATAACTGAACACATCCTGAGGGCCTGTTCTCAGCCCCGAGTTCAGGACACTCCCACCATGTCCCTGACACGAGGAAGGTGCTCACTTCTCACGCGGAAGGACAGGCAGTGCAGCCACTCAACAGTGCAGCAGGGAAACAAGGCCCCCGTTTGGCTGCACTGCTGTGTCCGTTGGGGAATTAGACCCCACATCTTCTCAAAGAGAATGGGTGTTCACTGTACAAGTAACATCTGGTACACATAATGCAAGATCCAGAAGAGGGGAGTCAGCGTCAGTCAAGCTCAACCACCGTGACAGCCTCCATCAGGGGCCTGGAGGGCACACCGGGGCTTTGCACAGCCCACACCTGTGGGTCTCTGACCCTAGAATCTGATCCACAATTGCAGAGAACAGGAGCACATGTGTGGAGGCCAGGGCCTCTAAGAAAATGGAAAGGAAAATTTGGTGTCTGGTTTGGGTACATACTTGACTGACTGGCCCGGTGATCAGAAAAATAAGCTGGAAGCTATTGCCCATCAAGCCGCTGTGCATTGCTCCATGTGTATGGTCCAGACCCTGAGAGTAACGGCTGCTTCATGTGCACCTTTCAAATGTGATGTGAATGAGGCTGTTGGTGAATTCTAACCCAGAATCATGAAGACAGGGATTCTGGGACATATATCTCCGTGCCTTACCAATAATGAAATGACACCATTCAGCAGAACCTCATCGACCTGTAGATTTCATTGACCTTTCATCAAACATGGGAAAATGTAGCACAGTGAGGAGGTGAGAGGGAGATGGAGATGGAGATTTTTTATATGGACGTGCAAGTATATATCTGATTCCAGGGAATAATGGAACAGTAGGATAACTATTTTATGTAACCCTGGAAGTTAATATCTAAATTGATTATAAAATATATACCTGTATACACATATACTGAGTTGAGCAGCATCCCTTCGAGTTTCATGTCCACCTGGAACCTCAGATTATGACCTTATTAGGAAATAAGATCTTTGCAGATGTCAAGATGAGTTCATGCTAGATTAGAGCAGGTCTTAACCCAATGGTCCGTATCCCTATAAAAAGAGGGAAATCTGGACACAGAGGGCTGCACAGCAGACATGTCTTCACCGTGTGAAGACAGAGGCAGAGGTTGGCGTGACCTGCCTACAGTCAAGGAAGGTAAAGGATTCTTGGCAACAACCAGAAGCTGCGAGTGGCTGGAACAGATGCTCCCTCTGAACCTCCAGAGGGAACCAGCCTGCTGACAACCTGATTTCAGAATGCCGCCTCCAGAACTGTGAGGGAATCACTTCCTGTTGTTTCAGCCCCCCCGCTCTGTGGACTTTGTTATTGGTGGCCCTAGGAAACTAGTAACATACGTATTTATATAAACACACACATATGCATATACACACACACATCTGGAATAAATCTCACATTCTCTTTGACTTCAGCAAGTCCCAGCTTGGAGGCATTGGAATAAAAAGCAAGAACAAATGAAAAGCCCGGCATAGGAAACTTGACTCAATGGGGAAGTTGGAGGGCCCCTCCAGCTTATCAATGGGCTACACAGCCAGGCAGAATATACTCCTTCCTTTACACCCTTACCAAGGTTCCTGTTGTTTCAGCCCCCCAGTCTGTGGACTTTGTTCCGAGCCGACTAGTACAGTTCCTAAGGAGGGCGTGGGCCTTGGATATTAGGGGGACAGCCAGAGGCCAGTGCGCCTGGAGCAGGGAGAGGAGGAGAACAGCAGAGGAGCGTGATGGGGGGGGGGGTGCGCACATGGTGTCATGATTCGCTGGCCATGGGAGTCTGACGCTGGCTGTGAGTGACTTCGAGCCTACAAGTGGCCTGATGAGGCAGCTTCACCAGATCCCTGTGTACCTTGAGAACAGACACTGGGATGATACTGTCATTCAAGGCTGGGGTCAGAGTGGGCTGGTACCTGTGACACTGATGTGCCAGGTTGGAGCCCTGATATAATCTGAAGTTAGAGCCATCAGAATTTCTTGACGTATAAGGATGTTACTAGATTTTACTACAATTTAAAAAACTCAAAAAGGATGTGTGGAAGGTTAAATAACACAGAGTCACTTTTGTGAAGGATTCTGAAATGGAGCTGGGAGGCCATGAAGGAAGTGTGCTTGATGCAAGTCCTCACTGAGTGGAAGCAGGAACTTCTGGGCTGGGCCACACTGCAAATGCCCCGAGGACTCTGCAGGAGCTCCTGCGACTTGCTGCAGGAATGGAGCTTTGCTTGGTGAGGGCCTGAGCGTCTTCAGCCCTCATTTGTTTTCTGCCACCAACACCAATCAAGATTCTTTGTAAACAAATTATGCAAACATTCCCTTTTTATCTTAAATCCCCTGATTTTTGCTCCCTGGTGTGGCACTATTTGGACTGCCACCCAATTCTATGTACCCCAAATTGAAAATCTTTGATCCCAAATGAATCTTTTCCTCTTGAACTCGTTTCCTGCTTTGAGGTTGAGATTCCTGGTGGCAGAAGCAGGATCTGAAATGACCTCGTGATCCCGCACTGCCATCCCCTAGAATCGCTGAGATGCCCACGCAAGCCCTTTTGTGCTCCCTGCTGTCTCCCTGACTGTGAGCCCTCTCAGGCTTCAACTTCCCTCCTGTGGGTCGAGGTCCTCGCCTTCCTTGGGAGCTGGGGTGCACCTGCCCTCGTGCTGGGTGCGGCTCTTGATGCTCGAGGGGTTTCCTTGGTGAGTGAGGACTCTGTTTCTGCCTACACACTTTTCGTCATTATGGGAATTTCTTTTTCTAAGTCTTCTGAGGCTGCACCCTCGAAGCTCCAACTGGTTTCATGTTTGAGAAGTCCAGTCCTTTCTTGTAAATTTTTGTCCCAGTGGACTGACAATACCAAAGACAGTTCTCAATTAGAGTGCCAATTTAGGGACACTTTCGGACTCTCAAAATATGTGTATTTTTTGTGCACTAGATCTGAGAACCACAGTTTTAAGACCAGAAATAGGACCTTTAATTTCTAGAGTCAAGCATGGCACTCTTTGACACCCCCGCTTAAAAACTATGGTCCCGGAAGCTGTAAACATTGACCAAATCCCCTAGCAAAATCTTACTAAGCTTGTTTCATGTCCTCAGAACTTGGCTTGATAACTATCAGCATTTCCACTATGCTTACTATCCCCAAGCCTCATGATTGCTGGAAAGAAATGGCACACTCAAAACTAAATCGGGGAAAGTTTCAGAAGCGTTTAATCTCTCATGGCCAAAAGCTCTTCCACTAGTGCTCCTCCATCTTAGATCTGTACCCTTTGGCAAACTTCTGTCTCCTTTTGAAGTAATAACAGAACAACCTACGCGTGCAATTACGTGAGGGAATATATGAACTGACTTTGCCTAAAGGAGACATCTTACATTACTGTCAGGGTCTCATTGAGACACTTAAAAGGGATGAAAGGTTGGTAGCTGATTCTTTTCACGGTGAGCTCCAGGAGGTTAAGACCTTAAGAATCATTGACTTCAACCTGGAGATTTCTTTTATTGGAAAAGGCACCAGATAAAAGACTCTTTGCAGCTCCATTAAAAGGACCATACCAGGTACTTTTCACCAACCCATGTGCTGCAAAATTAAAAGGCACAGACTCGTGGATTCACATTTCTCATATGAAAAAGACTTCTCCTTAGTGCTGTCAGCATCTTGGCCAAGTGGGCTGTTCCTTTAGTCTCTCCCCAGCATACAACCAAAAGGACATTAAGCAACAGAAGATACCCACACAGCACAATAGGATGTCTGAGAGATGCACACAGCCATACGTCTGAAGGTGGGAGTACTGGACCCCCAGGAAGCAGTGGGAGGAGGTGAGTGGATGTCCTCCTCATCATTGGCTTGGATCTAGGTTGCAAGTCCACACATAATGGCCGGCACATGACTCCGTGAGGAGGCAGGGGAGCAGGTGGGCCTCCTTGTGAATGCTGTCACTTTCATGGTCACATCCCAGCCAATAGGGGTGCTCTACATTGAGGTGGCTCAGCCACTGCATGGGACCCCCCTCAAGCCCAGCAGCCCAAGTGGACCACCAGTGAGGGCACAGCAGCCTCGTGTGTGATAGAGGGTGCCCTTCCTATCCCTTCCTGCCTTGCACCCAAGTCTGGCTTGTCAGCCAGGGCAGTGTATCCACACCAGAGTGGATCAGGTGGGCAGACGTAGATGGGCCCTATCAGCACAGCTTCTTGCAGAGAGGCACAACTTCTAGCAGATTCAGCGTGTTCAGAAAACACAGCTCCTGCCCCTCTCAGTGGTGGCAGGTGGAATCTGTGACCAGATAACACCACTATGTGCCGGCAAAGGTCCACTTCATCAAACACCCTGAAGAAATACATTAACACTCCGGACCAGATGGAAAACGGAAAGTCTCCAGAGACCAATCTTGAAGTCAGAGAAGTTTTCAATGTAAATGATGAATTCCAAATAGTTATAGAGAAACTCAGTGAGTTACAAGAAAATTCAGCCAGTTCAATGAACTCAGGAAGGAAATTAAGGAGCCAAAGGAATTCTTCACAAAAGAGGTAGAAACACTAAAAAACACACCAAACAGAACTGCTGAAATGAAGAACACAATGAATGAGATAAAAACATTCTAGAGGGCAGGCCCAGTGGCGCAGCAGTTACGGTCACACGTTCTGCTTCAGCGGCCCTGGGTTCACCGGTTCGGATCCCAGGTGTGGACATGGCACCGCTTGGCAAGCCATGCTGTGGTAGGCATCCCACATATAAAGTAGAGGAAGATGGGCACGGATGTGAGCTCAGGGCCAGTCTTCCTCAGCAAAAAGAGGAGGATTGGCAGTAGTTAGCTCAGGGCAAATCTTCCTCAAAAAAAAAAAAAAAAAAGATTGACTAAGGATTATTTGCATCAACACCAGCAACGTGGGACTAAACAAATCTACACTTGATCAGCAATGCTTTCTGCAAAAATTCTCCATCAAGAGGGTTAAATTTTAAAGAAAACAAGGTCACTTCTGTCGAAGGGCTTTAAAATGGAGGCGGGAGCCATTAAGGAAGGAGAGTCGTGCACGTCCTCCTCAGGCAGGACATAAGCTTTCAAACTGAGTGAAGACAGAATTATTCTGAGAACTCCGCCAGAAAGCTGCGGCTCCTCCCACTGAGGGCCTGCTGCCTCCCTGGAGCTGCCTGAGCCACCAATTAGGACCAGCCAAGACCCGCTTTCTGGGGCCAACTCCAGAGAACATTCTGTGATGCAGAGAGGTTCCTCTCTGGTCTTTACGAGGCCGCGCCGCCTTCTCCCCGCAGGACACAGTTTGTGTCGCTCCCTCAATCTGTGCGCCCCGAAGAGCAATTCTTTGATCCCAAATTCAATGCCTCTCTGCGTCTCCTCTGGACTATTTTTAAGCTAACAGGACTGACTAAAGCCATGATCTGATATAAATTTCCTTGCAGTAAAATGTGCATGTGAGGATTCTAACATCTCACACCGTGGCGGTGCTGAGACGAGTCCTGTGCGCAGGCTGCGGCCGTGGGGTCTCACTTCCCATGGGGCAAAGGACCCAAAGCCGCTAGTGCTGACCTCAAAGCCCAGAGGTGGGGGTGGGTGTGGAAGTGAGCAGAAGTGCGGCCATCTTGTTACACTAAATGGCCCAGCCCCTCCCCTGTGTGACTGCTCGCTGCTCTGCACGGACTCTGAAAAGATCCACATGCTCTCCTGATTTATGGCCCCTTATGTGCGTTCTCCCCAATAGCGTGATAAATTAAAACTTTGGAACGGGCTGACCACAAGCGGGAAACACACCTACAAGGATCCATTCCAGCTGACAGAAGAATGGAGCAATGTTGACGTGGATCAAGGCTGCCCCGGAGAGAAGGCCAAGGCAATCTACATCACCCACCAGGAAGTGTAGGACACGCTGACCTGACTCGTGTCTAACGTCACACGATCATGCGATAACCAGGCCGCACCTGCACTGACACCATTTTAACGACCTTTCTACATGATCTTTCCTTGGTCTAGTAAAAAATAACTCACATACCTGTGCCTTATAAATTTAACCCTACCCTGAACACATTGCAGCTCTTCACCGCCCATGGGTCCTGTCCCCATGCCCCATGCTATTCTCTGAATAAAAGAGCACTATTGCCAGACCTTGAGAGTCCAAGAAATCCTTCTTTTGACTCCTCGGCCTGCCAAGCCCACATCACTTCCTCTGGGGGTCTGTATGGCGATCTTGCTTCACCAGCTTGTGACCTCAAGTTCTGGTAAGTGCGCATTTCTTCCTTGTGCCTTCCTCTTTCAAGGATGCATCTAAATTCACTTCTCCATTGGGAACCTTCTTGGACAGCTGTATGAATCCATGGTTGCTGCCCATGGCTACTCCATGGGGCAAACCATGGCATTCAGCTCAAAGAGAATCAGCACCTTAAGCCTGAGGGTGCTGAAGAATGAATTAACCCATTCCCTCTGAATCCTATCTCTAATATATAAATTTTACATGGGCGCGGGTCGACCACTCAAGTCATTAGGACAGTTGCCAATCTCCAAGACTCCCGTG
Source organism: Equus caballus (assembly GCF_041296265.1). Lineage (NCBI taxonomy): Eukaryota > Metazoa > Chordata > Mammalia > Perissodactyla > Equidae > Equus > Equus caballus. The sequence goes on along the minus strand of NC_091690.1, from coordinate 2,098,010 downwards.
GCAGGTTTCTTTTCCTAAGGCTGGATTGGTATCCCTCCCTGTGGGTCCTGCCCACACTCCGAACCACGGGAAAGTCCCAACTGGGACTCCGGTTCAAGGAAAGTACCCAACTCTAACCTTTGGTTGAGTATGGGAACCCCTTCTTGGGAGAAGGGCTCAGGATGCAATTGGGTAGAATGTCCCCCAGACTGGCGGAAAATGCTTCAGTGTTTTCTCTATTCTTCTCTCATTTCTGGGACCATTCACCAGGCCCCTGTTATCGCCAGGCATAATAGGGAAGACATACAAGGGGTGCAATGCCGGGGGACGTCCCCATCGCCCCTTGCTATAGGAACCCCACAGGCAGAACAACGGGTAGGACGTGGTCTAGGTTCAGGGGGGAATTCCAAGGCAACAGACCCTTTTCTCTCCTCTCTCTTCTTTTGTCTTTTTGCTTCCTAGGACCATGGGAGCTTCTAATTCTGTTAAGGAATCCACTGGGGTTGCCTTTGAAATATCTGGGCAAAATTTGATCTAAAAGAGCTAAAGAAAAAGACACATCTTTTACTGTAATATTGTCTCGCCTCAATATACTCTGAATGAGGAAAAATGGCCCATGAATGGCACCCTAAATTTTAATACTATTTTTCAACTAGACTTATTTCGGTGCCACCTGGGAAAATGGTCTGAAATCCCTTATATTCAAACATCCACAGCCCTAAATGAAGATCCTGGACTCAGAGCGGCTTGTCGCATGTGTCTGGCTCCCCGACTACAGTAGAAAAACCCACCCCTGGCAGATTAGATGATGGCTGCCTTGTCAGACCTCTTCCTAAGGCCCTTACAGCCCCTACTGAAATCTCGTGATTATTGTTTAATAGAGGGGGCGAAGAAGGGATTTACAAAGCCAGTGAATTTTCGCATACTCCAGGAAATAACTCAGGGAACAGAGGAAAACCCTGCCACTTTTCAAGGGAGATTAGCTGAAGCCGTTTGAACAGACACTAATGTAGACCCTTCTTCTCTGGAAAGGAGAGCTGGTGTAAACATCACTTCATTAGTCAGTCAGCCCCAGGCACATGCAGAAAACAGACTAAATGGGCCTTGGGTCCTCAAACACCTGCACAGAGACATTTTAAAATGGGCTCAACATTATGCTGAGCTCCGTAACCAAACCACGTGTTGGGTTTGTGGACCCTTGCCTCTGTCTAGGACCTCCGGCCTCCCCCGGTGGGTCACTCCCCTCTTGGGCACTGACTGGCGTGCAATGCTTCTCTTCACTACACAAGGTATTTCTAGCTCTTCTCTTCTACAAGATTCATCTGTTACTAATCATATTGTCTCCTTGTTGCCATCCGTCTCTGTCACCTGGGAACTCCCTGGTCACAATCAAACCTTTTCCTCTACTGCCCACATACTAACTAGACTCGCCTGGTCGCAGAGGGATCATAGACGAATTCCTAAGGTAAAGCCCCCACCCATCGATACACACAGGATGGACTATAGCAAATTTGGGACGAATATATTTGGCTCACTCCTACTAGTGGTCACCTCAGTCAAAAGGCCACTCTATGTTGGGAACAAACCAATCAAACTTGTGATACTCCGTGTAATAGCACCCGACCTATGGGACAATTCCCCCTTTATGTGTGTTCTCATATCATAGCCTTAAAAAATACTGATTGGTTTGGGACCGACTGGGACAGACGGCCCAGCACACGTTGGTTAGCCCCTAACGGCACTCAGGGGATATGTGGCTCCAACTTATGGCCTTGGGTGCCGCCTGGATGGACTGGACGATGCACCCTAGGCTTCGTCTGGATGCAAGGTAGAACTCCATTTACTATATCCCCCTGCTGACCTACCCACCGTGCAACAGCGCTGGACCCGCTCTGGCTTCCACTGGGATGATCCCCTTGCCTCAATTTTCCTTCCCCAATTAGGAATCAAAAGTGTCATCTGGCACATGGAAGCCCTAAACAAGTTTACCACGAAGGCATTGAATGATACACAACATAGCCTTCTGTTGCTGGATTTAGAAGAATCCCAAATGCGTAAGGGGGTTCTACAAAACCAGATGGCACTGGGGGGCACTTATGCCATTATAAAAACTAAATGTTGTCTCTGTATTCCTGAATACCATCAAAATATCTCTGGCCTCCTATCTGATATGAGGCCAAATTAAATCCAAATCCGACCCCACCCTCATTGGTTGGACTCCTGGTCAGGTCCAGGCCCCTGGACTACTATCAAAGCCTTATTCACTGGGTTGATCATACTGCTGGTATTTCTTATCATAATTTGTTTTCTATTTCATTGTTTGTCTTGCGCATGTCAACAAAATTTCGCCTCCTGAAGCACTTCTCATCAAATGATTCTCCCGTCTCCAGAGCATCTGCATACCTTGTCTGCCTTAGACTCCGTGGGCACAACCTTCCAGTCCAGTGAAATTCCTGCCTGAACCCCTGTGGCCCCATTTAGGGACAGCTCTGCGACCTCGTACAGCTGGAAGTAGTCACAGAAGACTGACCACCCTCCATGTCCCCAAAGGATTTCAGGGCCTAATGGATTCAAGGGGATTTTGTGATGTGGATCAAGGCTCCCCAGGGAGAGAAGCCCAAGGCATCCTGGCCCACATGCCAATTGAAACGAGCCTCTGGGAAGTATAGGGCGTCCTGACCTCATTCATATCTAACGTTATACGACCACACGATAACCAGACCCCACCTGCACTGACACCATTTTAACAGCTTTTTAAACATGATCTTTCCTTTGTCTAGTAAAAAACAACGCACTTGCCTGTGCCTTATAAATTTACCCCTATCCTCAACCCATTGCAGCTCTTCCCTGCCCAGGGGCCTGTCCCCATGGTACTCTCTGGGTAAAAGAACATGACACCAGACCTTGAGAGTCCCAGAAATCTCCCTGACTCTTGGGCTCACTGAGCTCGCATCAAATGTGATGCCTGGAGCCTGTCTCGCCTGGAGCCCACATCCCTGAGCCCCTCCTCACCGCCCCCTTTCCCTACACAGCTGCCTCGAGATTCCGTAATCCTTGAAGAGGAGTCTTTGAGAGTTAGTGACCCGTCTTCCGAATAGCCCCCTAATCTAATCTAATCTAACTAAACTTCCTTTCTCCATCTAACTCATTGGGATTAATTGGCTCAGATCGCGGAGAGCAGAGCGAGCCCGTTGCTCAGTAGCAGGTAGGGGGCGGGTGTCCCAGCGTCAGCGGTCACACAGGCAATCCGAGCACGACCCAGGCTCGTATGTGGTGACATCACTGTTGCGTGTCTGTTTTTAAAGGGCACCGATCCACGGTGACTCCTCCCCCTGACAGGCGTCTGACCCCGGAGCTCACCAGGTCCCCTGTCCCAGCTCCAGATGGGGGCACTCCAGGTAAACTGAGTCAGGACTTCCCGGTCCAACATAAGGACGAGCTGCAGGATGACGCCAGGTCCGCCAGCCGGCAGCGGCTTCTGCTGGAAGCCCAGGACCCGAGCGGGCGGTTCCAGTCCGGGGAGGAAGCCGGGCAGGAAGCCGCCGAGGCAGAGAGCCCGCGCTTCCGCCCGGCCCTGCCACGTGACCCCCGCCAGCGCCTGTCAGGCACGCCCTGGATTGTAAAGCTGTCCAATCAGGGAGGACGGGGGCGGGACCATCGGGAGCGCTGCCGCGACCCCGGAGCCGCTCCATTAAGGGACAGGGGCGGGTCTTGGACATCTGTCCATTCAGGAACCGGTGCGTGCCACAACCCTGTCCAATCAGAGTGCGTGCCAGGATGAGTGACGAAAATACCATCCAATCACCACACAGGGTCCCGGAGCTGCGTCACAAGACACGGGGGCGGCGGAGCTCGTGTCTTCCTGGTTGTCGCTCTCCTCCAGTCGCATCAGCGCGCGCACCGGCCCCGCGTGGCCTCAGGTGTCCAGTCCCGTCGCTGTCACCTGCCGGGGCCGCGGGGCCGCGCGGAGGACGCCCGGAGGGTCCGGAGCGGGCGGAGATGGTGAGTTCGCGGGTCGGGCGGTGACCGGGAGGGGCTGGTGCAAACCGGCCGGAACTGGCTGGAAGTGGCCGACGGCCCAGGTCTCCGTGCGCGGCCCGGGGTCCCCCCGAGTCCCCAAGCTCGGCAGGACGGTGGGTCCTGGCGTCCTGTTGCAGCACCGCGTGGGGGTCCTGGTCCCACCTGAGTCCCCACTGTGGGCGCAAACAATCCGTAAGGGATCCATAGATCAAAGCTGGGGTGAGTTTGTCACCCAGATCTGAGGACCGGCCTGGGGCCCTGCGTCCCCACAAAGGACGGACACCAAAGAAGTGAGTGTGCACAGTGGTCATATACGTCAGAGAGCAGGTGTCACAGATGATCGGAATGTCCCTTTTACAACGGTCACCAGGTCGCCCAGCCGGCAGAGCGATCGCACAGCAGGGAGCAGGTCTGTGGTCTCCAGCTCGGGGGTCGCAGGGCGGGCGCAGCAAGCAGTTCCTGGCCTGGGGAGAGACGCTTATCCGAGGGGGAGGTTACATCTTCCTTCATCTTCAAGGGCATTGTTCTCGTCTCTGGACGGAGAAGATGGTGAGGGCAGAAATACAGGGCGTGCCCCGTGGGCACGGCAGGCGCTTTGGGAAACAAGGTGAGGCCAAATTAGTTTTACAAGTGGCTTCCTCGTGTCCGCCAGTATAGCCTACCGCTCCCCACTTATTTATCACCGCCGTCGTGATGCCGGGTCAGTGAGCCGAGAAGACGAAAGAAAGATTTCTTAGACTCTTAAGATCTGGCAGTAGTGCTCTTTTATTTAGAGAATAGAATAGCATGGGGACAGGACCCATGGGCACTCAGGCTGCTGCGTGGGGACAGGGCCCACGGGCAGGAGCAGCCACTGCTGCTGCCCCGAGTTGAGGGTTAGGGCTAATTCTATAAGGCCTGGGTATGTGAGTTATCTCTTTACAAGACAAAGGAAAGAACATGAAAAAAAGTTAAAATGGTATCAGTGCAGTTGGGGTCTGGTCATTGGGTGATCCCATGACTTTTAGACAAGAATCAAATCGGATTAAGTAAAGGTTAGAAAGGTTAGAAGCCACCACCCTGAATCAGTTACATGAGATTGCCACACAGCAACCAACTTAAGTTCTTGCCTTCCCCGTTAAGAGTTTCTAGGAACAAGGTCATCTCTCTTCTTCTTCCTGGCACAGAGAGGGAGGCACCTTTTACAGATAGAGATTTACCTTACAAATGTAAAGGTGTCCTAACAAAGGGCAAGTTCCATTCCTCAGAGACTCCCTCCCTGTCCCAGTTTATCGAAAGCAATCAGCCCAAAACAATCCTGATGCCAAAGAGACATATCCTGGGGTGACCAATTTCAGGGCCCTACAAGGTCATCCCCCCCTTCCTTCACAAATACAAATGTCTCTCAAAAGGGCAAGCAAATTCCAGTCCTCAGAGCCTGCTTCTCATCTGCAGTTTTTAAAATTAACCAGCCTAAAATCCTCATCAGTCGGTCGTGGGGTGGGTCCTGACATCTTATCCCAGCCCCTTGTCGGGGGCGCTGGGTCCCACCCCAGTCCTTGGCTGGGCAGGCGTCAGAGGGGGATGGGTGGACCCCAGCTGGGCAGTCAGAGCTGAGGACCGTGGGGTCTCGTCCGGACTGGGGGCAGGAGACGCTGATCCGGAGATGGTGGGACGGGGCCGAGGGAGGGTCTCAGGTCCTCCAGCCCAGAACGCACCAGAAAAGGCACCAGAAAAGGCGGGGCAGGAGGGGAGCAGGAAGACGGGTCTCAGGACCCCCGCCCCGTGGTCGCGCAGCGCGGGCTCGGGTCCAGGCCCGTCCGCATCTCAGTGCTCCTTCCGACGGGCGGGGGTCGGGCCTGCGGGGCGCGCGGAGGCCGAGAGCGTCTGGGAAGGAGGGGGCGATGGTGCGCAGGGGTCAGGCGGTGGAGACGAAGCATCCGAGCTCAGTGAGCACACTTTCCTGCCGGAGAGGGACCGCAGGGGCGGGAGGAGGGACGCGCCCGGGGCAGGGGCTCCGCGGGAGGGGGCGCTGTGGCCGGAGGACCCGCAGGAGCTGGGCGGCGTTTGTCTGGAGCGGAGAGGAGTGGACGGAGCGGGAGGCCGGGTGTGGGGCTGATGGCAGGTCCCCGAGCGCAGCCCGTCCTCGGAGGGGCCGTCTGCGGGCCCGGGCTGCGGGCGGCCCAGGGCGGGGGTCTGCGGAGGAGAGGCTGAAGCCGCGTGGCCGACACGCGTTGGTTCTGCTCGTCGGTGGGGCCCAGCGGTTCACGAATGGTGCAGGAGCACTTAGACTTTTGTTCGGTTATTTGAAGGTGTAAGGTTTTTATTTTCTTGGTTGGGTGGTGGAATCTTCCAGAGTGCTGCCTCAAGGGTGACCAGAGTCTTGCTTCTTTTTGTTATTCTTTGCAGATTTATGTCTGTTTTCCATCACCAAACAGTGTTCTGTGTGATTCCGCCTCTGCTAAATTTGTAGTGGGTGACTATTACCAGGAATACAGCATCCATGTCACACAGAAGGCTTCTGTGTGCTTCCTCAGCCGCAGTCTGTGTCACAAGTCCTGGTGTGTGAGGCTTGGGTGACGTGGTTAACCCATCCACTCCACTCCTTGCAGGGCCTGGCTTGTTTCACGTTTATGTTTCCCCTTTGTTGTCAGTGCTGCTAGAGTCCTTGTTTTTATCTTCAAGTGCAAATGGGTGATCAATGTTTTTCGTGTTGGAGAAAAATTTCAGGGTTCTAGATTATGGATAAGTTCAAATTGACTCGGAAATGCTGATGCAGGAGGGTCTGGATCCAACGTCTTTTGTCACAGATGAGTGTTTATTTCATATCGTTTCCTGCACTTGGAATTAACTAACTTTGGTTCATCTTGAGTGTGAGAAATGGGATCTCCTTTTGATGCCATATTTTTTTGCACTGATTCCCATTGGGGTTGAGCATTTGTCGTGTGGCATTTTGAATTCAGTGGACAGTTAGCCATTAATGATGACGTAGCTAGTGACCAGTTTGTTTGCTTTTTGGTTTTTAGCAGTAATTAGTTGTAGCTTTTAGTTGTTCCCCTGCCCATTGTTAGCTCTGCTGCTTAGGCAGTTTATCATTGGACTCCTGTAGGTACCTCACAGATGACATCGCCCTGAAACTTGGGTCACCATGGTAACAGAAGCTAGAGTTATTTTGCAGGAACTGAGGGTTGACCCCTGTCTAGCTAAGGCCGGTGGAGACCAGCACCAACCAGTTGGGGCTGCACAGGTGTCTAATACATGAACTCCTGAAATCAGGGAGCCAACAACTACACCCTCAGGCCATGTTAAGGCCACCATTTGGTGACCGTGCGTCCTATGCAGAGCCATGAGGCTTCACTAGGTTTGCGCAGATCGTCAATTACCTGCTTTCTCCTTACCTCCCATCGCCTGTCTCCACACTTCAGACCACCCTCCCCCCCCCCAAATATCCTTAGTCCCCATTTTCGGGGAGGCAGACTTGAGATTTGTTCTCCCTTCTTGCTTGTCCGCCTTGTGAGTAAACCTTTTCCCTGCCGCAGACACGTCTTGGTGATTTGCCTTTCATGCAACAGGCAAGACGAACCTGGTTCATTAACACTTTCATCGTCTCTCTGATAGTTTTCGGTTATTTTCTCACCTTTAATTCGTTTGTGTGTTTACTGCTTTCTCACGTTTTCTTTACATGGTCTGGACCGTCATCCTTTTTCATGTCTAGTATTGCAGATATTTTCTCCCAGATCATGGTTTATTGTTTCTGTCTCGTCTACACTTTGATGGGCACGTCCTAGTTTAATAGACTTGAATTTCCCGCTCTCTTCCTTTGTAGCTGACTCTTTTCTCTTGAATAGGAAAACTCTCCCAGCTGTCAAGTCATAAACACGTTTGCCTGTGGCTTCTCCAAGTGTTCTGCTGTCGTGTCTCACAGTTAGATCTGCAGTGAGCTGGTCATTGTCCGTGAGGCTGATAAGGACATCAGTCCCTTATTCTTCTGTAGATGCCAGTTGTCCCCACCTCACGTGTCACAGAGCCTCCATCCCACTCTTGCCTGGCAGCGCCTGCTCTGGGGCAGGTCCACGTGCCCACCTTGGGGGCCTGTTTCAGGGGGTCCGTTTTCTCCATTGGTATCCCTGTCCGACCCTCTGGTGATGCCATCCTGTCCTAATCACTACAGTTTAACAAGTTTTAATGTCTGTCAGGGAAAATCCCGCCACCTTGTTCTACAGAAAATATCAGATTTTCTTAGGAATTTGTTTTACATTCCCGTTTTTAGAAGTAGCTTTTCTTTTCTTTTTTTTTAGATTGTATTTTTTTCCTTTTTCTCCCCAAAGCCCCCCAGTACATAATTGTATATTCTTCGTTGTGGGTCCTTCTAGTTGTGGCATGTGGGACGCTGCCTCAACGTGGTTTGATGAGCAGTGCCATGTCCGCGCCCAGGATTCGAACTAATGAAACACTGGGCTGCCTGCAGCAGAGCGCACGAACTTAACCACCCGGCCACGGGGCCAGCCCCTAGAAGTCGCTTTTCTTAAGTTCAAACAAAACAGAAACAAACCCAAGACAAACGTGGTTGACCATTTAATAGAGTTTTCTTAAAACTCCTGAGCAGTTGAGAGAGCTGCCATCATGGCCTCCTTTCTGAGGAAGTGTGAGATCTCTGCATTTGTTGCGCTCCACTCTCGTGTCATCCAGTAACACTTTGACATATTCCCAGTAAGTCGTTTTTTATCCCACATTATATATATTTTAAATAAAATTAGTTGTAACAGCAATTAGTTTTAAAAATCTTTGTTAACAGAGTGTATCTTAAAAATTTACTGTTTACCTGCTTGTTTCTAGTGATGCAAAATACATGTGATTTATTTTTATGACTTTGAATTCTGGAAACAAACATCTGATTCTCTGATTATCTTCATATTCCTTTCGGGTGTGACGTGCACAGTCATTGTGCTATGAATAAAGGGAAAATTTTTCTTTTGTTACAAGATTCTTTCCTCGGAAAAGGACACCATTAGTTTCCTCGATTAATGATTTTTAAAAAGTAGCCTGTACTGCATTTCAGCACTCTAGAGGTTTCTCTGTCTGTCATTACAGAGAGCTCATGGTGAGGAACAGATTTGCTTACTGCTGGGTCCCTCCCTCAGGAGCTTCCCAGATAGAAACTGAAATTGGTCCCCTTACGTGCAGGGCAGGCAAAGACCTAAGAAAGGGTCAAGACACTCCAGATGTTAGGTGGCAGTTTTAATGAGCCAGGAAACGTAAGAGGCCTGTCTTATGCAGCCCAAAGATGAGTAGTTTCTGCTCCCACCCACCAAATCTGAAAAGTTTCTCTAGGGGCCTTAACCAGGTTCGATCATGTCCACAGTCCAAATGGTCTCAACACTGACTCACTCTCTCAAGGCTGTGACCTTGGGGCAGCTGCTGGGAGTTGGGAAGGCAAGTGGAACATCGTTCCAAGCACAGCGACAGGGTGGGCAGCCTCCAGAGGCCCGGATTTATGTCCGGGCTCAACCCCCCATGATGTCTTCGTGATGACCTCTGCAACAGATGCTTGGAAACACTCTGAAAAGAAAGAAGACTTTCCATGTGGTTTTATGTTAAACCATTTACAAGACCTTAGTTATCAGACTCAAAAGCACAGAATAGAAGATTAAGAGGAATTTCTTTTCTTTTTTTGTATAAGCTATTTTAATATGAGTTTTTTAAGCTCATGGTCTCCCACAATATTAAAATGACAAATGCAGGCATCTTTTACTCTCATCGTGGTGCATGCAGCAGAGAGACGTGTTTCCAGTAGGAACTAGCACTTCTCCTCAAATTCATTGGGCAGGTTTGTTTTCATATTCTCCTTTTCCACGTGCCACTGAGCGAGCTTATGGCCACACATCTTGTCCCCATCAAGAGACATGTGTAAACAGGTAGACATTTACTAAAGAGGAGCAGTTCACCTTTGAAAGATAAAAGCTAACTACAAAGCAGAGCTTGTATAAAGTTCCAGTACTGGGATTTAAATTTCGCGGAGGCATTTTCTGCTTCAGGAATAAAGGCAAAGACGAGATGAAGCCTTGATTTAGGATGAGAGTTCATTATTATGGGTCGTGTGTTGGAATAATCATTCACTCAGTATTTTGCTCCATTGGGCTGAGAGTTTGAAAAGGGCTTCATACACCTTTAAAATTTATCACATACACTAGAATAAGGTGTTAAAGTTAACACTGATTATTACTCATATTAGTCCATTTTGAAAGCTCACCAGCCTTCATGAAGTATACTCACACACAACATGTTCACCTGTTATGAGGCAGGTTTGTGAAAATAAGTTCATACACCACATCTCTCCATGAACTGTCAGCTTACAGCATTTCTTACCTGAGAGACACACCAAGAATTGTGTTTCATGGAAAGCCCCCTCCCTACTAGGAAACAGTCATGAAGGATTTTGAATCACTTTACTCTTTAAAGGACGTTCTTTCCTCGTCTCCAGTCCAGGAGCCATTCATCCCCTTTAGAGCCAGTTGTGTTGAAAGGCTTGTGAGATAATAGAAAATGAAAACGTGTATTGTTGTCAGCCCCCAGCTCCTGACACCCTTGGAATTTCCTGGGTGATAGAAGCGTCCTTTGTTCTCATGAGGTGACTCTGGCTGGGCTCCTGGAGGAGGATTTGTCACTGGAAAGATGAAGCCATGACTAGAAGCTTGGGATTTTTAGCCCTGCCCCCACTGTCTCGAGAGGGGAGAACGTCTGAAACTGAGTTTAATGATCGATCATGTCTACGTGACGAAGCCTCCATAAAAATCCCAATAGTGTGGGGTTTGCAGAGCTCCCGGGTTGGTGAAGAGATGGAGGTGCAGGGAGAGTGGCGGCTGTTATATTCGAATTCTGTGTTCATCATTTTTGGGACCCGCCAGACTGTCTTCCAAAGTGGCTGCACCATTTACATGCCCGTGAGCGATGGATGAGCTTCCCCCTTGCTCACGTCCCGCCAGCACCTGCTCCATTTCTGCAGTGAATGAACAGGGCTCTGCTTGTACCCTTGATTTGCATTTCCCTGCTGGCTGAGGGCCAGCCTCTGCTCATGTCTTCTTGGCCATTTGTATTTCTTCTTTGGAGACGGGTCTGCTCACATTTCTTGCCCATGACTTAATTATAATGTTCTTTATATTGTTGTCTCTTTTTTATTGTTGTGATCTCAGTTTTTTAAACGTAGTGAGAACACGAGCCTCCTACAGGCGTGTGGTTGGCAAACCCCAGGTGCTGCACTAGGTGAGGTGGCCTGACCTTCTCTGTAGCTGATGCAGCTGGGAGTTTTTTCTTTAGGTTTTGTAGTGCTCTTTATGCCATGTGTCTGGTGTCATCACAGAGCATTCTAAACTCATTTAGGTATTTTTTCTCTTGGTTAAAGTCCCATTTGCCTCTATTGCTTTCACGTCCTTCAATGACTGTTGTTTGTGTGACCATTTTCCTTGAATTCTGGGGACTTGATTAGTTATTTCAGAGGTTTTCCAGCTTCCCAGAGTCCTCAGGAAACAGGCTCTCCTCTTATCCAGCTGGTGTCCCAGGGCATGGCTTACACCTCTGCCCACAGTGTCCACCTCATCCTGGGAGGGGTCGTGTCTCTGCCTCTGTTGCCATTTAGGGAGGAGTCCAGGGCCCTTGACACTGTTGCCTCCAAGGAGAGAGTGTTCAGCTCAAGCCGCATTGCCGGTCCCAGGGTTCAGAACATCCTGACGTTCTGGTTCCAGTTCTTGGAGCTGACAAGGACATAACTTTTGATCAAGTCAAGTACCCATTTCCATGTGATCCAAAAGATGATTTCATCTTTCAGTTTTTACCTTATATCAGAGTCTGCTCTGTCTCAGAAAAAAATAATTCTTAGATTCATGCATGTATGAGTCTGTATCAGTTGTTGTGGTTGCACTTTGCTGCAGCTTTACAAGCACTTACCATCGCTGAGTGTACTGTGTGCCACTTGCTTGTTTATTGTCATTTCCCATGAACATGTGAGTTTAGGAGTCCTAGGAACTGAGTCCAGGTGCCCAGCTGTCACCCTCCCACACCCCTTGGTGCAGATGGGGCCTGCCTGAAGTAGAACGTGTGGGCTGTTTCAGGACTCGCTGGTCTTTGAGGACGTGGCTGTGAACTTCACCCCGGAGGAGTGGGCTCTGCTGGATGGTGCTCAGAGGAAGCTCTACAGAGACGTGATGCTGGAGACCTGCAGGAACCTGGCCTCCGTGGGTGAGGACGGCTTCACGCCTTCACTGAGTCTGTGAGGGAACAAGTGTTTCTCACACTTGTCCTTTCTTATTGGGGCCAAGAAAGGGGAATATGTTCGAAAAAAGAGAGACATTGTCCAAGCCTTCATGGAACCACCTAGAGTCAAATAGCTTTTCCACAAAACAACATTTTATGTATTAAATAGACTTTTTGTTACTGTTGATCAAAACTGTGAGATGTCCTAATTTTATAATCATGAATATTGTCTCTAGTGTCACTTTTGGCAGCTTTATGGTTTCCACCCCTGTGCCAGTTACACTGTGTTATACACAGGTGACATGGTGATTTTGCTGCCATTAAGCTGGCACTTATCTATCCTTACTGGCCTTGAAGACCAAAGTATGGGCTCAGCTCATGGACTGTTTGTTCCCCCTCTGTCCTCCTTCATGGTGAGCTCTTCCCTGTGAACTGTCACCAGCTGCCCTCACCATCCGTCTGCCATGGCAGCTGGGGCAGTGGACACAGGCTCCATCTGGGGCCTCGGTGTCTGCACCCACTAGGAAGAAACCTTATGTCTGTAAGTGATGTGGGAAAACCTTGGGTTGCCCCAGTAACTTTAGAAGACACACAAAAGCACACTGTGAATGTCCCGAGTGTGGGAAGCTTCCGTTTTCCCTCATTCCTCCAAGAACAGGAGAGAATGCACACTGCGGAGAGACTGCTCTCATGGAGAGCAAGCACCCTCGGGAGGAGGGACTGACATTTGGACACGTCCCTTAGAAATGGGACTCAGCCACTGTGTGAGAAGGGTCACGTGTCACTTCCCTGGCTTCCCTGCTGACTTTTTGTCCCTCCTGGCCGCCTGGGGAAGACCTGCATCTCTTATAAAAGGAGCATCTGGGGATGTGCGTTTGCGCAGTTCCTTCCTACTTTGCTTTTATGATGATTGTTATCTCAATGTTACTCTGCATCCATTTGGAAGTATTTCTTAGTGAACAGACTGCCATTTTGAGTCATTTCCCTTACTCTTGCCAAAGTGCCAGATAGCTGAGGGTCTGAGAGTTTTTCTTTACTCGCATGTCCATTCTTCCTCATAATATTTGTTTACATTTTTGGGTCAGTGTATGAAAAGAAATCCACATATCGTTTATTTTCTTTCCTTTATTCTACCATTTCTTTCCCAAGAAATTAATTTGTGGTACCAATTGTTGTAGATTGTTGCACTCAAGTTAGAACCAGTGGATTGAGACTTCAGCCACATATATTGGAAAATAAAACAGCCAACGAAGAGAAAATAGTAAGGTTCATAAGATGTGAGTGCCGGTCTGCTTCTGGACAAAACTGGACATTCCACAACGTTGGAGATCAGCACCCAGCCCAGGAGAGGCCTGTGAGGTGAGTGGCATTCCCACAGGAGGAAGGGGTCTCAGCAGAGGGTTAGACTCACTTAAATTAAAGAAAACGTAGAACCCTTGCTAAACAATTGTGTCCTGGGAGAACTTTCAGAAGATATTTTCATAAATGAGATGTATATACCGAGTGTCTAAAATATAATTCAATTGTAAACAATTATCCTGAAACACTGTATGTAATAAAGACTGAAAGTTATGACTATATTTGAGGCCTCAGGTAGAGCATTAAGCTTTTCCACTTTGTAACAATGTTGACAGTGCCAAAAACATTCATTTTCATTGAAAATGAGAAATTCATAGTCAAAAGAATCATTAACTGTCAATAAGTCATTAATAAAAGACTCACTTATAATCATTATGCCCTAACGGTGTGCTTCGTATTTTGAACAGGAGCCATTTGCTGGAGAGTCTCCATGGAAGTAATGAAGGTGATGGCTGTGGAGAAACCCTGAACCAAATTACAGACCTTCCTGTGCGTGAGAGGTATCCAGCTGGAGTTAAACCCAGTGAATGCACGAAGTGTGGAAAAGCCCTCACGGATTGTTCTCTCCTTAAGAATCGGCAACGATCTCACACTGGGCATAAACCTCATCCATGTGAGGAATGTGGGCGGGCCTGCAGTTGTGTCTTGTGCCTCAGCACTCCTGTGGAAACAGACATTGTAGAGAAGCCCTGTAAAGGACGTCAGGATACTGGGAGAGCATCTGAGAGACACGTGAAGAGTCTCCATGGTAAAAAGCCTTTCGAGTGTAAGAAATGTGGACAAGTTTGCACTTGCGCCTCATCCTTACGGGAACATGAGCAAGGTCACCGTGGAGAGAAGCTCCGTGCATGTACAGTCTGTGGGAAATCCTTTAAGTATGACTCCTACCTATTACGACATGTGAGAACACATGCTGGAGAGAAACCCTGTGAATTTCCAAATACTCAGAGAGCATCTATGAGAAACATGAAGAGTCTCCGTAGTAAAAAGTCTTTTGAGTGTAAGAAATGTGGAAATGCTTTCACTTGTCCGTCATCCTTGCAGGAACATGCGAGAGGTCACTGTGGACAGAAACCCCATGTGTGTGACATATGCGGGAAGTCACTTCTGTATGACTCCTACCTTTCACGGCATATGAGAACACATACTAGAGATAGACAACACGAATGTAAGGAATGTGGGAAGGCTTTCAGCCGTTCCTCCTCCCTGCGAGTACATATGAGGACACACACTGGGGAGAGACCCTATGAGTGTCAGCACTGTGGGAAAGCTTTTGGCCGTTCCTTCTCCCTGCAAGCACATGTGAGAACGCACACCGGTGAGAGACCCTATGAGTGTCAGTGCTGTGGGAAAGCCTTCAGCTTCCCCTCCTCCCTTCAAGTACATGTGAGAACCCACACTGGGGAGAGACCCTATGAATGTCAGCAGTGTGGGAAAGCCTACAGTCTTCTCTGCTCCTTGCGAGTACATGTGAGAACGCACACTGGGGAGAGACCATATGAGTGTCAGCACTGTGGGAAGGCCTTCAGCTGCCTCTCCTACGTTCGAGCACATGTGAGGATACACAGTGGGGAGAGAGCCTTTGAATGTCAGCGGTGTGGGAAAGCCTTCAGACATCCTGCAAACCTTCGAGTGCATAGGAGGACACACAATTGAGAGAGACCCTATGAAAATGAAGAATGTGGGAAAGTTTACACGTATCCCAGTAAACTGGGGAGCACACATGAGGGCACACACTGGCAAGACACCGTATGAATGTCAGCACTGTCAAAAGCCTTCAAATATGTCATGTCTCTGCAAGTACATGTGAGAACACACACTGGACAGAAACTCTGAACACAAAGACTGAAGGAAAGCCTTCATTCTCCCTTGAAACCTGTTGTAAATGCAAGCAAACACACTGGAGAGAAACCCTAAAAATTGGAAGAATGCGGAAAAACATTTAGATGTAGCACTTCACTTATTTTCTTCATCAAATCTCAGGAGAAGGACGTCAGCATCATGGTGGAGTGAACTTTCCTGGGAATCTCTCCCCTCCAACATAGAAGAAAAAGGGGCATCGATACTGCAACAGAGGACATCCTAACCACATAGAAAATGTCAGAGAGACACGGACACGTACGATGGAGGGTGGAGAAGCTTGAGCCCCCTTTGGAGGAGCTGTAATGGCGTAAGAGAAATCTTCACTCCCTCCCCTAAAGACTGTGACCTGCAACCATGGGAGGTTCTCTGAGGGAAGGAACGGGAGGGGATGTGAATTCACAGGGTCACCAAGGGCTGCCTAGGCTCCTTGCAGCCTAGAGGGAAGCCCTCTAATGGGGTGAAAGCTTACAGAGGAGGTGACCTCATTAAGCCAACACCCCAGGAGACCAGATAGTGAGAGCGAGAAATCCGGAGAGCATGGAGGAGAAAGCGTGCCTCGCCCCACCTGCACCGCCATTCCCCTGCATGGGATCTAGGCTAAAGGCGGAGGGCTCGGAATATGCTGCTCTCGACCCCCACCCAGTGGCAATATGTAGTAACTGCAACCAAATAATCAGGGAATGTGTCAGACCTGACCTACCTCCTCTAACAACATCAGACACTACATCAAATCTAAAGACATGGGGCCAGCCCCATGGCCAAGTGGTTAAGTTTGTGTGCTCTGCTTTGGCAGCCCAGAGTTCCACTGGTTCAGATCCTGGGCATGGACATGGCATCTCCTTTCAGGCCATGCTGAGGCAGCGTTATACATGCCACAACTGGAAGGACCCACAACTAAAGTATATAAGGATGTACTGGGAGGACTTGGGGAGAAAAAAAAGATTGGCAACAGTTGTTGGCTCAGCTGCCAATCTTAAGAAAAAGAAAACAAAACTACAGCCCAGAGAGAAAATGACAAGTGTCCAGAATTCAGTCCTGAGGCCACAGAAATATGTAATCTAAATGACAAACAATTCAAAATAGCTATCATGAAAAAACTCAACGAGATAAAAAGGAATGTAGGGAAACAATTCAACGAGTCCAGGAGCTACTTCACAAAAGCGATTGAAACTATGAAGAAGAATCAGTCAGGAATATTAGAGATGAAAGACACAATGTAAGAGATAAAATACAAAGTCCCTGAACGCTCGAGTGGACATCATAGAGGAGTGAGTCAGCATAATCGAGGACAGACATGTTGAAATGCTCCAAACACAGGTGGAGAAAGAACTAAGACTAAAAGGAATGAAGAAAGTCTCTGAGAAATATCCAAGTCAGTGAGGAAACACAAGATAAGAATTATAGGCATTCCGGAAGGGGAAGAGAAGGATAATGGAGGAGAAAGCATGTTCAAGTAAATCATGGCAGAGAACTTCCCAAATCTAGGGAAAGAAGGAAATCTGTGGAAGAGTCTTCCAGACCCCTGAGATTTGTCAATACAAAAAGACCTACTGCAAGGCATATAGTAGTAAAGCTGGCAAGAATGAACGACAGTACCCAAGGGCAGCAAGGCAGAAGAAAACCTACAAAGGGACCCCTATCAGGCTTTCAGTGGATTTCTTTGCAGAAACCTTATAGGCTAGGAGACAATGGAATGACATATTCAAATCTTTAAAGGACAAAAATCTTCCATCAGGAATACTGTATCCAACAAAAATATCCTTCAGATATCAGGGAGACATAAAAACTTTCCCAGAAAAACAAAAGGTAAGGCACTTCATAGCCACGAGACCCACCCAACAAGAAAGCCTCAGGAAAGCCCTCATACGTGAAAAAAGAAAACAACGGAGAAAGGGCTCAGAAAACACAGAGTAAGGAGATAGATAGGTAGACAAAATCAGAATAGGATAGCAAATACTCAAGTATTGCATTGAGGTAAAAGGAAGGAAAACACCAAAAACAAAGATAGGTCTGTGACTTTAACCACAAACTCACAACACAAGATGGAATGAGAGATGAGAAGAACTTAAGAGGGAAGGAGGAAAGGGACTGAATTTTTTAGACTAAGGAAATTAGAGCCCATCAGAAAATGGACTATCTTATACATGACATTCGGACTACAAACCTCATGGTAACCACTAAACAAAAAAGCAGAGCAGAGAGAGACAAAGAATAAAGAAGGAGAAAGCAAAGAAACACATAGTAAAAAACTACATAATTCAACGGGTTGACCAAAACACAGAGGATGAGAAACAGGAAGTGCAGGAAAACTGGAAAACAAGTGATAAAATGAAAGCATTAATCCCTCATACATCAATAATCACCCTAAATGTAAATAGATTGAATTCTCCAATAAAAAGAGTGGAAAGATGGATTAAAGAACAAGACCCAACAGTATGCTGCCTCCAGGAAACACATCTCGGCTCCAGTGACTCCAGACCAGGCCTGTGTTCCCACCCTTGTATCTCCTTATTTAAACCCTTGTAATCCTTAAACCTTATATCCATTTTATAATTACTACAATAGTCAATTTCTAGATTGACTTACCTCTTACCTACCCCAATAGTTTATTTTCTTCTCCTCCAACTCTATAAGATAGATCACAACCTAATTACAAAAACTTTAAATTAACACAAGAATTACCATTTCAAGTTTTCTTGATACTATATATGTTTTCCCAGTTCACATCTGAATGGGTCTCGGATGGCAATGTCTTTTTCCAATGGGGTCATTCCTTTGTTTCACACAAAAGTCAGTCCAATTGTTGGACATGTGGCCAACTTCCCCTTTCTAGTACATCTGGGTTACCTTGGTGGGTTTCTCTCTTTCACGGTAAAGCTTTTCAATTGAAAATAATTTGCTATAATGGAAAGTTCTAGTTGGTGTTCACAGTTCAGCTGATCATACTAATTATGATCCTGAAACATGGCCAATAGCCCATACTATTAATGATACAGGCAACAGCTGCTCTTTTTCTGTTTTTGTGTTTCTCAGACCATCCAGTTATCCCAGCAATTTGCAATTAAACAAAAGAAGCCAGATATTCCAGTGAGAACTAAGGGAGGTTTTATACAAATTTGGGATGGATATGTCTGGCTTGCTCCTAGCTGTGGATCTTTAAGCATAACACCATCTTTATGTTGAGAACAAAGAAATCATTGCAAACAAAATCTACTGAATTGCAGTCTATATATAGGCTGGATATCCCCTGGCTTGTGTCAGAATACTCTCATCTTTAAAGAAAGTGATTGGTTTGGGAAAGACTGGTCTCAAAGGCCAGGCATTTATTGGGTGGCTCCTCAGGGAACTGAGTGGTTGTGTGGAACAAATCTCTGGCCGTGGCTACTGCCTGGATGGCTCAGACGCTGCACCCTGGGCTTCCTGTGGATGCAGGGAAGAATTTGACCTGAACTAACAACCATCGCCAGTCTTCCTCTCCTTAAGGCCAGAGGGACTCCTTCAGTCTTCTACTGGTAGGACCAACCACCTAGCGGCTTTATCTGTTCCTTCTTTGGGGCTACATGTCATACCACATATAGAAGCCCTGACTAAATTTACTCATCAAGTCAAGCAGGAATAGACTTATTAAATACTCAAGTGTCTTTAAATGAGAAAGTCTGTCCTTCAAAATAGAATGGCCTTAGATTGTCCAACAGCATCCCAAAGTGGTACGTGTGCAATCATTCAAACTGAATGCTATGTTTTTATACCTGGGGAGTCTTCCAACGTGTCCTCTCTGCTAAAGCACATGAAAAAGCAAGTCGGTACCCTAGGCAACTACACCTTGCCTCAATTCGTTGACTTGGCTCCCTTCAGGTATTGGTTCTGTTTTGTGATCCAGACTGCAATTCCTATTTCTATTTACTCCTTGGAATTCTTATATTAATCATAAGGTTCAAACTAATCACTGTTTTCTTAACTCAGTGTTGTATGACTGGCATGCAGGCTAGGGTAATGATTGCTCAATGAATCCAGATGGTCGACTGATATTACAACCCTCGATGAATTTCTTTCCTGATAAACACTATGCCTAAAAACGTATTTCTCTTATCACTTGAACTATTAAACTATCATGATTGTTTCTCTACTGTATAGTTATCAACAGTGTAATCATAAGTCATGTAAATGCGCATGTGCAGTGTGTGTGCGACAATCTAAAACTTACTGAAAAATTACATAACTATGACGTGCTTCCCCTGTTAACAGGTATCTCCATACTTTCCACTATATCCAACTATTTTCCCCCAACATGGATAACTGGGCATCAATGAAATAACAGCCTAGCACCAAGGGTCATGGTGGACCCAGGGAAGGCAGCCATCACCCTTTGGCCAAGGGACAATGTTTTCGTCGTCATTGCTTTCTGTCACAAAATTATCATCAAAGGGGGAAAACGAGGAAAAGTGAAAAACAAAAAAACAGTAATATCTTGAAGTCTATCTATGAGGAAGCCATTTGGTTTAAAACTAATCTGGCCTGACCTGGCCTGTCCAGCATGTGCTGGACATCTGCTTTAAACACTGACAATAACCCAAAGCAAAGAATGCTGCCTTTAAAGATAGGGATATATGCCTCCCCCCAGATCAGCATCTCTTTGAAGATAAGCATTTCTTCTCTGAACCTAAGGGTCAAACTGACCTGCTGTGTACATCGAGTCACCACTGACCTGCTGTGCCAGCAAAACAGCTTGTGCACAGGAGTCACGAGATATTCCTGTCACATTTCATTCATGTTCCCCGTTCCAAAATAGTGCATAACCACACTGGACACCTTGCTGCTTCCAAGTGCTCCATTCCCAGATGAAGGCCGTCCTCCCAGGCTGCAGTCCTCAATACTGGCTCATAGCAGAAAAATCATCCCCACTTTGATTTATGGAATGGTCACTGATTATTTGCATCACCAGAGCTGACCTTAGAAATTACTATTCCCACTAAGCAGAAAAAAAGAGAAAAAATTCATTATTTTGTGTTTACTGAAAGTTGAGGCCCCAGTGAAAGCAGACCAATTAGTGCTGGGCTGGGATACAGCTGTCAGGGGCAGGGCGGGTCCCCCCAAACACTGCCGACCTGCTCTGGATCCAGTGGTCATCTCTTCCCTCCTCTGACGCACACTGGCCAACGACTCAGGTTAAAACCCCTGGCAACTCTTTGCAGGCCAGGCCAGGAGTCCAGGGTCCACTCCACAGCCAAGGGTGGGGACTAGGGTGTGACCCTGGGGGGTGCAGGGAGACCAGGGCCCATGGCCGCTTCCAGCCAGTTCTGACCGGCTTGCAACCAGCCCCTCTCAGTCTCGGCCCAGCCCATGCATTCACCATCTCTGCCCACTCTGGACTCTCCCAGCATCCTCCCTGTGGTTCCATGGCCCTGGCAGGTGAGAGCAACAGGGATGGGACACCTGGGGCCGCATGGGGCAGGTGCACATGGGGTCACGGCTGGACGACAGCAACATCCAATCGGAGGGAGTGCGCCTGCCCCTGGCTCTGACTGGCTAGTGCTTCAAGGCCTCCCACTCTGGATGGTGCTCCTGGCACTCCCCCTTCTGGTGATGTTGACTGGTCTTGCCACAGCTGTTCCGTGCATGCCTTATTGGTCCTTGGGCGATGCTGCTGATGCCTCAGACCAAACTTCTCCAAGAACTCAACCCCCTTCATCTTGAGTGGCAGGCTGTCCAGACACCCAGCAGACCCACTCACCTGGGACATGGGCTCTTAGCAGAACCGGTCCAGGTGGGTAGATACGGGGTCAGCCTGCACCTCGATGGCCCCTGCTGCATCCTCTTTCTGGACTGGGAAGGTCAGACTCATTTCCACAGTGGGCCATAGTGATCTGTGCCCTATGTTTACTAACAAAGACATCAAGTGAAGTCACCACGCGCAAGGCATGACCTGGCTCTGTTTTCACATGTGACCTTTGACATAGGGGGGCCCTGCCATCCCTCCCCACCTCTGGGACTTGGGGTCAGCAACCTCTGGCCCCAGAACGTTTGTACCTGAGGGAGTGGGACTCCAGCCCCAGCCTGTGTGTAGGGCTTGTCTCAGCATAGCTATGTGCTATGCTGGGAGATGTTAGAATTTGCAGATGTGCATTTTCTTGAAAGAAATTTCTGTCACATCAGATTTTGAGTCACTCAGAATTTTGAAATGTAAATGGCTATATTACCATATTCATATTATATAGTGATGGTGACACAGCTTTGTGAGTGTACAAGAGCCAGTGTGTTTTACACTCCAGGGGTGAATGTTATGGCATATGAATTATATCTCCATTTCTAAAAACAAATTTAAAGGCCATAATAGCCATGATAACCCTTCCTCCTGGCCACCACTAAAATACTCTCTGCCTCTATGGATTTGCCTGTTCTGGGTGTTTTACATAAATGGAATCATACCCTCGCTGGCCCCTTGTGCCTGGCCCCTTTCACTCAGCATGTTGTCAAGGTTCATCCATGTGGCAGCATGTGGCAGCGCTTGAATTCTCTGGGGTGAAGTTCACAGCCACGTCCTCAAAGACCAGCGAGTCCTGAAACAGCCCATAGGTTCTACTTCAGCCAGGCCCCGTCTTCACCAAGGCGTGTGGGAGGAGGACAGTCGGGGACCTGGACTCAACTCCTAGGACTACTGACCCCATACTTTTGTGGGAAATGACAACTCCCAAACAGGTCAAGAATTTTAACAAAATTCCATTAAATCTACAACCATGTTTGTTTTGACTTTGTTTCTGTTTTGTTTGAACTTCAGAAAACTACTTCTAAAAACTGAAATGAAAGGGAAATTTCTAAGAATATCTGACATTTCCTATAGAAGGAGGTGGGAATTTTCCTAACAGACATCAAAGCTTTTTAAACTCCAGGGGTTAGGGCAGAGGGACGGACAAGGACACCAATGGAGACAACGGATGCCCTTAAACAGGCCCCCCAATGTCGGCCAGTGGACCTGCCCCAGAGCAGGCACCGCCGGGCAGTGGAGAGATGGGGACACGGTGACACATGGGGCAGTGACGACTGGTGATCTACAGGGGAATAAGGTATTGTTTTCCCTTATCAACCTCAAGGACAATAACCTGCTCACTGTAGATTTATCTGTGGGAGACGAGAGGAGGACAATGAGAAGTTACAGGAGACGCCTGTATGACGTAAAGAAGACAGTGAGAAATGCAAGTCTATTAAACTAAGAAGAGACCATCAAAGTGTAGAATACAGAGAGAGAAATAATAAAGTATGACTTAGGAGAAAATATTTGCACCACCTAGAAATGAAAAAGGATGACTGTCCAGACCATGTAAAGAAAACATGAGGGGCCGGCCTGGTGGCGCAGCGGTTAAGTTCACACGCTCTGCTTCTCAGCGGCCTGGGGTTCACTGGTTCGGACCCTGGGTGCCGATGTGGCACTGCTTGGCACGCCATGCTGTGGCAGACGTCCCACATATAAAGTAGAGGAAGATGGGCATGGATGTGAGCTCAGGGCCAATCTTCCTCAGCAAAAAGAGAAGGACTGGCAGTAGTTAGTTCAGGGCTAATCTTCCTCAAAGAAAAAAAAAAAAAGAAAACATGAGAAGTCAGTAAACACACAAATGAACGAGCCATAAGAAAACAACTGAAAACTATCTGACAGAAGATAAAACTGTTAATGAACCAGGTTCATTTTGCCCATTGCATGAAAAGCCAATCTCCGAGAGTAGTTTGCAGCAGAGAAAGGGTTTAGTCACAAGGCGGCCAAGCAAAGAGAAGGGAGCAGGAATCTCAAACCTGCCTCGCTGAAAATGGGGACCAGGGATCTTTACGGAGGGGGCAGGTGGTCTGAAGTGTGAAGATAGGCGAGTGGAGGTGAGGAGAAATGAGGTAAGTGATGATCTGTACAAGAGTACTCAAGTTTCATGGCTCTGCACGGACACACTGTCCCCAGCGGCGTCTCTGCTTCAGTCTCAGAACAACACGAGTCAGCAGAACACCACAGAGACCTGACCCCTGACCCCTCACTCAGGGGAAGAAAGGAGGGAAAACGGATCCTGTCCCTTCACCGCTGCTGGACCTGAGGCAGGAACAGGAGACACTGTGGGTGCTGGAGGTCACAGAGGGGGAGCCCACGGGGTCAGGTGGCAACGCTGAATCCTCCCGGAGTCCTGGGCTGCCAGAAAACAGGAATCAAAGGTGAAAGGAGTCCTTAGTACAACCTTTTGGGTTCTAAAAACGCGCACGCCTCAAGAAATAGTCCCTTCTTCAAAGGAGTTAGATAAGGATCCCACGCATACACCCCTTTGTACCTGTAAGACACAGACCCCCAAATCCCCATTCTGTGTCTCAGCAATGATTAGCTGGACTGCTGGTCCCCGCTGAGAAGGAAAACAAACGCGTGTCGGCCACGCGGCTTCAGCCTCTCCTCCGCAGACCCCGCCCTGGGCCGCCCGCAGCCCGGGCCCGCAGACGGCCCCTCCGAGGACGGGCTGCGCTCGGGGACCTGCCATCAGCCCCACACCCGGCCTCCCGCTCCGTCCACTCCAGACAAACGCCGCCCAGCTCCTGCGGGTCCTCCGGCCACAGCGCCCCCTCCCGCGGAGCCCCTGCCCCGGGCGCGTCCCTCCTCCCGCCCCTGCGGTCCCTCTCCGGCAGGAAAGTGTGCTCACTGAGCTCGGATGCTTCGTCTCCACCGCCTGACCCCTGCGCACCATCGCCCCCTCCTTCCCAGACGCTCTCGGCCTCCGCGCGCCCCGCAGGCCCGACCCCCGCCCGTCGGAACGAGCGCTGAGATGCGGACGGGCCTGGACCCGAGCCCGCGCTGCGCGACCACGGGGCGGGGGTCCTGAGACCCGCCCGCCTGCTCCCCTCCTGCCCGGCAGAGAAAAGCCCTTTGCTGGGGGGTTCGGGGCTGGAGGACCTGAGACCCGCCCTCGGCCCCATCCCACCGTCCTCGGATCAGAGTCTCCGGCCCCCAGTCCGGACGGGGCTCAGTGTCAGGTCAGGGCGGGCCCACCCCGCGGCCGCCCCGCCCCACCGCCCCAGCCCTGACTGCCGGCCGGGGTCGTCCCGCCCCTCAGACCCCGCCCGTACAAGGACTGGGGTGGGAGAGGGACCCCCACGCGGAGCTGGGACGCCAGGACACAGCCCGCGGGCGAGGATGGGGACTCGGGGGGACCCCGGGAGACGCGAGCCCACGACCGCTTCCAGCTGGTTCCCGCCGGGTCGAACCAGCCGCTCCGGGTCCCGGCCCGGCCCGCGCACTCACCATCTCCGCTCGCTCCGGACTCTCCGCGCGTCCTCCCCGCGGCCCCGGCAGGTGACAGCGACGGGACGGGACACCTGGGGCCGCGCGAGGCAGGTGCGCGCGGGGACACCAAGGGCTGAGACGGACTCCCACGCGGTTGCGAGCGCGCCCCTCCCCGGCTTTGATTGGACGGTGCTCCAGCGTCCTTCCACATGATTGGACCGTATTTCACGCGCTCATCCTGGCCTGCAGTCTGATTGGACACTGCCCTATGATGTCACAGTGCCCTCATTGGACAGTTCCCCAAGACCCTCCTCTGTGCCTTCATTGAGCGATCCCGGTCCCGCCCCAGCACCGCTGCCTCGCTCCCTGCGTCGTCGTCCCTGATTGGACAGCGTTCCCGTCGCTGGCGTGTGATGGGCGGGGCGGAGGTCACGTGGCTGAAGGAGGCGGTGATCTGCCTCCTCAGGGACGCGGACCGCCCGCCCGAGTGGCGCTGTCGGAGCACAGGCTCCTGGCGGGGACCTCCTGCCTCTGCCCGAGGCTCCCCAGCCCCTCCTCGCCTTCCTCCGGAACGGGCAGTCCTGACTCAGTTTCCCTGGAGCGCCCCTCCTCAGGACTCGGACCGGTGGGACAGGGGGCGCGGTCACCTGGGTGCTCGGCCCAGGGCGGGACTCCCGGTGGGTGTGTGACCTGGTTTAAGAACAAAGACCCCTGACAGTGACGTCCCCGCGGGCGAGGCTGGGTGGGCTGGGTGTGGCGGTGACCTCTGACGCGGCCCCCTCTGGGGCTGTGGGTCCGCAGCCCGCGGTCCGGGTCCTCCGCCCCGTGGGGAGGGGGCCCGCGCGCAGGACTGTCGCGGCTGCCCCGGTGGGACCGAGCTGCGGGGCTCGCTGTCCGGGCTCGTGGTCGCCGCTCCGCCCGGCGCCGCGGGAGAAGGCGGGGCTGTCGCTGCGCAGCGGGCGAGGGAGCGGCGCGGGCGCCGTGGTCCCAGCTCCCGACGGCGACAGGCGCGACGAGCGCGGGGCCACCCGGGGCTGCAGGAGGGGGAGGGGCCTGCGGCCGTGGGGCTGAGGGGTCAGCGCCGTCTGCGCAGGCGCGCCTGCCCGCGTGTTTCCTCGTGGCTGCGCGTGTGAACTGGGGGGCTGTCGTGTGTCGCGGGCGGTGGGGTTCAGTCCGTGACCCTAAAGGCGGCCGTCGGTCCGGTTGGTGCTCAGCGGGGCGGCGGGGGCGCCGTCAGCGGGCTGCTCGCGTCCGCGTCCCTGCGGCTCTGCCAAGGAGCCCGGACACGATGCTCGCGGTGCCCGCGCCTCCCGCCGTGGGCGCCGCCCGGCCCACCCTCATCCGGGGAAGGCTCGCTCCTCCCCCGCGGGTCCAGCGCGAGGCGTTAGGACGCTCAGGGCCGCGTTCACTGTGGGGAGTCGATGGCGGGTCAGGTTCTCGGTCCTGTTACACGGGGTCCAAGTGAGACGCGGAGAGGCCGTGACTCTGGGGTCAGAGAACTGCCTTTCGGGCGCACAGATTGAGGGAGCCACACAAACCGTGTCCTGCGGGGAGGAGGAGGCGGGGGCTCGTAAAGACCAGAGAGGAGGGGCCAGCCCTGATTAGGTGGCCCAGTGATTAAGCTCACGTGCTCCCATTCTGGGGTCCAGGGTTCCCAGGTTCAGATCCTGGGTGCCAACCTCGCACCTCTCATCAAACCATCTTGTGGCGGCATCCCACATGAAACAGAGGAAGATTGTCCCAGATGTTAGCTCAGGGCCAATCTTCCTCATCAAAATAATAAAGGCAGAAGATGGAAGTTTGCATTACAAAGAAGGTTAATTGGAGTCGCTGGCAGAAAGCTGATCTTGGCTAATCTGAATTGATGGCTCAGGCAGCTCAAAGGAGGCAGTAGGCCCTCCCTGGGAGGAGCTGCCGCTTTCTTGACGAGTTCTCAAAACATTTACCTCGACTCAGTTCAAAAGTTTATGTTCTGCCTGAAGAGGACGTGCATGAGACTCGTTCCTTAACAGCTTCACGCTCCATTTTAAAGCCCTTCCACAGAAGTGACCCTGTTTTCCTTCCTATTTCACATTTGACCCATTCGATGGAGACTTCCTTTTGAAAGCACTGCTGGTCCAGCATAGGTTTTAGTCCAGTGTTGCTGGGCTAGACCTATCCCAGCAAGTCATGACCCGCATGAGGGAGAAACTTTTTCCCCTTTTTTCTGATGGTTATCCCAAGGAATCACTTTGTAACCAGGGGACTCGTTCAAAGCGGCCCTATCATATGGACAACAGAATGTCAAAGTTATCATGCAAGGGCAGCGAGCCAACACTGCAAGTCCTGGAGCGGAGGCACGAGCAGACGGGGAAGATTTTGACCTAGAAACACTCAAGTCCCTCCCCTTCCAAAAGAACCAAGGACCAGGACATGACCGGAACTTCCAAGTTGGAACCTTTTCAAAGTTGATGGGTCCACTGTCCACGAAGATCACTGTGAAGGCCCCTTTCCAGAACTTACCATGAATGCTCTTGCTTAAAGGCCTTCCAATCAGAATTTGTCCTCCGGCCAGCCTGCCCTCCCTAATCCCTTACGTTTTACCCCAAGCCCCAGATTTGAGCCCTGCCTCCTTTCTCCTTGCCAGTTGATGACACAATCAAGCTGTTGCTTTTCTCAAAAGCTGGTGCCGCAGTATTGGCTTCTGTGCACAGTAGGCAGGGAGCCCTTGCTCAGTCACAATTTGAGCAACAAGGAGACGCTCAGGAAATGACTCTTCGTTTCCTCACCTGGGAATTTCACCCAGTTACTAGAAAGTTAAGTAAATAACCCTGATCTATCATTTCAATATGTTGAGTGACTCTCATCTTGGTGTTTGTAGAAAGTCTGCAGCAGATCTGAGTGAGTGGTAGCATGGGAAGTTTACATACAAGTACATAGAGCGAAGTTCCAATAATCATCATAAAGGAAGTTAAGTGATATTCCAGACCACCAGCTAACTGAATGACACTTTCTTAGGAAAAATGCTGAATAATCATGCAACTCAATAGATTTCCCAATGTGATAGAATAGGTCTGTTAGGAAGAGGATCAGCTATAAGGTCAGAGCAGGGTGTACACATATACTGCCGAGTCCTGAATCTTGGGAAGGCTGTCAGCATCAGAGGTCGGCTGCTTCTCCTCCGCGTCCATGTGACTTGGAGGCCTCAGCATGTGCACAGGACCAGATGCCAGGTGGGGACTTCTTCACTGTGAGATCGTCTCCAAGGCTCAGCGCCTTCTAGCTCTAGGCAGAGTCAGTGGTCAGGAGAGCTTCATGAGGGCCTTTCCAATGGAGCTCGAGGGCCGTCTTCCTTTGAGGAACCTTCCAGATGACCAGTCCCCAGGCTCTAGACTGTGACCAACAGGATCCTTTCAACTGGAATCTGGGAGAGCTTCTTTAACCTGTTGGTGACAGGCTGGAGTATAAGACATTGGAGACCTACAGTAGCTGTCATATGAGACAATGGGGCATCAGCAGAAGGTCATGTACCAACAGGCATTGTTCTGCGGGTGACCAGCTCCTGTGGGTGACTTTGTGTTTTCCAAACGGAGCACTGCGAACAGCTGGGAACACCAAGGGCAATACCTTAGGCCAGAGTCCAGTCTACAGGAATAGAGCAAAACCTCAATGACCAGTAACAGGACTAGACTCAAATGTCTAAAAAGGTGCAAACATAATTCTTCTCTTTATAATTACTCCCACTTTTTGTTTTACCAAAAATACTCACAATAAAACTAACTTCTTTGTATTAAAGGTTTGGCCTGATTAAAGTATTTACATAAGGGAGAGTTTCCGAATTTTGGAGAGATCATGTAGAGAGAAAACATAAACGGTTTATCTTTGTTCACAAATGTAACTTCCCAAAGAGCAAAGATTTCTTTTCTTTTCTTTTTGAGGAAGATTAGCCCTGAGCTAACTACTGCCAGTAATCCTCTTTTGCTGAGGAAGCCTGGCCCTGAGCTAACATCCGTGCCCATCTTCCTCTACTTTCTATGTGGGACGCCTACGACAGCATGGCGTGCCAAGCAGTACCATGTCCGCACCCGGGATTTGAACGGGCAAACCCTGCGCTGCCAAGACGCACAACGTGTGAACTTAACCACTACACCACCGGGCAGGCCCCGAGAAAAGATTTCTTTAATTCTGTGGGGAAAAAAAATCATTACACATCCCCTCAGTTTACGCCATCCCATGGAATTAATACTTGTCCTGCTTGAATCAGTTTTCCCGTTAGTTTTCTCAACTTTCCCTGATGATTGAGGAGGATAAGGATGGTGATAATTGCAAGATGGGTTAAAGGTTTTCATTAAGGCTCGTATGGTTTGCCCAGGGAAGTGGGTGCTCCATCACCAGAAACTGGAAGATATACCCTACGTGGGAAAGACATTTTCAGACAGTTTTTTTGCCACTGTGAGGGCATTGGCCTGGTGGCAGGGGAAGGCTCTACCCCATCTGGAGAACATACATCCAGGAACAAGAACATGTTGGCAACCCATATTAAGTGTTGGTTGTACGAAATCCAGCTGCAGATGCTCCAAGCGTTCAGTGAGTGGAGGTCTGAGGCCTCCAGGGGCCGAAAGAGTTTCTTTAAATGTACTATCGTGGGGGATGGAATGCAAACATTGAAAAATGGTGGTTTCCCAGGTCGCTGGGAAGAACCAAGTGGCCATCTTCAGCTTCGCAGAGCCCCACCTGTTCATTTAATTTACAGCCATTTACTTCCCATCTTCATTTCTCTGATTCAGGAGCAGACTGCTGCCATGTTACAAGCACATCACGATGGCAAGTCTGGCCACGAGGGGCTGTTCTTTGCAGAGGCAGAAAGGACTTCATCCACATGTGCCACTATCTTTATGGATTGTGCTGTTGCTGCCTTTGCGTGAAAGTCAGCCAGGGCTTTCTCCTGCTGCTCAGGCTCAGTCCTTTTAGTGTGAGCCTCAACTTTGAGGAGTTTCATTTTATGAGTTTCCTTTCTATGAAGCATTTTTGCAAAAGCATCAGAGTAACTACCAATGACAAAGGACTTAAAAATGGCTCATTATAATGCAGTTAACAGAAATCTTGTTATTTCTCTGACAGCATTTTAAGATAACAACCAGAGTTATGGCAGACAGTGTTACATCAGGACTTATCAGATTTTTAGCAATTTCACATAATTTATGGAATATTTATATATCTATGCAAATGCAACAAAAGGCTTACTATTACTTGACAATGTATCCTATGAAATGTAACATGTCAAATAAGCCTGAGTCTAGTAAATCTTTTGTAATGTTTCAAGTCAAAAATGTGTCATTTTGCATCTCATTTTGGGAAGATTATCAAAAAATAGTTTTGGAAGTGTTTAAGCCACTTGTTAAAATAGAGTCATAAGTGTTACACTTTTTGTTGACATGATTCTAACGTTCTCTTCCTTTTGTCTTGGCCCATCTCTGTCACAGACTTGCCTCATCTGATGACAACTGGTGAAATTCTTTCTGCTTAATGTAAGGAAGCCACAGTCCTGCAGGGAGTGTCAGGCCAGCTTCCAGGTGTCTGAGGCTGCCTTTGCCATTCTCATTGACTACATAATAAACACTGACATCCATATTTCTATGTATGGGGCACTGTTTTAAGTGTTTTTCATAAAGTGACTGAGTTAGCATATATAAATCTACTTCTTCCTCAGAAACTCCAGACGGTAGATACTTTATTATCTATACATCTATATGAGTTAACTCAGGAGATAACTATGAATGTAGGTGATTTGCCAGAAGTCACCAAGCTGGGAAGGAAATGCAGGATCGTGAAGAGACCCTAGCCTCTCTTTCTGAGTGTGTACTCATTGTCTGGTGCTAAATATTGAGTATCCCTCATATGTCATGCACTCTAGGCTCAAAACAGAGTTACTTTCCACACTAATGTAAGCTGTGCAGGCACTTGCCCACAGATCCTCAAGCTCTCTGCTCCCAACCTGCTCAGACACACCCCTACCCTGGCAGTCCAGGACTGTCACCCTCCTTAGGCTGCAGTGATGGTCTCTCTAGGGTTTGTGTGTAGTGTTTTCCTAAGTCTTCCTGTGCCTCCTCTGTGGCTGCACATGACTAGGCATCGCCTGGTGAGTTGATAACACTAGAGAGGAAAGTCCATTCTAACACTGGTTGGAATCCCTTAGGTACACGTATCCTCTCTCGAAAGGCTGTACCTTTCTGTACATTTATTGACCATTTCCTCTCTCAAGTCCCTGGAGGACTACTCACCTTACACATCCTCTGACCCATAAAGCCCTACCAGGTCCATCAAAATACAAGACATCCACCATGCCCAGGGCCAGAGAAGGGTCCCTGGAGGCCATCTGACACAGAGGGAGAAACTGACCTCTGTCAACAGGAGCAGACCAGAACTCTAAGTGGTCAGAATGAAGAGAGAAAGCATGGTCCATTTGTCATCCAGTGGAAATTACACAAGGGAACATCGCTGGGCAGGAGCATCAGCAATCAATTACCCATCTGTCATGTAGGCAAATGGCCCGTGGATATTCAGCACAATTACCAGCAACAAGATGACCGAGAAGATGTCTCTATTCTGGTATTGCTTTCACGTTAAGCCACTGAGAGCTCTGTGGAGAACATTTAGAAGCAGCATTTCCCGGAATTAGTAGACTTTACTCAAGTTGGTTATGTCTGTAAACAAGCTCCCTCTCTTAACTCATTCCCACCACAACTAAGTGCTCACCTCACCAAGAATGCTGGTGGTTCTACTTGTCCACAGGGAACTAGGAAAGATGTGTGTCCATTTCTGCCTCCCACACTGCTCATCTGCAGGAGCCTGACTCCTGGGGATCTCTGGCTGGAGACCACTGAAGTGAGCAATATTTGCGTTTTCACTACTAGGAATGAAGAACTCATTTTAATGAAAAAAGTTGATAGCTACGTAGGAAGGTCAGAAAAACACACCACAATGAAAAATGTCAGGAAGCATACATATTTAGTACTACTATCCCAGAATACATACAGAAAAGTCGACATAATTACAAAAATAAAAATGTATAGTTGGATATTTTAACCTATTCTCTCAGTTAATGAAACATAAAACAGAATAGCACTTGTAAGTATACAACAGTTTTCAAAATAAAGGTAATGTGCTCTCATGAGGAAACAATGTAGATTATCATCTTCTACAGAAAATGCAATTTTCATTGAACAGAAAAAACATGAAAGACTTAAACACGGGGTAATCACACATAAACTGTAAAGTAAACAGTGCATTTATCATTTACAGAGCAGACAGATGTAAGAGAAAACTCTCACAAACAGCCAAATATGTTCACAAATTCTGCTTTCAATCATGAAACTATTCAGAAAGAAGAAATGCAGCATGAGTGCAGGCTCTCAACTATGCAACCAAGGAAGTAAGTTTCCTCCACTTGTGGCTGCAAAATTAAATTTGTCAGTGTGGAGGCAGGAAACAGGGCCACTATTAGACAACAAGATGCTCCCCACAGAATTCACGTAATTAGAAGCCTTGAAGATGAAGTGTGTCAAAAATGAGAAGATAACTAAGTGTGACAACCTAAAGAAGTGACCTGATGGACACCAAAGAGCTACATGAAAATGCAAGTAACTGTGTGAATCTGCAAACCAAAGAGGGTCCACAATGGGGGAGCTTCTGGGAAAGTCTGTAGGATCTGGTGCCTGAGAGGGGACTGATGTCAAACATGGTGTTTGGTTGGGGCTGTTCCAGATGGGCAGAGCCACAAGTCAGAAAAGAGGGCTGTGATGCAGGCCCCTAGGTTCCCAGGCACCTTTGTCTCCTGACGGGACAGGAGAACTGAGAATCATGGCTTCTTCACTTCTTCTTTCCAAACCTCATGTGTCCTCTGCTCGTGAACTTTAACTCAGAGCCACAAACAGAAGGACTCTGGGACACACGGTTTCCCACCCTCCCCAAGGTGACAGCACAATTCAATAGAAGCATCTGGACACCAGGCTTCATGAAAATTTCCAACCAAGATCAAGGAGAATGAGCAGACTCCAATTTTGAACATAATCCCATGAGACTGTCCTCTCAAGATCTTTCCATAATTACTAATTTCTGTGAGGAACCGATGACGTATCTACTAGCAACAATCAAAAGTGGAAGATACATCTTTCAATAATAAAGAATTCAGGGGAGAGTAGATATCAAGTCAGAAAACTCCCTGCAACAGTGGACCAGAAAAGAAATTTCAACAATACAGGTCTCATACCATCATCATCACAGACCAGGAGCATAATGGAAAGAAAGAAAACAAAGTTCATCCAAAATAATACCAAGTTGCACATGGAAAAACACCCCTAAAAACAAAAACCACTGTCATCCCTGGACCCAAAAGACACTGTGACACAAAATAGACAAGTGTCATATAACAGTACAATTATTTAAAGTCCAAGATAACAAAATATGTATAACACAGATGGTGGGGTCATAGACAGATATTCTAATATTGACTTCATATCAGCAATGTGAACTAGAAACCAATACACTGGGGGTCCCAAGTAAGGATGAGACACAAAGACAAAATCACATTTCTAACGTTTAAAGGA
Organism: Equus caballus; assembly: GCF_041296265.1. NCBI lineage: Eukaryota > Metazoa > Chordata > Mammalia > Perissodactyla > Equidae > Equus > Equus caballus. The sequence goes on along the minus strand of NC_091690.1, from coordinate 2,064,740 downwards.
TTTTTGTCTCCCCTGAGTTCCCATGTACAAAATAGATGAAGTGCGACACTTGAAGGTTTTCCCACATTCTTCCAATTTTTAACCTGTCTCTCCAGTGTGTTTGCTTGCATTTAAAACAGGTTCTAAGCGAGAATGAAGGCTTCCCCTCAGTCCTTGTATGCAGAGCTACCGTCCAGTGTGTGTTCTCACATGTACTTGTAGAGACGTGACATACTTGAAGGCTTTCCCACAGTGCTGACATTCATTCCCTGTCTTGCCAGTGTGTGTCCTCATGTGTGCTCCCCAGTTATTGGAATACTTGTAAACTTTCCCACATTCTTGACATTCATAGGGTCTCTCTCCACTGTGCGTCCTCCCATGCACTCGAAGGTTTGCACGATGTCTGAAGGCCTTCCCACACTGCTGACATTCATAGGGTCTCTCCCCAGTGTGCATCCTCAGATGTCCTCGAAGGCAGGAGAGGGAGCTCAAGGTTTTCCCACAGTGCTGACACTCATAGGGTCTCTCCCCAGTATGCGTTCTCACATGTGCTTGCAAAGAGCAGGGAAGACCAAAAGCTTTCTCACAGTGCTGACACTTGTGGGGTCTCTCCCCAGTGTGTGTTCTCCTATGTACTTGCAAGGAGGAGGAACAAATGAAAGCTTTCCCACAGTGCTGACACACATAGGGTCTCTCTCCAGTGTGCATCCTCACATGTCTTCGAAGGGAGGACAGGAAGCAGAAGGCTTTCCCACAGTGCTGACATTCATGGGGTCTCTCACCAGTGTGTGTTCTCACATGTACTCGCAGGGAGGACGAACGACTGAAAGCTTTCCCACACAGCTGACACTCATAGGGTCTCTCCCCAGTGTGCGTTCTAATATGTACTTGAAGGGAGGCCACGTGACTGAAGGCTTTCCCACAAGTCCAGCATTCAGTGGGTTTCCCTCCAAAGTGCCTTCGCATATGTGCAAGAAAGTATGAGAAGCGACTAAAGGCCTCCCCACATTCTTTACATTCGTAGTGTTTGTCTCTAGCATGAGTTCTCACATGTCGTAATAGGTAGGAGTCATACATAAAGGATTTCCCACAAACTGTACATGCATGGGTTTTCTCTCCACAGTGACCTCTGTCATGTTCCTGTAAGGATGAGGCGCAAGTGTAAACTTGTCCACATTTCTTACACGCAAAAGATTTTTTTCTATGGAGCCTCTTCACGGGTCTCTTAGATGCTCTCCCAGTATCCTGACACCTTTTACAGGGTTTATCTACACTGTCTGTTTCCACATGAGTGCTTAGGCACGAGACACAACTGCAGGCCCGCCCACATTCCTCACATGGATGAGGTTTGTGTCCAGTGTGAGGTCTTTGCCGATTCTTAAGGAGAGAACAATCCCTGAGGGCTTTTCCACACTTCGTGCATTCACCGGGTTTAACTCCAGTCGGATATGTCTCAGGCACAGGAAGGTCTGTAATCTGGTTCAGGGTTTCTCCACAGCCATCACCTTCATTACTTCCACGGAGACTCTGCACCAAATGGCTCCTGTTCAAAATATGAAGCATACTGTGAGGGACTGATGATTGTAAGTGATTTCTTTACTCATCACTTACTGACAGTTATTAATGATAATTTTGACTATGTATTTGTCATTTTCAATGAAAAGGAATGTTTTTGGCCCTGTCTGGTTCGGTACAAAGGGGAAAAGCTGAATGCTCTGCCTGAGGCCTCAAATATAGCCATAACTTTCAGTCTTTATTATGTACAGTGTCATCTGATAAATGCAACTGAATTATGTTTTAGACACTCAATTTCCACATCACATTTATATGAAAATATCTTCTGAAAATTGTCTCAGGACACAAATGTTTAGCCACGATTTTACTTTTTCTTTAATTTAAGTGAGTCTAACCCTCTGCTGAGACCCCTTCCTCCTGTGGGAATGCCACTCACCTCACAGGCCTCTCCTGGGCTGGGTGATCTCCAATGTTCTGAAATGTCCAGTTTTTGCCAAAAACAGACCGGCACTCACATCTTATGAACCTTACTATTTTCTCTTCGCTGGCTGTTTTATTCTCCAATATACCCTGCTGAAGTCTCAATCCACTGGTTTTAACTTGAGGGCAACAATCTACAACAATTGGTGCCATAGTTTAATTTCTTGGGAAAGAAATGGTTGGATAAAGGAAAGAAAACAGACGATTATGTGGATTTATTTTCATACACTGATCCAAAGTTTTAAACCAATTTTATGAGGAAGAACGGACATGCGAGTAAAGAAAAATTCTCAGGACCTCAGCTACCTGGCAATTTGGCAAAGAGCAAGGGAAATGAGCCAAAATGGCAGTCTGTTCACTAAGAAATACTGCAAAACACATGGAGAGTGACATTGAGATAAGAATGATCAGAAAAGCAAAATAGGAAGGAACTGCTCAAATGCACATCCCCAGATGCTCCTTGTATAACAAGAGATGCAGAAGGTCTTCCCCAGGTGCCCAGGAGGGACAAAAAGTCAGCAGGGAAGCCAGGGAAGTGATACGTGACCCTTCTCACACAGTGGCTGAGTCCCATTTCTAAGGGACGTGTCCAAACGTCAGTCCTTCCTCCAGAGCCTGCTCCTCCCGAGGGTGCTTGCTCTCCATGAGAGCAGTCTCTCCCCAGTGTGCATTCTCTCCTGTTCCTGGAGGGATGAGGGAAAACAGAAAGCTTCCCACACTCAGGACATTCACCGGGTTTCACTCCACTTTGCGCTTTTGTGTGTCTTCTAAAGTTACTGGGGCAACCCAAGGTTTTCCATCACTTACAGAAATAAGGTTTCTTTCTAGTGGGTGCTGACATAGAGGCCCCAGATGGATCCTCTCTCCACTGCCCCAGCTGCCATGGCAGACGGATGGTGAGGGCAGCTGGTGACAGCTCACAGGGAAGAGCTCACCATGAAGGATGATGCAGGGGAACAAATAGTCCATGAGCCAGGCCCATACTCTGGTCTTCAAGGCCAGTGAGGATGCATAAGCATGGGGTGAACTGTAGCAAGATTACCATGTCACCTGGGTATTAACCAGAGCGTAACACACAGGGGTGGAAACCATAAAGCTGCCCCAAAGTGACACTGGAGATGATATTCATGCTTATAAAATTCGGACATCTTAGACTTTTGTTCAAGAGGAATAAAAAGTCCACTTAATACATGAAATGTTGTTTTTGTGGAAAAGCTATGTGACTCTAGGTGGTTCTATGAAGGCTTGGACTGTGTCTCTCTTTTTTCAAACGTGTTCCCCTTTCATGGCCCCAATAAGAAAGAACAAGTGTAAGAAACACCTGTTCCCTCACAGACTAAGAAGGCGTGAAGCCGTCCTCACCCACTGAGACCAGGTTCCTGCAGGTCTCCAGCATCACGTCTCTGTAGAGCTTCCTCTGAGCACCATCCAGCAGAGCCCACTCCTCCGGGGTGAAGTTCACAGCCACGTCCTCAAAGACCAGCGAGTCCTGAAACAGCCCACACATTCTACTTCAGCCAGGCCCCGTCTGCACCAAGGGGTGTGGGAGGGTGACAGCCGGGGACCTGGACTCAACTCCTAGGACCCCTGAGCTCTCACTCTCGTTGGAAATGACAATAAAAATGCAAGTGGCACGCAGTACACTCAGTGATGGTAAGTGCTTGTAAAGCTGCAGCAAAGTGCAACCACAACAACTGACAGAGACTCATACATGCACGAATTTAAGAATGATTTGTTCTGAGATGGAGTAGCCTCTGATATAAAGTAAAGAGTGAAAAACGAAATCATCTTTCAGATACTATGGAAATGGATATGCGGCTTGATCAAAAGTTATGTCCTTGTCGGCTCCAAGAACTGGAATGAGAACGTCAGGATGTTCTGAACTCTGAGACCTGCAGTGCAACTTGATCTGAACAATCTCTCCTTGGAGGCAACAGTGTCGAGGGGCCTGGACTCCTCCCTAAATGGCAACGGAGGCAGAGACATGACCCCTCCCAGGATGAGGTGGACACTGTGGGCAGAGGTGTGAGCCAGGCCCTGGGACACCTGCTGGATAAGAGGAGAGCCTGTTTCCTGAAGACTCTGGGAAGCTGGAAAACCTCTCAAACAACTAATCAAGTCCCCAGAATTCAAGGAAAATGGTCACACAAACAACAGTCATTGAAGGATGTGAAAGCAATACAGGCAAATGGGACTTTAACCAAGAGAAAAAAATACCTAAATGACTTTAGAATGCTTCGTGATGACATCACACACACGGCATAAAGAGCACTATGAAATCTAAAGATAAAACTCCCAGCTGCATCAGCTGCAGAGAAGGTCAGGCCACCTCACTTAGCACAGCAGCTGGGGTTTGCCAACCACACGCCTGTAGGAGGCTCGTGTTCTCACCGTGCTTAAAGAACTCAGATCACAACAATAAAAAAGAGACAATATAAAGAGAAACGCTATAATTAAATAATGGGCAAGAAATGTGAGCAGACCCGTCTCCAAAGAAGAAATAAGAATGGCCAAGAAGACATGAGCAGAGGCTGGCCCTCGGCCAGCAGGGAAATGCAAATCAAGGCTACAAGCAGAGCCCTGTTCATTCACTGCAGAAATGGAGCAAGTGCTGGCGGGACATGAGCAAGGGGGAAGCTCATCCATCGTTCACGGGCATGTAAACAGTGCAGCCACTTTGGAAGACAGTCTGGCGGGTCCCAAAAATGATGAACACAGAATTCGAATATAACAGCCGCCACTCTCCCTGCACCTCCATCTCTTCACCAACCCGGAAGCTCTGCAAACCCCACACTATTGGGACTTTTACAGAGGCTTCATCACGTATACATGATCGATCATTAAACTCAGTTTCAGGCGTTCTGCCCTCTCAAGACAGTGGGGACAGGGCTAAAAATCCCAAGCTTCTAGTCATGGCTTCATCTTTCCAGTGACAAATCCTCCTCCAGGAGCCCAGCCAGAGTCACCTCATGAGAACAAAGGATGCTCCTATCACCCAGGAAATTCCAAGGGTGTCAGGCGCTGAGGGCTGACAACAATGCATGTTTTCTATTATCTCACAAGCCTTTCAACACAACTGGCTCTAAAGGGAATGAATGGCACCCGGACTTGGAGACGAGGAAAGAACGTCCTTTAAAGAGTAAAGTGATTCAAAATCCTTCATGACTGTTTCCTAGTAGGGAGGGGGCTTTCTATGAAACACTATTCTTGGGATGTCTCTCAGGTAAGAAATGCTGTAAGCTGACAGTTCATGGAGAGATGTGGTGTATGAAATTATTTTCACAAACCTGCCTCATAACAGGTGAACATGTGTGTGTGTGTGTACTTTATGAAGGCTGCTGAGCTCTCAAAATGGACAAGTATGAGTAATAATCAGCGTTAACTTATAAAACCTTATTCTAGTGTATGTGATGAATTCTAAAGGTGTATGAAGCCCTTTTCAAACTCTCGTCCCAATGGAGCGAAATATTGAGCGAATGATTATTCCAACACACGACCCATAATAATGTACTCTCATCCTAAATCAAGGCTTCATCTTGTCTTTCTCTTTATTCCTATAGCAGAAAATGCCTCAGCGAAATTTAAATACCAGTACTGGAACTTTACAGAAAACCTGCTTTTTAGTTTTCAAAGGTGACCACCTCCACCTTAGTAAACATTTATGTGTTTACACGTGTCTCTTGGTGGGGACAAGATGTGTGGTCATAAGCTCCCTCACTCGCATGTGGAGGAGGAGAATATAAAAACAAACCCGCCCAATGCACTTGAGGAAAGTGCTGGTTCCTACTGGAAACATGGCTCTCTGCTGCACACACCACAATGGCAGGAAAACATGCTTTAATTTGTCACCTTAATATTGGGGGAGAGAATGAGTTTAAGAAACTCGTTTTAAAATACTTTATACAAATAAAGAAAAAACAAAATAAATTCCTCTTAATCTTCTATTCTATCTTTTTAGTTGCTCAGGTTTGATAACTAAGGTCCTGTAAATGGTTTAACATAAAACCACATTGAAAGTCTTGCATCTTTTCAGTGTTTTCAAGTATCTCTTGCAGAGGTCAACACAAGACATGATGGGGGATTGACCCTGGAGATAAATCCGGGCCTCTGGAGGCTGCCTGCCCTATCACTACGCTTGGAATGTGGGTTCCGCTTGCCTTCCCAACTCCCAGAAGCTGCCCCAAGGCCACAGCCTTGAGAGAGTGAGTCAGTGTTGAGACCATCTGGACTGTGGACGGGATCGAACCTGGTTAAGGCCCCTAGAGAAACTTTTCAGATTTGGCGGGTGGGAGCAGAAACTACTCATCTTTGGGCTGCATAAGACAAGCCTCGTAAGTTTCCATGCTCATTAAAACTGCCACCTAAAATCTGGAGTGGCCTGGCCCTTTCTTAGGTCTTTGCCTGCCCTGTACGTATGGGGCCAATTTCAGTTTCCATCTTGGAAGCTCCTGAGGGAGGGACCCAGCAATAAGCAAATGTGTTCCTCACCATGAGCTCTCTGTAATGACAGACAGAGAAACCTCTCCAGTGCTGAAATGCAGTACAGGCTAGTTTTTAAATCATTAATTGAGAAAACTAATGGTGTCCTTTTCCTGAGAAGAAAACGCTGTAACGAAAGAAAAACTTTCCCTTTATTCATAGCATAATGGTTGTGCACGTCACACTCGAAAATAATATGAAGATAATCATAGAATCAGATGTTTGTTTCCAGAATTCAAAGTCATAAAAAAAAAATCAAATGTATTTTGAATCAATAGAAACAAGCAGTTGAAGAGTACATTTTTAAGATAGACTTTGTTAACATAGAATTTTTAAGCTAATTGCTATTACAACTAATTTTATTTCATTCCTAAAATACATATAATGTGGGATGAAAAATGACTTACTGGAAATCTGTCAAAGTGTTACTAGGTGACACCAGAGTGGAGCGCAGCAAATGCAGAGACCTCACACGTCCACAGAAAGGAGAGCGTGATGGCAGCTCTCTCAACTGCTCACGAGTTTTAAGGAAACTCCATTAAATGGTCAACCAGGTTTGTCTTGGGTTTGTTTCTGTTTTGTTTGAACTTAAGAAAAGCTACTTCTAAAAACGGGAATGTAAAACAAATTCCTAAGAAAATCTGACATTTTCTGTAAACAAGGTGTGGGATTTTCCCTGACAGACATTAAAACTTGTTAAACTGTAGTGATTAGGACAGGATGGCATCACCAGGGGGAGGGACAGGGACACCAATGGAGAAAACGGACCCCCTGAAACAGGCCCCCAAGGTGGGCACGTGGACCTGCCCCAGAGCAGCGCTGCCGGGCAAGAGTGGGATGGAGGCTCTGTGATACGTGGGGCAGGGACAACTGGCATCTACAGAGGAATAAGGGACCGGTGTCCTCATCAGCCTCACGGACAATGACCAGCTCACTGCAGATCTAACTGTGAGACACGACAGCAGAACACTTGGAGAAGCCACAGGCAAACGTGTTTATGACTTGACAGCTGGGAGAGTTTTCCTATTCAAGAGAAAAGAGTCAGCTACAGAGGAAGAGAGCGGGAAATTCAAGTCTATTAAACTAGGACGTGCCCATCAAAATGCAGATGAGAGAAACAATAAACCATGATCTGGGAGAAAATATCTGCAATACCCAGACATGAAAAAGGATGACTGTCCAGACCATGTAAAGAAAACATGAGAAAGCAGTAAACACACAAATGAATTAAAGATGAGAAAATAACTGAAAACTATCTGACAGACGATGAAGTTAACAAACCACGTTCGTTTCGCCCATTGCACGAAAAGCCAATCACAAGAGGAGTTTGCGGCAGACAAAGGGTTTATTCACAAGGAGGCCAAGAAAGAAGGGAGAACAAATCTCAAGTCTGCCCCCCAAAAATGGGGACTAAGGATATTTATGGAGGGGTGGGGTGGTCTGAAGCATGGAGACAGGCGATGGGAGGTAAGGAGAAGGCAGGTAATTGACGATCTGCGCAAACGTAGGGAAGCCTCACGGCCCCTCATAGGACGCACGGTCACCAAATGGTGGCCTTAACATGACCTGAGGGTGTAGTGTTTGGCTCCCTGATTTCAGGAGTTCATGTATCGGACACCTGTGCAGCCTCAACCGGTCGTTTGCTGGTCTCCACCGGCCTTAGCCAGACAGGGGTCGAGCCTTAGTTCCTGCAAAATAACTCTGGCTTCTGCTACCATGGTGACCCAGGTGTCAGGGAGATGTTATCTGGGAAGAAGCTAGTGGGAGTCCAATAATAAATTTCCTCAGCAGCACCATGAACCATAGACATGCAAACAACTAAACGCTATAATCACTGATAGAAAAAAAAAAGACTAGTCACTAGCTACATAATCATTAAGGGCTAACTGTCCGATGCGTTTAGAACGCCACATGAGAAATGCTCAACCCCAATGGGAACCAGTACAATATGGCATCAAAAGGAGATCCCATTCCACACACTCAAGATGGACCAACGTGGGTTAACTGCAAGTGCAGGAAATGAGGTGAAATAAACACACGTGTGACAGTAAGACACTAGATCCAAACACTCCTCCATCAGCATTTCCTAGTGAATTTGAACTTACCCATAATCCACACCCCTGACATTCTTCTCCAACACGAAAAACATTTATGATCCATTTGCACTTGGAGATAAAAACAAGAATGCCTGCAGCGGCTCTGCCAACAAAAGGGAAACATAAAAGAGAGGCAACCCAGGCCCTCTAGAACTGGAATGGATGAGAGAACAGAGTGCCTCGAGCCTCAGCCACCAGCACGTATGACACAGACTGCGGCTGAGGAAGCACAGAGAGGCCCTCCGTGTGACATGGATGCTGTGTTCCTGGTGACATTCACTCCCTGCACATTCAGCAGAGGCGGAACCACACAGAACCCTGCTTGGTGACTGAGAACACATGTAAAGCGACAAAGAGAAACACAAAGAAGCAGGACGGTGGTCACCCGGGGTTGGGGGGGGTGGGGGGGGCAGCACGCTGGGAGCAGATTCCGTCAAGGAAACCACAGGAAGAGCAGCACCTGCTCCCACAGGGAAGGTCCAACCTGGTCCTGAGCTGGGGCCGGGCTCCCCCGCGGGGAGGTACCCAGAGTGGCCCCTCCCAGGGAAGGAGTGAGGGGGCACCGAGGAACCAGGGCAGTTAAATCTAGAGCCGCACTCAGCCCGGCTCCCTCCTCAGGGCGGACGCGCCCCTCCTCCCGGGCCTCCTTCTCAGCAAAGAGGAGCCGCTCCGAGCTCCCGCTCCGCCCCGTATAGACGCTCCTTTCACAGACCCTCTCACCAGCAGGGACCCCCGGGAGCCCGCCCCACGTGTGACCTTCACAGACTCACTCAGCGCGCGGCACACTCAGCTCCACCGACCCCCAGGAAGCAGCCCCACGGCTCGTCCCCACCGACGAACAGAACCAACGCGTGTCGGCCACGCGGCTTCAGCCTCTCCTCCGCAGACGCCGCCCTGGGCCGCCCGCAGCCCGGGCCCGCAGACGGCCCCTCCGAGGACGGGCTGCGCTCGGGACCTGCCATCAGCACCACACCCGGGCCTCCTGCTCCGTCCACTCCAGACAAACGCCGCCCAGCTCCTGCGGGTCCTCCGGCCACAGCGCCCCCTCCCGCGGAGCCCCTGCCCCGGGCGCGTCCCTCCTCCCGCCCCTGCGGTCCCTCTCCGGCAGGAAAGTGTGCTCACTGAGCTCGGATGCTTCGTCTCCACCGCCTAACCCCTGCGCACCATCGCCCCCTCCTTCCCAGACGCTCTCGGCCTCCGCGCGCCCCGCAGGCCCGACCCCCGCCCGTCGGAAGGAGCACTGAGATGCGGACGGGCCTGGACCCGAGCCCGCGCTGCGCGACCACGGGGCGGGGGTCCTGAGACCCGCCTGCCTGCTCCCCTCCTGCCCGGCAGAAAAAAGCCCTTTTCCGGTGAGTTCCGGGCTGCGGCATCTGAGACCCGCCCTCGGCCCCGTCCCACCGTCTCCGGCCCCCAGTCCGGACGGAACCCCACGATCCTCGGCCCTGACTGCCCAGCTGGGGTCCACCCATCCCCCTCTGACAAGGGGCTGGGATAAGATGTCAGGACCCACCCCACGACCAGGGCGGTGATAAATAAGTGGGGAGCAGTAGGCTATACTGGCGGACACGAGCAAGCCACTTGTAAAACTAATTCGGCCTCACCTTGTTTCCCAAAGCGCCTGCCGTGCCCACGGGGCACGCCCTGTATTTCTGCCCTCACCATCTTCTCCGTCCAGAGACGAGAACAATGCCCTTGAAGATGAAGGAAGATGTAACCTCCCCCTCGGATAAGCGTCTCTCCCCAGGCCAGGAACTGCTTGCTGCGCCCACCCTGCGATCCCCCAGCTGGAGACCACAGACCTGCTCCCTGCTGTGCGATCGCTCTGCCGGCTGGGCGACCTGGTGACCGTTGTAAAAGGGACATTCCGATCATCTGTGACACCTGCTCTCTGACGTATATGACCACTGTGCACACTCACTTCTTTGGTGTCCGTCCTTCGTGGGGACGCAGGGCCCCAGACCGGTCCTCAGATCTGGGTGACAAACTCACCCCAGCTTTGATCTATGGATCCCTTACGGATTGTTTGCGCCCACAGTGGAGACTCAGGTGGGACCAGGACCCCCACGCGGGGCTGGGACAAGACGCCAGGACGCAACCCGCACCCAAGTTTGGGTACTTGAGCGCGACCCCGGGGGACGCAGGGAGACCCGGGCCCGTGGCCGCTTCCAGCCAGTTCCCGCCGGTTCCAACCAGCCCCTCCCGGTCTCCGCCCGGCCCGCGCACTCACCATCACCGCCCGCTCCGGACCCTCCAGGCGTCCTCCTCGCGGCCCCGCGGCGCCGGCAAGTGAGAGCGACGGAGACGGGACTTCTCGGGCCGCGCGGGGCCGGTGCGCACGGGGATGCGCGGGGACCACAGCGACTTCCAAGAGGATGCAAGCGCCCCCGCCCGCGTCTCTTATGGACGCAGCTGCAGGCTCCTGTGTGGTGATTGGATGGTATCTTCGTCACTCATCCTGGCACGCACTCTGAATGGACAGAGTTCTAGCACGCACCGGGTCCTGAATGGACAGATGTCCAAGACCCGCCCCTGTTCCTTGATGCGGCGCTCCCCTATGGTCCCGCCCCCGTCCTCCCTGATTGGACAGCGTTACAATCCAGAGCGTGCCTGACAGGCGCTGGCGCTGGTCACGTGGCAGGGCTGGGCGGAAGCGTGGGCCTTCGGCCTCAGCAGCTTCCTGCCCGGCTTCCTCCCCGGACTGGGACCGCCCGCTGGGGTCGTGGGCTCCCAGCAGAAGCAGCTGCCGGCTGGCGGACCTGGCGTCATCCTGCAGCGCGTCCTTATGTTGGACCGGGAAGTCCTGACTCAGTTTCCCTGGAGTGCCCCCATCTGGAGCTGGGACAGGGGGCCTGGTGAGCTCCGGGGTCAGACGCCTGTCAGGGGGAGGAGTCACCGTGGATCGGTGCCCTTTAAAAACAGACACGCAACAGTGATGTCACCACATACGAGCCTGGGTCGTGCTCGGATTGCCTGTGTGACCGCTGACGCTGGGACACCCGCCCCCTACCTGCTACTGAGCAACGGGCTCGCTCTGCTCTCCGCGATCTGAGCCAATTAATCCCAATGAGTTAGATGGAGAAAGGAAGTTTAGTTAGATTAGATTAGATTAGGGGGCTATTCGGAAGACGGGTCACTAACTCTCAAAGACTCCTCTTCAAGGATTACGGAATCTCGAGGCAGCTGTGTAGGGAAAGGGGGCGATGAGGAGGGGCTCAGGGATGTGGGCTCCAGGCGAGACAGGCTCCACGCATCACGTTTGATGCGAGCTCAGTGAGCCCAGGAGTCAGGGAGATTTCTGGGACTCTCAAGGTCTGGTGTCATGCTCTTTTACCCAGAGAGTACCATGGGGACAGGCCCCTGGGCAGGGAAGAGCTGCAATGGGTTGAGGATAGGGGTAAATTTATAAGGCACAGGCAAGTGCGTTGTTTTTTACTAGACAAAGGAAAAATCATGTTTAAAAAGCTGTTAAAATTGTGTCAGTGCAGGTGGGGTCTGGTTATCGTGTAGTCGTATAACGTTAGATATGAATGAGGTCAGGACGCCCTATACTTCCCAGAGGCTCGTTTCAATTGGCATGTGGGCCAGGATGCCTTGGGCTTCTCTCCCTGGGGAGCCTTGATCCACATCACAAAATCCCCTTGAATCCATTAGGCCCTGAAATCCTTTGGGGACATGGAGAGTGGTCAGTCTTCTGTGACTACTTCCAGCTGTACGAGGTCGCAGAGCTGTCCCTAAATGGGGCCACAGGGGTTCAGGCAGGAAGTTCAGTGGACTGGAAGGTTGTGCCCATGGAGTCTAAGGCAGACAAGGTATGCAGATGCTCTGGAGACGGGAGAATCATTTGATGAGAAGTGCTTCAGGAGGCGAAATTTTGTTGACATGTGCAAGACAAACAATGAAATAGAAAACAAATTATGATAAGAAATACAAGCAGTATGATCAACCCAGTGAATAAGGCTTTGATAGTAGTCCAGGGGCCTGGACCTGACCAGGAGTCCAACCAATCGTTTGGGGATGGGGTGGGGTCGGGCATGGATTTAATTTGGTGGCTCATCTCAGATAGGAAGCCAGAGATATTTTGATGGTAGTCGGGGATATAGACAACATTAGATTTTTATAATGGCACAAGTGCCCCCCTGTGGTGCTGTCAAGACCTCCAGTGCCATTCGGTTTTGCAGGACCCCCTTATGCATTTGGGATACTTCTAAATCAAGCAGCAAAGGGCTATGTTGTGTATCATTCAATGCCTTCATGGTAAATTTGTTTAGGGCTTCTATGTGCCAGATGACACTTTCGATTCCTAATTGGGGAGGGAAAATTGAGGCAAGGTGGTCATCCCAGTGGAAGCCGGAGCGGGTCCAGCGCTGTTGCAGGGTGGGTAGGCCAGCAGGGGGATATAGTAAATGGAGTTCTACCTTGCATCCAGATGAAGCCTAGGGTGCATCGTCCAGTCCATCCAGGTGGCAGCCAAGGCCATAAGTTGGAGCTACATAACCACTGACTGCCATTAGGGGCTAGCCAATGTGTGCTGGGCCATCTGTCCCAGTCAGTCCCAGATCAATCAGTATTTTTTAAGGCTATGAAATGAGAACACACATAACGGGGCATTTGTCCCATAGGTCGGGTGCTATTACACAGAGTATCACAAGTGTGATTGGTTTGTTCCCAACATAGAGTGGCCTTTTGACTGAGGTGACCACTAGTAGGTGTGAGCCAAGTATATTCATCCCAAGTTTGCTATAGTCCATCCTGTGTATCAATGGGTGGGGGCTTTACCTTAGGAATTCATCTATGATCCCCCTGGGACCAGGCGAGTCTAGTTAGTATGTGGGCAATAGAGTTGAAGGAAAAGGTTTGATTGTGGCCAGGGAACTCCCAGGTGACAGAGACGGATGGCCACAAGGAGACAATATGATTAGTAACAGATGAATCTTGTAGAAAAGAAGAGCTAGAAATACCTGGTGTAGTAAAGGGAAGCATTGCACGCCAGTCAGTGCCCTGGAGGGGAGTGACCCACCAGGGGAGCCCGGAAGCCCTAGTCAGAGGCAAGGGTCTGCAAACCCAACACGTGGTTTTGTTATGGAGCTCAGCATAATGTTGAGCCCATTTTTAAAAAGAATTGTCTGTCATTACAAAAGGAGATAAGAGGTGACAAATAAAAATGGCAAGCAATAGGATATATTGGAGAATATGAGGAAGCCATTTGGTGTAAACCTAATTCAGCCTGACCTTGTCTTTCCAAAAGGCCCTGACCGATGCCGTTGAGCATGCATTGTATATCTGCTTTAGATATTCCCTATGGCAAGAGCAAAGGCCCTTGAGATAAAGTGCAACTTCCCTCCCCCTCCCAACGTTGGCGTCTCATTAAGGATTAAGCATCTTTCCTTAGGCTAGGAACTGATTGCTGTGCTCACCTGTGACCACCCAGCTCCAAACAACAGACTTGCCTCCTGCTACGCCCACTGAGACAGCAGACGCACTACCTGCTGTGTCCATCAAGTGCTGTGCTGACAGGGCAATCTTGTGACTATTGTGGGAGGGACATTTCAATCATATGTGAAACACCCTGTTTGGGGGGATATAACCACTCTGTGCATCCCACTTCTTCAGTGCCCTTTCTTCCTTTGGGAAGAAAGGCCCCGGGCCATGGTCCTCAGAGTTCAGCTCAGAATAAACTCACCCAAATTTTCATTTACAGATTGGTTATGGATTATTTTCATCAACAGAGGAAAATAATCAAGATAGGGCTCATTTTGTTCTAAAAAGTAGTTCTAAATCACCGGTTTGTTCACAAGAGTAGTCCGGTTCAACAGCAGGATCTGGATCAGCTTTGTCCTATAAAGAAGTCATATTGGGAAACATGAGTCCAAGAAGTATGGTCTTTTAACTTGACAGCTGTGAGGGTCCTTAGAATGACTTGAGGGGCCCGCCGGCAGACGAGGGGTTGAGTTCGTGCTCTCTGCTTTGACGGCTCAGGGTTTCGCCAGTTCGGATCCTGGGTGTGCACATGGCACTGCTCGTCATGCCATGCTGAGGTGGCGTCCCACATGCCACAACTAGAAGGACCCACAAGTAAATATATACAACTATGTGCCAGGGGACTTGGGGGAGAGAAAGGAAAAGTAAAATTGTAAAAAACATAATGTTAAAAAAAATGAACGACTTGATAAGGTCCTTTCCGTTTTGGGTTCAGCCCATCAGCATGTGTTTTCCAATCCTTTAAATACACCATGTCTCTAATACCGGCTCAACACAAGGTTGACATGAAGGAAGCCATATTGTAGAAAAGAAACCATATTGTAACTTTAACGGACCTCTGACTCACTAGCCCAGATGTGCTCTGTAGATTTGGTGGGCCCTCCCAGTGGCTTTAAGATAACTTTGTTCTTTTGAGCTCTCTGGGAATGTCATGACCTCTGGGCAGAGAGCCATGCTGATAGCCATCATCAATGACAACTGAAAGAGCAGGGTATAGGGCATTGCTCCACTCTCTGCTGCATATCCGGAGAAACAAAGGACTCTCAGGAACTGGGACCAGATGTCTGCCCCACCCAGGGCCCAGCCACCTCCCCCACCTGCAGACCAGCCCCGTATATAACTCACCTGGAGTCTCTGTTCTGGGAGATGGTTCTTTTGGACATGAGTTGGCCATCTTCCCTCTTGCTAGCAAGCCGTAATGAAGTCCTCTCTGTCCTGCCACCTTGCCTCCTGACTATTGTCGTGTCTTGCGGTGAGCAGATGAGCCCACTTTGCTGGTAACATCTCCAGGATTTACCTGGCACGGTCTATCGGCAGACTGGTTCCGCCTTGGGTACATGATTAGCAACACACTCATTCAGTTCCTTTCGTATGAGGCCGGCCTCAGTGGAATATCGGGCCAGCTGGTGGTAATCAGAGTCCAATACTATGTCGGTGGATGGGAAGGATTTCCTAAGGACCTAACCCCAACCTGTTCTGAGGGGCCATTCTCGTCCGTGGGAGGCCAGTAGGTCAGAGTGTAATCCAAGTTTCCCAGGTTTCGAGACTTAATTTGGAGAGAGGTCGTTTAGAGTGTGGTTTGCCTTCTCCACTTTCCCAGAGGATTGTGGCTGCCAGGCCGAATGCAAAGAGTATTTAATTTGTAAAGCTGAAGAGACGTGGCGTGTTATTTGAGCTACAAAGAGGGACGTTGTCACTCTGTAAGGTCTGGGGGAAGGCAAAGTGTGGGATGATCTCCCTCAGAAGGGCCTTTGTTACTGCGATTGCCCGTTCACTTCGACAAGGAAAGGCCTCAGTCCAGCCTGTTTAGTTTCCCGGTCAGCGAAGTTATTCCCCTTGCTCTCAAGGGCTAAATCCTCCCGGTGTCCCCAGTAATGGACAGAGCCACTTCCTTTGGAAGAAGCACAGAGTTGGAAAGAGCCGAGACCTCTGCTCCGTGTTCGATAGGGGAGGTCTTTGCGTTGAGTAAACCCCTTTCCTTCCATGTGGCCCCGTGTGCATGCAGCCCCAAGAAGGCATGTTGGGAGCGTAAATATTAAGAACCATGTCCTTCGCCAGGCGAAGAGCTCGGGTGAGAGCGGTGAGTTCAGCCTCTTGGGCGGACGTATTGGCCGGAAGGGCTTGTGCCTCGAGGATGGGAAGGCGTTTACTATGGCGCAGCCCGCCTCGTGTATGCCCTGTTCTGCGAAGCTACTGCCGTCTATACAGCAGGTGTCATCCACGTTATCCATGGGAGAGTCCAGCAGGTCAAGTCAGGCCTGCGAGAGCACCCTTGTCCTATGACTTCAGAGCACGTGTGCTCGAATCCTGGGCTGGGTAATCAGGACCGGGCACAATGTCTGCCAGGTTAATCTTGACAGACCCTGAGGATGGCGTCAGGGGAGTCTAGGAGGATGGCCCGATATTTAGTTAGACGTCCTTCGGTCATCCATTGATGTCCCTTAGGTTGTAAGACGGCTTGTACCTGATGGGGAGTTGTGACTGTTCGAGCTTGTCCCATAGTTAATTGAGAGGCCTCCTCAACTAACGGAGCTGTAGCTGCCACGGCCCTGAAGCAGGCTGGCCATCCCAAAGCCACCGAGTCTCGAGTTCTTGAGAAATAGCCAACAATTCGGGTCTCTAGGCCTGGTCCTTGAGTGAGGGTACTGAGGGCCTGGCCCTGCTTTTCACTAGGCAGAGCTGGGGCTGGGGCAGAAGACAGTTGTTGAACGGACCAAAAGGCCTTGTCCTTGATTTCTGTCCATTCCAGAGGTTCCCTATCAGGTCCCCTGGTTGCTTCATGTGAGGGCTTTGCTGTTACCTTGAACTGAGGAAGCCATGAACGACAGAGTCCTGCCACACCCAGGAAAGTGCCAAGTGTCATTTTGTCTTTGGTGGTCTGAGTTCGAGGATAGTCGTTTTCCTATTTACAGAAACTGCCCCATGTCCTGGGGTTAAATCGTAGCCCAAATAGGACACCTGCTGTTGTGAAATTTGTGCCTTTTGTGGGGACACTCGATATCCCCGTTGGGCTAAGAAATTAAGGACAACGACAGTGTTGTGATCAGAATCCTCCTTTGCGGGACTACAAACAAGAACACCATCAACATATTGTATGAAGGCACCAGCAGGGAGTTCAGCATCCCGCAGCTCCTTGCCTGGGGCACTTCCGAACAAATGGGGGCCACCCCGAAAACCTTGCCGGAGGGCTGTCCTGTCAACTGGGTGGGAAGAGCTTCATTAGGAAACTTCCATTCAAAGGAGAATCAAGGTTGGGAAGTTGCATCCAGAAGAATCCAGAGGAAAGCATCCTTTAAGTCCAGGACTTAAACCAATCAGAGATTTCTGGGAGCTGGGAAAGTGTAGTATCTGGGGTAGGCTCGATGGGGGGACAGGAACAGTGGCCTCATTAGTTATGCAGAGGTCCTGGAGCAAACGATAATCTCCACTTGGCTTCTTCACAGGCGAGACAGGAGTGTTATAGGGAGATTGATGTCATTGAAGGAGGCCGTGACTGAGGAATTTTAATAAGAGGGGTTGTGATCCTTCGATTGCCTCTGGTTTTGAAGGGTGTTGCTTCTCCTGGGGAGAAGAGAAGCGTCGTGCAGGGTCATAGGGACCGGCTGTGCTGTTAGAGCCCTTCCTGGAAGGGAGCAGTCCCAAACCTGGGGATCAGCTCTTCCCATATATGGGGTGCAATATTAGAGGGGATCTGGGAAACAACAGAGCTTGGAGAGAGTGCAGCAAACAAGCCATCCTCCTCTTGTGTTAGAATAAATCAGCTTCCTATCTTTTTCATTGAGCCCTGCCCTAATAGTGGAATTGGACAAACAGGTAGGTCTAGGAAAGTATGGGAAAACACCTGAGTCCCATATTGGCAAGCTAAAGGAAGAGTCTGATAACAAAACTTAGAGTCGCCCTCTATTCCGACAATTTTTTGATGGGACTCCCGAGTTGGGCCAGAGTGAGAAACAAGTGCAGAGTAAGTGGCTCCCGTGTCAATAAGAAAGTTGATCTGCTTCCCCTCCACATCCAGAGTCACCTGGGGCTCAGTCTGTTCGATGGTGACGGGAGCCGGACTGGCCTCTGGGCCCCTTCAGGTGGAGTCCTCAGGGTCGCACCCCCGGGCAGGGAAGTGTGTTCTTGGCCCCTCCTCACTCTGGAGGCAAGGACAATGGTGCTTCCAATGTCCCTCTCGCTTGCAGAGAGGACAAGGCCCAGGAGGAAGCTCCTTTCTGGGGCACTGTTTGCTCCAGGGTCCAAGGTGATGGCAACGGTAGCAAGGGGACTCACCTGGGCCTCTGGCATCGGTAGTTTGAGACTTGGGCCCCTGGTTAGCCTGTGTCTGTGGCATTTCTGCAATGGCAGCTGCTGAAATGTGAGCCTGTGCCTTACCCTGTAACTTTGCCCTTCTGTCCTTACGCTGTTGTTTTTCTTTTTTCTTTTTGAGGAAGATTAGCCCTGAGCTAACGTCTGCTGCCAGTCCTCCTCTTTTTTTTTTTTTTTTTTTTTTTTTTGCTGAGGAAGACTGGCCCTGAGCTCACATCCATGCCCATCTTCCTCTACTTTTTATGTGGGTCGCCTACCACAGCATGGCTTTCCAAGTGGTGCCATGTCCACACCGGGATCCAAACCGGCGAACCCTGGGCCGCCGAAGTGGAACATGTGAACTTAACCGCTGCACCACCGGGCTGGCCCCTGTCCTTACCCTGTTTAAGAGTCAAGTCCCGATCATTAAACACCTGAGTAGCAACCCCCAAAGGTCTCTGTGCAGGTGTTTGAGGACCCAAGGCCCATTTAGTCTCTTTTCTGCATGTGTCTGGGGCTGACTGACTAATGAAGTGATGTTTAGCACAGCCGTCCCTTCCAGAGAAGGAGGGTCTACATTAGTGTCTGTTCGAATGGCTTCAGCTAATCTCCCTTGAAAAGGGGCAGGGTGTTCCTCTGTTCCCTGAGTTATTTCCTGGAGTTTGTCAAAATTCACTGGCTTTGTAAATCCCTTCTTCACCCCCTCTATTAATCACGAGACACAGGCAACAAGCCGCTCTGAGTCCAGGATCTTGATTTAGGGACATGGATGCTTGAATTTAAGGGATTTCAGACCATTTCCCCAGGCAACGGCAAAATAAGTCTAGTTGAAAAGTAGTATTAAAATTTAGGGTGCCGTTCATGGGCCATTTTTCCTCACTCAGAGTATATTGAGGCCAAACAGTATTACAGTAAAAGATGTCTCCTTTTCTTTAGATCTTGTAGATCAAATTTGCCCAGTTATTTAAAAGGCAACCCCAAGGTGAGTCCTTAAGAACAGAATGAGAAGCTTCTATGGTCCTAGGAAGCAAAAAGATGAAGAGAGATGAAAGAAAAGGGTCCATTACCTTGAAAATCCCCCCTGAACCTAGGGCAGCGTCCTACCCATTGTTCTGCCTCTGAGGTTCCTATAGCAAGGGGCGATGGGGATGTCCCCCGGCATTGCACCCCTTGTGTATCTTCCCTATTATGCCTGGGATAGTCCTGTTAGGCATCTATTTCCATAATAGGGAGGATTCATTCCTATTGGATATTTGCTCGGGCAAATCATTTTCCTCCACAGTCAGCTTATCTAGAGTTTCCAAAAATTCTTCAGCTGCCTTCACACCAGCACTCACAGACTCGCTGCTCGCTTCCACCTGATGTAAGGAATAATGATTCTTGAATTGTTTCAGCCACTCAGAGCTAGCAGTAAATTCAGCATCATGGGCAGGTCCAGCCTTTTCTTTCAACACAGCAAACATTTTGCTTTGGCTGTTATCATCGCAGTGCTGAGAGGGCCATCCTTCCGTGTCTGGTCTTCAATCTAGGTCATTAGAAGTTTCTCCGTGTCACACGTAGGTCCTTGAATTTTCGTTAGCCTCTTGGCCTTCGAAGCAGCAGATCCTTTAACAGCTTCTCTCAGTTTGCTCTTCAGGATCGTAGCTTTGACGGAATGGGACATACCTGACTGCCGAGCAATAACTAGCACTGATTTTCCACCTTCATTGTCCTTAATCACTTTGAATTGCATTTCCAGGTCAGACACTTGATGTGACCTCTTACTGGCAATATTTGTGGTGGATTTTGTACGCTTAGGGGCCAAGGTGAACAAAACAACATGAGATTAAGTCAGGCACAAGAGAAAACAATGCAATCAAGAGATGTGGCAAAATCGAGATGTACGAGTCTGCTGCCAGCATAACACAGCATACTGTTTTCCCTTTAACTTTTTTTTAAGTAGAAAGGGCATACTTTTAAGATAATAAGTATAGTATAGTAAATATATAAACCGGCAACATAGCCATTTATTACCATTATCAAGTATGATGTACTGTACATAGTTGTATGTGCCATACTTTCATCAGAGTGGCAGTGCAGTGGATTTGTTGACGCCAGCATCACCACAAACACGAGTGAGGTGTTCTGCTGCGACATCACTAAGTGATAGGAATTTTTCAGCTCCATTACGCTCTTATGGAACCCCTGTCCTATATGTGGTCCATCATTGACGGACATGTCATTACGTGGTGCTGACTGTAGCACTAAATTCGATTTGCTAGTATTTTGCTGAGGATTTACGCAGCACATTTCGGAATGTTTGTAGCTTTTTCTTGTGGTCGAGTCTTTGCCTGGCTCAGAATGAATTAAGAAGTGTTCCTTGCTCTTCAATTTTTTGGGGGAAAGTTCGAGAAGCCTTCGTACTAGTTCTTCTTTGAATGTTTGGTAGAATTCACCAGTGAAGCCATCAGGTCTTGGGCTTTTCTTTGTAGTGAGGTTTTTTTTTATTACTGACCCCATCTCCTTACTTGTTATAGGACTATTCGGATTGTCTATTTTTTTTGGTTTGCTTATAGGAATTTGTCTGTTTCACCTCAGTTATCTGATTTGTTAACACACGATTGTTCATAGTAATCTCCTTGTCCTTTTTATTTCTGTAGAATCAGTAGCAGTGTTCCCACTTTCATTTCTGATTTTAGCAATTTGGGTCTTTTTTCTTAGTCCATCTAGCTAAAGGTTTGTCAATTTTGATCTTTTCAAAGAACCAACTCTTGGTTTTATTGACTTCCTCTATTGTCTTTCTATTCTCTCTTTTGCACATCTCTGCTCTCATCTTTATTATAATTTCCTTGTGCTACTTTTGGGTTTAACTTGTTCTTTTTCTAATTCCAGTGTGATCCAGGTTCAGTATGTCAGCTTGCACTCATAATAGTTTGGAAAGGCAGGAGGCAGAGATTTCCTTCAGGAAGAGGGAAAAGTTTGCAGAAAGGATTCTGAACTATAAAATTAACGATAGCCTCTGCCTTCTGCCCTGGTCATCTCCCAAATGTCAGACTTGTAGTGTGCCATTTAGCAATCATAACATTACATTTTCAAAAGTCATCCCCTAGGGGGCTGGCAGTGGCACACCGGTTAAGTGTACACAGTTTGCTTCTCGGTGGCCCCGGGTTCGCCAGTTAGGATCCTGGGTGTGGACATGGCGCTGCTTGTCAAGCCATGCTGTGGTAGGCGTCCCACATATAAAGCAGAGGAAGATGGGCATGGATGTCAGCTGAGCCAAGCTTCCCCAGCAAAAAGAGGAGGATTGGCAGTAGTTAGCTCAGGGCTGATCTTCCTCAAGAAAAAAAAAAAAAGAAAAAGAAAACTCATCCCCTATTGTCATCCAGACCTTTCTTTTGGAAGATGTACAGATGAGGAATGAAAGTATTTCCACAGAAGAACATTTCAATATGAGTTACTCAGAACAATTCATCTTTAGGAATTGTTCAAGATGAAATCCTAAGTTTTCAAAAATTTCCAAAATGCTTTTCATAACCTCCCACCCCATTGGTCCTGATCATTTACACACAGGCATACCTCAGAGATATTGCAGATCTGGTTTCAGACCACTGCAACAAAGCAAATATTGTGATAAAGTGAGTTACATGAGTTTTTTTGTTTCCCGGTGCATACAAAAGTTATGTTTGCACTACAGTGTAGTCTAATAAGCGTGCAATAGCATTATCTCTAAAGAAAACAATGTACATATTTTAGTTTTTAAAAACTTGACTGTTGGGGCTGGCCTGGTGGCGTAGAGGTTAAGTTCATGCACTAAGGTTCAGCAGCCCGGGGTTCACAGGTTCAGATCCCAGGTACAGACCTAGCACTGCTCAAGCCACACTGTGGCAGCGTCCCACATGAAACAGAGGAAGATTGGCACAGATGTTAGCTCAGGGCCCATCTTCCTCACACATACAAAAAAACTTTTCTTGCTAAAAATACGCTAACCATCATCTAAGCCTTTAGCGAGTTGTAACCTTTTTGCTGGTGGAGGGTCTTGTGTAAAACACATTATCTGCAAAGCACAGTGAAGTACAATAAAGCGAGGTAGGCCGATAGTGAGGGGCCCAGAAAAGACCAATGTGTTTCTGGGGAGAACCGCCTTCGTCAGCTGTGTGTCAGGGGAAAGGCGAGGGAAACAGCGTCGTTGTCCTGATACTTTACTCACAAACTTTAACTGATTGTTCTGTCGGCCCCAGCCTGTTGCAGGGATCCTGTCAGCTGCAAACGTCCCAGCCAGTCGCCTGCAGCTGTACTCCTTGCAGTAAGCCCCCCCGGCTACTTCTCCGGCTGGACCCAACATTGTGGCTCAGCTGGCTCCTATGGTTCTTACCATGATTGTAAGACACACCTCAGAAAAAAAAAAAAAAAAACCCAGCAAGGAACTTAGAAGAAAAAAATTTATTGCTCACAAATCCTGGAGAGCACACAGCATGCCTGAGGGCGGCATGGCGAGGTCAGGGGGAGAGAGAGAACAGAATTGGGCTCTGCCTTTATTCGGGAGGAGGGTGGGGGGGCCGAGGCTTTCAGAGGTTCACTCTTTATTGGTGAATTTAAAATGTAAAGGTGGGGATTCGGGCGAGGAAAGGAAAAAGCGCGGTCCCTCAAGCAGTCAGTTCTCCAGGGCACCCAGGGCTTTGGGAAGGGGAACTTCGTGGGTGGGAGGCAGCCTGGTTCCTTATCTAGTTGCTCTGGCAGCAGCTGTGTGAGAGCGCTGGCAATGTTGATTCAAGATGTGTCTTTGAGATGGAGGCCTCGGCATTCAGAAGCTTACTGTAAGGCACTTACACTCCAGTGAACAAAGCTTATCATCTGACCCTTAAATTGCAATGTTATATAAAAGTTAAACTTGAGGCCAGCCCGGTGATGCAGTGGCTAAGTTCGCATGCTCCACTTCTGTGGCCCGGGGTTCACAGGTTCAGATCCGGGACAGGGACCTACACACCACACATCAGCCATGCTGTGGCGGTGTCCCACACATAAAATAGAGGAAGATCAGCACAGATGTTAGCTCAGGGCCAATCTTCCTCAAAAGAAAAGAAAAATTTAAATACATTGTCATATTAAAAGCACACCTGTAATCACCATGGCCCAATAAACTTCAAAAGGAAAAGGGAAAACATGTATTAACTGAAAAATCAGAAAAAAGTGCTATTCAAACTTATGCACTAGAGCCCAAAGGACTTACAGAAGTATTTCTGACATAAATATGTATTGTGAAAGAACTAGAAATTCACTTAGTAACCCAGTTTTGAAGTGAGGTAGTGACAAGGACAGACCTCATTTGTAACTTCTGTAATACTTCTCTCCTGGTGTGAATTTCCTGGGGCATTACACGGTAACTTGCGTGAGGTGTTTCAACATTCCTTACAGCTATAGGATTCCTCCAGAGAAAGCAGGGCTTTCTAAAAGCTTTTGAATCTCTCACGCATCCATGGAGTTGCTATCCAGTGTGCATTCTCACGTGGTTTCGAAAGGAGGAGGGCCACTTGAATGCTTTCCCACACTGCTCACATTTATGGGGCTTCTCTCCAGTGTGCATTCTCACGTGCTTCTGTAAGGATGACGGCCAACTGAAGGCCTTCCCACAGTGAGGACATTCATACGGTTTTTCTCCAGTGTGAGTCCTCATGTGGCCTTGAAAGGACCTGGAAGAAGTGAAAGCTTTGCCACACTTTTCACATTTATACAGTTTCTCTTCGGTGTGAATTCTCACGTGTTCTCGAAAGGTTGAGGGCCAACTGAAGGCCTTTCCACACTGTTTACATTTGTAAGGCTTCTCTCCGGTGTGAGTTCTCACGTGACCTTGAAAGGACTTGGGGGAACTGAAAGTCTTCCCACAGGTTTCACAGGTGTAGAGTTTCTCTCCAGTGTGCATTCTCATGTGCACTCGGAAGGTCTCAGGCCAACTGAAGGCTTTCCCACATTCCTTGCATTCATAGGGTTTCTCTCCAGTGTGAGTCTTTTCATGTCTTTGAAAAGACTGGGGATAACTGAAGGTTTTCCCACACTGTTTACATTCGTAGGGCTTCTCCCCAGTGTGTGTGATCATGTGCCTTTGAAAGGTGGAGGGATAAATGAAAGCTTTCCCACAGTCCTGACATTGATAAGGCTTCTTTCCAGAGTGGGTTTTCACATGTCGAGTAAGACTGGAAGACGCATTAAAGGCTAGGCTGCATTGCTTGCACTCATAGCTTTTCTCGGCCGTGTGCATCTTCAGATGTTGAGTGAGGGAGTAAGGGTGACGAAAAGACTTCCCACATACTTTACATTCGTAGGGCTTCTCCCCAGTGTGTGTGATCATGTGCCTTTGAAAGACTGAGGGATAAACAAAGACTTTCCCACATTCCTTACATTTATACGGCTTTTCTCCAGTGTGGTTTCGCACATGTCTAGTAAAACTGGAGAACTGACTGAAGGTTTGCCTACATTGCTTGCATTCATAGGTTTTCTCTGAGGTGTGAATCTTCATATGTTGCCGGAGGGAGTAGGAATGGTGAAAGGCTTTCTGACATAATTTACATTCATAGGGCTTCTCCCCAGTGTGTGTTATCACGTGTCTTTGGAAGATGGATGGATAAATGAAGGCTTTCCCACATTCCTTACATTTATATGGCTTCTCCCCAGCATGAGTCCTCATGTGCCTAGTCAGGCTGCAGAACTCACTGAAGGCTTTCCCACATTGCTCACATCCGTAGTTTTTCTCTGTAGCGTGAGCCCTGATGTGTTGAGTGAGGGAGTAGAAATAAGGAAAGGTTTTCCCGCATAATTTACATCCATAAGGCTTCTCCCCGGGGTGAGTTCTTGGGTGTGAGGGACAAAAGCAGCTCTGCCTGCATTGCTGACACCGGTACGGTTTATGTCCACGGCGAGACCGGACGTGCCTCTTCAGGGAAGAGAGATGCAGGAAGCCCTGTCCACACTTGGTGCATTCGTACGGTTTGACTCCAGGAGAAACAGTCTGGTACAGATTAAGGCTGGGCATGTGACTGCAGGCTTCTCTGCGTGGATTTCCTTCATTACGTTCACAGAATCTGTCCACCACACGGTTTCTATTAAGAGTAAGAAGCACTTTATTAACAGTATATTCATTAACAGGTTTTTTTTCCTGATTAATGAGTCTTAAAACGCCATGTGTGACTGCATTTCAGTCGACAGGAAGTTTTTCTACTCCTTTGAATTGTTTGAAAGAACTAACTAAATGCTCTAGCAGAGGGCTCAGGCGTGTTCACTATTCATACACTGTTTATTATATAGAGGTTGCTCCCTAATTGTTTCTAACTGAATTATATTCTAAACACTCAACATCTAATTAAATTAAAAATTTTTCTTTGTTAAAATTCTTGTGAATAAACAAATTTGGAGCTAGGATTATAATTCTCTTTCTTTCTCTCCTTTTTTTGGTGAGGAAGATTTGCCCTGAACTAACATCTGTGCCAGTCTTCCTCTATTTTGTACATGAGTCACTGCCACAGCATGGCTGCCAACAAGTGGTGTGGGTCCACAGCTGGGATCTGAACCAGGGCCGCAAAAGCAGAGTGCGCTGAACTTAACCACTAGGCCACAGGGCCAGCCCCATAATTTTCTTTTTTCAAATTTCATGGCACACTAAGATTCTCTCCTGAGACATCTGCGAGAGCAACTCACCTCAGATCTCTCCCATGGTTTTTGTGCTGAACTTCAATACTATGGTCCTCCCAGTTTTTCTGTTTATTAGGTATTTCTTCCTCATACATATCCTGTTCAGAAACTGGCCCACTGGCTTTAAATGGTGTCTCACAATCTGAAACAAAAAAACGTTAAGTAAATAGATGAAGGGAGAAGGCATTTGTGAGCAAAGAAAGACTTGAGCACTTTGGGGACTTCACCAAGGACAGGCATGAGGGGTCAAAATCTTAGGCAATTCCCTAAAGACCAACCAAGTTTTCAAACAAGAAATCTCTCTGTGAACCCAACGGACCCACAAAGCAAAACCCACACTGACGACACTGAAGGAGCTTCAAGTATTTTAAACGAAAACAAAGATACAAGACGCAGTTTCATACATAGATTTCCATTGTCATAGAAATATTATTATCGTCTAGGTCCACAATGGCTGTGACCATCTCTGTCTTATTTGCCCATGTATTCCTTGTCCACTTTTCAAATCTTGCCACAGCACTGATGAGACACGCTTGTTCACTAAGTAAGTGAGATGATGCTGTCGTCCTCACCCACAGAGGCCAGGTTCCTGCAGGTCTCCAGCATCACGTCTCTGTAGAGCTTCCTCTGAGCACCATCCAGCAGAGCCCACTCCTCCGGGGTGAAGTCCACAGCCACGTCCTCAAAGACCACCGTGTCCTAGAACATCAGAATGTGTGCAGGAGGAGGGGTGAGCCTGAGAGCCCTGGGGAGCTGAAGTCAACCCACAGGAGGTTCACGTGGGAGTCTGTGGTCCCCCACATCTGCTCTGACTCTCTCAACCTCACTTCCTAATGGATTTAGCAGCAGCACTAACGCTCGGAACTTAACTCCACACTTGGCTGGGATTATTCACCTTATTCCTTTCTACCAGCAGGGTCGGGAGGGAGATGCTACACGAATGAAATAAATGCTTCAACTGGAGAATGTGCAGCAGGCCTCAGCTGCCCAGATGCCACACCTTCTTCAGGACCAGCCCGTGGCCGGCTCCTGGGGGAAAGTCTGTAAGCCCTTGGAATACACCACCTGACAGGAGTGCTGTAGAGCTGGGGCCTTGGGCCATGCCCAAGTTTACGCCAACCATGCGATTTAGAATGCCTATTTGCTCCACTGGGGGCCCTGGGCCCACTGCATCAGTTCAACTTCTGGAGGAGCTGGACGCGGAGTAGCCAAGGGCACTCAGAGGGGCACCCCATGCCTATGTGGCTAACACTCGATAAAACCCTGGAGTCCCAGGTGTGGGTGAGCTCGATTTCTCACATGTTGCCACACATGGTGCTCTGTCTGTGCAGCTCCACTGAGAGGGGATAATTTGAGTTTGGGCCTGTTTGTCCTGAATTCTGCCCTATGTGTCTTTTTTCTTCATTAATTTTAATATGCATCCTTTCCCTTAATAAACCCCAACACTGTGTACAACCACTTTCCCAAAAAAGTCCTTCTGTGAAATAAATGCTTCTGTGAGCCTTTGGAGTGAATCCCCAACACCCGAGGGTGGTCCTGGAGACACTGACACAGAAGACCATCAACTCCTTGTGGTAAAAAGTAATTCACTAGAGTGGCTGTCAGTGGACTGGAAGTGGCAGAATAAGGAATTAGCAAATTTGAGGACAGTCTGATAGATTACGCAATCTGAAGGACAGGGAGAAGCAAGATTTAAGAACAGAACCTCGGGGAAAGGTGGGCACCATTTGGGGCACGGACACCCGTGTGATGGCAGCACAAGGACAGGAGAGAAAGGAGCAGGACAAACACTTGGAAGAAATAATGGCTGAAATCACCTTAAATTTATTGAAAGACACCAAACCACATGGAGAGAAAGAGAAATTGTCAACAAGGGACCTACATCCAGAAAGCTATTTTTTAAAAATAAAGGTGAAATGAAAACATTCCCAGATAAAGGAAAACTAATTTTTTTGACCAGGAGAAGCACATTATATAAAATACTAAGGACATTCTTTAAACTAACTGCAATTGTCCCCAGACAGTGACTCAAATTCACATGAAAAAACAAAGCACACTAGTAAAGGTAATTATATGAATGCATGTTTTTCTCCTTTATTTTCTTAAATGATTTAAAAAGCAGTTGTGTAAAATATTGTGTTTATAATGTATTTTTGGGTGTATCTCATGTAAGATGTCACATATTTGTAATCTATTTTCCAATAACAGCCCAAAGGAGGGGATGGCAGCAGAGCTGGATGTGGAAGGAAAGGGAACGATGAGAGACGGTAAAGTATTGATTGACACACGCAGTGTGGGCCGGGTGACATGGACAAATACGATTTATGTAACACCACCACAGAAAGGGGGCAGAGAGTGACACGGGAGCACCACTTCTGCATGTCACTGGAAGGA
Organism: Equus caballus; assembly: GCF_041296265.1. NCBI lineage: Eukaryota > Metazoa > Chordata > Mammalia > Perissodactyla > Equidae > Equus > Equus caballus. The sequence goes on along the minus strand of NC_091690.1, from coordinate 2,036,370 downwards.
AGCGACTGTAAATCTGGAGCTGGTCTGATTAGATGTAGGTGGTGACTCTCATACAATCAACTTCTTAAAAGCAAAAAATACCAAAAAAATCATTAAGCCAACTGAAATACTTTACTAGAAAATATTCACTTAATGCAACACAAAGTAGCAGAGGAGGAGGGCAGGAACACAGACAGACTGGAGACACACAGACAACAGAAGGGAAACGGCGAGCGAGTATCAGACCCGTCAATACCAACGCGAAATGTGATGGATCACAACTCCCCCAAAGGCAGAGGGTCAGAAGGGAACACAAGCTGTGTTCCCTCCGCAGGAGACATTCTGTCCATGCACCTGCCCTGCCCTCCCGTGTGGCCCCTGGAGTGGGCCCTGTCCCTCCAGGACCTGTGAGCCATTAACTCCGCTCATTCAGTTCCCTCCTGCTCTCTTGTTGACCTGGAGCTCCACTTCAATGTTGATTTAACAAAACCACAACAACTGGCATCACAAACAGCATGGACTGAGTTGCACCTGGAGCTGTCCAGGAGCAATGCCAAATGGGAAGCTGACCAACTGCTTCCTCCAGTACAAGCAGGAAATATGCCACGGTGTCGGCTGGAGCGAGGTATGTGATTAGACACAGGCTTCACGTTGGGGTCCCTGGCCCACCATCTTGCCCCATCTATCTGCCACTCTACAACCAGCCACCAGTGAGTGGAGATTAACAAATGCACAGGGTCCACCATTAAGGTTCCCATTCCCAAAATTAGGGAGATGACAGATGACACCCAAGAGTCTCGGGGCCCCTACTCTGCCATCCTAGATCTAGACAACATGTTGCACTCAGTCCCGATAACTGAAGGTTCAACCTCAACTTGCTCTCACTTTTCAGGAAGCCCAGGGTACCTCTCCTCAGCTGCCCATGGTTATCTAAACAGCCTCCTGAAGGCATCATTTCATGATTCAGGGAAAGCCTCACTCGGGTGTCTCCAGCTGGAAAGAGAAGGCCAAGTCACACATGCCGACGGTGGGCACTCATGACTGCACACACACGCCCCCACACACCAGAAGCAGGTAACGAGAACATTACCGACTCCTTACGCAAACCGTGCATCTGCTCCAAGGCCCCAGGTGAGCCACCTCCCAGAGGACCAGACAAGCCCCAGACTCAACTAGCCCTCCAGAGACACCACACCCACCAGCTGAGTGGCCCACTGACATCAGGCCATGGGGGGGGAACAGGACTCACTGAGTGGGGACACAGGTGGACAGTCCCCGTTACCTTGGCTTAGCCAAAGTAGTGGCAGATAATGGCCTCCTTTGCTCCCAAATGAAATTTTGGAAGTCCCGCAAGTGAGGATATGTGCCTTGGGGCGACAGACCTTATTCTAGAAGGGAAATGGATTGAACTGGACCGCTGCCACCCTCTGCTGGAGCGAGGAGGTACGCAAGCACCATCATGGACACCTTCAGTGGACTCCTGTGGGCCGCTCCTCCAGAAACGCTGCTTCCCATCGTGTCCTCTTCTTGACCAGGTGTGTGCTCATCCCCTTTGACCTACCAGACATTTCAATCTTCGCCAGATTCAGATCAAGGTACTCGTTTCACTTCTCAAGTTCAGTCATAAGCGAGGCCTCCAGCATACATACTGATAATTTAACACCTGCCAGCCACTCCTGCTCTTCGTGGGTGCCCATCTGGGAAGGCCACCTCCAAGCTCACCAATGCCTTAGCTAACACTGTCCCAGCCCAGGAGCTCAATGTTGGAGATGACGAGCCCTCAGACACAGATGCCACAGCCCAAGAGAAGTAGGAGGGAGACAACGCTCCCCAACCTCACTGGACACTGGGACTTTCCCCTCCCAGATCGCCTCCACTTCTGAAAGGAAATGACTGGGGTGCCTGACAGCCTCAAGGCCATGTTGCAAACATGTCTCCAGCCGATTGGCCCTGAGAAGTCTACAGAGACTGTGCTGCTGAAACAGCTAACGGCCTGCCTCATGAACCTTGCCTCAATCAAAACGCTTAGGAGGTCCCCTGCCAACCATATGGCACCACTAGATGTCATTTCACCTTGATGGCAAGCCAAATGATGTGGCCGAAACCACACTAGTCACAACAGGGCACTTCTTCACGTCACCCCGCCTTGACCTGCCTAGACCCCACGGTCAGGGACGTCTGTCTTCTGTGTTCCCTGCCCTGTGTACTGGATTACAGCTTTTGCTTTCTCCCCAGTGTATCCACGAGAGACCCTACTCTCTTACTGTTCTCACCACCACTGCTGGCACCTCCTCCACTCCTCTCCACGTCTTACCCATAAGCTCCTCCCCATTGTACACACGATCCTCTCCCACGCCACAACCAAGTGGGCCAGACCCGACACAACAAATACATGCAGACAAAACTCTGAGAGCAGCCCAAACCTTGCAAGTAAAATGATGTTGGATCTGTGTCCACACAGCGCCAGACCGCCAGTCCCACGTCACTACCTATCCTGCCATTCTTCCCGGTGGTCAGCCCCTTGCACTAGTTCCCTCCAAACTACCCTAAGTCTCATTGAGGCTAAACCGAATCCCTAACCAGGACCCCAAACAGGGCACCTGTGGATAAGCATCCAAATAATGAACCTCAAATGGTGGTACCTTCTCAAGGCTGCCAAGTATACTCCAACACAAAGGCCAGCCCTCACCCTCTGTACGCACTGCCCCCAAATGAATAACACTTCACTGAGATTCTACGGTGGACCTAACTAAGGGCAGGAGCAGGTCCACTTGATCCTGCCAGTCCACGAGGTACCCATGGGGATGTCCCCGTGACTACAGTGTTGCTACCTTAATATCCCACCCCGCTTCTCCCTCCCAGCACTTTTCCACAAGAGACATCCTACTTGAGGACCAAAAGGGCCATTCTTATCCCTGTCCTGTTGGGACTGGCCATCACCAGTGGGCTGGCAGGCACAGGGACGGGTGTGTTAGCCCTAGCCCCAAAAGAGCGAATATTAAAAGAAATCAAGCAATTATCGCCACCCTAAACAACCACAGATAAACACCACCACACACGCTGGGTCTGATGCTGCAACAGCGACTAACACAGATGACGGACAGTCAGTCGGAGTCAGAGTCCTACTGGCTAAACAGGGTGGAGACTGTCCTGTACAGGGCACCTCTTGCTGCATGTACATCAGCAGCTCAAGACAGTACAGGTCAACCCCTACTGTCCCCCACTCCCTGAGGTCGCTGATTTGTTCTCATGGCTTTAGCCATCCACCTGGGGGCAACGGCTGAGACAGGGAGTCTGCTCATCACAGGTTCCATCCTTACTGCCTTGGTTCAATGCGCTTTACGATAGAAAACCATCTGTGTCCATTAACATCTGCCACTCAAGCAACTGCCATTCCTGAAGTCAAGGCATCACAGGACGGACTGCTGAGCGTTTAGCTAAGCTGCTCCATGGTACTGCTGCCTCAGCATCCATTCTGTTTGGCCAAGCTGCCTGCGGGGGGTCCTTGAACTGCCACTCGTCCCTTCCAGGAGTGTGTGCCCCCGACAGCAGCCCCCAGATTCACAAGCAAATGCAAGTCCCTGATATGAACCCCTCAAAGGCCCCCGTGATCAACAGTCGCCCACACTTCTCCCTGTGTGCCCCTCGGAGAAGTTGTTCTTGTGACAAAGACTGTCCGAGTAGATCAGGAAAACAAGGCCCAATTAGATGCTGTCTATAAGAAACCCTCTTTAAATACAAAGATGCAAATAAATTAGAAGTAAAGAGAGAGACAAAGATACGCCACGCTAACACTAATCAAAAGGAAGCTGCAGTAGTCACATTGATTTCACTGAGCAGACTTCAGAAGGATAATCCTCAGGGGTAGAGAGGGGCATTACATAATGACAAAGGGATCATTTCTCCAAGAAGACAGGACAATTCTTAATGTGTATGCACCTAACGAGAGTCAAAATACAAGAGACGGGGCAGGCCCCGTGGCCGAGTGGCTAATGTTCCATGCACTCTGCTTTGGCGGCCCAGGGTTCACTGGTTTGGATCCCACGTGCAGACCTGCTCCACTCACCAGCCATGCTGTGGAGGCACCCCACATGCAAAGTGGAGGAAGACCGGCACAGATGTTAGCTCAGGGCTAATGTTCCTCAAGCAAAAGAAGAGGATTGGCAACAAATGTTAGCTGAGGGCGGATCTTCCTCACACGCAAAAAAAATACAAGACAAGAACTGACAGAAACACAAGGAGAAATAGAGGAACCCACTATTAAAATTGGAGACTTCAACACATCCATATCAGAAACGGACAGGCCCGGGAGGCAAAAAGTGAGTACGAACATAGCGGAACTCCACAGCACCACACAGCAGCTGGATACAATCAACATCTACGGACTGCTTCATCCAACGACAGCAGAACACACATCCTTCTCAAGCGCGCACGGGACATCCACCAACATGGACCTCATTCTGGGCCATAAAACACACCTTAACAACATAAAATGGAACAGAAGTCATACAACGTACACTCTTAGGCCACCATGGAATTAAATTGGAAATGAGTAACACAAAGATGACTGGAGGAGTGACACCAGCATCATGGCGGAGTGAGTCGTTCCCTTTGTCTCTCCCCTCTAAGTTTAAACCAGCTCCCTGCACAGCACACCAGCACGGCTGAGATCCATGCATCTACACATCTGAATGTGGCTGGACTGCACCTCCAGGGGGCAGCGGAACTAGGGAGCAGGCCTTTCCCCCTCCCCTGGTGACGGCAATCCGAAATGCAGACCCTGACACTGGCACAGTCGCCATCCACCACAGGCTGCAAGGGCAAACAGCACCCGTGGCTTGGCCCCTGACCACCCCACCTTGCAGTGGTGGCAGGTGGTGCACATGTCCTGAGGCTTCAGGACACAGAGCGAGGCCAGCAACCCGGCCCCTTCCTTCTCCCCTGACAGTGGCACCAGGCTTTCCAGCAGTAGGGACAGGAGCAAGACATAGATTTCACCGGCAGGAGCAGGCTGCCCTGACCTGAGGTCCCAAAGAGCACACTGGCATGTGCCCGTGACCAGACTGCAGGGCCACCAACACCTGTGGCTTAGCCACTGCCCCTCCTCCAGCAGTGGCAGGTGGCACCTGTGACCTGAGGCTTCAGGAACCACAGCAGAACCTAAGACCCAGCCCCCAGCGGTGGCACACCTGACACCAGCTCTATCAGCAGTGAGGACTGCATATAAGAACCCAGGCCCCTTGGGGCCGGCCCTGTGGCCGAGTGGTTAAGTTCGTGTGCTCTGCTGCAGGTGGCCCAGTGTTTCACTGGTTCGAATCCTGGGCGCAGACATGGCACTGCTCATCAAGCCACGCTGAGGCAGCGTCCCACATGCCACAACTAGAAGGACCCACAACGAAGAATATACAACTATGTACCGTGGGGCTTTGGGGAGAAAAAGGAAAAAATAAAATCTTAAAAAAAAAAAAAAAAAGAACCCAGGCCCCTGACAGCAACGGTGACACCCAGGAACCCAGCACCCCAGACAACCCAGGAGCAGCACAGGTGGTGCACGGGGCAGGAGCACACGAGCCCGGGGAGAGCCAGAGGGGGACCATGAGACTCAGGCAACTCAAGACCCACGACACAGACGGCGCTGAGGAAGTGTGCAAAACACTCTAGCCGCACATGGCTCCTGCTTAGAGCTCTCCACGAAGACAACTCTCGTGCCAGCCACGGAGCTGAGGACGCTGGCTGTGGACTCTTTATTTGCCAGCCATCGAGAGGGCATTATGCACTGGGGTACACCACCCTGGCAGGGCCACACTAAAAACTCAACAACGAGACAACCCTGAAAACAGTCAACAAAGGTGCGGACTATTTGAACAGAGCCCCATTCCCCCACCACGTTTCCTGCCTCTCTCCACTGTCCTGGGGAAAACAGATTCCAACACCCCCCCCCCCCATCAACTAACTCATGTCGCTAGGGCACTTGACTTTTAAAATTCACACTCAGACAAATCCACACTAAATTAAAAGAGATGAGGCATATGTGAGCCACTGATCAATTATATACGAGAGGCTGGCTTCACTTGTGATTTGATCTGTGGTCTGACAGGTAACAGCTTTGACACCCCCACCCCTCTTCCCTGCCTGGTCAACTTCCGGCAAACCAATAAAGAGGCCTAGGAGTGCCACACGTCCTGTGATCCTCGGGGGTGGGAGGGTGAAACCTCACGAACGCCCAGTCCCAGCCCTGGCCACTGCAGAGGCCCCATCCACTGTCTCTGGTCATTTGCAAGAGCTGACACCTGCCACGACCTCCCCAGATTGCCAACTATTTTCTGATCCTCTTGGTGTGTGTGGCATGAGTCTTGACACTGAAGGGGTTCAGAACTGGCCTCTCTAAGATATGCCACATTGGTATGTGAATTACTTTGAGCTGAAGGCACCGGAGACCCTGTGGGAGCAAGAGAAATTTTAACCTCTCCCTTAAAGAATTTAAGTTGGGGGCCTTGCCCATAGGAAGAGTCACCACCACAAATAACTTTTTATGACCTATATGTACGGCAGAGCAAACCTCTAATTACTGAGTGTCTGTTCTTCTCCTCGTCCTATGAGTCACCCTTCTCTGGTCAGAAGCCCCAGGCCCCTATCCCATTCCTTAGCTCAGAAGGGCATATATACCTCCTTTGTGTCTCTGAACCTCTCATGTGCATGGGGTCTTTGAATCTCTTATGCATGTCAGGTTCCTGTACGTACGAAATCAAATCAGGTTTTTCTCCTGTTAATCTGTTTCATGTTGACCTGTTTCTTAGACCGGCCAGAAAAACCTCCAACAGCAGAGCAAAGTTTCTTGGCCCCCCCAAAACATCCAAACCTATTTTGGGTCAGAGGGGTGCGGGGGGAAGGTTTGATTTCATCCCCAAAGGGCAACCACAAAACAGAAGGACACACGTGGAACATGTTTTTGGTGTGAGGAACAGGGCCCAGGATGGGAAATCTGGAGAAGATGAGTGGAAGAGAGATCCAATAACGGTTTTAGAAGCACTTAGAAAACTCTGAAGCCATCACATGGCCACTAGCAGGAGAATCAAGAAAGGAAAATGGTCCAGTCCTATCAGGGTACAGACACGACAGAGCAACAACAGTGAATGCAACTACCACTCCATGGGAAACTAACATATCTGCATGGAGGAAAACTGACATCCAATTGCACACAGTGCGATGCCCTTTGCACTCAAAACAAAACATGCAAAATTAAATGCACTTCTAATTCGCCCGCAGAGAGGAGGCCTGTCTTTGGAGTCATTTCAAGCGGGGCGTCTGTCGCGAAGGCTCCTCCCAGGCCTTGGCCTGGCCGTCCTTACACGGAGGGTCACTTGGGACGTCTGGCAGGGCTGCGTGCATCTTCCTGCCTTTCACCCCATCACTAATGTGGAACAGAGGGCATTCCCACATTGAGCCCCGGAACAACACGAGTCAGCATCTGGGGGCAACGAGCAAACCTGAAAAACTATTCTAACTAGAAGAAAAACGGAATAAGGGTCCGTTACTTTCCGTTTCCTGAAACCTGAGGCCCCAGGGAAGCAGGACCATCAGCGCTGCGCTGGGACCCGCTCTCAGGTCAGGGCGGGCCCACCCCGCGGCCGCCCCGCCGCCCCAGCCCTGACCGCCGGCCGGGGTCGTCCCGTGCCCCTCGGACCCCGCCCAGCCAAGGACTCGGGTGGGACCGGGACCCCCAGGCGCGGTCGGGACACGACGCCGGGACCCACCCCGCGGCCGAGGGCGGGGACTCGCGGGGACCGCGGGGGGCGCGGGGAGACCCAGGCCCGCGGCCGCTTCCAGCCGGTTCCCGCCGGTTCGAACCAGTCGCTCCGGGTCTCGGCCCGGCCCGCGCACTCACCATCTCCGCCCGCTTCGACTCTCCGCGGCCCCGGCAGGTGACAGCGACGGGACGGGACACCTGGGGCCGCGCGGGGCAGGTGAGCAAGGGGACGAGGCCGGACGAGAGCGACGTCCAAGCGGGTGCAAGCGCGCCCGCCCCCGGGCCTGATTGGCCGGTGCTGCAGCCCTCAACATCTTGATTGGATGGAATTCCAGCCACTCCCCCTGCCAGAGACTCCGATTGGACAGTGCTCTGACTCACCCCCGGGGCCTGATTAATAAATTGTCCGTTGATTGAACAGATCCCGGGCGGCCCCAGCGCGGCCTATTTTTCTCCGGGTCCCGCCCCCGTCGCCTCTGATTGGACAGTTACCCAAGGCCCGCCCCTGTCCCTTGATTGAGCGGTTGCTGGGTCGCCCCTGCTCGCCCCGTTGCTGTCCGGTCCCGCCCCCTGTTCTCCCTGATTGGACACTGTTACAACTCGGGGGCGTGCCTGACAGGCGCTGGCGGTGGTCACGTGGCAGGGCCGGGCGGAAGCGCGGGTTCTCGGCCTCAGCGATTCCCTGCGCGGTTGTCTGCCCGGCTCTTCACAGCGCTCGGACTCGCCCGCTCGCGTCGTGGGCTCTGAGCAGAAGCCGCTGCCGGCTGGGTGGACCCAGTCTCGGCCCGCAGCTCGGCAGCCCCATCTGCTTCCTCCTCCTGGACTGGGAAGTCCTGACTCAGTTTCCCTGGAGCGCCCCTTGTCCGGAGCCTGGACAGGATGGGATGGGGGACTGGTAACCGTCAGGGTCGGGGGTCGACCTGGGGGCAGAGTCACCGTAGATCGGTGCCCTTTAAGAACAGACCCTTAACAGTGACGTTGCCGCATGCGAGGCAGGGTCTGGCTGGGTTTTGACATGTGACCTTTGACTCCGAGGGGCCCGGCTTCTGTCCCCTCCCCCAGTTTAGAGTTCAGAACACCGCGGTCCCGGGTCCTCTGCCCCCGTGGGAAGGGGGTCCCCGCGGCCCCAGCCTGCGCAGGACTCATCTCAGCACAGCCACAGTAGGAGATGTTAGAATTGTCATATGTGCGTTTATTTCAAGGAAATTTACGTCGCCATCAGCTGAGATGTAGGTGGTGTTAACCTGAGAATAAAGAGCCAAAAGGAGGGGCAGAAAGGCATTTATTTGGGCATCACAGAATTGCAATTCCAGGAGCACAGATTCAGGTCGAAACCCAAAGACTGTCCCAGTTACATGAGAAGGGCACAGGATTTACAGAAAAAAGGGAGGAAGATGAGGCGAGTTGTAGAGTTCATTGGCGCTAGACGAGTTAGGCCAGGTTTGTCCTTCATTGATTGGTTATCCATTTGGTCAACAGCAAAGTCCAGTTTCATCAGTCCTTACAAACAGGACATTCTTGTCCTTCCTGACTTCTTAGAATGTCGGTGGTTTGGTCCAGTTTGGAAGATAAAGAAAACAAGATGGGGCCAGCCCCGTGGCCAGGTGGTTAGGTTCGTGGACTCTGATTCAGCCGCCCAGGGTTTCTGTTGGTTCGGATCCTGGGCCAGGACCTAGCACGGCTCATCAGGCTGTGCTGAGGCGTCCCACATAGCAGAGCCAGAAGGACCTACAACTGGAATATACAACTGTGTCCTGGGGGGCTTTGGGAAAAAGAAGGGGAAAAAAAAGAGAATTGGCAACAGATGTTAGCTCAGATGCCAATCTTTAAAAAAAAGCAAAGAAAACAAGCTGGGCAAGGCAGTTCCCCTGAAATGGCTGCTCTGGCTCTATTTTAATGTGGCGCCACTCATGTTGTCTTTGACACTTGTGACACACAGAGAAGGGTTTTGGGGGGGCAAGGTTCAACTTGGAGCATGTTGAGATAGAGATGAGAGTAGGAAAAACTAAAGCAGAAAAAAAACCATGTAAGAATGTTATTAGATTTAAAAAGTTTTTAAATAGAATGTTATTAGAATCATCGGTCCCAACAGCCAAAATGTGGAACCGCCACATTGGGGCTAGCTGTTGAATCAGTACAACACAAAAATGGTGTGGTCACAGGGGTAACGATAGGTGAATAAAGTGAATGAAGTGCAAAGCTATGGAAGATTCGAAACATTTCTGAACAAAAGATATTTGATATAAAATGGTACATATAGTTTGATTCTGTTTACATGCCATATAAAACAGGCGACATTATCGCATACATAGGTGATGAAACTATAAAGAAAGAAAAGGAAATTATCTTTTAAAAGATTGGGATATTGTTGGCAGCGAGAGGACGGGGTGGGGCCTCTGATGGGCCCTCAACCCAAGTGGGCTGTGTCTGTGACGGCAGCCTTGTCCAGGTTGGGAGGTCCTGGATGTTTACTCTGTAATGTTTCTGTCAAATGTACGTTTTATGCATCTTTCTGCAGATATATTTTACAGTAAAATGTTAGGATATCGACTAATATAACTCACCAAATGCCATGTTGAAAAAAATCATCTCAAAGTATCACAATAGATGGAGGAAAAGCATTTTATACACGTCAACATTCACCCATGCAAATATTTGGTAATTTAGGAATAGATGAGAACTTTCACCCCCTTTTGAAGGGCATCTTCAAAAACATGTTTATGAAAGAACGCATGTGCAAGTGGTCAAAATTCACTCGTTCAATAATATTATGTACAAAACAAGAATGCCCCGGCCCCAGCCCCCTTCAGCATAGACTATTCATCCAGCCAATGCCACGAGGAACAGGGGTACACATTAGAAAGGAGGAAAAAGTCACTTGTGCCATAGCTGGAACCACTGTGTGTTTACAACCTCCAAAGCATCTAAGGGGAAGCAGAGAAAAAAGATGATCGACAGCTTGTCAGGATGTGAACCCAAGAGAAACATAAACATCATTCCATTTCTAATCACTGTTGAAAAGAAGTTGACCGATTTGAAAGACAACGTGTACGAAAGCACAAAGAAATTATTAAGTACCAAATAAGCCTAATGAAGGCTATAGGGAGAAGCGAGCGTAAAAATTGTAAAATTAGACTGAATGACATCAAAGGAGGCTCAAAGAAAGGCAAACGTGGGGCAGGAGAAAGGAGAGAGCGGTGTCAACACGGTGTCCATATTTAATAGATGTATCGTTTTCACAAAATTCCATTAATACTACCACCAGTCCTTCTTGGAAACCTCACAACCTTGCTTCTAAGTTTTATAAATAAGAACAAATGTTCAGTGACAGCCGTGCTGTTCTGAAGAACGAGGTGGAGGAGCCCTAAAAGGACCAAGCATTAAAACCTGTTATGCCGGGGGCATCATCATGAAAGCACAGAAGTATAGTGGGAGCACGTTCACGGAGGCAAGGACCATTATCACTGAAAACGGAAACTCTGCTACTTTCAACTTCATGGCCTTTCATGTTAACACATTGTCCAGGGACACGTGATTTATCAGAAGCTTCTTCCCAGGTCCAGGACTTGAAAGTGGCTCTGCTGAGAAGCCCCCCGCCCCCCAGCAGACTGTCCTGGGGACCCAGTGAGGGAAGGAAACACACGGATAAACCTTCACGAACTTGGATTTCTTAATGATTTCTTAAACATCACACCAAAAGCAAAAGCAACACAAGGAAAAAATAGATCAATGGACTTCTTCAAAATTAAAATCTTTTGTGCATCGAAGGACACTACACAGAGAGTAAAAGGACACCCCACAGAAAGGAAGAACATATCTGTAAGTCACATATGTGACAAGGTTTTCTTATCCAGAATACACAAAGAACCCTCCCATCTCCACAACAAAAAGGCAAATGACCCAATGAATATATGAGCAAAGGACTTAGACATTTCGCCAAAGATGATCGACAAATGGCCAATAAACACATGAAATAAACACATCACCAGTCATCAGGCAAATGCAAGTCAAAAGCACCAGGAGAGACCAACCACTTCACACCCACGAGGAAGGCTAGAATGAAGAAATCAGAAAACAAGTGTCAAGGCGTTTGTGGGGAACTGGAACCCTTGTACGCTGCCGGCGGGAATGTAAAAGGGTGCGGCCACTGTGGAAAACAGCCTGGCAGGACCTCAAAAAGTGACACACAGAATCACCACGTGACCCAACTATTCCATGGCCACCCACATTGAATCAGATCGTCACGTATGTGTACACACAGTTGAGACACTGTTCAAAATAGCCAAAAGGTGGAAAAGTCGCCAAAGGCCATCAAGGGCTGAATGGAAGAACGAAGTGTAGCACATACAAAGGATGGAATATTATTCAGCCATAAAAAGGAGTGAAGCACTGCCACATGGATGAACCTTGAAAACATTATGCTGTGTGAAAGAAGCCAGACACAACAGGCCACGGAGAGTATGATTCCATTGATGTGAAATAGCCAGAACAGGCAAATCCATAGAGACAGAACGCATTCTGGTGGTGGCGAGAAGGTAGGGTTATCATGGCTATTATGGCCGTTAAATTTGTTTTTAAAATGGAGATATAATTCACGTGCCGTTGATGTTCCCCCTTTAAGTGTAACACGCAGGGGTTTTTTGTACACTCACAAAGCTGTCACCATCAGCATATAATCTGAATCCGGAAATATAGCCTTTCACATTTTCAAAGTTCTCTGAGACTAAAAATCTGATGTGACACAAATTTCCTTGAGTAAAACGCACATCTGCGAATCCTAACATCTCACACTGTGGCTCTGCTGAGATCAGTCCTATCTGCAGGCTGGGGCCGCGGACTCCCATTCCCACACGTGCAAAGGTCCTGGAGCCAGGGTTGCTGACCCTAAGGCCCTGAGGTGGGGAGGGCGCGCGGGGCTTCCTGCCCCAAAGGTCACGTGTGAAAACAGAGCGGGACCCCGCCTTGCACGCGGTGACGTGACTCGATGTCTTTGTTAGTAAACAGAGGCCACAGATCCACCGCGGGCCCGCAGGGAAATGAGTCTGATCTTCCCGGTCCGGGAAGAGGATGCAGCAGGGGCCGCCGCGGCGCAGGCTGACCCCGGATCTACCCTCCCGGGCTGGTTCTGCGGGGAGCTCGTCCCAGGCCGGCGGGTCAGCCACGCGGCGGGGTCTCGGAGAAGTTCAATGTCGGGCATTAGCAGCGGCCAGGCCGGGGCACTGTCCAATCAGGGTCACCAGGAGTGGGAGTGCCGGGAGCACCGTCCAATCAGAGCGCGGGTTCCCGGAGTCTCGTCCAATCAGATCCGGGGGCGGGCGCGCTCGCTTCCGCGTGTGGACGTCGCTCTGGTCCCGTTGAGTCCCCGCGCGCACCTGCCTCGCGTGGCCCCAGGTGTCCCGTCCCGTCGCTGTCACCTGCCGGGGCCGCGGGGAGGACGCGCGGAGAGTCCGGAGCGGGCGGAGATGGTGAGTGCGCGGGCCGGGCCGGGACCGGGAGAGGCTGGTTCGAACCGGCGGGAACCGGCTGGAAGCTGCCGCGGCCCCGGGTCTCCCCGCGCCCCCCGGGGTCCCCCCGACTCCCCGCCCTCGGCCGCGGGCTGGTCCCGGCGTCGTGTCCCGAGCGCGCCTGGGGGTCCCTCTCCCACCCGAGTCCTTGGACGGGCGGGGTCCGAGGGGGCGGGACGACCCCGGCCGGCGGTCAGGGCTGGGGCGGCGGGGCGGCGGGGCGGCCGCGGGGTGGGCCCGCCCTGACCTGACGCTGAGCCCCGTCCGGACTGGGGGCCGGAGACTCTGATCCGAAGACGGTGGGACGGGGCCGAGGGCGGGTCTCAGGCCCTCCAGCCCCGAACCCCCCAGAAAAGGGCTTTTCTCTGCCGGGAAAGTGTAACCGAACTCACTGGGTTGGTCTCTTGGGTGAGTGGGAGCTGAAAAGCACAACCAGGGCTGAAGTGGGGGAAGAGGAGATTTACTGCTTGCACGAGCAGTGGAGCGCCCTGGGGATAGCTCCCAGAGCTGTGTCTCCCGCAGCTCTGTGCAGGTGTGGACTTTATGCACAAGAGTGCGGGGATAACAGGTTTGTTACAACTGTGTGACAACTGTCCTTCATCAGGGCGCCTGTGTAGCAGGTGAGCAGGCCGTTATATAACCCATTCGGAACATGCCGTTACCTGACGCCGTTGCGTAAGGCGTCCGGGGGAACTTCCGGTTGCTGGGAGCTGGAGCCGTTTGCAGGGGTCTTGCCGCGAGCATGCAAGTTTCTTCTGCAAGATGGCAACATCTGCAAAACAGAAACATCAGCTTCTGAAAAACAGAACGTTTAGTTTTTCCTTGTCTGGAAAACACTTGACAGCCCTGTCAGTCAGTGATCATTCTCAGTAACTCTTTCCTTGCCTGGTTCCCAGACACAAACTCCCCCTGAGATATTTTACTCCTCGTTCTGGAGAGAGAAGGGTTGGCGTTCTGTCTTCTGTAAGTGCTTCCTGCTGATCCGGGTCGTTGTAGGCGAGTTAGAGTAAAACTGTCATTCTGCCAGGCTAAGATCGGTTTCAGGGCTACCTGAGGAGTTGTTTTTTTTTTTCCCTTGAGGAAGATTAGCCCTGAGCTAACTACTGCCAATCCTCCTCTTTTTTGCTAAGGAAGCCTGGCCCTGAGCTAACATCCGTGCCCATCTTCCTCTACTTTATATGTGGGACGCCTACCACAGCATGGCTTGCCAAGTGGTGCCATGTCCGCACCTGGGATCCGAACTGGTGAACCCCGGGCCGCCCAGAAGCAGAACAAAAGGAAATGTGCGAACTTAACCGCTGCTCCACCAGGCTGGCCCCTACCTGAGGAGTTTTGCAACAGTTGGTACCGTCGTGGCAGAGCCGTCATTTGTAACTTGAATTGTTCCAACGGAGAGCTAACAAACCTCACTAGCATATTAAAGATGCCTGGGCAAAAATTAATAATAACAGAAATACAAGGGGGCCTGTCAAAGGCAAGAGCCGGGTTACAGACGGAATGGCCCCATTTCCAGTGTCCCATACCTCGGTAGCTGTATTATTGGCTTTCTGGTTAAAGGTGTGTAGCTTGGTCAAATATTTTCTTAATATTCACCTCTAGTCATTGCACATACGCTTCCTTGCACGGCCAGGAGGAGCTCGAAGGCCCTTCCGTTATCTGGCACCACGCTGGCTAGTGAGTGTGTGACTGGGAACCAGGCAAGGAAGGGTTACTGAGAACCTGATCGATAACTAACATGGGCTGTCAGATGTTTTCCAGATGAGGAGAAAAGGAAATGTGCGGTTTCTCAGAGGTGGGTGTCCCGTTTTCGCAGATGGTGCATCGCTGACCCCGTTATGTAAGGGCTCCTTGCCCCCATTATGTAACGGGCATGTTGCATTGAACTCCTTCTGTAACCATACCGTGAACTGGGCCTGTGATGGCCTGCACACGCGCCCTGATGGGGCCCAGTTGTCACACAGCTGTAACACATCTTCTGCACCCTTGGGTATAAAGTCTCCACCAGCACGAGGCTGGGGCAGGGGGCGCCGCTTTGGGAGCTGTCCTGGGTGTTCTCCATTGTTTGTGCAAACAAGCAACCTCTTTCTTCAGCTTTGGTTGTGCTTTTCAGCTCCGCCATCAAGAGAGACGAGCCCAGTGAGTGTGGGTACAGTTAGAAGGATACCCGGATGTTGTAGAGTGCTTGTCCTGTATCTGATATTTCAAGAGATTTAGTTAGGTTCCTTAGGGTCACCTCCCCAGGGTGCGGCCAGACCTGCTGTGAGCCCGGTTCCTGCCGGGATCAATCCCACAGCCTCTGCTCCCGGGGATGGAGTTGGGCGTGGCTGTATGTTGTCAGACCTGTGGCTCCCATCCTTCTCATTGGACATCGTCCCACATATTCCACGTTATCCACGCACAGATGGGCTGTTGCAGGGGGTGGGGAAAGGAAGACACAGAGTGGGAATGATGGTCAGGGAGCCTGTGGGGTGGGGAGCCGCAGAGAGGGACGCGCCCTGGGGGTGCACAGGCCTGTGGGTGTAGTGCTGTCACACCAGTTGAGTAACGCAATGCCCCAGCAGGGGGCGCTGTCTCTGCAGCGGGGAGATGACGGTCCCCGTGAGTGAAGCTGTCTTTTCTGGGGCCTGTGGGTCCCCTGCCAGCTCCTGGGGAGACAGATGAGAAGCCCCCAGCATCCAGGCGGCTTTTGCTTTTGTCTTCTTGTCCCGAACTTGCATTGGGGTAGAAGGTTGTCCTTTGGTCTTAGGGCACCAGCGAGTTTCATTGGGGCGGCAGGAATGGGTGACACTGAGAGTGATGGGGCCGATGGCAAATGGGTTTCCGTTGCCCGTGGCTGGGGAACATTGGAGACGGTTTCACGGATGGAAGTGCCGTTCACACGCATTATCCCCTCACGGCTGGTGCGATTTGTTACTGGGGTGAGAGTTAAACATTTTAGGTTTATACTTGAGAAGCCCAACTCTACTGCAGTTGACAGGGGTCTGCTAAAAGCCTTGGGGATCCTTTCAAGAGGCTCATGTTGGGTTCTGATTGTATGGGGTATGTGACAGGCCACCCACTTTTGTTTGGGGATGCCTATGGCATGTCCACATTGGGATAATTCATTACCTTTCGCTGTGATTCTAGAAAGGTTTACAATTGTTAGTTTCCCAAGGAATTAAGGGGGTCTGTGTTGATGCCCGTTGTGGGGGAAGGTAGACAAGGATATAAGCTGCAATACACCCCCAGACTCAGGCATGTCTTATCTCTGGATCCTTGGCACCCTTCCCGAGCAGGAACTTCCAGTCTGATCCTGGCTCATAGGAATAGGAGTCGGTGGGAATGGTGACCGTTTCTGGCTCTTGAGCTCTTTTAACCCAAGTGTGGTGGATCCAAAGGGTCACATCTTGAGAGAAGACTGAGTGGTTAGTAAGGCCACATAAGGTCCTGTCCCAGTGGGCTCAAGCTGGTCCTGGTGGGCCCGGGCGTCCAGGTTTTGAAGTCCACACATTCTGCCTGCTCGTGGGGATGCGGCTTAACCCAGATGAGGAGGAGAAGGCGGATTCAGATGGAAGTGTTTGTGAAGGTGAGACATCGCTCTCCCCAGGTTAATTATGTGCTTTACAGCTCATTCGACCTCCTTATCGGGGGGCATTATTAACCCTGTATCGCCCAGAGGGGCCCTTCATACAACATCGCAAAAGGGCTCCGCTTAAGCTTTCCTTTGGGAGAAGCCTTGATGCAGGGTGGCGCGATGGGCGAGAGCTTCAGCCGGTTGTCCTGTGCCTCCTGGCCGAGTTTGGCCAAAGTGACCTTCAGGGTGCGGTTGGTTCTTTCCGTTTCCCCCGAAGACTGAGGTCTCCAGGCCACACACAGTTTGCATTGTACTCCCAGTATTGGAGAAAGTCTGGCGACTATTCTTGACACGAAGGCCAGGCCGTTGTCACTTTGGACTGACCTAGGCGGTCCAGACCTTGGGATTCGTGTTTTTATCAGTCGATAAAGGGAAAGGCCTTTGTCACTTCCCCTGCCTTTTCTGTCTACAAGGAAAGGCTTCACCCCATCCTGTAAGGGTGTCCACAAAAACCACAAGATGCCTAAACCCTCCTGGTGCGGTTGGCAGAACCGCGAAGCCTGCCTGCCAGTCCTCCCCCGGCAGGCTCCCCTAGACGGCACGGTTCTCCCCAGAGGCAGTATCAGTGGCCCGGTGTGCACATTATTTTGTTGGCTGTGGACACACTGCTCTGTTAGCTTGTCTGTTGTCGCCTTTAAACCCAGGGTCCTCACCATGCCCAGGAGCCAGTTGCGCAGGGTCTCCTTTCCCTCGTGCAGACTTCATTCTCGCCCAGGCTGTGTTTCTAGGCCACCAGACCTTTCCTTTGCTGTCTATCGTCCCTCCCCCAAGGCAGGAGAGTCTGGAAGCCCGCCCTCTTAGCTGTCTCTGTTTCTTCTGGGGTGTATTTGGGGGTAAATTTATAGAGGGGTAAAGAGGGAACAACCCCAACTGGAAATCTTCCTCTGTTAAGGCTGCTCATTTGGCAGCTGCGTCAGCCAAGTCATTTCTTTTCGTTTTTTCTGAGTCTCCCTCCTGACATCCTTTGCAGTATACAAGGGCCTGGGAGCGGCCCTTCCATATTTAATTTCTTTACTGTCTACTGAGCTTAGGCCCATGAGCATGAATAACAGAGAAGGCATATTTGGAGGCAGCATAGATGGTCACAGTTTTCCCTTTTGCTAATTCTGATGCCCTCGTCAGGGCAGTGAGTTCTGCCTTTTGTGCTGGTGTTCCCGGGGAGAGCGCCTTTGCATCCACGGTGGCATGGTGGCATGGTCGCGTGGAGGGGAGACCACGGCACAGCCCTCCCGGCGCTGACCATTCCGTCCACGAGCCGCACCTCCCCGTGCTGGCCGGCTCTCCTGCTCGGTGCTCCTGACCCAGCAGCTCAGAACAGTCTCGCACCAGAGGCTCCTGTGATGCAGGAGGCAGGTGGCGGATTCCGGACCTGGCGAGGCTTTAAGAGTAGCTGAGGGGTGTCCGGGAGTGTCGCCTGATACCGCAACCTTCTGCCACTCCTGAGCCAGTGGTGTCGTCTCCTCTCTGAAACACTTGAAACCTGATGTGGGGTCCACACACTTAGGGGCTGTCCCATAGTGAGTTTTTCTGCTTCTTTAATTAACAGGCAAGGCGGCCAGCCTCTGGACATGGTATCCAATTGTTTTGAAAAATAGTCCACCGCTCTCTTAAGAGGTCCCAGCATTTGGGTTTATACTCCAAGGCCACTCCCGGTTTTTCATGCACGTATAGATGAGTGAAATCAGGGGACCCCGAGGCGGGAGCTCTCATCAGGAGCTCTTTGAGTCTGGAAAGCCTGCTCCCATCGCTCGTCCTACTCACAGGGTTAGGATCGGTTCTTGCCCCTACAACTCACCATATAAGGGTTTTGCTATTAATCCAAAATTAAGAACTCAAACGTGGTGGAAACCTGCCATCATCATCTTGTAATGGTTTCCCGGTGGTTGGAGGGGCCACTTGGTAAATGGCTAACTTCTTTTCTTGGGGGAGGCTGTGCGGCCCCGTGACATCCTGAACCCCAAATACCTAACAGTTGCCCCTTTTCTCTAGAGACTCTATACCCCCTTTCAGCTAGAAAGTTCAGGGCCACAACCGTGTTCCCGTCCGAGTCCTCTTCTGTGGGGCTGGCAATAAGGATGCCATCTACATGTTGCAAAAAAGCCCCACAGCTTAACTTTGAGTCTCTACCCAGGATTTCTCCAGAAGTGCATGGGGAATTTTTGAAGCCTTGCGGCAGTACCGTCCAACAGTATTGCTGTTTTTGATGAGTCTCAGGGTCTTGCCATTCAAAGCGAGTAATTCCTGGGACTCGGGACCCAAAGGGTGCAGAAGGAAGCAGCCTTTAGGTCCCAACGGCGTGTTATTAACTATCTCTAGGAAAGTCTGCTAGGAGGGTGTATGGGTTGGGGACCGCCGGGTGAACGTCCCTGACAGCCTCATGGACAGCTCTGAGGGCTCGTACAAACCGGCCTCCTCCCCTCCCGGATTTCCCAGGGGGCGGGATGGGCGTGTTGCAGGGGCATCTGCACGGCCTGATTCCGACAGGCTGGGTCCCAGCTAAAGCCTCAGGTCTTAAAGCGTCTGGTTTTACCCCAGCCGGTTGTCACTCTGCCTCGAGTCCACCCTGACAGGCTGGGCGTTAACAGCCCATCCCACCTGCCCTTGTGCGCAAACATTGGGGTCAGCTTGAGTTAGAACGTTTTCTGGGGTGACCTCAGCTGCTCGTTCGGCTCCTGAAGGAGCGCCACAAAGTCTGCTCCTCTGTTCCGAGGACCCCAAATTTCCCTTTCATCCTGCTGTAGACCGATGGTGGCCCCAACTGTGCCAACAGATGTCTCCCCAGCAAGGGAACTGCATGCTCTGGAACCTATTCAAAGAGTGTTTTAACACTTTAGAATGTGTTTCAGGGGTCAGAGGCCCCAGGAAGCGCTTCCTTTGTCCTTTTCCGTATAGCCCTTGGATGTTACCTCGCCTCTGGGGTACAGCGCCCTTTGTAGTGGTCAACAGAGAGTATGTGGCTCCCGTCTCCAGCAGGAACTCGATTTCCTCTCTTGCAATGTCTAACCCGGGGCGCCTGGGAGGAGATTTTGAGAGCCGAGTGGGGAGCCCCTTGGCCTCACCAGTTGTCAGGGGTACCTGGAAGGCAGTGGACTCGTCCTTGGGACGATGTGGGTGTTCCCTCTTCCAGTGTCCGCCCAGCCTGCAGTAGGCACAGTGACTAGGCCCAACCCCTACAGCCACCCTTTTGGTCCCATCCTGGGAACGGGGGGCACTCACCCGTGGCGATTTATTCCTTCCTCCTGAGTTACCTGGGACCGACTGCAATACCACTGCTAACAAGGTGGTTTGCTTTTTCATCTCTTCTTTTTCCTCTCCCGCCACATCTTGGCTGCTGGAGACCTTAAAGGCAGTCTCCACCAACCGGGAGGGGTTGGTCTCAGGACCACTGGCCAATTTTTGGAGTTTCCTGCGGACATCAGGGGCCCCCTGAGACAGGAGATAGCGTCCCAGCGCTGCTGGCCTACCTTCCCCGTCAGGTGCCAGGAGTATATTTTGGAAGGCATTCCCTCAGTCTTTGCAGAAAGGCTGACAGATTCTCATCCGGCCTTTGCTGAATTCCTCTTAATTTTTAACGGGGTTTTCCCAGTGTGTGCATCCCCTTCAGGAGCCTGTTTCTGTGGTGCCCTAAGGCTGCCTCGTCCCCCACTCTATTGGGATCCCAGTCCGGATCTGCGACAGGCACTGACTGTTCAGCCGGTCCCCACACTGGTGATCAGGCCGACTGCCATGCTGTTTATCTGCCTCTTTTCGGGCTTCAGCTAAACCCGCTGCTTTTTCTTAGGAGGGTTGACAGGAGAGTCTGTGTGTTAGCCCAAGTGGGGTTATGGGTAGAGAACATCTGCCCATCAAGTTAAAGAACTCCCCAGGGTCCGCCCGCAGGCCCTGAGAATGTGCCCTGCAGTTGTAAAGGTCAGAGGTGGTGAAGGGCAGGTGCATGTTTACAGTGTTCCCACCCCCGCGCGGGACCTGGCGTCAGGAAGAAATTCGCCTCTTCCCTGGATTGTAGCACGTCCTGTGTCTGGTAGTGCTGTCCGGCAAGGGAGGGGCCAAGGTTGGGAGTGGCAGTGGATGGGTGTGGCCCCTGGGGGGGACTTCCATTAGGAGGGTCAGGAGGGGGCTGCCATATGCGTCCACGGGAGCGGATGGCCTGGCTTCCTGCCCCGTCCCCTAGCAGGATAGAACAGGTCCTCCTCATCTGGAGGGCATCCTAGCACTGGGAAGGTATTCTCTCCTGGGACAGAAGATTTCTTCTTCAATTTGCCCAATTCGTATTTTTGCAGTAGCCCTTTATTTTGATATAAAGCCATAAAGCGTTCTACGCAGGGAATTTCTTCCCATTTCCCTCCCCTCTTGCATAAAAAATCCGAGTGTGAGATAGTGGTATATTTCAGCGACCCATTTTCTGGCCACCTTTCCTGATTTCCCAAGTTATATTGGGGCCAAGGTGTATTACAGAAGGATGTCATTGTCTTCTTGGTCCTGGGAGTACAGCCAAACAATTGCCAGTGACGGAGGACGCACCCCAGTGGGCTCTCCTTCGCTGTGGACGCTGTATTGACCATACTGGCCTTACAGGTAAGGGGCGGTTAGTAAACACGCAAATCCTACAGTTCTAACCTAGACGTCGTTACATTACTTTACTTTCCTACCACCGTTGGAGCTGTCTAGCAATATCACGCCCCCTCGGGGGCTCCGGGATGTGCAGGTGACCCTCCCTCCCGGGAACTCGGAGCTGCCTGTGGAGGGCTCTCCCCAGGTCAGCGGGTTTTTCTCCCTCAGGCATCCCCGACCAGCCTCCCCTTCAGGCAGGATGCCGGTGTCTCCAGTCCGCTAGACCTTAGCTGGTTCAGCCAGAACGGGAACCAAACCCAGGAACCAGAAATCTGTGCAGTTCATACCCGAAACCATTCTTCACCCAATTCAGAGAGACTCTTACAGCCAAGTCGTGGGTCCGGCGCTGCTCACCGCTCCAGGGGAACTCCCGGACAAAACGGCCCGGTGTAGCCGCGAGTCTGTCCAGGGCGGCAGCGGTGCAGGGCAGGCAAGCCAGGCGCCGAGAGGAGCCTCTCCCTGCACCCTTCAGCAGGTCCCCAGCATTGTGGCGGACTTAGCCCGAGGGAGCTGCCGCTGCCCATGGCTTCCCCTGTTGGAAGCTGAGGGACAGGGATCCGTGTCGCCAGATTTGTAACCGAACTCAGTGGGTTCGTCTCTTGGTGAGTGCGGAGCCGAAAAGCATGACCAAGGCCCAAGAAGGGGAAGAAAAGGTTTATTGCCTGCACAAGCAAAGAAGGAGTCCTGGGGCATTTCCCAAAAGCAGTGTCTCCACCGGCCCCAGTGCCGGTGGAGAGTTTACACCTAAGACTGCGGGGGCCAACAGGTTTATTTGTTACAACTGTGTAACAGTTGTGCTCAGTCGGGGCGTGGGTGCAGCAGGTAAACGGGCCATTCCATAGCGAGTGCAAGGAACAGGCCATTCCATAGCGAGCGCGAGGTAACTTCTGGAAACTTGGGGCTGGAGCGATTTGCAGGCGTCTTACTGCAACCTTGTAAGTTTCACTGGCAGATGGCAACATCTGCAAAAAACCGGGACATCAACTTCTGAAAAACAGAACATTTAGTTTCTCATTCTCTGGAAAACATTTGACAGACCGTGTTGGTTATCGATCAGATTCTCAGTAACCCTTTCCTTGCCTGGTTCCCAGTCACACATTGGCCACCCCGGGGAAGTTAGTCTGACTTTCCTGGACCAGGAAGAGGACGCAGGAAGGGGAGGGGCCGCCGAGCTGCAGGCAGATCCCAGATCTACCCGCTTGGGTTCTGCTCAGAGCCAGTGTCCCCGGCAGGCGGGTCAGCTACAGGTGTCTGGACGGCCTGTCACTCAAGATGCAGGGGGCGGGCTCTTGGAGAATTTTAATCAGGGGCCTTAGCGGCGGGCACTGTCCAATCAGGGTCACCAGAAGGGGGAGTGCCGGGAGCACCGTCCAATCAGAGTGCGCGGGCTCTGAAACACCGTCCAATCAGGCCCGGGGGCGGGCGCGCTCCTATCCGCGTGGACGTCGCTCTCGTCCGGCCGCGTCCCCTTGCTCACCTGCCCCGTGCGGATCCACGGTCCCGTCCCGTCGCTGTCACCTGCCGGGGACGCGGGGAGGACGCGCGGAGGGTCGGAGCGGGCGGAGATGGTGAGTGCGCGGGCCGGGCCGAGACCAGGAGGGGCTGGTTCGAACCGGCGGGAACCGGCTGGAAGCGGCCTCGGGCCCGGGTCTCCCCGCGCCCCCCGGGGTCCCCCCGAGTCCCCGTTCTCGGCCGCGGGGTGGGTCCCGGGGTCTTGTCCCGGGTCCGTGTCGGGGGTCCCGGGTTCCACCTGCGTCCTGGGACGGGACGACCCCGGCCGGCGGTCAGGGCTGGGGCGGCGGGGCGGTGGGGCGGCCGCGGGGTGGGCCCGCCCTGACCTGACGCTGAGCCCCGTCCGGAGTGGGGGCCGCAGACTCTGATCCGAAGACGGTGGGACGGGGCCGAGGGCGGCTCTCAGGTCCTCCAGCCCCGAACCCCCCAGCAAAGGGCTTTCCTCTGCCGGGAAGGAGGGGAGCAGGCGGGCGGGCGGCATCGCGCGTGGGGTCGGTGGAGCCGAGTGTGCCGCGCGCTGAGTGAGTCTGTGAAGGTCACACGTGGGGCGGGCTCCCGGGGGTCCCTGCTGGTGAGAGGGTCCGTGAAAGGAGCGTCTATACGGGGCGGAGCGGCAGCTCGGAGCGGCTCCTCTTTGCTGAGAAGGAGGCCCGGGAGGAGGGGCGCGTCCGCCCTGAGGAGGGAGCCGGGCTGAGCGCAGCCCCGGGTTCTGTCCCTCCCGCCCTGGGAGGGGCCGCCTGCCCACCTCCCCGCAGGGCGACCCCGCCCAGCTCAGGACCAGGTTCCACCTCCTGCCTTCCGTGTCCTTGTCGCTGTGGAGCAGGTGCTGCTCTGCGCTGCTCCCACCGCGCTGCTCCTCCCCGTGTGTCCTTGACGGGGTCTGCGCCCTGTGACCCCAGGGCGCCCGAGCGCTTGGACTGACTGTCACACACGTGTGTTTATTCCCTGTCATTTCCAGCACTTGGAGTTAAAACTTTTGTCCATCTCGAGTGTGTGAAACGGGATCTCCTTTTGATTCCAAATTGCTCTGTACTGATTCCCATCGGGGTGCGCATTGCTCGTGTGACATTCATCTTCCCTCAGATGGATTTCTGTCATTTTCTCACCTCTCATTCATTTGTGTGTTTACTGATTTCTCACGTTTTCTTTCCATGGTCTGGACAGTCATCCTTTTTCATTTCTAGGTGGTGCAAATATTTCCTCCCAGGTCGTGGTTTATCATCTCTCTCACTCTGTTTTACACTGTGGTGGACACTTCTTACTTATTAATAGACTCGGCTTTCTCAGTCTCTTCCTTGTAGCTGACTGTTTTTTTCTTCTATAAGAATAGTCTCCTAACTCTGAAGTCATAAATTCATTTACCTGTAAGTTCTTGTCAGCGTCCTCCTCTCGTCTCCCACAGTTAAATCTGCAGCGAGCTGGTTATTGTCCGTGAGGTTGATCAGGAAAACGGACCCTTATTCGCCTGTAGATCACCAGTTGTCACTGCCCCACGTGTCACCGTGTCCCCATCTCTCCACCGCCCGGCAGCGCCTGCTCTGGGGCAGGTCCACGTGCTGACATCGGGGGCCTGTTTCAGGGCGTCCGTTGTCTCCATTGGTGTCCTTGTCCGTCCCTCTGGTCACCATCCTGTCCTGACCCCTGGAGTTTAAAAAGCTTTGATGTCTGTTAGGAAAATTCTCACCTCCTTCTATGGGAAATGTCAGATATTCTTAGCAATTTATCTTCCATTTCAGCTTTTAGAAGTAGTTTTCTTAACTTTAAAGAAAACGGAAACAAACCCCAAAACAAACCTGGTCGTAGATTTAATGGAATTTTCTTAAAGCTCTTCCCCTGTTTGAGAGCTGACGTCAAGGGCTCCTTCCCCAGGACACGTGCCGTCCCTCCATTGATTTCACTCCACTCTGGTGTCATCCAGGAACGTTTTGGAGTTTTACCATTAAATTATTTTATCTCCTTCATTAGACACATTTTAGGACTTAAAGGAAATTAGTTGTAATAGCAATTAGCTTTAAAAGTGTATGTTTAAAAATCTAATTAAGATTTTACTTTTAAACTGTTTTGAGTGATTCAGAATGCTCTGAGATTAACTTTTGTGAGTTTGTATTCTAGAAACTTAGTAAAAATCTGATTCTATAATGATCTTCATAGTCTTCTGGAGTGTGCCATACACGATCATTTGCCCTATGAATAAAAGCAAACGTTTTATTTTCTTACGAAATTTTTTTCCTGATCAAAATAACCATTATTTTCTTCCATTAATGACTTTTTTTTTTAAAGATTTTATTGTTTTTTCTTTTTCTCCCCAAAGCCCCCCAGTACATAGTTGTATATTCTTCGTTGTGGGTCATTCTAGTTGTGGCATGTGGGACGCTGTCTCAGCGTGGTTTGATGAGCAGTGCCATGTCCGTGCCCAGGATTCGAACCAATGAAACACTGGGCCGCCAAAGCAGAGCGCGTGAACTTAACCACTCGGCCACGGGGCCAGCCCCTCTTCCATTAATGATTTTTAAAAAATCACGTGTGTACTCCAGTTCAGCATTAGGGAGATTTCTGGCTGTTATGACAAAGAGCTCAGAGTGAGAGAGGTGTCGAATACTTGACATGGAACAAGACTTGAAAATGTAGTTTTATGTTGATCCGTTTAGAAGACCTCAGTGATCAAACAGGTGAAAATACACACTAGAAGATTCATGGAAATTTATTAAAGGCATCGCCTCCAACAGTATACACATCACATGGTAAGGCATCTTTGACGACCATCCTGGTGTGTGTCACAGAAAGATGTATTTTATTTTAATTTTTTGTTTATTTATTTTATTTTTTTCCTTTTTCTCCCCAAAGCCCCCCGGTACATAGTTGTATATTCTTCGTTGTGGGTCCTTATAGTTGTGGCATGTGGGACGCTGCCTCAGCGTGGTTTGATGAGCAGTGCCATGTCTGTGCCCAGGATTCGAACCAACGAAACACTGGGCCGCCTGCAGCGCGGCACGCGAACTTAACCACTCGGCCATGAGGCCAGCCCCGAAAGATGTGTTTTAAATTGGAGCCAGCACTTCTCTGCTCATCAGGCAGATTCGCGTTTATAGTCTCCTCTTCCGCATGCCATTGAAAGCTCTTATCACCAAGCACCTCTTGACCCAAACCAAGAGAAAATAGAAGCAGATATTCACTATAGAGGAGCGATTTACTTCTGAGAAATGAAAAGGAGGGACAAAGAGACTAATGTATAAAGTTCCAGTACCAATATTTAAATTTCTCGGGGCAATTTCTGCTTCCGTGATAAAGAGAAAGATGAGATGGAGACTTGACTTAAGATGAGAGTCCATCACCAGGGACCATGCGGTGGGATAACTGTAAACTCAGTATTTTGCTGCATTGGGATGAATGTTTGCAAAAGGCTCCCTATGCCTTTAAAGAAATAGATCCAGTAGAATAAGATCTTATATATTAACACAGATTATTAATTATTCCTCATATATGTCCATTTTCAGAGCTCAGCAGCCTTTATAAAGTACACTCACACACGACAGGGTCACCTTTGATGACGCAGGTTTGTGAAAATAATTTAATAAAATCACGTCTCTCTATGAACTGTCAGCTTACAACAGTTTTTACCTGAGAAACATACCAAGAATCGTATTTTCTAGAAAGCCCCCTCCCTACTAGGAAACAGTCACGAAGGATTATGAACTAGTTACTTTTTAAAGGATGTTCTTTCCTTGTCCCCAGGTCTGAACACAATTCACCACCTTTAGAGCCAGTTGGTGTTGAAAGGCTTGTGAGAAAATAGAAAATACATATTGGTCTCTGCCCCCAGCTCCTCCCACGCGGCTCTTGACACCTTTGTAATTTCCCGGGTGATAGGCGTGTCCTTCGTTCTAATAAGGTGACTCTGGGTGGGCTCCCGGCTGGTTCCTGCATGAGGTGCGATCACCGGAAAAGACCAAGTGATGGATACAAGGTTGGGATTTTCAGCCCTGCCCTCATTCTCCTAAGAGGGGAGAAGGGCTGAGAGTGGAGTTAATGGTCGATCTTGCCTCCATGATGAACCTCTATAAAAATCCCAATAGTGTGGGTTCAGGCAGCTTCCAGGTTGGTGAGGGGTGGAGGTGGAGGGAGGGTGCTGAGCCTGGACGGGGCATGGAAGCTCCACGCCTTCCATCTGGATGTGCGTCTGCATCCTTCATCACTTCCTTTAATAAACTGCTGCACGTAAGTAATGTTTCCCGGAGTTCTGCGAGCCGCTTTAGCAAATTAATGAAAGCCAAGGAGGGGTCCTTGGAACCTCTGATCTTTAGCCCGTTGGTCACAAGCACAGGTGACAACCTAGGCTCGTGACTGGCCTCTGAAGTGTGTGTTGGGGAGATTGGGGGCCTCCTGGTCCTGAGCCCTTACCTGTGGGATCTGACGCTATCTCCGGGTACATGGTGTCAGAACTGAGTTAACGTGTAGGACACTCCGCTGGTGTCGCAGAGAACTGCTTCGTGTGGGGCAAACCTCCACACGTGGGTGAGCAGAAGTCAGCAGTGAAGTGTTCCCTGAGGAGGCAGAGGAGACACACACAGGGGACAACTCGCAGGAGGGAAGGACTGGGTTGTTCCCAACACAGAAGAGGAAAAACTGTGCTTACGAGGCTTCCTCAGCCCGGCCGTCCTTCCAGTTCCCCCGGTTCTATCTGCCGTCTTACGATTCTGCACTTCGAGAAGCTCTTCTTTTTGCCTTTGTTCTCACGTGATGGGGCCGCGTTAGGAGTCGCATCTGAGATGCTGCTGCGTGTATGCATCGCAGGATTAGTGGGGTGGCCCTTCAGGAACTGTCCTTGGCGGCTCAGACAGTCCCTGGGTTGTGTCGGTTCCGAGAGGAGCTGCCACGCTCTGCTCCGCCGCCGGCACGCTGTGGGCGCGTCTGGACTGTTTCTGCCCAGGAAATGTCTGTTCCCCAGGCCTTGGGAGCACCATTTTCACCCCATATTGAAAGGAAACTGGACTGAATTCCCAGAAACTTCCCTCTCCTTGAGAAATAGCACGTAAGGCTTCCAGTTCCATCTGCGGGTCCTTCTTAGCACATGTCACATCCTGACAGTTGGTGGCCACGGCAGGTTGCGTGCCCGGGAGAGTGGGAGAAACAGACTAAATCATCTCCTTTAAAAGGTCATTTTCTCCCTGTCACTGCACGCGGAGCTGAAATTGACCTGTGCATGTTAGACTTCTCCCCGGCACCCTCGCTAAGCCAGTTACAAGTGTTAATAATGTGTCCTTAGCACTTGGGCATTTCTCCCTACCCATCTTGCCCTCTAACCACGCAGTGTCGATTCTCCCCTTTGCAGAGCTTTTACCCGTTTCCTGTCCCTGCTGCAGTGCTGGCCCGGCCTCGCGGGGCGGAACTGCACACAGGCGCCGCCTGCCCTCCTTCCTGGTCTCGGAGGGAACAGCTGTCACGTTTCGCTTTAAGTAGGACGTTGGCTCTGGGTCTCTCTAGATGCCATTTTTTCCTGATAATGCGTGTTCCCTTCTAGTCTCTCACGTCTTGTCACAGATGAACACTGACGGGGACAGGCGAGTCTTTCCATTGCTGGGACACAGTATACCCACTGAAGAGTCAACATTTCGTCCATCTTGCCTTTCTGGATAAAATGACCTTGATATTTTTTCTGTTTTTGGATGTGGGCCACCACAGCATGGCCCCTCCCAGAGGAGTGCTGTATGTCTGCACCTGGGAACTGAGCCCGGGCCACCAAAGCGGAGCGCGCCGAACTCCACCACAAGGCCGCCGAGGCTGGTCCTGAACCTGATTTTGACGCGTTGTGCTGTTTATGCGCTTATGTGTTAGATTTCTTTTAAAAAGCCTTTCACCTGTATAAGTGTGGATGTCATCGTCTGTGAATATTGTTAGGATTGTCACTTTCTGGTCTTGGTAACGCTCTGCAGTTTCTACAGTGTGGAGTCACCGATTGTTGAATGTTTGCTCCCTGGGCTGGGAATGGCGGGAACCTGGCATTTAGATGGTGGGGACACCTGGCTCTATGGGTTAGGTTTCTTTAATGCCCACAGACATCCTCAGATGCTCTGTTCACTGCGTCATCTCAGGGACGTTTACTGATTCCTTACACTTGTCCCATTGTGTCTAATCCGAAGGATGTTCTCCCACACGTGGTTTGTAACATCTCCGCAATCTGCTGAATCTCAGAAACATCTGTCATTTTCTTCCTTTTCCACACTTTCTGTTATTTGCCCAAGTTCTATTTTTTTTTTTTAATAAAATTGCCATTGGTTGAAGAAGGGTGTGTGTTTAGCATGTTGAATGTATTTTTAAGCAACTGTAATTGAGATAGTTTACATACCACAAAGTTTATTTAAAGGGCATCCCAGTAGTCTAATTTTAGTACGTTTTTATCACCCCAAAAGAAAACTTGTATGTGCCAGCAGTCACTCTGTGTTCCAGTCCAGCCCGCCCTGGGTTCTGGACAATTTATTACTCTCCTTTCCACCTCTATAGATTGGGCTATTCTGTACATTTCACGTACATGCCATCGTGCTCTATGTGGTCTTTTCTGAAGCCCATTCACGTTATTCAGGTTCATAGATTGGTGCCATGGGCCAGTACTTCGTTCCTCCTATTGCGACATCGTGCTCCATTGTAAGAATATTCCACATGTTGCTTCTCTAGATCACTTGATGGACTGTTGAGCTGTTGCCACATTTTGTCTGTTATGACTCATGCTGCTGGGAACACCTTTGTATTAGTTTTTGTGTTGATGTTTGTTGTTGCTTCTCTTGGGGAGATGGATACCTAGCATGGAATTGCTGTGTGATGTGGTAGCTCTGTGTTCATCCCTGAGGACCCGCCAGACTGTCTTCCCAAGTGGCTGCACCGTTTACGTTCCCATCAGCAATGGACGAGCTTCCACCGTCCTCACGTCCTGCCAGCGCTTGTTTGTCCGTCTTACAGCCATACTGGAGGGCGTGGGGAGGGCCTGCTTGTGGTTTTTATTTGCATTTCCCTGGTGAGTGATGTCTGGCATCTGTTCGGGGTTAGTGGCCACTTGTATTTCTTAGCAGAAACGTTGGCTCACATTCTTTGCCCGTAATTTAATTGTATTATTTGTCTTTATATTGTTCTCTTTTATTTTTTATTGTTGTCATCCGAGTTTCTTAAATACACTGAGAACACGAGTCTTCTATCAGGTGTGTGGTTGGCAAACCCCAGTTGCTGTCCCAGGTGACATGGCCTCATTGTCTCTGTAGCTGATGTAGTTAGGATTGTTTTCTTTAGATTTTGAGAACATATATATATATATATATACACACACACATATATATTTTTTTTTTTCTTTTTTGCTTTTTCTTCCCAAATCCTCCCAGTACATAGTTGTGTATTTTAGTTGTGGGTCCTTCTACTTGTGGCATAAGAACATTTATTTTGTTTTAAAAAAAATCTCTGAATTTCACTTCATCATGGTTTGCTTGTTATTCCACGAATGTGGTGTCACCACATATTGTTGTAAAGATATTAATTAGGTTTATTTTTCCTCTTTAAAGACACCTTTGGCTCTGTTGGCTTCAGATCTTTCAGAGACTCCTTTGTTGGGTCATTTTCTTCGCATTCCGAGCACTCGGTTCTTTCTTGGAGAGGCCCTGCAGCTTGGGAGATTCTTCAGGAACCAGGCTCTCCTCTTACCCGTCAAGCGTCCCAGGCCCTGGCCCACGTCTACGCCCACAGCGTCCACCTCACCCGGTGAGGGGTCATGTCTCTGCCTTTGTCAGACGTGAGGGGATCAGACCAGGGTCCTCAATGCTGTTGCCTCCAAGGAGAGAGTGTTCAGCTCAAGCCGCACTGCACGTCTCAGGGTTCAGAACATCCTGACGTTCTGGTTCCAGTTCTGGAGCTGACAAGGACGTAACTTGTGATCAATCCACGTACCCATTCCCACGTTCTCTGAAAGGTGATTGCACTTTTCAGTCTTCACCTTACCTCAGAGTCTGCTCTGTCTCAGGAAATACTCTCATAACCATGGGTGTGGATGGGTCAACATCAGTTGTTGTGGACGCACTTTGCTGCAGCTTCCTAAGCACTTAGCACCACTGAGTATGCTGCATTTGAGTTGCTCGTTCATTGTCATTTCCAACGAGAGTGAGAGCTCAGGAGTCCTAGGAGTTGAGTCCAGGTCTTCGGCTGTCCTCCTCCCACACCCCTTGGTGAAGACGGGGCCTGGCTGAAGTAGAACGTGTGGGCTGTTTCAGGACTCGCTGGTCTTTGAGGACGTGGCTGTGAACTTCACCCCGGAGGAGTGGGCTCTGCTGGATGGTGCTCAGAGGAAGCTCTACAGAGACGTGATGCTGGAGACCTGCAGGAACCTGGCCTCCGTGGGTGAGGACGGCTTCATGCCTTCACTGAGTCTGGGAGGGAACAAGTGTTTCTCACACTTGTTCTTTTTTATTGGGGCCAAGAAAGGAGAATATGTTTGAAATAAGAGAGACACTGTCCAAGCCTTCGTGGAACCACCTAGAGTCAAACAGCTTTTCCAGGAAAACAAAGTTTCATGTATTAAGTGGACTTTTTATTCCTCTTGAACAAAAGTCAGAGGTGTCTGAATTTATGAGCATGAATATAGTCTGCAGTGTCCCTTTGGTGCAGCTCTATGGTTTGCACCCCTGTGCCAGTTACACTGTGTTAATACACAGTTGACACGGTCATTTTGCTGAATTAACCTGGCACTTAGCCATCCTCACTGGCCTTGAAGACCAAAGTATGGGCCCGTCTCATGGGCTGTTTGTTCCCCTCTGTCCTCCCTCACGGTCAGCTCTTCCCCGTGCATCAGCTGCTGCACACACCATCCATTTCCCATGGCAGCTGGGGCAGTGGACACAGGCTCCCTCTGGGTCCGTGTGCCTGCGCACACCAGGAAAGCAGCCACCCTTGGGAGGAACAGGCTCTGGAGGAGGGAATGACATTTGGACACGTACATTAGAAAGGTCACTCTGTCACTGTTTGAGAAGGGTGACGTTTGTTATTACCTGGCTTCCCTGCTGACTTGTCATCGCTCCTCGCCCCCTGGGAAGACCTTCTGTATCTCCTCTTACTAAGGGAGCATTGGGGGGTCTGCCTTTGCCCAGTTCCTTGCTATCTTGCTTTTCTGATAATATTTATTTCCACATCCCTCTCCATGTCTTTTGAAGTATTTCTTAGTGAACAGGCTGCCATTTTGACTCGTTCCATTTTGACCCTGCTCTCCCCAAAGTCCCAGATAGCCGAGGTCCACAGAGTTTTCCTTTCCTGGCATGTCCGTTCTTCTTCATAAAATTTGTTTACGTTTTTGGGTCAGCGTATGAAAAGAAATCCACATATGGTCTCTTTTCTTTCCTGTATCCACTTCTTTCCCAAGAAATTAAACTGTGCTACCCATTGTTGCAGATTGTTGCACTCAAGTTAAAATCAGTGGATCAGTTCCTCAGTGGAATATTTCGGAGAATAAAATATCCAGTGAAGAGAAAAAAGTAAAATTCATCAGAAATGATTCCTGCTCTGCTTTTGGAGAAAATTGGACATTTCAGAACCTTGGAGATCAGCAAACCCAGGAGAGGAGTGTGAGGTGAGTGGCATTCTCACAGGAGGAAGGGGTCTCAGCAGTGGGTTAGACTGACTGGAAATGAAAGAAAAAGTAGAACCCTAGCTAAACAATTGTGTCCTGAGAGAATTTTCACAAAGTAAGATTTTCATAAATGAGATGTAGATATTGAGCGTTTGAAATAGAATTCAGTTGGAAACAGTGATCAGGAAACACCGTGTGTAGTAAACACTGAAAGTTACTGCTATATTTGAGGCCTCAGCTAGAGTATTAACCTTTTCTACTTTGTAACAATGCAGACAGTGCCAAAAACCTTCCTTTTCACTGAAAATGACAGATGCATATCAAAAGAATCATTAACAACCGTCAATAAATCAATCATAAAGAAATCACTTATAACCATCAATCCCTCACAGGGTGCTTCCTATTTTGAACAGGAGCC
The DNA here is from genome assembly GCF_041296265.1 of Equus caballus. NCBI lineage: Eukaryota > Metazoa > Chordata > Mammalia > Perissodactyla > Equidae > Equus > Equus caballus. Next base: position 2,003,394 of record NC_091690.1, on the reverse strand, counting down.
ATTTGCTGGAGAGTCTCCATGGAAGTAGTGGAGGTGATGGCTGTGGAGAAACCCTGAACCAGATTACAGACCTTCCTGTGCGTGAGAAGTCTCTGACTAGAGTTAAACACGACGAATGCACGAAGTGTGGAAAAGCCCTCACAGATTGTTGTCTCCTAAAGAATCGGCAAAGACCTCACACTGGACACAAACCTCATCCATGTGAGGAATGTGGGCGGGCCTGCGGTTGTGTCTCGTGCCTTAGCTCTCATGTGGAAACAGACATTGTGGAGAAGCCCTGTAGAAGACGTTGGGATACTGGGAGAGCATCTGAGAGACACGTGAAGAGTCTTTGTAGTAAAAAATCTTTCGAGTGTAAGAAATGTGGAAAAGTTTGTACTTGTATCTCATCCTTACAGGAACATGACAGAGGTCACCATGGACAGAAAACCAAGGTGTGTGACGTATGTGAGAAAGTCTTTATGACTTACTCCTGTCGTACAGAACATGTAAGAACTCGTAATAAAGAGAAACCTTACGCTTGTCAGCACTGTGGGAAAGCCTTCGGTTGTCACTCCTCCCTTCAGCGACATGTGAGATCGCACGGTCAGGAGAGACCCTATGAGTGTCAGCACTGTGGGAAAGCCTACAAGAGGCCTCACCATTTTCAAAGGCACGTGAGAGTGCACAGTGGAGTGAAACCCTATGAGTGTAGCGAGTGTGGCAAAGCCTTCAGCTCTTCTGCATCCCTGCAGGTGCACGTGAGACTGCACACTGGGGAGAGACCCTATGCGTGTCAGCACTGTGGGAAAGCCTTCAGCCATCACTTCTTCCTTCAAGTCCACGAGAGGACCCACAGTGGGGAGAGACCCTATGAGTGTCAGCAGTGTGGGAAATCCTTCAGTCGTCACACTGCCCTTCGAGATCATGTGAGAACCCACAGTGGAGAGAGACCATATGAATGTAAGGAATGTGGGAAAGCCTTCAGTTACTCCTTGTCCTTACGAGAACATGTGAGAACGCACACTGGGGAGAGACCCTTTGAATGTCAGCAGTGTGGGAAAACCTTCACCGGTCACTCGTCCCTTCGAGGACACGTGCGGATCCACAGTGGGGAGAAACCCTATGAATGTAAGCAGTGTGGGAAAGCCTTCAGGTTTTCCTCCAACCTTCAAGTACATTTGAGAACACACACAGGGCACACCCTATGAATGTCAGCAAGGTGCAGAGCTTACAGGTATCCCTGAAACCTATGAGGACACATGCTGGAGAGAAAATCCAAATACAAAGACTGGGGGAAAACCTTTATTCTGCCTTAAAAGCTTGCTGTAGATGTGAGCAGACGCACTAGAGAGAAATGTTATAAACAGGAAAACTGTGGGGAAACCGTCACGTGTACCATTTCAGTTCTTTTGTACCTGAAGACTCATGGCAGGACGGAAGTCTTTTAATTGATATACATATGGTTCTGCCTTTGTAAGTGTCTCGTCATCCATAGTAGGGATAACCAGTGTGTTGACTGCCAGTTCATGTTGCTAATCCGAACTCTGAAGGTAATACATATCTATGTCCCCTTCATCTGTCCTACATATGTGTTCTCATCTTGGATTTTAAATATTTGTACAATTATATAAAACTTGTCTCATTTCCATTACAATGTCTTTTGGATCCAGGGGAGATAAGTGGGTTTTGTTTTTTCTGTTTTTATTCATGTGCAACTTGATACGATGTTAGATGAACTATGTTTTGATTCTTACTTTATGCTCCTAGTATGTGATCGTGATGTGAGACCTGTATTGTTGAATTTTCTTTTAACAGCGTCTGCTGCTGATACTGGAATTTTCTGACTCAATATCTGCTCTTCCTTCCAGTCTTCATTATTGAAAGGTGATTCTTCCACATTTGTTTGTTGTTAGTGGATACCTCATCTGTGTTCCTCAAAGAAGTTTGTAATTGTGGGAAGATCGACAGTCCCATCTGGTTATGTTCATAATTTGACCTGTGGTCATTGTCCTTGATCTTGGTTGGAAATTGTCACGATGCCTTGAGTTCAGAAGAGAGACTTGTGGCATGAAGATGGAGCTGGAGTCCAGAGGCTTCTACTGAACTATTCTATCACCTTGGGGAAGGTGGGAAACCATGTGTCCCAGAGTCCTTCTGTTTGTGGCTCTGAGTTAAAGTTCACTAGCAGAGGAAGACACATGAGGTTTGGAAAGCAGAAGTAGAGAAGCCACAATTCTGAGTTCTCCTGTCCCATCAGGAGACAGAAGTGCGTGGGACCCTAGGGGCCTGCGTCACAGCCCACTTTTCTGACTTCCGGCTCTGCCCATCTGGAACAGCCCCAGCCAAACACCATGTTTGACGTTGGTTCCCTCTGAGGCAGCAGGTTCCACAGACTTTCCCACAAGCTCCCCCATCATGGACCCTCTTTGGTTGCACTGACCCTGCATTTCTTGTTTCTGGATATTTCCATGGTTGCAACCAACAGTGTAAATATATTTGGCAGCTTGTAATAGTTTTTTCTTACAGCTGACTTCTGTCTAAATGATGAATGTACGCTTTCTTGCTTTCCATTTTTATATGTGATTACTCAGTGTTTTTTCACTTTTTGTATATGTGATTCAGAACAATGTGCAGTTTTGGTCAAATATAGTTCCCTATGTTGTTACTTAGCAAGCTCATTACCTAGGTTTTCAAATGTTTTTTACTTACAAGTGTCATGTTTCATTTTTCATTAACTGAGAGGATAGCTTAGAGCCCTTGCCTGACATTTTCCATGGGACTCTTGCTTTTTCATATCAGAACCATGAAATCCTTAATTCAAACCTTTTCCCCAAATAGTTCCCTTCTAAATACCCAGAGGATGTTTTCCTTGTGAAGTTATAGTTCTTTGCTTCCAGTGCTCTTCAGAATGTATGAAGTTGGAAGGACGCTCGCTGAATATTTGCTTAGAGGCTGTGACTCTGCACCTCTTCTGTTTACTTTACCAGATGGCCAGGTCTGTGCAGCCACAGGGGGCGCAGGAAGGCTTGGAAAAGTGTGTTATACCCAAATCCCAGAGAGACAGTTGCTGCACACGAGAGGGTGTGACTGGGGGAGCACCAAGGGAGCAGGTACCACCGTCACTACCAACCTGAAGTGAGATGGATCCCAACCCACCCCAAAGGCAGAGGGTCAGAATGGAACACAAGCTGTGTTCCCTCTGCAGGAGACACTCTCTGCATGCACCTGTCCTGCCCTCCTGTAGGGCCCCTCTCCCTCCAGGTCCTAATGGGACTAAATAGCCTCCCTAATTCAGTTTCCTTGTGCTCTCTTATTGACCTGGGGCTCCACTTAAATGTTGATTGAACAAAATTACAACAACTGGCATCACAAACAGGATGGATTGAGTTGCACCTGCAGTTGCCCAGGAGCAATGCCAAATGGGAACCTGACCAACTGCCTTCTCCAGCGCAAACAGGAAATATGCCACAGCGTCAGGTGGAGCAAGGTGTGTGGTTAAAGATAGGCTTGACACTGGGGTCCCTGGCCCACCATCTCACCCTGCAGTAGCCCCATCTGTCTGCCACTGCTGGAACCAGTCACCCATGAGAGAAGATTAACAACTGGCTATGGAAACTTCAATGCACAGGGTCCACCATTACAACTCCCATTCTCAACATTAGGGAGATGACAGGTGACACCCAGAAGGCTCAGGGCCCCTATTCTGCTGTCCTAGATGTAGCCGACATGTACTTGGTCCCAATGACTGAAGACCACCTCAGTTTGCTCTCACTTTTCAGGAAGCCCAGGGTTTCCTCACTGCCCACGGTTATCTAAACAGCCTCCCATCACACGTAACCTATGTGGCCAAGATCTAAATTCACTCAGCTGGCCCATGGCCACCACTGACATTATATAGATGACATTCTACTACAGGGGCCCTGTGAGGATGCCATCCAGAAAGACTTACACCTGATAACACAACATTTACAGCAGAGACGAGGGGCCCTTGCCACACATAAGATCCAAGGATCGGCCACTTCTGTCAAATTTCTTGGCCTTGTGTGGTCAGCTGAAGGCCGTGAACTTCCTCTCACTATGAGACATCTACTGGGGGCCGGCTCCATGGCCGAGTGGTTAAGTTTGCAAAGTCTGCTTCAGCAGCCCGGGGTCCACTGGATCCTGGGCATGGACCTACACACCACTTACCAAGCCAAGCTCTGATGGTGCCCCACATAATAGAACTAGAATGACCTACAACCAGGATGTACAACTATGTACTGGGGCTTTGGGGAGAAACAAATAAAAAAAGAAAGATTGGCAACACATGTTAGCTCAGGGCCAATCTTCCTCAGCAAAACAAAAAAAAGACATAAACTCCTCCCAGTCGGGCTGCCCACAACACTGGCAGACAGCACCCAGTAGGTCTCTTTACCTTTTGGAGGCAACACATGCCACACTTATGCGTTCTACTCAGGCCCATCTATGCCATTACGCACAAATTGGCTTCTTCATTTCTATTGTTGGGGAGACCTCAAGAAGCTGCCTGACAGCAGGTGCAGCAAGCCACACAGCAGCCCGCTCCCAGTCCCTCTGGGCTCAGACGTCTGAGTTGAGTTATTGGCGATGCCTGATGATACCTCACAGAGTCTCTGGACTCAGCATGGCCCCACCTGGCTGTCCGTGGGCTGGACCAAACACCTGCCCCAACAGTGGCCTGGTACAGCCCACTCGAGCCCCACATCTTGCAGCCTGCTGGGCCCTTTCAGAGACAGAGGCATTAATAGGCTCATGGCTGTACTGCTACACAGACAAGTCTCCATCCTGCCCTAGGTCAGGGGTTCAGCCCAGCAGAGGCTTGGCGTGGCCACAAGGCCTCGCACTTAAAATGGAAGTCCTACCTCCAGAAAAGGGCTAAACCTGTCGTCAGGGCCTTTCCGGGTGACAGGAGGATGTGGCACCCCCCCACGCTCAGCCTCTGCCCTCTGACATGGAGCTGCAGCTCGTGGCACCCCCACTGCTGGCCTCTCACAGTTTGGGGAGGCCCTTGGGACCACTGCCTGACGTGGAAAGGGAGTTGGTGTGCTTTCCTGATGACAGCACCAGCACTGTGCACAGCGCAGTCTACTGGAAGCCCAGGGCATGTCACCATGCTGGCGGCACATCCCTCGTGGAGGAGGGCTCTCCTGGCTCGGCCCAACTGGCAGAGCTGGTGGCAGTATGCCTGGCTGTACGACAGGTCATCAAAAGGAGGCTCCCAAAGGCACACGTTTCTGTGGACCCCTGAGCAGTAGCCACTGGGCTTGCAGTGTGGACAGGACAATGGCCAAGGTATCATTTCACGATTCAGGGAAAGCCTGTCTGGGGTGTCTCCAGTTGGAAAGAGATGGCCAACTCACACGCCGATTGTGGTCACTCTTGACTGCACACACATGCCACCACACACCAGAACCAGACAATAATAATGTTATAGGCTCCTTATTCCAAACCGTGCATCTGCTCTGAGGCCCCATGTGAGCCACCTCCCAGAGGACCAAACACAGCCCTTGTCTCAACTATTCCAGAGACACCACACCCTTCAGCTGAGTGGTCCATGTGACATCAGACCATAGTGGGTGACAGCATTCAGTGGGGACACAGGTGGACAGTCCTCCTAACCTTGGCTTAGCCAAAGTGGTGGCAGATAATGGCCTCCTTTGCACCCAAATGAAATTCTGGAAGTCTCCCAGGTGGGGACACGTGCCCTGGGGCGACAGACCTTATTCTGGACGGGAAATGGATTGAACTGGACCGCTGCCACCCTCTGCTGGAGCAAGGAGGTACGCAAGCACCATCATGGACACCTTCAGTGGACTCCTGCAGGCCGCTCCTCCAGAAACGCTGCTTCCCATCGTGTCCTCTTCTTGACCAGGTGTGTGCTCATCCCCTTTCGCCCACCAGACATTTCAGATTCAGATGAAGGTACTCATTTCACCTCCCAAGTTCAGTCCTGGGCTCTAAAACATGCCGCCTTGTAATCCCCACCCAACTCACGGGCCCCAAGTGGCAGGATGTGTGGAGAAGCACACAGGCCCACTCAAGACCTGCTCCTCGGGCTTCAAACAGCTGTGGCCCCCGAGTGGACAGAGGGTTACCCCAGTCTCTAATAGTGCTCAATTTGCAGACCTCAGGTCTCCGAACCGCCCACATCAATCCCAGATCTCCCTGCAGGTCCCCCCCACCCAACACCAGGGAGGACATCATTCACATCCCATCCCTGGACGAACGCTCCCTTCTCATCTTGATTTTCCCCCTGTCTCGCCACCTTTCACACACTGGCCACCTGATGGACGGCGGACTGTGCAATAGAACCAGTTATAATAGCCCAAGGGGGACTCTCCTATGAAATTGCTTAGAGAACTTGATTACGTGGATTTCATTGTCCCAGACGGTGGCTCAGCAGCAGCCGCCAAGCTAAGGCCAGGAGCACTGCCTCATCATTCGGGTTATAACGGCTAGCTAATTTCAGCAGATTCATCAAAAATTTTGCAGAACTTGAAATGATAGCACCAGGACCCACTAGCAAAACCACGTGCATCTCAGAGAGAGGACGAGATGCCCTCCACCTCTGGATGCCAGTCCCATTAGGAAATGTCATCTAAACAGAAACCCTGGGGCCCAGCAGCCACAATCAGCGGACTCAGGCCAGGCCCCCCCACCTGCCGGAGACAGACTGAGGAACGTCAGCCTGCATGGTGGCCACGCTCGGCCCCACATCAGTGCACAGACTGCTGACCCCGAGGGACGCCCCACCAGCCAGACAAAGGCAAACACTCTCCCTGGATGTGGCTCTTCCTCTTATCCGGATAGTAGGGTTGCTACTGGACCCCTGGGCCCTAACCCTGCCCCAGGAGAAGCACTGGGACAAATCAGCCAGATGCACCAGCGCAGTACAGGACGCCGAGCACCAGGTCCCAGCATGCCACCAGGCACAGATTCTGGCCCCGAGCTCACCTCCCTCCACATTAAATGGTGTCAGCGGAGGTGACACTGACATGAATAGCTCCCTCCTTAAACCACACCTCAAATTCCATCCCAGGCTGAATGGCCATCCCGGTGTAACCAAGTCAGCGCATGTGCCTGGCAGGGTTGCGCTCTAAGCATCCTCTCGTAGTTTAGCAGGGTGATCTCTGCTTTGTGAAGCTGCCGTCCACAAAAAGAATCCATGGGCATTGTGGGTGGCATGGAATCTGTTCTCTGCAGGGAACCTCTTGCTGCGTGGACATTAAGAACTCAGGACAGCTACAGGCCAACCTCCAGATGTCTCAAGACATACAGGTTGGGCAGAATATCACTATAATATGTCAACCCATTCCCACACTCCCCGAGGTCCCTAAGATGTCCTCACAGCTCTAGCCCTCCACCAGGGGCAACGGCTGAGAGAGGGATTTGAAACATTGAGTCTGTTCACAGGCCTCGTCACTGCCGCCTTCATGAAAAGTGCTTTCCCATGGCTTCAGGAAACAGTCGCGACATCCTTTAACATCTCACTTCAAAAGTGGTTGCTATTCCTGGTGCCAAGGCATCAGGGGTGGACTGTCCACATTTTGGCTCAACTTCTCCATGGGATTGCTGCCTTGACACCCATTCTGTTTGGTCAAGCAGCCTCCGGGGGCCTCGAACGGACACCAGCCCCTCCTGGAATACCTGCCCTAGACAGCAACCCCCAGAGTCACACACAAATGTCAGTTCCTGATGCAACTTCCCAAAGGCCCCTGTGATCAACCTCGTCCCAGGGCCTCCCTGTGTGTGCCCCTTAGACAGGACCCCCACAGAGGGTATTCTGGTTTGAATTCACCAACCATTTGACACCCTGGGGGCTCTAATTGACAAACGTTAACGCAACAAAATTACATAAAGTCAGACACCAACCCCAGATGCAGGAAGCTCAGAGGACATCCACCTGAATAAATGACATGAAACTACCCCTGGGCAGATCACTGAGGGAATATGTAGACAGCAGACCTGCCTCACGAGAAATGTTAGAAGTTTTTCAAAGAGAGAAAATGATAGAAGTCAGAAACCCAGATCTGCATAAAGGAAGAGAATGAAGAAGCAAATTATGTATTTACTATTTTGGACTGATCTAACATAATAAATGGTCTGCCGTAGTAACAGCAATAATGTATTCAATCACTGTAGCTCATATAATTAAAAGATGACCAGGGAGGTTGGCCGAGTGGCGTAGCAGTGAAGTTATCACGCTCCGCTTTGGCAGCCTGGGGTTTGTGGGTTCAGATCCCAGGCACAGACCCACACACTGCTCATCAAGCCATGCTGTGGCTGCATCCTACATACAAAATAGAGGAACACCGTCACAGATGTTAGCTCAGGGACAAGCTTCCTCAAGCAAAAAGAGGAAGATTGGCAATGGATGTTAGCTTGGGGCCAATCGTCCTTACTAATTAAAAAAAAAGACCAGGGGCCAGCCCAGTGGCACAGCAGTTAAGTGCACACGTTCTGCTTCGGCAGCCCAGGGTTCGCTGGTTTGGATCCTGGGTATGGACATGGCACCACTTGGCATGCCATGCCATGGGAGGTGTCCCACATATAAAGTAGAGAAAGATGGGCACGGATGTTAGCTCAGGGCCAGTCTTCCTTAGCAAAAAGAGGAGGATTGGCAGCAGATGTTAGCTCATGGCTAATCTTCCTCAAAAAAAAAAAAAAGACACAAGTGTGTGTTGTCTACAAGGAACTCATTGTAAATATAAAAAGGAACATAAAAGAAAAGGGATGAAGATACATGACACTTCACACACAGCCGACTTCAGAGGAAGGAAAGCTCTCAGGGGTAAAGATGGGTGTTGCATAATGACAAAGGGGCCAATTCTCCAAAAGTACCGAACAATCCTTCATGTGTATGCGCCTTACAACAGAATGGAAAATACTAGAAACGAAAACTGAGGAAACTGCCAAGAGAAAGAGCTGGGGCTGGAACCCCGCGGCCGCAGCTGCATCCAGGACTCGTCTCAGCACAGCCACGGTGTGAGATGTTAGAATCCTCGCGTGTGCGTTTACTGCAAGGAAACTGATGTCACATCAGGTTTTCACTTGGTCCCCAGAGGATTTTGAAATGTAAAAGGCTATATTTCCTTATTCAGATTGTATAGTGTTAACCTAAAAATCAAGAGTCAAAATGAGAGGCAGAGAGGCGTTTATTTGGGGATCAAAGAATTGTAATTCAGGGAGCACAGATTCAGGTAGAAACCCAAATTGTGTCCCGAGCACAGGACACGGGCTCAGGGTTTTTATGGGAAAAAGGGAGGAAGACGAGGTGAGTTGTAGTGAAGACGAGTTCATTGGCGCTGGATGAGCAAGGCTGGGTTTCTGCTTCATAGATTGGCCTGAGATTCGGTCAACAGCAAAGCCCAGTTCATCAGCCCCTACAGACACGGTATTCTCGTCCTTCCTGACTTCTTGGAACGGTGATGGTTTGGGCCACTTTGAAGATACAGAAAACAAGCCATACAAGGCAATTCCTCTGACATGACTCTTCCTGCTGTTTCACTGTGACTCCACACAGGTCAGCTTTCACAATGTGATGTTGCACAGATTTGTGTAAGTACAAAAAATCACTGAGTTTTATACTTAAAATTGTGAACATTATCGTATGTGTATTTCTCCATTTCTAAAAACAAATCTAAAGGCCATAATATCCGTGATAACCCTACCTCCTGGCCACCACCAGAATGCGTTCTGTCTCTATGGATTTGCCTGTTCTGGCTATTTCATATCAATGGAATCATACCCTCTGTGGCCTGTTGTGTCTGGCTTCTTTCACACAGCATAATGTTTTCAAGGTTCATCCATGGGGCAGCATGTGGCAGCGCTTCACTCCTTTTCATGGCTGAATAATATTCCATCCTTTGTATGTGCTACACTTTGTTCTTCCATTGAGCCCTTGATGGACATTGGGACGTTTCCACCTTGTGGCTGTTTTGAACAGTGATGCACGCTACACTCATGTATAATGTGAGTGCCTGTTTCAACATAGGTGGGAGTGGATAGTTGGGTCATATGGAAATTCTATGTTTAACTTTTTGAGGACCCACTAAACTCTTTTCCACAGTGGCTGCACCATTTTACACTCCTACCTGCCGAGTAGAAGAGTTCCAATTTCCACACATCCTTGGCAACAGTGGTTACCTGATTTTTCTTTTATTTTTGAGGAAGATTAGCCCTGAGCTAAGTGCTGCCAATCCTCCTCTTTTTTGCTGAGGAAGCCTGGCCCTGAGCTAACATCCGTGCCCATCTTCCTCTATTTACATGTGGGATGCCTACCACAGCATGGCTTGCCAAGCGGTGCCATGTCCACACCCGGGATCCGAACCTGCGAACCCTGGGCCACTGAGAAGTGGAACATGCAAACTTGACCACTGTGCCCCAGGGGCCGGCCCCAGTTACCTGATTTTTTTATTCTAGCCTTCCTCATGGGTGTGAAGTGGTATCTCCTGGTGGTTTTGATTTGCATTTCTCTGAGCACTCGTATGCCAAGAATCTTCTCAAGAGTTTATTGGCCATTTGTCTATCTTCTTTGGAGAAGTGTCAATTCAAGTCCGCGGCCCATTTTTTAACTGATCTGTTGGCATTTTTGTTGTGAGGATGTCAGGGTTATTTATGTATTTTGGAAAACAAAACCTTACCACATATATGACTTTCCCATTCTGTGGGGTGTCCTTTTACTCTCTGTGTAGTGTCCTTCGATGCACAAAGGATTTTAATTTTGAAGAAGTCCAATTGATCTGTTTTTTCCTTGTGTTGCTTTTGCTTTTGGTGTGATGTTTAAGAAATCATTAACAAGTCCAAGTTCGTGAAGGTTTGTCCCTGTGTTTCCTTCCCTCACTGGGTCCCCAGGACAGTCTGCTGGGGGGCGGGGGGCTTCTCAGCAGAGCCACTTTCAAGTCCTGCACCTGGGAAGACGCTTCTGAGAAATCACGTGTCCCTGGACAATGTGTTAACATGAAAGGCCATGAAGTTGAAAGTAACAGTTTCCATTTCCAGTGATAATGGTCCTTGCCTCCGTGAACGTGCTCCCACTATACTTCTGTGCTTTCACAATGATGCTCCCGGCACAGCAGGTTTTAATGCTTGGTCCTTTTAGGGCCCCTCCCCTTCGTTCTTCAGAACAGCACGGCTGTCACTGAACATTTGTTCTTATTTATAAAACTTAGAAGGTTTCTGGCCTTTCTAAGAACTGTAGTAGTAACAGGATTTTGTGAAAACGATACATCTATTAAATACGAACACCGTGTTGACACTGCTCTCTCCTTTCGTGGAACCTGCTCCATGTTTGCATTTCTTTGAGCCTCCTTTGATGTCATTCAGTCTAATTTTACAATTTTTATGCTCCCTTCTCCGTATAGCCTTCATTAGGCTTGTTTGGTACTTGAATAACTTCTTTGTGCTTTCGTACACGTTGTCTTTCAAATTAGTCAACTTCTTCTCGACAGTGATTAGAAATGGAATGACGTTTATGTTTCTATTGGGTTCGCATCCTGACAAGCTGTCGATCATCTTTTTTCTCTGCTTCCCCTTAGATGCTTTGGAGGTTGTAAACACGCAGTGGTTCCAGCTATGGCACAAGTGACTTTTTCCTCCTTTCTAATGTGTACCCCTGTTCCTCGTGGCATTGGCTGGATGAATAGTCTATGCTGAAGGGGGCTGGGGCCGGGGCATTCTTGTTTTGTACATAATATTATTGAACGAGTGAATTTTGACCACTTGCACATGCGTTCTTTCATAAACATGTTCTTGAAGATGCCCTTGAAAAGGTGGTGAAAGTTCTCATCTATTCCTAAATTACTAAATATTTGCATGGGTGAATGTTGACATTTATAAAATGCTTTTCCTCCATCTGTTGAGATAATTTGAGATAATTTTTTTCAACGTGGTGTCGTACTGAGTTATATTAGCCGATATCCTAACATTTTACTGTAAAATACCCCTGCAGAAAGATGCATAAAACGTACATTTGACTGAAACATTACAGAGTAAATATTGATGACTTCACAACCTGGACAAGATGGAGAGGCTGCCGTCCCAGCCACATCCCACTCAGGTTGAGGGCCCATCAGAGACCCCACCCTGTCCTCTCACAGCGACCAACATCCCAAACGTTTAAAAGATGATTTCCTTTTGTTTCTTTATAGTTTCATCACCTATGTACACAATGTCACCTGCTTTATATGGCATGTAAATAGAATCAAACAGTATGTACCATTTTATACCAAATGTCTTTTGTTCAAGAGTGTTTAATCTTCCATACCTTCACACTTCGTTCACTTCATTCATCCATTGTTACCCTGTAGGACGACACCATTTAAGTGTCCTCCTTCCACTGCTGGCAGCCAGCTCTTTTGGCTGCTATTGCTATTAAAACCAATGTTTCTAATGACATTCTTTAAAATTTGTAGTAAGTTTGTAAGTTGTAGTAAAATCTAGTGACATCCTTATAAATTTCTCTTCTGCCTTGGTTTGTCCTCGTCTCATCTCCATCTTGACGGGCTCCAAGTTGAACTCCTCACACTCCACCAAATTCCTTCTCCATGGGTGATGACCCACATATAGCTGATGGCAACTCCATCATGCCAGTTTTTTCTGAACAAAACAATGGAGTCACCCCTCACCCTTCCTCTCACCCCACCTTCAAGCCATCAAGAAATTCTGATGGCTCTAACTTCAGATTATATCAGGGCTCCAACCTGGCACATCACTGTCACAGGTACCAGCCCAGTCTGACCCGCACCTTGAATGGCAGCATCATCCCCGTGTCTGTTCTCAAGGTACAGAGGGATCCGGTGAAGCTGCCTCATCAGGCCATTTGTAGGCTCCAAGTGCCGGGAGCCGTGGCTACATCATTTGATCGGCTGTTTGACAGGGTCCAGCCGATTAATGCCTAGGGGTGCAGGGTCGCCCCTTGGTGAAGAATAACCGGCCGGCCCCTCACACAGTTCTGAAACCTGTGCTGCTTCTAATTGCCCTTCATTCCTTTTCCTTTTTTAACCTCCAGTTTTCACTCCTTTGGGTGGCTGCTTGGGAGGCACTACCTCCCGGGAAAATTAGATATAGTAAGAGAATGTGACCACCTGCAGGTAACTTTCAAGATATTTTTCAGTTAATTAACGGAGGAGCACACAGTCCCTTTTGAGACAAGCAGAAAGGAATCTGCCCAGATAAGATGTCGAATTAGGTTTATGGCCTCTGTCTGGTTAATGCTTCCTTCTCCCTCCAGTTCTTTGTCTAAATATATATATGCATCGTCCTTCTAAGTTTGCTGGTTAATTGGATGATCAAGAAGTATCTACATATTATTCTTGACCTTCTGCTTTCTGTTAAAATGTTATAGAGGTTTTCTCCTAAAAGCAATAAATAATAAACAATTGATGAGGAGAAGGGCCGAGGGGTGCAGGGATGCCCCTCGGTGAAGAATGGCCGGCCGACACCCCTGATATTTTCTGAATTATATGCATGCTTTCTATCAAGGTTATGTCTATACTTATTTCTGTTTTTTATTCTTGAAGATATATAGTTTAGCTTAGCTTTTCAGCCCTTTACTTTACTAACAAAATGGTACTTTCTCCTGCAGTGTGTTTAAGGGACTGTTAGCTCCACAATCTAAAAGACAAAGGAATGCTTTCGCCCCCTAAAGGGCGCGAAAATGTAAAGATGTTTAACTGCCTGCTGAGAATGCGGATAGCCCTGGGGATAAGACACCCTGGAGTCGCCTTCTGTTCCCATTAACCATCTACACTAATGTCGTAAATGATTGAGGGAGGCAGGGATGGCTCACCCAGGATGTAAACAGATGGAATGCTGTCCTGTCCGGAGGCCTGGACCTTCTCTCTTTGATTTAACTTTACCATGAATTACAACAGGTGTCTAGGTACCTATCTCTTTTAGCTTAGAGACAACAAACACTAATTAGTTGCGGAGAAGACGATCATTAACCTTATGCTCTATAGAATAGAATGCTAATAAATATTCTTGTGCTCATTTTTTTTTACTTCCTTATCTGAGAATATTTGTAGAACCATTTCTGTACTAATCCTGAAAAATATATAAACGACACTTGTGCACAGTAAAGTTGGACTTGCTAACACCAACCCAAGTCTCACGTCCTCTTTATTTTCCCCTCCCCCGTTTTTCGCCAACGCCGTCTCTCCTGCGGGAACCTGGACTCTGCTGAGGCTGGACCCCGGCATCCAAGTCACTCACAACCAGCGTCAGTCTCCTGTGGCCAGTGAATCATGACACGATGTGAGCACCACCCCATCACACTCCTCTGCCGTTCTCCTCCTCTCTATGCTCCAGGCTCACTGGCCTCTGGCTCTCCTCCTAATATGCAAGGCCCACGCCCTCCTTAGGAACGGCACTGGTCTGCTCAGAACAAAGTCCACAGAGCGGGGGTGGGGCTGAAACAACAGGAAGTGATGCCCTCAGGGTTCTGGAGGTGGCATTCTGAAATCAGGTTGTCAGCAGCTTGGCTCCCTCTCCCTCTGGAGGTTCAGAGGGAGCATCTGTTCCAGCCACTCGCAGCTTCTGGTGGTTGCCAACAATCCTTTACCTTCCTTGACTGTAGGCAGGTCACGCCAATCTCTGCCTCTGTCTTCACACGGTGAAGACATATCCGTCTTCTGTGCAGCCCTGTGTCCAAATTTCCCCCTTTTTCTAAGGATACTAGGACCTAATACAATCCACTGTGACCTCATCTTGATTATGAAACCAAGAATGAATGATCTAAAAGAGGAAAAATCTGAGCTAAGCTCTGCTAACTGCAGCTGTGCAGACTCAGCATAATCAGCTGTTTAAAACTAACCCGGTCTTTGTGTCCCTCCTTAGCACGTGAGTGAGCTATTTTCCCCAAGAAGTCAAGGTCCAGACATCAAGAAGAAAGGAGATTCAGCCTCGCAAAGCCGAATGTTGGCAGAGGATGAAAACTAACCAGAAAAGTCCAGATGGTTGAGGAAAGAAAGATTCAACCTTCAAGACCAAACACAGGCTGAGGCCAGCCAGCAAGGCTACCTGCTCCCCATCCCCCACCTACAACGCCAGCCCACAGCCCCCTCCTCTTCCTAAAACCCCAAATAAAAACCCCTACCTTTTTCCCTTCCAGGAGGTAGATTGGAGCTTTAACTCCTATCTCCTCATCTGGCTCTTTTGATAATAAACCTCTTTCCTTGCTAGAAGCCTGATATTTCAGTTATTGGCTTTCCTGCTCATCGGGTAACAGACCTGTGTTTGCATTCTGTAACAATTACATCTGCAAAGACCTTATTCCAAATAAGGTTGTATTCTGAGGTTCCAGGTAGACATGAAATTCGGGGGCAGACTCCTGAACCCAGTGTATGTGTTTCTATGTGCTTGTATATATTTTATAATTTAGGTATTGATGTCCAGTGTTACATGAAATATTTATCTTACGGTTCTGCTTTATTATTCCCATATACACATGCAATCTCCCTATCCATCTTATCCATCTCCCTCTCATCCCCTCACTGTGCTACTTTTCCCATGTTTGATGAAAGGTCAATGAAATCTACAGGTTGATGAGGTTCTGCTGAATGGTGTCATTTCATTGTTGGTAAGGCATGGAGGTATATGTCCCAGAATCCCTGTCTTTATGATTCTGGGTTAGAATTCACCAATTCCTTAACTCATGTCACAACTGGAAGGTACACATGAAGCAGCCATTACTCTCAGGGTTTGGAGCCACCATACGGATGGAGCAATGCATAGTGGCTTGACGGGCAACAGCTTCCAGCTTATTTTTCTGATCACCGGCCCAGTCAAGTCAAACTAAACACCAAATTCCCCTTTCCATTTTCTTAGAGGCCCTGGCCTCCACACATGTGCTCCTGTTCTCTGCCATTGTGGATCAGACTCTAGGGTCAGAGACCCACAGGTCTGGGCTGTGCAAAGCCCCGGTGTGCCCTCCAGGCCCCTGATGGAGGCTGTCACGGTGGTTGAGCTTGACTGACGCTGACTCCCCTCTGCTCTGGATCTTGCCTTATTTGTACCAGATGTTACTTGTACAGTGAACACCCATTCCCTTTATGTTGAGAAGATCTGGGGTCTAATTCCACGACAGACACAGCAGTGCAGCCAAAGAAAACAGGGGCTTGTTTCCCTGCTGCACCGTTGAGTGGCTGCACTGCCTGTCCTTCCGCGTGAGAAGTGAGCACCTTCCTCATGTGTCAGGGACATGGTGGGAGTGTCCTGAACTCGGGGCTGAGAGCAGGCCCTCAGGATGTGTTCAGTTATCATATTTATGTGTGAGTAAAACACTTGTGTACTCAGAAGATTCCACACGTTTCCCAGGAAAGTCTTCAGTGGTGTTTTCAAATCAGTTGTATATTAACAAATGTCACTGTGTGCTTTTCCTTGGCTGAGAGATTATGTTAAAATGTCTGCATTTATGGGTTGTCCAATCAGCCTTGCAATTTTCTCAACTTGAGAATTCTTAGTCAGTATTCTTATGCATTCTTAGTCCACAGTACCACGTGCATACGAGTTTAGAGAATTTTTTCTTTCAGGTAAACATTTACTCCTATATACTTTAAACTTCTGTCATTAAATTAACTTGTAATACAATAAGGAGAGTAAAATAGTGATTGGGCCACTGCTCTCTAGCCAAAGACCTCCAGGATCACACCTGTAGTCACAGAAAGTGGGGTGCACTGACTTAGAGCACTGGGGGTGCACACACCGTGCAGGACTGTGGGAGTGTCAGTAGGAGGGGCATATGACACATGTGACATGAGGACATATTTGGACAAGAATATATCAAACATTCAGACTTGTGTGAGGTGACTTGAGTAAGTGTTCCAGCAAGAGTTCCTTTGCTCTGATTCGATGCTGTCAGGAGGTAAATGTAACTTTATGATTGGAGATCTTAACAGTTCTTGTCTAGAAATCAGAAAGGATGGCGTGTAGCTAACACTAGTTGGTAAAGAGGCAGGGGTCACAATAGCAAGAAGCGGGAAAATTTGGTCAATAGTGTGGTTTGGCTTCTGTTCCATTGGTTGCATTTTTGTGGACGTGATTATAACCTGCTCTTCCTTTTGTCTTGACACATTGCAGTCACGGATTTGCCTCATCTGACGACGGGGCTGGTGAAATTGTTTCTGCTCAACGTAAGTCCCAGCCCAGCAGTGTCAGGCCAGCTTCCAGATGTCTGGGGCTGCCTCTGCCTTTCTCACTGACTATGTGAACGCTGACGTATTTCTCACTATGTATGTGGCACTGTTTTAAGTGTTTTTTGTAAAGTGACTAAGTTATCATATAAATCTAGCTCCTCCTCAGCAAACTCTGTAAGGCAGACACGTTTATCTCCTTGGATGAGTTCACTGAGGCTTTGATGGAGGTGACTTACCAGAGGCCACAGATAAGAAGGGACCAACCGAGGATCATGACTCAAACGTGGCCTTCCTTTCTCACAGTCCATCTTCGTCGGGTGCTAAATGTTGAGCATCCATCACAGCTACACACTCGAGGCTCAAAACAGACTCATTCTCTACACTAATCTACGTCCTGCAGGCCCTTGCCCCTGGGTCCTCGTGCTCTCCGCCCCCCACCTGCTTGGTCACGACCATTTCCTTGATGCTCCCCTATCACCCGTTCTTGGGCTGCAGTGACTCTCTAGGACCTGAGTATGATAAAATATCTCCCTGACCCTCCCTATACCCCTTGTGACTGGTCATCCCCTAGAAGCCGACAGGACAGGTGCAGCATCACAACTCCAAATAGCATTCAGTGGGCGTCCCTCCAAACTTCAAATTCTATGGGCACTGGAAACGAGAGGACCACAACTTCACAAGGAAAACACTCTCTGGGTATTTAGAAGGGTAATTATTTGTAAAAATGTTTGGAATTAGAATTTCATGCTTCTGATATGAAAAAGCAAAGTCTCATGGAAAATGTCAAGGATGGGCTCTTTCCACTGGTGGAGAAAACACACAGAGTGGTTGTGACCCACACCTTCCATGCTGGTACAGGTCAGTGCAGCTATACCGAGCATTTTCAGTGTGTTGGGGTCCCCATAACACTGGTCATATTGACTGATGAGTCGATGACACCAGAGAGGAGAGTCCATCCTGACAAGGGTTGGAATCCCTTAGGTACAGGCTTCCTCTCTGGAAAGGCTGTACAGACACCTTTACTGATCGTTTCTTCTCTAAGTCCCTGGGGGCCTAGTCACCTTACACATCCTCTGAGACATGAACCCCTACAAGGTCCACCCAAAATATAAGACATCCACCATGGCCAGGGCCAGAGAAGGATCCCTGGAGGCCATCTGACACAGAGGGAGAAACTGACCTTTGTCAACAGGGGCAGAGCAACAGAACCATGAGCGTCAACCAGTGGAAATAACACAAGGGAACATCCCTGGGCAGGAGCACCAGCAATTACTCACTTGTTATAGGGAGAAACGTCCTAGGGACAATCAGCACAGTTACTTGTAACAAGACGACAGACAGGGAGAAGAGTTTCCATTGCAGTATTGATTTTCCATGAAACCACTGAGAGCTCTGTGGAGAACAAACATTTAGAAGCAGCATTTCCAGGAATGAGTAGTTCACTCAAGTTGGTTATGTCTGTAAACTGGAGCTCCCTCTCCTAACTCATTCCCACCACAACTCAGTGCTCACCTCACCAAGAACTCTGGTGGTTCTACTTGTCCACAGAGAACTAGGGAAGATGTGTGTCCAGTTCTGCCTCCCACACTGCTCATCTGCAGGAGCCTGAGTCCTGGGGATCTCTGGCTGGAGACCACTGACATGTGCAACACTTACATTTTCATTATTAGGAATGAATAAGACACTTGAATGAAAATGATGGTAGCAGCATAGGAATTAATGAAAAACACACCAGAAAGAGAAATGTGAAAACGTATATACATTGTTAATATTATCCCAAAATATACATAGAAAAATTGACACAATTACAAGAATAAGTTAATCCTCTAGAATGGGATATTTTAACATATACTCTCAGTTAATGGAACATAAAACATCGTAACACTTGTAAGTATACAAGAGATTTGAAAAACAAAGTAATGTGTGCTTCCCAAGAAAAAATCTAGAGAACTATATTTGACCAAAAAATGTACATTGTTTTGAATGACACAAAAAAATGAAAGAACACTGGGTAATCACATATAAAAGTAGAAAGTAACTAAACATACTGGTTTTATCATGTAGAGAGCACTCAGCTGTAAGAGAAAACTCTCATAAAGTGCCAGATACATTCACAACTGCTGCTTTTAATCAGGGAAATATCCATAAACAAGAAATGCAGGATTATTGCAGCCTCTCAACAATGCAACCTGGGAGGGAAGTTTCCTGCATTTGTGGCTGCAGCATTAAATCTGTGAGGGTGGAGGCAGGAAACAGATCCACTAGTAGAGAACAAGATTCTCCCTACAGAATTCAAGTCATTAGGAGAAGCATTGGAGATGCAGGGGGTCAAGGGTGAGAGAAGGTCACTAAGTGTGAGACCCTGAAGAAGTGGCCTGATAGTCACCAAAGGGCTGAAGGAAAATGCAAGGAACCGTGTGAACCAGCAAACCAGAGGGTCCACCATGGGGGAGCTTGTGGGAAAGTCTGTGGAACCTGCTGCCTAAGATGGAACCAACATCAAACATGGTGTTTGGTTGGGGCTGTTCCAGATGGGCAGAGCCAGAAGTCAGAAAAGTGTGCTGTGACGCAGGCCTCCTAGGGTCCCATGCACCTCTGTCTCCTGATGGGACAGGAGAACTGAGAATCATGGCTTCTCCACTTCCGCTTTCCAAACCTCATGTGTCTTCCTCTGCTCGTGAACTTTAACTCAGAGCCACACACAGAAGGACTCTGGGACACACGGTTTCCCACCTTCCCCAAGGTGACAGCGCAGTTCAGTAGAAGCCTCTGGACTCCAGCTCCATCTTCATGCCACAAGTCTCTCTTCTGAACTCAAAGCATCGTGACAATTTCCAACCAAGATCGAGGACACTGACCACAGGTCAAATTATGAACATCATCAGGTGGGACTGTCGTCTTCCCACATATTTCCACAATTGCTAGTTCCTCTGAGGAACACAGAGGTGGTATCCATCAGCAATAAACAAATGTGGAAGATACATCTTTCAATAATAAAGACTGAGGGAGGGTAGATATCGAGTCAGAAAATTCTGGTATGTGCAGCACTGGACCAGAAAAGAAATTTCAGCAATACAGGTCTCATACCATGATCACATAATTTTCTCTAACATTCTATCAAGTTACACATGAATAAAAAACAAAAAACCACAACCACTTAGCACCCTTGGGTCCAAAACACATGGTAATGGAAATGAGACAACTTTTATAGAACTATACAGATATTTAAAGTCTGAGATAACAAAATACATGTAGTACAGATGATGGGGTCCTAAAGGAATATTATTCAGTATTTTATATCAGTAACATGAACTAGAAATCAATACAGTGGGAATCCTATTAAAGATGAGACCTTACAAAGAAAAAAAATATTTTTAACAATTGAAAGACTTCTGTCCTGCCCCAAGTTTTCCAGTACAAAATGAGTGAGGTGCTGCAGTTAAGGTTTCCCAACGATCTTTCCATTCATCTCTCTCCAGTGTGTTTGTTACAAGGCTTTAAGGGAGAATGAAGGCTTTCCCATAGTCTTTATCTTCATGGTCTCGCCCCAGTGTGTGTTCTCACATGCACTCGCAGGTTTGCAGGGTGCCTGAAGGTTTTCCCACAGTGCTGACACTCATAGGGCTTCCCCCTGGTGTGCGTTCTCATGTGTGCTCGCAGGTTTGCTGGGTACCAAAAGGCTCTGCCACACTGCTGGCACGCATAGGGCTTCTCCTCATTGTGTGTTCTCACATGTTTCTGTAAGGACGAGGGCCAACGGAAGGCTTTCCCACAGTGTGAACATTCATAGGCTCTCTCCCCACCGTGCGTTCTCACGTGTCCTCGAAGGGAGGAGTGACGAGTGAAAGCTTTCCCACACTGCTGACACTCAAAGGGTCTCTCCCCAGTGTGGGTTCTTGAATGTTCTCGAAGGGACGAGGAGCAACTGTAAGCTTTCCCACATTCCTTACACTCGTGACGTTTCACTCCGCTGTGCATTCGCACATGTCTCTGAAAATATCGAGGATGCCTGAAGGCTTTCCCACACTCCTTACATTCATAGGGTTTCTCTTCACTGTGCATTCGCACGTGTTCTCGGAGGGAGGAGGAACAGCTGTAGGCTTTCCCACATTCCGTACATTCATAGGGTTTCACTCCACTGTGCGTTTTCATGTGCACAGTAAAGTATTTGGCACAACCGAAGGCTTTCCCACATTCCTTACACACATAAGGTCTCTCTCCACTGTGCATCCTCATGTGTCCTTGCAGGGATGCAGGGTAACTGAAGGCCTTCCCACACTCCTGACATGCATAGGGTTTCTCTCCAGTGTGGGTTCTCAAATGTCGTGTCAGGTACGAGTCATACATAAAGGATTTCCCACACACTTTACATGTGTGGATTTTCTTTCTAGAGTGAACTCTCAGATGTCCCTGAAAGGAGGAGGGGCAAGTGAAAGTTTTTCCACATTTCTTACACTCGAAAGACTTGTTACTACCCAGACTCTTCGTGAATCTCTTAGATGCTCTCCCGGTATCCTGACATTTATAGGGTTTCTCTACAAAGTATGTTTCCATATGAGTGCTTAGGCATGAGACACAACTGCAGGCCTGCCCACATTCCTCACATGGATAATGTTTGTGTCCAATGTGAGATCGTTGCCGATTCTTAAGGAGAGAACAATCTGTGAGGGCTTTTCCACACTTCGTGCATTCACCGGGTTTAACTCCAGTCGGACACCTCTCAGGCACAGGAAGGTCTGTAATCTGGTTCAGGGTTTCTCCACAGCCATCACCTTCATTACTTCCATGGAGACTCTCCACCCAATGGCTCCTGCTCAAAATAGGAAGCACACGGTGAAGGATTGATGGTTATAAGTGATTTCTTTATGAATGATTTATTGATGGTCGTTGATCATTTTGACTATGTATTTGTCATTTTCAATGAATGGGGATGTTTTTGGCACTGTCTGCATTGTTACAAAGTAAAACAGGCTTAATGCTCGGCTGAGGGATCAAATGTAGCTATAACTTTCAGAATTTATTACATAGGAGGTTTCCTGATCATTGTTTTCAACTAATTTGTTTGAGAGAGTCGATATCTGCATCATATTTATGAAAATCTTGTCATGTGAAAATTCCCTCAGGACACAATTGTTTAGCTAGAGTTCTACTTTTTCTTTAATTTCAAGTGAGTCTAGCCCTCTGCCGAGACCCCTTCCTCCTGTGGGAATGCCACTCACCTCACAGGCCTCTCCTGGGCTGGGTGCTGATCTCCAATGCTTTGAAATTTACAGTTTTCTCCAAAAACAGACCAGGAATCATTTCTTGTGAATCTTACTATTTTCTCTTCACTGAATACTTCATTCTCCAAAATGTCCCACTGAGAAATTGATCCACCTGTTCTTTCTTGAGTGCAATAATCTGCAACAATCAGTAGCATGAGTTAATTTCTTGGGAAAAAAGTGGGAGGATAAAGGGAGAAAAACAGATGATATGTGGATTTCATTTCATATATTGATCCAACAATGTAATCAAATCTTATGAGAAAGAATGGACGTGTGAACAGAGAGCAACTCTCATGACCTCAACTATCTGGGACCTGGCAAGAGTAGGAGAATTAGTCAAAATGGCAGCTTGTTCACTAAGCAAACTCCAAAAGAGATGGAGAGGGATGTGGAAATAAATATCATCAGAAGAGCAAAGTATGAAGGAATTGGGCAAAGGCAGACGCCCAAATGCTCCCTTTATAAGAGGAAATACAGAAGGTCTTCCCCAGGGAGAGAGAAGGGATGAAAAGTCAGCAGGGAAGCCAGGTAAGTGACCAACATCACCCGTCTCAAACAGTGACAGAGTGATGTGTCTACTGGACGTGTCCAGACATCATTCCCTCCTCCAGAGCCTGTTCCTCCCGAGGGTGGCTGCTCCCCTGGTGTGCACAGGCACACGGACCCAGATGGAGCCTGTGTCCACTGCCCCAGCTGCCATGGGAGATGGATGGTGTGTGCGGCTGCTGACGGCTCACGGGGAAGAGCTGACCGAGAAAGAGGACGGAGGGGAACAAACAGCCCATGAGACGGGGCCATACTTTGGTCCTCAAGGCCAGTGAGGATGGATGAGTGTGGGGTTAGTTACAGCAAAACCACCATGTCACCTGTGTATTAACCAGTGTAACTGGCACAGGGGTGGAAACCATAAAGCTGCCCTCACTGCCCCAAAGGGACACCGGAGCCGATGCTCACACCTAGAAAATTAGGGGGATTTTTGTTCAAAAGAAATAAAAAGTCCATTTAATCCATGAAACTTGGTTTTCCTGGACAAGCTATTGGACTCTAGGTGGTTCCATGGAGGCTTGGACTGTGTCTCTCTTTTTTCCAACATGTTCCCATTTCCTGCCTCCAATAAGAAAGAACAAGTGCAAAAAACACCTGTTCCCTCCCAGACTCAGTGAAGGCGTGAAGCCGTCCTCACCCACAGAGGCCAGGTTCCTGCAGGTCTCCAGCATCACGTCTCTGTAGAGCTTCCTCTGAGCACCATCCAGCAGAGCCCACTCCTCCGGGGTGAAGTTCACAGCCACGTCCTCAAAGACCAGCGAGGCCTGAAACAGCCCACACGTTCTACTTCAGCCAGGCCCCGTCTGCACCAAGGGGTGTGGGAGGGTGACAGCCGGGGACCTGGACTCAACTCCTAGGACTCCTGAGCTCTCACTCTCATGGGAAATGAGAATGAACGAGCAACTCAAATGCAGTCTGCTCAGTGGTGCTAAGTGCTTGGGAAGCTGCAGCAAAGTGTGCCCACAACAACTGATGTTGACCCATCCACACCCATGGTTATGAGAGTATTTCCTGAGACAGAGCAGACTCTGAGATAAGGTGAAGACTGAAAAGTGCAATCACCTTTCAGAGAACGTGGGAATGGGTACGTGGATTGATCACAAGTTACGTCCTTGTCAGCTCCAGAACTGGAACCAGAATGTCAGGATGTTCTGAAACCTGAGACATACAGTGAGGCTTGAGCTGAACACTCTCTCCTTGGAGGCAACAGTGTTGAGGACCCTGGTGTGATCTCCTCACGTCTGACAAAGGCAGAGACATGACCCCTCCCCGGGTGAGGTGGACGCTGTGGGCGTAGACGTGGGCCAGGGCCTGGGACGCCTGATGGGTAAGAGGAGAGCCTGGTTCCTGAAGAATCTCCCAAGCTGCAGGGCCTCTCCAAGAAAGAATCTTCGCTCGGAATGCGAAGAAAATGACCCAACAAAGGAGTCTCTGAAAGATCTGAAGCCAACAGAGCCAAAGGTGTCTTTAAAGAGGAAAAATAAACCTAATTAATATCTTTACAACAATATGTGGTGACACCACATTCATGGAATAACAAGCAAACCATGATGAAGTGAAATTTAGAGATCTTTTTAAAACAAAATATATGTTCTTATGCCACAACTAGAAGGACCCACAACTAAAATATACAAGTATGTACTGGGAGGATTTGGGGAGAAAAAGCAAAAAAAAATATATATATATATATATATGTTCTCAAAATCTAAAGAAAATCCTAACTACATCAGCTACAGAGACAATGAGGCCATGTCACCTGGGACAGCAACTGGGGTCTGCCAACCACACACCTGATAGGAGACTCGTGTTCTCACTGTATTTAAGAAACTCGGATGACAACAACAAAAAATAAAAGAGAACAATATAAAGACAAATAATACAATTAAATAACGGGCAAAGAATGTGAGCCGACGTTTCTGCTAAGAAATACAAGTGGCCACTAACCCCGAACAGATGCCAGACATCACTCACCAGGGAAATGCAAATGAAAACCACAAGCAGGCCCTCCCCACGCCCTCCAGGATGGCTGTAAGATGGACAAACAAGCGCTGGCGGGACGTGAGGACGGTGGAAGCTCGTCCATTGCTGATGGGAACGTAAACGGTGCAGCCACTTGGGAAGACAGTCTGGCGGGTCCTCAGGGATGAACACAGAGCTACCACATCACACAGCAATTCCATGCTAGGTATCCATCTCCCCAAGAGAAGCGACAACAAATATCAACACAAAAACTGATACACAGATATTCGCAGCAGCACGAGTCATAACAGACAAAATGTGGCAACAGCTCAACAGTCCGTCAAGTGATTTGGAGAAGCAACATGTGGAATATTCTTACAATGGAGCACGATGTCGCAATAGGAGGAACGAAGTACTGGCCCATGGCACCAATCTATGAACCTGAATAACGTGAAGGGGCTTTGGAAAAGTCCACACAGAGCACGACGTCATGTACGTGAAATGTACAGATAGCCCAATCTATAGAGGTGGAAAGGAAAGTAATAAATTGTCCAGAACCCAGGACGGGCTGGACTGGAACGCGGAGTGACTGCTGGCACATACAAGTTTTCTTTTGGGGTGACAAAAATGTTCTAAAATTAGACTACTGAGATACCCTTTAAATAAACTTTGTGGTATGTAAACTATCTCAATTACAGTTGCTTAAAAATACATTCAACACGCTAAACACACACCCTTCTTCAACCAATGGCAATTTTATTTTAAAAAAAAATAGAACTTGGGCAAATAAAAGAAATTGTGGAAAAGGAAGAAAGTTGCAGATGTTTCCGAGATTCAGCAGATTGCCAAGATGTTACAAACCACTCGTGGGAAAAGATCCTTCGGATTAGACGCAATGGGACAAGTGTAAGGAATCGGTAAACGTCCCTGAGATGACGCGGTGAACAGAGCATCTGAGGACGTCTGTGGGCATTAAGAAACCTAACCCATAGAGCCAGGTGTCCCCTCTAAATGCCAAGTTCCCACCATTCCCAGACCAGGGAGCAAACATTCAACAATCGGCGACTCCACATTGTAGAAACTGCAGAGAGTTACCAAGACCAGAAAGGGACAATCCTAACAATATTCACAGACGACGACATCTACACATATACAGGTGAAAGGCTTTTTAAAAGAAATCTAACACATAAGCGCATAAACAGCATGAGTCAAAATCAGGTTCAGGACCAGCCCTGGTGGCCTTGTGGTGGAGTTTGGCGCTCTCCGCTTTGGTGGCCCGGGCTCAGTTCCCAGGTGCAGACCTACAGCGCTCCTCTGGGAGGGGCCATGCTGTGGTGGCCCACATCCAAAAAAAGAAGAAACATCAAGTTCATTTTGTCCAGAAAGGCAAGATGGATGCAATGTTGACTCTTCAGTGGGTATACTGTGTCCCAGCAAGGGAAAGACACGTCTGTCCCCGTCAGTGTTCATCTGTGACAAGACAGTTGAGAGACCAGAAGGGAACACGCGTTATCAGGAAAAAACGGTGTCTAGAGAGACCCAGAGCCAACGTCCTACTTAATACGAAATGTGACAGCTGTTCCCTCCGAGACCAGGAAGGAGGGGAGGCGGCGCCTGTGTGCAGTTCCGCCCGGCGAGGCCGGGCCAGCGCTGCAGCGGGGACAGGAAACGGGTAAACGCTCTGCAAAGGGGAGAATCGACACTGCGTGGTTAGAGGGCAAGATCGGTAGGGAGAAATGCCCAAGTGCTAAGGACACATTATTAACACTTGTAACCGGCTTAGCGAGGGTGCCGGGGAGAAGTCTAACATTCACAGGTCACTTTCAGCTCCGCGTGCAGTGACAGGGAGAAAATGACCTTTTAAAGGAGATGATTTAGTCTGTTTCTCCCCACTCTCCCGGGCACCCAACCTGCCGTGGCCACCAACTGTCAAGGATGTGACATGTGCTAAGAAGGACCCGCAGATGGAACTGGAAGCCTTACGTGCTATTTCTCCAGGAGAGGGAAGTTTCCGGGAATTCACTCCAGTTTCCTTTCAATATGGGGTGAAAATGGTGCTCCCAAGGCCTGGAGAACAGACATTTCCTGGGCAGAAACAGTCCAGACGCGCCCACAGCGTGCCGGCGGCGGAGCAGAGCGTGGCAGCTCCTCTCGGAACCGACACAACCCAGGGACTGTCTGAGCCGCCAAGGACAGTTCCTGAAGGGCCACCCCACTAATCCTGCGATGCGTACACGCAGCAGCATCTCAGATGCGACTCCTAACGCGGCCCCACCCCGTGAGAACAAAGGCAAAAAGAAGAGCTTCTCGAAGTGCAGAATCGTAAGACGGCAGATAGAACCGGGGGAACCGGAAGGACGGCCGGGCTGACGAAGCCTCGTAAGCACAGTTTTTCCTCTTCTGTGTTGGGAACAACCCAGTCCTTCCCTCCTGCGAGTTGTCCCCTGTGGGTGTCTCCTCCGCCTCCTCAGAAACACTTCGCTGCTGACTTCTGCTCACCCACGTGCGGAGGTTTGCCCCACACGAAGCAGTTCTCTGCGACACCAGCGGAGTGTCCTACACGTTAACTCAGTTCTGACACCATGTACCCGGAGATAGCGTCAGATCCCACAGGTAAGGGCTCAGGACCAGGAGGCCCCCAACCTCCCCAACACACACTTCAGAGGCCAATCACGAGCCTAGGTTGTCACCTGTGCTTGTGACCAACAGGCTAAAGATCAGAGGTTCCAAGGACCCCTCCTTGGCTTTCATCAATTTGCTAGAGCGGCTCGCAGAACTCCGGGAAACATTACTTACGTGCAGGAAGTGATGAAGGATGCAGACGCACATCCAGATGGAGAGCGTGGAGCTTCCATGCCCAGTCCAGGCTCAGCACCCTCCCTCCACCTCCACCCCTTCACAAACCCGGAAGCTGCCTGAACCCACACTATTGGGATTTTTATAGAGGTTCATCATGGAGGCAAGATCGATCATTGACTCCATTTTGAGCCCTTCTCCCCTCTTAAGAGAATTGGGAGGGGCAGGGTCAGGGCTGTAAATTCCAAGCTTCGAATCATGGCTTGGTCTTTCTGGTGACCAGACCTCATTAGGGAGCCCACCCAGAGTCCCCACATTAGAACAAGACACTCGTGTCACCCGGGAAATTCCAACGGTGTCAAGAGGTGGGGAGACAACAACACGTATTTCCTACTATCTCATAAGCCTTTAAGCACAATTGGCTCTAAAGGTGACAAATTGTGCTCCAACTTGGAGACGAGGAAAGAGCATCCTTTAAAAAGTAAACTGGGCATGTCTACGGATGGCTAATTTTCAACAAGGGAGCCAAGCGCACACAATGGAGAAAGGAGAGTCTCTTCAACAAACGGTGTTAGGAAAACTGGACAGCCACATGCAAAAGGATGAAAGTAGACCATTCTCTTACACCATGCACAAAAATTAACTCAGAATGGATTAAAGACTTGAATGCAAGACCTGAAACCATTACTTCTAGAAGAAAACACAGACAGCACTCTATGACATCCGTCTCAGCAGCATATTTTCAAGTGCCGTGTCTGACTGAGCAAGGGAACCAATAGAAAAAATAAACAAATGGCACCACATCAAACTAAAAAGCTTCTGCACAGCAAAGGGAGCCATCAACAAAATGAAAAGTCAACCTAACAATTGGGAGAAGATATTCGCAAATCATATGTCTGATAAGGGGTTAATCTCCAAAATATATAAAGAACTAATACACCGCAACAACATAAAAACTAACAACCCAATTAAAAAATGGGCAAAAGATATGAATAGACATTCCACCAGAAAAGATATACAGATGGCCAACAGGCACATGCAAAGATGCTCAACATCACTATCAGGGAAATGCAATCAAAACTACGATGAGATATCATTCACTCCCGTCAGAATGGCTATAATTAACAAGACAGGAAAGAACAAGTGTTGGAGAGGATGTGGAGAGAAAGGAACCCTTGTACACTGCTGGTGGGAGTGCAAACTGGTGCAGCCGCTATGGAAAGCAGTATGGAGTATCCTCAGAAAATTAAGAACATACCTGCTATATGATCCAGCTATTCCACTGCTGGGTATTTATCCAAAGAACTTGAAAACGCAAAGGCATAAAGATACACGCAGCCCTATGTTCATGCAGCATTATTCACAATAGCCAAGACGTGGAAGCAACCTAGCCGCCCATCAAGGGACGAATGGATAAAGAAGAGGTGGTATTCATACACAAGGGATACTACTCAGCCATAAGAAACAATGAAATCCGGCCATTTGTGACAACATGGATGGACCTTGAGGGTATTATGCTGAGTGAAATAAGGCAGAGGGAGAAAGTCAAATACTGTAGGCTCTCACTCACAAATAGAAGATAAAAACAACAACAAACAAACACATGGAGACAGAGATTGGATTGGTGGTCACCAGAGGGGAAGGCTGTGGGGGGAGAGCGAAAGGGGTGATCAGGCATACGGGTGTGGTGATGGATTCTATTTAGTCTTTTGTGATGATCATGATGTAACCTACAAAGAAATCGACATAGAATGAAGCACACCTGAAATGTATATGATGTTACAAACCAGTTACCTCAATTAAAACAATTAAATAATTATTTTTTAAAAAGTAAACTGGGGGGCCAGCCCCACGGCACAGTGGTTAACAGAGTGTTCCACTTTGGCAGTCCAGGTTCACGGGTTCGGGTCCAAGGTGTGGACCTACCCACTGGTCAGCCATGCTGTGGCAGCATTCCATATATAACATAGAAGAAGACTGGCTCACAGTTAGCTAAGGGTTAATCTTCCTCAGCAAAAAAAGAGGAAGATTGGCAACAGATGTTAACTCAGGGCGAATCTTCCTCAGCAAAAAAAAAAAAAAAAAAAAGTAAACTTGGTCTAAAATCCTTCCTGACTCTCCTGGTAGGCAGGGGGCTTTTTATAAAACATAATTCTTGGTATACTTCTCAGGTAAAACTGTTGTCAGGTGACAGTTCACAGAGAGATGTGGTTGTATTAAATTATTTTCACAAACCTGCCTCCATCAAAGGTGAACGTGTCATGTGTGAGTGAACTTTATAAAGGCTGCTGAGCTTTGAAAGTGGACAAATAGGAGGAATAAATAATAATCAGTGTTAATTTATAAGATCTTATTCTAGCGGATGTGACATTTCTTTAAAGGCATAGGGAGCCCTTTCCAAACTCTCATCCCAATGGAGCAAATTCCGAGTGGACAGTTATCCCACCGCATGGTCCCTGGTGATGGACTCTCATCTTAAGTCAAGCCTCCATCTCGTCTTTCTCTTTATCACGGAAGCAGAAATTGCCCCGAGAAATTTCAATACTGGTGTTGGAACCTTATACATAATCCTCTAAGTTACTTTTTATGTTTCAAAGGTGAAAGTTCCTCCTTAGTAAAGAGATATCTGCTTACACTTGTCTCTTGGTGGGGACAAGACATTTGCGGTCATAAGCTCCCTCACTGGCGTGTGGAGGAGGATATCAAGACACATCTGCCCAGTGACTGAGGACAAGTGCTGGTTCCTGTTGGAAGCACGGCTCTGCTGCACGCACCACGACGGGAGGAAAAGAGGCCTGCATTTGTCACTTTTGTCTTGTTGGAGACAATGAATTTAAGAAATCTGTCGTTATCTTCTACTCTGTTTTTAGCTGTTTGATCACTGACGTCTTGTAAATGGATCAACAGAAAACCACATTTCGGTCCGGCCTCTTTTCAGAGTCTTTCCAAGTATCCAAATGCATTCCTCGCCCTGGGCTCTTGGTAACGACAGACACAGAAATCTCTCCAACGCTGAACAGAGGTAGACGCTTGCTTTTTAAAATCATTAATAGAGGAAACTAACGGTGAAACTAATCAAGAAAAAATATTGTAACAGAAGGAAACATTTGCCTTTATTCACAGCTTACGTGATTGTGTGTCACACCCAAAACACGAGGAAGATAATCACAGAACCAGATTTTTACTAAGTTTCTAGAATGCAAACTCATGAGAATAAACGTCAAAGTATTCTCAATCATTAGAATCAACACTGAAAACTAAATTCCTAAAATAGCCTTTTTAAATTGCTATTAAAATTAATTTTCTTTAAGGCCTAAAATAGGTCTAATGAAGGATATCAAAGGATTTAATGGAAATATTTCAAAAGGCCATGAAATGACACCAGAGTGCAGTGAGAAATGGACAGCCGGCGCGTGTCCTCGGGAAGGAGACCTCGACGTCAGTGCTCCCAAAGAGGTCAGGAGTTGTAGGAAAATTCCATTAAATCTACAACAAGGCTTGCTTTGGGATTCGTTTTGAGTTTGTTTTGTTTTGTTTGAATTTAAGAAAAACTACCTGTAAAAACTGAAACGACACACAAATTCTAAGACTAGCTGACATTTCCTATAGAAGAAGATGGGAATTTCCCTAACAGACCTCCAAGCCTTTTAAACTCCAAGGGTCAGGACAGGATGGCGACCAGAGGGACGGACAAGGACACCAATGGAGACAACGGACGCCCTGAAACAGGCCCCCGATGTCGGCACGTGGACCTGCCCCAGAGCAGGCGCTGCCGGGCGGTGGAGAGATGGGGACACGGTGACACGTGGGGCAGTGACGACTGGTGATCTACAGGCGAATAAGGAACCATTTTCCTGCTCAACCTCACGGACAATAACCAGCTCGCTGCAGATTTAACTGTGGGAGACGAGAGGAGGACGCTGAGAAGAAGTGACGGGTAAATGAATTTATGACTTCAGAGTTGGGAGACTATTCTTATAGAAGAAAAAAACAGTCAGCTACAAGGAAGAGACTGAGAAAGCCGAGTCTGTTCAATTAAGAAGCGTCCATCTAAGTGCAGAGTAGAGTAGACAGAGAGACGATAAACCACAACCTGGGAGGAGATACTTGCAACACCTAGAAATGAAAAAGGGTGACTGTCCAGACCATGGAGAGAAAACGTGAGAAATGAGTAAACACACAAATGAATGAGAGGTGAGAAAATGTCTGAAATCCTTCTGACAGAAGATGAGCTGCCACCTGAGACATGCTCATCCCCAACGGGAATCAGTTCAGACCAATTTGGAACCCCAGGAGACCCCGTTTCACACACTCGAGATGGACAACTTAGTGAACTCCAAGTGCTGGAAATGACGCGGAATAAACACACGTGTGACAGTCAGACACTTGATCCCGACACTCCTTCACCAGCATTTCCTAGGAAACTGGGACTTACCCATAATCTACAACTCTGCAATTTTTCCCCAACATGTGAAACATTGATGACCCATTTGCACTTGGAGATAACAACAGAGATGCCTGCAGCCGCACTGCCAACAGAAGAAAAAAACTTGAGACGAGCCAGGCCCTGCAAGGAGTGGAGTGGATGAGGAACCGGGTGAGCCCAGCCTCAGACGCCAGCACGTGTGACACACTGGGGCTGAGAAAGCACAGAGCGGCCTTCCGTGTGACATGGATGCTGTATCCTGGTGACATTCACTCCCTGCAAATTCAGCAGAGGCAGAACCACACAGAGCCCTGCTTGGTGATGGAGAACAGACGGAAAGCCACAAAGAGAAACACAAAGAAGCAGGACGGTGGTCACCCGGGGGGGGGGAGGGGGGCGGGGGGCAGCACGCTGGGAGATGCCACCACCCAACCAAGAAAAAAGCCTTACACCTTCACGTGACAGAACAAAAGTCCAAGTGCTCGGGCGCCCTGGGGTCACAGGGCGCAGACCCCGTCAAGGACACACCAGGAGGAGCAGCGCGGTGGGAGCCAGCGCAGGGCAGCACCTGCTCCACAGCGACAAGGACAAGGAAGGCAGGAGGTGGAACCTGGTCCTGAGCTGGGCGGGGTCCCCCTGCGGGGAGGTGGGCAGGCGGCCCCTCCCAGGGCGGGAAGGACAGAACCCGGGGCTGCGCTCAGCCCGGCTCCCTCCTCAGGGCGGACGCGCCCCTCCTCCCGGGCCTCCTTCTCAGCAAAGAGGAGCCGCTCCGAGCTCCCGCTCCGCCCCGTATAGACGCTCCTTTCACGGACCCTCTCACCAGCAGGGACCCCCGGGAGCCCGCCCCACGTGTGACCTTCACAGACTCACTCAGCGCACGGCACACTCAGCTCGAAGCACACTCAGCTTCACCCACTCCATGCGCGATGCCCAGGAAGCAGCCCCAGGGCCGCCCCACGCCCCCAGCACACCCGCAGGGGCATCTCCCCACCCTGCTCTGTGGCTCCTCTCAGCATCTGCAGCTCCTCCCACCCTGGGTCTGGGGCTGGAGTCACCGCAGGGGGACAGCCCGCTGCACCCTCCGTCCCCTCCCACGCAGGCCCAGCTTTAGGCCAGCGTGTCCCCAGCCTAGGACACGCACCTGCTCCCAGCACCATGGGTCATTCATATAGGACCGAGACCCCGTCCCAGTGTGTTGACAAATAAAAATGGCAAGCCATAGGATATATTGGAGTATACGAGGAAGCCATTGGGTATAAACCTAATTTGGCCTGACTTTGTTTTTTCCAAAAGGGCCTGACTGTGGCTGTTGAGCACACGTTGTATATCTGCTTAGACACTTGCTATGGCCAGAACAAAGGCCCTTGAGATAAAGGTGCAACTTCCCCCACGTTAGCATTTCCTTAGGGATCAGCATCTTTCCTTAGGCTAGGAACTGATTGCTGCACTCACCTTTGACCACCCAGCTCACCTGTCACCACTCAGCTGGAGACAACAGACTGCCACCCTGCTGCGTTCACTGAGACAGAAGGCCTACCTGCTGTTTCCAGCAATCGCTGTGCCCACAGAGCAGTCTCGCGACTATTGTAAAAGGGACATTTCAATCCTATGTGAAACATCCTCTCTGGGGGTACACAACCACTCTGTGCACCCCACTTCTTTGGTGCCCTTTCTTCCTTCTGGAAGAAAGGCCCCGGGTTATAATCCTCAGACTTAAGCTCAGAATAAACTCACCCAAATTTTCATTTATAGATGAAAATATTTTCGTCGACAGTGTGAACGGGAACCGCAGAGTCACTGCTCCCCTGCGTCAAGGACAAAGCAGGGGAGGGAAGCTCCGGGGCACTTTATGGTTTAAGTAACTGGTCACTGCTCATCCCTCTCAGAGAACAGACACGAGGTCACTATCGTCCTCATGACGACAAACTCTAAGTCAAGGAATCAGCACTCAACACGTCTTGGTCACAGGTCACATGTCACAGAATCTGCATTAACCTCTGACGACCAGCTATTGACAGGATCACAGTGTCACAAACTGCCCCCTGCATGGCAGTTTCTGTACGATTTTCATGAACCTCTTTACCCCGTGACTCCACCGCCCACAGGAAGGAGAGGAACCGCGTGCACTGTCCCCGCAGTTCTCCTGGAAGAGAGGACGCGCTCTGCACGGACACACTGTCCCCAGCGGTGTCTCTGGTTCAGTCTCAGAACAACACAAGTCAGCAGAACAGGGCAGAGACCTGACCCCTGACGCCCACACGACAAGGAAGAAAGGAGGGAAAACGGGTCCAGTCCCTTCACCGCTGCTGGAGCTGAGGCAGGAACGGGAGAAACTGTGGGTGCTGGAGGTCACAGAGGGGGAGCCCACGGGGTCAGGTGGCAACGCTGAATCCTCCCGGAGCCATCGGAAAACATCCATCAAAGGTGAATGGAACCCCCCACCTAAGACTCACAGACAGGTTGTAACTATGACACAGCCAGAGGGAGCCCTCTAAATCTGCATTCTGTGTCTGTTCAAAGATTAATCGATCCGCTCGTCCCCACCGACGAGCAGAACCAACGCGTGTCGGCCACGCGGCTTCAGCCTCTCCTCCGCAGACGGCCCCTCCGAGGACGGGCTGCGCTCGGGACCTGCCATCAGCCCCACACCCGGCCTCCTGCTCCGTCCACTCCAGACAAACGCCGCCCAGCTCCTGCGGGTCCTCCGGCCACAGCGCCCCCTCCCGCGGAGCCCCTGCCCCGGGCGCGTCCCTCCTCCCGCCCCTGCGGTCCCTCTCCGGCAGGAAAGTGTGCTCACTGAGCTCGGATGCTTCGTCTCCACCGCCTGACCCCTGCGCACCATCGCCCCCTCCTTCCCAGACGCTCTCGGCCTCCGCGCGCCCCGCAGGCCCGACCCCCGCCCGTCGGAACGAGAGCTCAGATGCAGAAATGGAGTCACTTATGCTAAGCCACACGCCACCAAACTGAGACGACTGCAGTTTCTGCCTCTCCCAGGAATGCAATCTGAAACCAGTCAATCAGGAATTACCTGGCCAGCAGTAGCGAGGTCATCCGCCTGATGGACCTGACCTTGCCACAAATAATGCACTTTCTGCTAACATAACTTCCTTGTTCCCGCTCCCTTCTGCCTGCGAGAGCCTTTCATTTCCTACCGCTCCTCCAGGCTCCTTCCAGCTGCCCGATTCATGAATAAACATTCGTGGGAAAACACTCGTTGGAAAAAACCAATGTGATCTTTAAAACCTACGAGTTGAATTTGGTTTTTTAACAGGATTACAGCCTCTCCTTAACCCAGGATTTGACTTTATCTGTCAGGTCCAAGTCCGGTCCCCCACCGGTCCGCCCCCAGCCCTGATCGCCCTCCCGGGGTCGTCCCGTCCCCCTCGGACCCCCGCCCGGCCAAAGACTCGGGTGGGACCCGGGACCCCCATGCGGCCAAGGGCGGGGACTCGGGTGGGACCCCCGTGGTCGCGGGGAGACCCGGGCCCTCGGCCGCTTCCAGCCGGTTCCGGTCGGTTCAAACCTGCCCGGCCCGCGCACTCACCATCTCCGCCCGCTCCGGACTCTCCGCGCGTCCTCCCCGCGGCCCCGGCAGGTGACAGCGACCGGACGGGACACCTGAGGCCGCGCGGGGCAGGCGCGCGCGGGGCCGCGGCCGGAAGAGAGGAACGTCCACGCGGTTGCGAGCGCGCCCGCCCCCGGCTCTGATTGGACTGTTCTCCCGGACCCCGCGTGCTGATTGGACGGTGCTCCGGCCCCTTCACTGTCTTGGCCCCTGATTGGACAGTGCTCTTAGACCCCCCCCCCGACGCCCGTGATTGGACAGCGCCTCAGAGCCCGCACCCCCTATCCTTTTATTGGCTCATTCCCTTCTGGGTCCCGCCCCAGAGCTCCTGATTGTTGCTCGTCACGGCCCCCCTTATTCCTGATTGGACAGCGTTCCAGTCCCTGTATCCTGAGTGATAGGCGGGGGCGGAGGTCACGTGACTGAGCCGGGCGGAAGTGCTGTTTCTAGCTCTCAACCCTTCCCTGCCCGGCCTCCTCTGTGGACCCGGACCGACCGGCTCGGGTCGTGGGCTCCGAGCGGAATGCGCTTCCAGCCGGACTGATCCGACGTCTGCCTGCAGCTCCGCGGCCCCGCCGGCGTCCTCCTGGACCGCGAAATCCCGACTCAGTTTACCCGCGGAGCGCCCCCTCTCCGGACCCTGGTCAGAGCAAGAGGGCTTGGTGACCTCCGGGGTCAGGGGTCGGCCCGGGGACCAGGTCACCATAGATCTGTGCCCTTTGCAAAAGAGCAAAAACACTCAACAGTGAACGTCGCCGCCTGCAGGGCAGGGCCCGGGTCAGTTTTGACGTGTGACCTTTGACACCGGCAGGCCCAGCCGCCCTTCCCCGCCCCCACCTCTGGGGCTGACCAAGGTTCACCAGGTCCCATTTCTTACCCAACCTGTCAGTCTTCCCTCCCGACGGGCCCTGCCCTTTGGGTCGCCCCCCAAGTCTGAGCAAGCCCGGAGATGCTGTCCAAGCCCCTGGTCCACTTCTGCCGAGAATGGGCTGACCCCAGGAGGCCCCGTGCTGTCCAACCGTGTGGTCCTGCAGCCAGCTCACCTGCCCGGTTTCCCCTGCTGCCCCCTTTACGTAGAAACGAGAAGCCCTTTTCCGTCTGAGTCGAGATCTTGCACGTCGCTCAGATATGAGCCTTGTCCCTATTGCAAGAATCTGCGAATGAAGTTTCTCCGTATCTAAGGGTAGATTTGTTTTTTATTAGGCATGCTTTCAATCAAGAAACCTGCAGCTTCCTGAGAGCTTGGTGCCGGTGGGAAGTTGGAACACTAGCCCAGGGGCGGGAACTCTTGTCAGAACCACCACAACACGTGAGATGTGTTCGTGAAAATTCTCAGGTGTACAATTTACACTGAAAAGAAATTTATTTTAGGTCAGTTTTTGAGGATGTCCCTGGAGAACTCTGAAATGTAAAAGGCTATGATATCTCTAAGGCAACTGAATTCCTATTCAACCAATTTAAGAAAAAAACAAGAAAAGCTCATATAAATTTGGGATGGACCAGACAACTCTTAACACACCTACGGAATGGGCTAAAATTCCTAATGCATTTAATTGGCTGCCCATTTCAGAAAAATATTTCCAGAGGCTGGCCCCGTGGCCGAATGGTTAAGTTCGCGCCCTCTGCTCCAGGCAGCCCAGTGTTTCATTGATTTGAATCCTGGGCGCAGACATGGCGCTGCTCATCAAACCACGCTGCGGCAGCGTCCCACATGCCACAAGTAGAAGGACCCACAATGAAGAATATACAACTATGTACTGGGGGGCTTTGGGGAGAAAAAGGAAAAATAAAATCTTTAAAAAGAAAAATATTTCCAGTTCGAGATGGGATTGGAAGTACTTTCTCCGATATTACGTGTCATTTTATGTATAAACAGTATTCTTAAAATTCATTTTTCTGGGTTGTATTTTATAAGTTTTAAAGATTGTTTTGCTGGTGGGACACAACACAACACTGGAGCAGTTGACAGGCAGATCTCTTTGTTACTTACAGCCCCAAACGAGGGAAAGATGCCAGGCTGGGCCACCGGGGGTCGCACCCAGGGCCAGGGTAACAGCAAGCTGCAGCTGTGTATGGTGTTGGTTTGTGTATGGCAAGCAGAGTGGGGTGAGCTGGCTTTGCGGGCTCCCAGGGGATCAGCTAATTTGAATCACTCTGGGCTTGGGGCATAAGAGCTGTCCCGAGCTGTGTGGTACCCGGCCCAGGGGCTGTTGGGTGGAGGGGAATTGACAGTTTTTAGGCAGGACTTCAAACAGGCTCAAGACAGCACTTGTGAAATCTCATATTACAATTGGCCCCTTGATGTCTTGACATGAGTTTTGAGCTCAATTATTTGAGTGGCCCAAATAGCAGAGGAGAGCTCCAGAGAGGAGGGCGTGACTGGCCCTAAACAGCCTTAAAAAATTTCATTATGACACAAAAAGGAAAAAAATGAATGGAAGCACGACAGGACCCCGGAAGCCGGCTGGTATCCAGGCTGCCACTAATTTGGTGTTAGCCAGGAGAATAAGTCAGTTTTGGCAGAGGCCTCTCGTAATATCGCAGTTAAATTATGGAGTGTGCTCAGGAGTGAGTTAAGTTTTTGATGACGAAGATTTCGTGATCCAGGCTTTTTGGGAGAGTGGCCACCTTATAGTGTTGTTATTTCACGTACAAGAAGTATCAATCACATGGCAACACGTCCTTGATTGGTTATTAGCAAATCAAGGACCATTCCATTGTCACGACCGTTTATGCCAGCGTTGCTTGATCAAGGAGGCCTAAGATTTATTGCACTTGAGAAATAGGAGGGATGAGAGTTTGGGGCATTTGCAGGTTGGCGTCAATGGTTTTCGCTTGTCGCATTAGGGTCAGGGTCTCCGCGGCTGTTCCAGGAAGCTCCAAGTGCTGTCGAGTCCTGTATTCTAGGCATGAACCGACCCTGAATATGCAGACGGACAATGGCCAGGCCATGTGTAAAAAGAGAACTCTGACCCACAGCAACCAGCCCAAGAAAACAACCCATTATCTAGAGGAACCAGCCCGGGAAGCCAGCCTGCTATGCTCAGACCTCTGTCTCAGGCACACAGTCCTGGAAGCCGAACGAGCTCTGGAACAATTGGCCCCAAATGGCCAGAACTTGATTAATAACTGATTCTTTTTTTTGTCTCTGCTTCCAACTTAGGACAAGCCACAGAAAGCCGAATGTCCCCCCAGCCAATGGCATAGGATGCCCCGCCTCCAGCTAGCTGCCTTCAGCCTCCAGTCAGGGCTTGAAAAGCCTTCCCTTTTTCCCACCATGTATCTTTCCCACTCCCCTGCCTGCCTTTGGGTCTCTGACAAATGTGAGTGACAGTGACCGACTCCGCTGCTCTAGCAAGCTCTGAGTGAGTAGCCCCTGCTTGTTCTCACTTGGGTGGTCTTTGCTCATTTCCACAGGGCCTGGCAAGTCGATGACGTGTGGCGGTGGGGGCAGAAGGACTAACTTTTCCATAAGCAGAAAGGCTGAGGCAGGCCTGAGCGCGTGTGGTGTGTGGCTTGGAGGTGGTGGAAGGCGCCCCTTGGAGAGGGGATAAGTGCCATTTTTTGTCGGGTCACAACAGTGTCCTGTGCATTATCTTTAGATTGCAAAATGAGCAACTGGGAATTATCAAAGATCCGGAGTGGAGGAGGGCAGTGGGTTTTGTTGGGCAGATGGCAGGGGTGTGGGTTGTCCATTAGGTGGCTCATATGTGCTGTGTGGTCAGTTGTTATGAGGGGGCGCCCCAGTTACAGGGGAGGTGGCCGTCTGGAAGAGATCTTAATTTCCCAGTAATTTCCGTCTCCGGGAGAGATATCAGCTTGATAAATGTTTGGGGAGGGGTATGTGGGAGCAGGCTGATGGCAAATCCAACAGCTCTGAACAATCAGTGCCCCACAGCCCGGAGCCCGGCTCAGTGAAGCGTTGTGTATGTTCGATCTCATAAATATCCGCGGGGCTGGCAATGGGTTCGGATTTCATTTGCTGTGAAGAGCGAGCAGGTCAGGCTCTGTTAGGATAAGAGAGAGTGAGGTGTGAATGTGGATAATGAGGAAGGGGGAGGAGTGGTTTGAGCACTGGGCAGCTGACAGAATTCTGCTTACCTAGGAGATCATATAGCACGGGTGCTTGGGTCAGATGACCCTTTTGGCGGGGTAAGTGGGTGGTACTGGCAGGCACCCGAATCTTGGAGGCATTGGGAAGGCATTGGACTTGGTCCCCATTGGGCTTAACATGGAATAAGGTAGAATCAGAGAAGGCAGCACTCATGATTTGACAAGTGTCACAAAGCAAGGTTGGGTGGCGGGGCTAGCCAACGGCAGTGTCTGGAAAATGACCCCAGTCTGATGGGTCCTACCTTGTAAAACAGAACTCAACGGTGAGATTAGTCGCTGGAGAGCTGAGGGTGTCTGGGCTCTCCCATGGGTGGCGAGACTTTCCCAGCTCTGGTGTAGTTCGGGCTCCCAGTGTATGGTTAGAAGGGGACGTCTTGAGCTGGGGCCAGGTCATCTGAGGCAATGTCATCTCCAGTGAGGTCTGGGGTTGGCGTGGTGTCATCTCCAGTGAGGTCTTGGACTTAGGCCACGTTGCCTGGGGTGATGTGGGACTGGAATATCCTTTCCAAGTGGCTCCCCACTTGGGTGGATGTGCAGTACACTTCTGTGGCTCTGCGATATTGTCATGAGGCTGAGCCGCTCGCAGAATCTGAAGGCAACATTGGGCCTAGGAGCTTGACTTGCAAATACCCTTGAAATCAAGGTGCACAGCTAGCTAGGGTGACAGTGGCATCATGAAACCACCATCCTTGGACCTGACTGGCCCCAGTCAAGCCCCAGGTAAGGGTGGCTGCGTCTAAAAGCTCCCAATGGTCCCGGGTTTTGCCCAGAAGGGTGATGAACTGGTTCTGGTACAAAGAGATTTTAAATCACATGGTCTGCCTTGGATGTATGTTATTCATAGAGTGTCAGCTGGTTTGCCAGTTAAATACCTATGGCTGAGGCTGGAGCTCCAGCATTAGTCTATAAGGATTTAGTTAATAAGAACACATCAGTATTGGTTCATTATTTGTAACAAATGTACCAGATTAAGATATTAATCACAGGGGGAAACCAGATGTGGGATATATGGGAAATCTGTACTATCTGTACATTTTTTCCTGCATATCTAAAATCATTCTAAAAAATAAAGTGAATGTTAAAAAAAAGTTATGACATTCTGATGCTATAACATGGATGAGCTTGGAAGACATTAGGCTGAGGGAGATAAGCCAGACAGAAAAGGACACACACTGTGTGGTCCACTCACAGGAGGTCCCCAGAGGAGCCACATCCACAGAGACAGAAAGTAGACGGGGGGCCAGGGGCTGGGGGAGGGGTGGGGAGTCAGTGTTTAATGTGGACATAGTTTCAGAAGATGAGAAAGTTCTGGAAATGGATGGAGGGGATGGTTGCATGACAGTGTGAGTGTACTTAACGCTACTGAGCTGTGCGCTTAAAATGATTCAGATGGTCAATTATATATCATGTTTTACCACAATAAAAACAAAAGTTATGACAAAATGAGACCAAATGTATCATGCATATTAACAAGTGTGAATTGGCCTAACTCACCATTAAGTAGAAAAAAGTTCTCAGTCTGGCTCAGAAAACAAGACGCACTTACAGATGGTAGGCAGAAGACACGTGTAAAATGAAGTGATTCGGGAGGCGAGAAGGAGCGAGAGGCACAAAGATGTATCAGGGAATTGGAAACAACATGAGAGGTGGGGTGGGTATAGGGATGTAAGAAAACATAAAATTCAAGACAAGACCATTGAATGAGATAATGAAGGACACTTGTTGATGCTAGAAGTCACAATTCAGGATAAAGAGAAAACATTTACGAACAGGATATAGTTCATGGATCTATGGAACGCAACACCATGACAAAAGACAATACGAATTTGTCTCAGGTGCCACATTCCAAAACACAGATTATAAATTAAGGCATAAAGAAAACATCCACAGTTTCCAGAAAGTAGAAATACTCTCAGATCACAATGCAAAAAATAAATATAAAAAATGAGAAATTGTGAACAAAAACAAAAACCAGAAAGGCCTTTCCACTTGGAAATGTAAAAACCTTCTGTTACACAAATCTTGGGTACAAAGGGAAGTAGAAACTGAAACACAAGAATTTATCCCAAGACACCCAGGAAACCACAGGT
Organism: Equus caballus; assembly: GCF_041296265.1. Classification (NCBI taxonomy): domain Eukaryota; kingdom Metazoa; phylum Chordata; class Mammalia; order Perissodactyla; family Equidae; genus Equus; species Equus caballus. Next base: position 1,961,500 of record NC_091690.1, on the reverse strand, counting down.
GTGGGCTTAAGAGAGACCCCTCTGGCGTGTTAACACGCGCGGGTGCAAAGGGAGTTTCAGCCATCAGCTCACTGAGCTCACTCGCGCTTCCAGATGAGCTCAGGCCTGGACACATACATCCTTTTCCCACTTTGCCATGTAAATCTGATGTTCCTCTCTGGTTTACGGTCCAGCGGATCAGACAACACCCAGCTGAGGAGGCTCATCACGGGTCCTTGTTATGCGGTGGCCTCATAGTCTGGGGGCCATTGGCAAACCAGGCTCTTTTTCAAACTGAGAAGATTTTTCAACAGAAGGGAATGTGACCTTACGCTCAAGTTCCAGGTTTCTGGGCTATGATTTCCCTATCTGGGGTTCCAGAAACCCCATAGATCATCCTCCAACACACCATTTGTTCCGTCGTGTCATAAAACCCAAATGGAAGGGCAGTTGCACTGAAACATGAAGCTGTTTCAGATTTGCCCTTGATGTGGTTCTCAGCCACACTCAAAATCGGCACTCGCATGTGTCACCTGCTATGAGTCCCAGATAGCAGGCCCAGATATGGTACGTGTGGCCTCCATAACCTGAAGCTCCCCACCAACTTTGGTGCTCCTTAATTTCGACGAGTGGCACAAAGTGCAGTAATTTATCTCCCACGTGTCATCCTGTTCTCGGACAGCCCGACGCCTAGGAAACTCAGTAATGTGACAGGCTCATGAACTTTCGCTGCATTTCTCTTCCACTGTCCGACGCGTGTTTCCGTCCTCTATTTGGACAAAGGTAGGACTGTTGATCGAGCAGGAAGACAACGCTGGAAAATACACCGAGGGGCCTGCCAAACAAGGGAAATGAATCCTGACTGCATCTCCTGGCAGAACGGGTGGAAGGCATTTGCTAAGCGAGAGATGCCCAGCGGATGCCGGAAGCCTGGGCTGTCTGCACCAGTAAAGACACACACGTGGAATACAGCTGTGACGAACATCTCAGCCTCATCAAGACTCTGATATTCCAAACTCGCCAACAACCGAAGGTTGTAATGAAAGAGCAAGGTACTTCGACGGCAGTACACGCTAATCTTTGAAATTCCTCCAGGAGCGAGCGAGGTGTTCCTTTGGCTTTGCTGTCTTAAGGAACAGTTCCAGAAGCATCCCCTTGACCTTTCCCCAACAATATGCTTCAACAACCAAGTTAGGAAACCAAAATGGCTACTTTGCTGGTTAATACATACATCTATTCCTACTATCCATCCTGGGCCTGAAGAGCTAACCTATTTTCATATCTTTATTAGGCATATGTTGTTTACAATTTTGTAGGTTTCTGAGCATAGCCTTTGCACATTTTAATGGATTTTTATATTTTGGTTTTGATGTATAACAGCTTTAAAAATATTAACGATACTGCCTTTTTCTCAATACTACTGACATTTCCCACTTGGTGTTTCTTTCACCTTGTATTATTGTGACATTTTAACTTTTTATTTTTTCAAATCTAGTCATGATTTTATATACATTTTTTTCTTTGTCCTGACTTTCACTCACTAAGTATACAGGAATACGGATGTTTTCTTCAGCATTTTTATGTTGTCTTTTTTTTATCTTCAAATCTTTAGTCCACTGGGAATTTATTCGGATGTAGCAGAAAGGACGGCTGCAGATTGCAAAGCGTCACATATTTTATTATATTCTTGTGTCTGTTTAAACTCTCACGGGCGTATGTGTTCATTCCAGGATTTCTCAACATTCACACTATTGATATTAGGGGTCACATAATTCCTTGTTCTGGGGCCACTTCAATGATTTGTACTCATTAATTATTTTAATTGGTGATCTGATCAGAAAGTTCTTCCCCACACTTCGTTTCCAAGATTTGCCTGGCTATTCCTTGCACTACCTTTCAGAGATTCTTCCAGAGTGATCTTACCAAGAGGCACAAAGCTCCTGATGCAAATTTGGTTGGGAATTTCTCTAAATTTCACGGCTGTGTTTAGAGAGCCCTGCGTCTTTGCACGGAGTTGTCTTCAATCCAATAAGTTGTTTATATGTCCATGAAGATGACACCTCGGGTCCCTTCATCAGGAAACACCTGTAACGGTTCTCACATGGATCCTGCACTTATGTTAATGCACATGATTTTATATGTTTTTATATAAAATGTATATTTTATATAAAATTTTATATATTTTTCCAGAAAGTGCCATTTTAGTTCAATAATACATTTTATGATGTCTATTGCATATACTTAATAACTAGTAAATCGACTCTGTCATCAGTTCTAACATTTTTACAGTTGTTTGGTTTTTAGTTTCTCAAGAAGGCAATGCTATCACCTCCAATCACAACATTTACTTCTTCTGTCCTGTTCTTTCTATCGATCATTGCGTTTTTTCACATGATCTTATAGATTAAGGCAATGATGAACAATTGTATGCTTGTTCCCTTCGGGGGAAGTCTTAGTGGTGCGGGTTCCTCTGCAGGTACGGCTCTCAAACACCTTCTGGGAGCAGGAGCCTGGCCTAGCAGTCACTGTCTGAAATTGATCAGAGAAATTTTAGCACTTGAATAATAGTAATAAAAATAGGGGCACTCCGAATGGTGCTTCATTGAGGTCAGGGAGACAGACAACAAGCACCTACACGAACTCATATAAAAACGATGAGTATAAATGCAGAGACTACTATGAGAGCGATTAACAAAAGGAAAGAATGCGCCACAAACGGCGGAGGGGCGGAGGGAGGCAGAGCCCTTGAAACCGAGACCAAGGGGCAGAAGAGGAGGCGCCGATCGCGGGGGACGGAGGAGGGACGAGTACCCTGCAGGGGAAAGGTCACTGATTTTGCCACTGATTAACTGGATCTGGGGTGGGGGTTTAGGGGGTTGGTGCCGGACCCACGCGGACCTGCGTCTGCAGAAGCTCGGGCAGGCGGGGGTGCCGCGTGTAGACACTGTAAACAAAATACCCGAGAGAAGGACAAAGTATAAACGGAAACATTGAGAGGAAAAATTCTGACCACACATTCAGATGACATAAATGAAATCTTAAAGAAGCAAATCTGAATCGGATCTAAGTGCTCTTAATTTTTAAAAAAAATCAACAGATTTTGAGACCAAACTAGAAAAAATAGCTTTCCCCTGAAAATTCAGGCATGACGATTGAAATTTTCATTGTCGGTGCGGAAACTCTAGAGGTCGCGGTCCGCAAAGCTCCAGGCCGACCCCTGACCTCGGTGGTCACCAGGCCCTCCTGACCCGCCATGTCTCATCTCGTCCCGGCTCCGGAGGAAGGGGCGTTCCGCGGGGAAACTGAGTCAGGACTTCCCAGTCCAGGGGGAGGAGGAGGAGAGGCCGCCGAGCGAGGGGCAGACGCCGGGCTGGCCGGGCAAAACCCGCTTCTGCTCGGACCCCCAGCCCGGGCGGGCGGGTCCGAATCCGGGGAGGCGGAGCAGGTAAGGGCTGAGGCCGAGAACCGGCACTTCCGCCCGGCTCGGCCGCGTGATGTCAGGCCCCGCCCATCACAAGGGCGTGCAGACGGGCAAATTGCCCAATCAGCGGCGTCGAGGCCAATAGCCCTGCCCAGTCAGAGTCTCTGGGAGGGGGAGTGGCTGGACTACCGCCCAATCAAGACGTTGAGGGCTGCAGCACCGTCCAATCAGGCCCGGGGGCGGGCGCGCTCGCAACCTCGTGGACGTCCCTCTCGTCCGGCCGCGTCCCCGCGCGCACCTGCCCCGCGCAGCTCCAAGTGTCCCGTCCACGCCGCTGTCACCTGCCGGGGCCGCGGGGAGGACGCGCGGAGAGTCGGAGCGGGCGGAGATGGTGAGTGCGCGGGCCGGGCCGGGACCCGGAGCGGCTGGTTCGAACCGGCGGGAACCGGCCGCGGGCCTGGGTCTCCCCTCGACCCCCGGGGTCCCCGCCCTCGACTGCCGGGTGGGTCCAGGCGTTGTGTCCCTGCTCCCGTGGGGGTCCCGGGTCCCCGCGGGTTTTTCCTTACTGCGTAACTCACCTCGCTTCCTAGAAATAAAGCTTTAAAATGGGCGATGAAAAAAAAAAAAAGGAGATCACAATTTCTCATTGGTTTCTCGCAGCCACAGGGGACAGGGTCTGGCACGCATCATGCACCCAAGATATCGTTCCTGAGCTGGGTGGATCTGGTGCCCCTGGGGCGGTTTCTCAAATGTGAAAAGCTGGGATTCGAATCAGCCCTTCAAGTACCAGGAATGAGTGGACATTTCCTGGAACCTGTCGGTGGGCTCGAGGGCGCACGTACATCCTTAGAGGACTGAGCTTTCCAGCACGTGGGCTTGGCCTGTCTCTCCACTAATTTCCATCTTCCCTCATTTCTTTCAATAATATCATATTGTTTTTGTCTTCAATGTTCTACAAAATCTTCCTTAGACTTATTTTAAAATTCTGCTACTGGTACGTAGAGTACACTCATGTGGGAGCATGATTCTTGTCACTACTGTCCTTGTTAAGTGGAAGTAAGATTTTAGTTATTCATATATAATATCTTGGAATTTTACATACAGAAGCTCACCTGCAAATAATGGTATTTCAGCTTTTTTCTTCTGCGATCATTTTGCCTTTCGTTTCTTTTTCTTCCCTTAATGACTCACCAGGACCTCCAGTTCGGTGTATAATGAGGTATGCCGTGTCCTCTCTTCCTGAGGAGGGAACTGTTTGACTATTTCAAAATTTTTCCTTTAACATTGCAGTAGGTATTTTTATGCACCGTCTTTCCCAGTCAGCCACGTTCCTTCTAGTTCTGGTGTATTAAATTTTGATTTCCATTAATGATGGTAATATATCCGTCACTGTTCTGGATCTAAGGACATGAATTATGATTTTCTATTAATGTGGTAAAATGTATTAATTTGTGGATCAATTTTTAAACATTCTTGGAGTAAAATGAGCTTGGGTGATTTATTATGCACATTATTCATTACTCTGTTAGGGTACTAATATTTTTTATAGAATTTTGCACTTGTATTTGTTAATGATCTCATATTTCATTTTTTTTTTTCAGTTGTATGGTTCTGGGATGTGGGATTTTTTTCTTTCCTTTGTGTGAATATTTTAAAACACCTTTTTTCTTTAAAATATTTTAAACAACTGAATACTCTGGAAGTACTGAGAATTTAAAAATTTTGGATCATTCCACTTGCCTCGTGTTTAACCCCTAGAACATCCCTAATTATGCCTGCGTCTTCATTCATAACTTTATTTGCGTGCGCATGCTTTGTTTTTCTTGAAGAAAACTGCGAAAGCTTTGTCAGTTTGATTAGTTTTCAAGAGATGTATTTTTCGCCTCATTTTTGTATTAATTTTGCCCTTCACATTTCTTCCTCCTTTCTTCATTTATGCTACTGCTCTCTTCCACACTCCTGAGTTCACCTTTAGCCCATCGATGGTGTTCTTTCCTTCCTTTCCCGGAGCAGACGGTGTTTCTGCCCTTGGCTGGGGACACTTTGATCCCAGTGTCTCCCAGCTGGGACATGGTGAAGCTGACTAGCAATGGAAACCTTTCCTGAGATTTGGTGAAATCATTCTGTTTCTTATTCTTAGAGCTGAAAAATGCAGTGGCATTTTTAAACCACCAGGCCAAGGTATCCAGTTCCAGTGTCACTCAGAGGGTTATTTTTCTGCTTGGGTTGACCCTGCGCCACTTCCATCTGCTCATTCTGTTTCTCATTCCAAATGCCTTCCCTGTCCTGTATTTTATTTACAGCACTGACATACCCCATCTACTGGATTATGTTTCCTTTACCTATTGTCCTCCCCAATGAGAATTTAAGACTCACGTGATTCAGAATTTCTCTCTTAAGTGCTGTATCTCTGTGGCCGCACACAGTAGGAACTATCATCTAAATAGATTTTTAGCACATGAAATGGGTCAGAGTTATGGGCAACGGAGAAGCAAGTTGGCTGAGACAAAGGGCTTTGCCAGAAGAAGGAGCCCAAGGATGTGGGAAGTGAGGAGGATGTTTCGTTTTCTGGTTTCCACAGTTCTTAGCAGGGTCTGGATCTGCACTGTCCAGAACAGTAGCTCCAGGCCATGTGTGGCTGTTGAGCTCTTGAAATAGCTGTCAAAACCGAGTCGGGCTGTAGGTGTGAAATCCATACCAGATTTGTAGCACTTAGTATGATGTAAAAATATCTCAGTAATTATTTTATGTTCGTTACTTATTGAAGTGCTATTTGTATTTAGTGGACAAAATAAAACATACTATTAAAATTAACTTCAGGGGCCGGCCCTGTGGCTGAGTGGTTGGCTTTGCACGCTCTGCTTTTGGCGGCCTGGGGTTTCACCGGTTCGGATCCTGGGCGCAGACATGGCACCACCACTCATCAGGCCATGCTGAGGTGGCATCCCACATGCCGCAACTAGAAGGACCCACAACTAAAAATACATACAACTATGTACTGTGGGGCTTTGGGGAGAAAAACAAAAAATAAAATCTTTAAAAAGAAATTAATTAATTTTAATACTTTGAGTTTTTTAAAGCGGCTACAAGAAAATTCAAAATTAGGTATGTTGTCTGTATTGTCGTCCTATTTGGTGGCACTGCTCTAGATCAGAGGTTGGAAAATTACAGCCCACAGGCCAAAGCTGCTATCTATTTATGTATAAAGTTTTATTGACACACAGCCACGTCCATTCCTTTCTGTGTTGTCTGTGGCTGCTTTTGTGCTACAAAGGCAGAGCTGAGCACCTGCAACGAAGACCACGTGGCCAGAAAAGCCTGGACAATGTCCTGTCTGACCTTTCTAGACAAAGCTTACTGACCTCTCTGGATCACGTCACTCATGTTGAGGACTCATTGCCATGACCAGACTGAAAGGTGTCTGTCTGTCCAGGAGCGAGGCTTTGAAGGAAAGCTGACTTAGAACATTCTAACTGGGTAATACTGAGTGTGTCATTAATTGACTCTGTTCTCTAAGTCTCCTCTGCTCTGTACTGACTGTAATGCTGTCAACTTAGGACATTTATTATGAGAAATAAATGAGCCAGAGTGTGCAAACTATTTCACACATCATGGGTGTTTGTCTTATTTTAAATAAATTTTTAATAAAAATAACATTTTATTATTATTATTGTTGTGAGACTGTTAGGGGTTTTGGTGGCTTTAAAATGTCACCTGACACAGCAGTGGAGGAGTTGGTTGAATGCCTCTGGGGCTAGAAGTTTGTTGTGAGATGACACCAGATAGTAGTGTACCCAGCGTAATCAGAGATGCTAGAGGCAGCTGGCTTTACTACTCACCTTATGAGAAGAGCGGTCCAGTTCTGGAGCTTTCCAGTGCTGCAGCTGTTTGTTGTACAGGTTGCAGCACCTGCCTTTGGGTGTGGCAGCCTGTATTCCCACCTCTGCGTGTGGAAGCCGATGGAATGATGTACTTCTCAAAGGCCAGGCTTTCTGGGGACTGCAGGCCATCAGAGCCATGCTCAGGAGCTGGGCAGTTATGCTGGTCTGCATACCGAGGTGGGGCAGAAACGATTATTGTGTGTAGAGCCCCCAGGAGGCTGGTGATTAAGTCAGGGCCTCTGGATTTTCAAAGAGTGGGAGCACACGTTCTTTTGGAGGACGGTGCTGCCCGATCCTTTCATGCATTTTATGGTCTTGGCAATTCACAGCCAAGCCCTTCTGGACTTGAGTCAGTTCCCTTCTCCGGCGGGACTCATAACCACCTCTTCACAGGCAGGAAGGACCAGGGCACTCTTTTCTGGGCAAGACAAGGCTGTTCTGGCATCTTGTGACCTCAGTCTGTGTGAGTGTTGAGGGGGAGCTTTCACCCATAATTGGTGGTTCTCAGCACCCAGGCCCCTGAACGCAGGCATTGTGCTGAGGTCTGCAGTCTTACACTTCCTTTCTCTTGCCTGAGCTCCAATTTGTCAATACACTGTTTCTTGGAGAGGATGGAGGGAGAGAAAGAGTTGCTGTTTTATAGGAAAATAGGAGATAAGTAAACATCAATGCTTCTCACAAAGAATATTCTTATTTCACCAGGTGGACCTGCCCGTTTATAATGCATTGGAGCTCTTCAGGGAGGTATATCCATCCTCGTGCCTGGGGGGAAGATTGGGCATAACCAGGCCTCTTGAGAATCAAGTTGTGGGTGACGGGAAAGACAGGAGACGCTCCCAGGCCCTCAGCATGTTGTTATCCATTAACACCTCATCCAGGGCTGACCTTTGCTTCATGTCATGCTGAGGCCTGTCATGAACAATGAAGGAGATGAAATAATTTTCCTCACATGGAATTGCTGTTTTTCAAGAGGCAATAATTGTTTTATTTGTACAGACGGTCCCCAACTCATGATGATTCGACTTAGGGTTTTTCAACTTTACGATGGTGTGAAAATGTTATGCATGCAGTAGAAACCATACTTTGGATTTTGAATTTTGATCTTTTTGCAGGCTGGCAATATGTGGTGCGATGCTCTCCTGCGATGCTGGATAGTGGCCGCTCTCAGTCAGCTCCGTGATCGCGAGAGTGAACAAGCGATACACTTACAACCATTCTGTTTCTCACCTTTAGTACAGTGTTCAATAAATTACATGAGATATTCAACACTTGATTATAAAATAGGCCCTGTGTGAGATGATTTTGCCCAACTGTTGGCTAATGTAAGTGTTCTGAGCACGTGTAAGGTGGGCTGGGCTAAGCTGTGATGTTCAGTAGGTTAGGTGTATTAAATGCATTTTCAAGTTACGATATTTTCAACTAAACGGGTTTATCAGGATGTAATCCCCTTATAAGTTAAGGAAGATCTGTATAGTATTTCTTTCATTTCTCCAATGTATTGCGGACTGTCCTGGATGCTTCAGATGGAGAGGAGGAGTGGATGTTGTCACAGTCAAACTGTAGAGAGACGAGTTCATTGGAGATGCTGTTAAGTCTCTGAGGCTGGCTGGGATCACTGAGGAAGTGAGTGCTGAATAGGATAGAAGGGATGAGATCTGATGACTGAGCCCTGGATTGGATGGGAGTCGGCAGAACTGTGTGTGAACTTCCTGTGAACCACATCCCAGTTCCTCAGCGCTGTCAGCCTCCGTCTTCCTCCTGCACACGCTGGGGGAGAATGGCACTTTGTTGAACCAAAATTTGTTGGATGTTCTAGGACTCGCTGGTCTTTGAGGATGTGGCTGTGAACTTCACCCCGGAGGAGTGGGCTCTGCTGGATGGTGCTCAGAGGAAGCTCTACAGAGACGTGATGCTGGAGACCTTCAGGAACCTGGCCTCAGTAGGTAAGGCTGGCTTCGTTCCTTCCCTTACTCTCTAGGGCACAAATATTCCTTAGCTACTGAGCTTGTTCTAAAAGTTGGGCTGAACAATGGGAATTGACTGCTGACTAAGACAGACATGGGACATCACTATGGAGCATATTGTCTAATAGCTTTCTCATGTATGTATGAAACCTACTACTGTCCCTCTTAAATGCTTTGTCTTGTTAAGGGTTATAATTCTGTGCTTAAGAGGAACAGCCCCTATCAAGGAGCATTACATTTGGAAATATTAATTTAAAAACTCAATTACTGCTCTTCCTGAGGAAGTTGAATTTTGCCGGATACTCTTGCTTCCTTTTTTTGACTTTCATCCATCCTCACAAATGTCCTTGTCCACATTGAAAGCCTTTCCATATTTCCTGTTTTAAAGTTAGTGTTCTGGCATGTGCGTTTTGTCCATTTCTTTCCCATGTTGCTTTCCTGATAACAGGGTGTTTATGTCACCATAAGGCTCAGTCTTCATGGAAGTATTTCCAGTAAATCACCCACCGTTTTGACCTTCTTGTCCTCATTATTGTCAAAGTCCTGAAACAGCCAAACTCCTCAAAGTCTTTCTGTGCCCAAGAGTGCATTCTTCCTTATGAAATCTGTAGACTTTTGGGATCACTATTTGAAAAAATATGTACATGTTCCCCGACTTCTTTCCTTGTCTTCATCCCACCAGTTCTTTCCAAGGAAAGTAATTTTGTTACTATTTTTCATATTATGACGCTCAACGTAAAATCAATGGGTCAAATCTTCTACAGTGTTACGTTTGGGGAAGAAATACGAAGTGAACAGAATAGAGTAAGATTCAGAAGAAATGATTCCTGGTTCTTCATTTTAGGAGAAAACTGGAAATGCCATGGCGTCGAAGATCAGCACAAGAACCAGGGAACACACTTGAGGTGAGTCACATACACGTGAGAGACAGCAGGTCTCAGGAGAGGACGAGAGTGCCACGACGTGGATATGTGAGTGTGTGCGTGTATGTGTACATATGAGACAGATATTAGGTATTCACAGAGAATTTTCACGAGACCATTTTATAAAAGTGATGCAGATGTTAACTGTTAGAGGCTTAGTTCAGTTGTAAACAGTTGTCAGGAAACAAAATCCCGTATATAAAAAACACTGAAATGATGCCTGGGATTGAGCCCTCTGCCAGCATTCAGCTTACACCACTTGGACACAATTCTAACAGGGCAGAAGACATACCCATTCACTGAAAATGGTAACAATGTAATCATATTAATCATTAAAAGATATCAATGAATCACTAATAAATCATTGATAACATGATCCCTATTTTTAACAGATGTCACGTGGTAGAGATACCCTTGGAAACTAAGGAAAGTAATCAATGTGGAGAAACCAACCAGATTCCAAATCTTATTGTGCATAAGAGACTTTCTACTGGAGTAAAATGCGATGAATACAATAAATTTGAAAAAGCCATCCTGGATACTTCATCCCTGCGGAGTCCCATAGCATCACCTCAACATGGACAAAAACCCTATCAATGTAAGGAGTGTGGGAGAGCTTTTCTCTGTTACTCATCCTTTAGGGCACACATAAGAGCTCACACTGAAGAGAAACCCTACGCATGTAAAGAGTGTGGAAAAGCCTTTATGTACTTCTCCAAACTCAGAGTCCATATAAGAACTCACACTGGAGAGAAGCCGTATGAATGTGGAAAATGTGGGAAGACCTTCAGATCTCCCTCAAACCTTTGGACACACAGAGAAACCCACACTGTGGAGAAACCTTACGCTTGTAAAGAATGTGAGAAATCCTTCCCTTCTTCGTCCTCTCTTAGGAAACATGCGAGGGTTCACAGCGCCGAGAAAGCCTACGAGTGTAAGGAATGTGGAAAAGCCTTCCTTCATTCTTTTTACCTGATCATACACGCAAGGATGCACACCGGAGAGAAAGCCTATAAATGTGCAGAATGTGGGAAGGCCTACAGTTGGCCCTCAGACCTTAGGATTCACGTGAGAACACACTCTGGAGAAAAGCCGTATGAGTGTAAACAATGTGGAAAATCCTTCAGTTCTCCCTCGTCCTTTAAGGGACACTTGCGAACTCACACTGGAGAGAAACCGTACGCGTGTAACCAATGTGGGAAAGCCTTCAGTAGTCCTTCCTACTTTAGAACACACGTACGGATTCATACTGGAGAGAAACCCTACGTATGTCAGCAGTGTGGGAAAGCTTTCAGTTGGTCCTCATCTTTTCGAGGACATTTGGGAACTCACAGTAGAGAGAAACCGCATGAATGTAAGGAGTGTGGGAAAGCCTTCAGTCGGCTCTCATCCTTACAGAGACATGTGAGAATACACACTGCGGAGAAACTGAATGTAAGCAGGGTGGGGAAGCCTTCGGTAGTCCCCTATACTTAAAAAAACACACGCGAACTCTCACGGGAGGAAACACTATGCCAGTAAGCAATGTTGGACAGCCTTCACGCAGATGCCCTCACTTACTGTGCACAGCAAATCGTGTACCATTAGAAAATCTTTATAAAGGTCTTAAATACAGTGTTGGCCTTATTAGTGCCTTATTCTTAAAGTAGAGCCCTATCGCATTCTTTCTAGTTCTTTCTGAGAAAAACATCTAGGACAGAATTTTCCTTTAAGTATTAGTTTGCCAAGGCTGCGCTAACAAAGTGCCGCAAAGCTGGTGGCTTAAAAAACAAATTCATTCTCTTCCACTTGTAGAGGCCAGAAGCTGGAAATCAAGGTGTCATTAGGGTTGGTTCCTTCTGAGGGTTCTGAGGGAGCATCTGATCCATGCCACTCTACTAGCTTCTCTTGGTACCAGCAATGCTTGGTGCTCCTTGGCTTGTAGATGCATCCTTCCAGTTTCTGCCTCCATCTTTTTTTTTTTTTTTTTTAAAGATTGGCACCTGAGCTAACATCTGTTGCCAATCTTCTTTTTTTTTCTCCTTCTCCCCAAAGCCCACCATACATAGTTGTATGTTATAGTTGTGGTGCCTCTGGTTGTACTGTGTGGGACGCTGCCTCAGTGTGGCCTGATCAGTGGTGCCATGTCCGCACCCAACATCTGAACCAGTGAAAGCCTGGACCACTGAAGCAGAGGGCACAAACTTAACCACTTGGCCATGGGGCTGGCCCCTCTGCCTCCATCTTAACATCCCCTTCTCCTCCAAGTGTTTTATCCAGTTCTCCTATAAACACACTTGTCAGTGGATTCAGGGCCCACCCTAATCCAGGATGATCTCATCTCGAGATCCTTCTTCCAAATACCTTCCAACCTGTCATAGTCACAGGTTCTGAGTGGATATATCTTTCGGAGGGCTACCATTCTATCCACTACTTACCCTGTCAGCCAAATTACATACCTTTTTTTCTCATCATTTTAAAGATTGGCAACTGCGCTAACATCTGTTGCCACTCTCCTCCTCCTCTCCCCTCCTCCTGAAGCCTCCCAGTACATAGTTGTATATTCTAGTTGTGGGTCCTTCCACTTGTGCTATGTGGGCCACTGCCTCAGCATGGCTCAATGAGCGGTGCCATGTCGGCGCCCAGAATCCGAAGCTGTGAACCCACAGGTGAACCCAACCACTCAGCCACAGGGCTGGCCCCCAAGTTACATACATTTTGAGATATAGTATTTTAATTATGAATTGCATACATAAAAACTATTTAGGGGCTTGCCTGGTGGCACAGCGGTTAAGTGTGCACGTCTGCTTTGGTGGCCCGGGGTTCGCCAGTTCAGATCCTGGGTGCAAATGTGGCACCACTTAGCCAGCCATGCTGTGGTAGACATCCCACGTATAAAGTAGAGGAAGATGGGCACAGATGTGAGCTCAGGGCCAGTCTTCCTCAGCAAAAAGAGAAGGATTGGCAGCAGTTAGCTCAGGGCTAATCTTCCTCAAAAAAAAAAAGTTTAAGTTTACAGTTTCAGATCTTTTGGCCCCACTGATCTTCTGAAGTGTGTTTTAAAATATGTAACTGTTGGGATTTTAGATAGTTTTATTTATTCTAATTTTCAGTATGTCATGAACATGTGGTTGTTATGATATTGGTACTTTAGTATCACTGGAATTTTATTTCTGGCCTAATGCTGCACATACTGGAATTTGTATACTTGACCTCTATCCTCTCTTTCCTCGTTTCTAAGAAAAACAGTATTTTTTAAATTCTCAGTCTTTGGTATCAAAAATGTCTGTTTGACATTTTTTTCTAGGTATTGGGCACAGTACTTCATTGTTCTGGCAGAAATTCCTCAGTGTAAAGCTGGTGAATGAGGACACTTCATCTGACTTTCCCCTTTTGCCCATTTCTGTCTATCCTAGCTCCTGGCTGGGAATCAGATACAAGGCTTTGAATTAGAAACAGAGACCTTGTTACTTGAATATATAAAAGCTAGAATAGCTGTGTTGTGCCAGATTGTGATGTGTTGATGGGGGTAAGCCTGGAAGTACATTTTATAGAATCTCTTCCCTAGATTGTTCCAGATTAGAGCTGGCCAGAAGCAAGCCTTGCATGAGATCAGGAAGGCAGAAATGAAGAATCCATCATACTTTGTTTTTGGAGCTCTCATACAGGCAGACAGGTGCATCAGGGCTTGACGGGCACCAATTCCCAGCAGATTTTCCTGCTTTCTGGGCCTATTGATCAAGAGTGTCCGCAAACCAAACACCCAGTATTTAACTCTATTCTCTCAAAGTTGGTGCCTTCCACAGGCACCAACTCCAGTAGCCCTCCTGTCACTGGATCCACTTCTATCCTCACATGTCCACAGTGGATTTTCTTGTCAGCTCCAACATGTCCACCCAGGCCACTGATGTATACTTTCTTGGCTGGTGGCCTCTGACACTCCGTGTTTTCTCCAGTTCTTACCATATTTGTATTAGGCCTAGTGTAGGGAGCCCCTCATAATATGTCTAGTGGCCCTGACTCAACCCTGAAAGTTACAATTGTGGTGTCAGAAAACACGGAGGACTTTGTTTCCTGATTGCATATTGAGTGGTTGCATTTACCCTCTACTTTTGTTTCTAGATAATTCCATATGAGAAACAGGCACCTTGTAGATATATGAAGCAGACTGTGGGAATTTGGGGGTTATTCACAGCTGAATGCAATCTGTAAACAATAAACTTAATATGTGTTCAATTATTACAATTCTTATGTTTGCAAAATAAGTTATATGTTTTTCAGTTAAACATGAAGTTCTGTATATATTTCATAGAAAAATCCTAGTAAAACTGGTTTTATACTTGCTGTATACTTAAAACATTAACTTTATCTTTCATGTACTGAGAGGATATGTTAAAATATTCAAAAACAATATGGATTGTCAAATTAATATTGTAATTTTGTCTTTTTAAACATATGTTCTGAGGTTGTAGTACATAAATATTTTAATTTTTTAATTTAAATTTTCTTCTTCTTCTTCTTCTTCTTCTTGTTTTTTTTTTGAGAAAGATTAGCCCTGAGCTAACATCTGCCGCCAATCCTCCTGTTTTTTGCTGAGGAAGATTGGCTCTGAGCTAACATCCATGCCCATCTTCCTCTACTTTATTTGTGGGACGCCTGCCACAGCATGGCTTGCTGAGTGGTACCATGTCTGCACCTGGGATCCAAACTGGTGAACCCCGGGCCACCGAAGTGGAACGTGCGCACTTAACTGCTGCACAACTGGGCTGAAACAATTCCCCCATTAAAACCATTTATCCATTCTTAAGAATAAAAGCTTGTATATTGGTTATGTCAGTGTCCACCAGCCAAAACCTAGAGAAACGCACCTGCACTTGAACGAACCTGGGTTTGTTGACTTATTGCAGTGGGGAGTGGTGACCTCACAGCACGAGGAGCATGGGATGCCTGAGGAGTCGTGCTAGAAAGGACTAAGGGCAGTTAGACTTAGGTGATTCGGGGGCGGCATCAGGGAAGCAGGCTTTGCACGGGGTTGGCTGTTGTCAGGAAGTGTGCCAAAGAGTGTTAATTCAGCAGCTTTGGGTGCTCAACCTCTGCCCTTTTCAAAGAAAGCAATGGTCCTTAACGCCTGGAAGATCAATTCTGAGTCCTTGGAATATTCTGCCTGGTAAGAGTGTTGTCTGCCTGAGGCCTTGGGCCACACTGTATGGTTTGACTAGTTAGTTGTTGACTAAGCACAACTTAGGATGCACACCTGTTATTGTATGGCTAAAGCCATGGGTGATGCTGGATCAGTCTGACCTCTCCTCTGAGAATGGGAGCTGGGGGCTGAGTAGCTGAGCTCAGTTATGGGACTGCTGCATGGCCACGTGACCCCCACCCCTGCCACAAGATCCACCAGACCAAGGCTCAGGTGAGCTGCTGTGACTGGCAATACTTCACAAGCATTGTCACACTTGTGCTGGGGGTGCTGTCCTTGTGACTACTGAGAGAGGACAACTGGAAGCTAGTGCCTGATTTCTCCTGGGCTTCACCATGTACGCCTTTTCCCTTCACTGACGTCAATATATATTCTTTCACCATACTCATGAGTATAATGGCCCTTGTGAATCCGGTCAGTCCTCCCAGTGTATCATCAACCCTGAACGTGCTCTTGGGGACTTCTGACACGGGGAGCGAGTGTAACTGTATGAGTGGGAATTTTAATAGTCCTCTTCTGGAAGGCAGAAGGGAGTGGGACGAAAATTGACTTGTAACGAAGCAGGAGTCCGTTTTAATAGCTAGACTAGGGGAATATTTAATCATTTTTGTGATTTGCATCATTTTCTTTTTACTCTATGTAATGACATGACTAGAGAGTGCTCTTATTTTTGCCTTGCTCCAAAATAATCACCCAGCGGCCTTGTCTGATGACAGTGTTGGGTAAACTTGTTTCTGTTCAACAGAACACCATGGCTCAGGAGTGAAGGCCGGGCCCGGTGGGTCCCAGTTCTCAAGGGCCGATTTTTCTTTCTCACTATGTAAACAATTGAGTATGCTTACTATATATCTGACACTGTCTTATTGTTTTACATAAATTAGCTCAGTTAACCCTCCAAAACTATAATGTAGACACTTGTACCTCCTTTGTGAGTTAACTGATGTCTACCGATTACAAAGCTAACAAGTGGTAAAGACAGGCTCACAATTCAAAATAAGCCCTTTGAGCTCAGAGACCATGTTCTCCACTTCGTGTTAAGTTTTGAACCTTTTCAATCTACCAGCCATTCTAAATTCAAAACAAAATCAGGCTCAAAACTACCCAAGGCATGCATGGTGGGCTCTCCACGTAGAGGCAGAAAACAAGTCCTTGCAGTTCTGGTGCATACATTTTTGTGGGAAAAGCAATGTAAAAAGAGGTGAAGGTTTTTTATGTAAAAAGTAGTGATTTGGTATAAAAATGGAAGTATGGTTCTTGGTGGAAAATAATCCATAACAAGGGAGACAACAGGGAAAGCAGGAGGGCGTAGTCTGTATTTTTTCTATGGAGGGTAGGGGCCTCAGTGAGTGAGGATGTTTCATTAATTTATATTTCCATCATCTACGATGTCTGAAGTGAACAACGTTACACGAACTGCTCAAGGGTGTTTGTGGACATAGTGTGGAGTGATACACAGTCCTGCATTCATGGAGTTAACCGAGTAAGGAGTCTCTATAAAAATAAAATCCTTCTCATGGTTCAGCTTTATTTTTGCAATAGTTAAAAGCTTTCAGTCACATGATGTGTATTTATGAATTGGAATGGGTTTCTGTCACCAGAGTCACACCATTTATTTGGGCCACAAAGAGCAACTGTTTATAAGCCTTTTGAAAGAGCTGTAAATCGTGGTATATATTTGGCATTACCATCTTGCTACTACAGTCCAAATGACAGAACTTGTATCCTAAATCATAGAGTTGCCCCTAGTCTAAAAAAGGGCTATACGGTCATCCGCACAGTTACACCCCAGCATGTGCCCTTTCCTGTAAGCAAAATGATAGCTATACAAGGTTTCAGTGATCTCCAGGTAGATGCAAGAAGAACTGTGGATGGTGAGTAAAAATTTCCTAGGAATAAGGAAAGTGAGCTGGGGTGTCATTTTGAGTATCATCCTAGTTTAGTATGAAAGAAGGTATATTTGGCATTCTCAAACATGGAACATTTTAATACTCTTATAGGAGAAGGTGGAAGATTTGTTTCGGTGATGTGTAAAGCTTTTCACAGGTGTTAATTCCATCGACCGAATCTTCCAGTACATTTTAGGGTAAAGAAGAAATATAACATCTCTGCTTAAATAGCAAATGACGTCAAGCTTCTGTCTATTTTTTCCAATATTAACGTTTTCATAACATTGCAGATGTTTTAATGTCATTCGATCATTGTTACCTCATTTGATCCCCACCTCCATCTCCACCAACCTCCAAAGAAGAAAATTAAGTACAGGGAGCACAGTTTGCATAAGCTCATGTAACTTATAATAGTAAAGGAATGTCAGTTTTGAAGACTTAATGTGTTTCATGAGCTACATTAGGCAGTGCAGAAATCTAAAACTTGGAACATCACTGAAAGGCAAGTATACTCAATTTTACAAATATGACATCAAACATCTATCTTCTATTATACGGCATTTTGGAAAAAGTTAAGGTCAAGGAGTCTAGAACGGATCAGGGTCTTGGGGGGGGAAGGGCTTGACTATGGAGGGGCGGTGCTACTGATTCTTTGGGGGTGACGGGCTAGTCTGTATTATGATGGTTGGTACCATGGTACGCATTTGCGAAAACTCAAAGAACTACACCGAAAAGATGGAATTTTACTCTTATAAACAGTATTGCATATTCTTACATCAACTACAGAAAACCCACTCTTCATGCAAATCGAGAGGCAAACACCTGAACCTGGATTTTTATTTATTTTTATTTTTTTCCGATGTACATCATATTTTGAATTCTGTATACATTACATCATGTTCACCACCCGAACACTAATTATAGTGCATCCCCTCACATGTGAGCCTAATAACCCCTTTTGCCCTCCCCCCTCCCCCCTTCCCCAGTGGTAACCACCAGTCCAATCTCCAATGCTATGTGTTTTTTTTTTTTGTCGTTTTTATCTTCTACTTATGAGTGAGATCATATGGTATTTGACTTTCTCCCTCTGACTTATTTCACTCAGCATAATACCCTCAAGCTCCATCCATGTTGTCACAAATGGCCGGATTTTGTCATTTTTTATGGCTGAGTAGTAGTCCATCATGTATAAATACCATATCTTCTTTATCCATTCGTCCCTTGATGGGCACCTAGGTTGCTTCCAAGTCTTGGCTATTGTAAATAAAGCTGCAATGAACATAGGGGTGCAAGTATCTTTATGCCTTTGTGTTTTCAAGTTCTTTGGACAAATACCCAGCAGTGGAATAGCTGGATTGAACCTGGATTTTTAGATAAGCAAAAACAATTCTTTCCACCTCCTTGAAAACCTTAGTGGCGATATAAGAGAGAGAGAATCTTGAGCCATCAGGCCTTTCTTGGAGCCCAGTAGGAAATAGGGACATGCCCTTACCTCAGAGACTTAGCCGGGGGAAGGGAGTGGGCATCTGTCCTCCAAGGTCCTGGGGATCCGAGCTCTGGACACACTGCAGGTCTGAAACATGAAGGTGGACCCTGGTTTTCTCCAAGAGGGCCCTCCTGGGCAGGATCCTAATCTTTGGCCATTGCATCATAACCCATTTCAGCTCTCAAATTCTCATCCCAAGCCCAGTTCTGTGTCTTCTTGTTGGGATGCTTCATTAAGAGACCCGCTCTGTTCTCATCTTGGGAACATTTCCCTGGAGCAGCAGGAAGTGGCATTGAGGCCACAGGGAATAGGAAATAAGGGCAACCAGGCCTCGGGACAGTTACCCACACCCCTTGGGCAGAGGAACCGGCTCTGGCACCATTGGCTCAGCAGCACGTGCCCGGTCGCCACGCCCACATCACAATCTCACACTCCACCCACTGACGCACATGCGCACTCACAGCCCCTGTGTCCCAGCCAATTACATACATTTAATTTCCACATACAGCTCCCGACTCAGGGGCAGAGGTAAACTCTTGGCTCAGCAGACCCATGTGTTTGTGGCTGAGATGCTCTCAAAAAGTGGGGGTGAAGCTGCCTGGCTGGCTCGGCTCAGATCCACATGCAGAGAGGAGTGCACAAGTGGGACAATTACGATCACAAAGCCAGGTGGCAAGAAATGGCAGCCTGTTGTCCAAAGATGCTTGGCAGAACCCAAGGGTCATAGGTCGAGGCTTTCACAGAGACACACAGCCCCAGGTGTGTGCAGCGAGGGAGGCCCCTGAGCTGCAGCCTTGGCCTGAGCAGCAGCCTGAAGCCTCCAAAAATGCGCTGCCTGGAAACGCTCGAGGGGGCTCCACTCGCTATTGCAATCTGACCGAGGCGCTCTGCTGCCGTCTAGTGTGCCTATTGGTAACACACACCCCCACACCCTAGAAAATGACAACCAAAGCAGCTGCTTTACAAGATTGGAAAAGACCATTCACAGCAGTTTTTAGAGTCCCAACCAAGAGAGTATCTTTGTCCTTTTACGGCCTGGTTTTGATTTTGTTTCAGACTAGATAAAGACCAGATTTACCGATGGTGAACTCCAAAGAACGCTTTTGCTAAAAGAGGGGGAAAAATTACTGTACTGTTTTATGTGTTAACACTGCCACTCACTGTAAACTTCCCATCCACAGGATAAAAAGATAGGGTAGGCCCTGGAAAAACTGGGCTAAAAGAACACTGCAACTGGCTCGAGTGGGAGGTGGAGTGGAGCAGAGATGTCTATACCCAGCCCCAGCCAAAGAGCAGATTTGTTAGCAAAATAAACGTTTTAATCTGTAATTTTTGAGGTGATATTGTTATGCAGCAATAGATAGCATATTCCAGCATTAGATGACAAGCCTTTCCCTCCACCGCAGGGATAGACTGGCTACTATTGGATGGATTGGGTTCGGAATTTGAGATAGCTGTATTCGTAAAAATTGTGGTAAAATACACATAACATAAAATTTACCATCTTAACCATTTTTAAGTGTACAGTTCAAGGGCACTAAGTACATTCATGTGGTTGTGTAACTCTCACCACCATCCATCTCCAGAGCTCTTTTCATCTTGCAAAACTGAAACTATATACCCATTAAACTACAGCTCCCATCCTACCCCCTCCCTGCCCCACCACTGGCAACCACCACTCTACTTTCTGTCACTATGTACTCGTCTTTTTCATGTCTGGTTTATTTCACTGAGCATAATATTTGCAAGCTTCATCCACATTGTAGCAGGTGTCAGAATTTCCTTCCTTTTTCATTCTGATTAACATTCCATTGTATGCATATATCACATTTTGCTTATTCATTCATCCATCAGTGGCTACTTGGGTTGTTTCCACTTGTTGGGTACTCTGAATAACGCTGCTACAAGCATGGGTGTACAAAGATCTGAGTCCCTGCTTTCAATTCTTTTGGGTATATACTCAGAAGTGCAACTGCTGGATCATATGGTAATTCTATCTTTAACATCTGAGGTACTGCCATACTGGTTTCCATAGCAATTGTGCAATATTATATCCCCATGAACAGTGCACAAGTGTTCCAATTTCTCCACATTCTCACCAACACTTGCTATTTTCTGGGGGTTTTTTAATAGTAGCCACCCTAATGGGTGTGAAGGGGCTGAAACAGTTGTATCTTTAACCACTTTAAGAATCCTTTCTCCATCAACAAAATGAACACGTGACAAACAGAATGGGAGAAAATATTTGAAAGTCATGTATCTGATGGGTTATTATCAAAAATATATAAAGAACTCACACAACTCAATATGGAAAGAAAACTGTTTAAAAAATGGGCAGAAGGGGCCAGGCCCAGTGGCATAGTGGTTAAGTTTGCAGGGTCAGCTTAGGGAGGCTGGGGTTGGTAGGTTTGGATCCTGGGCAGGACCTAGCACCGCTGGTCAAGGCATGCTGAGGCAGCATCCCACATAGCACAACCAGAGGGACCTACAACTAGAATATACAACCATGTACTGGGGGGGTTGGGGGAGGAGAGAAGGAGGAGGGGGGAAGGGGGAAGGAAAGAGAGGAAGGAGGGGGAGGAGGGGGAGAAGGCGGAGGGAGGGGGAGGAAGGGGAGGGAGGGGAGGAAAAGAAGAATAAAATATTAGCAACAGAGGGTCGGCCGGTGGCTGAGTGGTTAAGTTCGCCTGCTCTGCTATGGCAGCCCAGGGTTTTGTGGGTTCGGATCCCGGGCGCGGACATGGCACCACTCATCAGGCCTCGCTGAGGTGGCGTCCCACATGCCACAACTGGAAGGACCCACAACTAAAATATGCAACTATATACTTGGGGGCTTTGGGGAGAAAAAAGCAGAAAAAAGAAAAAGATTGACAACAATTGTTAGCTCAGATGCCAATCTTTAAAAAAACAAAAAAGGATTAGCAACAGACATTAGCTCAGAGCCAATCTTCCTCACCAAAGAGCATTAAGGGGGTGGGGGTGGGGGGGGAAGAATGAGTAGAAAAAAAAGGTGGTGATGCTGGTCATTTGGATATGCCAAAGAGAAGCTGTGAAGTGCTTGGTTTAAGTGAAAGTTCTCGGCTTAATAGGGAAAGAAAAAAATCATATGCTCAGGTTGCAGGATCTACAGTAAAAACAAATCTATCTGTGGAACAGTGAAAAAGGAAAAAGAAATCCGTGTTAGTTTTGCTGCCAGACCTCAAATATGTATGTATAACAAAAAGTAGTCTATCTAGGGTTGGGTACTAGCCCTGGCTTCAGGCATCCACTGGGGGGCTTGGACCCTATCCCCGGTGATAAGAGGGGACTCCTGTAAATTCTTATTAAAAGGCCAGGTTCACAGACACCCCCACCCCACCCTGGCTGCCTTTCCCATCTATCCGGACCCACAGGCTCACATCCACTTGGTCTGCCCAGACTGAACGATTATCCTCCCCATTCCAAACACTACAGGGTGCCCGTTTCCCCCAAAGGATCCTTCAGCGGACCTGCTTGGGGAGGGTCACCCTGCAGAACCCGCATCCTCACAAGGCCCGTGTGCACCCACCCTAGCCCCGCGTCTCCATGACAACCTGCGGGGGCGGCGGGGCATCACCCCCCTGTGACCCGAGCCTCAGGCCTGAGAGTCAGGGCCCCCCACGCTCCAGGCCGTCACCTGCTGGAAGGGGGGGGGGTCCTCACCCCCTGACATCTCTTGGGGGTTTTATTCGATCCTTTGCTTCCCACCGGGAGCTCGGCAGCGAGGGGCCTGCCGCCCGCTCCGCCGCCATGTTCTCCACTGCGGTCCCTCGGCCGCCATCGTCTCGGCTGCGCTCCTCTCGCTTCCTGTCATCCCCACCCCGTCAGCCCTCGGTGGGCTCCCACCATCGGCGCTGCGACCTTTACCGTCTGTCGTCGCAGGATCCCGCGCAATCGCTGCACCCCTCCAGGGGAAAGAGTAGGCCTCTTCCGCTCTCCTGGCTACTGGCAGGCGACTTCCGGGGTCGACGAGCCAACCAGAAGCTGGTAAATAGGAGTGGGGGCGGGACAGTAGAGCAGGCTCCACAGCACTTCCGGTTCCTTCCGGAGCTCTCCTGCGCGTTCTCTGACTCTCTAAAGACCTTCCGTCTCAGCTTCCGCCACAGGAAGAACTCTCCGCAATAGGAACCTGCGCCTGCGCACTCCAGCGAATTCAGAACTCCCAGGTGTCTTCGCGGCACCAATGGGGGTGCGTCCGCGTTGCGTGCTGGGAGCGACCTGAGGAGCTGGATGCTAGGGTCTGAGGAGGCTTTTAGTCTAAACCACATTTCCCCGAGGACTTGAGATCCACTGAGTGGTTCGCACCTAGGAGGTGAGCGTGGTGGCGGCGGGGAGGGCTCTGGAGACCATACGTGGAGCTGGTGGGGTTTGGAAATGAGGAAGCCCAGGGTGTTGACGGCGCATGCGCGGCCCGGCGAGAAGCAGAGGCGGGAGACAGCGGGAACGTGGGTGTGACTGCGCGTGCGCACGGCTGAGGGCGCGTGGTTCTCCCCAGCACGTGGCACACGTGCTAGGTGTTGACACTGTGACAGATGAGAAATCGAGTTTGGCCAGGCGATAAGGTGCTGAGTTCGCGTGTGGACGTGTTGTTCTGGAGGAAGAATGTGGGTCACTGTGTCACACGCCTTCCTCCTCGCTGTCTCGTCGCAGCCATGTGAAATTTCTGCAGAGAAATGACTGCTGGAAGGGCTCCAGCGTGCATCTGTAGTGAAGTTGTGCAGCAGTAAGGATGTGGAACTGGGTTAGACCCTGAGCTGGCAGGTGGTCTGGGCTGAGTGGCAGATGGTGTCAGTACAGGACATGGTGTCAATGCCCAAGGATTAGGAACCACCGCCACTTCCACTTCCCCCTGGAGGATCCCCTTGGGCCCTCTCTGGAATTCCTTTTAAGTTTGAAATCACAGCACTCCCAGGGTTCTGGCCCCAGACACATGGTGTGAACCTAGAGACATGATGCTCTCACTTCCCTTGGGTAAAGTGACTGAGGTGAGGGCGGGTGTGACCCTGGAGAGAGTTTCCTAACTTCAGACGGGGTTCCAGTACAGGCCTGCTGGGTCACGAGTCTTTGGGAGGTGGAAGTACAGTTGTTGCACACCTGAAAATCAAGGTTTGGGGGAGTTTAAGTTCCCTCTTAGTTCATAAGAGATTTTTCTGTGTTTTCTACTAATTCACTTTAAAATAGTAAAATTCACAATGGTGCTTGTAGTTCTGCGAGTTTTTATAAATGCATGCATGTACCACCATGATCAGGATACAGAACACTCCATCACTCCCAAGAAAACAACCTTCTAGGGCCCATTTGTAGACACACTGGCCACACTGTTAACCCGTGACCTCTCCTAGTTCCCTATACCTTTGTTTTTTTCCAGGGTGTCATGTAAATGTAGCCATCTTGTTTTACTATGTTTAAAATTTGATGCTGTCTTTTGGAAACTGTGTGATTATACTTTTCCTCCAGAGTTGTTTTGAGATTTCAGTTTTGACAGTGCCCAGTACAGGTTGTGGCACACATTAGGCCTTCAAAGTAGAAGGATTCCATTATCATTATTGGGTGCATAAGCTTAGGCAGGACTCTGCTCCCACACTTAACCGTTGTCATCTGTACAGTGGGAAGGGCGTTGGGGAGTGGTGATCAAATGAGGTCATACTGATTATGACATGACACTGATCTCTGCTGTGCTATGAAAACAAGAGTTAACATGGAAAAACGGACAAAGATTGGACTTCATTTGCCCTTTAATTAAACACAGAGCTCTTTTATATTTTTCTCTTTCCAAATATGTGCTGGGAGTCTAAGCATGTGGAAACAATACCTGTGAAAAGCAAAATGGGCATTTGGGGCTTTGTGCATCATTAAGACAAAAATTTAATGTGTGGTGATGAATGTTAACGATTTACTGTGGTGATCATTTCACAATATATACAAATATTGAATCATATTGTACACCTGAAACGAATATAATGTTATATGACAATTACATCTCAATAAAAATGTAGAAGTTTACACCTTCTCCTATAAAAAGGCATTAAAATTTTCCCTATTTGAGTATATCTAATAAATTGGAATGTCACTCAAAATGATACCCCCTGTCTGCAGCTCACTTCACTTGTTCCTTGGGTAGTTCCCCTTTTTCCATCTATAGCTCTTCTTGCTTCTACCAGGAAATCATAGCGAACTTGCATAGATATCTCTCTGCTCATAGGAAAAGACTCATGAGGGCTAGAACTGTGCAGATAACCACAAAGCTTCCTCAAACTGTGAGGAACTCAGTTTTCTGCAGAACAAACTTTGTCAGGCAAGGTTTGAGAATAGCAAAATGATAATGCCAAATATATAATGCAACTTCAAATACTTTCACAAGGATGGTAAACACAAACCCCTACACAGTGGTGCAAATCAGTGTGAAGATTCTGGTCCCGGATACCAAAGTCCAGTCTCATAAACACATATGACATGCCCTAAAATTTTTAATCATCGCAAAAAATGGGCTAAACTATCACTTTATTTTTGTGGGAAATAATTACTGTTAACTCCATGAACTGAGGATTGTTTCTGTATCACTATCTGTTGTTGACTAACACCCTTGAACAGTTCCAGAAATGATGTTTAAGGCATGTTAGATGGTATAAAAATACGTGAATGATGATATCCTTACTCACTGAGGCCCTGGTCCTTCATTCTGCCTTTCCTATGATCTCCCTTGTCATAGCTTATATTTTACTACATTTCTGCTTTGGTATTATCCAATAAAGGTTAAAATTTTTGCTCATCAGGGTATTTTTATATCCTTACTAGACTTATTTAGTACTTAATTAAATTGATAAAATAATTTTTACCATTATGAATGAATAAGAAGTTATATTGATAAAATTGTAACAATATAAGAAGCAAAACTTACTAGAAAGAAAAATGCCTAAACTTGTGTGCACCTGGTAATATTGACTCAGCATAGTACTTAAATTCACAAGTTATAAAGTTGATTTGATAACTCATAGTTGCAATATTTTAATATATCTTTCCAGTAAATGAAAAATAGAAATTGACATTTGTTAGTACACAACTCATTTGAAAACACAGTCAATATATTTCTCAGAAATATTTTATATATGTAGTATACAACTTTTTTGAAAACAGTTAATAGGGTATTTCTCAGAAACACAGCTTTTGTCCAACCAAAAAAATACACATTATGTTTAATCACACATAATCAAACTTAATAATTGAACACATACTGAGGGATTGTATTCAGCTCTGAGTAACAGAAAACCCACACAGTCTGCTCAGTATATCAGTAATGTGCTTATTTATCTCAGAGGAGGACTGGCCCAGGGAAGCCTGTCACAATGCAGCAGGGACAAACAGTCTCATGTGTTCTTATGGCTGCACCATTATATCTGTTGTGGTGGAATCAGAAACACAGAAGCACTAGAAGTATTAAGAGAATGAGGTGTCCAGTATACAAATTAGACTGTATAAATATGGTAAGATCCAGAGAAAAGGGGAGTCAGAGCATCAGGTGAGATCAACAGCCGTGACATCCTAATCAGTGGTCTGGTGGACGGCATAGGAATTGCAGGAAAATGCAAACTGGATGTCTGCCCATGGAGGTGCATTCAGATGGGAAAGCTGGTAGGGATGTCTGTGGAAGCCCATACCTCTCATAAAAGGGAAGTCAAGCCATTGGTGTTTGTTTTGAGGATACTTTGAATCAGCAGGGCCAGCACTCAGGAAAATAGGCTGGAGGCTGATGTCCACAAAGTCCCCATGCAGATGTCTCTCTCCCTGTAGAGTGGTGGCTTGATGAACTGAATAACTTCTTCCAAATCTCACACAACTTGAGTTATTACAGAATTCTATCATGGAACCCTATAGAGAAGGTATCCTGGGAAATGTAGTTGCTAGCCTTACCTACATTGATATAACAACAGAACCATCTCCACCTCTAGATTTCACTGTCTCTCTTAATTCAAACCTATCGTCCAGTTGCCAGCCAGAAGCAAGACAAAGAACACACAGCAACAGATCAAAATAATAGTTCGTGCAAAACTACACTCTTTCAAGACTTTTGCATACTTACAAATTTCTGCCAACTTCCATTATTTACAAATTTGCGAGCCAGAAAAATGGAATAATGATCCTCTGGCCAAAAAGATAGCTGTTGATAACACATACCTTATGTAAGTATAAAGTGTTGACGTTAAAAATTGTAGGTTTTTTCAGTAAAATAGTAAGGTAGAATATATGTAATGGATAAGTGATATCCAGTTTGGAACTCACTGGGCCAGTAAGAAAACCTCAACAAATACCAGTGTCTAATGGCTCCATACTTACAGGACAATTAAAAAAACATATAAAAAGTAAACCTAATGCATATTTAAGATACACTTCAAATCACCCAATGGGTGCATCACACTTCAAAATGGAAAAAAAAAATTAATTGAATTTAAGAGGGGAAAACTCATTATATCTCAAAATTCATGTACTATAGACATATTTAGAGAATTCTTAGGAATTCTAATCTTAATGTCTACTTGAAAAAGAAATAAAAATTCATTTGCTATGGGCCCACTTTAAGGATGAGGTACTGATTAAGGCAATACCATATTTATAGCTTTTATAAAATTTCTGTCCTGGTGTGAATTTTCTAAACTGTTATACTTGAATTAATTTGCATCAGACTTGCCCACATTACTTATATTTACAGGTTTTCTTTCCACTATGGGTTCTCACATGACCTTGAAAGGATTTGGGACAACTGAAATCTTTCCCACATTTTTCACATGCATAAGGTTTCTCTCTAGTCTGCATTCTTACTGTTTTGGAAGGATGTGTGCCAGTTGAAGGCTTTCCCACATTGCTTACATTTATAGGTTTCTCTCCAGTGTGCTTTCTGACATGTTTGTGTAAGGATGAGGACCAGCCAAATGCTTTCCCACATTTTTCACATTTATAGGGTTTCTCTCTAGTCTGCATGCCTGCATTTTTGGAAGGATGGGGGTCACCTGAAGGCTTTCCCACATTGCTCACATTTATACATTTCTCTTCAGTATGCTTTTTGGCATGTTTGTGTAAAGATGAGGACCAACCAAACATTTTCCCACATTTTTCACATTTATAGCGTTTCTCTCCAGTCTGCATTCTTATGTTTTTGGAAGGATGAGGGCCGGGTGAAAGCTTTCCCACATTGCTTACATTTATAGGTTTCTCTTCAGTGTGCATTCTGACATGTTTGTGTAAGGATGAGGGCCAACCAAATGCTTTCCCACACTTTTCACATTTATAGGGTTTCTCTCCATTGTGAATTCTCACATGTCTTTGAAAGGATGTGAGCCAACAGTAGGCTTTCCCACACTGCTTACACTCATAGGGTTTCTCTCCAGTGTGCATTATCATATGTACTCGAAAGGACTTGGGACAACTGAAGCCTTTCCCACACTGCTTACACTCATAGGGTTTCCCTCCAGTGTGCATCATCACATGTACTCGAAAGGATTTAGGACAACTGAAGGCTTTCCCACATTCCTTACATTCATAGGGCTTCTCTCCAGTGTGACTCCTTATATGTCCAGTGAGGGAATGGGAACGAATAAATGTTTTCCCACAAAGTTCACACGCATAAGGTTTCTCTCCACTGTGAGTTTTCACGTGGTTTCTTAGGTATGAAGAACAACTGAAGGCTTTCCCACATTCCTCACATTGATAGAGTTTGCGTCCAGTGTGACTTCTTTTGTGCCTCTTAAGGGACGAACGATGCCTGAAGACTTTTCCACACTGACTGCATTCATACAGCTTTAGTCTAGTAGTAGTTTTTCTGTACAGTTTACGATTTCGAATATGACTGAACGTTTCTCTATATTTATTACCTTTACTACTATCACAGAATCTCTCCACCATATGATTTCTGCTAAAAAAGGAGAAGCATGTTATTAATGGTTTATGTATTAATATTTATTAAGGAGTAGTAGGATACATTTTTTACTATTTTTGTGTAAATGTAGATTTTCTGTCCTTTTTTAATTACTTCAAAGTGGAGTAGACTAAATACTCTGGAAGAAGGCTTGACCATAGCTCACTACTACAACAGTGTTTCTCACATATGGGGTTTCCTGATAATTGTTTCCAACTGAATTATCTTTCAACCACTCAATGTCTAAGTCACATTAAGAAAAATAGTTGGGAGGAAAATTATCTGTCAATAAACAAATTTGGAGCTGGGTTTATGGGGTTGTTTTTAATTTCATGAAATACTGAGGTTCTCTCTGGGATTACTGCTTTCTCCTGTCACTCACCTCAAATGTCTCCCCTGGTTGTTGTGCTTGTCTTCAATGCACTGGTCTTCCCAACTTTCTCCTAAAAGGGAGGTCCAGGAATCATTTTTTGTGAACCTTGCTATTTTCTGTTCATTGGATAATTTTTCTTCAAAAATATCTCGCTGAGAAATGGACCCATTGGTTTTAAGTTGAATCTCATTATCTGAAACCAAAAAAGTGAACAAATCTCATGAGGAAGGCACTTGAGAACAAAGAAACACATTCAGGAGCTTAGCTGTTTCAGGACTTCATTATTAACAGGCACAAAAGGTGAAAATGGTAGGAAATGTAATATGCACAGAAAAACCATCACAAGGTTTCAAACAACAAAGCCCTCTGTGCTTGCAAAGCACCCATGGATATATACCCTCACTGATGACACTAAAGGACCCTAAGTCTTTTAGACAGAAAGAAAAACACAGGTTAATAGGTAGATCTTTATTATCACAGAGAAAGTATTAGATTCTACATCCATGACAGCTGTGACAATGTCTGTCTTATTTGCCAATGTAGTTCCCTTCTATATTCCGAATATTGGAATAGGCTTGATGAGTGAGAAGTATTTATTCTCTAAATAACTAGGTGACAGAATGATGCCGTCCTTACCTACTGAGATCAAGTTTCTGAAGGTCTCCAGCATCACGTCTCTGTAGAGCTTCCTCTGAGCACCATCCAGCAGAGCCCACTCCTCCGGGGTGAAGTCCACAGCCACATCCTCAAAGACCAGCGAGTCCTAAAACAGACCACTTAGGTGTAGGAGAATGGGTGACACTGACAACACAGGGGAATTGGACTCAACTCACAGGAAGTTCAAGTAAGCTCCTGTGGTCTCCCCACATGCACTCTGTGTCCACACTTGCTTCCTGTGTCAGTTTTAACAGCACCACTAACTCACTGAACTTCTCTCTCTCTGCATTTCTACTGTGACCCTTCCTATCTGATTCCTCTCTCTTCGCAAAGTCTGGAATAGTCCAGAACACGCTGGAGAAATAAGAGAAATGCTCTATAAGTGAAACAGATATTTCCATTTTATGACTACCAATTCCTTGTGACACAGCTCTTTCCTTACTGCCCACTCCCTCACTCAGCACTACACGAACCACAAGTTCAAACCTGGAGGAGGTTCTAATAAGAAAAAACACATTGGATGAGGTTCTAATGAGTAAAAACACACTGGACAAGATTCTAATACGAAAAAACACACTGAAGGACTAGGAGCTTTTCCTACTTTTCCCCTTAACAACCATGAGAGGCGCAAGGGTCTGTGGAAACCCAACTTGCAAGGTGGGCCAGCTAACCTATGTTTTGATGCACTCCACGCCACCAGAATTAGATCCAGTTGGCTGCCTGAAGACATATTTCTGGAGAAATGTTAATTTTAACTTATATGTGTATTATTTATCATAGAATTGGTTGCTACTCTTCCTTCTTCCATGTCCCTTCAGTTGAGAGAGAAGAGGTATTGAGAAGGAGGAGAAAGGAAAATGAACACATGAGAACTTAGACCTTTCCATAATCCCCACATTCATGAACCTTAGTATTCCTGTGCACTAGTTTTGAGTACACACACACACACACACACACACATGCACTCACACTGAGGTTATAAGATGCCAGAACAGCTCTTTCCACCAGAAGCATAACAGAGTAGTTACTATTGGTCTTCTTGACCTTGAGGAACAGGTTAAGAGTCCTTATAAAAGGGGCCTGAGAGAGATGCTTCATCTTTTCCACATGTGAGGACACAGTGAGAAGGCACCAGCTATGAACCAGGAAGAGGGCCCAACTAGAAAACGACCATGCTGGTCCCTTGATCTTGGGCTTCTCAGCTTCCAGAGCTGTGAGAAATAAATTTCTGCTGTTTATAAGCTGCTCTGTGGTATTGTGCTATAGCAGCCTGAATGGGCGAAGACACAGAGCCAGAGACTGGGATGACTGGAGCACAGTGAGATGGGGAGTAACAGTCAAGGACAGTGGAGAGTGACGGGAGGGGGCACACCGTCTCGTGGGAACTAGTTGGCTTGACTCTGTGAGAAATGCGGAAGTACTTCAGGGTTTTGCACAGAGGAGTGATGTCATCTGATAGCTTTAATGATCCATCAGTTGCTTTGAGACGAGACTGTAGGAGGCAGATGTAGAGGCCAGGACATCTGTTAGGAGGGTAAAGCCATAACCAGCCTGGGTGGCCACAGATGAGTGTGCAGGGTAGACACAGGTAAGAGCTACAGAATCCTGATGGTCTGAAGTTGGGGCAAGACAGGAGAACTGAGGATGACTCTGATGATTTCATGCCAGAAACCTGGAATAAAGGAGTTTTCATCCACTGAGATGTAGAAGGCCATACGTGGATTATGTTCTTGGGAAGAGGATGGGGAACCAGCATAGGGCGTACTGAGATGCGGATGCGAACAAGACATCCAAGTGGATACATGCATAAAAGTTTTTAGAAGCACTGACAGTAATGGCAAAAATTTGAAAACGCTCAAGTAGCCACTAGCAGTAGAGTTAATACACAGTAATAGGATATCCCTGCAAGTGAGGACAAGAGAGCAATGAAGGTGAATGAACTGTTTTTACTCCATGGAAGACCATGAACAAAAGAAACCTGACATAAAATAGTATACACACTGTGATTTCATTTGCATGCAAAATTAGAGTATCTTTAAGGATGCATACACAGGTGATAAAAGTATAAAGAAAAGCATGGATATTACCATCATATAATTCAAGATATTGGTTACTCCAGGAGAGTGAGGGGGCCTGCCACTGGGAATCATTTCCAGTGGGGTGTCTGATGTCAAGCATCGTTCTAGATCTAGGGCTGGGTTTTATTTCACAGGTGCTTATTTTTTATTATTTCTATGGACCGTATGTATGTCTTATGCACTTTTCTCCATATATGTTATACTTTACAATGAAACTCTACAGTCAATTAATATAATTTACCTAAAATCATCTTAAGAGTTATAGAAAGCCACTTTATAAAATTCAACAGAAATACATGAAAAAAAAAAAAAACTCATAGCATTTGCGAACAGATGGTAATATGCACAGGCTGATAAAGGGCATACTGAAAAACACTGTTCAAAAAGGATCATATAAATGGTGTGAAGTCCATTGTTTCCTACCCAAAAAAGTACAGAACTAGCTTCTCATTGCCTTACTCTTAGTCAACATTATACTAAAGATCCAACCCGGTGCCAGCTAAAAATAAACAAATGTACAAGAATTACAAAAGAATCAAAGGTTATTGTTCTGCATAGCACTAACAAATGTACCTGTAGGACCCAAACAGAACCAAATGAACCATAGAATAAGAATTTTAGCAAGATTCTAGAATAAAAACACAATATAAAAATGAAATTCATTGCCTTTCTATTTAATAACAAAAGTAAGTTGGAAAACTAATGTTAAAAATCTAACCCAGCTGCATGACAGTATGAGGAGCTCGGTGGATCTGCTCCCCAGTGAAACTGGTGAAAACTGCTTTAAAAACAACCCTTTAAAGCCTCTGGAAATAGTCCTAAGAGCATATTGTAAATGAAGAAACAGCTATTCAAGAAAATCTATGAAAACTCAGGAGGAAAAGTGAGAGTCTGTGGTATTGGAACCAAGACCACTCCCTCTCTCCCTGGATTTCCATTTCAGACTGCAGCCGCGAACACAGGCTCCCTGTCCCCAGAGCTCCCAGTCAGAGGAGGAAGAGGAGATCAGCATTTCCCATCCTGCCCCAGGTAGCTGCTACTGAGATGAAGTTCCACGCGAGTGCAGTCGAGAGGTGGGGCCCCCTCTTTCCCCCAGCCCCCACTTGTGGAGTGGAGGCTCTGCAGTGAGTAGGGGTGCTGAGAATACTGGTGACCTGATTGCTTCTGTTCTGCCTCCTAAGGTGTGGGTTCCACACCCAAGAGAGGCAAACTGAGAAGAGCTCAAGCTACTGCCCTTTTCTCAGCTCCTAAAGCGAGGCTGTCACTCAGATAAGAAGCGTTCCACTGCCCCATCCTGCTCCAGTGCCCAAAGACTTTGACTGGGGAAGAATCCAGCTGTAAGACAGATCGCTCCTAGTCTCTTCCCAAGGAACTAACTTCATTTGCAACAGAGCATGAAGAAGATCAAGACTAAGGGTGCTCTCAGAAACAGAGGTGGTGGTGAAAGGCAACTGGAAGGAGATTCAAAATACAGGCAAAATTGTAATCCACCTTGTTTGCAGGAGAAAAACAGGGAAAGAGGCAGCTGGGAGGAGCCCTCCTAGCGTCTGAACAATTAACAAACTGACTTATCGAACTATGCCTTCAAAAGAGCCCAAAGGTGACTGGATTAGTCTATAGAGCAAGGAATGCACCAGGGCATGTTCAAAACAATAAAGCCATCAGCCTACAATTAGTGGAGCCTGACAGCTGCCGATGGTCAGGGGAAGAAAGGAAGAAAGCCCTGTCAACACTACTGCCATCCCAGGGTGTCTGTGGGCGTACACAGAGCGGTGCCTCCCTGAGGAGGAACATGAGAGACTGGACACTACAGGAGGTGGGGAGAGCAGTGACATAGACTGGGCTAAGATAATCCGGCCAGTCACCAAGCAAACGCGAATTAAAAAAACCCAGCAAGCCCCAGAGGAGAGGGGCCAGTACCCAAAGTTGCTACTGTATATTATCTATAATGTCCAGTTTCTAATAAAAACTACAAAGCATGCAAAGAAAAAGGAAATTATGACCCTTACAGCAGAAAAATAAGCAGGCAAGAGAAACTGTGAGAGTGAAGAGATGCTGCATTTAACAGAAAAAGCCTCCAAAGTAACCATTATAAATATTCCAAGAACTGAAAGAATGATTAAAGTAATGGAAGGTGTGACGACAATGACGCATCAAATAACATCAATAAAGAAAGAGAAGTTATTTCAAATGAACCAAATGAAAATTCTGGAGTTGAAAAGCACAATAACTGAAATTAAAAAGGGGGACTCAACAGCAGACCTGAACTTGTCCAAGAAAATACTACAAATTATATTATTGCATTCATGGGAAATGTCCAGAATAACGAAATCTATAGAGACGTTCGTGGTTATTTATGGCTCGGAGTGGGGAATGGAAGGTGATAGCTGAAGGGTAGGAGGTTTCCTCTGAGGCGATGAAGATGCTCTAAAATTGACTGAAGTGATGGTTGCACGTATCTGAATAAACTGAAACCCACTGAATTGGACACTTTAAATTGGTGAATTGTATGATATGTGAATTACATCTCATCAAACTTTTTTTTTTAAAGATTTTATTTTTTCCTTTTTCTCCCCAAAGCCCCCCGGTACATAGTTGTGTATTCTTCGTTGTGGGTTCCTCTAGTTGTGGCATGTGGGACGCTGCCTCAGCGTGGTCTGACGAGCAGTGCCATGTCCGCGCCCAGGATTCGAACCGACGAAACACTGGGCCGCCTGCAGCAGAGCACGCGAACTTAACCACTCGGCCACGGGGCCAGCCCCTCATCAAACTTTTTTTTAAAGCTAATACATAAGGAAGGATTCTAAGGAAGGCTATAAAAACATTCTAGTGGGGAAAAAACCTTAACTTTATCTGATAATATCAAAGCAAAATAAAATAAAGGGAAAGATGCCATACATATGTTCTTAGAAAGAACTCAATGTCACTAAGATTTCAGCCCCCCCCCAAAGAAACCTCTAGTCTCTGTGAAATTACACTAAATCCCCAAACCTGATTTTCTACAAAAATCAGTCAAAACTATTTCTCCAAACCTAATAGGAAGAACGAATGTCCAAAAAAGACAAAATTTCCTGAAGAACAAGGTGGAGGCCTGCCTATCATACCACAAGTACTTTTAAACTATGCTAATCCAGGCTGTATGGTTTTAGCAGAAAGATAAAAAAATAGACTAATGGAAACAAAATAATTCTGAACAGACCCCTGTGTAGCTGGAACTTTGATTAATGACAGAACAGCCATTGCAGGGCAGTGCAGAAATGATGGACACTTTAATACACGAGGCAGGGAGAAACTGGCATCAAATTGAGGAAAATGCATTTTATTCCCATCTATTTCATGGACAATAATCAATATATAGTAGATTTAAATATGAAAGACAAAACTGGAATACTGTCAGAAGTTACAGGCAGATATTTTATAACATAGAAATAGGCAGAATTTGCTCACATAAGAAAAAAAGAGTAGGCTATAAAGGATGAGATTGAGGATTTCAACATTATTAAAATCATGGGACTGAAAAGATAAGCCACAATTTGAGAGAAAGATATTTGCAATACATACAAATATAAAGGGATTAA
This sequence comes from Equus caballus, assembly GCF_041296265.1. Classification (NCBI taxonomy): domain Eukaryota; kingdom Metazoa; phylum Chordata; class Mammalia; order Perissodactyla; family Equidae; genus Equus; species Equus caballus. The sequence continues at coordinate 1,926,170 of NC_091690.1, read as the reverse complement.
TTTGCAGAGTAAAAATGAATGATGAAACAAATTAATTTTAAAAAGAGGAAAATGACCAAAACATATCACCAAAGATGAAAGACTACATATTAAAAAGAAATGCAGGGGCCGGCCCAGTGGTGCAGTGGTTAAGTGCGCACATTCTGCTTCGGCAGCCAGGGGTTCACCGGTTCGGATCCTGGGTGCGGACATGGCACTGCTTGGCAAGCCATGCTGTGGCAGGCGTCCCACGTATAAAGTGGAGGAAGATGGGCATGGATGTGAGCTCAGGGCCAGTCTTCCTCAGCAAAAAGAGGAGGATTGGCCACAGAGGTTAGCTGAGGGCTAATCTCCCTCAAAAAAAAAAAAAAAAAAGGCAACCTCATCGGTATTGAGCAAATAGCAAAATAAAACCTCAAATAGATCCCATCTCAAACCAAGAAAGGCAAACAAACCTAGACAATCCCATGTGTTGACGATCCTATGGAATAAATAAGCAGTGATGCACAGATGTTTGGAGAATCTATTGGTATACTCCCTTGGAATTTCCTAGTAAATCTAAACTTAGCCATGATCTAGAACCCAGCAATTTTTCTCCATTATGTGGAATAATTTACTGTGTATTTGCACTTGGACGCTGAAACAAGAATCTACGAGCAGCATTTTTCACAAGAGGAAAAACAGACCTGAAAAACCCAAACCCCGAAAGCAGTGGAGTGGAAGAATAAACTGGATGGTCTGCGGCCACAGACACCAGCATGTAAGCAGCAGACTGATGTAAAGAATCCTCAGGAAAGCCTGTTCACTGCAACTCCATGAGTAGTTACTTATTGAAAGTTCTGAAGAGTCAAAACTAAATAGAACACTGCTTAGTGGAAAATCCTAGATGGTAAAGGCATGAAAGTTAAACAAAGAAACAGTGATCATCAAGGTGGCAAGACGGTGGTGAGTTCAAGGAGGGGCACGTCAGGAGAGTGTAACAGCTGCCCAAGACCCATTTATAAATCTAGATGGTGCGTCCGTGGATATTTACATTGTTAGTTTTAAATCTTCCCGTAAAACTTTTTACGCATTCTGAACATGGTAGATTTCACAGTAAAAAGTAAAAGCTTCAGTTAAGGTTGGAAAATAATATGCTTTTTGTATGCTCGTTTATATGTAATGTGAAAATGGCAGTTTTGATTCATAGCCTTTGGTTGTGAAATATTAGAAACGGACCAAGTGACTATGCAGACAGAACTGATTGCATAAACTGATTGCATGAGAATCAAAGGCATCAAGTATTGATATGAAAAGATCGCAGGACTATCAATAGAACAAATAAGAAAAGCGTGTTGCCATGTGTACACTGTGTTACCTTTACTATAACAAAGGAAGAAAAACTAATAACATCTGCTGCCAATCCTCCTCTTTTTGCTGAGGAAGACTGGCCCTGAGCTCACATCTGTGCCCATCTTCCTCTACTTTATACGTGGGACGCCTGCCACAGCATGGCTTGACAAGTGGTGCCGTGTCCGTACCTGGGATGATCTGAACCAGTGAACCCCAGGCCACCCAAGTGGAACGTGTGCACTTAACTGCTGCACCACCAGCCCGGCCCCTAAAATAATGTATTTTTAATTGCTTGTTTTTAGATAACCACTGATAGAATGCACAAGAAATTATTACACCTGGTTGTCTGAGGGTGGCTGTGGTAAGAGGACTGGAGTAGACCAGGATATGCTGGCACAGAGTCTTCTTAAGTTAAATTTTCAGTATTTTACAGATCTTTTTTTACCTTTGCATGCATTATATATTTTACATAAAGAGAAATATATATAAATCATATTTTGCTTTTTAATAATTTTGTTTGGTGAGGAAGATTGGCCCTGAGCTAACATCTGTTGCCAATCTTCCTCATTTTTGCTTATGGGACGCTGCCACAGGATGGCTTGATGAGCAGTGTGTAGGTCCCAGGCCCAGGATCTGAACCCACAAACCCCAGGCTGCCCAGAGCGTGTGAACCACTATGCCACTGGGCTGGCCCGCTTTTTATTAATTTTTATTTGGAAGGCGCTTTTCTATGCAGGAAACCATTTTAATATTTAATCCCCTGAACACTAAAGTTCATGAAAGTGCAAATCAAAAACTGAAATATCTCAAACCTCTTTATAACTGAGATGACAAGTGACAGCCGAGTCATTTGTTCTTCCACTCTGTCTCAAACTGGGGAGTATTGTCAAGAATGAGTAGAATATTTAATACATTAGGGGTTTGGGCCTAACCTATTAAATGTACTGTGATTTTCAAGAATTTACATATCCTTTTAGTTGTTTTCCTTGTATCAGTTAAAATAGGAATTGTCTTAGGAATAGAACAATCTTTTAAATTTCAAAATTCTCTAGAGACAATAACTAATGTACAAAAAAAAATGTAGAAAGTGAAAAATGAACCTGAGAATTTAAATACACCCACCCCATATCTGGAAGATCTCTTGCCAAAAAAGGAAGAAAAATTCTGCGTGCTTCCAGAATTCTCTTGTCTTACATTTTCTCTCTCAATTCACTTACATTCACCTGTGGAAATTAATAAGAGAATCTTTAACTAAATTGGACTCAGGAAGGCCTGTAGGAGGAGCTCTCACACCCTATCATGTGTCAATTAACATCAGACAGGAAGAGACATACACTTTCATCTCCGACGGGAAGTGGAACTACTTTGCTACTGAAGGAAGATTTCTCTCCCCGCCTGGCAACAGCCCAGCCAATGAGAAGCCTCTGCAGCTCAGCCAATGAGAAGCCTCCACAGCTCAATGAACTCTGGGGCTCCACACATCCTCCTCACGCCTCCTCACAGGGAGGAAATGCTCCCTCTCCAGGCTTCAATTCTCACTATCGAGGAAACTCTCAGCTGGAATCTGTTTCAGCTTTTAGCCCAAAGAAATCCCCAAATTCATAAACTCTTTCTCCAGGAGATGGTCTCCAGAAGAGTCTTTCTCTAAGTCTGACCTTCATACACTTTCTCAGTTTTCCTAGTGCACTGCCTCTGTGCATGCCCAAGCGAAACCTACTATCTGGAGACAACCCTAAGACAATGAATGGCAAGCAGAACCTCCGAAAGGGCATCACCCCCAACACACACACTTTCCACTGCCCTGCAGCTTCTCTCGAAGCACACAACTCCCCCCCGGGATGGTGTGGGCACGCTGGGACCCAGGCAGAGGGGAAAACCCTCAGGAAGAAACCACGTCCTTTTCTCTCTTTGCAGGCTCATGATTGGCCTTAGTTTGGTGTCCCTGGGCAAAGCCCCACCCCCAACTCCAGCTTATTCACTCCTGCTGAACCCCACTGATTTAAATGAAACAAACCCAGGGTTTGAAGAATCCAGCAAAATCACTAAAACCCAATGTTTACGGACAAAGGAGGGAAGAAAACTTTTCAGCGCATTTTGTAGCTCAGAGGAAAACTCACAAGTCTCTACTCCTTTCAGAAAATAAAGATGTCACTTTATTATTTTCATGGGAACAAAACGTTTTCTAAACCATTAATCATATTTCAACACTTCTAGGTGGCACAAGATTCAGGAGGATTTAGCATTAATCTCTGAAGCCCAGATAATATGAGACAGAACAGAATTATCCATTGTCAAAAACTCCCCACCCTGCCAGAGGAGAATAACTGACATTTTGGCGAGTCTTTGTAATTCACCGATTAATACATCAAACGTTTTTTGTGTGGAAGTGTATTCATTCTTCTGCGGTCCATAATGGGAGAAAGGTTTTCTCTATTTCTCTCAGATTCTTTTTCCCAGTAGCATTCTCAGGGCTAAGCCCTGGAATTCCATTTGTCATCACCGAAGAGAAAACAACAGATGTGAGAAACTCAACCACACATGCTCCAGGAGAGAAAAAAGGCACAGAAGAGTTTTTCACAAATGGAATGTAAGATTAGAGCGATTTTTATTTCTGAAATTCACGTCTTTCTTGTTTCTTTGGGAATACATTATCTTCTCTTTCAAAGTCTATTAGTTGTGGATTTTATATTTACTGAAAAATTGGAGGCGTGAATAGCCAAATAAGTCTTTCCAAGGTGACAAATGCAGGGAGGGGCCGTGCTGAACTGGAACACTGACATAGATGACTCAAGGGTCAAGCGCGGCCATCCTACCACGTGGGACATCCACCCCCCGCCACCTGTTCACTGAAATGCTCCCTGAACAGCCTCCCAAAGGACACCGGCCCCTCCCCTCGCTGTGTCTCAAGTGCATTCTGCTTTGCAGGTTGTGGCACCACCTCACCAGCTGGGCTTTGTCTTTTGGGCTAGTTTCTCTCCCTCCGCTGTGAGAACCCGGGGAGCAGGAACCATTTCTGTCTGTTCCCCTCAATACCAGCGTCCGGTCAGCTGACAACTATGGTCCCTCCAGGGAATGAGAACTGGGGTGGGGGGAAAGAAACTCTCCGCGGTGCCCGGGGGTCAGTTAGGGACCCAAGACCTATCAAGAGACCCCTCCCAGCCCCGGGCACCCAAGCCCGTCTCCCCAGACTCCCCGCCCGCCCCGCAGGCTGTCCTCTGGGAGGAGCCGACCAGGGGCTGATATTCCCAGACACCCGAGAGGATGGCAGCTGTGCGCATCTGGGTCACTCCAGACGAGGCCGGGACAGGACGCGGAGACCCCCACCCCGCGGCAGAAGGCGGAGACTCGGGTGGGACCCCGGGGGACGTGGGGAGACCCGACCCCAAGCACTCACCATCTCCCGGTCCGATCCGGACTCTCCGGGCGTCCTACCTGCAGCCCTGCGGCCCGAGAAGATGAGAGCGACCTGGACGCGACACCTGCGACCGTGCAGGGCGGATGCTCCCCGGCACCGAGGAGGGCGGAGAGCGGCGTCCATGCGGGCTGGGAGCACTGCCCGCCCCCGGTCCTGATTGGAAGGTGCTCCAGACACGCCTCCCCCACCACGGCTCCTGATTGGACAGTACTGCAAGCCCCGCCCCAGTTGTCTTAACTGGCTGGTTATGCAGCGCACCCCACTGCCGCTGATTGGACAGTTCCCACGACCGGAACACTCGTGGGGCTGGCCTCTTCCGGTTGGCCAGACCTGGGGCGTTTGCGTCGAAGTGGAATGGGCTATGGGTTCCCAGGGTGAACTCTGGAGTCTTCCCGCAGCTTGGCGGCACCTCCTGCATCCAGATTCCGTTTCCCCATGGAGCGATCGCCCTTGTCCGGAAAAGGAAGGGTGCTCAGGCTGGGCTGGAACAGGGCAGGATGGGCGGGCCTGGTGTCCTCCCGGGGTCAGGGGTGGCCTGGAGCCGCGAGGTCACCCATGGATCTGTGCTGTTTAAGGACACATTTAACAGTGATGTCACCACGTGCAGTGCAGGGGCTGATACGTTTGATGTTTGACCGTTGACGGTGTTAAGGCCTCACGCATCCTTCCCCACCCCACTCATCTGGTGCTTCAGATCAAGAAACTCCAGCCTGCAGTTGCTGAGGGCCGGTGGGAAGTTTGAGGCCCCGCAGCCTGAGCCTGTGCACAGGAACTCTTCTCAGAAACACAAGTTATGAGATGTGTTCATTAAAATTGTCAGGTTCACGTTTTACACTGGAAGGAAATTTATTGTAGATCCATTTTTTAGTATATCCCTAGAGAACTCTGAAATGGAAAAGGCTGTGATAACCGGAAGGCAATTAAACTGAGAGAAGAAAATAACAAAAGCGTATATAAATTTGGAGTGGAGCCAGAAACATAATATACTTAACAGATGGGGTCAAAACTCCTGGTGCATTTAACATGCTTCCCTTTTCAGAGAATACTTTCCAGTTTAGGAGCCACTGGAAGTAAAAACTCTGATGTCACTTAATTTACTTACAAACAAAATAGAAAAAAATTCACGTTTTATAGTTGGCTAAAAGTATTGTCCACTTTCATAAAAAGTAGTGCTTAGAGGATTAGCATGTAGAAAAGAGGCTTTCCCTTCAAAATATATTACTCATTTGATTTATAAAGTATTTAAAAATAAAATTTAGCTAATTATTTTTGTTACTTACTTAGAAGTGAGTGCCAAGTTTAAAAAAATCAGCCTGAGATTTAGAAGTCTGAAAACTCGCTACAAGCATGTCCTCTGACATTCATGTCCACTTGCCCCATGCCCCACTAAATCCAATTTTATTAGTTTTTTTGTCCATATGGTCAGTGTTGATGGAGAGAAGCATTTTCAACTATGTATTATTCTTTATTCCCTTTGACATACCAAGGTAACATGGTTTACACATTGATATACACTTTGATTTTTTTGCTCAGAAATAAATCCTGCAGTTCTTTTCATATCAGTAAGTGACTTCCTTAATTTTTATAAAGGTGAATGTAAGTTTTTGTAACCAGTTCTCTCTAAATAAACACTGGGCTCAGTCCCAATCTTTTTCTACTCAAATCCTGCTCAAATGAATATAAAAGTAAATTTAGGGGCAGGCCCGGTGGCACAGCAGTTAAGTGCACACGTTCCGCTTCAGCAGCGCAGGGCTCACTGGTTCGGATCCCAGGTTCAGACATGGCCCCGCTCGGCAAGCCATGCTGTGGCAGGTGTCCCACGTATAAAGTAGGGGAAGATGGGCACGGATGTTAGCTCAGGGCCAGCCTTCCTCAGCAAAAAGAGGAGGATTGGTAGCAGATGTTAGCTCAGGACTAATCTTCCTCAAAAAAAAAAAGGTAAATTTAAATGGACCCAGTATCAAAGACTTGAGAATCCCTTCCAAACTGAGACTGAAGTCAAAACTGGGCAGGCGGTTGGATAATATGGCAAAATAAATATTTTTAAATTGTAAGTTTTTCATATGCAAATAATTTACATTTTCGTAGTGAAGTATATCATACTTTGAATGCATAAAATGTTGTTTAAATATTAATATTGTGTGAACTCTGTAGACCGAACACAAACAATACGAACAGACTTTGGGCAGATGATAGACCCCCCGAGCATCCACTTTGCCTCCATTTCCCTCCAACTCCCGGACGTGCCCACTGTGGGGAATCTTATGGGTAGTCTTCATAGCTTTACCGCCTATTATTTATCACTAAGTAGTGTTTCGTTTACCGTGCCTCTTTTGAGATTTTTACGAAAGGATGTTAATAAAATTATCCTTAACGTGGCCATCACTGGTTCCTTTACCTCAGTCCATTTCACATATGCTGGTGTCAGGTCGTGGGCCACCCAGTTTACTCCTCCATTCCCGTCTTTATGGTCTTTGGGCTGTTTCAAGTTTATTTTTTGCTTTTGTGAAAATGCTGCTCCTATCATTCCTGTTTTTTCAGTTTCCAAGTGCCAACGCATAACAAATTCTCTACATATTGGAGAAAAATTACTGAGTTGTAGACTATGGATAATTTCAAATTTACAGAAAATGCCAATGGAGTGTGTGAGTTTACCTTCCAAACATTTTTTGCATAAATTTACTCCACATGATTGACATTGGAATTGCTGAACTTATTGATTTTTGCCTATCTAGTAAGCGTGAAACAGGATTACCTAGTTATTATATATTACTTTCTACTAATTACTGATGATATTGAGCATTTTATATATTTCATGTCCTATGAAATATTTATCAGTCATTCTCTTGTAACTCATTTGCATGTTTGCTGGTTTCTTCTGATTTCTTTATATTCTGTAGACATGACTCTTTTTCATTTGTAGGTATTGCAAACATTTTCTCCCAGACTGTGGTTTATCTTTGTACTCCCTTTATTCTACGTTCCAATGGACTGTTGTCAGTTTCAAGAGTTGAATTTGTCAGTCTCTTCCTTTGTAACATACTGTTGTTTCTTATATTAAAAAAAAAAAAAACTCTTGCTATTCTGAAGTCATAAAAACACTTGCTGTAACTTCTCCTAAGAATGTTCTAGTTTCCTCCTTCACATGTCAATGTTCAGTAGGTTGATTAGTATATGTGAAATTGACAGGAAGAAGATTCCTTATTCCTCTGTAGAAAACCACTTGTTACTGTCCATGTGTTAAGATATCCATCATTTCTACCACTGTGCAGCAATGCCTGCTGCATCTTTTTGGTGAAATATGATGACATTTGTATTTTATAATATAGAAACATTTTTATCCCTATAACGAGCTCTACTCCTTAATAGGTATCTAATATATTGGGAATTCTACCATCCAATATTCCATTTATGATTTATTCTTCATTCAAAAATGAGTTTGGTGGTTCATTTATTATGATCACAGGGATGGGTTCATGAACCTATACATGTGCCAAAACTTACTTACATATCTGCATTTTATTATATTTCAGTTATTACTCAACAAACCTAAGAATTTAGCTTGATCCCAACTTTTCTATTTCATGCAGCATCAAACTTATACAAACTTAACCAAAAATAATTGTGAAGCTTTCGAGTTTTTTCATAGATACTGGAGAAATTTCATAACACGATAATTATGCACCTCTTAAAGGGTAAATACAACTCAACTGTAAGTCTGAGCCTTTATATTTATAAAGACCTGAGACTGTACATCAGGTCTTTATATTTCATTACACATAGACTGGGAAACACCACAGCCACCCAGTGAAACACACACAGACGCTCAGACACTCGTGGCTGGACACAGGGACCACCACGTGGAACCTCCCAGGCGTACTAATGTGCCCCACAGACAGACCTGCAGAATCACCCACTTGGTCACTGGGAGAGACAGGTGGACACACCCCGAGAGATAATGGTCGCAGAGGCAGTAGCTGACTCTCCCACAGACACACAGTGCCCAGGCCCTCGGCACACCCCTACTCCCACCTGTTACTATCCTTAGGAATTACCACCATCCGCACAATGTGCATTTTACTTATATCCCTTGTTTTTTTGAGTCCTAGAATGTCAGTTTGAAGGGAATAGTGACATTTTGCCTATTCTGTTCACTGCACAACCTGGAACATAATCTCTTACACAGGAGAACGTCAAGAAATATTTATTGAGATGTCTAATATCACAATACATGCATACAGGGGGTTTGTCCACAAATATCCCCATAGGGCCACATCCCCTGGAACTTCAGAGAATGAAGTGTTCTCATGCCCAACCGTTGTAGCAGGACAGTCCCCAACCCCCAAACGAAGGTCCTTCAGCCATTCTGGTAGAGGAGGGTCCCTCCCGAGCCATCGCCGGCCATATAAGAACTAGAGAAGGGGGATCTTGAGCCCCCGAGTCAGGATCAGACACGACAGGAATTATGCTCCAGCCCCTCCCAGTACTTGAGCATTCTTCCAGAAACGGGCCCTTCACTACCACACCCAGAAAGCTCAGTTAGGGCATTATTGGTTGTCTGTCCCCTGCCCGGCCATCATGTCCTCCTCTGCGGTCACCTCCGACGCCATCACCTCTGCTGCGGTCTCATCTTCCCACTGTGGAAGCTCCGTTAGACCGTCAGGGCCCTCCCTGTCACTCACCGTCGCCCGAAAGCGGGAAGATGGGAAACGATGAAGAGGATGTAGGCCTCAGAAGCTTGGCCCACCCGTCCAACCACCACAAACACGCAGCAACCAGAACCCAGCCCACCGGAAACTGGGGCGGGGAAGAGGCAGGGCTTCCACTACTTCCGTTACACCTTGGGTAGGAACGCCTGCGCACTTCAGCAAGGCAGAAACTCCCGGATGTCTCCCCCCACACAGCTATTTTCAACGCAGGCCCCTGTTGCATGCTGGGAACAATCTGAGGGACTAAACGCCCGGCTGTCTGAAGGGCTTCTTTTCAGAACTACATTTCCCACAGGCCAATGGGAGGGGCTCAGTGCAGCGGCGGTGGGAGGGGGGAATGAGGGTGTTCCACCCAGAAAGAAATGCGCATGCGTCACAGTTGGCCATTCCCAAGACCCTCCCTGGAGTGGGCGGATGAGGAAGACGCTGAGATGCAGAATCTGGCGCGTGGTCGGCGTTTGAGGGGTTCAGAGCTTCAGACCGGAGCGTGTGGGGAAGTCGCGTCGAGTGACTGCAGAAGAGTGGGTGTCAGTGACTACAGGCGTCTTTGTGACGTCACACGCGGTTTTAAGACTTTTGGGGTGTGTGATTGTGCTCGTGGGCGCTGGGCAGACGCATATGCGGCAGCGGGAGTTGCTGTGGTCCAGGGCCGCGTGTCCCGATGACATGGCTTCTGCCCCTGCTGCTTCGGCGCTCTCACCTCCCAGCCACGTGGGCTGCCACAGCGTTCCCAACGGCGGAAGGGGTGTCGGAACCCATAACGGCGTTTCCCACCAAGAAGGCCCGGGACTGGCCTGATGGGAAGTTTAGAGGTGGACACGTTCTCAAGACAGGCCCTGGAAAGACACGATGCCGATGCCCGAGGATTAGGACGCCTCCAGGCAGGGTCCCTCTTGGGGGACGACGCAGGGGTCCACCTTTCGGTTTCAGAACCAGAGCGTTGCGAAAGGTCTGACCCAGAGAAGCTGGTGTCAAGTCACAGGCGGATTCCAGGAGACGTCTCGCTTCCCTCCAGGTAAGTGTGTGACGTGCGTGTCCCAGAGGGTGTTTTCTAACTACTGACTCGCTTCCAGGAAGGGCCTGATGGGACACGGGTCCTTCCCAAGTCCAGTAATTCTTCCCAAGAAGGATCCCCGCGTGCTGGAAAGACCGCGTGTTGCACACGATACACCCAGGTTCAGGGGAGTTTGGAATTTCCTCTTCGCATATGAAAGCAGGTTTTTCGGCGGTTAATTCTGTTTTTATTGTACATATATCAACATCGTTATTTTAAGTGTAGTTCTATTAGTTTTCACAAATTCGTAATTGTACCACCACAATCAAGATACAGAACACTTGATCACCCCCAAAAAACGTTCATGGTGCCCATCGGTAGTCAACCCCCCTTCACCCCTAATCTGTTCTGAATCTATCTTTGCCTTTTCCCAAAGAACATCATATAAATGGAACACTACTCTGTCTTTTGAGTCCTATGTGTAAATTTTGATGCCACATTTGTAAAATCATGTCTATTTACTTTGCAGTGCTAATCGGACTTTTAAAATTTTCGACAATGCCCAAGGCTGGTGGTGGCCCATGTTAGGCTTTCAATCTTAAAAAAAAAGAAATGGACTGGGGCTGCCCCATGGCCGAGTGGTTAAAGTTCTGTGCGCTCGGCTTCAGTGGCCTGGGTTCCTGGGTTCAGATCCCCAGCGCACTGCTCCACTGGCAGCCATGCGCTGGAGGCATCCCACATACAAAGTAGAGGGGGACTGGCAAGATGTTAGCTCAGGGTGAATCTTCCTCACACACACACAAATAAATAACATAAATGGAGAGATTCCATTATTATTTTGAGCCACATGAGCTTAGAAAGGCTCTGTGCTCCCTTTGCTTAACTTTCTTCATTTGTATGATGAGAAGGATGACGGGGAGGGTGATCGAATGAGATTCTAATGACTGTCCAGTCGCCTTGATTTCTACAGCACTAAGAAAACATAACATGGGGAGAACGGACAAGGATTAGGCTTTATTTGTTCCTTAATTAAGCAAAATGCTGTTACATTTTTTTTCACTTCCCAGCATGTACCGTGAATCCACAAATATGGAAATGATACCCATGGAAAGTAAAATGAGGCTTTTGGACCTCGTGGATCATTAAAACAAAAAGCTGCCACCTTCTTCTCCTATAAAAGGCATTAAAATTTTTCCTGTTTGAGAATGTCAGGTATATCTATTTTTTACTAAATTGGGGTGATACTCAAAATGGTACCCTCTTGTGCAGCTCATCTCATTTATTCCTTAGATAACTGCTCCCGCCCACTATAACTCACCTTGCTTGGACCAGAAGATTACAATTGGCTTGAATTAATTCACTACGCTTATAAGAAAAGTCCATGATGGGGCAGAACTATGCAGATGACCATAACACTTCATCAAATTAGGTGCAAACCTATGGTTTTCTGGGGTACAAATTGTGTCAGTCTATCGTAGTAGCAAAAATATAATGTCAAATATAATATAATTTACCATTTTTTCACAAGAATGTTAAACACTTACACCCTATAGTCCAAATCACTGTAAAGGATCTGGTCCCAGATACCCATGTCCAGATTGATGGAAGCATATCACATGCCCTGAGACATTAACTACTACAAACATTAAGCTGAGCCATGCCTATACCTTTATTTTTATGAATAATCATTACTATTAACTCCATGAATGCAGCACTGTCTGTATCACTTCCCACTATCTACAAACACTCTTGAGCAGCTCCTAAAACAGTGCTCATTAAAGACAAATTATATGGTGGAAATATAAATAAATTAATGATGACAGCTTCACCCAATGAGTTCCCTGTGTTCCACAGGAAAAATATACACCAGACTCCCTGCGTTCTCAGTTATTTCCTTGGTCATAGTTTACTTTACTTCAAAAACCTTATTTCCATCTTATAAGCCTAAGTTTACCATTTGCTAACCATTACTTTTTTTCCCACAAAAACATAAGCACCAGGACTGCAGTGACCTGTGTGTTTCATGCCTCTCCATTCAACATAATACAACATAGAGTACATTTGAGCATATTTTGAGCCTAGAGTGCACAGCATATAACAATGCTCAAAATTAGCATCAAGTAAATAGTATGGCCTCTGACAATAAGGGCTTGATTTGAAACCTGATTGCATTTATCTCTTGCTATCGTTGTGATCTCTGCAATTTATGTAGACATATACTTCTCAGTTAACTCATAAAAGGATACAATAAATTCCCTTCCTTATAGGGTTTGCTGAGGATTCAATGGAATTATATATGTGAAATGACTCACTCCAAGAAAAACACTAAAACCAGTGTTTGATGAATATTTCAGTGTATACATAAGCAGCCCCAGACAATACAGAATTAGCCTGGCAATCATTGCTAAGCCTAGTCTTCCACTGGTGAAAAGAAACAATTTCACACAACACCATCATTAGATAGTGCTACTCGGTGACCAGGATGGATCAAGACAAAAACAAGGGTGCTCTAAACAGATCTGTAAAAAGGCTAGGAAGAAAAAGGGGGTGGGGGAGCCGGCCCCAGTGGCCTAATCTTTAAGTTTGGCACGCTCCATTTTGGCAGTCAGGGTTCAGTTCCTGGGCATGCACCTAGACCACTTGTCAGTGGTCATGCTGTGGCAGCGACCCACATACAAAACAGAGAAAGACTGGCAACAGATGTTAGCTCAAGGCAAATCTTCCTCAGCAAAAAAAAAAAAAAAAGTCCCAACAAGTGCCCTTTTCTTGCTAATACAACTGACTGTTGCTTCTTTGACAATTAGAATTATTGATACTCCAGTCTTCTTGCCTTCTAGATAAAAACTATTAAGAGTACATTCAGTTCCTGATAGCGTCCAATAGAGAGCAAACCTCAACTTCCTGAACACAACCGAAATCAACTAACACAAGCACAAATCATATTATAAGTCTTTTTGAACACTGATTTAACCCCAGTCATTAATGGTGTGTTGCTAGAACTTGGAACACTCAACATCTTTGACTACAGGTATGATATTGGTTGTCTTTTTCTAGAGGGTACTGACAAAGTCATTAAGTTTTTATTGTTATTAATGAATAACAGGTTATCTTAATGACAAAAACTTGAAATACATAAAAATAAAATCTACCTGAAAAAAATGCCTGAACTTGTATGAACCTGGTAATATTGACTAAGACTTTATAATGCTTAATTTGACAAAGTTACAAAAACCTTCAAAAAATGCTAACAAACTGGGGCTGGCCCCGTGGCCGAGTGGTTAAGTTCACGCGCTCCGCTGCAGGCAGCCCAGTGTTTCGTTGGTTCGAATCATGGGCACGGACATGGCACTGCTCATCAAACCACGCTGAGGCAGCGTCCCACATGCCACAACTAGAAGGACCCACAACGAAGAATATACAACTATGTACCAGGGGGCTTTGGGAAGGAAAAAAATAAAATCTTGAAAAAAAAAAAATGCTAACAAACTAAATCTAACAAGATCTAAGAATGATTATACACCATTACCAAGAAGGACTTATCCTAGGAATGCAAGATTGGTTTATATTGAAAATTAATTAATGTAATACACCATATCAAAAGAATAGAGAAATTAATTAATGTAGTATGTCATATCAACAGGATATAAGAAACCACATGATAGTCTTAACAGACATGGAAAGGCACATTTGATAAAATCTAACACCCTTCACGATAAAACATGTAGCGAACTAAGACTAGAAGGGAACTTCCTCAACCTGAGAAAGAAAAATCCCAAACTTAACATCATACCTAATGCTGGGAGACTGAACGATTTCTCCCTAACATCAGACACAAGACAAATGTGTCTGCTTTTGCCACTTCTATTCATCACTATAATGGAGGTTTTAGCCAGGGAAGACAGGCAAGAAAGTAAAAGACATCCAGATTAGAAAGGAAGAATTAAAACTATGTCTCGGGGCCGGCCCCGTGGCGGAGTGGTTAAGTTCGCGCACTCTGCTGCGCTGGCCCAGGGTTTCGCTGGTTTGGATCCTGGGTGCAGACATGGCACCGCTCGTCAGGCCATGGTGAGGCAGAGACCCACATGCCACAACTAGAAGGACCTGCAGCTAAGACATACAACTATGTACCAGGGGGCATTTGGGGAGATAAAGCAGGGAAAAAAAAAAAAAAAAAAAGATTGGCAACAGTTGTTAGCTCAGGTGCCAATCTTTAAAAAAAAATAAAAAATAAAACTATGTCTCCTTGTGCATGGTATGATCTTATAGGTAGAAAATCTTGTACACCACAGTAATTACAGTTGATAAACCACTTCAGCAAGGTTCCGGGGTACAAGATCGAAAGGCAAAAGTCAATTGTGTTTTTATACCCTTCTAAATCGCATAAACCAATGGAAAAGGATACTCTGGAAATAAACCCATATATTTAAAGTCAACTGATATTTTACAAAGGTGTCAAACTAATTCATTAAAGCAAGCATAGGGGCCGGCCCCGTGCCCGAGTGGTTAAGTTCGCACACGCCACTTCAGTGGCCCAGGGTTTCGCTGGTTCGGATCCTGAGCGTGGACACGGCACTGCTCATCAGGCCACATTGAGGTGGTGTCCCACATGCCACAACTAGAAGGACCAACAACTGAAATGTACAACTGTGTACTGGGGGGATTTGGGGAGAAAAAGCAGGAAAAAAAAAGAACATTGGTAACAGTTGTTAGCTCAGGTGCCAATCTTTAAGGGAAAAAAAACGAAAGTATAGTCTTTTCAACAAATGGTGCTGGATCAAGCAGACATCCGTTTATGAAAACAAAACAAGGCAAAAAACTCTCACTCCCTTCCTCACACTATTCACAAAAATTAACTCAAGATTTATAATAGACCTAAATGTACGATAAAAACAATGAAACTTCCAGATAAAACAAAGAGAAGAATTTCTTTGTGACCTCGGTTAGGCAAAGATTTTTAACAGATAACACCAAAAGCAAGATGGAACAAAATTGATAAGTTGAGATTCATCCAAATTAAAAACTACTTTCCTAAAGACACCGTCAGGAATATAAAAAAGACAAGCCACAGGGCCCAAGAAAACATTCTCAAATCATATATCTCACAAGACACTTGTGTCCAGAATGCATGAAGAACTTTGACAAAACCATAATCACAAAGACCCCAGTAAAAAGTATGACCTTATTTGGAAATAGGGTCTTTACAGATGTGATCAGGTTAAGATGAGGTCACAATAGTGGGTCCTAATTCAATACGAATTGTGTCCTTTTAAGGAGAGGATGATGCCATGTGTGTCTGGACACACAGGGAGAATGGCTTGTGATGACAGAGGCAGAGACTGGAGTGATGTAGCTCAAGCCAAGGAATGCTAAGGATTTAGGGCCCCCACCAGAGGCTAGGAAGTGGCAAGCAAGGATTCTATCCAGAGTCTCAGAGGGAGCATGGCCCTGCTGGCACACTCATTTCAGCCATCTAGCCTCCGAAACTGAGAGAATAAATTTCAGCCACCTAGTTCAACAGTTCCGCCCCACACTCTGGAAATATATGCCTTCTGTTTCAAGTAACCCTTCACAAGAGTTTTAAATGCTCCAGGTAATGGTCATCAAGGCTACCTGCTTTACAAAAGGGTAAGTCACCTCCTTTTTGAGGTTTTTGAAGCTGATCCAGGAGCATAGTTGGAAGTAGCATACAGGAGCTTTTTCAGGCACAGGTTTGCATCTGGAGGAAGTCCGTCATAGCATGAGACCATCCAGAGACAAAGGCAAGGAGGGCAAGGGAACTCCCAGGGGAGAGGGGAACCAGAGAGACTTAGGTGCTTAGATGACGTCGCTGTGCAGCCCAGCGCAGAGGGAAGTCTGGATCAGAGAGCTCCAAAGGGCGGCAGCAGCCCGGGTCCTTTATAGCTACAGGGATTATCTTATTTATGGCTCGCAGCTGTTGGGCAGTTTCACAGGGTATGAAAAGCAAGCAGCCTCTTATTAGCCAAAAACCTGCTTATTTGGGCAATGTTTAAAATAATTGGATCTGTAAACATTTTAGGCTGGGGCCAGGGGGCTTTGGGGCCAATGGTTTGCCATAAAGAAAGAAACCACATGGGGCCAGTGTACAGAGGCCATCTTTGTCTCAAGTATATAACACCTAAAGATTCTTTGTGCCTCTTGCTGGAAGTATACAAACAGTCTCTGAATTATTCTTATCAAAATATCAGAGGTGGCTATGGTCACACCTCTCCTGCAAATATAGGGAACAAAAGAAGATGCTAAATCACAGCATGGAGATGCAATTAGAAAATCCATCCTATCAAAATACCTTTGGGATTCGTTCAACAGTTACATTACAAAGGAAAATATATGATAATGTAACTATAGATTAAAGTAAATGTAAATGAGATAAATTGAAATGTGTGGATCTTATTGGATCCCAAAACAAAAATCTAACGGCAAAAGTTTTAAAATTATGTAAAATTAGGGAAATTGGCCAATGCCTATCTATTTGAGTATATTGAGGAATAACTGTTCATTGTTAGGTATGACAGTGGCATTTTATGGTTATGTTAAGCAAATAGATACATTCCAAAATATTCAAGGATGAAATGGTATGCGAAAAACTGCTTCAAAACTATCCAGAGGGACATGGGTGTGACAGAGAAGAAAACTGATGGAAGGCAAGGCAGGTAATGGGTATATGAGATTTTCTTAAACCATTCTCTCCACTTTTACAAAGTTTTAATTTTCCCAAAATAAAATACTTAAACGATGGAGACCTACTTATGAAAGAAATCTTATGTTCTCTATAATATGCCGTGTAATGCAGTCTCTTCCCTAACAGGATATTCAGATGGTGCGGTAGATTGCATTATCGATTCCAATTTTTCATCCCTGTGAAACAGTCTAGCGATGTCCTCATGGTAGCAAGATTGCAATTCTTCTCCCCTTTCATTTTGAGCCACGTGACTTGCTTAAGTCAATGCTATGTGGGCAAATGTGATGGGAGAACCCCTGCAATGTGTTTGTGCATTTGGCTTTCCTCTATTCCTCAAGTGATCCATCATGAGGAACCTTCCTAAGGTGACTGCTCTCCATTCAGCTTCAGCCCCAGGATGGACATGCTTGGATGAGAGCCAGTCGGCGACCAGAATGGACTTGAAGACCCGCCCCTTGTAGCAACCTACCCAGGCCAACAGCTAGACCCGTGAGCGTGAAAATAAACATATAAGCAAAGTCTGACTAATACAGTTTTTTACACAATTCCAACAAATTACAAAATTTACACAATTAACAAGTTAATGTCAGACAAAGCATGCCATTATTATTAAGTAGAAATGGTAGGTCCGAGAAGGAAGAAAATTTAGACTAACAAAGGATCAAGAAAATCTTCACGCAGGAATGCTTAGTGGGTGCTTGCATTTCCTTATGCTATGCAAACAAGATTAGGTGAATTTGAAGTATTTGGAAACAAAATGTTACTGAAATAATGATACAAAATTAAACTAATTTTTCAAAGATTGAATGAATTCAAACTGAAATGTAAATTGTGTTTATACTCTTGCCGTGGAGCAGTCTCTCTTTGGCGTTCTAGAACTAACAACATGGCACTGGGTCAACCACATTACCTTATGTACACTTTGGAGAGTCATCTTGGTGTCATCTGTTCTATTACTTTAACGACAATTATCACAATCTAAAATATCTCATCAGATGACAATTATCATTCAAGAGTTTATCTGATGGAACCACTGTTGGTGTTAGAAAACTAGAGTAAAAGTCAATATATTTGGGAAAAAATTAGACGTGAGAAATTCTACAGAGAGGTCCACATTACTGCCAGCGTGTGCCATGCTGTTAATGTAGGACTACGCCCTCTGTGAAATGTTGGGGCTCATGAAAACCTACTGAAAATGACTGCGAAGCCGTCTCTTTTTATATATTTTGTTAGAATTTAATATTACAATAACTATTTGCCTCTTAAAAGTTAAATATAAGCCATTTGTAAATCCGTCTGGGCTTATTGTGTGTTTAAACGGGTCTCAGTACGCACCCAGGGGCAAACCCAGAGAGACAGACAAACACTACAGCCACTCAGTGAGACACACGGACAATCAGACACTCCTGCCAGGATACAGGAACCACCAGACACCTGAACTCTCCCAGACATACAAAATCACACAAACTTACTCACTGGGACATATAGGTGGACACAGACACACAATTCAGACACATTGGCAAAGATGATGTCTCGAGAGAAACTAATACATTCCCAGAGACACAGCCCAGGCCCTCTGCAAACCTCCGCGCGCCACCCACAGCTCGCTCTATCTACTTACAGCTAACGACATCAAATGCGCTGTGTACTTCTCTCTCTCCTCCTGGAAAAGGGACCTCACACTTCCCGAAGCTGCACGGTACAAACACCCTCTCTCCAGAAGAACCACAGACGGGATCCCGAGGAAGCAGCGTCAGGGGCCCGACGCGGCTGGGGTTAAGATACTCCAGCCCCCCACGCTGCTTTAGGATTCTTCCAGAAACGCACTCATCACGACTTTGATCCTTTGTCACTTTGCTTTTCCGATTGAAAGCTCAGTGAGGGCAGCCACGACGTCATCTCATCGGCTGGCAGCCACCGTGTCCTGCCCTGCGGTCCCCTCGGCAGCCCGCCGCTCTGCTGGCCCCACGTGCCCGCAGACCCCGCTCCGTCCGCCTCGGCGGCCCCAAAGTCCTCACGGAGACCCGAGGGTGGACGCCTCGGGAGCCCGGGCCACAGAGACGGCTCCTGCAGGACCCAGGGGAGGACAGGAAGCTGAGGAAAGAGCCGCATAGCCAGGCCTCTACCTTTGCCCGCGCATCCTCTTCTCCGAGGCTCCGCCCACCCGCGTGCGCCTGCGTACTTCCCCGCAGGCCGAGAGCGCAGGCGTCTCTGGGCGCGTTTCCTCACCGGGCGCGTTGCATGCCGGGAGGAGTCTGAGGGCGGGGCTTCGAGCGTCTGCGGAGTCTCCCTCGGAGATCTCCATTTCCCACAGGCCACCGGGGCTGAGACCGCGCAGAGCGCAGACGTCGGTAGAAGTGCGCGTGCGCGGCGGCGGGGTGGCTCTGAGGACCCGGATGGGCCGTGGGGAGGAGGCGGGAGCTGAGGTGAGGCGTTGGGCCTGTTAAGTCCTGAGGCCAGAACGGGCGGTCGAGACAGCGCGGGGCGGCGGAGGGAGGGCCAGTGGGCGGGAGTGCGCGTGCGCGCCCACACGAAGGCGGTGGCGGGAGGTCCCTTTGTGACGTCCCTGGAGGTCTGAGACTGGCGGGCGCGACTGGGATGGGGGCCTGAGCTGATGCTCTGCTTCTGTCACCTCCCAGCCCGCTGGGCACGGCCCGCCCCAGTGCTCCCCCAGCAGAGCGTGGACCCCTAAGGACGTCTCCCGGCGCGAAGGCACAGGATGGGCCGGATGCCGCTGTAGAGCCGGGGGCCCTCGCGACAGGCCCCGGGAAGTCCCGATGCTGATGCCAAGGCCTAGGATGCCCCCCCAGGCAGCCTCCTTGGGCAGGACTGTGGGGGCACCTGTATGTTTAAGGCCACATCTTCCCCGAAGATCCGACTGCAGGGCCCTGGCGTAAACTCGAACGTGGATCCTAGGAGCCCTGCCCCGTCCCTCCAGGTCTGCGTGGCCCTGGGGGCGTTTCCTAACCTCAGGCCGGGTTCCGAAAGAGGTGTTTGGCCAGGAGTCCTTCATCCCCAGTCCTTTACTTCTTGAGCATCCCAAGATGGTGCGGGGAAGTATTCAAGGTTCAGGAGTTTGAATTTCCCCTTAGCAGATGAAAGCTTTCTTCATTGATTTTCTATTATTTTTCATATACGTGCAGTAAAATCCACTATTTTAAGTGTAGTTCGATGAGTTCCCATAAGGACGTAATTATACCAACACAATCAAGATAAAGAACACTCCGTCACCCAGGAAAGAACACAGGTGCCCATTTTTTCTAAAATCCCCCAGCCCTAGCCACTGATCTGTTCGTTTCCTGTACTCTTGTCTTTTTCACGTTCCATAAAAGGAAGGCCATTCAGCCTTAGGACTCTTTTGGTAAAATTCAATGCCGTAGTTCTAAAACTCAGAAATTACCCTTGCTTTCCAGTGTTCTGGCTTTCCAGCAGTTCCCAGGAAAGATCACGCACAGATCAAGCCTTCACACCTGACATCCCGTCTTTATGAGCTACGTGAGTTTGAGCACCTTTGTGCTCCCTGCGTTTAACATCTTCACCTGCATGATGAGGGAATGACGAGGGGGTGTAAAATGAGATACAAAGGACTGTCAAATCACGTTAAACTGTGGCATTTTATGAAAACATGTTAGCATGCAAAAAATGGAGAAAGACTAGGTATCATCTGCTCTTAAATAAAACACCGAGGTGTTACATTTTGTCCTTTTCCTGGCGGAAGTCTACAGAGATGGATTTGAGAACTGTGAAAAGTAAAATGGGTGTTTGGAGCTCTGTGGATCATTAAAACAAAAAGCTTCCAGCTTTTCCTATAAAACATTAAAATTTCTCCTGTTTGAGGATGTCAAAAACAACTTCTTTTCTACTACATGTTACTCAGATGATCCTTTATGTTCTGGAGCTCAGCTCCAAACCACAGAAGTGATTAACATTCCCCTCTCTCAGTAATATGACTGACTGCAACTGCGTTGACCAGTTTTAGCTCAGCTCAATTATTTCTGCCTTCTAAAATCACCGAACACAAGCCAAAATTTGAAAATATATCCTTTTAAACACTCTGATACATCCCACAGTCCTTTGTTCATTCAAATTGCTTTAACTTAATACATGAAATTTTCTTTGACTTACCAGCGTGATCTTGGTGAGTTTTCGCTAGAGAGCAGTGACAAAACCGTTATTTAAGCTTTTATTATTAACAATGAATAAGCAATCCATTTAATAACAAATGTTCAGGTAATAAAACAAAATTTACATGCAGAAAAATACCTTGTGTACACCAGGTAATATTGATTCAGAATGTATAATGCTAAAAGTACAGTTGATTTGAAGTCCATAACTGCAATGGAATACTTTAATATATTCTCGCAAATGAAAAAGAGAATAACATTTGCTGGTGTTACGGATTGAATTATGTCACACTTAAGTTCTAACCCCAGCACCTCAGAATGTGACCTTATTTGGAAATAGGGTTGTTGCAGATGTAATTAGTTAAGATGAGGCCCTGACCCAGTATGTGTGATGTCCTTATAAAAAGAATGCCATATGAAGGACAGACATGCACCCAGGGAGAAGGTCATGTGAAGATGACAGTTATGCTTGCCACCAGCCAACCAACTACCAGAAGCTAGGAGAAGGCAGGCACAGACCCTTCCCTCGCACTTTCAGAGGAAGCGTGGTCCAGCCGATACCTTCATTTTGGACTGCAATTTGTGAGACAAAAACTTCTGTTGTCCTACGTCACCCAGTTGTGGTACTTTGTTACAGCAGTCCTAGAAAACTAATACTATACAAGTGATTTAAAAACGGTCAATGAGATATCTCTAAGAAATGTCTACAGGTGATTTTCTTTGAAAATAAAATGCACGGAGTTTTTACTGACACATAATCAAACATGATAATTATACCCTTATCAAGAAAGGGCATTCAGCTCTGAGTAACAGAAATCTCCCAAAGTCTAATATTTGAGGAAGGTGTTTGTTCTCACATAGAAAGCCTAGGTCAGCAGACTTCAAAATGCAGTGGATCAGCAAAGGTCCATGGGGTGGTTTGTTTTGCTGCAACACTGTAGCTTTTGTGGTGGAATCAGGATCAGAGCCATTAGAAGTATTGAGAACAAAGTGTTCACTATACAAATTAGTCCTTGTAAGAGACCTTAACATCTAGAGAAGAGGGGAAACATAGCATCAGAGATCACTGACCGGGAGTCTGAATTAGTGGTCTGCAGGACACGTTAGGGTTTGTAGAAAAATCCAAATTGTCAGTGCCTGACACCCAAGTGGATCCTAGATACTGAGCTCATGGAGGCATTTGTGGAAACTTATGCTTCCAAGAGAAATGGAAATCAATCATTTGGCATTTCTTTTGAGGGTACGCTTGATTGGCAGGGCTGAAAATCAGAAAAATAGGCTAAAAGCTCATGTCCAAGAAGCCCCTATGCATCTGTCACATGCTAATGTGGTTCCAAAAACTTAGTTACGGCTTCTTCAGTTCTGCCTTCAAAACCTCATGCCAATTTAGGGTACTGGCGAATTCAAACATGGAATCATAAAGGGAAGGGATTCTGGGAAATGTAGTTCCCAACACTAGCAATATTGACATAACACGATCCAAGAGAACTAGCTCAAACTCTGTCTCAGGGTCACATCACAAGTATCTCCTAAGTAAAAGCCTACTGTTCAATTCCCAATCACAAGCAAGGGCAAACAGCAATGGGGAAGAGTTGAAAATAACAATTCACATGAGACTATACGCTTTGAAGAACTCTGCATAATTACACATTTCTGCCAACTACTTATAAGGAAAATGGAATAAGGCTCCTCTGGCCAAAAATAAATAACAACTCTCTTGATGAGAAGTGGAAAATATATATGGGTGATATCCAGGGAGAAAATCCCAACCAATACCAAAGTATCATTGTTCCAATAACCTCTTCTTAAAGAACAATTCAAAGAACTAAGACATTAAGACTGTTTACATATTGAAAATACACTTCAAATCACCCATAAGTCCAACAAACTGTAAAGTTAAGTTTTATTTACTGAAATGTAAGAAAAAATAATACCTGCAAAGTTTATGTAGTATAGTTGTAATACTTGGAGAGTTATCTTTCACCTAAAGGTTTCTTTGCAAAAGAACTGGAAATATGCTCCCTGTGGGTCCATTTTAATGATCAAGTACTCATAAAGGCAATACCATATCTATAACTTTTATAAGATTTCTCTCCTGGTGTGAATTTTCCGAAGCGCTGTGCATGAATTCATCTGCAGAATTCCCCACATTACATATGTAGTGTTTTTCTGTAGTGTGTATCCTCACATGTCTTCTTAAGGATGAGGAACAACTGAAGGCTTTGCCACATTGCTTGCATTCATAAGGTTTCTCTCCAGTGTGCATTCTCATATGTATTGGTAAAGATGACGGCCATTTGAAGACTTTCCCACATTCCTTACATTCATAGGGTTTCTCTGCAGAGTGGGTTCTTACATGCTGCTGCAAAAGTTCGGGCCAACTGAAAGCTTTCCCGCACTGCTTGCATTCATAGAGTTTCTCTGCAGTGTGCCTCCTCATGTGTTTTTGTAAGGATATGTGGCAATAGAAAGCTTTCCCACATAGCTTACATTCATACGATTTGTCTCCAGGATGCATTCTCACATGTTCTCGAAAGCAAGCAGACAGATTGAAGGCTTTCCCACACTGTTTACATTCGTAGGGTTTCTCTCGTGTGTGTGTCCTCATATGTTTCCGTAAGGATATGGGCCAGTTGAAAGTTTTTCCACACTGACTGCACTCATAAGGTTTCTCTCCAGTGTGCACTCTCATATGTCCCCTAAAAGATGAGGGATGGCTGAAGGCTTTCCCACACTGGTTGCACTCATAAGGTTTCTCTCCACCGTGAGTCCTTTCATGTCTTCGAAAAGACTGCGGATAGATGAAGGTTTTCCCACATTGTTTGCATTCGTAGGGCTTCTCTCCAGTGTGAATCCTTTCATGTCTTCGAAAGGACTGTAGATAAATGAAGGTTTTCCCACACTGTTTACATTCATAGGGTTTCTCACCAGTGTGTGCTATCATGTGCCTTCGAAAAGCTGAGGAATAACTGAAGGCTTCACCACACTCCTTACATTTGTGTGGTGTCTCCCCTGTGTGTGAAATCATGTGTCTTCGAAAAGTGGAGGAATAACTGAAGGCTTCACCACATTCCTTACATTTATAGGGCTTCTCTCCAGTGTGCGTTATCATGTGCCTTCGAAAAGTTGAGGAGTAACTGAAGGCTTTCCCACACTCCTTACATTTATATGGCTTCTCTCCAGTGTGAGTCCTCACATGACTAGTCAGACTTGAAAAGTCAATGAAGGCTTTCCCACACTGCTGACATTCATAGGTTTTCTCAGCAGTGTGAATCCTTATATGCCGATTGAGAGAAGAAGTACGAGGAAAAGTCTTTCCACATAATTTACACGCATAGGGTCTCTCTCCATTGTGGGTTCTCACGTGCGATCTGAGGTGGGAACGGCAGCTGTAGGCCTGCCCACATTCCTGACATTGATATGGTTTGTGTCCAGTGTGAATGGCGATGTGACTCCTGAGGGATGAATGATGCACGAAGCCTTTTCCATATGCACTACATTCGTACCGTTTTACTCCAGCAAGAGTGTTCTGGTAAAGATGAAGATTTGGAGTCTGACTGAATGCTTCCCCACACTGGTCATTACTTTCACAGAGTCTCTCCATCACAAGATTTCTGTTAAAAACAAGAAGTATGTTATCAATGATTTGATTAATAATGATTTATTATTTATTAGTAAGTATTAGGATTACATTTTTCACCAGTTTCAGTGAATGGGTAGGTTTTATACCCTATCTGACTTGTTTTAAAGTGGAATGAACTGAATATTATGGAAGGGAGCTCAACCACAGCCATTACTGAAACAATGTTCCTTAAACATGAGCTTTCTTCCTAATTGTTTTCAACTGAATTGTTTCTAACACTCAACATCGATGTCACGTTTTTTTTTTTCCTTCTTCTCCGCAAAGCCCCCCAGTACATAGCTGTATAATCTAGTTGTGAGTGCCTCTGGCTGCACTAAGTGGGACGCTGCCCCAGCATGGCCCGATGAGCAGTGCCATGTCCATGCCCAGGATCCGAACTGGTGAAACCCCAGGCCACTGAAGCGGAGTGCAAACCCAGCCACTCGGCCATGGGGCCAGGCCCCTCAATGTCACATTTTAAGGAGAATTTTTTTTGTGTGAAAAACAATCTGATCTAGGCTTATGTGGGTTTTTTGTTTGTTTGCTTTTTAAATTTCAGGACAAACTAAGATTCTCTCCTGGAATACTGCTTTCTCTTGTGAGTGCAACTCACCTCAGGTGTTTCCCCTGGTTTGTGCGCTGATCTTCAATGCTAAGTTCTTCACAAATTTTTCCTAAGATGGAGGCCCAGGAATCATTTCTGGTGAACTTTGCTATTTTATGTTCCTTGGATATTTTATTTCCATAATTATCCTGCCGAGAAACTGACCCATTGGCCTTAAACTGAGTTTCATCATCTGAAAGCAAAAGGAAAACAAATCTTACAAGAAAAAGGTACCCGCTAGCCAAAAGACACTGAGGACTTTAGCTGTGTCAGGACTTCATCAAAAACAAGTATGAGGGGTCAAATGGTAAGCAATTTAATAAACGCAGTAAAATTCTCACAAGGTTACATAAACAAACCTCAATGGGCCTCCTAATAACCAATGAAACACATTCACCAGTCACAGTAAGAGAGCTTTCTTTACAGAAAGAAAAACCAAGTTTAATACATAGATTCTTCTTCTCATGGAGAAACAGACTCCAGCTCTATGATGGCTGTGACCACATCTGTCCTATTAATTAATGTGTTCCCTTTCCACACTCCAAATCTTGGAACAGCTTGATGTGCAAGCTATGCTTGTTCTCTAAAAGACTAAGTGAAGGAATGAGTCATCCTTACCCACTGAGGCCAGGTTTCTGAAGTTTTCCAGCATCACGTCTCTGTAGAGCTCTCTCTGAGCAGAATCCAGCAGAGCCCACTCCTCCACGGTGAAGTCCACAGCCACGTCCTCAAAGACCACTGAGTCCTGAAACAGCCAACACGTGCAGGAGGATGCAGGAGATTCCCAGCACTCAGCAACTGGACTCACTTCACCGGAAGTTTCAACACAATTCTGTGTCACCCAACACCCACTCCATGACTCGGTCATCAGACCTCTTACTCTATGTCCACACTCACGTCCTCAAAGGTTTAACAGCACCACTAACACACTGATTGTATCTCTACATTTTTACTGTGCCCACTTCAAGTCCTGTTCTCTGTCCAAAGGGCTCAGACCACATTGGAGGATTCAAAGAAATGCTATACAAATGAAACAATTATTTGCATTTTAAGACCTGTCAATCCCTTATGACACAAACTACTTCAGCTCCTTCCACTGGCACACCACATCCCTCAGCCCGACATGAAGCACAAGGTCACACCTGGATGAGGTTTTCAGTGAAAATCACAGTGAAGGACTTGGAACTGTTCCTTCTCACCAAACACAAGAGGCCAACAGCCTGCTGGAACCCAACTTGCAGCAAAGGCCAAGCAGCCATATTGTCTTAAAGAACTTCTGGCTGTAAATAAGTCCAACTGGTGGAATGAAAAATTTCTTTTAAAGAATATTAATTTTACCTTATTTGTGTAATAGTGATCACAGGCTTAATTTCTACTCTTCCTCTCTGTGCATCTTCATGAAGTTGGAGCTCAGGAAAGAGGAAAGAGACACGGGAACCTAGGCCTCCATACATTCCACACACTCCTGAGTCTGAGTGCTGCTGCCCACCAGTTCTGAGGACTCTCTCACACTCACTCACTCACACACACAGACACACACACACGCACACACACACACATACAGAGTGAGGTTATATGATGCCAAAATGGCCCCTTCCACCAGAGCCATCAAAGAGAACTCTTGCTGAATTTGAGGATAAGGGTAAGAGCCCAACTTTGCTAAGGCGTTAACTGAAGACAAGAACATCCAACAGTGAATTTGCGCTTGATTATAAAATACATAAAGGATTCGGCAGTTCCTTCCTACAAAGGAAACACTCCGCATCTCAAACTCCAGGAAAAAGTGATTCCCCACAAACCATCCTGGGGGCTGCCCTCTCAGCGTCTCTCAGCTGCATGTCCCTCCTCCGTTGGGCACGTGAGCATGTCAGGCCAACCCCTAAGCTTATGATCTGCATGCCTCCCTTAAGCCCTGGTCTTTTAAAAAGACCATCAATGCACTGACACCCATGAGCAGGGACAGAGCAAATACTCTCATGCACAATTCTGGTGCCAGCATTTACCTATTCGACAAGCAGCAGAAGAGGAATAACCCTATTGTTGCTAAAGGGACGACAGGAGCGTCCCGAGTCAGCTGAACTGCTGTCAGTCCCGTTATCTGTAGTGTTTCCTCTAATACAGTCCCCTCACCTAGCGGGCAGAAAACGAGCTGACCGTGCAGGCCTTAACTTAGCCTTAGAGATGAGCACTGGAAGGCTGGCCTCTGGGAACTGGGATTTCGGGAGCTTTCACACCGCCCTAACTGAAGCGACTCGCTGAACGTGCAGCCTCGCTGTGAATGCCGCACCTGCGTTCCTCCTAGGAGTCTGGAGTCCCGGCACCTGCGAGGCAGCGGGTGCTCACAGGATCCGCTGTCAATGAAATGCTGGCCACTGCGTCTCTAATGAGCTCCTGGCAGATGATTTTACATGTCACAACTCGATGCTGGTATCAGGGACGTCCTGTGCGGCTCCCCTGGGAGGGGACTCTCGGAAAGCATACACCTGGTTTCCTTCAGATTTCTCCCCCGCCGCCTTTTCCCTCTGCCGATCTGGCTCTAACAAAGCATAGTGGATTTGGTATATGCTTGTAATTTGGTAAAAGCTAGAGGGGTCACCCTAGTAAGTACAGAGAAAAAGTGTCTTTATAGGAGGAAAACGCCATGTGGAGACAGAGACACACAGGCCAGACGGCCACGTGAAGAGGGAGGTAGAGACTGGAATTATGCTGCCCCAAGCACAGGAAGGCCTGGGGCTCCCCGAAGCTGAGAGACAAGGAAGGGTCCCAGAGCCCCCGAGGGCTCTGAGGGCGCGGGACGCTGCCAACACCTTGATTTCCGCTCCCAGCCTCCAGAACGGTGAGAGGATGAATTTGTGAGCCACTCGCACTGTGGTCCTTGGTTACGGCAGCCCTAGGAAACGGATCCCAGAGTGAGAGTGAATTTGCAGTGAGGAACAAAGAGGGGAAGGGGTTTTTCTACTTAAAATGGTTTTGTTCTGCAGCTGTTGCACCAGCATGTATCATAAAAACTGATGCAAAATGGCACGTGCTTGTAATCTGATAAATACTAGAGGGACCGTCCCCATCGGGACAGAGAAACAGTGTCTGCGAGACACGACCTCCTTGCTTTCTGCCACGGCACATGGCTGGAGTTTAAACTCTAAGCTTTAGAAAAAACCAGATTACATCTCCACCTCTGATAATTTTTCACTATGAAGTTTACCCACTGGAGGTTCAAAAAAAGAAGGAAACAAAATGGAAAAACAGGCAAGCTCTAAATAGAGATTTACTCTTGGAATTTTAGGTAGAAGTTTCCAGCTGGCTCACGAGCTCTTAGGAAAGCCTATTTCTGATGACCTCGAGGCCGCCAGCTGCCCAGCAATCTAAGCGGTCCTCAGAGCTGGACTCAAGGGCACAGAGGACAGCAGGGTAACTTACCACAGGTGGCACACAGCAGCGTCTCAGCTTTCTGCTGTGAGGAAGCCCCCAGCATTTTCCAGAATTCGGAGTCCGCAGATCCTAACTACCTGAACTTGACTGCAAGCTCAAACCCGACACGATCCAGGGGGCCGCTGCAGCCTCAGTGTGCACCATGCCGCCCTGAGCAGGCATCAGCTCCACCAAAAGGACTCGACTCAGGGGACACAGGCATGCTGCACTTTACTGCACTTTGCAGATACTGCATTTCATACAAGATCCTCCACCAGCAAAACAATTACAACTCGCTGAAGACTCAGATGATGGTCAGCATTTTGCAGCAATAAAGTATTTTTTAATTAAGGTGTATATATTGTTTTTTTAGACATAATGCTATCGCACATTTAACAGACAACAGTATGGTGTAAGCATAACTCTTATATGCAGTGGGAAGCCAAAAAATTCGTGTGACTCCCTTTATTGCATGGTCAGGAACTGAACCCATAATCCCGGAGGCCTGCCGGCCCTGCAGATTTACAGACTTCTCTGTGAGGCCCTAAACTCTGGAACCTTCCCAGGTGCTGCTGGCCCGTCTAGGTCACGTGCAGCTGCCCATGAGGAAGGCCTGGTGTTCTGATGGGACCTTCTGCAATCGTGCTGCTCATTCTGGAATGGTTACTATCCACACAGATGGCCTCCGGATGGCGGCCACACCGGGGAGGTGGACGAATAGCACCGCAGATTACAAAACTGCAACTGCCTGCCTCATGCGGTCCTGACATGAGGACGGGACAGAACTACTCGGACTGCACAGAGAACTTTGAGACCAGAGGGCCCCAAGGAGGCCCCAGTGGGGGCCCTGTTGGCCAGGCTGTCTAACGCCTGTCCTGCTGGGGGGCCCCCCACAACTGTAAACTGGGTCTCGGGGGCCACAAGTGCCCTGTGCGATTCCGTTTCTCGGGTGTGCGTCCTGTCACCACACGGCCTTACCCCCGGAAGCCACTCAGCTCAGCTGCAGGCTCCTGGCCCAGGCTGTGCTCTGCGGGAATGAACTACGGCCAGGCAAAAAGAATACAGAAACAACCAAAGAGCAGAGAACACAGAAGCTTGAGGGAGAAGCCCCCTGGCTACCAGGGTTTACCTGAACTGGTAAGTCCGGGACCCCCAAAGGACAGAACGGATCCCAGTACCGCAGGATGGTGTCGCCCCACTGCCCAGGGTCCCACTGAGAATAAACCTGCTGTGAAGGTGCCCTGTCCAAGGGCCCAGGGCCTGAGTGTGCAGAAAGGGTCCACCGAGCAGGCCTGAGGGTCCTCTCCTTAGACAGGCCTGCCGGCAAGCTGCCTCAGCTGGCGCAGGGGAACCTGGACTCCGGGAGCTCCCACCCCCTGACAGCAGTGGCTCCCTCTGCCTTTCTGGGCAAATAATCTGGTTTACGCAGAAGAGCGGTTTTCCTTCCAGAAGGCTGGAATCTCGGCTCGCTGAGGCAGAGGGTATCCACACAACCAGCCCCGGTACCCGCGTCTCTCATCAGCCTCCCGGGTAGACAACACTTCTCACGTGTTGTCACGGCTGGCTGCTGGGGAATGAAGCGCGTCCCATGTGATTTCACTGGAGGGGACCTCGGAATCCTGCTCCTGTCTGCTCAGGACTCGTCCCAGGGCCCCCTCCCCTCTGCTAACGTCACCCGACTCTTGCACTATAGTAGTCACAGCTGTGACTGCAACCACAGGCGGAACCCGGGAGTCCTCCCAGTGAATCCGTGAACCTGGGGGTTGGCTTGGAGACTGCTACAGACCGACGGTTGTGTCCCCAAAGTTCACGTTCACACCTAAGCCCCAGCGTGATGGTATCAGGAGCTGGGGCCTGTGGGAGGGCACTAGGTCATGAGGGCAGAGCCCCCGTGATGGGACTAGAGTCACTGTAACAGAGACGCCGGAGAGCTCCCTGTCCCTTCCCCCATGTGAGGACACGGCGAGAAGACGGCGTCTACTGACCAGGAAGCGGCCTCACCAGACACCGAATCTGCCGGCAGCCTGGTCCTGGACTCGCCAACCTCCAGCACGGTGAGGCATAAACTTCTGCAGTTTAGAAGCCCCCCTGTCTCCAGGATTTTTGCTTTAGCAGCCCCCGCCGATGAACACAGGGACCCCCAGCACACCTCCTGAAACCATCGCACAGCTGAACCCCCTGTACAACGCTAACTTTTACAATGTGCCACTGAGCATCCATTACATGAGAAAGACTTTGCAGAGAGCTTCATACACATTAGCTCAAATATTCTAATGATAACTGCAAAGCAGACGTCAAAACTGGTTCACAGCAGAGGAACGCAGACAGTCGGTAATGTCACGCCAACTCCTGACACCTGCCCTTCTTCCACATCCACCTTCCAGCTGGTTACCTGTAGTGACTTATTCCCCAGTGTGATGAGATAAGCTCACGGTTGCCGGGCACGATGGAGAGTGGCCACCAGGAACCTCCGACTCCACTCTGACATGCTCACGCTCCTTCTCCCCGCCAAGCCCTGCGTCTCACGAGAGACCGCTCGCCAGAAGGATCTCACCTCTTTCTCTGCCATCTCGTTAAATCTATTCAGCTTCCGGCTACACAGGTCCTAGGATGACAGGCACTGGGGCTACAGACTGAACAAAACAAAAACTCTGAACACGTGGGTCTGAAACTCTTTCAGCGGAAAACAATAAATACGCGAAGCCAATATAAGTCCTAAGGAAGATGTGTCACAGTGAGGGGATCAGGAAGGAGACAGACATATCTACACACGTGCGTGCGTATTTATCTATATTGATAGATAGATAGGAATGACTGGCTGCAGGGCAGAGGAAAAGAAAACAGGAAAATAACCATTTGAGACAACAGTGCAAATTGATAACTAAATTGCTTAAAAAAATATATATATGTCTACACAGCTAACAATATACATATAGGCATAACTATATACACACACACACACATATATCTTCACAGAATTGAACATGCTGCAGAGTAAGGGGGCCTGCCGTGGGGATTCACTGCCAGTGGG
Source organism: Equus caballus (assembly GCF_041296265.1). Lineage (NCBI taxonomy): Eukaryota > Metazoa > Chordata > Mammalia > Perissodactyla > Equidae > Equus > Equus caballus. The sequence continues at coordinate 1,894,252 of NC_091690.1, read as the reverse complement.
GTGTCTGGCGTGAAAGCTTATTCAACACTTAGGGCTCAACTTCATTTCACAGAGGATTATTTTTTAGTATTTCTGTCAAGTGTACATATGGCATATGCATTTTCCTGCACTGATGTTATATTATACAATAGAAAACTCCAAAATCAATCAATATGATTTACCTGTACTCATCTTAAGTGCTGCCTAAAACTATTTTATAACTCTCAACACACGCACAGAAAAGACTCACCACTGGGGACGAGAAGGTAACGTGCACAACCTGATAAGCAAACGCTGATACGAGGCTGCTCAAAAAAGAACAAAAAACATAGAAATGGCATGAAGTTCACTGTTTTCTCCAAAACAATTGCGTACAAATGAAGTACGCCTAGTACCTCGCTTAGTCCACATTATCCTAGAGAGCCAATCCAGAACTACCAGAAAATAAACAAATGTACAAGAAATGGAAAAGAAAAACACACGTCTTAGTGCGTAACTCTAACAACTGTACCTGTAGGACACCAACAGAACACAAAGATAATCACAGAATAAGATTGTTAACAAGATTCCAGGATAAAAACGCAGTATACAAATAAATTCCATTACCTTTCTAATTAAAAATGACAGCAAGTTGGGAAAATTCATCTTGAAAAGATAACACATATCATGGTAAAAACCAAATTAGTACTAAATAATTCTAATGAAGGCTATAAAAAGAAGTGAACGGAAAAATTAAAAAGTCTAAGGATGGTAACAAAATGAAATCAAAGGAAAGACAGCACACGTTCTTAAAAAGAACTCGGCGTTACCAAGACAGCAACCCTCCCAAGAGAGATCTCTGATCTTCAAAAAATTCCACTGAATTCCCAAACCAGGTATGTTTCTTCGGACTGGACAAATACTAATTTTACATTCCTAATAAGAACAGATGTCCGAAACAGCCAGAATGTTCTGAAGAACCGGGGCCGGGGAGAGCTTGCCTATCACACAGCAAGGACTTTAAAGCAACAGGCGCTGTTGCTGTGATCCTGACGTGATGGACAGCTGGACTGGACGACTAGATCCCGGACAGGAACAAAGCCGGGCAACAGGCCCACGTGTAGGACGAAACTTCATCGCAACAGGGCAGCCGCTGCAGAGCAGGGGCAGAAATGACAGGCAGTTCAATAGACGGGACGGCGAGAGACTCTTGTCTAAATAAGAAAGAAGCCTGTACTCCCACCGCTTCCATGGACAATAATCAATTTATTGTGGGTTAAAGCAAAGTGTATTACAGATAATAGCAAACCGTATTACCTACTGTCACAGAGTACCCACGCTGCCAAGGAAAATAACTGGTATCTTGGTGAATCTTTATAATTCACCAATTCACCTGCCACACTTCGTGGGAACGTCTTCATTTCTCTAGAGCCACAGTGAAAGGGAGAGTTTCTCTATTTCTTTGACATCCTTTTCCCCAGGAGGATTTTCAAGGCTAAACCCTGGAATTCCATGTGTTATCAAAGAAATAGACCTGAGAAACTCACTACCCCATGGGAGGCATTTAAAAATGCATGCTTGAACGGACTGTAACACACATTTTTCCTGAAATTCGTCCCTCTAGAAATATTTTATCTTCTGTTTCCCCACTCTATTAATTAACTGTTTTTACATTGGCTGAAAAACTGAGGTTCAATGAGCGAACACAGCTTTTCGAGGGGACAAACCCAGGGAGGGGCGGTGCTGAACTGCAACAGACAAATGGCCGTCCTCCCACGTGGACCCTCGCCCATCGCTCACTGGAGCGCCCAGAACAAAGGCCACCGGCTCCTGTCCCCGCCGGGTCTCAAGTGCGTTTGGCTCTGGCGCTGGGGCGCCGCCTCCCCGGGTGGGCGGTCCTTGTCCTGCGGGCTGGTTCTCTCCCTCCACCGGGAGAACCCGGGGGCCAGGAATCATTTCTTTTCTCCTCAAACCAGCGTCCGGGGAGCTGACAGCTAACCATCCAGGCCGTAACCGGGGCGGGGGGTCAATTAGGGACCGAAGACGGTTCAGGAGCCCCTCCCGGCCCAGGGCCCCCAAGTCGGTCTCCCCAGACTCCCCGCCCGCCCCCCAAGGCCCCGACCCGGGGCTGAGAGTCCCAGATCCCCGGGCGGATGGCAGCTGTGCGCATCTGGGTCACCGCAGGCGGGGACGGGACGCCGGGACGCACCCAGCGGCCGAGGGCGGGGACTCGGGGGGCCCCGGGGGGCGCGGGGAGACCCAGTCCCGCGGCCGGTTCCCGCCGGTTCGAACCAGCCGCTCCGCGTCTCGGCCCGGCCCGCGCACTCACCATCTCCGCCCGCTCCGACTCTCCGCGCGTCCTCCCCGCGGCCCCGGCAGGTGACAGCGACGGGACGGGACACCTGGGGCCGCGCGGGGCAGGTGCGCGCGGGGACGCGGCGGGACGAGAGCGACGTCCACGCGGATACGAGCACGCCCGCCCCTGGGCCTGATTGGACGGGGCTCTGGGCCCCCGCGTCCTGATTAGATAGTACTCCTGACTCTGACGTCTTGATTGGGTGGTGCTCCGGGCACTCCCACTCCAAGGCTCCCTGATTGGACAGTTTCCCGAGACCCGCCCCTGGCACCCCTGAGTGGACAGTTCTCTGGGTCACGCTCGTGCGTCCCTGATTGTTTCCCGGGCCACGCCCCTCTCATCCCTGATTGGACAGTTCTCCCAGACCCGCGTCTCCCGCAGCCTGAGTGACAGGCCGCCGGGACTCACGTGGGTCCCGGCCGCTGCCCGCAGCGGTGGCCCCTCCTCGTCCTCCTCCTGGGCCAGGATGTTCTGACTCAGTTTACCTGCTGAGCGACCCTAGTCTGAAGCCGAGACAGGACAGGACGGGAGGGCCTGGTGACCTCCGATGTCAGGGGGCCGAGGTCACCGTGGATGTGTGCCCTTTGTTTAAGAACAGAGGCAACAGTGACGTCACCGCGGGCAAGGCGGGGTCCGGCTCCGTTTTGACGTGTGACCCTTGACACCAGAAGCCCCTCCTTCCTCCCCGCCCCGACGTTGGGGCTTGAGGTCAGCCGACCACCGCCCTGGGTCCTTTAGCTCTGGGAATGCGACCCCGCGGCCCCAGCCTGCGCGCAGACCAACCACTGGACAGACACGTGTGTATTAAAATCCTCAGGGGTACACTTTACACGGCGAGGAAATTCACGTCAGATCAGGCTTTTAGTGTCTCCCCAGAGAATTCTGAAAATGAAAAGCCCCTGTATCGCACAACGGTATGAACGTACCTGATTCTACTGAAAATGCATACTTAAAAATGCTTAAGATGGTAACGTTTCTCAGGATTTTGCCACAATATTTTTTAAAAAGTTTTATTTTTTAAAAAGAGTATTATATCCCTAAGGCAATTGAATTCCTGTTTGAACTGATATAAAACAACAACAAGCTTATATAAATGTGGGATGGACTGGAAAACTCTTAATACACTTAATAGACGGGGGTGAAAAACCTAATGCATTTAATATGCCTGCTCCTTTTAGAAAACATTCTCTCCCAAGAGATTAAGGGGACGTCCAAACTCATATCACTTGTCATTTTATTTACAAACAGAATTTTAAAAATTTACTTTTTATGGCTTGCCGAAAGATTCTAGGCTTTCATAAAAATTAGTGTTTAGAGGATTAACACATAAAAAAAGCAGATTTGGGTTAAAAATAAATTACTCATTGGATTTATAAACCACTAAAAATAAAATACGGTTATATGCATTTTTTTGGTTTAATATGAATAATGAATGCCAAGTTTTAAAAAATCAGCATGGAATTTGGAACTCTGCCTTAAGACTGGTGCTGACAGGTACCCCCAGCACAGCTGTCTGCTTGCCGTAATGTGTTCAGACAGAGACCCCGTGGGCAACGCTCCTGAAGAACAAGTCATTTCATGCATTAGGGTGAAAAATGAGGCCGGTCTCTGAATTCTTCAAAAGATACTCATCGCCACAGGGGAGAAAAGCAACAAGTAGGACAATCTGAGGGAAAAGAAGTGTGACTCAAGATATTTAGACCATGCTGGGATGTCATTCATGTCTAGAGGTAACACAGACAGTCTCAAACACGCAACGAGTGACAGGGAGAGAAACGAGCAAATTCTTCTCCCGTCTTCCTCCTCCAGCCTCCCACCCTCCCTGCAAAGACTTGTGAGCACGGCCCAACGGGAAGCCGCTGGCAAAGCAGAAAGGTGGTTTACGGCATTTCCAGCAAAGGATGAAAGGGTAGGGGTGGGCAGCGGAGTGACAGCCCCCATAAAGGCGTGTACATCCTCCTCAGCGGAACCTGTGACTATGTCACCTTACAAGGTAAAGGGACTCTGCAGATGGGCTAAGTCGAGGCCCCTGGGATGGGGGTGACCCTGGATTCCCGGGGCCCAGGGTCCTGAGCAGAGGGAGGCGGGAGGGTCAGAGGCCGAGATGGAGACGCTGCGCTGCTGGCCGTGAGGCCGGAGGAAGGGGCCCCGAGCCCAGGACGCAGCGCCTCTGGAAGCTGGAGGAGGTGGGACACGCTCCTCCCCTGGGGCCTCCGGGAGGACCCGCCCTGCCCGCCCCGGGTTTAGGACTCCCAACCTCCAGAACTGTTACAAGAATAAATTGGTGGTTTCAAGTCAGTAAATCTGTGGCAATGTGTTACCGCAGTCCCGGGGAACTCACACAGTGGGTCTGGAGCGAAGATAGCATTGCTTGGTGAGGGGCACAAATAATTCCTGTTCCCATCCCATCTCGCATCAGATAATTCTGAGCTTTCCATGTGCTCCTTCAGCATGGCTCTGCTCCTACTATCATACATCTCGACAGTTTTTCAGAGAACATCTTTGCGTCTTTCTGTTTGAAATACAGTCATGTGTCACTTAACGGGGATGAGTTCTGAGAAACGCATTGTTAGCTGATTTTGTCATTATGCAAAGATCATAGAGTGTATTTACAGGAAATAGCCTGCTACACACCTAGTGTCTAGGATACTAGTCTTACGGGACCACCATCATGCATGCGGTCCACTGTGGACTGAAACATCGCTATGCGGCACGCGCCTATCTAGCTCTTCGGGACTGAGGATGTTCTGACCAGAAATTTTATCCCAAAACATTTGGAAAATAGCAGAACGTTAGATTTCTGCATTCCTCATGAAGGCATATATTAATAATAACCACAACATAGGGAGAAGGGGGGACACTTAAAACTACTATGAAACATTTCAATCATACAGAACAGGCAGGAAATAACATCTTGAATACTCATATATCTACCACTAAGCTTTCCTAAATTCTATCGGTTTACTATATCTATCAGATTTTTTTTTTTGAGGAAGATTAGCCCTGAGATAACATTTGCTGCCAATCCTCCTCTTTTTGCTGAGGAAGACTGGCCCTGAGCTCACATCCGTGCCCATCTTCCTCTACTTTATATGTGGGACGCCTGCCACAGCATGGCCTGCCAAGCGGTGCCATGTCTGCACCCGGGATCCGAAGTGGTGAACCCCGGGCCGAGGAGAAGCGGAACGTGCGCACTTAACTGCTGAGCCACCGGGCCAGCCCCCAGATTTCTTGAAAGAAAGAAAATATTATAGATAGAGTTGAAATGTCCTGTGTGTCACCTCCAGGATCCCATTCCCCTCCATCTCCTCCCAGGGGGAAACCATAATCACAAGCTTGTGTTTATTATTGCCATGCCAGACATACAGATCCATAAACTGTGTATAACATTATTGTCCCAGTTTTCAAATTTTATAGAAATGCCATTATGGTATACATACTCTGCTTTTGACTTCTCCATCCCTCAAAAATGGCTTAATGTGGATAAATCACAATATATGTTTAATTATAATGTTTACTGTAACAAAATAAAATGCCAAAGAAATTAAAACAGGAAATACACCTTCTAAAATTACCAGAAATATAGTCCTCCAATACAAATAAAAGATAAGAAGTATCAAAAATGACATAAAATACATTAGCAGAACTAAAGTCAACATCATTTATCACAGCAATAATTGGCATAAATGTATTCATTTAAAAAAAAAGAATCCTAAAATAAAATCCAACTATATGGTAAAGATGAGACACAGGAGATTTAAAAAGTTGAAATTCAAAGGAGGTGAAAATTTATACCAGAAACAAACAGATTACTTTTGTTTAAAAAGCAGAGGTGGGGGCCGGCCTGGTGGCGCAGCGGTTAAGTTTGCACATTCTGCTTCGGCGGCCCGGGATTCGCCGGTTTGGATCCTGGGTGCAGACATGGCACCGCTTGGCAAGCCATGCTGTGGTAGGCGTCCCACATATAAAGTAGAGGAAGATGGGCATGGATGTTAGCTCAGGGCCAGTCTTCCTCAGCAAAAAAGAGGATTGGCAGCAGATGTTAGCTCAGGGCTAATCTTCCTCAAAAAAAAAAAAAAATCCAGAGGTGGAAAGTAGACAAAAAGATCACTTCAAAATGATACACGGTATAATTCACAATGAAATGCTGTCACAAAATAGTTACCCCAAGACCAGTGCTGGCGTGGGACCCGGAATATGGTATACACCCAAAAAATGTTGATGGTGAATGATGCCGATGCATATCAGGGCTCTTGCTCCCTACTCTGGCAAGTACATCGCACACTTGGGACTTTTCCCAGGCCACCAAAGGTCGCTCCACCGCTCCCTATCCCAAGTTCTACCTACCATCTTGGTACCCATAAGCCTCCCTGACTGGTTGATGAAACTCGAGATCCCTCGAGGTTGCTTTTTAGTCACGGTCAGAGTGATTATAGCATAACCAAACAAAACAGAAAAATGCAGAAAGTCACAAACAACCAGATAACCCTGACGAATAAACTCTGTTCATGTCTCCACACCTCTGTCCGGCCTTTGTCCATTTACGTGGATATTTTGACTTCACTTGATAGAACTGCACATTCCAGTTTGCACTTTTTCTTTTTCACCGCGCAGCCAAGGCGCTTTCCGTCTTTGCGTACGCCCTGCATTTCCATCGTAGTGTGCGAGACGAGTCAGAACCTAGCTAAGCAACCAACAGGGATGGACGGATTAAGTAAAATATTGAAACACGACATTGAAATGAAAATATTGATTTTTGAAACAAAAAGTGGAAACAGAATGCCTTTTGTTTCAACCACTAAATTCATGTGATAATTCTCAGCAAAACCCCATTCCACGTTTGTGTTCGCATTTCCCGATCTTTTCCTAGAGGATGGAGCTCATCGGGTACCGCTCAGTGGCAATTTCCCCCATTAAAAGGCCCCTTCTCAGATCCGGACTTCAGTGCTTTCCTTTGAGAGCGTGGCATAAACCTACTGCTTTTCCAGGAGTACACCAGAATGAAGTCTAATCATATTTATGTGGTAGAGCGCTAAAAGATGCTTTCCGGGGGAGTGAGCAAGCTCTAAAATCCAATAAGGTGGCTGCTCTGATAGAAAGCTTTCCCACAATCAATCATTTTGTAGGTCTTCTGACTAGTGTGAGTTTTCTGATGGGTGACGAGGGACGAGCTCTGGCTGAACGCTTTTCCGCATTCGTTACAGCTATACGGCTTCTCTCCAGTGTGCGTCCTCTCGTGCCTAACCAGGGAGGACCTCTGGCTGAAGGCTCTCCCACACTGACGACAGTCATAGGGGTTCTCGCCCGTGTGAGTTCGCTCGTGCTGATTAAGAGACGACCGGTCGCTGAAGGCCTTTCCACACTCGTGACACTCGTAGGGCTTCTCGCCTGTGTGCGTCCTCTTGTGTAAGATCAGGTAAGAACTCTGGCAGAAGGATTTCCCGCAGTCTTCGCATTTATAGGGCTTCTCCCCCGTGTGGATCCTCTGATGTTGGGTAAGAGACGAGATCCTGTTGAAAGCTTTCCCACACTCACTGCACGCGTACGGCTTCTCTCCCGTGTGAGTCCTCAGATGTCGGGTGAGGGTGGAGCTGTGCGTGAAGGCCCTCCCACACTCCTGACACTCGTACGGTCTCTCGCCCGTATGAATTCTCTGGTGCTCACTCAGAGAATGCCTCCGGTTGAACACTTTCCCACACTGGCGACATTCAAAGGGCTTCTCCACTGTGTTAATTTTGTTGTGTATCGTAAGAGCCATGCCGCGATTAAATGGTTTCCCACTTTCCTCGTATGCCGACATTTTCTCCCCTCTTTGAGTTCTTTTGTGTTGAATGATGGGACTATTCTGGCCGAGGTCTTTTCCACATTCGTTACTTTCACAGGATCTCCGGTCTGTGTATCCCGTCTGAGGATGGTTTAAGAATGGATCAGCTACCAGATTCTCAATATCTAGGTCACAGTTGTGGAAATGTTTTCCTACAGAACCTCCCTGGGATAAAACAGGGTCTGAGCTCCGATTATAGTTTTCCCCAAATTCGTACTGCGCAGTAGCGCTCTCCTGAGCAAATGCCTTCACGCGGATGTACGCCATTCGCCTCAAAAGCCTCTGGGGGTCTTCCTGGTTCTCCTCAAGTCGACCACATCCCCAGCCTTCTCTGGGGAGCTTTATGATGTTCATACCACCAGGTGGTTCTTCCCGCCAAACCACCTTCTTGTAAATTGACTCATGGTTTTCCGGTCTGTTCTCCCAACCTGAAATAAATTGAGGGGGGAATAAAAGGAATGAAACTTCTAACTTAAGAATGGTGGGACAAAAGAATTTCCAATGTATACAAGGCACATGTGGATTCATTTGCAAATATCAGCTTTCAGCATGGAATAAGGATAGGAAAAGAGAGATGGATCAGTATGCTGGTGTGCCGAGGAGAGGATGCAGCCGAAGAAGTTTGATGACGATGGGAAACGGGAAAAAACATAAATGTAGAAGGAACCACTCTACAAATAGGGGAATAAGAATGGCAGAGAGATGGGGGCCGGCCCAGTGGCGTAGTGATTAAGTTCACACCTCCACTTCGTCGGCCCAGGATTCAAGGGTTTAGATCCCAGGCACGGACCTACGCACCACTCATCAAGCTGTGGCAGTGTCCCACATACAAAATAGAGGAAGATTAGCACAGATGTCAGCTCCGCAACAATCTTCCTCAATCAAAAAGAGGAAGATTGGCAACAGATGATAGCTCAATGCCAATCTTCCTCACCAAAAAAAAAAAAGAAGAAGAAGAAGGAAATGGGATGTTCTTTTCTCTGCACCCAAAGAGAGGGAGTAGAAGCAAGTACGTAAAAGGAGAAAGTTGCTGGAGGATGAACTGAAGGCATCTGGGAAAGTGCCACCAAGGACCTCGGCTTTCTCCTTATACAATTGGTGCCTCTGTGGAGAAATCTGTGACCAACAGTCCCCATGACGCTGCTCCCATCCCAATGGCTCATATCTGCCTGGTTCTCACCTGGACAAGAAGCTTGGGGAATCCCTTTTTCTCCCATCCACATGGCTTCTCCTTGCTCCAAGTGGAAAGATACAACTGGTTGAAAGAGCGAATACGTAGTCCACGGAGAGAGACTGGTGACTCGAGAGGTTTGTGCTGGGGAAGAGGTACCATCCTCAGCACCTGATTCAGGAATCAGGTTCTTCAAGGCTTCTGAGAGAGAAAAAGCACACTGGAGTGGTAGCACACTGACCAAGCTAAAGATTTTATTTTCCTAATTAAAAAATTGTGGATCTTACATTTTCCCCAAAGAAGACATACAAACGGCCAATGATGCTCGACATCATTACTCATTAGGGAAAGGCAAATCAAAGCCCCAGTGAGATGCCACTTCACACCTATTAGGGTGGCTAGAATTTTTTTAAAAAGCAAAAAGAAAATAAGCATTGGAAAGGATGTGGAGAAACTGGAACCCTTGTGCACGGCTGGTGGGAATGTAAAATGGAGCAGCTGCCGTGGAAAACAGTTGGCAGTTCCTGAAAAGTTAAACATAGAATGACCATACGATCCAGCAATCCCATTTCCAGGTATAAACCCCAAAGAATTGCAAACAGGGTCCCAAAAACATGTTTGCACACCTGTGTTCACAGCAGCATGATTCACAATTGCCAAAAGGTGGGAGCAACCCGAGTGTCCATCAACAGGGGAATGGATGAACACAATGCGGTCCATATACACACTGGAATATTAGGCAGCCTTAAAGAGGAAGGAGATCCTGACACCTGCTCCAACGTGGATGGACCCTGAGGACGTGATGCTCAGTGACATGAGCCAGACACAGAAGGACACTCACTGTGTGGTCCACTCACAGGAGGTCCCCAGAGGAGCCACATCCACAGAGACAGAAAGTGGACGGGGGGCCAGGGGCTGGGGGAGGGGTGGGAGTCAGTGTTTCATGGGGACAGAGTTTCAGTTTGAGGTGATGAAAAGGTTTTGAAATGATGCTGCTGGTTGTACAACACTGTGAATGTAATTAATGCCACCAAATTGCACACTTACAAATGGTTAAAAAAGGCAAATTTTATGTTATATATACTTTATCATGATAAAAAAAATGTTTTTTAATTACAGCTCTTCTCCTGGGCAGAGAGAGTCCAAATGCCCAGACTGTGTCCCCACCAGGAATCAGAGATGCCATCTATGCCCTAGCTAAGATCAGCATTTCACCAGCAGCTCCGGCTATCACAGACCGAAGAAACCAGCAGACCGTGAGCCCCACGGGGGCAGGGACCATGCTGTCTTGTTCACCCACAAACCCCACTTCCTACCATCACTCTTGACACCCAGCGCATGCTATGAAGCGTTAACTGCAGAGCACAGGAAGGATGGCGCCGGCCTTACCCAGGGAGGCCAGGTTCCTGCAGGTCTCCAGCATGACCTCTCTGTAGAGTGTCCTCTGAGCCGGGGCCAGCAGCTCCCACTCCTCCTGCGAGAAGTCTACGGCCACATCCTGGAAGGTCACCAGCTCCTAAAAGGCCACATGGGTTCTGCTCAAGAAGGGCCACCCCACCCACGCTCGCAGGAGGGGGGCTGAGGGTGGTGGCACCGGGGACTTCAGACTGAGCAGGGAGCACGTTCAGAAGTCAGATGCCACTAGCACCTGGGGGGGTACCTGTCATCAGCTTACTGTCAGAGGATGTCCAGACCCTGGGCCCGCCGTAAACACAGCAAGGACGCCCGCGCACAGGTCTGACGGGATTTCGCCCATTTCTTCTTGAACTGGTGATTCTAACTTTTGGATCTGTGAGTATGACACTCGCACTTGGGAACCTCCCCCGGCTGACACTGAAAATTGATAGACCCGCGGCTCTGCCATTGCACGGTCATGAGATGGATGGCAGGTCTCTTACTGACCCTTCTGGGGTCTGGCCTCACGTTTAATGGAGAGGAGATCTCAACCTCACAGGGTTGGAGCGAGGGCTAATGAGTTCACGTCGGCCACGGCACCCGCCACTGATCCGGTCAGAGAACCGAGAAGCCGCAGCCAGCATCCATGTGACCAGGGGGGTCATCGCCCCCGACTTGAGCTCAGTGGGGACTGGTTCTCGGCCGCCATGACTTGGAGGGGCATGTCCGAAGGCACAGATGGAGTAACAGGCGGGATCTGCCACTCCACCCCCGACTCGCTGAAATGTGGCGAGAGCATCCTTTGGGATCAGGCAGGCGGAGGGGGCATGTGGATGTTTGCTGCCTGGCCGACTCCTGCAGCATCCTCGTTCTGAACCGGAGGCTGGGCTGCTGTCTGTCATGAGGGCTGAAAATTACCCGCGGAATCTGAAAATGACAGATCCACTCCAGGGGAACGGGCCTGCCAGGTCCACCCCCCCAACCCCCCCCCAACCCCCCCCCCCCCCGCCCCCGCTGGTTTGGGCCATCCTGGCTGAAGTGAGGGGTTTTTTTTTTAAATAAAAGCTCATTTCTGGTGATGCCTTTGGTCTCTTTCCCCTCCCCTCAGGAGGAGAAAGGGCTGGAACATTCCCAAAGGTGAGCTTTGAGGTGGACCAAAAATATTCAACGTTTCTGTCGCTCATTCCTTCCAGCGGGAGAACAGGTTAAATTAGTTCCCAAATTTTAGACGAAGCAGAAAAAAACAGCCTTTCTCCAGCCAGCTGCAGCTGCGGCTCCTCCTCCTCTGCCCCCCGCATTCCAGCTGGTTCTTCCCGGAGGTTTCAGGTTAACCCTATGATTGCTAAGCTCGCTGCAAGGGTTTGAGTAACTTCGCAGTTAAAAGAAAAAGGCACAAAAATGACGGCTTTGTATTTTGTGACAATTACATATGGATGTATAGTAAAAAGTTAGCATGAAATATTATTGTTTTTCTATTTATTAAATATAATAATATATTCACATTATTATAATATATAATTATATTAAAATTATTATTATGCAAATATATTATTATAATTTCACAATAGAGAGATCATCTCAATCAAGGAAAGCTGGGGGAAAAAAGTCCTAGTGGGACACAGCTTCTTTGCTTTTTGCTGTCCTGCTGGGCAGGTTAAAATGTAGACTCTTTAAATATTAAAAACCAAACAGGGGCCAGCCCGGTGGTGCAGTGGTTAAGTGCGCATGTTCCGCTTCAGCGGCTCAGGGTTCGCGGGTTCGGATCCCGGGTGCGGACATGGCACCGCTTGGCAAACGCCATGCTGTGGTAGGCGTCCCATGTGTAAAGTAGAGGAAGATGGGCACGGATGTTAGCTCAGGGCCAGTCTTCCTCAGCAAAAAAAAAGAGGAGGATTGGCAGCAGTTAGCTCAGGGCTAATCTTCCTCAAAAAACAAAGAAACAAGTCTCCACAGCTCGTGATTTTTCCTGCGGTCCGTCTCTATGTGGACGCTGAGACAGACAAGGGCCCAGCGGTCTGGCCTTGAGGCGTCTCTGCTTTGCTGCCGGGAAGACAAGCTGCGGGCTCCCTCTGGAATTGTGCACTCACAGATCCTCTCTGCCTGCACGGGGGCCGGGCTGAGACCTGACTGTTCCCCAGGCTCACCTGGAAGCTGGTCCAGGTGCAATGACCAGGGCTTTGACTTGGGGACCACTGCAGATCCAGGGGCCCTAACCATGACAACATCATGGATGCTGGCTGAAATGTCCACAGAAAAGGGCTGGACCATCTGGAACTGAACAGTCGATCAGCTCTATATTTCTGACGCAGAGACCAACTGCCTTCCGAAACTTGCGGCTGCCACCCAAAGCCTCGAGGTAGGGGGGTGGGACCCCGTCACCCACTTCTGACGGATCTGATGTCCCAAGTGTCTGATGGCTGCCTCTGCTTCGCTCAGCTTTCTCCTGATACACACACCTTACCGAGGAAAGCAGTTTCACTATTAAACACAGTCGTCTCCAGCCTTAAAAAGGAAGGAGATCCTGACGCCTGCTACAACGTGGATGGACCTGGAGGAGGTGATGCTCAGTGACATGAGCCAGACACAGAAGGACACACACTGTGTGGTCCACTCACAGGAGGTCCCAGAGGTGCCACATCCACAGAGACAGAAAGTAGATGGGGGGCCAGGGGCTGGGGGAGGGGTGGGAGTCAGTGTTTCATGGGGACAGAGCTGCAGTTTGGGGAGATGGAAAGTTCTGGAGACGGATGGAGGGGATGGTGGCACAGCAACGTGAATGTGCTTCATGCCGCTGAGCTGGGCACTGAAAAACGGTTACGATGGTACATTTTATGTTACGTGTATTTCACCACAATTTAAAAAAAATTTAAGTAAAGAGGATGGCACCTTCCGGGGTGGCCCCTCTGGCTCTATAGGCGAAAGTGTGGGGTCTCAGGCTGCGCGGATGCCCCCAGCCCTAGGAAGGAGGCACAGCTCCCCTGTCTGGAGAGATGCCTGCTGGATGCAGTGGGCGTCTTTGCTACGCTTACGAGAAGCGTGAGGACCTGGACGCAGACGCTCACAGGGAGGTCCCCCTAGGCCCCGGCATAGCAAGGGGGCTGCCTTCCCTCTGGACACATGGACGCCTCCTGGGGGAGGAGGAAGTCCCCACTCACCTGGGGCCAGGGGGGCAGGTGCTCAGCCATCCTCTCCTCTCGGAGGGGAAGAAGCAGGTTTCTGGGCAGGCAGAGCTGTGGGGGGAGAAAGGCCGAGTGAAGAACAGACCCAGGTCGGTCCCCAAGCCCGGAATCTGGCCTGGCGACCCCTCCAACTGCCCGAGGTGACTCTCACACACAGATCGTGGTCAACGGCCGCCAGGACAGAGGCCAGGAGTCTTAATGGCTCCAATTCATGGATGAAGACACTGACGGTCTTGGAAGCAACCAATTCAGCTGAGTTTACAAAGTGCACGAGTTCTATCGTGAAGCACCCGTGCTAGGGTCCTGGGGCCACGAAACAAAGGACCACACACAAGGGCCTTAAAACAACAGAAACTTGTCCTCTCTGTTCTGGAGGCCAGATGTCTGAGGCCAAAGTGTTGCAGGGCCGCGCACCCTCCGGAGGCTCCAGGAAGGAGGGTCCTTCCTGCCTTTTTCAGCTTCCAGGGGCTCCAGGCATCCCTGGGCTTATGGTCATGTCATCACCCGTCACTGCCTCATCATCACGTGGCCGTCTTCTCTCTCTGTCCCTCTTCTTCTTATAAGGACACCAGTCCCTGGATTAGGGCCCACCCTACGCCACGGTGACCTCATCCTAATTTAAACCAGTTATCTCCACAAAGACCCCATTTCCAAATAAGGTCAAGTTTTGAGGTTCTGGGCGGATGCGAATTTGGGGGATACCATTCAACCCAGTCTGACCTCCCAGAAGCAAACTCTGGAAGGCTCTGTCCTGATGCCGGCAGGTGGCCCACCCCCTCGCCCGTCTCAGGGTCACCCCTCCCTCCCCACAGCGGGCCCCCAGACTCCGCCTCTCCTGGACTCCTCTCTTTTCTGCTGGACTCCTCTGCCAAACCCCGCTGGCACGGCAGCAGGAAGGATGGAGACGGGTCTGTCCCCACCCACAATCCTGGCGCCATGTCCCCTAGATTTGGGTGTCACCGTGGAAGCAAAGAAAGGAGAGTTGACCCAGGGTAGCGAGCCCATCAGTGGCTGTTACCGGAACGCGTCAGCTTGAAATGACGGCAGGGCAGCGGGCGTTTATTGAGTGCCTTCTGTGTGCGAGGCTCGGTGTGTGAGGTCACACCTGTCCGTCCTCACCGTGAGAAGCAGGAACACGTGCCCCTTAGGCCTGGGGGGGGATTCTGAGCTCCCCACACACCCACGGGGCCCCCTGCCCTTCCGGGGGATCGGGGCTGTGTCCATTCTGACGCCTCTGCACAGTGACAGGCCTTCCTCCTGGATCAACTTCAGTCGGGCCCTCGGAGCCCTCGTCTCAGCGGGCCTCAACCTCCGGGCTTCCCAGGGCCTCTGTGCATCACTCAGTCTTAGCAAGAACCCTGCTAAGTCACGTTAGCCAGAACCCCCCACCCTCCCTGGTATATGATCGCCCTGGACATTTGATCAGACCCCTCACCCCCACCCAGGCCAGGTCGGATGGCCGGCCTGTCTGCAGCGGGAATCAGGCCAGGTGGGTGAGGCTCGAAGGAGAAGCAGGACATTTGCACAGCCCCAAGCTCACGCCCCCACGATATTTATTAATTACCATCACGGTTTTCAGATATGTCTGTACAGTCGTCAGTATTTCTCCTTCCGGGAGGCGGCGCAAACCTCCGTCCCCTTCAGCGTGGGCCGACTGACCCGCTTCCAACAAACAGAGCACAAAAAGGGAGAAAGAGTGACTTTCGGGTGGGGAAGCTCCACAGACCCCACCTTCACCAGATGATCGAGGTTCGGATCACCGGGGATGAGGGGTGGGCATCAGGGACCCTGGACATGACACGAGGAGGACGCCTCGTCCCTGGGGTGTCTTCCCCCAAAATCACGACACGACGTCAGACACACCCCACCTGCAGGCAGGCCGTCCTCCCGAAGCCCAGCCCGGCGCTCTCAAGTGTCAAGGCCATGGACCACAAGGAAAGTCTGAGGAAGCGTCACAGACGGGGGCAGACAAGGACTACACGTCACATGGGATCCCGGATGGGGTCCGGGGCCAGAAAAAGGACATGAGCGGAAAATCGGGGGAAATCTGAATAAAGTTTGCGTCTAGCTAATAGCACAGAAGCAATGTTAATGTCTTAGTGGGTTTTTTAAAAAAATTGTATTGTGGTGACAACACTTGACACGAGCTCCATCCTTGGGACAAATGTAAGCGTACAATGCAGTGTCGTATTGACTGTAGGCGCAACGTTGTCCTACCTCCCTGGACTCGTGCATCCTGCTAAACCGAAACTTTACACCTGTCGATGAAGAACGCCCCGCTCCCCTCCCCCAGCCCCTGGGAAGCACATTCCGGCTAATGCCTCAGTTTTAATAAACGTTCCACGATAAGATGTTAACATTAGCGGATGCGTTCCACCGGGGCGGTGTCACCCCTGAGATGGTGCAAATCTGTTCTTAGAGGGGTGGGGAAGAGGAAAAACAGCGTTCTTTTTACATATAAAGCACAGCTCTCCATATAGCGCATAAGCTGATATACAGCATGTCTGTCTGTCGTTACGGCCTGAAACGTGTCCCTCCAGGGTTCCTACGCTGACGCCCTAATCCCCAGGACCTCAGAACGTGACTATATTTGGAGACAGGGCCTTTGAAGAGGTAAAATGAGGTCCTTAGGGTGGGCCCTAATCTGATCTGGCTCGGGTCCTTTAAGAGGAAGAGATGAGGACACAGACACGCACAGAGGGACGACCACATGAGGACACAGGGAGACAGCGGCCGCCCACGCGCCAGGGAGAGAGGCCTCAGGGGGAACCAGCCCTGCCAACACCTGGACCCCAGACTCCAGCGCCAGGAGAGAACCAACGTCTCTGGTTTAAGCTGTCCACCTGTGGGGCTTTATGGCAGCCCCGGTGAATGAACACATCCTTGGTGTTAAAACGTCATGGGGGAGATGGCGTCCATATCGGCGTGCTCTGGCTGTGTGAGACGCCACCACGGGGGAAGCTGGCGATGCATCCATGAGACTCTATCCTGTTTCTGCAACATCTCATGAGTCTATAATTAATTAAAAATTAAAAGTTAAAAAAAAAGGTAGCCCCGCCCCCAGTAAAGAATTTCATGGAAAAGGGTAATTAAGAAAAACGTGTCTACAAAGGCTCCTTGGGGGTGATAATGGGGGAAAAAAAAAAAAGAGAGAGAGAGAACAGTGCCGGAGGGAGCTGGGGAAAGGGACACAGGAAGGCTCCGGGCCACCTCGGCAATTCTTCTGTGATCTAAAATGATTTCTAAACAAAAAGTTCACTTAAAGAAGAGACATTTCTCCAAATGGCCGATAAGCACATGAAAGGGTGCTAGACTTCACGAGTCGTTAGGAAATGCAAATCAAACCCACAGTGGGACAGCAGCTTACCCCAGCCAGGATGGCTAAAACCAAAAAGACAGACAATAACAAGTGCTGACAAGGACGCGGAGAAACCAGAGCCCCGTGCACGGCCGGCGGGAATGGAAAACGGTGCAGCCACTGTGGAGAACAATCGAGAGGTCTCTCAAAAGGTTAAACATCGTTTCCATCTGACCCGGCAACGCCACTCCGAGGTGTCCACTCGGAAGAAATGAGAATACACGTCCACACAAAACCTGTTCACAAACATTCACGGCAGCATTATCACAATCGCCAAAAGGTGCAAACAACCCCAGTGCCCATCAGCGTCCAACAATGTGTCCATCCGCACAGTGGAATATGACTCAGCCATGAAAAGGAACGAAGCGCTGACACACGCTACGACGTGGATGGACCTTGAAGACGTCATGCTAAGTGCAGGAAGGCGGACACAAAAGGCCACATATTGTAGGACTCCATTTATACGATGTCCCGCAAAAAGATACATTCAAGTCCTAACCTCCAGACCCTGTGAATGGGACGTTATTTGGAAATAGAGTCTTTGCAGATGGAATTAGTTAAGATGAGGTGATACCGGAGTAGAGTGGACCCTAATGCAATATGACTGGTGTCCTTTAAAGAAAGGGACACAGACACACAGGGAGAAGGCCACACGACAGTGGAGGCAGAGATCGTGGTGATGCAGCTACAAGTCAAGGGGCACCACGGGTTGACAGTCACCACCAGAAGCTGGGAGAGGCAGGAAGTGTCCTCCCTGAAGCCTTCGCTGGGGAACTCGGCCCTGCCACACCTTGATCTCGGATTTCGGGCCTCCAGAACTGGGAGAGAATAAAATTCTGTTGTTCTAAGCCCCTTAGTCTGTGGTGGCCCGTTACGGCGGCCCCAGGACACTTGTACGAACACTGAAGGCACAGAGAGGCCACGCTCCTTGCCCACCCCGTAGCCTGGGTGCCAAAGGGATTCTCTGCAAGTGCCCGGGGGGTTGACAACCCTGCCCCCACACTGCCTGGGGTTCCCTCTCTGCTCTTAGGACTTTAAATTGCAGTTCATGGCTATGGGTCCGAGCCCCAGTCTAGCCTCCTCCTGGCTCTTCCAGAGCCATGCTCTCCCACCCATCCTCCTCCCTCAGCGGTGGATGTCAGCCACCCCTTTAGGCCCCCTCACCCACCCAGGCCTGCGGCACCTGCCTCAGGATCCTCCCTCTCAATGCTCAAACCACCAAAATTCACCCTTTTGTCACAAGAAAGGCCCGATGCGGACTTCCTCGCACGGAAAATGAAATCAACTCCAGGGAAGTGGGGAGGCCAGTGTGCTTGGTGCTGGGACACTGGGAGAACGGCCAGCTGCTCCCTCATTCCTTGGCAGGTGTGCCTGGGCGTGAATGCAGGGGACCCGTATAGCTCCTGGCTAGAATCACATTGCTAAAGTGTAAGCCAGGGTCTCCCCATCGCACTCTGGACCCTGGGCCGGGTTGTCTCTGGGGGCCGTCCTGGGGGTTGTGGGGGGATGAGCAGCATCCCTGGGCCCACCCACTGATACCAGGAGCACCCCCATTGTGACGGCCACAGATGTCCCCGACACCGCCCAGTGTCGCCTGGGGCAGGGAAGCAGAATCGCCCAGGTGAGACCCCCTGGCCAGTCCAAGAAGGAGCCCGAGTGGGTCTCCATTCAGAAGTCCAGGCGTTCCAGCCCCTCTGCCTTTACCAGCAAACGGCTTTGCCCCATTCTCCTTTCAGATGCCTGGGAGCTCTATTCCGCACAGAACAGGTTTGCTCCAGCGGGTCTCTCATCCAGGGGCTTTCCCACAGGGTAAAGGTCACACTTTGTCATTCTGGGTGCTGGGCGGCCGTGGCAAGCTGCTCGGCCTCTCTGACTCTCCTGTTGCATCCAGAGTGACAGGTGGCGCAAACCCGCAGGGGAACGCCCAAGGCCACCCCCCACCCCGACCCCCGCCCGGGCCTCCGCCCCCCGCCCCCTGTCCACCTAACGTCCCCGCCGGGGCCAGGCTCGGGGTGGCGCCGCGGCCCGGACCAGGGGGTCCCCAGCGCTCCGGCCCCAGGTGCGGAGGCAGGTGGCACTCAGGGCGCAGCGCTGGGGCGCCACCGGGTCCTGCCGGGGTCCGCCGCTGCAGAGGTGCTCCGTGCACCCCGTTTTGGGGACCCCCCCACCTCCGGCTCGGCCCCACCGCGGCCGGAGCAGACGCCCCCCGCCCGAGCCCCGCATTAACTCACGCCGCCGCCGCCGCCCCGGACGCGCGCCCAGGACGGCTCGGCATTGCGCCTGCGCACCCCGAGGCCGCGAACTACAAGTCCCAGAAGGCGCCGGGAGCGGGACTGAGTTCCTGATTCAAGGGGGAGGGGGAGGGGAGGGGGATGCGAGTTGAGCCACAGCGCCCTCTCCGGGCGGGCGGTGTCTCTGCAGGACTTTAATGTGTCCTGCGGCTGCGCACATCCTCCGACCCCAAGAGCGCGCACGCGCTCCCGAGGCAGTTCTGGCGCATGCGCGGCCTGTCTAAGGAAGAAAATCTATTCAGTACGGTGTCTGAGAGAGAAATATTTGCCATTAAAATAATTATTATTGCCATTTGTTAACAAATTATATAAATATATAATCCATTATATCTTAGTAAAATTGTTTTAATAATATTTATTATTAATATGTTGACATTAATATTCCATTAAAATAAAACTACTACAATTAATATATTGATATGGTATAAATAACATATTCTTACTATACTATAATATATAATATGATAATTAAATATAATTATCTTTGTAATGCCATCACATTGGGCATTAGAATTTCAACATACAAATTGGGGGGGACACAAAACATTCAGCCCACAGCAGATTCATCCTGCATATCCATAAGAGAACAGAGCCTTTATCGGAGAACAACTCTACACTATTTAAACTCACCACAAGGTCTAATTAAATTAATCTAATGTCTCATCTTTCTACTTAAGTAATTGTCTTTAGTCCTTGTCTCCTTTACTCATTGATGGAGAGCAAACCTGCGATTCCAAATGTGGATAAATGTGAAATTACGCAGTGATTCAAAGTTAATTGAATATTTTGAACTTTTAAATCACATTTGGTGTGCACAGCTTCATTGAAGGCGATGTGGTGTCCTATGCCTCAGAAATGTACTGTTTTGGTAATGACCATATCAACTGTCTTTTCGTCATCTGTCTTTCATTCAGCGGATAAATGGCGTTCTGCGTAGCTTTTATCAAATCGGAGACCCTGATTTTTTCTAACTCTCTCTGGATGCATCATTCTGGGGCAATTCCTTTAGGTGATGGATAAAACATTCAAGATCGTTTGTTTGATTGCAGTTTGCAACAAGGAACAGGATGCCCAGCTCAAACTACCTTCATAAGGAGGAAATTCTTTATCGCTTAACAAAAAACGGAGAGAAGTCGTGCTCCCAGGGTCATTTGTTTCAAGCATTCATCAACACCATCCATGCGACAAGTTCATCCAGTCTGTCTTCCATCTCGGTGACTTGGTGAGGTCACGCGGGGGGAGCCCACTAAAAATGGGTCATATTACAGGGGACCTCTCCAACACTTTGGGCTGGAGACACAGGTGTTATCATCAGATCCACGTTATAACAGGGGAAGGGGGCACAGAGAGGCCTCACCGGGAGCGACTAGCAGATTTCTGTGTGTCCTAGCGCGGCCCAGCATCAGCACAGACAGCCTTCACGCCCGAGGTTTCCTTTGCCATCTTCTGGTCCAGTAACGCGCTGTCCCATACAGTGGGCGCTATTGCATCTTGAAAGGTAGCTATTCCACGCTGAGATATGCTGTGAGTGTTATAAAATGGATACCAGATTCCCAAGACTTTGTTCGAAAAATAAGACTATAAAATATCTCATGAATAGCTTTTTCTATCAATGACATATTGAAATAATATTTTGGATACATTGGGTTAAATAAAATATATTATTAACATTAACTTCACCTGTTTCCTTTTACATGGCTACTGGAAGATTTAAAACAACACACGGCCTATATTGTATTTTTTCTGGACTGGTGTAGGAGAGCAAGACACCTGTCATCCATCTTAGAATGGCTTCCATCCGGGGACCTTCTCTTAGCGTGAGCCTTGAATGGCTACATGTGGTAAGGTTTTGCCACCCGCTGGACACACCCAGTACTGCTGTCTGCCTCCTCTATTCACTGATTCTGCAAGTCTTGATTGGATCCCTCCTAGGGGCTGCCAATAGGCTCGGTGGGAGAGTGAGCTCTGAATATGCATGTCCAAAGGAAGAGCCAGTGCAAAGGCCCTGGGGTATTTCCAAAACCCTTTCCTCTTCCTTTTCTTGCTGAGGCCTGGGGAAGCGGGACAGAGAGCTTCTGTAACTGCATTGGACAGTGGAGGAAACTGAGGCCCAGAAAGATGGCGGCCAAGACTACTCAGCCCTCCTTCTCTCCCCTTCTTCAGCTCGAGCTAACTGTGCTTCCCGTGGCGAACAGACTTCCCTCCTCATGTCTTGCTGAAACTGCCCCACAGTGGCCACTGGGGACATCCCTGTCGCTGAATCATTCTCACGCACAGACCCCGCCACTGAGGGGCTGACATTGCCCAGTTCCGGCCAACGCTGAGTCAGCAGATGCCTCATGGGTGGTGCTTCTGGGAAAGCGATGGTTTTCCTGATTTTTCTTTTTTTTAAAAAAAAAGGAGAGACAAATCTGGCACGTGCATGTTGCCTGTGTCCTTCCATCCTCCTCCTCCCTGGAATGCGGCTGCAATACCGGAATGCAACCATGAGGACAAACGCCACCAAGAGCTGGGGCGTTGGCACCACCAGCCCATCTTGAGATCTCTTGCTATTTGATGGGGAAAATGCTCTCAATTCTTTTGGGTATATATTCAGAAGTGGAATTGCTAGGTCTTATGGTAATTCTATGTTTAACTTTTGGGCGAACCTATAAATGAGTCTTTTCGCCTGATCTTGAACTTCGTAGAAATGTAAGCCTATGGTACCTACTCTTTTTGGTCCGGCTTCTTTCGCCTAATGTCGTCTGTGAGATTCATCCGTGTTGACAGCCCAGCGGAGATGAGTTCCATTACTGCTGTGTAGACTTCCGTTGTATAAACAGAACAGTATCTTTGGTAGATGTGGCCAGAGTTTTGTAAATTGGTGGCACTGATTTACATTCCTGCCAGGAGTGTATAATTATTCCCTTAGCACATAGTCTTGTCTAGTTTTAGACATCCCGGTGGATGTGTAGGAGTATTCCATTGTGGGGTTTTTTGGGGTTTTTTTGTTTTTGTTTTTGAGGAAGATTGGCCCTGAGCTAACATCCTCCACCAATTCTCCTCTTTTTTGCTGAGGAAGATTGGCCCTGAGTTAACATCCATGCCCATCTTCCTCTATTTTATATGTGGGATGCCTGCCACGGCATGGCTTGACAAGCAGTGCATGGGTCCACGCCCTGGATCCGAACTAGCGAACCCCAGGCCGCCAAAGTGGAACACATGAACTTAACTGCCGTGCTACTGGGCCGGCCCCTCCGCTGTGGTTTTAATTTTCATTTCTCTAACGACAGCTGATGTTGAATACCACTTCATATGGCTGTTGGCAGTGTGGACTGGTTCTTTGGTGAAGCATCTTTTGCCCGTTAAAAAAGGTCTTTTTCTTATTGGCGTGTCTGGCATTTTTCTAAGCGTCAAGGCGGCGAGTCCTTTGCTGGTGAATATTTCAAAAATCTTCTCCACCCTCTGGCTTGCGTTTTCTCTCCTAATATTTGGGTGAAAGCAGGTTCTTAATTTTTACAAGTGCAGTCTGGCCATCTTCTTTCAATGTTGACTGCTCCTTGTTCCTCACTTAAAGGAAGAAAACGTTGCCAACTTCCAGGGTCTTGAGGACATTCCTCTTCATGTTTCTAAAAGCTTTAGGGTTTTGCTTTTCACATTTGTGATTTGTGGCCCATTTAAATTAATTTTTGTGGATGGCGTGAGGTAGGGATCAGAGATCGCTATTCTCCATTGACAGGTCCATTTGCTGAAGAGGTCGTCCTTCCCCACCAATCTGTGCTGATGCCTCTGGTGCAGATCAGGGGGTCTTTCACGTGGGGCCTGTTTCTGGGCGCCTCTTTGTTTTCCTCCATCGGTAAACCCATCCATCCTTGTGCCAGAACCAAACTTTCTTAATTACTGTAGCTTTACGAAATTCTTGATGTCTAACAGTGTACGTACTCCAAATTCATGTTCTTCTTCAAGATTGCCTTGGCTCTCCTAGGTTCTTTGCATTTTAATACAAATTTTAGAATCACCTAGTCGGTTCCTACAAAAAAAAAAAAAAAAGTCCGCAGGGATTTTAATTGGCATCGTGCTAAATCTGTAGATCCACTTGGGTGGGAACAGGACCTATGAACCTTCCACCTCCGTGGACATGTTACATCTCTCATTTCCCTCCACAATATTTTGAGTTCCGGTGTAGAGCAGTTGTACATCCTACGTCCAACTTATTGCTGGGTGCCTGATGCTATTATAAATGGTGTCTTTTAAACACGTAAATACTTCCTTTTCCAAGTACTGACCGCTAGTATATCGAAATGGGTAAGAGGGGCCGGCCCCGTGGCCGAGTGGTTAAGTTGGCGCGCTCCGCTTCAGCGGCCCAGGGTTTCTCCGGTTTGGATCCTGGGCACGGACATGGCACCAGTCGTCAGGCCATGCTGAGGTGGCGTCCCACATGCTACAACTAGAGGGACCCACAGCTAAAAATATACAACTATATACCGGGGGGACTTTGGGGAGAAGAATAAAGAAAAAAGAAGAAGATTGGCAACAGTTATTAGCTCAGGTGCCAAACTTAAAAAAAAAAGAAATGGGTAAGAGATGCCAAGGCTTCGCCAAAGGCATGCGGATGGCAAACAGGCACAGGAAAAGAGGCTCAACATCCTTAGGGAAAAGCAAAGTCAACCCACAAGGAGATGTCACGTCGCACCTCTTAGAAAAGCTAGAATCCACTTCTAGGTGTTTCCCCCAGAAAGATGAAACCAGGAACCAGCCTAGAGCCGATCAATCAATACAGAGGCCGTCCTGGGTGGTTTCATTTATATAAAACTTTAGAAAGTTCACAGCATCGATAGTGACGGAAGCAGATGAACGGATGTGCGGGGAGTGGTGGGAGGGACTGCAGAGGCCCCGGGGGACTTCGGGGTGGTGAGCACGTCGTGGGCAAGTCCTGCCTCTCTCCCTCCCCTGCCCCGTCTCCTGTGGCTACAGGGACGTGAGGACCGCTACGGTCCCCCCAGGCAAGAACCTTGGGTCTGGACCTCCACTCAGGACCAGCACAGGGTCGCAGGTGACAAATGGCCACTCAGAGTGGCTCAAGCAGAAAAGGGCATGCAATGGCTCCTAAGTGCAAAGTCTGCGGGGCTGGGACCGGGTGCACAGACGGTGTCCCGGGGAGGCGGCCCTTGGAGCTCTGGTGTCCTCGGGGCTGCCTCTTCGAGAGGCTGCATTTGCCCAACTGCTTATATTCTCCAAGTTTCAAGTCTGCACGGTTTCAGCAAGACACAGGCCTGTCAGCACCAGCCCCAGTTGGGCTCTTTGTCCATCCGTGAGCTGGCCTCTGGCCGGGGAGATGGCCCACACTGCCTGCCTTAACCAGGGGCCCACGACCTTTGAGACGGAGCTGACCCCAGCCTCATGGGCCGCAGGGGGCTGCACGGAGCGCCCACAGGAGCTTGGTGGGGTGTGAACATGGGAGCATGGCACTGGCCTGTGGCACTGTGCCCGGAGCCACGGTGAGCTGGGTGACCCTCCTGGCCCAGGCCGTGCTGGAAGCTCTCCCCACGGCCCCACCACCCGACAGTCCAACCCTGGGACTTGAACCCAGTCCCCCGCCGGCCCCCGGGCCGTCCAGCAACGTCTGCATTGAACTCAAGTTTAGGAGACGACGTTGCTTATTCCCGGGCCAAGAGAGAGGCGTCCTCGCCAGTGAGGCCCCACGCGGACCACCTCTTGCCAGGTTGCTGCTGGATGAGGACACCGGGAAGGAGTGGACACTGGCCTTGATCCGAAGATGCCCAGCCTGTGACAAGCCCGTGGGGAGGCAGCCAAACCCAAGCCCTCTGTGAGGAGTCCTACGATGTCCCCTGGCACCACGGGCCCCTTCGGGGGTGGCGAGTGGGGCTGCTGGAGGCCACCAGCTAGAAAGGCCCCACGGCTCTTCCCGGAGTCTCGTGTGTGACGGGGCTCCTCGAGATTCTGGCTGAAGTCTCCAGACGGCAAGAGCAGCCGTGAAGCCTGGGGTGCGGGCAGGGATGGGAAGCCGCGGGCCGACTCCTCAGGCCCGACCCAGCCGGAGGCGGCCCGCCAGGGTGCACAGGGGCCCCCTTTAGTGTCCAGGTCTCATCAAAATCCAACAAGCAAGTCTGTGCAGAAATGTTACAAGGATGGCAGAACACACAGGCTCCATTCTTGTTTTTATTTCCCTTTTTCCCTCGTAGGGGCGAGGCAGGGGTTGGCGCGGATCCTGACTCCAGGCTGTCCTTGGAGTCCTGTGGGAACCCCGGGAGGGGACGGGGCGGAGGAGCAGACACTGCGCGGCACCGGGGCCTCCTGGAGCGCCCGCAGGTTCCCAGCCCCAGGCCCCCGGCCCCTGGCGACAGGTGCCAGCTGTGCTGCTGCTCCAGGGGTCAGAGCCGTCACTTCAGCCTCAGGGACCAACCACCTACAGGTCCCAGAGCGGCTGGGAGAAACACGGACACTTCCGGTGAGGCCTCCCTCAAGCGCACCGCGGCTGTCCTGGATGCACCCACCAGCCACGCTCTCTGCTGGCGTCCTGACCTGCCCGCGTGGGGACCCTGCGGCCCACGAGCCTGAGGTCTCTGGCTCCACCTCCCACTGCCCCCAATTGTCTAGCACACAACTGGGGGTGCTGACCCCACGGCTGGACTTTGCATGGGGACCAGAGGGAGGCCATGCGGGCGCTCAGTGCAGGAGAAGGCGAGGAGAGCCCCCAGCCCCCTGACACGGCACCTCCATCCATTAGGAGGTGCCCAGATGGCTGCCTGGGTGTGGTCTCTGCTGTATATTTTTTCCCCTCTTTTGAGACCCAGGTAATTCAAGCATAAGCCACAGCTGCCTCGAATCCCGCTATCAACTTCCGCCTCTTGGCACAGCCCTCCCGGCCACAGGGCGCCCACCAGCTCTGGACAAGTGACCGGCCGACAACACTCACCCCCCTGCCCCAGTTTAAAAGGTACAGAAGTGGGTGCAGGAAGCTGAGCAAGCCCCCATGAGGCTCCACAGCTGGACTGGCCCAGGGCTGGTGAGGATGGATGGTCAGGGGCAGACAGATTGTCCCCAGGGAGGTGCGGCCAGTCACCTGAGCCTGGGGGAGATGGGTCAGGGCGCTGTCTGGTCCCTCACTCCACTGACCCTTTGCAGGGACGAAGGACGCGAGGGGAGGACGCAGGGGCAGGAGGCAGGCTCCGGAGGAGCTCAAAGGCCAGGGAAGAAGACACCGGGCGGTCTGGACCAAACGAGCCAGGGGGACAGCCACCCGCCTGCTCAAGTGAAGGACCAAAAAATACCACCAAGGTCTTTCTGCAGACTCGCCAGAGGCCCTGGGAGGCCGCCCTCCCGCAGCCCAGACTTTGCCACGCTGCCAACAGCCTCACGGCCAGAGGGAGCCGAGCCCTGAGCGGGAGGACAGGCCACGTCTGCCTCTGGTCTTCAGGGTCACGTGGACAAGAAAGGTCACGGCCAGGCTCCAACAGCTGTGTTCATTAATCAGAAACCAGCCCCTGTCAAAGCCCTCCCAGAGCCTCCGGCCCGGAGCCAGGAGGCGGCCTGCCCGGTGACTCACATCCGGGCCGAGGGCAGGCGGCTGTCGCGTCCTGGTCGCTGGTGTGCAGGCTTCTCGGAGGAGCTGGGCCTGCCCCACATGGGTCAGCGCGGCACTGGGGGCAGGCGGGGGATGTCCCCAGACACGTGCTAGGTGGGAGGCTGGCAGGAAACAGACCCCTCTGGGTGAGCGATCCCAGCACCCCAGCCCCACAGCCCACGGCCCCTGGCTGCAGTCGCTCCGACAGCTCAGCTGTCTCCCAGCGACCCAAGTGTGTCACAGTCCAGAATGTTCCAGCGCACAGAGAGCAGCCTTCAACTGCCCAGCGTTCCCAGCAGGAGGGCTGACTGCCAAGTTTAGGGCTTAACAGAAACCAAACAACTGGATCGCAAGTGTGACAACCAATGTCCGCTATTCTGTGCAGGAGAATGGGTGTGAGACACAGGCCAGGAGCCCATCTTTTCTTTCTTTCTTTTTTAATGCCTGCATTTGAAAGAGGTGCCGTCCCTTGACCAGGAGAACTCCCCAGGTAGGGGCTGCATTGGCGCCGCCTGGGGCAGGCCCTGAGCGGGCCCGGGAGCCCGCAGCCGCCTGGAGGACAAGGTCGTTCTGGCCCAGGCCGGCCACTGAGCGGGGCTGCAGAGACCACACGTGGGAACGAACAGGCAGAGCCAGCAGCCCGCTCCTCGCCCGGCTGCCCTGTGTCCCGGCGGGAGCCTGGCGGGGCCGAGTCCCCTAGTCCAGGGCCGGCAGGACGCCCATGTGTCAGCAGGCCGGGGGCTCGCTGCCCTCCACCTGCAGCCCTTTGCTCAGGAGGAAGGCGTCCTGCTTGGGGTCGCGGCCCAGGAAGAGCTTCAACATGGCGCTGGCGTCCTGAGAGCCGCCGGGTCTGAGGATGCAGCTTCTGTAGTCCATGCCGACCTGCCGAGGGGCATAGGGGCGGGGCTGGGCGCGGGTCTTCAAGCCCCTCCATACCGGTCCTTGCGCATCCCCTCCCCGCTCCAGGCAGGCCCGCAGGTGCCTGCATCAACACCAGGAGGGCTCGTGCGTGCAGACACCAAGCACAGGGGTCTCCCAGCAGGCATGAACGCGTGTGCACATAACTGTGCACGACTACCTGTGTGCAGGAGCCCCATCCTCCAGAAACTTCCCGGGGGCCTTCACCTGCACAGAGGTCGAAGCCCCAGGCTGAGCCTCGGGCCCAGGAGGGTCCCCGGTGGAGCGGAGGGCGGCCCGGCTCCGGCACCCCAAGAAGACGGGCAGGTGCCCCTTCTGCCTGGGCGCACACTCAGGCCCGAGGCCAAGGACGGCTGTTTGGTCCTGGGCCTCAGGGAGCACGCTCACAGGTCACCCACCTGCTCCGCACGCTGGCCCCTCCCATCAGGCGGGGGTCCCTCACCTTGCCGTTCAGGACACCCTCCTGCTTGAAGCGCGTGTGGAACATGTCCATGGAGTACACCTCGCTCCACAGGTAGCCGTAGTACTGCGCGTCGTAGCCGCCCGCCAGGTGGCCGAAGGTCGCGGGCATGTTGGTCCCTGGGACAGACCGGGGAGGCTCTCACTGCAGCCCCGTCGGGACCCCCAGCCCCCTCAGCACCCCTTCCCTGGAGAGGGGCCCTCAAGGCAGCCTGTAGGAGACCCCCCGCCTGGAAGAGGGGGGCCTGACATGTCTGGAAAGCAGGGCCAGGCAATTGGCGGAAGGAGAGAAGTGAATCTGCCCACTATCTGCCGAAGCTCGAAAGGGTTCACACCAAAGCATTTAACGATGTCAGCTGCCATGCGCCGAGGCTCGACACTGGGAGGGCACAGGGCAAGTCAAGGCTCGTCCACGCAACGGAGAGCATGCGCGGGCTAAAGCACCTTTTGACTGCTTATGAGATAGTAAATCAACACACCACCACCTCCATTAAAATCCCAATTATCTTCACCCATGTGTTCGTGGGTCAAGCGTTTGAGCCGACGTGTGTATACATATGCACGCACGCACGCACGCTCGGAAGGACATGCACCCAGACCTTATCTACTCATTATCTCCAGGGCACGAAAGCACCTGTCTGCTACGCGCCTTCCAGGCTTTCTAGAGAGCAACGTGCAGGAGGGTGCCCGCGGGAGGAGTGAGGGTGCGGAGACGATGGCAGCGGCCCGCAGTGCGAGCAGAAGGCGAGTGGGTGGGTAAGGACGGACCCTCGGGTGCCGACAGCTGCCCCCACTCTCCCGGCGGCAGCACACGCCCAGGGATGCAGAGCAGAAACGAGGCCAGAGGCCACCTGCTTCCCTCCAGGCCTCAGCCGAAGCCCAGACTGGCCCGACCCCCCTGACCCGTTATCAGATCCTTCTGACCCAGGATGGCCGAGACCCCGAACTCTAAGCAGGGCATGGCTCTCGAGCGGCTACCTGGCGTGGCTGGGACCCCAAGGATCTCCTGGCAGAGGCGGGCGTACTCCTCGGCTGGGTCTGCAGCCGTCTGCGTGTGCAGGGCCTGGTCCACCTTGGCCAGGACGATCTGGCGCAAGTTGAAGAGGCCTGGGCGGGAGGAAGGAGACGGGGGGTTGGCTCTGTGCCCGCCCTGGCCGCTGTGGCCCAGGCGGGGCAGAAACCCCCGAGGGCACATGCGGGCCTGGCTGGGTGCCACAGGAGGACCAGGGACGCCCCTCCCTTCCCGGGCCTCGGGGTCTGGAGAACGGGGACTGGGCGGGAGGGCGGTCCCCGAGCAGAGGGCCCCCGGCGGGGTGCGGCGCACACCTGTGTTGGCCTGCCGGGACTTGATGAGCTTCTCGAGCAGCTCCGGGGGGATGGCGCTGCCCGTCCGGTAGTGCTGGGACATCCTGAGCAGCGGCTCCTTCTCCCACACCCAGTTCTCCAGCATCTGCGAAGGCGCTTCCACGAAGTCGCGCTCCACGTGCGTGCCGCTGAACATGGCGAACTCCGCCTGCGGGGACGGGGCAGGGCTGCAGGAGGGCCCCGACCCCGCCGGCCCGCGCCCTCCGCCTGGCCTTCCCTGGGCGCCCTCCTGAGCGCAGCTGGGCAGGCGGGTCACATGCTGGGCTGCCTCCCCCCGACCTGGAAGCCTGGCTGCCGATGGGGACAGTCGAGGCTCCCGATGGGGACAGTCGAGGCTCCCGGAGCAGCCCAGCACACAGGGAGGCGGAGAGCAGCCTGTCCTGCTGGTCACCCACGTCCCGCTCTCCCATCCACGAGGCCAACGCTCTCAACAGGCCCTGCACCCAAACGGCAGAGGCCTGGAAACACCGAATCTGGACGGTACACTGTGTTCTCTCCACTTTTGAGTGGCTGAGATTTTTCCGGAAAAACACAGCGCCAGACCCAGTCCAGCTAGAACCCGGGTCTGGCGGCTGATTGGTCACACAAGCCGCCGAGGGGTCCTGGGCAGGTTCCTTCAAGGGCCGGAGGGAGGCAGGGAAAGCGGGAGAGGACGCGGGGGCCCTCCTTGGATTCCGTATTTGTGAACCTGTGACACGCTGAACTTTATTTGCAACCCCGACTCGACCCCTGCAGAGCCTGCCAGGTCATTCGATGCGCCGCCTTGGGAGTTGAGCTCTGACTGTGACAAGTCTCCTTTGCAGGATCTGCTGAGTGCCCCATTCTTTGCATTTTTGCGGACGACTTTGCTGTTTCAAATAGCCCCCAAATGTCGTGCTCAAGTGCTGCCCGGCATTCCCGGTGTGAAGGCTGAGATGTGCCCCAGGAGGAAGCGGGTGTGACATGAGCTTGGATGGGGGTGAGCCACGGGCTGCTGGCCCAGAGTCCGTGTTAATGAACCAACAGCGCGTGTTAAGTGAGGCGTCTTCAAACAGAATCACACGTGACACAAGATGACGTACTGATCGGCTGATGACAATGTCGTGGCCTGACACCCACAGGAACCTAGCCCTGCGCCCCCCAGGAACAGGGGCTCCGCATTCACGCAAGCTTTAGGGAACAGAACTGCCATGAAGAACGGGAGTCAGACGTGTGTGTCAGGAAGGACCTGAAGGAGCTGAGGGAGCTGTGAGGGTCGCTGGAAGAAGAATGTTCCAGATATGAGAAATCATCCATGAGTGGAGTGTGCAGAGAGAGACAGGAAATAGCAAGAGGGGACGCACACGCCCCGGGTGCTGCAGAGACGGTGGCTTTGCCGTGGGGACTGCTGGCGGGTGAGCGGGTGACCCTCACACCACAGACATCACAGGCAACATCAACTCACAATGGACAACAGGCCAACGCAAAGAGCTAACCCTATAAAACTTCTAGAAAAAACAATAAGGAGAAAGTCTTAGTGCTTGGGGTGAGCAAACGATTTCTTCAACAGAACATAAAAAAGGGCAAACTGATAGGCCGGCCCAGTGGCACAGCGGTTAAGTGCGCATGTTCCACTTCTGCGGCCCGGGGTTCGCCAGTTGGATCCCGGGTGCGGACATGGCACCGCTTGTCAAGCCATGCTGTGGTGGGCGTCCCACGTATAAAATAGAGGAAGATGGGCATGGATGTGAGCTCAGGGCCAGTCTTCCTCAGCAAAAAGAGGAGGATTGGCAGCACATGTTAGCTCAGGGCTAATCTTCCTCAAAAAAAAACCCAAAAAACAAAAAAAGGCAAACTGAAAGAAAAAAGCTTAATAGACTGAACTTCACCAAAGTCAAATCTTCTGCTTATCTAAAGATAAGTAGTCCATCCACACGCTGGAATATTATGCAGCCGTGAAGAGGAGCGAGGCCCTGACACAGCCACACGTGGACGGACCTGCACACACGACGCTCAGGGAGAGAAGCAGACACAGAAGGACACACGGCGTGTGACCCCGTTGATGGGAAATGTCCAGAACAGCCAGATCCACAGATAGCGGGCTCGTGGGGGCCAGGGGCTGGGAGTGGGGCAGGGAGGGTAGAGGGAGGGGTGGTGAATGAAAACATTCCAAAACTGGACAGCGGTGATGCACAATTTGGAGAACTGACTAAAAATCACGGAGCGCCCCGTTCCCACACACTCCGGTTCAGCCCCTAAGAACACTCCTGCTCAGGAGAAAGCACTGACTACGTGAGAGGCAGAGAGCGAATGCACTTGGACAGCTGGGGTCCTGGGGCACGGACACCAGGCTGGGGGCCCAGAAAACCCAGGGTGAGCCCTGTGCTTGCCGCTGAGGGCCCATTTGGGGCAATCACTTCAACTCTCTGAGCCTCCGTGCTTCCAGCAAGAGCCCAGCACCCCGACCTCCTCGCGGGGCCCGGGGGAGCTCACCGGATCCGGAGCCTTCTCCGGTTTTCATTGCCAGCTTTCGCTGGACCGTTCCAGCCACACTTCTTCATGTCAGCTGACGGGATGGGGCCTGAGGCGCCAAGCACTGTCCCAAGCAAGTCACACACGTGCACCATTTTCCCTAATCCTCCCAGCAGCTCTGAGCGCTGCCACGGGCTCAGATGCGCCCCCCGCACATTCCCGTGCTGAAGCTGTGACCCCAGGACCTCAGAAGGTGACAACATCTGGGGACTGGGTCATTAAAGAGACGGAAACCAAGTCACATGGGTGGGCCCACCGTGGCTGTGGGACTTTGTGATGGAAACTGATACAAAAGGGTGTCACCCCATCTGTGGTGACGTCAGATGGAAGATCCGACAGGGGGGACCTGCCTCTGGCCCCTGCACCCACCTGAGAGCAGAGCTGGTGCATCACGTGCCCGAACTCGTGGAAGTAGGTCTCCACCTCGTCGTGCTGCAGCAGCGAGGGGGCGTCAGGGGTGGGCTTGGTGAAGTTGGCCACCATGGCCGCGATGGCGATCTGGCGGCTCCCGTCCTCCCGCAGGCAGCCGGGCTGCAGGCCGAAGCAGGCTGCATGCCCGTACTTGCCTTCCCTGCAGAGGAGGCAGGGTCAGGCTCCGCTGGGGGGCTGCTCCGCCCACAGCCTGGCCCCAGAACGGTCCCCGATGCTGCCACTCGCTGACTCTGTGTCCCTCGGGCAACCTGTCTGCCCACTGGGGCAAGTGGACACACTGAGCGGCTTAACTTCCTTCTCAGCAGAGGAGCGAGAGCCCAGGGGCAGGGCTCCTGCCACCTGGCCCACCCACCTCCCCGAACGGTGCCCCCGCCGCCCCTCACCCCGGCCCTGCCCGCTCGCACCCACCGCGGGTAGAGATCCAGGTAGAACTTGCCGATGACCTGCCCGGAGCCCACGTCCCTCACGGAGTACAGCTTCACGTCCTCGTGCCACACGGTGGCGCTCTCCTCCAGGTCAAAGGTCAGGCCCAGCAGCTCCTGGTAGATGCCCAGCAGCCCCCGCGTGACCACCTGCATGGGGAAGTACTCCTTGAGCAGGTTCTGGTCCACGCTGTAGCGCGTCTCCTCCACCTGGTTCATGTAGTAGCGCATGTCCCAGGCGTTGATCTGCCCGTCAAACTCCAGGCCGCGCTGCTCGCACTCGGCCTTCTTCAGCTCCAGGATCACCGCCCGCTCCTGCTCCCCGAGGGGCTTCAGCTTCTGGGCCAGCTCATCTGGGGGGGGGGAGAGGCGCGGCTACCTCCCTGCGCCGGGCTCCCCACGCCGCCCAGCTCCCCCACCCCAGCCACCCCCGACACGCCCGGGGTTCCGGCCCACAGGCCTTGGCTTTCTCAGGCATCACAAGGAGCAGGGAACAGCTGGACGGGGGGACACGTATCCAGGGCCTCAAGCCAGGGCCCCACGCCAGGGCCCCAACTCAGCTGTCAGATTAGGGTCCCTCAAGACCAAAGAAAAGGGTCAGGGGAGGCAGCTAGGCTCCCACCTCAAGGGCCTCAGAGGCAGCATCATGTTGCGGTCAAGGACAGCCCCGAACCCCACTCCCGGAACGCGGGGCGGGAGGCTGGGGGAGGCCAGGGGTTACCTAAGAAAGTGGCCACCACCTGGCTGGTCTTCGCCATGTTCATCTCCAGCACGTAGTCGGCGTGCGTGCTGAATCCCAGCAGGCTGGACTTCTGCGCCCGCAGGGCCACCAGCTCCCTGAGGATCGCGCAGTTCTCCTGGAACGACAAACGACCAGCTCTGTGGGCGCCGGGCGCCGCTGCCTCCCCACCGAGGGCTCCCGGGCCAGCCTCCCCACTCTGTGGGGCTCAGCAGCTGCAGGGGCTGCCCGGGCCCCCTGGTGGGCACATCTGAGAACATGCGGACTCAGCCAGCTGCGTCTGGCCTCCCTTCCCCTTCCTGTTGGCCTGGATTTCTAGGCACTTGGTCCTGTCGTAACACGTAGTCTTCAAAAGCCCTCAGGTCCCTTCCGGAACCATGAACGGCTCTAAGGCTGTGAGTGGAGGCAATGCGAGGCCTGGTGCTCTGGGAGAGGCCCTGGGGGCGCTGTGAACTTGCGCGCTCCCCACTGCACAGGGACTGGCCTGGGGTACAAGGGCTTGGTCGCGTCTCTGCCAGCACTTGAGGGGTCGACCCAGCCAACCAAGCTCATGGGACCAACACAAAACGAAACACCTCTGATTCATTTACAAGGAGAAACAGAGGCCAGGGCAGAATGGAACAGAACTCCCGCCGGCCCGATCCATCCGCAGGAAACCAAGTTACAAGTGAGAAGGTGAGCAGAGACCCGCACATAGGAGGGGGCTCGGGCTGGCGGCCAGCAGGGCTGTCTCCACAGCGCCGGTCCACACGCCAGGACCCTGGGACCCAGAACTCCATCTGCCCCGCGCTCTGCCTCGGTCGGGTCTGGGGGCCAGGATGGGAGGATGAGGTGATGCCAACCACCCCCCAGTCCTGATCAGCCTGCATCTGCCACCTCGGGGCCTCTTCAGTATCACTTCACTGCTGACGTCCAGCGGGACCCGAACTGCTGCCGCCTCATCACTGAGCCACCCACCTCCACAGGAGGGCACCTGTGGGCGCTGCCTTCTCCAGGGCCACATCTCAAATTCTGCGGTGGGGGAGCCCCCACGTTACCTTCAGACCAACGTGGTCTGTCATCAGCCCAAGAAAGTGCAGAGAGCCAGACCTCAGGTTTTTCCTGCCGCCCCACAAGGGAACAGCTCAGACCTCCCGCTGGTGGCTCGTCGTTGCCGGCCACACGAGCACCAGGCGCATCCACAGGGAGGGGAAGGGCACCCTCCCACGGCCCCACCTGTTCGAGATGCTCCATGGGAGAA
Source organism: Equus caballus (assembly GCF_041296265.1). Lineage (NCBI taxonomy): Eukaryota > Metazoa > Chordata > Mammalia > Perissodactyla > Equidae > Equus > Equus caballus. The sequence continues at coordinate 1,859,091 of NC_091690.1, read as the reverse complement.
GCGCGGACAGAGGCCACAGGGCCACATATCGGGGTGTGGACACGAGCACAAGCGCCATATGGGAACGGACGCCTGGGCACAGAGGCCACGCCCAGGGCTGAGCTGGAGGCCCGGGGCACGGCACGAGACGCAGAGCAGCAAAGGGCACTTGTGCAAACCCAGGCTCGAGTCCGGGCAGCGCCACCGAAGAGAGGGCGCTCTCAAGTGAAGGCGCACGGGGACAGCTGAGGAAGAGGGCATCGTGATGTACACAGAGCAAGTGCCCACCAGAGCAGGACGAGCTCAGGAAAGAGGCCTCAGACACTGTTGCGGCCGGGGACAGAGCCAGACCCATATGGAAACCTCCACAGGGCAGACCAAGCTCGCTGAGGGGGCCTCTGCCCGTCACAACAGCTGGCCTGGCTGACACGGGTGACGCTCTGCGGGCCCAGTGGCACCGGCCACCCAGGACAGGTCGGTGAAGGGGCAGGCGTGCCCCGGCGCTGCCTCTCACCTCCTTGCAGCGACAGTTGAAGGCCGCCTCCACCTTCCTCCGGGTCTCGGGCACGTGGCACTTCTTCAGGAGTGGGAAGTAATGCGGGTACTTGAGGGTGACCTTCAGCTTCTCACCCCCGGCCTTTTCCAGCGAGTTCAAAAAGTCCTCGGGGAGCCCTCCTGTGGGGACACCGTTGGGGGCTGTGAAGGACCACCGAGCTGCTGGGACGGTGCACAGACGTGGCAGGGGAGCAGGCCTGCTCCTTCGGGAGGCCGGCGCAGCAGTCAGTGGGGGCAGCAGCACCAGGCCGGCCTCCCCTCGGAGCTCTGTGACTCCAGCCCGCGCCTTTCCTGCTCCGCCCCAGAGGGAAGACGTCGAGGACGCGCCCCCTTGGAATCGCGCTGCCGCCCCATGAGGACTCCCCCGGGAAGGCAAGGCCACACCCGGCCTGATGCGGGCTTTCAGGGGCCGCAGCCTCCTCCTGTGGCCATTCTCTGTAAGTGGCACCAATGGGAGACAGAACCCGCCGTGTCCCATGTGTCCCCCCCGGGCAGCGTCTCCGCCCCGTCCCCGGGCCCACAGTGCTGTGACAGCTCCCGCCTGGTCTCCTGCACCGGCACCATCCTGCTGAGACAGAGATCCAGGGACACTGCCTCCTTCAGGGGCTCCCGCCTCACAGCTTAGGAGACGCCACGGCCACACCTCACGCCCTGGCTGCGCCCTGGCCCATGGCCCCCCAGAGGCCAGCTGGCCCGGGACCCTCCCCCCAGTACAGTGAGCAGGGATGAGCTGGGCTAGGGTGCAGTGATGGACGGGGCACCACTGGGGAGGTCCTGAGCGGCCGGGCTCAGCCCTGGGGGCGTGGGAGGCGACGGAGCCTTGAGGATCCCTGCGAGGCTGCGGCTCGGGGCGGGCCCCACGGCAGGCAAAGCTTCTGTCCTTCCTGGCTGGGCTCCGGCACTTGCGCAGGCCCGACAAACGTCTGCCGGGCGAGTGAACTGCGCCAAGCCCAGCTGAGGACATCGAGCTGGTGTCGGTGGACCCAGGGCCCAACAGGCAGCACGAAACAGGCCAGAGAGCTGCCCTCGCGCCGGAACAGGGCCCCTGCCCTCCTAGGATCGTGAGAGCCCCAAATACCCTCTCAATGGCTTTCTCCCTGCTGGAGACAGCGGTGAAAACGCGGACAGGGTGACACCAGACAAGCCGGGGGTACCGTGCTGGAACTGACAGCATCAACGTGCGCTCAGGGCGTGTGCGTGCGTGCGCCTGCGTGGACCGTATCTATTTCCTGTCTGCGGAGACGCCAAGAAACACCAGCCACCAGCAGCAGCGAGCACACCAGCATCCAGATCTTAGTTTCTAAGCATCAGGCCCGGGCCCAGGTGGGCAAAGGACGAAATGAGCCCGGGGCATCCTGTGTCAAAAAGAGGGTGCTCAAAGGATAACTGACACGTCAAGCCTGAAGGGACTCCTCGAGGTCACACTGGGACAATCTGAGCATTAAAACACAGGATGACAGCACGGACTCTACCTCAGGGAACAAGCTAGGATCCGCAAGCCCACCGATACAGACACAGATCATCGGTGAGCAGGCGGAGGGGATGTCCTGACCTCAGGAGAGAGGACGCGCAGGGAGGACGCTGTCCTTAGAGCATCATGCAGGGACGCCTCGGCTAGTGGGCAAAACGTGACGAGCAGCGGCCTCAGAGCACCGCTGGAAAAATCACTGACCACGAAGGGAAAGTGGCAACGCTACAGTGGGCACGCACGGTGGAGGGTTAGGTTCAGCAAGTGGTGCAGACTCAGGAAAAGAGAAAAGGGGACAGAGAAACAGCCTCCGCATTTCGGTAACATAACACCAAGAATCCCTTTCGCAATCGGGAGAAAATAAACAAACGCCACGCTCTTGCTCAGCTGGACCTGCGACAGGGCCAGACCCTGCCAGGCAGGCCGGACACGTCCTGGCCTGGCCACCAACCCCGCCCCCAAGGGACAGCGTCTGAGGCCAGCCTGAGACAGCAGGGCCCCCCAGACTGTGCAAATAGGTGGGTGAGAGGGCCTGTCTGCTCATTCCAGAGGCCCCGGGCCCCCTTTGCCCAGGAAACACAGCCCTAAATGTCACTGTCCTTGCCCAGGAAACACTGTCCTTAAATGTCAGGAGCCACAGGGTGGGACTGAATGAGAACAAAGGGCAGCGGAGTTTGGTGGCAAGTGGCCCATAAGCACTTGTTGAGAAAAATTGTGTCTGTGGGCACGTCTGTGATCAAGGCCCCCCGTGGAGGCCTCGGGCAACGAGGTCCCTGCGTCACGGGCCACGTCGGGTGGGGGCAGACGCTGCTGGAATACAGGCTCCACTCTCATGTAACCTTACACTCCACCGCAGTGGGCAGGATGGGTCAGAAGACCCAGGGTCACCTGAGTCCCCTGGCAGAGCCCTGAGGCTGCGGCACCACAGCTGGCCCGGCGTTTTCACAACTGTCAATGCCAGGAAAGATGGAAACACATTTTCGAAAGGCTGAGGAACCGTTTGACAGGAAAGAGCCTGAAGGGACACGAAGACTGGACGGCATGAGTGCTCCCCGGCTGGACCCGGTTGAGGAAAGAGTCCAGGGAGCGTGGTCGGGACGGCTGGGCAGGGACACCTGCATTCGCAACACTGCTGTCTGCTGCTCGGTCTCCCGAGCGTGAACCGCAGGAGGTGACATGGGAGGACGTCCCCATTCTCGGTGATGTGTCGTGAGGCCTACAGACAACTTCTGGAGGGTTCAGAAGCCACACCTACACGGGGATCCACACAGAGGAGGGCAGGAGCAGTGGCCAGGGCCCAGTCTAAGTGAGGCACACGGGTTCTCCGTTGTGCTATCATCACCAATTTCCTACGGGCGTGAAACATTTGAAATAAAGCATTTGGGGAAGAGAGGGAGAGAAGAGAGTGGAAACTAGAAAGGAGGGCCAGGCCCCACCCCCTCACAATTCCCACACACAGCAGGTCAGAACAGGACCCTGTCAGTCCCCTTCACTTTGTAAGACTAAGAAGATGAGCATCACAGAGAGCGGCGGGTGGGCGGGGCCTGGCTCTCAGAGGGCACCCCCGGCTAACCCGGAGAGGCTGAGACCGGTGGGCTCCTGCCGCTGCCCTGGGTGCTTCCTGGCCAGGAGGAATCTCGGTAGGCAGACCACGGCCCTCCCCAAGGAAGGATCTAGAAGCTCAGGTTCCAAACCACTGAGGGGGGTGGTATTAGATCCAAACGCATGGGCCTCCCACCATCCTCAACCTCAGAAGCCCGCGGGAGGAGGCGGAGGCCCCCATGGGTCCCAGAAGTGCCTCCTACCCAGCTCGTCCCGCGTGAAGGGCAGGAAGGTCGTGTCCTCGTTCAGGTTCTTATTAAAGTCGATGCACAGGAGGCTCAGCTTCTTCTTGATGCTCTTGATTTTCTGAAGGAGAGAAGAGCCGTGAGAGGAGGCGGCGGTGGGGGGACGAGCAAGAGGAGGGGGGACGGGGACAGAAACAGAGGCTGCCAGACGCAAACACAAAGGCCTGAGACTGGTTCGCGGCGGCGTGAACTGAAACTGAATTTCTGTCCTTTCAGGGTCAAGCTGGATTTTAGAGGCAGTGGAAAATGGACCGGATTCTAACTGGGTGGGGGCCCAGGTCCTGAGGCTTTGACGCCTCGGCCTTGCTGACCTGGAGGGACAGCCCCTCCTTCCCAGGGGTGCCAATCGCTAGAGACAGGAAACCTGCCTGAGCGCGGGGAACGCAGACCCCGCCTACGAGCCGCAGGAACCGGGCAGGCGCAGCCCTCCCAGCGCCGGGGCCAGGACGCGCAGGGGATGCCACCTGGGACATTGTGACTTACAACAAGAAATGTATGTCGGGTCTTTGTCCCCACTCCTGGTGCACTAAAACCCTTAGAATTTCTTAAGTGATAAGAAAAAACTGAAGTAGCTCCTGAGCGACAAAGGCGAGGCAGCACCTTGTTCTCCTGAAGAGCCCGTCAACCACGCCTGAGTGTACGCAGACGCAGGGACTTCTGGAAAGCACCGAAGAATGGGGACTGGTGGGGGCAACCAGCCACACCTAGAGGACAGTGGCTACGTCAGCTGCTCTGGGAGGGGAGCAGGGCCGGAGGCTGCATCCAATCTGTCATGCCAACGTTATGAGGCCGCCATGAAAACCCCAACCAGGGGATGGGGGGCCAGGCGGAGGCATGGGGAGGCCGAGGGGCCATCTGGCTGTTTCTGAGTTGCATCTTTTAAACAGTAATCTAGCAAGTAAACTGGTTTCCTGAGTCCTGCGAGCCGCTCTAGCAAATTAATTGAACCTGAGGGGGTCGTGGGAACCCCGATTTACAGCCAACTGGACAGAAGCACAGGTGACAACCTGGACTTTCGATTGGCATCTGAAATGAGCACAGTCTCATGGGACTGAGCCCTTAACCTGGGGGACTGATGCCATCTCTGGGTAGACAGTGTCAGAACTGAGTTAAATCGTAGGTCACAGTCACCTATGTGGGAACCCCACACGTGTGGGGTCAGAAGGGAAGCCATGGGGCCCGCCAGTGGCCAAGTGGTTAAGTTCTCGAGCTCCGCTGTGGCGGCCCAGGGTTTTGCTGGTTCGGATCCTGGGCGCGGACACGGCACCGCTCATCAGGCCATGCTGAGGCGGCGCCCCACATGCCACAACTAGAAGGACCCACAACTAGAATATACAACTATGTACTGGGGGAATTTGGGGAGAAAAAGCAGAAAGGAAAAAAAAAAGATGGACAACAGTTGTTAGCTCAGGTGCCAATGTTTAAAAAAAAAAGGAGAAGGGAAGCCGTGTTGTTGCAGGGCACTGAGACTACAGCAGGCCCACGGGGAAGTGACTTTTTCCTTAACACCTCCGCACCAAAGCCACGGGGAGGACCGAACGAAGTGCGATGTGCAACCGTGCAGAAGCGAGGGCAGAGGGACCATCCTTCTCGGGGTTCAGGCCCGAGGCGGGGCCCCCAGACGGGCACAGGAACGTGAGGGCCCCCCGCGCCCCAGAGAGCCGGGCCCTCACCTCCTGAGTCTCTGCAGGCAGGTGCAGGCCGTTCCTCCTGCCCAGCTTGATCAGGCGCTCCAGGTACCGCGAGGCCTCTGGCCGCAGCGAGTCCTTCTGAACTTTTTCCTAGAAGAAGAAAATCCAAGTCCTGTTCACACGAAATACCGTGACGCTGCCAAACGCTGGCAAGGCAGCGAGAAAACGGACCTCTCGGATGTCAGGGGAGGGAATGTGAAATGGTGCGGCCGCTCTGGAGAGCACATTGGCGGTTTCCGAAAAAGCAAAATGTGCCACTGCCACACGACTCAGCAAGCGCACGTGGGCGTTTATCCAAGAGAAACAAAGACTTCGGTCCACACAAAACCTGCACACGGAGGCTCCCTTATGGGAACAGCCCCAAACTGGAACCAGCCCAGAGGGCCTCGGACAGGCGAGAGGTCACCCAGGAACGGGGTGCTGTGTCAAGGTCAGTGTCCCGGTTGTGATACCGACTTTAGTTTTGCAAAATGTTACACTGGGGAGACATGGGCAGAGTGTAGACAGGACCTTCCTGAATCATTTCTTACAAGGCATGTGAAGCTACTATTGTCTCAGAAATTTCAACTAAGAAAAACGCTGCTTGTGCTTTCACAGGCCACCTGCCTGTGTCGCCCCAAGGCACGCGGTGCGTTTTCCTGATCCTGAGGGAGACATGGCAGCAGAAAGCTCTAAGAGAATGAGCAAGAAGCGACAGGAGAAGGGCCTCTGGTCCACCTCTGCGGTCCCTCCGACGTCAGCAGCAAAGGTTCTGGGCCGGTGTGCCGCGAGGAGCGTCGACCGAGGCAGGTCACCCTGCGCGTGTCAGTCGACCCCCCTCACCACCCACAGGAGACAGGACGTCATCCCTAAGTCACGCCCAGTGGGGCCGGAAAGGTGAAACGACATGGCAGACGTGGCAAAGGAGGAAGGAGGCCCAGGTGTTCCAGACCTTTCTCTCGTGCCTCTGCATTTGCCTCTGTCGTTGTCTTAGGTTTTTCATTATGGTGAGACAGACACAAAGTGAAACTGACACCTTAGCCGTTCTGCAGCGCACAGCCCAGGAGCGTTAACCCACTGGCAGCGCTGTGCAGCCACCCCCCACCCACCCAGTCTCTTCGGCTTTCCGCCTCTGGCACTCGAGGAAGCAGGGTGATGGGTCTGAAGAGGCTCTGAGCAGCGGGTGCCCGTGGGGAGACCGCTGTGCCCCAGGTTCTCTAGCTCCAGCGTGCCGGGGCCGCGTCCCCAGGGGCTGAGCGGACGCTGCGCCCTTACCGCCCCCTCACCTGCAGCCAGACGATCCTCTGGTACACGTCCTGCCGCATGCTCATCTCCACGTCAAACTCCGACAGCCTCTTGTCCGCCTCCGTGCTGGCCGTCCGGATGGCCTTGGAGGGGGAAACGTGCTGGGGGAAGTCGAGGATATTCCTCTGGACTGAAACCGGAGACAATGGGAGACAGGGGTGAAAACGGGCCCCGATGGACACCGGCAAGCGCCTGCCTCACTCCCTGGGCGTGGAACTCATCGGGTTTCCCGATTCACTCAGCGAACACTCCCCACACAGGGCCCCGGGGTCAAGAGATGGGCGCTGGTATCCACGTCCTCGGGGACCGCACAGGCCCGAGAGAAACAGGCTCAATCATGACACTCCAAGGCAAGAAGGACCGTAACAGAGAAGGATGACAAGCCCAGGAGAGGCCAAAGGGACGAGATTCTAGAAAAGGAGCCACGGCTGCTGATGACCATATTTTAAATTCATAAACGAAGTCAAAGTTTACAGAGCACGTCCACACGTCATTGAACAGAGGCGGTGTGGTGGCTATGAGGGCATAAGTTTGAACAGAGTGACCACACGACCCAACAACCCCACTCCTTGATGTCTGCCCAGAGAAATGACATCCGTCCACCCAGGACACACATGCACATCACAGCAGCGTGGTTTGTAAGAACCAAATAGTGGACACAACACAAACGTCCATCATGGATCATGGATCCACACAACATGTCCATCCACATGCTGGAGCACGATGCAGCCATGAAAAGAAGCGAGGCCCTGACACAGCCGCACATGGACAGACCTTGAACACACGACGCTCAGAAAGAGAAGCAGACACAGAAGGACACATGGTGTGTGACCCCATGGACGTGAAACGTCCAGAACAGGCAGATCCACAGGCAGAGAGCAGGCTCGTGGGGGTCAGGGGCTGGGGAGTGACTGCTGACGGGGACAGGGGTTTCTTTGGGGGAGATGGAATGTTCTGGAATTAGATGGTGGTGATAGTTGGACAACAGTGTGAGTATACGAAAAACCACTAAAAGGTACGCTTTAAATGGGCAGATTATATGGTGTGTGTATTAAATCTCAACAGTGTGGCTGAAAAAAAAACATATACTTTGCATCATGGAGAACTGAATTTAAACCACAGTTTGGTCACTTCTGCAGTCCTTGGCCGGGGAAAACATCCCCAGGTCTGGGTGCACTTGGCTGCCCCACAGGGATCTCTGTAAAGGCGGCGACAGGACTGCCCGCCCGGCCGACTCCCATGGAGCACGTAGGGCTGCAGGACGGCCCGACACTGGCTGCCCGAGAGGCGACAGTGACCAGGACAGGACAGCTTCTGTGTGTCTGGGCTGACAAGCCACTGCGACGGCACCGAGTCGAACAGCTAAACAGTATGGAGAGGGAACGGGGGCGCGGGAAGGGGCTCCCGGGGGAAGAGCTCGTCTGTGACCAGCAGGAGGGAAGGACTCCAGGCTGCATCTGAAGCCCGGAGACGGGCGAGCATGAGAAGGGCAAGGAGGCCGCGAGGCCGGACACGACGGCCCAGCGGGGGGTGAGAGGGGACAGACAGCAGGGCTCTGAGAGCCACCTCGAGGACTCTGGCCTCCAGCGAGAGGGCCGTGGAAAGGCACTGAATGGCTGGCCAAGGGGGTACCAAGATTCAGTTTTAGTTTCTTTAAAATGACTCAGCCTCCCGGGTGGGGACAGAAATAAAAGGCCGAAGGGGCGGGGGTGGAGACCAAGTAATGCCTGGCGGGACCGCGCCTGTAAGTGGGAACTGGCACTCCTCAATCCTCAGAGGCTCCCGTGAGACGAGATGGGGAGACTGAGGCCCATCCCGAGGCCGGAGGGGTGGGAGGCAAAGCCAGGCCTGCAGGCTCTCGACCTGCTTCCCGTGTGGCCCTCGCCCCGCAGCCCACAGCACACCAAGCCACTCAGCAGCAGCAACCGTCTGGTGTCTGAGCAGCGCAGCTGGGGGTCGGCACACCCGACATGGTGGGGCCTCAGGGACACGCGAGAACCCCGAGCTGGAATTCAGCGATTCCTGATGCGGCCTCGAAAAACAACTTCTGCTAGAGACCCAGGGGCAGGGGTTTCCTGGGCTCGGGGTCCAGACTCTGGGTCTTTCATCCCCACACTGTCAGCCGCTACAGAGGGGGCTCCGAGAAGCGGGCTTTGTATCTGTTTCCCGAGCACCTCGCTGCTCAAAAAGGAGCAGGAGTGAAGGAGCCAGCCAGGTGGTGACGAGGACACCAGGCGGCATCAGGTTACCCTAAGGCAGGGAAGGATGACAACCCAGGACGAAGGGGCCAAGTTCAGTCGCTCAGAGAGCAAACAACCCCGGGACACGGGAGGGCTGAGCAGGGATTCAGCTTCAGGGCCAACACCTGAGCTGGCTCCTGGAGGCGTCCTGTTAGACACGTGCAGTCTCGGCCCTCAGATGACACAGCCCTTGGGGACTGAGTGTGCCAGGTGGCGCAGTGGCGTAGGACCTTCAGGGACTTGCCAGCCAGCACCTGTCACATGCCTGTACCCCGTCAGCACCTTACCCAGCACGGCCCCGGGGAGCAGGGGCCTCACCACGAGCAGGTCCAGGAGCTCACGGCCCGAGCCACCCCTGGCTCCCCGCCGGAGCCTCGCGCGGACTCACCCGTGTAGGACACCTCCACGTCGGCCAGCGCCTTGAGCGTGCTCTCGTAGGACACGTCCTCGAACGCCTGCGCGCCCACCTGGTCGTACACCCGCTTGGTCTGCTCGATGAGCTCCGCCGTGCGCTCCCCGATCTGCTGGGCGCTCAGGTCCCATCGCAGGTAGTTCACCACGGAGCACGCGGCCGCCGCGGCCAGGCCGTCTCCCGCACAGGCTGGACGGAGGAGACAGAAGCCCGCACCCCGCACGTCTGCTTGGAGCCCGGAATTAGGGGCAGTCACTGGGGGTGGAGGGACAGGAGAGGACCACCACTTCTCCGAGCAGACAGGCGAGGCCCACGGGCGTGGTGGGGACAACAGGCTGAGCGGTCCTCTAGAGCAGAAGGCGACTCTGCCCACCAGGGGACGTTCGTGGTTGTCACAACTGGGGAGTGAAGCTACTGCCTCGAGTGGGTGGGGTCAGGGATGCTGCTCCACACCCCCCAGTGCCAGGACGGTCCCCAAGAGAGTGACCCGGCCCCAGTGTCAGCAGTGCCGGGGTGACATTTGGTGTACACGTGCATTTCACTGAAACAGTCACTGTGTAATGACAGGGTGCTGCCCCCGAGCTCCTCGGATGTGACACGTGACACGCATACTGTGTTACCGTCCTAAAGCTGGGGAAATCCTGACTCTGAAACACCCCTGGCCCAGGAGTTTCTGGGTGAGGCGGTGGTCTTACCAACAGCCAGCCCTTCCCAGCTTCCTCGTGGGCTGCAGGGTAAGCTGCTTGCTTTCGTGCCCTCGCTGAGCCCTCTGATGGCCCTGGACTCTGCGTCCCGGGCTGGCCCCATCTTCCAGACGGGGATGCTGAGATGAGGAGAGCTCAGGGCTCTTGCCAGGACCCCGCAGCCAGCAGGGCAGAGGCAGGCTTCGCGCCGCAGTCTGACCCTGGCTCCTCCGCAGTGCGCCAGGGTGCTGCCCTCACATCCACCTTTGTCTGCCTGCACCTCTGGTGGGCGGGACTTCCTGTCCCCTTTCCAGGGCTCACCCCACACTAAGAACTGAAGTCCAAACCCCTCTCAGAGTCCACACCACCAGTCAGCAAACCTGTTTTTGTACAGCCCCCGAGGTACGAGATCTCCAATGAGACCGAGACGGGGCATGGCCGGCCCAGCCTAAACCACCCGGTTTGCTGACCCCTGGTCTACAACGCTCCACACGGCGGGTTTGGCTGGCTGGTTTGCCAACTTTTCTGTGCCCAGTCACACTGCCTTTCTTCCAGAAGTCTCCCGGGCCTTCCCAAAGGTTGCCCCCTCTGCCCTGAGTCCCCACTCTGCCAGTCTTCCTTGCTACCTCCCTTTCTGAGAGGGGCCCCCGGCGGCATTCCTGTAGCACCTGGAGATCTCCTGAATTCCTCACCGAGTTAATGAATGGAGGCCTCGCGTTCCCCGCGCTGGGTGCAGAATGTGGAAAAATGAGAAGTGGTTGCCCCAGGGAACACCCACCTGTGCCTCACTCTCCCCTTCTGGCACGGCAGGAGTGAGCAGGGCCACAGCGGTCCTGGACTCCCCCCTTTTGTGAACACGGGGTGGGGGGGGGTGTCTTTGGAGGTGCTGCAGGCTCAGACCTACATTTGGTGTCTCTAGAGCAGAGTTTTTCAACAGCATTATCAACGTTTGGGGCTGGATCACTCTCTGGGGGGCCATCCTGGGCGCTGTGGGGGGTTGAGCAGCATCCCCTGGCCTCCACTCAATGCCAGGAACTCTCCCAGTGTGACAGCCACAGGTGTCCCCAGACATCACGCAGCGTTCCCTGGGGGAGTGGGGTGGCAGGGGCACAATCACCCCAGCCGAGGAACCCTAATATAAACTAAGCGGGAAAAAGAAAGACTCTTAACTCAATACAGGTCAGATTTTCCAGCCAAATGACTTTGCTGCAAAATCTTTCCGTTTACAGATTATTTTGGGTTTCAGAACTACAGACAAAGGACTGTGGGTCTCCATTAAATTTGATGGTCAAGAAAGGCTGCAAGAATGCTCAGGAAACATGGGGCATCAGCGCAAGCTGGAATTATCACAAAAACCTCCTGCAGGAGCTAGGATTTGAAAACCTTAAGCAGACGCACTCCTTCTGGGATATTTACAGGTTGCAACCTATGTGCGAGGTCTCTGAGCTGACAGCCCTGCTGCAAACAAGGCTGACAACATTCCTGCCTTCCTGAGGCCCGAATAACCCTAATTATGATTATTGTCATGAACACAATTATCGTCAACATCCTTGCAACCAGATGGAAAAAGAACCAGGGGAGGACAGGCAGGCAAGAGAAAATTCCAGGAGGCAGCTGGCGACAACCCGGGCGGTTTTCTAAAGATCAGGACACGGGTCGCATCACTCCCCCCAATAAAACCCTTCTATAGCGCCCCTTTGCCCTTAAAATAAAAGGGACCCCAAACTGTGTTCTAGCCAAAACGACTGGGTGCTCTCCAAACCCGTTACCCGTCTTCCTGTCTCCCTGCCACCTTTGCCCTCACGGTTCCCGCCAGCTGGGACGTTCCTGCCCTAGGTCTTGGCAGTACAGCTGCTTCGCTGAAATGCCACCTCTTCCGGGAAGCCCTCCAGGACCGCCCTCTCTAAGGAAGCGCTACCAGCCCTAGCAGCAACCACTCTCTACAGCCCTCGCCGGCCTCTTTGCCCGCTGAACGTCTGTCTCCGGCTCTAGAACTCCGCCCAGAACTTTCGGTTTCCCCCAGAGTCCACCCCAGGGCCAGACCCGTCCTTAGCAGGAGATACCCAGAGTTTGTTGAATGAATGAAGCGCTGGAAAAGCTGGTTCATTCACTCGTTCCGCCACCGACGGGGCGGGATCCCGGGCTCGCCGATGCCCCCCCCACCTCCCCGGCCCCGGTCACTCGAGGGTCACCGGGCTCCGCTCTTAGGCCCAGGTCGCGCCCCCGAGAGGCACGAGGGTGCGGGGCGCCCGGGTCTGGGGAGCGGGCACCGCACCAAGGGGCGGCCGGTACCTGCGGGGGGCTTCATGGCGGGCGGTCGTGCCCCGGGGGACGCCTTCCTCCACCTGGTCCGCAACCGACCGCCTGAGTCCTCTCAGTGGCCGCCGCCGTCCACACCGAGCTGCCCTCCGCCCGCTCGCCCACTCGCCCACTCGCCCACTGAACGCTGGGAGGGCGCGTGCGCCGAAGGCCAGGGCGCATGCGCGCCCAGGCTCCACCCACAACCGGAAGCGGCTCGGCTCGGCGCTAACGCTCTCTGCGCACGCGCCGGGACACGCCCTGCCCATCATTGGCTCTCGGCCGCAAGAGGGCGGAGCCTTTGGGAGGCCGAGGAGGGGCGTTTCCATGGAAACATAAAACACACACACGCACGCACACACAGACACACACACACCACCCCCACACACCACCCCCACCCCCGCTGGCGCCTCAGAGCTTCCTATAATTTTCCGCTCATTCTGCCCGTACTCCGCCTGGGCTTCTAGCTCCCGTATGAATTTGTACTTCCATCCTTTCTACCTTATAATCGTGCATTGGGCTAGTTTTGCAAGTTTTCGGGCGCTTTTTGGCTTTTTGTAGATTATGGCATTCCTAGCATCCTGCCCAGCTTCCGGGATCTAATGAATAGAGGAGATGCGTCACATATGTCAACGGAATCCGGTTAATCAGTTAAATTAAACACACACAAAAAAAACCCCAGAAACGTAAGCAATTGCGTATCACGGAGAAAGCTTCAGTAAACGGATCCAGGACTGCAAACAACAGGTGTTTGGGACCTATATCTAGTGTTGTCAGTTAAAACAAAGTTTTGCATCTAAGACACCTGGAAAAAAATATTTTACTGGATTAAACTGGCCGAAACACCCACCTCGTTTATTTCTGCAAGAGAAATTAAAATAACCCAGGGCGTTAAAAGTGCACGCGTTTTAAACAGGATAAAAATGAATTCGGGAAAAGACTTAACAGAAATAGTAGTCATTTCTCAGTCATTCTACGGAATTTCTCATCACTCAGTCTATTAAGCACACCAAGCTTAATCCTACCTAGTCCCTCACTTTTGCTGTTCTCTGTACCGCCAGTGCTTTTTTCCTCCTCTAAGTCCGCATCTGAAAGAGAGGTCCTTCTTCACCATCCAGCCAACTACCTCCCCAGTCACAATCACAACACCCCATTCTTTGTTCATAGCGCTTGCCCTTTAGCGAGATTTTTTAATGTACTAGTTTACTAGTTTATAGTCTGTTTACCCCAATATAAGGTAATGAGAGCAGACACTTTGCTGTTCTTTATAGTTGGTTTGCAACAAATATTTGGTGAATGACTATTAGGCACCTGCTGTAAACAAATATCTCTGTACTCCTTCACGTCTCGCGGATGGAATGAACGAAAGAATGCATTTGTGGGTGAATGGGTGGGTGAATAAATGAACAAGGATGGCTGGTCGATAACAGTTGCTCCCATTCACAGTGCGCCTGTGATGCTCTCTGGGCGCCAGATGCCCAGACGCAGCTGCACCACGTGGCCGGCGGGGCAGCACGTGGCCGGCTGAGCATACCTGCAGAAGTCCGCCACTGTCCCACCATGCACCGCTCCATTCCCCGCTCTAGAGGACGAGTCAGCCCTGATTTCCGGCCTCCTTTCGGGCGCAGAGGTCAGTTGCCCTAACGACCAGCTCGTCCCGCCTCTAAATTACGTCACTTCCCCCCGCGCCCGCCACACTAATCGACGCGCCTGCGCAGAAGGAGAGCCAACAGGGGCCGGCTCCTTCTGCGCAGGCGTCGCGCCCGGGGGGCGGGACCGGGCGGCTCCGCGGTGCGCAGGCGCTGCCGTCGGTGGGTCGGGGTACGGCTACCGGAGAGGTGAGTGGGGGGCTCGGAGCCGAGCCGGGCGGGCCTGGGGTCCGCGGCTTGAGACTCCCGGGGCTCCGGGGTCCGTCACAGGGCGTCTTTCTGGGGTTGGAGTCCCTGCGATCCGTGGGGTGCTGTGAGTGGGCGGCGTGGAGGGGAAACTGAGGCCAGACGGTGTCGGGCAGGCCCTCGGCGGCCCTGATCTCCCTCTCCCGGACCCCGGGCCCGGGAAACGCTGGTTCGCAGGCCCGCGGGGGACAGCGGGAGGTAAAAGCGCCCCACACGTCGTGAGCCCTCGCTGGGTGTCCGCTGCTGCCCGGAAACACGGCTCCTTTGAATCGTGGAGGTCCCGTCCGTGGGGCTCAGGTCGGGACCCTTGTCCCAGCGCCGCCGCTCTCTACCTGGCTGACCTTAGCCGGCCTCTTGACTTCTCCGAGCCTCAGTTTCCCCCTCTGTAAAACGGGTGTCGTCACGGTCCCTGCCTCGGGCGGTTCTTGGGGGAGCTTAGAGCCGCGGGGCCCAGCGCGAAGTGCGAGCTCCAAGGGGTCAGCCATTGTTCAGTCTTATTTCACCCTTAGGATTTTCTGCATATTGTGCTAAAGGTGGGAGGGATCTGGGCTGAGGGCCAGCTCCACCACCGCTCGCTGGCTGTGTGAGCTTGGACGAGTCAGTTCTCCTCTCTGGGGCACACTTTCTTCCCACAGTAGGATCAGTAGAAGTATCTGGCACCTAGGGCCATTGTGAGGTTAAATACACGTACAACATTCTTTAATCCGGTTCCTGGTGCTTGTAGAGAATGGCTCGTTTTGTTTTTAGATGCCAGAAAACGTGGATGCACTGTGCCATCTCCTAAGTTCAATGATGTTCCTCTTTCTTCTGCTTCTGTAGCTGATTATTTGTTTTGTCTGCTTTTCCTCTCCCCAGACCAGTGGTTTTGTCCCCCCCATTGGATGATGTCTGGGGACATTCGTGGTTGTCACACTGGGGGTGCTCCTGGCATCGAGTGGGTGGGGGCCAGGGATGCTGCTCTGCCCCGCACAGTGCCCAGGACGGCCCCACACAGAGAATATTCTGGCCCCTGTGTCCACAGTCCCAAAGTTAAACCCTACCCTAGACCAGTGATTCTTTGCCAGCAAGGGCTCCACGGCAGGGGCGGGTGGGGGTGTGAACCCCCAAGAAGTCATGTGCAAGGTTTTGTGTGGGTGCCCATTTTTGTGGGGTGAGGAAAGGGTACTTTGGAGTTTAGGTCTGGAATGAGACTGCCTGGGCTCCAAACTGCTGATTTGTATCTTAGCCGGGTGACCTTGGGTGGCACCCCCGTCTTTCTGAGCCTGTTTTTTCTTCTTTAGAATCGAGGTTAGGTTAAACAACGCAGGATCTCAGCAAACCGTGGTCAGGGGCCCAAATCCAGCTGCTGCCGGTATTTGTAAACAAAGTGTTGTGGGAACCCAGCTGGGCCTGCGTCGCACAGCCCTGAAACTGTGGCTGCTTTTGCGTGGCAAGAGTAGGGCAGAGGAGTGGCCACAGAGACCCTGTCGCCTGAGAAGCTGAAGGCACTTATTCTGGCCCTTGTTGGAAAATGTTTGCTGACCCCTGAAATACTCCCATTGCACGTATAACACTCAGCTCAGGGGCTGCAAAGTTCTCAGCACTCCAAGGATTTCACCTGATGAGTGACTCTGAATGGGGTTTAGCTCTGCCCCCCATTCTGTAGTCTTACTTTATCCTACATTTTTTTTGGCAAGACCCAGCGCTGACCCTGGTGGGCAACGCTCAGGGAGGGTTGGAGGAATAAAGGGAATTGTCGACAGGTAAGCAGCACACAGGGTTTGTTGAGGAAACCAGGACCCAAAGAGGAGTGGCCTCCCCAAGGAACTTGGGCCCGTGGTTCTGACTGTGACCTAACGTTTTCCCGGGTCCGTACAGGTCAGATGCCCCCAAGTGCTGAGGCTCAGAGGGAAGATGCTCTGTCTGACGGCTCACAGTGCAGTGGGGGAAGACAGGCCAGGACAGGGTTGGGGCGCCCGTTAGCAGATGCTGGGTAAGAGGCAGGACTAATTGGGCTTTGCTGGGAAAAGAGGGTGTCCCGCTCTGGCCGAGGAGGCGACCGTGCAGCTTGGCGTAGAGGGGAGGGAAAGATTTCCCATAGCGGTCAGAGGAAAGATGAGTATTGAGTTTGAGTGTAGCACAGAGGGTTTAGTGAGGGGCCTCACGGGCACACTTGTGAAGTTTCAGGGAGCTATCAAGGTGTCTTAAGTGTGTGGGACATCCTGGCGGCATCTTAGAACAGGGCTGCACTGTGGGGAGTGGATGGGGGACCCAGCTGGAACCCGAGCTTTATCCCTTGGGACCACCCTTTCCTGGGGACATGAGGTGTCCTAGGTTGGGGGAGAGGAGCAGAGCGCCAGCTTACACACGCTGGTGTCTATGATAAGAGCTGTGAGGGGCCGGCCCCGTGGCCGAGTGGTTGAGGTCACGTGCTCAGCTTCGGTGGCCCAGGGTTTCGCCAGTTCGGATTCTGGGCGTGGTCACAGCACCGCTCATCAAGCCATGCTGAGGTAGCGTCCCACATGCCACAACCAGAGGGACCTACAACTAGAATATACAACTACGTAGTGGGGGCTTTGGAAAGAAGAAGCCAAAAAAAAAATTTAAAAAAGCTGTGGATTCAGGATTAGGCAGAAAGTGGGTCCTTCTCCTTCCTGGGGTTTGGCAGGCTGGTCACTCATTGTCGTAAGTTGTGCCATTTTTTCCCTTTGAGTGATCAGTTCTGGGCAGGATAGTAAAAAGAGGCCGAACTTTTTAAAATTTGAATGATACAATGAAAAGGTGAACTGAGAACTGGAGGGGATTCTGAAGACCACAGAGGAGGTGGCCCCGGGACGCCCCCCTACTCTTGGGGACCGGCGTCGGTCCGGCCTCCCCAAGCTCCCTCGTGCCGCCTGCGCCTTTAGACCAGCGCCCGGCGGTGCTCTCCGAGAGCTCATAACGCCCTCACTGTTCAGAAAGAGGAGGCCTTTGAGACTTTTGTCCAGCAGCCAGAGCCCTACAAGCCGTGATTGTTCAGAAGACACTGGTGCCACGGAGCCGTCGAGGAGCAGTGCCGTCCTCGTGCTGGGCGGGCCCGGCTTTGGGAAGAGCAGAGAGGGCGTTCCTCTCAAAGCCGTGTGCACTAAGATTTGCAAACTTCCGTGTCCTCCCGCCTCGCCGAGGAGGGAGGAAAGGCGACAGTTTTTTAAGGACGCCCGTGTCCGACACTGTGCTGGGTCCTTTGCTGTGGCCCCAGGCTCCCTTTTCCCCTACATCTGAAACCCGAAATACTCTGCAGATGGAAGATTTTCCAACGGTTCGCAGCAAAGTCGTTTGGCCAGAAAATCTGACTAGTGCTGACCTGGAGCCTTTATTTTTCCTACTTAGTGGCTTCTGGTGGTTTCCACTTGGGCGTGGTTTGGCAATATCTGGAGACATTTGTGATTGTCACTGCTCAGTGGGAGGGGGCCAGGGATGCTGCCCCACACCCCGCAGTGCCCAGGATAGGCCCTCACAGAGAATGACCTGGCCCCAATGTCCACAGTGCTGAGGAATGGGAGAGCCTGTGTTAATTATTTGGGGGAAAATTGAGTCCGACCCCTGCTCACAGGAGACACCAGAATGAATCCCCAATGATCAGACGGCATGAACCAGGGCACCCCCAGTGTCTGTGAGCCCCTCCCCACCCTCCCACTTGGTGTGAGTATTTGAATGTGGTCAGCGTCTTGGGACTTCAGCAGGCCAGGTGACTATGGAGTCTCCCTGGGATGGTTCTGGCCCCCACTCCCCAGGGGGACGCTGGATGGAGACCAGGGATGCTGGTAAACATCCTGCAGCATTCTGGACAGTGCCCACAGCAAAGAAGGATCCAGCCCCAGATGTTGATGGTTCCTGGTGGAAATAGCCTGCATTAGGCCCTGAGTCCTCACAGCAGCCTGTGAGGACACCTCTGTTACCCCATTTTACAGAAGAGGAAAGTGAGGGCATCACTGGGACGCTCAGATGTGACACAGAGCATTCCTTAGCTCAGGGATGGGAAAGGAGACGCAGGGTGGGCCTTGGGCAGAAATGTCTGAACCTGAGGCCTTATGACTCCAGACCCTGTCCTCCAGGGGAATGGGAGCTCCCTGCCCATCATCCATGCGCCAGGCCCAGGGCAGGCACCAAGTGGCCCTGACTCCTTGACACTCAGCGTGTCACGTTGAGGGGCCGACATTTGGGAGGAGATTGCATCAACAGACTAGGAGAAGCCCCTGATGTGGGCAGTGAGAGCTCATACCAGGGAAGGCAGGCAAGAGTCGCCTCAAATGAGAGGTTCAGTGCAGGTGAAAGATCGGGACCCACACGTGCAAAGGCCCTGAGGTGCACAGGGCAGGGGCATTGGGAGAACAGAAAGCATGCCAGAAATGCATGTGGCTTCACCTTTCAGTTTTCTAAACCATTGATGACCCCCTGGGTCATCACCCCCTCCAGGCCTCACAGCTTAGTCCAAGAAGGCAGGAAACAGGGCGCTGGAGAGCAGCTTTCCCTGTTTACTCTGAAGCAAGCAGCCGTCACCGCCAGGATCCAGGGAGAGAAGATCCACCACACGCACACAGTGTGGCTCTTGTGTGACCCAGTGCTGGCTCCCGTGGGCCCAGCAGGGGAACCGTGCTCTCAAGCTGTGCCTGGAAGGCTTAGGGGGCTGTGGCTGTTGATCTCCCTGGGCCCCTCTGTGTCGCCCCAAAGATCCTCTGCCTCTGGGACTGGCTGTTTGTCCTCCCGCCCAGGCATGTCCCGATCCCAGACTTCCCAGTTCCAGGCACGCTCTCGGACCAAAGGCACTTGCTTGGTAAAGAGCCACTGTGTCCAGAAACGGGGGAGGAAAACTTGTTACCATCACCAAAGAGCGTTCTAGGGGCGGCCGGAACTCTGTCCAGCTGTACAAAACACAACTGCTTCAAGTTTTTCTGTTCTTAAAAATTGAGATATAATTCGCATACCGTAAAAGTCAGTAGGTTTTAGTATATTTACAATGCTCTGGAACCATCACTGCTAATTCCAGAACATTCCATCTCCCCACAAAGCACCCCCGTCCCCATTAGCAGTCCCTCTCCATCCTCCTCCCCAGCCCCTGGCAACCAATAATCCACTGTCTGTCTGTGGCTGTGCCTGTTCTGGACATTGCACATCAATGGGATCGCACACCGCGGGGCCTTTTGTGTCTGCTGTGCTCTCGCTCCATTTTTCTAAGAAGCACTTGTCCAGGGAAATAGTTTTCCGTGAACCAGAAACAAAGCCCAGCCTGGCCAGCCTCGCACGTCTTGACTGCGCTCACACAGAGACTTGGAGGCGCCGGGCCCTGGCATCGTCTCAGTCTGATGTCAGGCGGCCTGTGAAGCCTGGGGGGTGATGGCCTGCTCGTCCCGATTTAGCTGAACCGTCTCTGGCCGGTGACAGGCTCACAATAATGTGGTCAGAGGGCCCGCGCCTCGATGCTGGGGGCGCACAGGCTGCTGACTCCACTGGGGGCATTTTAGTGTGACCAAGACGCCTCGCACCGCAGATCCCAGCCTGCCGGTTAGGCCTGAGCAGCCCTGGGCAGATGTGTGGACCCCCCATCCCAAGCCTGTTTCCTCTCTAAACGCGCCTCGGGGGTCGTTGTGTGAGCTCTGTGTTGTGTTAGGTGCCTGACCCCGTAGGCCCTCAGATCGCAGACCCCTCACCCTTGCTTAGAATTCTGCTCCAGAGGCCTCCCCTCGGCACTGTGGGGCCCAGTCATCTTCTGGGGGACCATCCTGGGCGCTGTGGGGGGTTGAGCAGCATCCTTGGCCCCCACCCACGTGATGCAGGAGCTCCCCAAGTTGTAACAACCACAGATGTCCCCACACGTTGCCCAGTGACCCCAGGGCAGGCCCTCAGACAGCCAGGAAGGGGTCGGTGCCTCTGGGGTCTTTCAGACTGCTCAGCACGCCCTCGTGATCCTTGTCTGACCACTTGTGTCCCTTGGGTGCGTGGGCACTTGAAGCGTCCTTGGGCCAGTTCTCGTCCTGAGCACAGAGAAGCGACAGGCGGGGCTGCAGTTTGCCCTGTGCTGGGGCAAGACCTCGGGGCAGGGTAGACCCGCGGGCCTCCGTATCCCTAGGGAGCCCTGCAGGCCCCTCTCTGGACGGTGAAAGGGCAATGGCCTCGGCAGCCCATCCATGGGTCCAGGTAATTAACGCTCCTCCCACCCCGTCCTGCAGATGGAATTAGCCAGGGTGCTTAGAGCGGCTCCCGAGGGGCCTGGAGACGGGCACAGGGTGGAGGGGTACCTGTCCAGCAGTGCCCGAGCCACAGTCCCCAGGCCTCACGCCCTCACATGGGTCTGCAGATCTGAAGACCCCTGACGTCGTCTTTTCCCATCTCAAAATGGACAACAAGAAGCGCCTGGCCTACGCCATCATCCGGTTCCTGCACGACCAGCTCCGGCACGGGGGGCTCTCGTCCGACGCCCAGGAGAGCCTGGAAGGTACTGTGCCACCCACCCGCCCTCATGCTTCCCTCCCTCCCTCCCTCTTTCTTCCCTCCCGCTGCACAGTGCCGCCCCTCGGTCACTTCAGCCTGGGCCTCTGGCAGGTATTCTGTTAACCTCCCCGTCTTCTGTCAAACTGGTTCTGGAACATCCTCTACTCCCCTCCGCCCACCCACCTGTGTCCTCACTGGTCAAAGGAGAAGGGCTCTCATGAGAGAGGAGGCAGCAGCCACAGGGGCCAGAAGCCACCCGAGGCTGGGGGTGGAGAGCCCAGGCCAGACCCGGCCCTTGAGCAGCAGCCATCTGCCCTGACCCTGCTGCCAGTCACTCCAGAGTCCTGCCCCGGAGCCCAGCCCCCGCCATGCAATTAATGTGATGTGGGGGCCGCCAGGCCCAGGGCTGCCTTGCCTTGGGCTGGGAGGGTCCTTCATGCCCTCGTCCTGTCCCGGATCTCTCGTGTGCGCGTGGTCCCCGTGGAGGGGAGGGTGGGCCTCTGCCTCGCTCACCTGTGTGTCCTCGGCACCCCCTGCAGGCAGAAGCCCGGGGTCAGGCTGAGCACCCTCGCTGTGGGCTGCCTGAGGAGGGGGTGGGACCGCAGCGTGGGGAGGAGGTGGCTCTGCTTCCCACCTTGGGGTCAGGACCCCGGGGCTCAAGAGGGCCCCACTCATGGAGGAGGCAGGTGGTGGTGTCCCAGGGCGGAGCACAGTCGGAAAGCTGGGGGCGCAGGCCTGGGTGGCCAGGGCAGCCTCTGCACAGGTGGCCCCCACGGGCTCCATGGACTGCCCACGTCTGTGGGTGGGCAAGCTGCGTGGTCTCTGGGCTCTGGACTGTTCCTGTCCTGCATGGGATTGTGCAGCCCCTGGAAGGAGCCCACCTGTGAAGACATAGGGCCCCACAGAGTGGCCTGGGCACCTGGCCCCCGACGTGGTACTTGGGCTGGGCTAAGCCCCACCATCCCCCAGCCAGGCGGCCCGAGCAGCGTGACCCCACAGAGAGCCCTGATGTCACCTTCCTGAGCCTCACTGGGTGGGGACAGCGTCTTCCCTGGGCTTCCTGCTCTCGGGGCTTGTCCGTCTGTCCTGAGTTTTCTGAGACCGTCGGCAGATGGGAATGGGAGGAGTGAAACCCGGGGCTCGTGCTGTGCAGCGCGGCCCGCGGTCTTCACGAACACTCTCGAAGGAGAGGCAGGAGCCCTGCCCCCAGCCGCGAGGTCGTGGACTCAGGGTCGCCCTCAGTAGGTCCTGTCTCCCTCGCAGTGGCCATCCAGTGCCTGGAGACAGCTTTCGGGGTGACCGTGGAGGACAGTGACCTCGCGCTCCCTCAGACTCTCCCGGAAATATTCGAAGCAGCCGCCACGGGCAAGGTGAGCCTCGGGCTTCCCCAGCCACCACCCAGAACGGCCGCATCCCCCTGGGCGGGGCACCCAGGTGTGGCTCCTGCCTCAGGAGCAAGAGAAGCAAGGTGCAGGGCCTTGTCCTCTCCCTGTCGAGCCCAGCTGCCCTCAAGCATCCCCCAGGGGGAGGGGGTCGCCTGAGAGCTATAGAGCCTGCAGGAGGGGGCACAGCAGGGTCGCCCGCGTCTCTTCAAAGAGTTCATCTTTACTGTGGGGCCAGGAGATGCCACAGGACCTGAGGACCCCCGAGCGAACCCCACCTTCAGAGGAGGACTCAGCTGAGGCAGAGCGCCTCAAAACCGAAGGTAAGAAGTGCCTGCCGTCGTCGTCGCCGCTGGCACCTCGCCCACCCAGACTGGGGCTGCTGCAGGGCGCATGCGGGCTGGTCCCAGGCTCTGGAGCGGACAGGAGGGGTGATGTGGAGCAGCGGACGGCAGACTGGCCTTTGGAGACGAGGGTGGCGGCTTTCAAGAACACAGACACAAGAACGTGGAGAGGGGCCGGCCAGATGGTGCAGCGGTTACAGTTCCGCTTCAGCCGCCCGGGGTTCGCCGGTTCAGATCTTGGGTGCAGGCATGGCACCGCTCGGCAAGCCGTGCTGTGGTAGGCGTCACACATATAAAGTAAGGGAAGATGGGCACGGATGTGAGCTCAGGGCCACTCTTCCTCAGCAAAAAGAGGAGGATTGGCAGCAGATGTTAGCTCAGGGCTAATCTTCCTAAAAAATAAAAAAAAAAGTGGAGAAATCGGACCCTCGCATGCCGCAGGTGGGAACATAAGTGTTGCAGCCGCTTAGGAAGATGGTCTGACGCGCCCACCTGGTTACGCACGGAGTGAACGCATGACCCTAGCAGTTCCACTCCTAGGGACGTTGTGTGCCCAGGAGAAATGCAGACACACAAAATGCAGACACGCATCCACCAAGATGGTTGTGTACAAATGCTCATGGTGCACGGTTAGTAGCAGCCGAAAAGTGGAAATGACCCAAATGTCCATCGACTGATGGCAGATAAATAAAACATCCATGTGCTGGAGTATCACGCAGCCGTGAAGGGGACCGAGGCCCTGACACAGCTAAAACTTGGATGGACCTTGAGGACACGACGCTCAGGGAGAGAAGCAGATACAGAAGGACACATGACGTGTGATCCTATTGACGGGAAACATCCAAAACAGGCAGATCCACAGACAGAGAGCGGGCTCGTGGGGGCCAGGGGCTGGGAGGGGGTAGGGGGGATGCTGATGGGGACGGGCTTCTGCTGGGGTGATGAGGAAGTTTCTAAACTGGATAGAGGGGATGGTTAGATACCTCTGAAGGAATGAACACCACCGACCTGTACACTTGTGAAGTGTGTTTCGTGGTAGGTGAATTATTTCTCACTAAGACTGGGCTGTTTCTGAAGGACGAGGCAAAAGTGACAGCATTTGAGACTTCCGTCCCCAAACAGCACAGCCAAAGCCGTGAGAGCAGCTGTCACTGCGTGCTCTCCAGTCGGGCCCTGCAAAGCGCTCGACGCAAACCACACCCCCGACCTCACGCCACCAGCCCCCCGAAAGCCACTCACACCCTCAGCCCGGAGCCGGGGAACCTGCTACAGGGAGCTCTCGGACCCCCCGGGTCTCGCATGAACAGCCGGGGTGCGTCTGTTTCCTTTCTCTCTAGGGAACGAGCAGATGAAGGTAGAGAACTTCGAAGCCGCCGTGCACTTCTACGGAAAAGCCATCGAGCTGAACCCGGCCAACGCCGTCTATTTCTGTAACAGGTACCGGCCGGCGGGGGGCTGGCCGCGCGGCCCCGAGTGTGTGTCCTGTAGGGGAGTGAGTGCCCAGCCGCGGTGCCAAAGAGCACGCCAGAGTCAGGCGGCCAGCGAGGTGTCAGCGAGAGCCGAGGGCGACGGTAAAATTAGGTGGCCCCGTTCTCGAGCCAGGAAAAGAAGCCAGGATTTGGATAGCGTTTCACGCACTTGTTCACGGCGGCCTTAGTGACAGTGAAGAGCTGCGTGGGGCCCACTCTTTTAAAGGAAAAGCTGAGTAACCTCTCTCGCCGCCTCTCAGTGAGGAATTTTGTGCTTTGAGGGGCTTTTAACAACAGGAGGCACTGAGTAGAAACCAGGGTACAGCGTCAGATGCCCCGTGTGGAAGCCGCGGAGACAGACACTGTAGACAAAACGAGAGGGGGTGTGCCAGAGATCATGCAAATCTCCAGGGTCCATGTGCTTTTTGATTTGGCTTTTTGGTTTTTTTCCTTTTAACTTTTTGTGGGAGTAATTCTCAGTTTACAGAAAAGTTGCAGAGACAGTACACAGAATTCCCCAGTTCCTTCACTCGCCTCGGCTGCTTTCCCCTTGGTGTTTTCTCCCTAACACCTGTCTGTCGTTCAGAATTCGAGGAAGCATAGAGTGGGAACAGTAAACACGACAACGGTGAGGAAAACGAGTGCATTTGGGGAGCTGGGCGCTTCCAGAGCTGGCATGTGCTGGATCTCGGTTATTTTAAACAGTACTTACATATTTGGCAACCTAAAAGGGGCATGAGCGGCCCCTGCAGTGGGAACAATCTGGACGACAGAGCCCCGAGACTCCGGGTTCAGACCCTGGGCCTGTCGCGTTGGTCCCTGCTCCTCTGCATTTTTCAGCCTCAGTTCCCCCGGTACACGGGGGCAGCACCCAGATTGTCGCCGCCTCTGCACAGGGGCCCAGCAGATGGAAGCCTGTGTGCCATACCCCTTAGCAACGCCGTATCTGCCCCACCTTGCAGATGGGGAAACTGAGGCTTCTCTCACCACCCTGCTTTGTGTCCACAGAGCCGCGGCCTACAGCAAACTGGGGAACTACGCCGGTGCGGTGCAGGACTGCGAGCGGGCCATCTGCATAGACCCATCCTACAGCAAGGCCTATGGCAGGATGGGGTGAGTGCTGGCGGGTGCCGGATGGCCGCTGCCCCGCGTCCAGCACATTCCTCCTCCTGTTGTGTAGTCTTTCCACACCAACAGCCAACTTTCCGGCACCAGCCACGTTCAGTTCGGACACCCCCAAAGTTAGTGCAGACACCGCACGTTCAGGACCCAGCCACACGGGACTGTCCCCGCTTCAGATGCCAGTCGCAGTTGGTGGGGGCGGGGCATCTGTGCTTCTCGCCGACCAGCTGGAAATCAGGGCTTTCCCCAGCTCAGCCTCAGGTTTGATAAGTCACTAGAATGGCTCACAGGACTCAGGAAAGCGCTTCACTCACGTTTCCTGGTTAATTGTCGAGGATGCTCGGGAACAGCCAGGAGAAGCAGCACACGGGGCGAGGTCCGGAAGGGTCCTGGGCGCAGGAGCCTCTGTCCCCGTGGAGTCTGCGGGCGTGACTCCCGGTGCATGGATGCCATTGCTAATGTGGACTTTCTCTGATCTCTTGCCTCAGGAGCCTTATAACCATCTGCAGCCCCCTCATTCCCTGGAGGTTAGGGAGGTTAAGAGGTCAGGGGCTTCGAGGTCCCACCCTCCTGGCCACCAAGGCCATCACTTTGTTAGCATAAACTCAGGTGTGATCAGAGGGGCTCGTTATGCATAACAAAGGGCACACCTATGGCTCTGGAAATTTCCTGAGTTTAGGAGCTCTGCCAGGAACAGGGACAAGGACCACCACTGCCTGCGCCTTCAGAGCCCTTTGTGTTGGCCCCACCAGGGTGCCAGCACTACGGGTTTAAATCCTTGTCGCACATCCGTTCTCTCAGCGCCTCCCCTGGCCCCTCATGTGTCCTGTCCCGTGACCCCAGACACTGGACAAGGAGTGACGACACCGGGGCAGTTTGCGGGTGGGGGCCGAGGGCGGGGTGCACAGCCTCTCCGTCCTCTCCCCACATCCCGCCATCCGCCCCCGCCCCCCCTCCCCCCCCCCCCCCGCAGCCTGGCGCTTTCCAGTCTGAACAAGCACACCGAGGCCGTAGCCTACTACAAAAAGGCCCTGGAGCTGGACCCCGACAACGAGACGTACAAGTCGAACCTCAAGATAGCGGAACTGAAGCTGCGAGAGGCGCCCAGCCCCGTGAGTCAGCCCTGGGGACGAGGGTGTGGCGGCGGGGGCACAGGGCGGCCGGGCATTCGTTGGCTGGGGCACAGCAAGACACACACGTGGAAATGCCAGTCACAAAGGGAGGAGTTTATCTTCACAGATCCCCAGACGCAGGAGGGGGCTGGCCCCGCAGGGCCACACGTGCAAGCCGCGGGGTGGGGCAGGGAGGGGGCGTGGACCAGGGCCTGTACTGTGGTTCCCTCGGGAAGGAGCGGTGAGGCACACCCAGGATGGGCTGCTTGGATAATTCCATGGGCTCTGGGGCGTAAGGGCTGCCCGTGGTTGTCCAGCACCCGGTCCTGGGGTGACGGGCAGGGGACAGTGGCCCGAGTGTGAGGGGGCCTGGTCTGCATATGCAAGGTATGCTCCAGGGCCAG
The DNA here is from genome assembly GCF_041296265.1 of Equus caballus. Taxonomy (NCBI): domain Eukaryota; kingdom Metazoa; phylum Chordata; class Mammalia; order Perissodactyla; family Equidae; genus Equus; species Equus caballus. The sequence goes on along the minus strand of NC_091690.1, from coordinate 1,832,459 downwards.
CTGTTTACTGTCTCTAGGAGGTGGCCACCCCTGGCACTGGCTGTCCCTCCAGGGTCGGCGAGGCCCCGGTGTCCAAGCCTCAGAACGTGGAAGACATGGTCAATATATTGCTTTTCCCAAGCGGCCGGCAGCGCCGTGGTTTGTGCCTTTTACAGAGCCCCATTGGGCCTCAGGGCCTGGCTGCCCCGGTTGGCAGAATGTCCGAGCTGGGCGCCTCTTGGATTCCAGACGGGCCCCACATGGGATCTTACCTCTGTTCCTGGGGGCCAGCCGTCGCGGCCCTCGGTCCGGATGCTACTAAACGGTGCTGCTCTCCTCCCCACAGACAGGAGGTGTCGGCAGCTTCGACATCGCGGGCCTGCTGAACAACCCAAGCTTCATGAGCATGGTGAGGGCCCTCCCGTCTCTGCCGCCCCACGGAGTCCCTCTCCACCACCCGGGCCCCGTCTGCCGTGTCGCTGCCTGCTACAGGCCAGGGCTGCCCGACCACAGTATCGGGGCTGGGTCACTCTCTGGGGGTCCGTCCTGGGCACCGTTGGGGGTGGGCAGCATCCCTGGTCCCCACCCATTCACTGCCAGGAGCTCCTTCAGTGTGACAACCACAGATGTCCCCAGATGTTGCCCTGTGTTCCCTGGGGACAGCACTGCCCTGGGTGGGACACCACACGCACACACACATACCATCACCACCCCCCACTCCCCCCCCAGTATTGAACACAAGGGTGAACCGCCTCTCCCGGCCGAGTGACCCAGGAAAACTATGTCCCTGACCACCAGCTCGGTTCCCTCGTCACGTGTGGGGACCGTGATGGCTCTGCAGCTGCACTTGCTTCCTGGGGTTCAGGCGAAACACCAGAGAGCTTGGTGCCCCCAGGGCAGAAGTGCCACTTAAGTCCAGAGGTGCTTGTTCTGTGCAGGGACGTCCTTGGAGAGCAGGCTGCCCTGCTGTGACCCACAAGGGGTCAGGACTGTCATTCCCGGGTGGTCTTGCTCAGCTGCAGGCCCGCACTGGTGCCTTCAGGGTGCAGGGTCTCAAACTGTCAGGGGGAGAAAAGTCTGGAACCCCCGGCAGTCAGAGAAACGTCCTGACTGCAGCGAGGAGCGCCCCTGGGCAGAGGATGACACACGAGCCCTCCAGAGAGTGTCCCAGCTGGAGGAGGACTCGGCCTGACGCAGTCACTCACTCCTGTGACCTCGTCCATCCGATGTGGCAGACTGCTACCCGCCACTGGGTTGACTGGCACACAGCCATGCCCACACACTGTCCGTGGCGTACTGTACTGTCTGTGGCGGCTTTCTCCATGCAACAACAGCAGAGACCGGGGCCCATAAAGCCGAAAACGTGCTCTCTGGCCTTTAACGGAAAGTTGGCCAGCCCGTGAGCCGCAGCCTGGGGCGCGCCCCTTCACTTTCCTGGTCGTCCACCCCTCAGCATAGGTCCCCAGGGCGGTGTCCTCAATGGGGAGGTGAAGGCACGGAAGGGTGCGGTGCCGCGTGATTTCGCCGTAGAGCAAAGCTGGAGACTCGCTCACTCTTCTGCAGTCGCGGGAGCTGGAAGAAAGACCAGGACGCCCCACAGCCAAGCCGCGGCAGCCGGCGACCACTGGGCGACGTGCTGGACTCGCTTAAAACGAGAGTCCAGAGCGGGACTAGGGGTGAACGTGTGGCTCCCAGAGCGTGTGGGGTGCAGAGGCCAGAAGCAGAGAAGGGCCAGGAAGACCCTGCGCCTGGCGTGCCGGGTCAAGAGAGCCCAGCAGGTTATGGGAGACGTTGTCAACGAACACTGTCTTCAGAGCTTTCTTTTTCTGACAAATCCCTTCTTTTCTCCAGGCGTCCAACCTAATGAACAATCCCCAAGTTCAGCAGCTGTAAGTGACAGCCCTGCCCTGTGGGTCTTCCTGTGGCTAGGTTTCTTTTTTATTGTGCTAAAGTACACATAAAACTTAGATTTTAAAGTTTGCAAGTCATTGGCGTGAAGTACACTGCCAGCATTGTGCAGCCATCAGTACTATCTAGTTCTAGAATATTCCATCACCCCTAAAGGAGGCCCCGTACTGTAGCAGTCACCCACCCCCCAGCCCCAGACACCCACGAGCCCACTTTCTGTCTGTGGATTTGCCTGTTCTGGACATTTTATGTCAATGGAGTCACACTGTGGCCTCTTGTATCACAGACATTGCCCGGTGTTCCCCAGGGGACAGACTTGCCCGGTCGAGAGTCACTGTCCTCAAGCCAGGAAAAAGTGTTCCCGGGAAAGCTGAGGAAGTTCACAGGGGCTGTGGTCAGAGAGGAGGGTGGGCCGTGGGCAGGTTTGGGCCGCGGGGGTGGCGGGCTGCGGTTGTGCTGCCGGCGTCATGGGCTCCCTCCTTGCAGTATGTCCGGGATGATTTCTGGCGGCCACAACCCCCTGGGCACTCCGGGCACCAGCCCCTCGCAGAACGACCTGGCCAGCCTCATCCAGGCGTGAGTAGGCGGCTGAGGGGGGCGCACGAGCGTGGCGGGGACGCCCCCAGGACAGGGAAGAGGGAGAGGCAAGTGCTGTGTCCTGGGCTCCTCCAGCGAGCGGCCACACCGCCCTCGGGCACCCGTGGGGGCACAGAACGAACGCCCAGGACACATGTCCGCGTGAGCCGCGCGGGGAGCAGCCAGGGCAGGAGCCTGGCCTCCCCCTGAGCCTGGGCGCCTCCCGCAGGGGCCAGCAGTTCGCTCAGCAGATGCAGCAGCAGAACCCAGAGTTGATAGAACAGCTCCGCAGTCAGATCCGAAGTCGGACCCCCAGTGCCAGCAACGACGACCAGCAGGAATGACCGCCCATGTGAGTGCCCCCCACTCTGGGAGCCCCGAGGGGACAACTCTGAGTCCTCCAGGCCGGGAAGGTCTCCGTGCATCCCCGAAGCTAGGGGGCCTTGTCTCCGGTCCTCAGGCCCCTTCCCAGGTGTTTCCACCCGAATTCTGCTCCTCCCCCTGCTGACCATCTACTGGTGGGCCGGTGGGCTTGTCACTCAGGTGGGGCCATGGACGGACAAGGGTTGAAACCCCCCAGCTCCCTGGAAAGCCTGGTGCCTGAGTGCAGACAGGCGACACCTGTGCAGAAACAATGACGCAGAGTGCAGTGGGAGGGCAGCTGCTGCAGGCCGATGTTCTGCTGGGTTTTGTTGGTTGGTTTGGTTTTTTCTGTGAACAGATGTTACATGTACGTTTGCTTAGAAATACACCCGGGGGTCCCAGGAGGGTCCCCGGCGGCCTTGGCTGGCTCGGTTAGCATCCCAGGGCCTTGGACCTCCATCCTGTCCCCAGTGGACTGTGTGCCCTGGGTGCAGCCTTCCTGCCCCCAGGGAGAGTTTTTAATTGTGATTTTTTTTATAGAAAAATTTAAAGGAGAAAAATTTAAGAAAGCAGAAAAAAATAACTTTAATTTCTCCACCTAGAGAAACTAATGTTAGTATTTTGGGGGCTCTTCCTTTTTTATTTTTTTTTAAGCTTTTTTTTTTTCAGTTCATTATCGGTTGCAACCCTTATCCCGAAATTATCCTCACGACACTTTCTCGTCTGCGCCACCAGCACCGCCTGTGATGACGGCCGTGTTCTGTATCCGTGCTAACACGGCGGCCCCCAGCCATGCAGGGGCTGCCGACCCTTTGAAATGTGGCCATGGGGCCGCGCACGGGCCTGAAGTTAACTTAGCTTAAGCAGCGGCCCTTGGTTCCCGAGCCTGGGTGCCAGCGTGGGTCCCCGGTCCTGCCAGCGCGCCTGCCCTGCCTGACCGCCTCTGTGTCCTCTCCCTCCAGCCATCCCAGTACCATCGGGCCCTTCCCGGCCGACTGGAAGCCTTCTGTTTTGCCGTTTTTTCCCGTTGGACTGCCCAGCAGAGAAAAAAGACAAAGAAATTGGACCTGCATGTTAAGATGGATTTTTATTATTTTTAGTTTTTCCCTCCGCCCCGGCCTCCCTTTTTGTACTCTCTCACGCCCCCCGGGCCCTTCTCGAAACAGAGCCAGCCAGCAAGCTGCAAATGCAGACCAGCACCAGTCTCCCTCCTAGCCCCCTGAAACCCAGTCACTAAAGTATTTTCTGGAATATTCCAGTCCTCGCACAGCTCTCCGAGAAGAGGCGAGTTTTATGTCAGTCCACATCGGGGGTACCCGCAGCTCCCGAAGCCACTTTCTGCCGCCCCGCCACCCTCGGTCAGTCTGCAGGGGCCTCCGCAGCCCCGTGAGAAGCGGCTTTCCGAGTGGACCCGGGTGCACTCCGCTCAGACGAGCTCACTGCCAGCCGCGGCCTGGGCACCAGCGTGCGCCCGGCCCTCGGACCGCGGGTTTTGCATGAGGAACTCTTTAGTTGCAGATTCCTAAAAGACGAGTCCCGTTCCCCTGCGCCCCGTGCGGAGCCGGGAGCGGAACCGGGGCGGCCCGGGGTGCCCAGGAGCGGTTTCTGGGACTTTGCTTCCAATCGAGCGTTTTGATGGACACCTGTCTGATCTCCGATCCTGTTTCCAGTGCACATGGCCGACAGACCCTGAGGAGCATGATCATGACCTTTCAGCCTGGCCCCCGAGCCCATCCCAGCCGGTCTGTGTCCTGGCCCACTGCCCCGCCCACAGGTGGTCCTGCCCGCCCTGCGCATCTGGGTCCTTGGTGACCTCTCCTGTCCTGTTCAGGGCTGGGGACCGGCAGGCACCCCTAATGCCATCCACTGTGGCCTGAGGTTGCCACGCAGCCATCAGAGCTGCTCGTAGGGAGGGCAAGCCAGCCCAGGACCACTGTGTGGCCACTGCAGATGTCCCCATAGCCTCTGCCCGGCCGGGACAGGAGAGGGCTGGCGCCACTGCAGCAGCGGCAGCGTTGGCTGCATCGGCCAAGGCTCCCAGTGGCCTCCGGCTGTCTGCAAGGTAGACCCAGAACCATGTGTGTCGTAGGTAACTAGTAGGAAGACAGGCCGCTGCCGGCTCCCTGCAGTCCGTCACACATCCGCGAGACGTGTCCTGACTTGAGTGCTAGCCATGGTGATAAGCGTAACGTGTGGGGAATAAATAGACCTCGTGATCTCTGCCCGTCTCTGCATGACCTCTCGGTTTCACCCCTCACCTCCCTGCCCAGAGCCTCCACACCACCCAGGCACACGCTAGGCGGAAATCACTGATGCCACGCGACCGTAAGCACTTCCTAGGCCAGGGGTCACAGATGGTTCTGGAAACATCTGGGCTCATTCTCTATTCCTGCCTTCCCTCACGTTTGTCTGCAGTCACTTCCCCCACCCCAGTGTAAAGGATGAGCCCAGGGTTCGGCCTGGACCCTAGGTTCTGGGGCAGAGCAGTAAGGTCAGTCTGTGTTGCTTTTCTAGTATGTTCTGACAGCACATAAACTGCCCATTCTGTAACCCAAATCAAGTAACCACTCTGGGGGAGAGGTGGTCCCAGGCAGCAAGGAGCCAGAGAACTTTCCGGGCTCATCTCGGCCCCCACCCTCTGGCGCTGGGTGGGGTCTTGTGGCGTAGAGAACATTCTGTAAATGTTAGATAAACTACATTGACGCCCAGTCCCCGTTCACAGCCCGCCATGTGGCACCTTCATGCCCAGTTCACAGGCAGAGGTGCTGAACTTGGTCACCCAGCCTGTGGGCAGCAGACCTGGGGCAGCCGACCCTCAACACAGCCGGAGCCCAACAGGCTGGCTGGAGACCCCACCCCTGCGTGAGGGTGAAAGATGAAGGAACGAAGTTTCCGGTTGTGCAGTTTACTCCCCAGCGCCCGCAAATGACAGGATACGGACAGGGAGTCAGCGGTCCCTGGGAGCCCGCCTTCCAGTAAGGACGAGATGAGGGAGGTGGAGAGCGCGGCCAACGCGGGTCTTACAGGGTGGATGGGGTTCCCCGGGGCCATCCTGCCCCCAGGGCACACTGGGGAGCGTCTGTTACTGTTGCACTGAGGTTGCTCCTGGCATTGAGTGGGTGGGGGCCTGGGATGCTGCTCGACCCCCCACAGTACCCAGGATGGCCCCCCAGAGTGACCTGGCCCCAATGTCACAGTGCCAAGGGGGAGACCCCCTCTGCGGGCATCCCGGGCAGAAGAGTCCAAGCAAAGGCCAGGAGTTGAGGGCCTGCCGGGCAATTGAGCAGGAGTCACGGCCCACGAGCCATCCCAAGGTGGCAGTGCAGGAGATCAGCGTGGCCCCGCGTCCCGTCTTGGGAAGTGTGTGCTGAGACCGGCTGGAGGACAGACGTGTGAGGCGACAGCCCAGGCCACACAGCCCACGAGGGTAACCCAGTGGTGCTTGCTCCTGAGCGTGTCGTGGGCTCCTGTTGCTCCGGGCACCAGGGATCTCCGGTCAGATGAGACCGCTCGAGCCTGGGGCTCTGTGCCAGAGGGTGGAGTTGGGGCACAGCCGCAGAGACGGCCTCAGGAGGAGTTCTGTCCCATGCACCGAGTTTCTCCAAGGACCGAGAAGGGCGTGGGGGGCCAGGTAGCCTTCTCCAGAGAAAGAGCCAGCAGGATGCGTGTATCGAGAGAGAGGCACGCTAAGGATCTGGCCCACGTGACTGGAGGCTGACAGGTCCCCACACCTGCAGTCAGCCAGCTGGAGAGGTGATGTTAGTTCCAGTTCAAAGGCCAGGAGGCTCAAGATCCGGGAGGAGCTGTTTCAGTTCAAGTCCAAAGGCAGGAAAAGACCGACATTCTCGCTCAGCAGGCAGGAGTGCCCTCTGACTCAGCCTCTCTGCTCTATTCAGACCTTCAACTGATTGGATGAGGCCCACCCAAATTGGGAAGCACAGTCTGCTTTACTCCCTGTAACATTCAAATCCAGAAACATTCTCAGACACACCCAGATCTCAGGACTTTCCATGGCTAAAGAGACTTTGCGGATGGGTTAAGTCAAGGCCCCTGGGATGGGGGTGACCCTGGATTCCCGGGGCCCAGGGTCATCCCAGGGTCCTGAGCAGAGGGAGGCGGGAGGGTCAGAGGCCGAGATGGAGACGCTGCGCTTTTGGCCGTGCGGACGGAGGAAGGGGCCCCGAGCCCAGGACGCGGCGCCTCTGGAAGCTGGAGGAGGCGGGACACGCTCCTCCCCTGGGGCCTCCGGGGGGACCCGCCCTGACCGCCCCTGGGATTTAGCCAAAGGGAGGCCCATTTCAAACTTCTGACCCCAGAACTGTCAGACAGTGAATCTGTCGTGATCCACTAAATTGACGGCAGTTTGTTAAGCAGCCACGGGAAATGAACCCGCGTGCGTACGAAGCGCGCGTTCTGACGTGGCCGTAGTCCCCTCCAAGACGCTGACGGCAGTTGACATTCCTCATCTACAGTTTCCATTTCCACTCCTAACGGGAGAACGCGTATGTGGCTGAAAACCTTGTAAAGGTCAGTTGTGGCTGAGAAGATGGAGGGAGAAGCCCGAGCCGCCGTCTTTCATTTTCTGAAACTCCCTCTTCGGGTCCCCTTGGAGCCTCCGAATCAGGCGGTGTGTGCCTTTCCCGTGGCTGCTGTAGCGTTCCAGCACGTGCCGTGGCTTTTAACACCACACACCGTGTGTCCCACGGTTCTGGAGGCCACAAGTCAGACGTGCGTCTCACTGGGCTGCAGTCACAGTCGGCAGGGCTGGTTCCAGCTGGAGGCCCGAGGGGAGAATCCATTCCTTGCCTTTTCCACTTTCCGGAAGCCACCACGTATGGTGTAGGCAGAAAGGGACGTCAGGACCTGCACTCGGCTCCCAGCCGGCCACTGGGCGCTAGAAACATCTTTGGCCCTTCAGCAGGGCGCCGAAACCCTACCCACCTGCGGCTGTGGCTTTCAGTGCAGTTAGATTTCCAGCCTCCAGCCACCTTGAACAGCCGTGACCTGCACAGATTACTTTGCTGTTTCCCTTCCCTGTTGGACGATGGCCAGTTGGAAAGAAGGACCATCAAGGAGAGAGGAACCGTCCCCAGAGCTGCTGGCGGCTGCAAGAGCTTCCTGCTGCCCTCACGCACCACGTTGCTCCAGGTGCCAAGCGCGCAGGCCAGCGGCGTGGGCACTGCCCGGAGCTGGTCAGGGCAGCAGGATCCCCCGGGCGGCCCTGAGGTCCCGTCCTGCATTTACACAAACTCTCTCAGTGATTTCTATGCACATTAAGCTTTGAGAACCTCCGAATTAACGCAGTAAACTGGCATATACGTAGCTCCAGCTACTTGTGTAAGGACACGATTCAGTATTTTTAAATTGAGGTAATTCGCAACTTAAAACATAAAACCCACCCTTTGAAACTGTTCGTTCAGTGTTTTCAGTACATTCACAGTGTTGTGCAACCATCACCACTAATTCCAGAACATTCCATCACCCCAGAAGAAGCCCCGTCCCCAACAGCACTCACTCCCCACCCCCTCCCCAGCCCCTGGCCCCCACGAGCCCGCTCTCTGTCTGTGGATCTGCCTGTTCTGGACGTTTCACGTCAATGGGGTCACACGCCGTGTGTCCTTCTGTGTCTGCTTCTCTCCCTGAGTGTCGTGTGTTCCAGGTCGGTCCACGTGCAGCTGTGTCAGGGCCTTGCTCCTTTTCAAGGCTGAATAATATAGGAAGTGGGTCTTAACCCTAGCCAAACATTGAGTCATCTGGGAAACTCAACGATTATTCATAAGAATAAAGTGTTGTATAGAGAATATTGCAACTGGCGGGGACATCAAATAGCCACGTCTTCCTCATGAAAGTGATCATTTATTGCACACCTTCTGTGTGCCAGGCGTGTTGGTACCTTTTCTCCCATTCTTCAGAGTAATAAGCGTTTTATCCTGAATCCAGAGGCCCAGGTGGAGAGCTTGTCACGTACCTGACTCTGGACGGCTTTCTGATATGCCCGCCTTCACATCCGATCCCACTAAAGGGACTGTGTTAGTTATGTTCCGCTGCGTAGCAAATCACCATAACCTCAGTGGCTTAAAACAACCCACATTGATAACTTCCCAGTTTCTGTGGGTCTGAAATCTGCATGCGGCTCAGCCGGGTCCTCTGCTCAGGTCTCATTAGCCTGCTATCAAGGTGCCAGCCGCGGCTGCATTCTCATCTGAGGCCCGACTGGGGAAGGCTCCACTTCAGAGCTCACCTAGGTCATGGCAGAGTTCCATTCTTACGGTTGTAGGATTGGGGGCCCCCGCTTCCTTCTGACAATTGGCGGAGGCTGCCCTCCCTCCACTCCTATAAGCAGCCTGCAGCTCCTTGCTGCCCAGGCCACTTCTATTCATTTCCTGGGGCTCCTGTAACAAATCACTACAAATTCTGTGGCTTACAAAAACATACATTTATCCTCTCATCATTCTGGAAGCCAGAAGCGTGAAATCAGTTTCTATGGCCCCAAATCAAGGTGCTGCAAGGCCATGCTCCCTTCCAGAGGTCCTAGGGGTGAATGCATCCTTTGCCTAGTCCCGCATCTGGTGGTGCCAGCACCCCTTGGCTTGTGGCCGCATCACTCTGGTCTCTGCCTCCGTCTTCACATGGCCTTCTTGCTTTCTGTGTCAAATCTCCCTCTGCCTCCTTCTTCTAAAGACCCTCATAATGATACTGGGCTCACCCAGGTAATCCAGGCTCATCTGCCATCTCAGGATCCTTAGTGGGATCTTCAAAGTCCCTTTGGCCACACAAGGTGACATATCTGCAGGTTCTGGAGATTAGGACGTGGACATCTCTGGGGTCATTATTTAGCTGTCTCTCCACGACTCCCAACACGGCCACTTCATCAAAGCCTGCAGCGGTGAGGGAGTCTCAGGAGGGAGTTGCTCCCACGACAGAATCTTCTGTAACATCATGAAATCGTGGGAGCGGCCTTCATCACCTTTGCCTGACCCTGTTGGTTAGAAGTGAGTCACACGGCCCGCCCACAGCCAACAGGAGGAGATTATGCAGACGGTGACCACCAGGAGGTGGGGGTCCTTGGGGGTGCCTTAGACCTTGTCTGCCACGGGCTTGAGCTTAGCCAAATCCTCCAGCCATCTGTCCCTGCCATCAGCCGGAAGGGACCTGATCGCCAGCCTTACAGCCTCCACGAAGGGGGCCATGGCATGTTCAAGGGTCCGAGATGGAGGAGCAGTTGTCAATCATCAGGTCTGGCAGGGGTCTCGGCGTCTTCGGTCTCACTCTCCATGTGGGTCCCAACTTCCATCAATTGCTTCTAGCAGGAATTCTTCAGAACGATGAGAGAAACTCCAGCATCATTCTAAGGTTTTACAAACCTTCTAGAAAGTGCTTTTGGCAAAATCTCAATGCCTCATGGTGCCAGTTAAGCCTGTTTCCTTCTTGTCTGCGATTAGCAAGGATGGACTGGTGGCCCCAGCTCAGAGGAGAGGATTAAGTGGTCCCCACCTGGGCTGCCCGTTGAAATCATCCGAGGACCTTTAACTCTGATACCTGTGTCCCACCTCCACAGACTCTGATAATTCATCTAGGGGGGTAATCATCAGCAGGGGTGATCCTGCCCCCAGGGGACACTGGGTGATGTCTGGGGACATTTGTGGGTGTCACGACTGAGGGGCGCTCCTCGCATCAAGTGGGTGGGGACCAGGGATGCTGCTCAACACTCTGCAGGGTTCGAGAACTCCTGTCCAGTCTCTGAGCTCTCCTGGATTTATTTAGCCGGCTCCTATTGGTTCTGCGTTTTAAACCAGCAGCTCAGGTGAGCGTGACGCACCTGTTGGGAGAACCCCACTTTGAGAAACTGATGGCCCCACTGGTGGACACGTGACTATGGGCCATACATTACAGAACCATCTTTGTGTGCCTGCTAGATCTTCCAAGATGATCTCCATTGCTCCTCTCCCATCCTGTGTGTCCATCACTGGGAGACCCTGTGGCATGTCTTCCAAATTTCCCCTAAACCCAGCCTAAGTGTTCAGGAGAGATCCAGAAACTTTCTGGCTTGGCACCACTAGCAGAGTGGGGAAGAAGAAAAAAACAGGAGTAGCTGTCAACATCTCACCCCAGAAGCTGGTGACTTCTCTATGTGCCTTGATGAGAAGTGTGTCATGGATAATTACTGCTCGATCCCACACAAGTCAGAAATAGGATATTTCTGAATATTCCTGTCAGAGGTGCACTGAGCAAAAAAAACCAGCAATTAAACATGGATTTAGCATAAGTCGTGACTTGGAAAAACTTCCAGAAGGAGGATGAACCTTGAGATGTATGGCAGCTGCTGCCTCCGTAGACGCGGTCAGGAAGACTCTGTTCTCTCCGTCCGCACACCCTTGGCATATCTTCCCAGGGGCTAGACCCCAACCCCCACCAGATTAAGACCAGGAAGCAACAAGGAAAAAAGAAAGTGTGTCTCTGTCACAGAAGCAGGGCTCTCAACTGGGGGCAGTTGTGCCCCCGGGGGACCCTGGGCCACATTGTGTGGGGTCCTCACTACTGGGGGTGCTCCTGGCTTCGAGTGGGTGGGCCAGGTGCTCAACTCCCCACAGCGCCCAGGACAGCCCCGAACGTCGGTAGTGCTGAGGGGGACAGACCCTACCCTGCAGTGTTACCAGCACACCGTCGACTCTAGATAAACGTGCCACATGAGCGAATGTCCCAAACCCTTTTGCCACCAGCAAAACTAATCTTTGCAGCAAAGATTTCACCCCAATATGGGGAACTTGAAAACCCCAAACTGAATCGGCTTCCCCACTCCACACCCCCTCCGCCCGTTCTTGCAGAATCGATTATTTCAAAGTTGGAGCAGAGACCAGGGGCTCCGGCGTAGCCCTCGGAGATGAGAAGCTGTGGCCGCCAGGTGGCGCACCAGCGCCGGGGCCTCCTCGACGCTGCCGCCTTCATCCCTGGGGCCTGCGCGCAGCATCAGGACCAGGAAGAACCGCATCTAATTCTGAAAGCGCCTGGGCTCGAGCGTAGAAACGGCCTGGTCCTGCAGATTGGCCTTGTGCTTTCTGAGCTGGTTCTCCTTTCGGAATGAGAAACCCTTCCGACCGGAGACGTCCTGCTAGGCGCAGGGCTGCGATGGGGCCAACGTTCCGAGTTGCCTGATTCGATACAGGGGCAAAGAAAATGAATTCCTCCGGTGGTGAGGTTGGAGGGTGCAACCTACAGATTCTGCTCAGCGCATGGCTGTTCCCAGTTCTCTGCAAGCTCATGTAGACTCGGAGAGTCCATTCTTTATTCTCTCTCTCTCTCATTATTGTGCTGCTTAGACTTTTTATCAAAGGGTAACATACATGCACGAAAGGGCACAGATTGTAAGCAAACAGCTCGATGAATTTTCACAAAAGGAGCGCCCATGTCATTGGCGCCCAGACCAAGAACAAAACCCGACCAGCCCCTGTTACGCCCCCTCCGCTCATTACCACCCAATGGCCAACACTGGAATCTACCCAAGTGAACGAGCACGGAGCACGATGGGAGTTCGGGGGTGGAAAGGGGCAGGAGGGAATTTGGGGGTGAGGGGCAGGTTATGTTCGCTATCTTGATCGTGAGGAGAGTTTCACCGGTATCTACGTACGTCAAAACCTGTCAAATTGTATACTTTAAATATCTGTAGCTACTGTATGTCGATTAAACCTCAATAAAGCTGTTAAAATGATTTTATTTCATATTTCCATGACAACCTGTATGGATCAAGCGTGTTTTCTTGTATTTATTCACCTCCTGTGTTTGTTCTCCTATGAGCTGTCATTCATCTGCCTTCCCATTTTTATTTTAGGACGCCTGTTCTCTACCAACGGCTCCGTCTCATCTGTTATCAACATTTCCTCCCCATCTGTCCCTTGTCCCTTAAGCCCATTCATAGTGCCTTTCACTATGGGAGATTTCTGAAATAGTCAATGCAGTCAAATTTGTTGGTATTTTTTCTCTCATACGCCGAAAATATCTGCTTATACATAGGTCTTGGCGTCTAGGAGGCTTTCAAAAATATGTCTCGAATGAATAAAAGCCCAACGCTTATGCAACTGCTTCTCATCCTCTAAATAATCATGAATAAATACAGCACATTATGAATTCTCCTATAGGACTATAGGAGGGAGTCGTCCTGTGGGCATTTACCTGTCGTGCCGTTATTACAAGTGATCTTTTTTGCCGTTGTTGTGAATTACGGAAACCTGAAAAAGAGTCAAGTCACTTTGAGTCTAATAATAAAAATGGCTACCGCATATTTCGTGCTTCTAATGAAGCGGGCGGGCAGTGGCATTAAATGTTAAGAACTCCCCGACGTCCCATGCTTGACCTCTGCGAAACCAAACTCAGTCTTTCGACGCCTCCAATATCTGTGCCTCCTCCAGCCTTTCCTATTTTAGAGAACAACACCCGCATCCATCTAATTGCTCAAACCAGAAAACTAGAAGTCATCCAGACACCTCCCACTCCAGCAACCCACACGGACAAAGCAGTGCCAGGCCCTGTCAGTCCGCGCTCCGAGATACTTCTCACAATCACCCACTGCCCTTGATCACTCCTTGTCTAAACCTGCATCAAGTCCTGCGCAAACGACTGTGAACTGGTCTCCCAGCTTCCACTCTGGCTCCCTATAATTCAGCCTTTCTTTGCACAGGAGTCAGAATAACCTTAAAACATAACTTATATCACAACCCTCACCTGCTTAAAACCCTTTGTGAATTATTGCAATTTTGGTAGAATCCAAATTCCTTGACACAGGCTATAGGATTGTCCCTGATCTCTCACCTCCCACATTGCTTGCTAACGTTCAGCCAGCCTGGCTTTCCAGTTCCTCAGATATGGCAAGCTCTTTCTCCCCTTTGTATCAACCATCCTTTCTGCTGCCCCCACTTCTCATCACACTTTACTTAGCTGATTCCCGTAGAACTCTCTTTCCCTTTTTTCTTCACGGCACTTACTACAACCTATAGTTTCTCCTTTGAGGATGTGTATTCGTTATCTTTGACTGCATAACAAATTACCCCAAAGCTTAGCGGCTTGCAGCACAACATTATTATGTCAAAGTTTCTGCAGGTCAGGAATCCATGTGCACTTGGCTGGGTCCTTAGATTCAGGGTCTTTCAAACGCTGCAATGACGGTGTCCCCCGGCATCAGTTATCTGAAGGCCCGACGGGGGCAGGATCCCTTCCAAGATCACTCATGTGGTTGTTGGCAGGATTCAGTTCCTCATGGGCTTTTGTACTGAAGGTCTCAGTCTCTTGCTGACGTTGGCTGGAGGTCACCCTCAGTTCCCTGCCACGTGGACCTCTCCAGCATGGCAGCTTGCATCATCAAAGTGTGCAAGTTGAAAAGGCAATAGAGAGAGTCATGCAAGCAAGACAGAAGTCACGGTCTTTTGTAACCTAATCACGGAAATGACATCCCATCAGCTTGCAATATTCTATCTGTTAGAATCAAGTCACCAGGTCCAGCCCACGCTCAAGGAGAGAGAATTACACAAGGTCATGAGTACTCAGATGTGGGGACCATTTGGAACCATCTGAGAAGTCTGCCTACTGTGTACGTTATTATTTCATGAATACTCATCTCCCTCATTAGACTGTAAACTGTGAGGGCGTGGGCTTTGGTTTTTTGCTCCATTTTCTTAGAAACATTCTTAAATTGTGGTGAAATATACATAACATTAAATTTACCATTTTACCCATTTTAAGTGCACAGCTCAGTGGCATGAAGCACCTTCACACTGTTGTGCAACCATCCCCACCATCCATCTCCAGAACTTTCTCATCTTCCCAAACTAAAGCTCTGTCCCTATGAAACACCCACTCCCATCCCTCCCCCGGCCCCTGGCACCTGCCATTCTACTTTCTGTCCCTATGAATTTGATCCCTCTAGGTTCCTCATATGTGCATGATTCCATGATATTCGTCCTCTTGTGACTGGCTTATTTCACTGAGCATAATGTCTTCAAGGTTCATCCAAACTGCAGCAGTCTTTACTTTATTCTCAGCATCTCTCCCCACGCCTGGCTCGTGGGAGGCTGACAATAAGATTTAATTAATAAATGAATACAATCTTCTCCTTCATAAATCTGACTGCTTTTATGGGGAAGTGGAGCAAGCTTTTTTTTTTTTTTCCAATGTTCCTTTCTCCCATCTTAGAAATATCAATAGTTGGGCCAGGCCTTGTGGCATAGTGGTTAAGTTCACATGCTCCACTTCGGCGGCCCAGGCTTTCACTGGTTCAGATCCTGGGCGCAGACATGGCACCGCTCATCATGCTGAGGTGGCGTCTCACATAGCACAACCAGAAGGACCTACAACTAGAATATACAACTATGTACTGGGGGGCTTTGGGGAGAAGAAGAAGAAAAAATAAAATTTTTTTAAAGATTTTACTTTTCCTTTTTCTCCCAAAGCCCCCCATGTACATAGTTGTGTCTTTTCAGTGGTGGGTCTTTCCAGCTGTGGCATGTGGGACGCCGCCCCAGCATGGCTTGATGAGCAGTGCCATGTCTGCGCCCAGGATTCGAACTGGCGAAACCCTGGGCCGCCGAAGCAGAGCCCGCAAACAACCACTCGGCCGCGGGGCCGGCCCCTAAATCTTTTTTAAAAAAGAAGATTGGCAACAGATGTTAGCTCAGGTGCCAATCTTTAAAAATATGTATATATATATATATATATATATATATATATATATATATATATATATCAATAGTCAATTTTCAGTCTGCATCTTACTTGAGCTATTGGCAGCCTTGAGACAATAACCAAATGATCCTGTTAAAATATGCTAGACCTGTTACATCTCTGATCCAGACTCAGCAATGGGTCTCCATTCCCTTAAAGTCCTTTCAAAGCCCTTAATGATCTATCTCCAAATACACTTCCCGCCTCACCGTGTGTTGGCCACACTGGCATTCTTGCACACTCCTGCCTCGGGCCGGGGCCTTTGCACCCTCACTTGCTTCTGCGTGGAGCTCTCTGCTTCCATCTATCGGCTTGACCAACTTCTCCACCTTCAAGTCTTTGCCCAAATATCTCTTTCTCTATGAGGTCTATTCGAGCATCTTACTTAAAATAGCAACCCCCCACCCAGCACTCCTGATAGCCCCTACGGGACTCTATGATTCCAGAGCACTTGTCGCCTTCTGACATAATCCCATCACTTATTATGTTTATCGACTATTTTCCGTGTCTTCTCCTAGAACGTCCAAAAGGGAGGAGATCTTTGATTCGCTCACAGATGTTGTCCTAGAAAACGTCCTGGCACATAGTAGGCAGGGATGCTGAACCAATGAATCTGCTTCTGAAGCCGACGGACAGGGCATCAGCAGCGAGGACGCTCCCAGGTCGGGCTGCCGGAGGAGCTCGATTCCCGTCCATGGCCAAGCCGGGATCCCAGCGGGATTCAGCACCAGGGGCCCCTGGACAGCTCTGGGAAGCCCAACCCTTCCGGAATCCTTCCTCGAAGGTCGGAGTTTCCCGCCGGAAACGCCTGGTGGCTGGACCCGCCGCTCAGCGGGAGGAAACTCCTTTCCCGTGCAGGTAGGAGGGGTGGGGTCGCGGGAGGAGTGGCAGCTGCAGCGGCCAATGGCGCGGCGCGCTCGCCCCGCGGGGCTCGGGGCGGCCAATGGGCAGGGCCGTGGGCGGGGCGTGGGCGCGGCGCGCCGACCAGGAGCGCGGCGGTGGGGTCGAGACCGCGCGGCGGTTGAGCGGCGGGCTGCTCCGGCGGGGGCCCGGCTGAGGTGGGTGCGGGCCGGGCAGGGCCGGGGACCGTTGTCGGCGAGGTTTGCATCCGGCTGCCACGGCCGAGCGCGGACTGTCCCCTCTCGGGCGGGACCGGGTGGGCCTCGCCCTCCGCGGGGCGCGGGGTGCAGCGCGGGGCACACAGCAGGCGCTCAATGCGTGCCGGGAATGAATGAATGAATGAACGAACGAATGAATACATGCATGCATGCATGAGCCCGCCCCCGCCTCTGCCCGGCCCCCTCTGCCCCCGGTTTGAGAGCCTCCAGGCCACCCTCGCCCCCACTCCGCAGACTGGGGCATCCGGACACCCGGCAGGTACTTATTGTGCGCCTGCTGTGTACCTGGCTTTGGCCCTGGGGAAGACAGACTCCCGCCCCCCGCGGAGGTCGCAGCCTCGAGCGAGTGAGGACATCCAGGGACTTTCCATGATGTGGTTCTCCATAAATAATGGCAGGGAAGGAGGTGGCATCTGAAGGGCTCAGTGTGCTGGGGGCATGGGCAGTGAGAACTAGGAGGTCGGGGTGGGGTGGGGGGACCTAAAGGCGGGAGCTGCCGAGGTCCCTCGTCCTAACGGTGACATTCTTGTGTCCAGGGCGCAGCCGGCTCCACTTGGGCCCCTCGAGTCATGTAAAGTATCCACATGCTTCAGCTCTTCCATCTGTTCAGGTTACTGAGCATCTGTTCTGGGCCAGGTCGTACGGTGGGTACAAGGGATGCGGTTTAGGGCAGGGGTCGGCCAGGGGAGGCCCTACCCGGACGGGGAGGGGGGGCTCCCAGAGGCAGCGACCTGAAAGACAAGACATCGTTGGAAGGTCGTGGGAGGGAAGGGTTCTGGGTGGAGAGAACAACCCGTGCAAAGGCCCTGAGGCTTGGCATGTTCAAGGCCTCAAGGACCACAGAGGCCCGAGTGGGCTGAGGGGATGCAGGAGCCGTGCTACAGAGCCTTCGCCTCAGGGTGAAGCGTTTGGGTTGCATGTAGGGGCCTTGGGGAAAGCAGTGAGGCGGCACCACCCTCTAGAACGTTCTGCAATGATGGAGATGTTCTCTGTCTGTGCTGTCCGATACGGTGGCCCCTGGACGCTTGAAATATGGGTAGTGCGAGTGATGAGGTGAATTTTACGTTTTCTTTAATTTTAATGAATTTAAGCAGAGACCTGTGGCTGGTGACCGCTGTACCGGACAGCGCCGTCTGCAGGAGGCAGTGACGTGTGCCAGGCCTGGAAGGGGATGGCAGACGGGGTCGGGGGGGGGTGGGTCACGAACTCGGTCACTAGAACTGGTCGGAGAACCCCGCAGCTGACGCGGTTGCCCCCGGTGTGTGTTCACAGCGGCTGGACTGAGGCATGAGCCCCTCACTGCGAGGTGGGGCCCGGTAGCACGTCGCGGGAGGGGAGCGTCTCCCACACATGGTTTGGCCCCGCAGCGCCTGGCGCCGCTCGAGCCGCCGTGATGAAGCTGTTGGTGGCCAAGGTCCTCTGCATGGTGGGCATGTTCTTCTTCATGCTGCTGGGCTCCCTGCTCCCCGTGAAGATCATCGAGGCGGATTTTGAGAAGGCCCATCGCTCCAAAAAGATCCTCTCGGTCTGCAACACCTTCGGAGGCGGGGTCTTTCTGGCCACGTGCTTCAATGCTTTGCTGCCCGCCGTCAGGGAGAAGGTGAGGGCTCCCTGGGCGGCGGCCGCAGCCCCTGGCCCCTTGTGGCCAAGGGTCTCTGATGCTTTTTCATCGCTGACACCGAGCTCAATGGGGGCCTCGATCCTATAAAGGTGACGGGAAATCGAAAATGAATTTGCTGTGTGACCATGAGTTGGTTGCTTCTCCTCTCTGGGCCTGATCTGGTAATCGAGGGGTTTAAACTAGACCTGGGGTCCCAGCCGGTGGGCTCATCCGTCGTTCCCTAACCAGACCAGCCACCACGGATAGTGTACACTTTGTCCTGAAGCTGGCGACGGTGGGCTTTCCGCAACTCCCGTATCAGTTAGCTCCTGCTGCATGACAAATTAGAACAAATTTAGCATCTTAAAACAACAGACGCTCGTCATCTCACAGTCTCTGTGGGTCGGGAGTCCGGGCACTGCTGAGCTGGGTCCCCTGCTCCAGGCTCTCAGGAGGCAGCTGTCAAGGTATCTGCTGGGCCGTGGTGTCAGCTCAGGGTTCGACTGGGGATGGAGTGGCTCCTGAGGGCCTGTGGTGGAATCCAGTTCCGTCCCTTGTTGGTTGTCACACCAAGGGCCTGGTTCCCGCCTGGCTGTTGTCTGGGGGCCACCCTCGGTTCCTTGCCACGTGGGCCTCCCCAGCGTGGCCATTTGCTTCATCCGCGAGCCAGAACCTGTGCTTGGTTTCTGGGACTCGGAACTGTGAGCTGATGTTTTATGCTTGTGTTGTTTTCTGCTGCTTGGCTTGTGTTCCTTCGTTACGCGGCACAGGAAATTCGTACCATGTGCTGGTGATACCGCGGGGCCGGGTCCCTCAGCCGTGGCCCTGCTGACCTTTGGCCGTGTCCGTCTCTGGGGAGGGGCCCTCTCAGGGTCCTTCCCAACCTGCTCCGTGCCGCACCCCTGCCCTCGGGCGCCCCTCACCTCCAGGGGTCAGGTCCCTCCTCCCACCCCATCCCCCAGCCTCAGCCTCAGCCCCCGGCTCAGTCCCCCTGGGAGACCAGCCCCACAGTCTGTGGCTTCAGTGTGTCTGCTTGTCTTTCCTGATCCGTGTTTATCCCTTCGGGAGGAGCTAGTGTTTTTCTCCAGCTGGCGTTTTGCGGGTGGCACCTGGAGGCCCCGTGAGATGTTTAGTGAATGAAACGACTTCTCCATGGAACACAGCCTTCCACTGCAGCACGGGGGCTCATCTGGGGGTGACTCTGCCCCCAGGGGACACTGGGCCATGTCTGGGGACATCTGTGGCTGTCACCCCGGGGAAGCTCGCATCGAGTGGGTGGGGCCAGGGATGCTGCTCAACCCCCCCAGCGCCCAGGACAGCCCCCCAGAGAGGCCCCGGCCCCGATGTCAACTCCCTCACAAGCCATGACAACCGAAATGTCTCCAGACATTGCAGGTGTCCCCTGGAGGAGCAGGACCGCCCCGGTTGAGAAGTGCTCTGTGTGTGTGTGTGTGTGTGTCTGTGTGTGTGTGTGCGTGTGTTGTGCGCGCGCGCGCGCACAGGCTGTGACAGGAAGGAAGAGGGGGCTGTGAGCGGAGCGATGAGGCACTAGTTTAGGGAGGACACTCGGACATTACTTGTAAGCCGAGACCCGAAGCGTGAGTGAGCATCAACCAGCTGTGAGTCAAACTGAAGGAGGAACATTCTGGACAGAGCCCACAGCACGCTCTGAGGCCGCAGGGCTGGACCGAGCCTGGCATGCGCAAGCATCCTTCGACTCCAGGGCAAGTTAACCCCGGCTCTGCTGGACCGCTTCCAGAGCCGCGCTGCTGTCCAGGGTGGCCGCCTCTCGCCGTCCTGGCTGGTCCTTTCAGTGCCTTAAACCGAAGCACCAGTCAGTTCTCAGCCACACCGGCTGCTTTTCAAGTCCTCATGAGCCACGTGTGGCTCGTGGCTTCCGTATCCGACAGCACAGATAGAGAACATTTCCATCATCCAGAAAGTTCTGTCGGACGGCGCTGGCTCAGGGATCTGATGGGGGTGGCCCAAGGGGTCGGCGAGCCTTGTATTCCTTCTCAGCACCTTGTCCCGGGAGGTCCGAGTGATGGGAAGACCTCTGGCAAAGAGCCCGCCTTGTGTGATACGGAAGCAGAGCCCACACAGGCCTCGGGGCCTGGAAAGCTGGCGGCTGTGACAGTGGCGGAGGCCAGGCAGGGTCGAGGTCAGGGTGCCCGCAGGGCTGGGTCCTTCTGCTCCTCTCTCCTCGCCCTGCAGACGGCCGTGCTCTTGCTGCCTCTTCACGTGGTGGTCCCCGTGTCTCTTCCTCTTAGAAGGACACCAGTCCTGTGGGATCCGGGGCCATCCTGACGGGCTCATCTTAACTCAGTCACCTCTTAAAGTCCTCGTCTCCAAATGTGGCTCGTTTTGAGGTACTGGGGCCTGGGAGAATTCAGTGTATGAGTTTTCTTTCACGAGAGGCACGATTCAGCCCGCAGCACCTTAACTGTGTCTGCAAAGACCCTTCTTCCAAATCAAGCCCCGCTCTGAGGCTCCGGGTGGACGTACCTCTTGGGGGCCACGCTTCAGCCACGGTATTTTAGAATTGGTGGTTGATGTGGTGGCTGTAATGAGGCCTCACGATTCCCTTCGTAATAGGGTTGTTTTTTAACTCATCAAGGATGGACCCGCCTCCCCCTCCCCTTTTTTTAAACTTTTTCCCGGAATTGGGTATTTCTGTGCTGTGCTCACAGAGCAGTGATGTCTGACGAACCCTGTTGCACGGACGGTGGGGGTCCCGGCCGCCCCGCCTCTGAGCCTCTCTCTGCTCTCCCTCTGCCTCCCGCGCCCTCCGCTGCAGCTCCAGAAGGTTCTGAGTCTCGGGCACATCAGCACGGACTACCCGCTGGCCGAGACCATCGTGATGCTGGGCCTCTTCCTGACCGTCTTCCTCGAGCAGCTCGTCCTGACCTTCCGCAAGGAGAAGCCATCCTTCATCAACCTGGAGACCTTCAACGCCGGCTCGGACGCCGGCAGCGACTCGGAGTACGAGAGCCCCTTCATGGGGGGCGCGCGGGGCCACGCGCTCTACGTGGAACCCCCCACACACAGCCACGGGCTGAGCGTCCAGGAGCTGTCGAGCTCCAGCCCCCTGCGCCTGCTCAGCCTGGTCTTCGCCCTGTCGGCCCACTCCGTCTTCGAGGGCCTGGCGCTGGGCCTGCAGGAGGAGGGCGAGAAGGTGGCGAGCCTGTTCGTGGGGGTGGCCGTCCACGAGACGCTGGTGGCCGTGGCCCTGGGCATCAGCATGGCCAGGAGCTCCATGTCCCTGAGGGACGCGGCCAAGCTGGCCGTCACCGTGAGCGCCATGATCCCGCTGGGCATCAGCATCGGGCTGGGCATCGAGAGCGCCCAGGGCATGCCCAGCAGCGTGGCCTCAGTCCTGCTGCAGGGCCTGGCGGGCGGCACGTTTCTCTTCGTCACCTTCTTCGAGATCCTGGCGAAGGAGCTGGAGGGGAAGAACGACCGCTTGCTCAAAGTCCTCTTCCTGGTGCTGGGCTATGCCGTCCTGGCCGGCATGGTCTTCCTCAAGTGGTGAGCGGCCTGTCGCTGTCGTGGTTGCCCCGCCCAGCTGGAGCTCGCCAGGAGCCCCAGGCCGGACACAAGCCCCGTCCCCCAGCCCCACATCCCCCCGAGGGGGTGTTCAGCCCCTGGCTGCCACCTGAGCACAGAAGGGCTGCCTGGCACCAGGCCGCACCCCACATCCCACCCCCTGAGCCTCGGGGGACTATTACTACTTTTAAAAATACTTCTCTTAAAAGTATTTACCAAAGCCGTGTGGCCGTGTCAACCTCGGGCGTCCAGATGGGGTCAGGCCGAGCCTTCCCATCCCCCGCACACCCCCAACCGACGACGAGGCCTCTGTCCTCTGGCGCCTTACACCCTCCACGCCCCCGGCCTCCCCTCTGAGCCCTATGGAAGGTGGGGAACGTGGCGGCCAGGGTTATCCGCGGTTCCAGCCACTGTGACGCGATGCCCCGGACGGCTTCACTCCATTCCACAGTGAGATGTGGCGCCTCTGAAACTCGGGCCCCTTGAGGCTGTGCCTCCTGGGCTCCCGGGTACCTCAGGGCCACCCTGTCCCTGCCTTCTGGTGCGGCGCCCCTGCATGGGGGGGTTGCTCTCTGTGGGGGCTGGGAGGGCCTCTGGGCCAGGTGAGCATCTCGTTTCCTCTGGGAACGGGGGTAGGGTGGGGCCAAGGGGCAGCTTGGCCGTCAGATCTCAGCCCTGGGTGCGGCCAGGGTCTCCAGAGCAGGACGGACTCCCCCAGGCTGAGGGGCAGGGGCTGCGCCACGCGATTACCCCCACCGGACACACAAACTCCCTGGCGCTCTGGGCCTCAGGGCGCAGGAGTCTCGCAGTCGAGTGTCGGGCTGGCGCAAACCTTCGGCCTGGCTCCGTGGCAACCTCTCGTTAGCCGCCTGTTGTTGGGGCAACCTGGCCGCTGCCTCCGGGAGCGAGTCAGGGGCGAGCCTGTCCCTGGGGACTTTGCTGTGTCTGGCTCGCAGCCGTGGCAGGCTCAGCGGGAGGGCGCACCGGCTCCGTGGCCTGGGCGTTCTTGCAGCCCCGGCGTCTCCCAGCTCTGTCCCGGGCTGTGGGGCCTCTGCTCCCTCACTTGGCTGCAGCTGCGGGGGGCCCCCGGTGCGCGCCCTTCGAGAATCCCAAATCCTTCCTGTGCCTCGCTCAGGGCCCACCGCCCCTCCCATGCCAGGAGCACCGGCTGCTGCACTGGGGCCGTTTAAGCCCCCCCGACAAGGACGGGCCCCTGGGCCCTGGGCTCGGCGGGGCCTCCATTCCGTCACTCTGGCCAGGTTGGGAGTTCCAGGAGCGGCTAATTGCTTGTCCAAGGGTGGGCGCCCCAGGGGTGGGCCCTGCCAGGCACGAGGCGCACGAGGCACGAGGGGACGTGACCTTCACCATGGCCCTGGCCTCCATCAGTGTTGCTACCAGAGTCTGGGGGAGCAGGGACGTATGTCTGAGACGCCCCCATTTCCAGGACCTTCTGTCTGAATCTCTTACCGGGGACCCACATGAACCCCACATGGCCTGACCCGGCCCCCGGGCCTGGAAGATGACCCCCGTGGGTGTGGAAACGTCATCTCTGCTGCATCCTAAACCCAGTGTGGCTGGCCTCCGCCTGCCCCCCTTCACTCCGCCGGCGAACCCGGAGGTTCCACCACATCGGCCTTTGCCCCGGGTGGGCGGGTTGCTGTGGAGCCGCCAGTTTCCGGAGCCTGCCTTCACCAGGGGCGGTGGCCAGTGGGACGGGGCTGGGCGGGGGACAGGGTGGGGACGGGGTGGAGGCACCGGTGGTGGTGATGGGCTTTTCCTTGAATAAGCCTGCAGATTGGTCACCACCTGGGGCCCTGGACCAGCCCCCGCCACAAAAATGGATGTTGGCCCCAAAAGGCTTCATCCCACTCTGCAACTTTGCGACACCAAGGAAATGTCACCTGGCCAGTGAAAGTGGATTCCTCCTGCTCAGGGGTCTTCTGCTAACTCTGTGGTTCTCTTTCCAGGCGATTCTGCCCCCAAGGGACACTGGTGATGTGTGGGGATGTCTGTGGTTGTCGCACTGGGGGTGCTCCTGGCATCGAGTGGGTGGCGCCAGGGATGCTGCTCAGCCTCCCACAGTGCCCAGGACGGCCCCCCACAGAGAGTGACCTGGCCCCCATGTCCGCAATGCTAAGGGGAGAAATCCTCCCTAATTCACATGGAGTGATGGCGGGTCACAGACAGGGGCCAGTTGGCTTTGAAAGTCTGTAGGTGAAAGAGACAGAGAGAGGAGAGGGAGGTGACGCCTGCTGATGGACTGTCCAACGCTCTCGGCCACCACCAGGCACAGCTTGGACGCCACCGTCCCCAAATAGCACAATCAGCTTTGTTTAAAAAACAAAACCCTGACCACTAACACCAAACAGCACCTTTGTCCCCATGCGTCTGGGTGGGTCAAGGCCACCCCCAGCCACCTGCTCAGCCAGGCTTCTCTTGGCCCTGACCGGCAGGCTCCCTGGAGGGGAGGGTTGTGGGGGTGCACGGGGCAGGGTGCCATTCAGAGCTCTGGGTGCAGAGTGCTCCATCCTGGGCCGAGCCTGCTGGAGTGTCACCTTCACCAGGAAGCCCCCATGCCAGCCCCCCACCCTCCTCGGTCTGCTCAGCGAGGGGACTCTCAGCAC
The DNA here is from genome assembly GCF_041296265.1 of Equus caballus. Lineage (NCBI taxonomy): Eukaryota > Metazoa > Chordata > Mammalia > Perissodactyla > Equidae > Equus > Equus caballus. Next base: position 1,808,037 of record NC_091690.1, on the reverse strand, counting down.
AGGTGACAGCTGGATGGAGTCAACCGGATTCCCCTCCTCCATCTGGAGACAAAAGAGAAGAAAATTAGGAGGCGGCACCCAGGCCCCTCGGGTTGAATCAATCGTAATAACAGCGTGTCGGGGCTTCTGTTGTCTGGTGTTTGCGATTCTGCAGGAGAACTTACTAGCGCGTGGCGGGGAGGGGAGCGGCAGTTCCCGGCCTGTCTGTGTCTTTCGGGCCCGAAAAGCAGGCGACGGACGGGATGGTGTCTCCCAGCCCACAGCACCTTTGGACTTGCCCTGGCCACCAGCTCAGACCCTCGGCCCTGCCCGGGAGAGAGGGGCGTGCACCCCAGCTGTCCGTCAGCTTCGGGACAAAGCCAGTGACAACCCAGCTGACCTTCCCAGAGCTGGCAGGGAGGGGACTGGACTCCCGAGGGCAGAGCGGGCCACGGCAGAGCATGGGGGGTGTTCTGTGAAGACCCTAGACCTCTTCTCCAGCTGCCAGGGTGCTGAGGCCAGAGCTGGCTGGAGCTGGGAGACCCGCTGTGTCCATGCCCCCCCAGGCGTCTGCAGCTTCCGGGGCAGGAACTGCCGGCATGGCAGGCTGCGGCGTTCTGCCCAAGGGCCGGAGCGATCGCTGTGTGCCCAGCCTGGCCGCAGAGGACTGAGGTGGGCAGGTGGGCAGGTCAGGGCCCCACTTCCTCAGTGCATGGGACGCACAGCTGAGGCGCTGCGTGGAGACCAAAGTGGACAGCTGCCACAGTCGGCGGGCTCTCTGCCTCGAGGGACCGGCTGGGCCTCCCTTGGAGCTGGTTCAGGTCCAGCCACTCTGGCCTGACGAGCTGGCCCCTAGAACAGGGCCTCTCCACCTCGGACCTGTGGACATTCGGGGCCGTCCTGTGCCGTGTGGGATGGGAGCGGCATTCCCGGCTGGGGCCCGGCGAGGGGCCAGGAATCTGCATTTCTACCAGGTGTCCAGGTGATGCCGATTCTGCTGGTCTGGGGGCACGTTGGAGACCCACTGCCTCGCTCCAAGTTCTCTCCCCCAGCACTGCTGACATCGGGGCCATCTGTGGGGTGGAGGGGGCCCGTCCTGGGTGAGCAGCATCCTCAGCCCCCATCCACTCGATACCAGGAGCTCCCCCAGTGTGACAGCCACAGATGTCCCCAGGCATGGCCCAGTGTCCCCTGGGGGCAGAGTCACCGCTGGGTGAGACCCGCTGCCCTAGAAGGCAAGACAGCTCACATCCTAATGACAGGTGATATGTGAACACATAATGCAATATCACGTCGCAGCAAGTGCCCTGAAGACAGGACAGCAAATGAAGACAAGGACTACTTTAGCAGCGTGGTCAGAGAGGAAATCTCCGGGGGCCACATGTGAGTCACAAGAAGACGGGGGAAGAGCTTTTCTGGCAGAGCGAGCGGCCCCTGCAAAGGCCCTGAGGTCTCCGCATGGCACGGTCCCCCCCGAAGCTGCCCCGTCTCTCTGTGAAAAGCCCCATGGGTTGCAGGGGTGTATCCGTTGAGGGGAAGTCCCAGGCCACCTCCTGGGGCCAGGCAGGTGGCTCCCATGGGGAACCAGCGTCTTCCACCCTGGGCTGGGGTCCAGCTCCCCCAGATGCCAGCAGGAAGGATTCCAGCTCGCACACGTCAGCCCGTTCGTTTTTTCAAGGCACACTGGATTTCCACAAGTGATCTCCTTATTTTTAAATGTTGACACCAAACTTGAAAGCAAACAAACAAAAACCTGGGTGGCCGGACTGCATCTGTGAGAGGCCATTGTGTCCAGCGTCTGCGTGGCCAGAGTGATGGCACTGATCCCGGAGCACAGAGTGGGTGGACGATGCCACCCAGCTGCCTTCCTCCCACCAGGCAGCCGCGCTGGACCGGGGGAGCGGCGGGCGCTACTCGAGAGGCCGGGGTGGTCCCGCCGGGGCGACTGGGGAGGGGAGAAGTCCCATGGGCCGTGGGGCCAGGTGAGGAGCTCGGATGTGCAGGTGAATGGCTGCCCCTTGCACTTGAGAGGACTTCTCTGGGACAGGGACGGCTGGAGGCCAGGTGCGGGTCCCCAGGCCAGGCCCCCCGACAGCCAGGGACAGCCAGAAAGCTGGGTTGTGGCTTCAGAGCCTGGTGGACTGAGTTCCAGCCTCAGCTCAGCCCCTTCCCAGCTGGGCCACCTCCGACGAGCTGCTTCCCTTCTCTGAGCCTCAGGTTCTGGAGTGGGCAGAGCTGGCGATTCCCAACACGCACACACGGGCGCTCTCCCTCACGAAGGCCAAGCTCTGCCAGCCGGCCATGGGGAAGGGGTACCACCGACTTAGTTTGGGGTGCTCTGGTGGTGGTTTGGGCCCCGTGCCTCCAGGAAGCTGAAGAGGGGACTGTCCTCCCCTGGCTCCCAAGGCCGAGAGCCGGGCCTGGGAGCTATAAATAGCCGCCGCAGAGTGGAACTGCCGCCTGTGCCCACGCTCCTACGCATGAGTCAGCCTGGCCCAGCCTGGGCTGGCGCCCGGAGGAGCCAGGGAGCCGGCCAGAGGCCAGAGGCCCGGCCCAGCGCCGCCGGCCCGTCACTCAGGAGACCAAGGTGGGCAGCGTGGGAGGGAGCAGGGCTGCCTGAGTGCTTGTGGGCCCGCAGCCCCTCGGATGTGGATGTCACACCTGTTTGTCCCCAGCAACCCTCTGAGGCGAGACAACAGCAATCCTCATTCATCAGTGGGGAAACTGAGGCTCAGAGGGGCGCTTGGCCAGGGATGACGTGAGGACCCAAGTCAGAAGCCAGGATGTCTGCTCACGGGGCTGTCTCCATCTCTGGCGGATGAGGGGCTGGGGCCATGCCATACTCTGAGGTGCCCACGGGGCCAAGGACAGGGCAGGAGGGAGGAGTGGCCTGGGAACAGCTCCAGGTGGCTGGGGGAGGATGGGGAACCAATAGGAGAGTTCCCATGGGTCTCAGAGGAACCTGAACGCCAGGCTGGGAAGCTGGACCTTGAGCCGGCGGTGAAGGGAGCCACGGGAGGCGTTAGAGCAGCAGAGGCCCACATCGGAGGCTGGGCGGTGAATGCCGGCCGGAATAGAAGGAGGGCTGGAGGGGGCCATCCTGGGAGGCCAGGAAGGAGGCAGGTGGGATGGTCCAGGCGGGAGAGGCCTGGGGATGCAGCGGAGGGGCGAATCAGGGAGAAGTGGGGCACTTCAAGCCCCAGAAGCTGGACAAGCCTCAGTGGCCCAGCCTCTGGGGGAGCCGGGTGGTCCTGGGGGCAGTGCCCACCCATATCTCCAAGGGTGCAGGAAGGATCTGCCTCAGTCAGAGCCACGGAGATGGTGTGTCAGCAAGAACCAAGCAGCCAAGAGCCAGAGGGGCTCATCTGCTCATACATCTCATGACGGGGAGCTCACCACCTCCCAAAGAGCCTCTTTCACCCTCCATCTGCTCTGACTCCAGAAAGTCCCTCCTTATGGCACCATAGGGACAGCCTCCCCTTCAAGGGGTGCCTTCCTCCAACAGGCTTGGGGCCTGGGGCTGTCTCACACCCACGCCTGGTCTGGTTGCTGCACCCCGGGATCCACTCTCCTCTGTCATGAGCCTGTGTCCCCTCGGGTCACCTCCCGGGGGTGGTGAGGGTATCTTGCTGCCCTAAACGTGGACACACAGACGCGTTCAATGCGCACACACTTCCCAAAGGGAAACGTTTATTCTCAGAGACAACTCCTACTGGAGGAAGAGACGCATTTCCTACCAGCAAACCCCAAACCCATTCCCTGCCGGCCCCCAGACTCACCAGGGGCCCCCTGCCATCTCCCGCTGGGTGGGCTGCCTTAGGGGCACCAACCCGGACCAAGTACTGGCTTCCTTCTTCAGTCTTCCCCTCGCTCCCCGGCCAGGGCCAAGCCCCTGGCATCGGCAGGAGTGTCCAGGTGCGCCCCCCCTTGCCCCATCCTCTGGAGCCTCCTCTGTTGGTTGGTTGTTTATCCATTCCGCACTCCCCCCCCACCCACCTCCTCAGGTGCAGGGTCCTGCGGTGGACCACCGCCCCACACCAGCCCTGGGAGTCCCATTCTGCTCCCCGAGCCCCTTCATCTGCAGTCCTGCCAATGGCCCCTTCCCTCTGCCCCTGCCCTGCGCCCCCCAGGGGACCTCAACTCTGCCCCACTCTTTCGCAGCGCCTGGCTCATGGAGGTGACCCTGAGGGTGCCAGCTCCCACCTGGGGCTCCGGCGGAAGCAGACCACACGCTCACTGCCCTCCTCAGGGACTTGGCCACCTCCCAGGGCCAGGCAGGAGCTGGTGTGCGCACGGCAGGGGGTAAGGGTGGGGGTCCCTGGGGGAGGTCCTCAGTGGGGGTCCGGGTGGAGGGCCCGATGGGGGTCCTGGTGGGGTCTAAGCAGAGGTCCAAGTGGAGGGCTGGGTGGGGGGCGGGTGGGGGGCTGGATGGGCGACCAGGTGGAGGTCTGTGTGGAGGCCTTGGTCCCGGTGGAGGTTGGGGGAGCCAGGTGGAGGTGGGGGGCAGGGCCTGTGGGGGTTCCAGTGGAGGTCGGATGGAGGGCTGGGTGAGGGGCCGGTGGGGGGCTGGATGGGGGGCTCGGTGGAGGTCCGGGTGGAGGTCCAGGGAGGTGAGCCTAGTGGAGGTAGGGGGGTGGCTGGTGGGAGTTTGAGTGGAGGTCCGGGTGGGGGTCCGTGTGGGGGGTCTAAGTGGAGGGCCGGGTTGGGGGCTGGATGGGGGCCCGGTGGGGGTCCGAGTGGAGGTCGAGGTGGGGGGGGTGGGTGCGGGTGGAGGGCCGGTGGGGGGGCCAGGCGGGCTCCGCGCGGGGCTGCGCGCGCGGCGGGGGCGGGGGCGCCGGCGGCGGTGACCTTGGCGGGCGCGGGTCCCCGGGGAGGGGCGGAGCGCGGGCCCGGCGGGCGGCGGGCGGGGACGGGCGGGGACGGGCGCGGGCGCGGCGGCGGCGGGCGGCGGGCGGCGCGCGGGGGGCGGCGGCCGCGCGGACACGAGCCGGCCAGCAGCAGCCGCGGCGGCGCCGCAGGACGAGCGCCCAGGTAGGCGGCCGGGCGGGGCGGGGGCCGGGCCCGCAGCATCCCACCCGCGGCCTCTCCCCGCGCCCTCCTTTGTCCGAGCCCCACCCTCGGGCCGCGGGCCGGCCCTCCCCTCCCTTCTCCCTTTCCTCCTCCTCCTCTTTCTCCTCCTCCTCCCCCGGGCGGCCGCTCCACCGGGACCCCCTCCGCGCGCCCACCGCGGACGGCGCCTTCTCTGCATCCCCTCCCCCGGGTGCTCACAGCGAGCCCCGCCGCCAGGCCAGCCCCTCCCCGGGCCCTGGGCCCCTTCCCTGGGTTGGTCGGGCGCGTTCGGTCAGCACCCCCCCTCCCCCGCGGAGGAGTGAGTAGGACCCTGGGCCCGTCTCCCCGCCGGACACCCGCTCAGCCCTCCTGCCCCTCACTCAGAAGCCCCTCCCTCACCACTGAGATCCTCCCTCGACCAAGGGGAGCCCCTGGGCTGGCCCCCCAGTGTGCCTCCCCTCCCTCAGGCCCCCTGGAGCAGGCCCTCTCTCATCAAACCCCTGGTTGGTCAGGTGGTCCCCAGGTCAGACCCTGACCCCCACCCCCACCCCTTTGGTCAAGCATCCCGCCCCCCAGGCCCTCCCCTGGGTCGGGGCCTGCTTTCCTGCCCCTGAGGTCGCTGCAACCTCCAGGGCTGGGCTTGGGGACCTGGGGCCGGGCCGATTCGCCTGGCCCCCCCCCGGGGGGGTCTCAGGGTGGGCTGCCTTGCACAGCGGGAGGCTCAGGGGCTGAACAGCCAACCAGGGCCCCCGTTCAAGTCCTGCTCTGCTCTGCCACCTCCCTGCTCTGTGACCTTGAGCCGGTGGCTCCCCCTCTGAGCGTGGTGCTGTGACCTCCTCCCCCTCCCCCCACACCGCAGGAGGTGGGGGTGGGATTCAAACAGCACCAGGTGAGTGCCTGGTGTGGACTTGGGGGGCATTGCATGGGGGCTCCTAGTCAGGGATCCCAGGGCCCAACGGGGCCCCTCCTGGAGGACACCCCTGCTGACGGGCCCGGAGCCCTGCGAGAGGGTCTGTGCCCAGAGCAAAGCCAGGGCTGGGGCTGGGGTAGCACAAGCGACTGTCACCCGCCACTTCGGGCCAGTCGTGGCGGTGTCTGGCTGCACACCGGTGTGCCCGCTCCTTGGGGCGCCCACCTGGAAAACAGCAGTGACAGCAGAGCAGCCGGCCGGCACGCTTTGCCAGCCAGCCCCCCAGCTTCCTCCCAGTGCTGAGCATTGCCACGCATGTCACCGATGTGCCTGACAGCCGACTCTAGTTAGCACTGTTAGAGCTCCTCAGAGTGCCGGGCGCAGAACTCGCGGGGTATGTGTGAGCTCCTACTTGATCATCTGTCGTTCTCTGACGATCTGGTACCTCTGCTCATCCAGAACGTGCCTTCCCACCCCACCACCAGCCACGTGCTTCCCACCCTGAGCCCTTGGGACCGATAAGCAGGACAGTCCATCCTTCTCGGGGGCTCCGTGTGCCAGGCACCTGGCCAGGGGCTTTATCCAGCTTATGACACCGCTTGTCCCAGCAACTCCGTGGCGGGGACACTGTGACGGCTCACATTTCACAGATGTGGAGACCGAGGCTCCAGGACCGACTTGTTGCCTGGGTTCTCACCACCAGGTCCACACCATCGGGTCTCGCTCCACCACCCCCTTCCCCAGATGCACCAGAGGGAAGTGACTTGGCTGAGGTGCAATCTTACCTGCCTTGTCTCTCCCCCTGTAGGCCAAGCCCCACGGTGAGGGACCCTCAGGGACAGCTGGGGAGCAGGGAGGGAAAGGGGTCTCTGCTGCTTTCTATAAATAAGCACACGGATGCTAGAGACAGGCCTCCTGCCTTCCCGCCCACAGCCCAAGGTTCTTCCCTCCCCTCCGTCATTTCAGGAATTGCTGTGTGACCTCCTGAGGCCCCTGGACTTCTCTGTGCACAGGAGAAGGGAGCAATGATAAGAAGACCCCCTCCATGGGAGTTCTGTTCCAATAGATATGTCAGACCTGAGTGGGAGGCCAGGGCAGGCCAGAGCATAGCCTGGGGACAGAGTTTAGGGAGTGATATTTTTTCTCGGGGCTCAGTTTCATTTTTCTCATCTCCAACCTGGGCTGCTGTTGGAAATCAGTCATGATTTGCAAACTGACTCTTGGACCTGCAGCTCCAGGATCACACTTACGGGATGAGGGGAGGAAAGTGGCTTTAAAATGCAAATTCCCTTTTTTTTCTTTTTTTGGTGAGGAAGATTAGCCCTGAGCTAACCTCTGTTGCTAATCTTCCTCTTTTTGCTCGAGGAAGATTGTCTCTGAGCCAGTCTTCCTCTATCGTGTACGTGGGACGCCACGACGGCATGGTTTGATGAGCAGTACGTAGGTCTGCGCCTGGGATCCGAACCCACAAAGCCGAGCGGCCAAAGCAGAGTGCACGAACTTAACCACTATGCCATCGGGCCCAGGGTCCTGGGCCAACTGATTCATCCCTTCCGGGGCCAGGGCTGAAGCCCTGCAATCTGCATTTTAAAAACACCCCACCATGTGGCTCCCACGTTAGGAGCCTCTGGGCTGGGGGAAGAGCTGTGATTGCCAGAGAGAGGCACCATTTCACCCATTTTGCAGAGGAGGAAAACTGAGGCTCAGGGTGGCAAAGCGGCTTGCCCAGGTCCCAGAGCCAGGGCTGCTGGCTTCCAGGAGCCGTGCTGGGAAGGCAGGGGGAAGCAGGTGCAGCTTGCGGGAGGGCAGAGGGGGCATGCCGGTGGGGAAAGGGGTTGGTGTGCAGAGCGCACTGGCATCTCCACGCCTCCCCCAGCCCAGAGTCCCCTGGGAAGGCGCACAGGCCCCAGATCTTGAGGCGGGAAGCAAGCAGAGGGGGCTGGCTCCCAGCCTGCACGCAGGGCAGAATGGCAAAGGCGGCCAAGTGCACCAGAAGGGCCTGCCCAGGACGCAGGAGAAATGCCATCTCCTTTGAGAAGCCATACCCCCACCTCCCCACCCCGGGCCCGGACCCGTCCCCTCCCGACTGAGCGGCCTTTTGCCTCTGACACTCCTCTCCGTACAGGGTCGGTGTGGGGTTCTAGCAGCCGGCGCGAGCCCTCCGGGCCCCGACCCCCACCCCCCGCGTGGAAGATGCCCGAACAGAGCAATGACTACCGAGTGGTGGTGTTCGGGGCGGGCGGAGTGGGCAAGAGCTCTCTCGTGCTACGCTTCGTGAAGGGTACTTTCCGGGACACCTACATCCCCACCATCGAGGACACCTACCGGCAGGTGATCAGCTGCGACAAGAGCGTGTGCACGCTGCAGATCACCGACACCACGGGCAGCCACCAGTTCCCCGCCATGCAGCGGCTGTCCATCTCCAAGGGCCACGCCTTCATCCTGGTCTTCTCGGTCACCAGCAAGCAGTCGCTGGAGGAGCTGGGGCCCATCTACCAGCTCATCGTGCAGATCAAGGGCAGCGTGGAGGACATCCCCGTCATGCTGGTGGGCAACAAGTGCGACGAGACGCAGCGGGAGGTGGACACCCGCGAGGCCCAGGCCGTGGCGCGGGAGTGGAAATGCGCCTTCATGGAGACCTCGGCCAAGATGAATTACAACGTCAAGGAGCTCTTCCAGGAGCTGCTCACGCTGGAGACGCGCCGGAACATGAGCCTGAACATCGACGGTAAGCGCTCCAGCAAGCAGAAGAGGACAGACCGCATCAAGGGCAAGTGCGTCCTCATGTGAGCCCACGGGACGCCCGCCCGCCCGCCTGCCCCGTGCCTCTCCCGGCGCCCCCTGCAGCTGCCTTCCTCTCCTGTCTCTCGCCTCTTCCACTTCTCTTCCTTCCTCCACCGTCTCTGCTGGGGAAACCAAGGCCCCAGCGAGCCCATGGCAGGTCTGGTGCTGTCATATCACTCTGCCTTCCCTTCACTGCCCACCCCCCATCCTGTCTGTACCCCCCAAAGCTCAGTGCTGGAGGTGGCCCCCTTGATCTGCACGTGGGAAGATGGGGGAGCTGCCTGTCCCCATCGGGACTGAGGGTGCTGGGTTTTTCCCATCTCTGCCTGTCTCCGTGTCTCCCAGGACCCCCGTCTCTGACCCTTTCCCTTGGGTTCCCCCCCCGCCAGACCTGCGCCCCCTCCCCCGTCAGATCACTGTGACCTTGCTGGAGGGGGAGTTGAAATGCACATGGACCTCAGATCTTGTTTTCTCCTATTTGGTGTTTAATTAACATACACCCCGCCCCCCACCACCTCCATCTCTCATGACCTCTGGCCTGTGCCCCCGACCCCGGGTCCCAGACCACCCCTCTCGCCCCTGTCCCCACAGCCTGGGGGGGGGGGGGCGGCCTCGCGGGACGGGTCTCAGGCCCCGCCAGGCAATAACCACAGGGCCCGGAGCAGCGCCCCACCAGCCCTGAGTCCCACTCCTCGCACGGCCTGGCTCTGGGGTGCAGGCAGGGGAAGCCCGAGACCGGCTGATGGCCACAGCACAACTCCAGGGGACCATCCGGCGTGAATACGGAGGGCCTTCATGGACACGGCCCGCAGAGAGAGATCGGCACGGGGTGTCCCCACCGAGGCCCCGGCAGGGGGATCCGGGGTGCTGGAGAGGGGTGCCTGGGGCCCGTCTAGGGGCAGGCGACCGGACCCAGCACCAGCAGGATCTGAGGGGTCAAGGCAGAGCTCTGAGCAGCCGCTTCCTCCGGCCAAATGTGCCCCAGAGAGGGGGCCCACCAGGAAGGCGAGTCCTGGGGTCGGGGTGTGTCTGCCACGTGAGATTCCGAGTGTTTCGTGAGAGCATCTAGATGGTTCCACGCTCTTGGGGCCGTGTGGGGCTGTGTCTGACAAGCACAGGGGACCTGCAGGCCTAGGTTGGGGGTGACCATGGGATGGTGTAGCTGTGCAGTGTGGTGTGCACAGGTGGGCGGATGGCTGTGTCCAGGCGTGTGTCTGTGTGTGTGTGTGTGTGTGGCTGTCATGGGGATGGTGCGTGCCTGGGACAGTGTTTTGTGTGTCGTAACGGTGTAGGGTCTATGCAGGAGTGGGCAGTGTGGTTGTCAGCAGGACAGGATATTTGCGAGGTGTGAACCTTCCTACAGCATGAGTGTGACCACAAGCAGCTGTCTTTTCGGGAGCGGGTGATGTGATTTATCAGAGAGCATCTGTAAACCTGTTTGCTCTGACTGTTTGGGGAACACCGAGCCTGTTTCACGCTGTAGCAAGGTGGCTCTCTGCTCAAAATCTGTCCCCGTCAGCCGTGGCTGCCCAACAGAGGACCACAGACTCAGACACCTGCAACAACGCACGTTTATCATCTCCCGGATTCTGGGGGTCAGGAGTCCAGACACGGCTTAGCGGGTCTTGTGTGCAGGATCTCACGAGGCTGCGGTCAGAGTGCGGGCCCGGCTGCGGTCTCATCCGAGGGTCGGACTGGGGAAGGGTCTCGTTGTTGGCAGCCCTCAGGTCTCTGTGGTCACAGGACCGAGGGGCTTGGTGGCTCAGTGGCTGTCAGCTGGAGCTGCTCTCATCTCCCTGTCACATGGGTGTCTCCCTGAGGCTGCTCACAACCTTGGGTGTCATTGGGCATGAGGAGGCTGCACGTGTGTGTGCTTGTGCACACTGGGACTGAACTGTGTGTGTGTGTGTGCATGTGCGAGAGAGGCCGTGTGGCTAGAAGTCATGTGACCATGTGGGGACTCTGTGTGGGTAAGAGGGACTGTTTGTGTCCACCTTGGTAGCCGCATGGATGTTCTTCTCTGTGTTCCTGTGACTTCGCTCCGCAAACATTTACTGGGCACACTGTGAGAGAGAGGGAGTGTGTGTGCGTGCACGTCTGTGGGAGGTCACCGCCCTGCACGTGGACAGGCCCCGGCAAGAACAGTAGCCTCCTGTCTGAGCACAGCTGAGCCCCCTTATCCCGTGGGGGGCCCAGGGCCCAGCAGCAGCGGGTGGTGCCCCTTGTCGGCTCCAGGAGTGGTTCCTGGGCCTTGAAGGTGCCGGAGAGGGTGGGGCTGGGGCAGGGGTCTGGGCCCTTTTCTCAGGGACACACCCTGATAGCACAATCTCTCTGGGGCCCCGCCCGCCTCCAGGCCTCTCCCTCCCCAGGCCCCACCCCGACAAGAGAGGGGTTCTGCAGCAGGAGGGGGCCCCGGAGCCTGCCCCCGCTGCTGCCCATCCTGCCTGGGCATCCCTGGGTCTGCGGACCGCACCAGGCCACGCTTGCTGTAATCCCGGCCCTGCCCCCTCTGCCCCGCATGTGGGTGCCCCCGCCCCCTGTCGTGGGGTCTGTGTAGCATTCGCTCTAGAAATAGTTTTCCTGCAATAAAGAAGTGGATCCTGCATTCCCCACCGGTGCGCCTTCTTTGGGGTGGGGGTGGGGGGTCAGCTTACCGCCTGCGAAGAATGAGGGACGTGAAGGATGGGGAGGTGAGAGATGGGGACAAGGGATGAGGGACGGGGGAGGTGAGAGATGAGGAGGTGAGGGATGGGGATGAGGGATGGAGGAGGTGAGGGATGAAGGATGAAGGAGGTGAGAAATGGAGAAAGTAAGGGACGAGGAGGTGAGGAATGGAGATGAGGCATGAGGAGGTGAGAACTGGGGGGTGAGTGATGGGGATGTGGGAAGAGTTTGCACTTTGGGGATGAGCACGCCGGCGAGTCACAGGAACATTTCAGCCCTTCCCCGGGTGGTCCCCCACAAGACCCCTCGAGAGTCCTGCCAGACCCGGTTACTTAGCTGCAGCCAGTTGTGGGGAGTGGACAGACGCTATGAGCCCCGTTTTACACGGGGAGGAACCCACGGCGCCTCAGATTCCCCATCTATTAACCGGCTCTGGGTTGAGTTTGCAAACTTATAAGCAGGGGCCCGTCTAGGGTGAGGAGAGCCAGGCACTTGCCATGGGTGCAAAACTCGGCGGAGGGCACCAAAAACTCAACCATCAAGGTACATATTTCAACGCAAAGGCAGCCGTGGTGAACAAAACATCCCTATTTTAGAGACAGTATCTGACTTGGGGGGCGGGGCGGGGCTAGGGAAAAGCAAGAGAGGTGGTTCTCCCGCGTGCAGAACCAGATCTTGTCTTTCTCTAAAATCTTGGTATTTTATTCATCACGGATTATTTCTGCATTTATTTTGAATTTTAAAATATTGCATTAATGTAGCATTTATCTTGCAGGCAAGATTTTTTTTTTTTCCCCTTTAAGTTTTGGATTTGAGAACATGGCCTCACTGGCCTCACCCCAGTCTCGACCCTGCTCTGTCGTTGAGGCCACACGATGATGTCCTCGAGTGAAGCGTGGCAGCCACGTCTACCGATGGCTCCAGGAATCCCGAACCTTCTGATTTTTCCAAGAGTGCCTGGAAATCTGGATTTCTTTCTGTAAAACGTCCAGATTTTCAAATGTTGGCAACGAATTTAAAATTTTTTAAGGAGTTTTGGGCCACAAGCCACCAGTTTGCGACCCTTGTTTAGACAGTAATTCCTTTGGGGGATACGGGCCAGGGAGTGAGATGCCTGCCCGCCCCAGGCACCTGGTTCTCTCTGTGCATGGAGGGCATGAGCAAGGAAGTTCCTGCGGGGATGACAGGAGGCCTGGGGGGCCCAGCAGGGAGGCCAGCATCTCAGATCACAGAATATAAGTGTTGGTTGCACAAGGTAGTTGATGTCTCAGAATATGGTGGCTCTATCCTTCTGTGTAAGAAATTCTTCCTTCCATCAGGGCTGGATGCTTTCAAAGACATCGCAAATGTTTCCCAACATCGCCAGGGAGCTTGTGAAAAATGCACATTCCAGGGGTCTATTCCAGCTCTCCACCCACCCCCTGCAGGATTCTGGATCATTCCATCTGGGTGGGGGCCCAGGAACCTGCTTTTAAAGCCCAGGAGTTGGGAAACTGAGAAACCTTGGAAATTATGAGACAGGCTTGGGCAAGTGACCGTGGGTTTAACCTCTCTGAGACTCAGTTTCCCCCTCTGTAAAATGGGGATATGGTTTCTCCTAGCCTTATGCAGAGGGTTCAACGAGAGAGAGCAATTATTATTATTTTTGTCCCGCTAGCCAGGCGACCGATTAGGAGGGGACATTCTGCCCCGGGAAAATGAACCCCCGGAGCGAGGATTTGGAATTCGAACCCATGGGCCCTCCGGGATTCGAACTCGCGAACCTCCACGCGCTTCCTTGACGTCGCCAGTCACCTCTGAAACTCCGCTCGCCGCCTCGCGGCGGAGGCCTCCCCTGCAAGCCGATTTGCAAATTAGCATAGTCCCGCCCCCCGCGCGTTCCCCGCTCGCGGGTGGCCAGCGGCGGTGCCACTCAACGCTCCTCCTCCGGCCGCGCCGGCGCCCCGCGCCCCGCCCCCTCTCCTGGGCGCAGCCTACCCCGCTGCCTGCCCTGCGCCCCGCCCTCGGCCCGAGCCTCCCGCAGTCCGGGCTCGCGATTGGCCGCGCCGGCCGCCAGGGCCCGCCCCCCGCGCGCCGGCCCCGCCCCGAGGAGGGGAGCCGCGGTCGCTACCAGGCGGCGGGTTCGGCTGCGCGGCGGGGCTGAGGCGGCCGCGGTGGCCCGGGCGCAGGTAAGGGCGCGTGCGGCCGGGGTCCGGGCCAGGTCCGCCGTCCTCCCCGGGGTCAGGGGGCCGGCGCGTGGCCGGGGCGGAGGGCAGGCCCGGGGTCCCGGGGGAAGCGGGACTCCGAGGGCTCCGATCTGGCTGCAGACCGAGCTGGGGGTCGGGGTCTGCTGGGGAGGGGGCTGGAGTTGAGGATCCGGGCTGGAACTGGGAGTCAGGGCAGGAGCTGGGGGTCGGGTCTGCTGGGGAGGGGGCTGGAGTTGAGGATCCGGGCTGGAATTGGAAGTCAGGGCGGGAGCTGGGGGTCGGGGTCTGCTGGGGAGGGGGCTGGAGTTGAGGATCCGGGCTGGAATTGGGAGTCGGGTCGGGGTCTGCTGGAGAGGGGCCTGGGGGCGGGGCTGGGGCTGGAGGTTAGCTGGGGAGGGGGCTGGAGTTGAGGTCAAGTTGTCTGGGGAGGGGCTGGAGCTGGGAGATGAGGTTAGCTGGGGAGGGGGCTAGGGATGGAGCCTGGGGTTCTGGGCTGGAGTTGAGGTCGAGGTTAGCTGGAGAGGGGCCTGGGGCTGGAGTTGAGGTCGAGGTTAGCTGGGGAGGGGCTGGGAGTGGAGCCTGGGGATCTGGACTGGAGTTGGGGGTCCAGGTTAGCTGGGGAGGGGGCTGGAGTTGCGGATCCGGGCTGGAATTAGGAATCAGGGCTGGAGCTGAGGGTCAAGGTTAGTTGGAGAAGGGGCTGGGGGTGGAGATGGAGGATGGAGTCAGCTGGGGAGGGGCTGGAGTTGGGGACTGGTGTTGGAGTTGGAGATCTGGGGTCTAGGTTAGCTGGGGAGGGGGCTGGGGCTGAGTTGGGGGTCTAGATTAGCTGGGGAGGGGCATAGGGGTTGAGTTGAGGGTGGGACTTATTTGAGGAGGGGGCTGGGAGAGGAGTTGAAGGTGGAGGTTAGCTGGGGAGGAGGCTGCAGCTGGAGTTGAGGCTGGAGCTGGGGGTCGAGCTGGAGCTGGGGGTCGAGCTGGCCGGGAAGCCTGATTGCAGAGCCCGGGGTTAGGCTGAGCTGGCACAGGGCCAGAGGGCAGAGACACGGGGAGGGCTGAGGGATGGAGGTGGGGGTCAGACCTGTTTCAGAAGGGGCCCGAGGGATTTGGGGCGAAATGGAGAGTTAGGAGTGTGTGGGGGGGTGAGGAAGTAGGAGGGGAGCGGAGAGATGGGAGGGGAGTGGAGGGCTGGGAGACGCGGGGACAGGTGTCTGCCGGAGGGTCACTGTTCTGGAGAAAGTGGAGGGGTCTGGGTTAGAAGTCATACGGCTCGTGGAGGGGACTCGCCCCCTCGTTTGGGGGGGCTAATCATTCTCTGTAAAAGGGGGCACAGGGCAGAAACCCCCCGGGGCCACCGTGAGCTGGAGGAGCCCGGAGTTCAGTGGACTTTGTGGGGCCTGTTGCTGGGATGGACAGTGCCAAGGAGGGTGTCTCGGGACGCAGAACAGCTTGACTCAGTGACTGAATTTTTCAGGGATTTTTGGGCTCAGGGGGGAGGGACCCAAGTGGGAGTTTTGGGGACGGTGCTCTTGAGGGCTGTGGGTGGCACTTTATTTTTCCTGGGGAGCGGGGGCTGCCACGGGGCCGGGAGGTGGGCGGGAGAAGACAGGCGTGATGAACAGCAGCGCAGAGCCTTCCGCTGTTGCTAGGTGGCGGCGAGGCAGCGCAGGGGCGCGAACTCGTTGGCTGGGATGCGGAGGTGAAGGGCGCAGTGGCATCTGGAGGATGCGCCCCCTGCGATCCCATCTCGGCCCTGGCTGTTTGCGTGCCCACGTGGCCTCTGGGGGCCTTAGTTTCCTGCTCTGTGAAATGGGACTGATAGAAGGAACGGGAGTGGGGACCCCGTGGGATGGCTGCGAGGGTCAGGGGAGGGAAGGGGAGCACCGAGCGCGCACGTGGCACGGGTGCGTGCCTGCGGCGTGGATAACGATGTTCTAAATCGAGGGTTCTTTGGGAGGGGGGAGGTGGGTAGGCGGAATTACTAGGTCGTGAGAGAGGGGAGGAAAGGGGTCAGGCGCCATCTGACCCCAGTCCTTCAACCTTGGGGTGCACGTGAGAATCACCCCTGGAGGTCTGAAAAAGAATCTGCAAAAAATAATTTCTATATTATTAAAAGTGAGGAAAAAACAAACAAACAAAAAGAATTCCATGGAGGCCGGTCCTGTGGCTCAGTAGTTAAGTTCCTGTGCTCCCATTTGGTGGCCCAGGGTTCACCGGTTCGGATCCCCCCACATGGACCTACACACTGCCCATCAAGCCACACTGTGGTGGCATCCCACATACAAAATAGAGGAAGATGGGCACAGATGTTAGCTCAGTGACAGTCTTCCTCGGCAAAAAGAGGGAGATTGGCAACAGATGTTAGCTTAGGACTAATCTTCCTCAGCAAAAAAAAAAAAAAAAAAAAAAAGAGGAAGATCTTGGATCTGGTGCCAGGAGATTCTGAATGTTTGTCAGGGAACAAGTGTGTCCAAGTAAGAGGAGGCTGTAGG
The DNA here is from genome assembly GCF_041296265.1 of Equus caballus. Lineage (NCBI taxonomy): Eukaryota > Metazoa > Chordata > Mammalia > Perissodactyla > Equidae > Equus > Equus caballus. Next base: position 1,791,973 of record NC_091690.1, on the reverse strand, counting down.
GGTCATTCTGATGTAGATGTGCCCCCAGGAGCCATTTGGATGTGTCCCCCCGAGGGACCACGATTGTATGCTCTTTAAATACATGAGCTTTACAACTTGAGTTCATATGAGGGACCTGGGTCTCCCCCCCCCCCCCCCCCCCCCCCCCGGCACGGCTGACATGGGTTCAGGTCACTCTCTTGGGGGTGCCGTCCTGGGCGCTGTAGGGTGTTGAGCAGCATCCCTGGCCCCCACCCACTTGATGCCAGGAGCTCCCCCAGTGTGACAACCACAGATGTCCCCAGATGTCACCTGATGTCCCCTGGGGGCAGGACCGCCCCTGGCGGAGACACCACCCCCCCATCATAGACAAAACCAAGTTATTTTCTCATTTAAAGACCACATCTCGCCCAGATTTGGGTTTTGGTCGTCAATCATCTAGTGCTCTCATTTTGAGAGGAAAAAATAAAATCAGATTAAAATCACACTGCTCCTCGAGAATTTGGGAGATGCCAGCTTCTTTCTAGGCGAGTCTTTTGTGTGGCTTCCCAGCTTTCACCCCGATTTCGTATCCGGGGTTCAGTGACCGGCGGGCGGCGGGCACAGAGAGACCCAAGTTTGCTGTCGGCATCTGTGGTTTTCACCGAGCAGAGAAGCCTGAATTCTTTGGGAAATTCTTGGTGTCCTACGGAAAATATCCGGCGACTGACGCGTCGTCGTCTGCTCTTGTCTCGTAAAGCCGGGAGCGCTGTGGTTCGGAGGGAAGACAGCATTACGCTAACACACAGACGCTCAGCCCCCTGTTTACTGAATGGAGGCGGGGTTTTTTTTGTACACCCTGCAGTAGTGTGAAAACTCCCTTTTCCCTTCAAGGTGTTATTACAGGTTTTCTCATTTGCATCTGGAGACAAATAGTCTTCAAGATGCTATTTACTAGGTTACGTGTGTTCTTGAAGCTCCTTTGTGATTTCTTACACAAGGGCTGTGCCTGACTTCCATGATGGTGGAACTTTCTGGAGCCTTCTAGAGGGGACGGTGAGCAGGATGGTGGCGTAATCACTGGGAGTTGACACAGACGTCTTTCCCCTCCCTCTGTGCCCCAAACGTGCGGGCTGCTCCTCTGGGGTTCGCCCGGGCCTAGTGTGGGTCCTGTGAGGTTTGCTGTGGTCCTTGAACCGCTGGCCTCCGCCGTCCGCATCCTTGGCGGTGTCGGGGACCCTTCCTCCGGTTGCGATGTTCGTCCAGACAGCTCTGGATTGTCACCGCTGTTCTCGTGCTCCTGTTTGTTGTGGCCTCTCGTTTCAGAGTCTGGAGGAAATTTGTCCCACATGTCACCCAGGAGACTTAGAGACCAGACTGGGGACTGAAGAGCTGGGGCCACCTCTCAGGGGTGGTCACTTCTGCCTCCTCCTCCCTGGGGGCAGCTCTGACGCGCTTCCAGAACCGGCTACTCTTTCTCCTGGGAACCTTGCGAAGGGGCATGTTTTCCTGCTTTTTATTTTTTAACTTGGGGTACAATTTCCTTATCAGAAAACTTAGCCATTTAAGGATGCAGGTCAGTTTTGGGGGGAGTTTGTGAAGTTGTGCCACCATCCCCATAAATTCATTTTAGAACATGTTCATCACCCCAGTAAGATCCCCCGTCCCCATCAGTCACTCCCCAGCCCCTGGCACCCATGAGCCTGCTCTCTGTCTGTGGATCTGCCTATTCTGGAGGTTTCCCGTCAATGGGGTCACACACCGTGTGTCTTTCTGTGTCTGCTTCTCTCCCTGAGCGTCGTGTGCTCAGGTCCGTACTCGTGCGGCTGTGTCAGGGCCTCGCTCCTCTTCACGGCTGCATAATATTCCGGTGTGTGGATGGACCACGTTGTGTGGATCCATCATCCACTGATGGACAGCTGGGCTGCTCCCACACTAGGGCGGTGAAGAATCGTGCTGCTATTTAAATGGCCTTTTCCAGGGCATTTGACAGCCCCCTAAACTGGAGCTTGGGGGAGTTAGGTGTCACCGTGCTGGTTCCATCCCTCTCTCTCCCCTCTGTGGTTCTTTCCCCCTGATTTGAGCACTTCGCTGTCTCTTGCTCAGAGCATTCCGGCTGGCGGTTTGGCCTCCAGTCCCTCCTGCTCCAGTGGGCTGACCCCGCACGACCAGAATCCACTCTCTGAAGCACACAGATCCGTTCATCATTTCTCTGCCACCGTCCCCAACTCATCACCCACTCGACAAAGTCGCAGTCCCCCTCGTGGCCTCCGTGGCACCGTGGGAGTGGGCCCCACCTGCCCCGTCCCCAGTGACCTTCACGTTGCCTCCCGTTGAGCTCCTGCCACCGCCCGCCACAGGCCCCCAGCTTTCCTGGACCGCGTGGTCTGCTGTCTCCTTTCAAACCTTGCTTGCTTCCTTCCTTCCTTTCCCCGACAAAGGCTGCTTGTGTGCCTATTTTAAGCTGTCAGAACGGGTGCCAGGCGCTGGGAGCGCCACGTGAATGAGATGCTTGTGTGTGTGCGCGTGGGGAGGCACGGAGACCGGGGGACACGGGGCCATTCTGTCCCCGGCCCGGCTCCCTGAGTCCGGGTCCCTCAGGGTGGCAGGGATGGGGGCCAGGCCTGTGCTTTCCTTGAGCTCCGCGGGCGCGATGACCATCAGTTTCTTAGGGGACGGAGAGGTGGAGACGACACCTGCGCACAGGTGTCTGGGGGACAGGCCGGGAGAAGCTGTGCCCTGAGGACCAGTTTGCCGGGGGACAGGTTGGGGGAGCCTAGCCGCCCTGTGTGAGCACGGAGGCTGGGCCGGATCTGTCCATGTCCTCTCCTGCAGGGTCTCCCCTCTAGACACTGAGGACATCGGGGCCGGGTCATCCTCTCTGTGGGGCCATCCTGGGCACTGGGTGGCGGAGGGGGGGGTGGTTTGAGCAGCATCTCTGGCCCCCACCCACTCGATGCCCGGGTTCAATGCGGATGGGGAGAAACTGATTTGCAGAAATTGCTACGTTTTTTTGGAATCTCTGAAAGTTAACTGTTTGGAGATGATAAAATAGAAAAAGATGACCTGTCTTTGATATGCATCAATTAGTGGAGAGTCTGCTCATCGTAGCCGTGGGCGTGCGTGCGCACACACATGTGTGTTTTCCACTCTCCCTGTGCTGATGGGAGGAGGTGACCAGGCCGGTCGGGGGTGACGGGAGTTTGAAACCTGCCCCTCCGGCTCTGCTTCTGGACGGTTATCGCTCGTCAGATCTTTTGCCCTTTGCCGCTCGAGGCCCCTGCTGCCCCTGTCTTCTTAAGAATCTCCCTAATTTGATGGAGAAAAAGAGTCAGGAGAAATCACAGCACAGGAGGTGAATCCGGCCAAGCTGAAAGGCAGGGTCCAGGCAGGCGCCGTGCTGGAGCAGACGGCTGTGCCCGGGAGGGTCGGCGGGCGGGCCCGGTGCCACCAGCCTGCTCTGTGTCTAATTGCATGACTTGCCTGGAGCCACCACAAACCAGGCGGCTTGAAACAACAGAGATCTCTCCTCTCTGAGGTCTGAGATCGAGGTGTCTCGGGGCCGCGCTCCCTCCCGAGGCTCCGGGAGAGGGTCCTTCCTGCCTCTTCCAGCTCCTGGTGGTCTCCAGCCGTCCTTGGCTTGTAGACGCCTTGCTGCAGTCTCTGCGTCTGTCTCTGTCGTCACAGGGTCATCTCCTTGGGTGTATCAAAGAAAAACCAGAGGTGGACGTTATTCGAGGGGTGGAAACATTGTAATAAGGAACTGCCGCGGGCGCAGGAGACCTCTGTGTAGACCCCTAGGCAGCATGGACCAGTGGGGGCTTACGGCCGAGGAGCAGGTGGGGTCAAGGGATGGAGAATTGCTAAAAAGAAACATCACCAGGGGGATTCTGGCCGTCTGACCTGACGGGATTCCTGGTGCAGACGTGGCCGGGGGAGCGAGGGGGCGAGGAACCCGGTTGGGTCTCGAGGGTGATCAGACATAGAGGAGGGGGTACTCTCCATCTACCGACTTAGCGGATTCTTGCTAAAATGGGATGACACAGAGATGAACACGGAAACCCTAACCTCGAGGCCCAGTTTGAAAAGCTCAGGGCAGCCTGAATAGAGTTGGGTCAAGGAGAGAATCACTTTTTTTTTTTTTTTGTGAGGAAGATTAGCCCTGAGCTAACATCTGCCGCCAATCCTCCTCTTTTTGCTGAGGAAGACTGGCCCTGAGCTAACATCCGTGCCCATCTTCCTCTACTTTATACGTGGGACGCCTGCCACAGCATGGCCTGCCAAGCGGTGCCATGTCTGCACCCGGGATCCGAACCGGCAAACCCCGGGCCGCTGAAGCGGAACGTGTGACCTTAACCACTGCACCGCTGGGCTGGCCCCAAGGAGAGAATCTTTGTCATGTCGCTGTGTCCAAATTTCCCTCTTCCTGTGAAGACACCAGGCGTTGGATTAGGGCCACCTGAGTCCAGGGTGACCTCGCCTTAGCTTGCTCACGTCTGCACAGACCCCATTTCCAAAAAAGGTCCCATCCCAGGTATCAGGGTTAGGATACAGACATCTCTTTTTGGGGGGGACCCAGTGACTCCCACACCACCCAGCAAACGGTCACTCGTGGGGTGACAGTCAGCTTTTTCCGGGGCCGTGTGGTCCCGGTTGCTAAATGCCCTGCTTCCTTCTGCTCTGTTCCTACTTTCTCCACCCCCAGAAAAATAGAAATTTGCACCATCTCAGAGAAAATGGAGAACTCTGTGCCCAACGGGGCCCCTGGGTGTGCCGGCTGTGGGAGGAAGTGGGGGTTGGCTCGATCGTTGGGGACGAGCGTGGAGGAGGAGGTTAACCCGTAGCCTGGGAGAAGCTGTGGATCATTTGTCAGCGGTAAGATGGGGCAGGAGTGCCCGCCTCGGCCGCCTTCCGGGATGTGGATCAAATGAGGCCCCTCCCGAAGGATGCGGCGGGAATTCTAAACCTCTCTGTAAATATTACGTGTTCTTGTTGTTAACGTGTTGGGGGTTCGGTAAACCGGGGTCTCCCCCAGGCACTGTGACATCGGGGTCGGGTCATCTCTGGGGGGCCGTCCTAGGTGCTGTGGGGGGTCGAGCAGCATCCCTGGCTCCACCCACTTGATGCCAGGAGCTCCCCCAGTGTGACACCCACAGACGTCCCCAGATGTCACCCAGTGTCCCCTGGGGGCAGGATCACCCCAGGTTGGGAACCACTGGGCTGAATTATTTCTAGAAGATTTTACGATTCTGTGGTTCCGTTCAAGTAAAAAGATAAGTTTGGGTATTTTTTTTTAAGACACTTTATTTTTTAGAGCAGTTTTTGCTTCATAGCAAAACTGAGCAGAAGGTAGAGATTTCCCATATACCCGCGTCCCCACGTGAGCACAACCTCCCCCGTTATCAATGTCCCCCACCAGAGTGCGACACTGGTTACAACCGATAAAGCTACGTGGACAGGTCAGCGTCACCGAGCATCCATAGTTGACGTCGGGGTCCCTCCTGGTGTTGGATGTTCTGTGGGTTTGGACGAATGCGTAATGACACGTATGCCCCGTTACAGCATCATACAGAGTAGTGTCACCTCCCTAGACACCCTCTGTGCCCCACCCGTTCGTCCTTCCCTCCCCATCATTTTGCTTTTATGGGCAAATCGACGAGAAGAGCGCGGCCACCCTGAGTGCATGTTGGGAGGCATCTAACTATTCGCTGCTGTGGGGTTTATTATGAATTATTCTTGCATGCCTCCACTCCAAAAAACGGTGCTCTCCAGGAGAACCAGGATTTGAACTTCCTGTGTTCGACCAGCCACACTCGAGAGAGCAAAACAGGGGAAACTGATTTTAATGATAAATTTTACCTAACCCCATATAGCCACAGTATTACGATTTCCACCTGTCATCGACGGAAAGGAGGTGTGAAGGAGCGTTTCCATTCTTTCTTTCATACGAAGTCTTCGAAATCTGGTGTGGATTTTGCATTCACAGATTTTTATGGGTCAGAAGGAGCCGCCTTTCAAATGCTCAAGGCCACGCGTGGCCAGTGGCCGCCACACCCAACGTGGCAGGTCTCAGAAGTGAATAGGGGACATTTTAGGAGAAAATCAGAGCTCTGGAGGCCGATGGAGGGGTGGTTAGCGTTTGGATGCGTCGTGGGTCGTTTTTAGACCTACAGAAGTATCTGCTTTGCTAACGAATGGTGCCGGACCCCCGTGACATCCGTGACAAGATTTCCCGAGGGAGAAGAAAAGACACCTTACTCATCGCTGGTTAGAGTGTGACTTGTGAGATTTACAATTCATTAATTGAAAAGAACATTGGTGCTTTGTTGCAACGCACAATTCAGGTCACACACGGCTTTGTTCTGGCAGAACTGAGCTGACTGGTTGAAAAAACAGATTGAGGATCAGAGCATCTTAGAAAGTTCCGGAAGGACCCCCGAGAATATCCAGTCCAGGGGGCCATCAAACTACAGCCGTCAGGACGAATCCAGCCCATGATCTGTTTTTATACCGCCCCTGAGCTGAGAATGGCTTTTACATTTTTAAATGTTTGGAAAAAACATCAAAAGAAGCATGTTATGTCCTGACACGTGAAAATCATGCAGAGTCCACATTTCGGTGTCCAGAAATAAAGTTTTGTCGGCACGGAGCCATGTGCACTCATTGACGTGTTACCTGTGGCAGCTTTCACGCTGCAACATTTGAGACCGTGTGGCTGGCAAAGCTGAAAATATTGATTCTCTGGCCCTTTGTGGGAGGAGTATGATTGACCATTTATTTTGTTTCATGTCACGAGACATAACAGCACAGCTTCGAAATAATGGGCCCCTGGATTTGATGAACTGTGGCATCCGAAACTCAGAAATAGATCACACTGTCCAATGTCACTCATGTTTATCACCTTGTTGCTTAAAGATGCGCAAACGTGGACCTCCGTTTAAATGTCTGTGCTTACAGCTTTATGCAATAACCCCCCAAAAAAGCACAGAAAATAAATACGACAGCAGCACAGTGAATCCAAACGCACATTCGTACGAACACCTCTGACGCCAGGCGGTGTGTGTTTCTGAGAATGATGTTCCAAGAGTCGCTGTTGCCTGAGCAGGAGTCTCAGAGAGGCTTCAATGACAACGGTGGCTTCCTCTCCTGGGCCCGGAGCCGAGGCTGCCGCTCGGTGACACTCACCCCACTGAGAAACGCCCTTCTCTTCACGGAGGCTGGTTTTTCCGTATTTGAGGCTGGGGCGAGAAATGGAAGATTTTTAAATTTTTTTTTTTTTTTTTTGTAACTTGCTACTTCGGAAATGGGCTATTTTTGACTTGAATTTTGACTGTCAGCAGGAGGTGATGGGGAGGAAATGAGGCTGGGTGGGGCTTTGTGGATGGGCTGGGCCTTTGTTGTTTAAAAAAATAGATGGCTCCTCTCTCTTCTCTCTGTCTCTCCCTCTCTTTTCTCTGTCTCTGTCTGTCTCTGTCTCTCTGTCTCTCCCTCTCTTTTCTCTGTCTCTGTCTCTGTCTGTCTCTCCCCCTCTCTCTCCCTCTCTCTCTCTCTTCTCTCTATCTCTCTATCTCTTTCTCCGTCTGTCTCTGTCTCTCTCTCTCACTGGGTTCCAGGACGCTCCCCGTTGCTCCATAAAGAAAACCAAATCGCATCAGTGATGTTCGCACACCTCACACACGTGCTCGCAGGTTTGGGGCGCAGAAGGACGGGAACCCGGTTCCAGAACCTTTGTTCCTGTCTCCGCTCTGACTCTCGTTCCCAGATTGGCAAAGCCCCCTCTCCCCCTCAGCTTCCGCTTCCCGGGCCGTGAAATGGGGCATGAAATACCGTCATTCCCATCCCCACGGCTCCGTCTGACCCCGCACAACCCCCGTCTGTGTCGTCTCTGAGAAAGACAGTGGCCTGAGCTCCCAGAACTGTTTGGGTTTTTCATGATTGACTTTTTACTTGGGACTAATTTTAGATGCACAGAAGAGTCACAAAGACACTACCGAGTCCACGGGTGCCCCTCCGCCAGCTTCCCCCCCATGCTAACATCTCGCGTCCCCAGGCATTCGCCACACTCTGACATTCACACGGTGAATGACCGTTCACTCAACTCCATACTTTATTCGATGTCACTGCTTTTCCCCATGTCTTTTTGCTGCCTGGGGTCCCCATCCAGGATGGCACAGACATTGCTCTCCCGTCTCCACCGGCCCTTCTGGGCTGTGACAGTCCCTCTGACGTCCCTTGTCTTTCACACCTGGGCATCTTGAGCAGGACCGTTCAGTTTTGCAGGACGCCCCCCTATCTGGGTTTGTCTGGCGTTTTCTCGTCATCAGACCAGGGTTATGGGTTTTGGGGAAGGACACACCAAGGTGAGATGCCCTTCTGGTCGCTTCCCACAGCAGTCCCTGACACCCACATGACGTCACCCTGAGGTTGACCCTGACCACCTGGCCCGGGCAGTGTTGACCCGCCCACCAGGTACTCAGAGGCCGCGATTAGTCTCCATTGGCCTCTAACCTGCCGAGGGAACCCCGGGCCCCCCCAGAACACCCCCTGTGCTCCCCGAGCCAATTTGCCATCCTCTGTGCTGCGAACTTTGCCTTCGCTCTGCGCAGCGTGGGGTAAACGTGCTCGACGACGGCTGTGCTCCTGGAGATGGTTTTGGGGATCGAGACTCATCGTCTCAGAGGTGGTGGCCACAGACACCGCAGGCTGTTGGGAGAAATGTCATCCTTCTGATGGGAGACACATGGGTCCCATCCATCCCATATCCACGTGGTGGGGGCGGTGGGGCGCGGCCGGTCCCGTGCGCGTGACTGAAGTCGGCATAAGCCGCCCCGGAGTGTTTGGTGCAGCTTTGCGTGAGGCGCCACATTCTAAGAAAAGGAGAGGGGCTTTCGATCCAGGGGAATAGTTGCCACACAGGTGGCCCAAGGATCGGAGAGCTCCTGACAGCGCTGGTGTCCCTGCCCTCCTGCCCGGGTCCGCCTGCCTCGCGGAGTGACCCCCTGGTCTCCGCTCACATGTCGATGGAGTGTCTGGTGGGAGCAGAGGGTTCCTGGAAAGCAGGCTGCTTAGCGGCGGGGCGGGGGTGGCTGGCATGTCCTTTAAACGGGTGGCAGTGGGAGATCTCCCCAGAGAAGGAGGGCAGGATGTCCTCTGAGCCCCTTTGGGACAGCGCGTGGCACCCTTTGTTGCACCGAGTGAGGCCTTTTCCTCCGTGGCGTCCTGTTACTCAGCAAACAATGGCAGGATGTTGCCAGGTGCTGGGTGTACAACAGTGTCCTCTGCCGTGTCCCCCACCCCAGGGGGAGGGGACCTGTCGGTCATGGTGGTTACTGTGGATCCAGCATTTGCCACATGCCAGACGGCGTCCCGTTCGCTTCTCACCAGCCGTCAGTCTCTGCCCAGTACAGCTCAGACGCCCTCACGCACCTACCCCCGTCCGCTTCTCCCCGCTCCGCTTTGTTTGGTTTTAATGCGGTGAATTACACATGACATGAAATTCACCATTTTAACTGTTTTTAACTGCACAGCTCAGCGGCGTGAAGCACATTCACATGGTTATGCAACCGTCCCCACCATCCATCTCCAGAACTTTCCATCTTCCCGAACTGAAGCTCTGTCCCCATGAAACACTGACTCCCACCCCTCCCCCAGCCCCTGGCCCCCCCTCCACTTTCTGTCTCTGTGAATGTGGCTCCTCCGGGGACCTCCTGTGAGTGGACCACACAGTGTGTATCCTTCTGTGTCTGACTCATGTCCCTGAGCATCACGTCCTCAGGTCCCTCCACGTTGGAGAAGGCATCAGGATCTCCTTCCTTTTCATGGCTGCGTAATATTCCAGTGTCCAGATGGACCACACTGTGTGTATCTGTCATCCATCCATGGACACTTGGGTCTCTTCCACCTTTAGTCTTCTGTGAATCACGCTGCTGTGGACATTCATGTGTAAATCTTTGTGTAGATAACACGTATGTTTTCATTTCACGTGGGGGGAGTCCTAGGAGTGGAATTGCTGGGTCATTTAATCAACTTAGTAACAGTAAGAAACCCCCGGACCGTCTTCCCTCCCACTGGCAGCGCCCAAGGGCTCCGGTTTCTCCACACCCCCGTCAGTCCTTCTGATGGTCCATCTCCGAGTGTAGTGGCCCTGGTGGGGTGAGGCGGGGTCTCACGTGGCTTTGATTTGCGTGTCCCGTGGGTACTTTTTCAGCTGGGTCAGCTGGTCGGAGGACGGGAACGTCACAGGACAGCCTGTCAGGAGGGAGATGATGAGGCGCGATTTGGGGAGACCCACGCAAGGGGTGGTTTGCAAAGTGTTTCCATCGCTTGCTGCTTGGTTGAATGAAGGAGGGGGGTAGGTGAAAGAGGGGCGCCAGGGAGCGAGGAGTGGGTTGCTTCTATGCCTGGTAGAATTTGTGTCTTTTAGCAGCTTTCTGGAGCCATCATTCACGTACCGTACAATTCACCCACTGAGAGGGTACCATTCGTGGGTTCTTAGAATATTCACGGATGTGGGCAACCATCGCCACAGGCAATTTTGGAACATTCTCATTGCCCCGAAAAGAAGCCCCGTCCCCATCAGCATCACCTCCACCCCCTGGCCCCCACGAGCCCACTCTCTGTCTGTGGATCTGCCTGTTCTGGACGTTTCACGTCAATGGGGTCACACGCCGTGTGTCCTTCTGTGTCTGCTTCTCTCCCTGAGTGTCGTGTGTGCAGGTCTGTCCACGTTCCTATTTTATGGCTGAATAAGATTCCACTGTGTGAACATATCGCATTGTGTTGATCTGTCCACCCTCTGGCCATCGTGCATCGTGCTGCTGTGAACATGCGTGTGCAGGTTTTGTGTGGACGGACGCTTTCCGTTCTGGGCGGACACCAGGAGTGGCGTCGGGCGCCCATCGTCTATTTTTAGACCCATAGATGGCTTGTGCCTCTGTGCCCGGTGGGATTTCGGTCCATTTGCAGCTTTTCTCCCAGCTCAGCCCTCAGGGGCCTTGGAAGAATCTGTGTTCCTCTGGCCGATTCCGTTGGTCGGCTCCCCGCCCCCACCCTCGGCTCTGCTCGGCGTCCCTGCGCCTTTCCGCCCACCCGCCTGCCCCGGGCAGCTTCTGTCGCACGTTCGGCACAGTCCATCTTTCTCCCTCGCGCCCCTGGGGTCTCACGCCTGTGTGCCCTGGCCTCGAATGCCCTCCGCTCGCTCCCTGACAAACTCTCCTTGCTAGCTCTGTGCCCGCCCCTCCGACGGCCACCTCTTCATCTCCCCTGCCCTCCACCTGCCCTCGTGTCCAGCATTTTCTGGACGTCTCTCACCTCCCTACTCCTGGCCACCTCTGCTCTGCCGTCGCTGGGGGACCTGCCCGGTTTTCTTTAGCCTGAGTTTCAGTTTCTGTTGGTTTGTTTGCTTTATCTTTAGAAGAAGCTCCTGCGTCAAGGGCAGTTGGGAAGACCACATAGAATGTAGGAACAGTAGTTGGCAGGGGTTAATGTGCCGAAAAAATGGCTTTCTTCAGATAAAAGCATGACGGGGGGTGAAAGAAACAGAAGCAAGCTGTGGTAGACAGAGTGATGGACCCCAAAGACGTCCCCGTCCTGGTCCCAGGGCCCTGTGGATGTGTCACCTCACGAGGCAGAGGGAACTCTGCAGATGGGTTAAGTTGAGGCCCCTGGGATGGGGGTGACCCTGGATTCCCGGGGCCCAGGGTCAGCCCAGGGTCCTGAGCAGAGGGAGGCGGGAGGGTCAGAGGCCGAGATGGAGACGCTGTGCTGCTGGCCGTGCGGACGGAGGAAGGGGCCCCGAGCCCAGGACGCAGCACCTCTGGAAGCTGGAGGAGGCGGGACACGCTCCTCCCCTGGGGCCTCGGGAGGACCCGCCCTGGGTTTAGGACTCCTGACCCCAGAGCCTGAGATGATCAATGTGTGTGGTTTGAAGCCACTATGTTTGTGTAATTTGTTACAGCCGCTGCAGGAAACTTATACAGTTTAGGAAACAGCATCACAGATAAAATTTGCGTCCTCCCAGCTTCTTTTTCTCGTTGTAACACGGCATCACAGTGCCCCCTGCTCGCGGGCTGCACTGGACCATTAGTGCCGATGGAGTTTCCAGCGGCACAATGCACGGCGGCCCACGGCCGAGCCCACCACGCAGGGTTCTCACCCCATGCCTCTTGGACGAGCTTCCCGTTATCGTTGCGTCAGCTCCATTTCTTTAGTGGGGTCTTATTCCGTCCGCCCAGGGTGGAATCTCCCAGAATGTGCTAGAACGTTCTGAGGCTGTGATGACGCCTTCCCTCCCCCGTGGCCGCAGCTCCATCTTTCTCCCCCTCCCCCTCCCGACCCAGGTCAAGGTTCCCGTGACGTGCTGCTCGCTCCTGTCTTGCATTTTCACATTGTTTGTGATGATTCCCACCCAGGGCGGCAGTGGCCCCAAGAGCAGTGCCCCCAGGTGCCCCGCTGAGTGTCTGTCTTCGGCTAAGGAAACTGAGGCTCCAAACAGGGGAGCTGAGCTGGGAGGGTCCCCAGCCCCAGGCTCCTCCACTTTGTGGCTCTTGCAGGAGACAAAGCTGCTGATCAGGCTGCCTGGTTTTTTGTGTTGGTGACGGAACCAGCCATCCTCCCTTCTGGTCGTTTAATTGCGTGTGCCAGGCTGGCTCTGGGGCACCCGCCTCCTAGTATTACAGACCGGTGGTCTCACGTGAAAAGATGCTCAGCGTCGTTAGTCCTCAGAGAAACGCAGATCAAAGCCACGGTGAGACACCAGTTGACATCCGCTAGGACGGCAAGGATCGGAACGACACTGTTACAAGTGTCGGTGAGAATGGGGAGAGACCAGCGCCTCGTGCCCAGCCGGTGGGGATGGTGACGGTGCAGCCTCTGTGGAGAATAGTCTGGTGGGTCCTCGAAAGGTTAAACATGGAGTTGCCGTCTGACCCAGCATTTCCGCTCCTAGGTGTCCACCCAGAAAAATTGAGACTATACATCCACACAAAAACCTGTATGTGCACATTCATAGCAGCCTGATTCACAGCTGCCAAAAGGTGGAAACGCCCCAAATGTTCATCCACAAACAAGTGGATAAGCACAACGTGTCCATCCACACACTGGAATATGACGCAGCCATGAAAAGGAGCGAAGCCCCGACACAGCCGCACGTGGACGGACCTGAACACACGACGCTCAGGGAGAGAAGCAGACACAGAAGGACACGGTGTGTGACCCCATTGACGTGAAACGTCCAGGACAGACTGATCCAGAGACAGAGAGCGGGCTTGTGGGTGCCAGGGGCTGGGGAGGGCATGGGGGTCACTGCTGATGGGGACGGGGCTTCTTTTGGGGTGATGGAATGTTCTGGAACTAGAGAGAGGTGATGGTTGCACAATATAGTGAGTACATGAAATGCCATTGAATTGTACACTTTAAAACGGCTAAAGTCATAAATTTTGTATTTTGTGTGTTTTACCAGAAAAAGCATCTGTTAGTCTAAGCGGTGACAGTTCAGGGCATGAGACCGTTGACAGTCCTAAGTGGGGGCGCGGCCCTGTTTTTCTCCCTGCGAGGGCCCCTCCCTCCTGAGATCAACCCCGGTGGAGCGGTGACCTCTGTCATGTGCTCGTTTTAAGTCTCGTGTCCTTGTGAGTCTGGCACAAGGGCATGAATTCCTCTGTGTGTCTGGGGCTGCTGAGCAGTCACACCTTTGATTTAGGTCTTGCCAGCCCCCGGCCTTAACTGGCCACGCGTGTGACTTAGGTTTGGAAGGAAGGAAGGTGCTCCCGGGTCCCCGGGAGAAAGCAGTAAGGGGAAGATGTAGGATAAACATCTATCCTCCTTTGAGGAAGAGGGATCCAGGGAGTAAGATAGGTAAGAAGTAAAAGGTCGAGAATTATGGAACTTTCCAGAACCTTCCAGAACATTCCGGAACATTCTGGAATGTAGAGAGCCTTACGTGGAATAGTGAGGCTTTGGGGCTGGAATTCCTTTCTTAGCCATTGGATGACTTCCTCTCTGTGTGATTTTGGGCAGAACATTGAACCTCTCTGCTTCTGTGTCTGTGTGGGCAAAATGGAATAGGACTCACCGCCCGGGATCATCCTTAGGGTTGAGATGGTGTGTGAGGCAGTGAGCTGGGTGGGGGCGGGCAGGTGATCACTGCGGTTGCTGTAATCACTGTTAATATGATTATTGATCTTTTATTATAGCTAAAATTAGGATATGTTAACCCCTCATTGGACCCCTGATCTGTGTTGCAGGTGGGGAAACTGATGCATGTGCCTCTCATCCCCCTGTCCCAGGTCGGGCCCCTGGTGGGAGCAGAGTAAGGACTCGGTCTGGTCAGTTGGCTGCTCTGCCCCCACAACAGGTGACTGTCCAGGGAGCTGAGCCAGACGTGGTGGAGGAGGACCCGGGGAGACGACCCGCCAGGTGGCAGCCGCGTCATCCCCGGGGAGGGGGTCGCACCCTGTGGCGTCTCCTTTATCAGTGTTTCCACTCCATGCCCCAGTCCGGCAGCGGACGGTGTGTGCCCGAGACGCTAGTGCCAAAAGTCCGCAGCTCCCACGGGGAGAGACCCCACCTTAAGCATTTGAGGGTGGGTGTCGCTGGCCCCATTTTAAAGCAGCTGGAAAGCTGAGCAGTTGTGAAACGTGTGCCAGGTCATAGAGTGAGCGGGTGGGGACCCCAGGTGTCAGTCAGGGGCCAGCCCACGGCAAAGCCCTTCCCAGCTTCCCTGGGGCCCCGCTCCGTCCTTTCCTCTCCTGTGAAACGGGGCCGTAATGAAACTCAGCTCCAAGTTACGGGGGTGACGAGGTGAGACGGTTGCCAGTGCTGTGCGTGCTGTCACCTGCCCCACGGGGTTGTCATCGGCGAGGTCATCTTGGAGGTGTGGTCCCGGCGCTCCACATCTCTGACCCTCCACACCGTGCCTTCTCCTCCAGACTCGTTTCCTATAAGGCAGGGTCCCCCCTCGGCACTGTGACATCGGGCCGGTCACTCCCTGTGGGGGTCTGTCCTGGGATGTTTTATCTCCACATGATGTTCCCAAGATCGTCTTCTCTGGAAAAATTCTTGGTGGCACCTATGGAAATGTAATTAAGCAGCCGCTTTTCCTCTGCGGTGATGACATGGATTTGAGTCTGTAATAAAGACGAATGAGTCCCTTTAGACCTGACGGCCAGACGGGGGCAGGGTCCCCCCCGGCACAGCCGACATGGGGCCGGTCACTCTCTGTGGGGCCGTCCTGGGCGCCGTGGGGGGCTGAGCAGCATCCCTGGCCCCCACCCACTCGATGCCAGGAGCACCCCCAGTGTGACAGTCACAGATGTCACCAGCATCCCCCCCCCAGGGGGAAAATTGTCTGTCTTCCCCCGTTGAGAACTCCCATGCAAGGAATATATGTTTTCATGTGTTTTTCTTCCTGCCCTATAGGACCCTGGATAAGTGTTTCCCCATAGTTCTACATCGAGGCCCCACACAGGAAAAAATTTAGGTTGTGGCTGTCCTCGGAGAGGGGCCACGCCGTCTGATAGCTCTAGTCTCTCACCAGCCCGCTTTGCTAAATAATGTCGCCTGCGTCTTGACCTCTGAGCGACCTCTCTTTCTCCTCGATGGCCAGCATTTCCTCATCTTCGGGGCTGCGAGCTTTTAGCAGATAACGCTGAACTTGGCCGTGGCATTCCCCCCCCCCACCACGTGTTCCTCCAGCCTCGATTTTCATAGAAGCCGGACTCCCGTTTCCCGTGATGGTTCGGGGGTCTAATTCTCCCTCCGCAGCCCAGACGCCCTTTAG
The DNA here is from genome assembly GCF_041296265.1 of Equus caballus. Taxonomy (NCBI): domain Eukaryota; kingdom Metazoa; phylum Chordata; class Mammalia; order Perissodactyla; family Equidae; genus Equus; species Equus caballus. The sequence continues at coordinate 1,776,237 of NC_091690.1, read as the reverse complement.
TTTCCACCGTGCGTCTGTCTCCAGGGACCGTGCTCTGTTTTGGTTCATTGACGAAAGTGTCCCCCCGTGGGGCGGTTGGCACGGTTGGAGATGATGCGTTTGAAGAATAGAAAGCAGTTTGCAAGCCGTGTAGCATTTTCCGTGTGTTAAAACATTGCCAGTCCCAAACGTCTGAAAATCTGGTTTTTTATCCATTTTCGTCTCAGCCAGAGGGGGAGGCGTGATAACAGTTCTGTTTTAGGGAAAGGAGTGTGATATATATAATGCACAGCATTGTTTTCTGAATCCGTTTTTCTGTTTGGTGATATGCACCAGCACTGCTTTCAAACCCGGTAACATAGAAAAACCCCCGATGTCGTGCATGCTGTAGACTGCGAAAATCCGAGTTAGGAGTGTCGACTAAGGATATCTCTATTTTCTGCAACACCCCCAGGTTTCCCCTCGGAGCTGGTGTCCTCTCCGTTTTCAGTCACCTCATGAGACTGTCTGTCTGACGGTGCTGCCATCGAGATTGCCTTTACGCGTGGCCGCACCGCTCTTGTCCGTTTCACAGACACAGATTTGTATGTTTGAAACGCATTTCAGATTTTTATCTTTCGAGGGTAGATTGCAATTTGGGGAACAGCCTGTATGAATCCGTAAAGGCCACGTAGCAAGTCACCGCACTTAGTGCCTCGAAACAGCTCTCATTTATTGTCTCCCAGTTTCCGGGGTCGGGGATCAGGGTCTTTTGCTCGGGGTCTCCTGGGCTGCAGCTGAGCTGTCTGTCTGGGCTGTAGTCTTGTCTCTGCTGGGGCAGGATCCGCTCCCAAGCTCACTCGCTCGTGTGGCCGTTGGCGTGGTTTCCTTTCTCCTTGGCTGTTGGCTGGAGGCCGCTCTCCGTGTTTTGGCTGCTGGCCGGTGGGCCTCCCCAGCGTGGAAGCCCGCTTCCCACAGCAGCAAAGGGGAGAGGCTGCTAGCAAGACGGCAGTTATGTTCTTACATAAGATAATCTTGGAAGTGACGTCCCGTCGCCTTGGCCGTACTCTGGCGGCTAGAAGCAAGTCCCAGGTCGTGTCCACACTCAGGGGGAGGCGATGGCACGTGGAGTGAGTACCAGGAGTTGACGATGCTGGGGGACCGCCTTAGAGTGCCTTCCACCCGGCCAAAGGTCGTTCACCGGTGAATAACGTAGATGGCCCAGCGGGTACCGGGTCCATTTTGGTTGAACGGGAGACGTTATCATTGCTAAGTCACGGGACTGTATTTCTTAGGTGTCAGATTTTTACTCTGGCTCTGAAGGTGATTTCTGAGGATGCCTCTGGAAACGTCCCGAGGTGCCACCCTACTTTGAAATAGTCTCTCAAGGTGGCTCTTTAAAGGGAAGGATGTCTACTTAATTCTGTTCTGTTGGTTAATCACCCAACTTGGATCCCCGCGTGTGTTCATGGAGGATTAGAGACCAGCCTTTGCGCATTTGGAGCGGGTACGTCGGATGGGGCGAGAGGGTAGGAGCAGTCCTGGGCTTGGGGTCTCTCAGGCTTGGGTGGCATCCGGGCTGTGCCACTCGCCAGCTGTGTGACTTTGGCAAGTCGCTTAACCTCTCTGAACCTCCATCTTCACATGAGCAAAATGGAAATGTTAAACCTTAGCTTGCAAGGTTGTTTTAAGGATCAAGGATAACATATAGAAAGTGTAATAAATGCAATATGGTATTCTGGGACAGGATCCAGGAACAGAAAAGGGCCATCAGCGGACAACCAGGGAAATCTGAATAAACTGTGCTGTTTGGTTAATAGCAACATAGTGACGTTGGTGGCTTAGTTGTGACCAATGCACCCTGGTTATGTGAGTCGTCAGCCTTAGAGGAAGCCGGGTGACGGGTGTACAGGAGCTGTCTACTATTTTTGGAACTTTCCTGCAAATCTAAAACTATTCCAAAATAAGCTTATTAAAAAAAAAAAGCAGATTCTATTTTTCACCTTTATAATAGGTGACGATTAATAAAAGATAATACCAGTGTTGACAAGGGTGTGGACAGAAGGATGAAAGAAAATGGCATAATCTTTCTCAACGGTAATTTAGTATGTTTTCAAGAACCTTAAAAATATTTAATGCTCTCGGATCCCGTAACGCCATCTCTGAAAATGTATACTAGAGAAGGAATTGGAGGTGGGCGTGAAGATGTTCGCTACGGCGTTACTTATAAAGCAAAAATTGGCAACGGTCTAAATAGTAAGGAAATTGGTTCATCAATTGGTATATCGATTCCATGTAAATATATGAGCAGCCATAAAAAACTGCTCTCAAAGAATTAAAGTCTGTCCTCGTGTTTCCCATGGGAGTGTCCACAGCGGCCACCTTGTGTGGTTTCATAACTTGAGTGCCACCCTCTGTCCCCAGCCGTGGCTGGCTTTCCGTTTTTCATATTGGTCTACGTTAGTGATTGCCTTCGTTTTTCCATCCTCGTCGTGAAGCTTCCTCCTGTCCCCCCTTTCTCTGCCCGCCTTCTCTGCGGAAGTCATCTTTAGCACATCACTTCTTCAGCGGTCATTTCTTTAAATTGTATTTTCTTTTCTTTCTTTTCTTTTTTTTTTTTTTTGAGGAAGATTAGCCCTGAGCTAACTACTGCCAATCCTCCTCTTTTTTTTTTTTTTTTTTTTTTGCTGAGGAAGACTGGCCCTGAGCTCACATCCGTGCCCATCTTCCTCTACTTTATATGTGGGACGCCCACCACAGCATGGCTTGCCAAGCGGTGCCATGTCTGCACCCGGGATCCGAACCGGCGAACCCCGGGCCACCGAAGCGGAACGTGCGCACTTAACCACTGCGCCACTGGGCCGGCCCTAGCTTTTTATTTTTAAACAGCTTTTTCCTCCCCTGAAACACAAAAGGGTGTGGTTCCTGACCTTCCAGCCATATTGACATGAGGTGAAATGACATCGAGATGCCCCAGGGCCCCAGCTCAGAGCCGGGCACGCAGTGGTCACTGTCTCCGCTCAGGAGTGGTGGCCGCAGACGTGGCTCTGTGGTCCTCCTGGGCTTGGAGGCTGGTGCGGGCTGGGGGTCCCCGTGCCCCTCTGTGCCATGGCGGGCTGCTTGAAGGGGCTCCCACCTTCTCCCCGACGTGGGTCTGGTGGGTCATAGACTAAATCCTGGCCACACGCACAGGAGCTTGACCCACCCGGTGGTTTTTTAATTTCTAAAAATCTATCATGGCTCTGTGTTTATATTTATTTGGCGTCTCTTTTGAGAACAAGCCCATGTTTGGAAGACTAATTGAGACCTTCTAACAGCAAATTATAAGGAAATTGTGAACACCCTGCTGTTTGTTACAGTACAATACCTAATTTATAGTTTGCGAGCTTTTCTTTAAAATGAGCTTTTTATCTTGGGGTAGTTTTGGATTTACAGAAAAGCTGCGAAGACAGTACAGAGAGTTCCCATATACCCCACACCCACTTTCTCCTGTTGTTAAGGTCATACGTTAGTGTGGGACATTTGTCACAATTACTGACCCCGTAGCGATACGTTATGATTAACTAAAGTCCACGCTCTATTTAGATTTTCTTAGTTTCCCCGTAATGTCCCCTTTCTGTCCCAGGACCCCACATGACAGTGAGTTGTCACGTCTGCCTAGGCTCCTCGGGGCTGGGGCGGTTTCTCACGCTTTCCTTGTTTTTGATGACCTTGACGGTCCTGAGGACAACTGGGCTGGTGTCCTGCAGGACGTCCCCCAGTCTGGGTTTGTCGAGTGCTTTCTCGTGATCAGACCAGGGTTATGGGTTTGGGGAGGAAGACACCGAGGTGAGGTGCCCTTCTCGTCACATTGCCCCCGGGGCACGTGCTTGTCCGCGTGACTTACCGCTCTCCGTGTTGACCTTGATCCCCCAGCTGAGCCAGAACCCCGTGCTTTTAACTTTGAATTATTGCCAGTATGTAAACATCAGGAGATTATACAATCAAAACCCTCCAGTTTCTCGGGATAATTGGAAGAGCTGATGACATCTTCCCGTGTGGTGACAGAGCTGGGGCCGGGAGCTGCGTCCCCTTCCAGCGAGCCAGGTGTTGTCTCTCCAGGGCCCCAGATTGCTGTCCCCTGCCCACCCTGGGGGCCACCTCAAACTCGTGACCCCGGGACGGGCACCGGAGCTCAGCGGGGCCCCCTCCTCGGCCCTCGAGGGAGAATGTCCCCATGCAGAGCTCGCTCGCAGCACCGAGTCCGCGGGGGGGCGGCTGTAAATCAGAAAAGCATGTTGGAATGCAGGCAGGCGAAGGTTACGGAGCCCTTTGTGATTAGTGTGAAGGACACGCTGCCCACTGCGAGCCACGTGAGGCTCAGAGCCACCGGCGTCCACAGATAATGGGGAGTGGCCCTCGGGCCTTCTTCCATCCAGACGGCCATCATTCCCCTGGGCCGGCCAGAAAAGGCCCCACAAAGCAGGTGACCCTAGGGCCGGGGTCAGGTGGACAAGGAGGGAGGGCAGGGATCCCAGGCTCAGGGTCGAGCGCATGTCGGGGTCAGGAGAGGGGGGGGGATAAGGTGAAGCTGGGAGATGCTGAAGAGGCTGAAGAGGGGGTGCTGTGGGTTGAGTTGTGGTCTCCCAAGGGGGACAGTCAAGTCTTGACCCCCCCCCCAGTACCCGGGCCTGGGGTCTTTGCAATGAGGGTCTTTGCAGATGCAGTTCGCTAAAATGACTCCCACCGGATTAGGGTGGGCCCTCAATCCAGTGACTGGTGTCTTTATAAGAGAGCCACGTGAAGACACAGACACACAGGGAGACGGTCATGTGAAGACAGACACAAGATTAGGGTGATGCTTCTATAAGCCGAGGATTTCCGAAGACCCCCCACGCTGGGCGAGGCGTGGGACGGATTCGCCCTCCCGGCCGCAGAAGGAGCCAGCCCTGCAACCTCTTGATCTTGCACTTCCGGCCTCCAGAACTGGGAGAGGATCATTTCCTGGGTTCTTAAGCCACCCATCTGGGGTCCTTTGTTCCGGCCGCCCCAGGGAGTAAGTGCAGTGGGTGAGGGTCCCATAGCAAAGTGAGCAGGTTTCAGGAAAGAAAAACAGACCCCCCCCCCCCCCCCAGCAAACCGTGCATTTCGAACACGCTTGGAGCTCATTGAAGGCGTGACACAGTGGGGTCCAGGTCGCTTGGGCCTGCGTTTTGGTCTCATTGCACCACTCAGTGACCATGGTGTGGTCTCTGAGTGTCGGGCGCAGTCCAGTGCTGACCGCCCAGGAGTTACTTGTGCAGAGCAAATGGTTTCCATATTTGCCACTGGGCCACGTGTGGGGACATCTGTGGTTGTCACACTGGGGGAGCTCCTAGCATCGAGTGGATGGGGGTCAGGGATGCTGCTCAACCCCCCACAGCGCCCGGGAGGGCCACCAATGTCTGCAGTGCCGGAGGTGGGGGGCAGAAAGCGTGGACTAAGGTGACTTTCAAATTAGAAAACGTTCTGTAGGTCTCAGCCTGGGGACCCCAAGCTGTGCCCAGGCCGCAGGCTGACCTTGCCTGGTTGGGTGAACGTGGTTCCCGAGAGCGCCCAGCTCAGAGCAGTAGCCTCCGTTGTGTCCCATGTAGCGTGGGGTTGCAATGACAGCGCAGTCCACACACCCCGGCCTCACAGGCCGGCGGGCTGGTGTGCCGCCAGCCCCCAGCACCCCAGCAGTAGCCCACACTTACGATGGCACGCGCCCCGGGAACCAGGCGGGCCTCCTTGGCCAGACCCAGGCTGGGCTCCACGGCCTCCTGGCTGAATGCACCACGTTGCTTGCATCTTTCTGGAATGTTCCAGAGGCTTCCTCCAGCAGCAGCGCCTGTTTCGGGTCCACACGGCTCCCACAGGAACCACTCAGCCCGCCCTTGTCTTTTCTCCCCCTGCTCATTCCTTTCCTAAGAGCGAACTTCCCTGCCAATTAGCATATCCTGTTTATAGCATCTCTCTTTTGTCGGCTTTATATAATCATCTCATTATTAGATGCTGTCGTGGGAACTTAATGTTCCCTCAGTCACATTTTAAAGCATTCTCCAGCACAAGGAGCTAATTGCCTGTCATTATTCCCTTTTCTTTTTCTTTTTTCTTTTTTTTTAATAAACTTTTATTTTAGAATAGTTTTAGATTCAGAGAAAAATTGGGAAGATGGTACAGAGAGAGTCCCCACGTACCTGACACCCAGTTCCCGCCATCGTGAGCACCCTACCTCGGTCTGGCACGTTCGACACCATGAAGAAACCCACATGCATCTGTTCTTACTAACCAAAGTCCACACTTTATTCAGATTTCCTTAGCTTTGCCCTGTCGCCCTTTTTCTCCCCTGTGACCCATCTGGGACGCCCTGTGACATTCATTTGTCACATTGCCCCAGGCCCCTCTGGGCTGTGATGGTTTCTCAGACTTTCCATACACAGGAAACTATCTCCCACTCTCCGGATGGATTATTAGGGGACGTTCCCCACGATGATTTTGCAGGTGATAACATGCCCGGTCCAGAACAATGGGAAAATTTTGCTGGCCAAATCTAGATATTTTGGGTACCCTTTGCAGCCAGGGTTTCCTGGCCAGTTAATAAAGATGAGGTATTTATGAACACAAGTTGGGCGATGGATATTTCGAGGTGATGGGAAGGCACCGGCTATCTTCTGCCTATAGAATAAGTGAGGCCTCTGGGGTTGCGTTTGGGGTGGCTGGATGGTCTGTGAGCATTTTGGCCGGGTGACGGTGAGGGCAGCTTGGAGCTCCTCCGTCTGACCTGGGACCTGATTTCAGGATGGAAGATTGGGAGGCTGGCTCTGCCCTGGTGCCTGGATATGAGCATTCATGGTAAAATAGTGCCATTTTCCCATTGACGGTCTTCTGGTCCGGAGGTCGCAAACTACCGCCTGGGGGCTGAATACCAGCCACCTGCTTTTGTAAATAAAGTTTTATTGGCACACGGCCACGCCCATGAGTCCATGACAGCCGAGTCGAATAGTAGCAACAGAGACCGTGTGACTCACGACGCCCGAAATGTTTACCCCCTGCCCCTTCGCAGAAGCACTTTGCTGGACCCTGATCTTGTCAACAAGACAACAGGGAGCAGCTCTAAATAATAAAACAGTTATGTACCATTAACAATACGTCAGGCACCGATTCAAGCGTTGTATAGATATTCCTTTATTTAAGCCAAAAAACAAGCTCGGGACGTAGGTGCTGCTGTCCCCTCCGTGTTACAGATTTGGAAACTGAGGCACGGAGGACTCGAGAGGTGGGGACAGCCAGCACGCCGCCGTGCAGCCTCCCTGATGTGCGAATCTGTGTCCCCACCCACCCCCGTTCCGTGGGACTCAGTGTAGCTATTTTCATTTTGAGTGGAAAAAGAAATCCGTTTGTACACATTTTTTCTTTCTTTTTTTTTTTTTTTTTGGTCGGAAATTGGTCGTCTTCCCAAATCAGTTGCTCGTCCCTCCATATATTACAGTTCCAAGTGGCGGGGGTGCGATGCTCGCTGCCTAGCCCAGTGGGGCAATTCTGTCCCCCAGGGGACACTGGGCCATGTCTGGGGACATCTGTGGGTGTCACGACTGAGGGAGCTCCTGGCATCGAGGGGGTGGGGGCCAAGGATGCTGCTCGACCCCCCACAGCGCCCAGGATGGCTCCCCACAGAGAATGACTCAGCCCCGATGTCCGCAGTGCCGAACGGTGGGACCCTCCATTAAGTGTGTAGGAAAAAGTTGATTCGATCCCTGCTTCCATAGACACCAGAATAAATTCCTGATGGTCAGACGGTGTAGACCGGGGTGACCCCCACGTTACACAGAGGTGGGCGGCCTCTGAGCACCAAGATCAGAGATGTGAGGGCAGCATTCTTTGCCCTCGTCCTCCTCGGCTCCCAGAGACCTTTAACCCCTGGGGTCAAGCACGCCGCGCCCTTTTGTTCTGTCTGCCTAGGGGTGTGATGGCTCCTGTTCTGGGTCAGTCCCTGCAGAGTGTGGCTTGGGAGCGGACTGCCCGGGGCCCTGGGCGCCTCCCCACGGGTCTCAGAGCTCGGGTGGCCGTCCCCTGTGTCCCCAGCCTTCTCCTCCCGCTTCACTTGCAGCCAGAGCTCGTCAGGGTGACAGATTTAGATGGTTGCCGTGGTGATGGGGTGATCGCCGGAGCGGGTGCATAAATGACAGCGCTGCGTTTCTATATCGAGCCGCCGTGAGGCCAGGCGCTCCTGCCACGCGCCCGGGGGGATGTGGCGTGGGAAGGGAGGGGGCTCGGGCGCCCCGGGCCCACCCACTTGGTTCCCAGAGGAGGGACCTGCAGCCGGGCCTCGGGAGATGTGCCTGTCCCCAAATGCTGGGTCCTGCAGTCCCTGCCCGTGAGGGGCATGCTGGGAACCGTGGGTCTCATCTGGGGGGTCCTGCCCCCCGGGGGACCCCAGGCCATGTCTGGGAACATCTGTGGGTGTCACACTGGGGGTGCTCCTGGCATCGAGTGGGTGGGGCCGGGGATCCTGCTCGACCCCCTACAGGGTCCAGGACGGCCCCCCAGAGAGAATGACTGGCCCCGATGTCACAGCGCCGAGGGGGCCGGGAGAGGAGGGGAGCACTACGAGCAGTGGGCTTGTTCAGATTCAGAAACCAGGCACTGGCATTCGAATCGTGGTGTTTGCAAAATCACAAAGGCTTCATTTTCTTGTCCCCGGTGTCCTCCTCTCCCCTACTGATTTGTCTGCGTCCTGTTGGGCTCTCGTGTCTCCCCCCAGTACCAGGTCGATGGATGTGGGGAAAACAGGAAAATGAAAACTCCGATGCTGTTCCGTGCTCGCCATTCCAACAACAGAGCGGTTGGCTCAGCGCCCATGTGGAGCGGTCAGGCGCATCAGCCCAGACGGCAGGTGCATCAGTATCCAGGGCCGCGTAACGAGTCACCCTCAAAACTTAAACAACCAGCATTTATCCTCTCGCCGATTCTGTGGGGCGGGAAGGGGGAGGGAACTGGGTGGGTCGGACTCGCTGTCTCTCAGGACGTCGCAGAGCCCGTCGTCCGGGGCTGCATCGTTTGAAGGCTCAACTGGGGCCGGAGGGACCACTTCCGGGATGGCTGCCCTGTGTGGCTGTTGGCAGGAGGCCTCTGTTCCTCAGCACCTGAATCTTTGCAGTGGCGCTGCTCGAGCCTGCTCGCGACGTGGCGGCTGGCTGGCTCCCCGTGCCGCGAGGGGTCCCCGAGGGAGCACACGGAAGCCACGTGTCTTTTAGGACCTAGAAGGGATGCCCTGTCAATTCTGGCACATTCTCTTGATCTCACGGACCGACCCTGCTACAGAGTGGGAGGACAGAACAGGGCACAGGGGTGTGGATGTCAGGACTCGGGGTCACTGGAGACCAGCTGCCACGGTGGGAAAACTTATTTCTGAAAATCAGTCAAAATGGGGACATTAGTTTATTTGCCCGATGTCCCTAGAAAAAAAAAAAAAGGGGACCCCACCTGCCTTCACAAAGCAATGCCTATGTGAAGTGATGGGTTTAGCGATGTCCCCGAGAGTTAGCCGTCTCAGAGTCCTGAGCACGGTCCATTCTCAGGACGTTTTGGGTAGAATTGTGATTTCTGGAACCCCTCCTTGGGATTGCTTTTGTCCACTTTCTTCCGTTGCTTTCATGCTTCTCCCCACAAAGCTTTGAGGACGGACGCATGGCGGGTGGATGAGAGGGGCGTGTCCGGGTCCCCCTTTCCGGGCGGTGTTGGAGCAGAAAGATGCGTGCCGGACCTCGCTGAGCGCCTCACCCCCGAGCTGGGGGGCGGATCGAGTCTCCGGGATGGACGGCTGGGCGTGGCGGTGGGAGCCGGTCGAGGGCCAGGCTGAACTGCAGAGGAGTCTCGTCGGTGACTGGGGAACGGAGATGAGGTTGTCTCTTGCTCAGGCTGGTTTCTCTTTGCGGAAATCAGCTCCCTCCTGGCCAGAATCTGCTTTCCATTAGCCTAATGGGATTTGCGAGTAATCTGAGGAGAGCGTGCGGGGCTGATGCTATTAGGGCATTAGGGCTCTCCGATCTCCTCGTGGGGCCGCCGAGGTCCCCGGGCCGCGCGTGGCTCCGGTGCCCGTTAATCCAGGCCCGAGTGGTCCAGAGATTCTGATCCTCGCCCTGTGTTAGGATGCGCGGGGGCCCTGGGGAAGCGTCGGAAACCCCTTTGGCCAAGACTGACTGGCTTCTCCTGAGTCCCGTTCACAACAGCTCGTCAGCGGAATCAGCTCGGAAAATGTGAGTCCGCAATGGGCTCTCTCCTCCCTCTTTCTTTCTTTCTAAAATCAGAATTCTTGGTTCTTGACATAACTCCTAATTTATGTGTGCAAGACCCTCCTTTCAGAGAGGACTTTTTAGAGTAATTTTCGGGTTACAGAAAAAGTGAGCAGAAAGTAGAGAGAGTTCCCATGCACCCCCGTCCCCCTGCACACGCACAGACACGTGCAGACACACGCGCACAGACACGTGCAGACACACTTTCCCCTGTGTTACCATCTTGCGTTCCTGTGGGACCTTTGTTACAACTGAGGAGCCAGGGCCCGGCCTGGTGGTGCAGCAGTTAAGTGCACGCATTCTGCCTTGGCGGCCTGGGGTTCGCCGGTTCGGATCCCGGGTGCAGACATGGCACCGCTTGGCAAGCCATGCTGTGGTGGGCGTCCCACATATAAAGTAGAGGAAGATGGGCACGGATGTTAGCTCAGGGCCAGTCTTCCTCAGCAAAAAGTGGAGGATTGGTGGCAGATGTTACCTCAGGGCTGATCTTCCTCAAGAAAAAAAAAAAAAACGAACAATCGAGGAGCATTGATGCATCCTCATGAACTAAAGTCCACAGTTGACATTCAGGTTATCTCTCCGCCCCACCCCTCTCCCGGCCCACGGGGTCCTGCCCCAAAAGGGATTTACCCCTCACAAGGGAACAGGGCTCTCAGATGTGGCAGCCGCTCATGAGCTCTTGTGTGGAGATGGGCACAGAATCTCAAATAGAAGCTTCCGGAAGCTGTAGTGCAGTTCCACCCTCCTCCCCACAGGGGACACTGGGTGACGTCTGGGGATGTTTGTGGTTGTCACAACTGGAGGTGGTCCTGGCATTGAGTGGGTGGGGGCCAGGGATGCTGCTCGACCCCCCACAGCGCCCAGGACGGCCCCCCAGAGAGTGACCCGGCCCCAATGTCCACAGTGCCGAGGGGGGACAGACCTCGAACTTTGGAGGGACAGTGGGGTTCGCACACCCCAGGCCTCTGCAGATATGTGTCGGCTGTGCAGACCCTTTGAAAACTTCGGGCAGCTCTGATCTAGCGAAGTGGGACTCGACTTGCCTGCTTCCTTCCCAGATGTGACATCACGTGGCAGCCAGGGCTGGTTCCTGCGTTTCACTGGCCATGGGTTCTGAAGGGTCCGGAGCGGTCTGATTCCTTCCCGGCCCGTCTTGCTTTGTCAAGGATCGACCTGTCATCTCCCCAAGCATCCAGTGTCACTGCCCTGTGTTTGGCTGTTTCGAATCTCCTGTGGGTTTGGGAGCTGAGGGTCCAGCCTGCTGTGTCCCCCGCCCACCGCTTGGTGACATTAGGCTGTAAGTCCGTGGAGACCTTTCAGAATTACAAGGGACAGAGAAACCAGCAGGAAATCGACGGTGGAAGACCCTTGAGCCCTCTCGCTTTGCGATCCGTGTTTCTTGTCTTCCTTTTTCAAGGTGACAGATGACACAGCTGAGAACAGGGGCTGAGTGACAGGCCTTGCCCCAGCCCAGCCTGTGCGCCCGGCCCGCAGGAATGGACAGGGCTTCTCAGGCAGCGTTCCCACTTCACAGGCGAGGCGGGAGGGCCACGTGCCCAATGTCCCCCAGTTCTGTGGGGTCGGCCCCGTGCCCCCAAGATGCTCTCAGCTCTGCAGGCTGTTTCCTTAGCCCCGACCAGATTGTGCAAAATCCCGAGAATTATTGAGCGCCTGCTGTGGGCCAGGCTCCCCTAAAGGTAAATCTCAATGGCAAGCAAAACACACGTGATTCTTGCTATTTGGGATCTCGCCATTCCCAGAGGAGACACAGCTTTGACCCGCATGATGCCGATGGGCACAGGGTCTCTACAGGGGGCCGACGACAGTGTCCTGGAATTAGATGGTGTGGTGTTTGCACAACCTTGTGAATATCCTAAAAGCCACTGCCTTGGACACTGTCAGAGGGTGGGTTTTATGGTGTATGAATTATATCGCAATTTTAAAAAGAAGAAGAAAGCCAGTGGATGGGGTGGGGGTCGAGGCCATAAGAGGAGCTGCCTGTGACAAGAGTGAGGGTTACTCCTTCCCCCGTGGGCGGCCCTGATAGCCAGCATTGTGAGTTACGTCTGTTTCCCATGCATGTGATTTATTTCTCCCTCTCGGCACTTGTCACTTCCCACCTGGGTTTTCGTCGTTCCTGGCTGAGTTCATCCGCCCCGCTTCGTCAGTTGTTCCTGGGGCAGCGTCTGTGGGGTTGGAAGCCCTGGGCCTCTGCTGTCGCTGACTTGAAATCTGTTATAATTTTATGGCTGGAATATTATGCAGCTGTGAAGAGGAGCGAGGCCCTGACACGGCTGCACGTGGACGGACCTGCACACACGACGCTCAGGGAGAGAAGCAGACAGAAGGGCACACGGTGTGTGACCCTACGGACGTGAAACGTCCAGAACAGGCAGATCCACAGACAGAGAGTGAGCTCGTGGGTGTCAGGGGCTGGGGAGGGGGTGGAGGTGACTGCTGGGGAGAGGGGTTCATTTTGGGATGATGGAATGTTCTGGAACTAGATTATGGTGATGGTTACACAACACTTTGCATGTCCTAAAAGCCACTGAGCTGTGCCCTTTGAATAGTTGAATTGTGTGGCTTGAGAATTGCATCTCAGTAAGACTCTGAAAAGGTGATTCCTAGGTTATCAGTCACTGTGTTTTCTGGTTTTGATAACATCCCCCAGTTGTGTGAGGACCCCTCTTGGTGGAGCGGGGGGGAAGGGTGCATGAGACGGCTCTGTAATAGTTTGGCAACTTTTCGGGGGTCTTTAACTGATTCAGAAATAAAAGTTGAAGGATCGAATGCGTAGACAGTCGCTGCAAGGTGGAGGCGAGTCCTGGCCTCCAGGTCCGTGGGCGTGTTGATCCGGCCCTTTCATCCCTCATCCCGGGCCCCCTGTCACCTCAGTGTCCCAGCAGCTCCTGTCCGAAGTGATGGGCCCGGTAGAGCAGACCCTGCGAGATCCTAGAAGCTGCAGGATCCCAAAGGTGGTCCAGGGCGTTCCCGAGACAATGGCGCCACCTGCAGGTGATGGTGGGGATTTCCGTTCTCCATCCTGGCATCCTGACAAACCCGCCTGAACTCGGAGACAAGGAACCAGTGTTTCCATTTCTTTTTATGGAGTTATTTTTAAATAAACTTTTTTATTTTAGAACAATTTCAGATTTTCAGAAGAGTTTCAAAGATAGGGCAGAGAGTTCTGTCTGTTCGTCCCCCAGTTTCCCCTAATAGTCATATTTTCTATGACCTAGAGCATTTGTGATGACCGAGAGATGGACACGGGCACGTTTCCGTGAACCCAGCTCCGTTCTGTATTCGAATTTCACTCGTTTTCCCCGAATGTCCCTTTTTCTGCCTCAGGACCTGGTCCAGGACCCCACAGCACGCTTAGCCCTCACGTCTCCCTAGGCAAAGCTCGGTGGGTTGGTCCCCCCGGGGGCAGAGGGTTCACGCGGTCTCCTCCTCGTCCTCCCAGGGGACCTTGAGGGTCAAACAATGAAGGCAAACATCTTTTATAAACTAAAAAACGTCATATAGACACCCGATCTTCCCTTCAACTTAGTTTTGGAAGATGTGGAAAATTTAAAGGGATAATGTCGTAAATCTCTAGTCTTTCTTTCTTTAAGAAGGAGAGAGAACTCTTTCTTTGAGGAGGCAAACCGCCTTCTTAAATCTAACGTCTCTGCCTTGCGAGGCTCCCCACCTGTGCTGTCCGCGGAGTCTGGCAGAGGAAGCAAGAGGCAGGACTCTGGAAACGATCATCAGGGTCGTCTGACGCCTGCCGGAATGCCCACGTCTCTGGCCACGTGATGCTCGACTAACGTGTTACGTTTTTCTTCCCAGGGGACAGACGTCTGGTTCCTGAACCGCGGCGCTGGAGACGGCCAGGCCTCGCACACAGGTCGGTGTCATGATGTCTGTCTTTTCTCCACGTTCCCGGTTCCCGCGGGCGTGAGGTTGGCCGTTCTGAGCCAGGAGGAGAGTTAAGAGGGCGGTTTGCGTGCTCACCGTGCACGCCTGAATCTTCCCAGCTCTGCTCGTGTCTGAGGGTTTGTCTTGTCCACCAGGAGTGCACGGGAGCAACAGGAGCGACAGGGAACGGCTCTGTTCTTGGGCTCCGGTGGCTCGTGAAGCTAGGGACGGTGGGGGGGCTGGCGGGCCGGTGCTAATGTGCCCTGGGACGGGGTTGGGGCCGAGAGTGTGCAACCAGCCGTGCCGCCTGCTTTCAGCTTCGTCCTGGAGAGGCTTCCTTAGGGAGCTCTGATCCTTCGCTCCGTGTCCCGTGCGTGTGGAGGGTGACCCGTCCAGGGCCACCGCCAAGAGCAGAGCTGGGTCGCTGGATATGAGTGGCCTTTATAACGTACGAGGAGGAAACCATGTGACGAGCGGTTAGAGGGGCCTCTGTGTCCCGCCTCGCTGTCTGATTTACTGTCACTCTCAGGGTGTCTTCCTGCCCGGCCGGGAATCCCAACTCCTGCTCCTTCTTCTTGTTTCCTAAACGTCTTTGCTGTTCTGGTGGAGTCTTCTGTTTCATGTGATCTTTAGAATGAACTTCCGGTTTCTGACAAAAATTCGGGTGGAACTTGGATCAGAGTTGTGCTTAGCTGATCGATAAGTTGGAGGGAGATTTGATGTCTTTCTAGTGTTGAATGTTCCCATCCCGCGTGCGTGTGCATGGAAGAAAAAATGTCGGAAAAGAAGGCGGACCCCAAAGACAACACGTCCGTCGTATGATTCCATTTAGATGAAATTTCTAGAAAAGGCCGATCTGTAGGGCAAGAAAGGTGATTGGTGGTTGCTAGGTGCTGGGGTGTGAAGGCAACTAGCTGTGGATTCGTACCAGGAAGCTTGTGGGGTGAAGGAACGGGTCCAGAATGGTGTGGCGGGTATGGCCACACAGCCCTGCGAACTCGCTAAAGGATCTTTGAGCTGTGCGCTTCAAACCGGGGAATTTTGTAACAGGTAAAGTGCGCCGCAGTGAAATTAAAATACACATATTTTAGCTAAGCTTGGGAGAGAAGCCGTCCCCGGGGACAGAGACCAAAAGCTGAGATCGGAGCCCTGGTCTCCGACTGACTTGTTTATGCTGAGCCTGGGTCCAACATAGATTTCAAGCGTGAACTCTGGTTTGCAAAGTTGCCAACCAAGATTGGGAGTCTGGCAAACCGCTGGGAGGCCGGCGAGCGAGGTTGGGCAGGGCGTCTGTGTCTGCGTGGCGTGCGTGACGAGCGAGCCCTGCTCAGCAGTTCTCTTCAGTGCCCACGCCAGGTGGACTTCCCGTAAGAAGAGACAGTAAATGCAGACAATTAAAGAGGAAAGATGAAGTCACCCAAAATGCCCACCCGACAATGATGGTTGCCGACATCTTGGGGAGCGTCCCCCCCCCAATCTCTCTGTGAAGTGCATTCACAGACACACACACACACTTGATTTTAGATAAACTGGATTTTCTCTTTAATGTGCCCATTTGCTTGATGCGCGTCTTTCCTTGTCAATAAACCTGGATTCCTTCATCTTTCCTACGCTGGTTTAACATTCCACGTTATAAGGGAATTGTGATTTCTTCTTAAGTAATTTTATAATTGATTTAACTGGTCTCTTTGTGGGTTTTTTGGAAATGTTTCTTTTCTTTTCTTTTCGTTTTTCTTTTGCTATGACCTGGGATGAACGTCCTTGCACAGACTTTGTACATCTTTCATCCTTGGCTGGTTGTAGTTTGGGGTCAATTCCTGTAAGTGGGTTTGTGGGGTGTGTGTGTTTATATCGGGGTGTTCTCATTGACATTTTGACTTGCAGCCACCGGGACCCCCAGAAATGCACATTTCCCACCCCAGGCCCGTTCCCCACCCTCCCAGCTACAGTTTGATGTCTTTGCCAGTCTGACCGGCCAGGACGATCTCAGCTGCTTTGTCAGGGTCTTGCGGTTGTTCGTGGTGTCAGCCTTTTCTCTCGGGTGTTTCTCCTGCCAACGGCCCGGCTGTGCTCTCTACTGACCTTTCCACTGGGGTCTCCCTCCCTCACGGATTCGTTCGAGCTCTTCACACACACTTGCATGTGAACTTCAACTTGCTCTGTTCTCCGTCGGGACGCCGTCTGCTGTCTGTCACCCACACGGTGAGCATCTCTCTGAGTGCGTCTTTGCGCCTGGCTTACAGCCGGTTTCGCCGTAGGGGATTTTAAACATTTTGTGTACACCTGCGTCCTCCTTTGTATTTTGTGTGGCCGTCTTCCAAATTTCAAGATGATAAAAAACAATTCACCTGTATTTTGTTCACACTGCATTTTTTTTTTTTTTTTTTTTTGCTGGAGAAGAGTCACCCTGAGCTAACATCTGTTGCCAATCTTCCTCTTTTTTTTTGTTTTTTCCCTCCCCAAAGCCCCAGTATGTACTTGTGTATAGTGTAAGTCCTCCTGGTTCTTCTCTGAGAGCCGCCACCACGGCACGGCTGCTGACAGATGGGTGGTTCTGTGACCGGGAACTGAATCCGGGCCGCCGAGGCAGAGAGCGCCGAACTTTAACCACTGGGCCATCAGGGCTGGCTCCAGATGGCACATTTTACACTCGATCTTTGAGCTGTTTTGAAATTCAGCTGTGCTGGTGGGTCTCACCTGGGGGTGATTCTGACCCCCTACGCCCACCCAGGGGACACCGGGCCATGTCTGGGGACGCCTGTGGTTGTCACGACTGGGGGTGACATCTGGCATCCTGGCATCGAGTGGGTGGGGACCGAGGATGCTGCTCAACCCCCCACAGCGCCCAGGACGGCCCCCCAGACCATGACTTGGCAGTGCCGATGGGGACAGACCCTGTTGGAGGGAGAGGGCTGAGCTGGCCCACGTGCTGCGTGGGGGTCTTGCTGGGGTTCTCCTTCCAAAGGAGCCTACTGTCTCCCGGAGGAAATCCTCGAAGCCGGGAGTCCAGGCTGTTGCTGATTGTTTTCCAGTTTAATACTCGCTCGACAAGTGCATCCTGTTTTCCATGCACCGTGTTGGGTGTCTGCAGGCCTCCTTGCGCTCGGCTCCCCGGCAGCCCCGGGGCGGCTTTGGCGCTCCTCTTTGCCCTACAGGGGACGAGACGAAGGCTGCGCAAGTCATGCAAGACTCTAGCTGGGGTCACCCGTGGCTGGGGGGGGCGGGCCACCTCTCCAGGAGAACTGGGGTGTCACCGACTGGGGCCACGCCGCTCATCCCGGTGACAGGGCCAGGCTCTGATCCGCTGCTCTGAATGTCTGCAGACGGGGCGCTGAAAGATGAGCAGGAGTCTGGGGCTCCTGGGGGACGGGCGGCAGAGCACTGCAGTTCCCTCTGGCGGCCACCAGGGGGCGGAGGAGGCCCATGGGTCTCCAGCGGGGCCCGGCCCTGAGCCAGGTGTGGATGGAGATGCTGGGTGGGTGCAGGTGGGCGCCCCAGGTGTCTCCAGTCTACCCCTCGCCCCTCTTAGAACCCTGTGACCATCCCATCCCTGTTCTCCGGAACATTCCAGTTCAGCCCCGAGAGTCCCCTGTTCCAGGGGGCCCCCCTGCCTCGCACGCAGACCTGGAGCCTCTGCCCGTGAGGACCAGCGTCAGCCGGCCGGCCCCGACTGTTGGGTGTAGGAGGGAGACGGAAAGCACGGGTTCTGCAACCTTATGGGGTTCAGGGTGCCCACACCCCCCAACCCCACCCTGGACCAGGGCATGGCCGTGTGGCCGGGGAAGTGAAGATGCAAAGGGTGGAGGTGGGGTGCCCGGCTGCCGCTCTGCCGCCCCAAAGGATGGGGTCTTGTCTCTGGACTCTCCCTCCATCGCCTGGAGCGAGGGCTGGTGGCTCTGGCCACGTGGAGTCTCCCCCAGGCCGGCCCCACGCAGCCCCTCCTTTGGGACTCACCCCTCGGAAGCCCCCTCGGGCCTCCTGGTGTGGAATCTGCTCTGTGTCCCCCTGTCTCAGCCTGTGTCACACCTTCGAGTACAGTGATGTGGGTCGTTACTGCCTGGCTCGGTGGGACACGTGGTGACCTTCTCAAAGACTTCATTTGGTGGGCGAGCCCTGGGGCCGAGTGGTTAAGTTCATGCACTCCGCTTTGGCGGCCCCAGGGCTCGCCACTTCCGATCCTGGATGTGGACCTAGCACCGCTCATCAAGCCATGCTGTGGTGGCGTCCCACGTAGAAGAACTAGAATGATCTACAACTAGGACATAGAACTATGTACTGAGACTTTGGGGAGGAAAAAAAAAAAGAGGAAGAATGGCAACAGATGTTAGCTCAGGGCCAATCTTCCTCACCAAAAAAAAAAAAAAAAAAAAGACTTCACTTGTTCCCTCGGCAAGGACTTCCGAGTGTCTGCCTGGGCCAGGCTCTGGCGACACAGCAGTCACCAGGATGAGCAAAACCCCAGCTCTCATGGAGCTAACGTTCTAGTGAGACTGAGGACCCGTAGTAGGGTCTCACCTTCTATGACATCAGGGCTGGGCATTCCCTGGGACAGAGCCGTCCTGGGTCCCGTAGGGGGTTGAGCAGCATCCCTGGTCTCCACCAACTCGATGCCAGGAGCTCCCCCAGTGTGACAATCACAGATGTCCCCAGACATCGCCCAGTGTCCCCTGGGGGCAAGACCACCCAGGGGGGCCCCCTGCTTGCTGGCTCCTCTCACTCTCAGTTTTTGGACGTGGTTCAGTTTCCCCTGTGTGCGTCTTCCCATCGGCTCAGAAGCTCTGAGGGGCTGGGACCACAGCCGGGTGACTGCTGCCTCATGGGGTGGCTAGCGAGTGTCCCCATAGCGTGGCGGCCATGCAGTGCAAAGGGCTTCTGAAGGACACCTCTGATGCCCCGTCCCTGGAGGACACTGACCTTTCACCTTGCGAGTCACCTGGTCTCGGCTTTCCTTTCGTATGTGACATCGCTGTTGAGCTGAACTCAGTGTCCAGAGCTGTGCCTTTCTATATGGGGGCCCTTGGGCGCCTGAAATGGGGCCGCAAGTGGAAATCATAATATTTTGCATAAATTGGGCTATACCTACGATTCTTAATTGAGGGCAATCTTGCCCCCAGGGGACACTGAGTGATGTCTGGGGACATCTGTGGTTGTCACACTGGGGGTGCTCCTGGCATCGAGTGGGTGGGGCCAGGGATGCTGCTGAAACCCCCGCATCCCCCAGGACGGCCCCCCAGAGATGACCCGGCCCCGAGGTCACAGTGCTGAGAGGGCCCCTGGCCTGGGGCAAGCGTTTGCCCAGCCCTCTGGCTCCCTGCCTCGAGCACAGAAGAACTCGGTGACCTCCGAGCGGCAGAGCGTGCTTCTCTGATAGCTCCCAGGGGCTCTCGAGCGTTTCTGCGGAAAGCGCTCCCAGCGCCCTTTATCTCGAGAGGGTGGCCCTTGTGTGGGGCCAGCTCCAGCCCCAGCGTTGGAAATCGGGGCGTGCGCCTTCCCCTGCTGGGTTGCCCGCCTTCAGTGCGTCCTGGGCGTGTTGAAATCCACGTTATTATCAGTTCTTTCCATGGACAAGTTGTTCTGCTGTAAGAACAAGGCCGAGATATGCAGTCAAACCTTTAAAAGTTCTGCTGGCGGAAGGTCACGGCTGCCCCACCGCCTTTCCCGGCAGAAATGTGTGCCCTCGGGGCGGGAATACGGGGTGCCATGCTGAACCCGGCCAGGGTGGGGGGGACCCCACCACAGCCCACAGTACCCTTGCCCTCGCCCTGTGGCCTCCCATTCTGGAGACCCGGCCGTGTGGGGCTTCCCAAGGCGGCAGGGGCGTCTCAGACACAAGCTTGACCCCCTGCCCCCTACAGCACAGTCTCACCCGGGGCGATCCTGTCCCCAGGGGACCCCGGGCAATGTATGGGGACATCTGTGCTTGTCACACTGTGGGGGTGCTCCTGGCATCGAGTGTAGGAGCAAGGATGCTGCTCCGCACCCCACAGCGCCCGGGACGGCCCCCCGACAGAGAATGGCTTGGTTCCAAACCTCAGCCGTGCCGAGGGGAGAGACCCGGCTCCGCGAGATTCTTGCTCCCAGGGTGACTTGAGATCATTCTCTTTACTCTGTGTGTTGTGTTGTCTCTGTGCTTCCCACCTGAGTCCCGATCCACGAGCCCTCTCTTTCGGACCCTGAGGGCTCGGTCGTCCTCTCCCGGCTTGGTTAGCGCTAACACCGCCTCATTTTACTTGTTTGAAAATCGAGGCCCAGAGAAGTTCCCGTCCAAGATCTCTGGAGCAGGGGGTCCGTGGGCGGGGCAGCTGGAAGGGGAAGAGCCCGGCCGGCATTAGAGGCACCTGGACCACCACATCCCCAGGCACGTGCTTGTTGCTAGGCAACCGCTCGCACAGTCAGCCTCCCTGAGGATGCGGGTGAGGCACGTAGACGCTCATCCGGAGAGTCATTGAACTGAGGACCTCCTTTGACTCAAAGCACACAGGGGTGACAGTCACGTATGACAAGACGGTGGTGGGCCGGGGGAAGTGGTGGGGCCGTGATGAGGCCAAGGGGGGCTCATTCAGGTGGTCCCTGCAACACCCCGGCCTGATCCCACTGAGCCCGTGGGCGTTGAGGCCATGGCCTCGGCTCCTCCTCGCCCTTCCGCCCTGCTTCATTCTTTCAGTCAACAAACGCCCGTGGGCCAGGTCCCTGGAGGCTGACGCTGTTGCATCTGCCTGCAGAAGCCCCCAGGACAGTGGGAGGTGGGGGTTAGGAGGGCCCAGGTGGGGTGTGCTCAGGAGTTGGGGGACAGACCTGGGGGCTGAGGGCAGGGCCCACTGGTGGCTGGCATGTTGGGAACTTGTCTCTGATTGCCATAGAGTGAATCACTAATTGCTTCTGATTTCCACTGGTGTCCCCCCAAAGTTCAAATGTTACAACCTAACCCCCAGTGTGATAGTCATCGGAGGTGGGGCCTCTGGGAGGTGTGACATTGTCGTTTGTAATAAATCCATCTTTTGGCCTTCCTCCGCGCTTCCTGGCTCACAGCTCCCCAAAGCCTTGGAATTTCCTGGGCCACGGGAGCACCCCCTTGTGTGCAGCTGAATATGAGAGTGACTATGAAACCCGAGGGCGCCCTGCCCTGCCGTCACGTGAAGGGCGTAGCAGCTAGCTGTGGCTGCGTAACAAGTCGCTATAGATCTAGCTGCTTAAGCCACAGGTGTTTATCAGCGCCTGGTTCTGCAAGCCAGAAGTGTGGACGCGGCGTGGCTGGGTCTCATGGGACTGCCCTCAGAGCGCTGGCCAGAGCTGCGTTCTCATCTGAGGCTCAACTGGGGAAGGAGCCGCTTCCAAACTCACTCACGTCGTTGGCAGAATTCAGTTCCTTGCGGTCATCGGACTGAAGTTCCCCGTGGTCTTGGTAGCTGTCGGTCGGGGACCACTCTCCGCCCTTACGAGGCCGCTCTCCGGTCTTGTCCTGGCTGCTTGGTCTCCTCCGTAGGCCCCCTCACACCTCCAGCCTCTCACTTCACTGTGGGCCCTGCCCTTTGCAGGGGATCACCTGATTAGTCCAGGCCCACCCTTGTGAATTCACTTTTGATTAACTCAAAGTCAACCGATATGGGGCCCTCGTGACATCCTCCAAACCCCTCCTTCCGTACAAAGTAATCTGATCAGGGGAGCAGCATCTTACCGTGTTCACAGGTCCTGTCCGCACACGGGGGTTAGTCGACAGGGTGTGTTCCTTGGCAGGGGGCGGGCAGGAATTCGGGGGCTTTTAAAATCCTGCTGGCCACAGAGGGGAAGAAAAGGACATAATCCTTCGAGACACAGCCAGCGCTAAGCCTCAGGCAGGGCCCAGCAGGTGGCGTCTTCACCCTCCTCTTCTGACTCCCACGCATCCTTGCAAGGAGTTTTACCAGGACTCTAGGGGGAGACAGGTGGTGTTTGGGGCCGGCTCGGCTTGCGTTGTCCCTGTCACGGCTAAACGTACCCACGGCTTCACCTCATTTTTTAGTTTTTTTTTTTTTTTTTGAGGAAGATTAGCCCTGAGCTAACATCTACTGCCAATCCTCCTTTTTTGCTGAGGAAGACTGGCCCTGAGCTCACATCTGTGCCCATCTTCCTCTACTTTATATGTGGGATGCCTACCACAGCGTGACTTGCAAAGTCGTGCCGTGTCCGCACCCGGGATCCGAACCGGTGAACCCCGGGCCACCGAGAAGCGGAACGGGCATGCTTAACCGCTGTGCCACTGGCCTGGCCCTCACCTCACTTTTAAAAATGCCTTTATTTTGAAATAGTTCCAGATTCATAGGAAGTTGCAAAAAAATCACGCGGAGCGATCCCGTGCCCCCTCCCCCGGCTTCCCCCGCGCTGGCATCTCGTGTAACTGTTGCGAGTCCAGGAAATTGGCACGGGGCCTGTGTGTGCAGAGTTCCGCACCGCTTATCACGTGTGCAGTGCCAGCTTCGCCCCGTTTGTGAGCGTGGGGGACCACCGCACGACCACGAGGTGGAGAGGGCGCGTGTGTGTGGGGTCGGGGGGGGGGGCAGGGGCAGAACAGACGTAAATGTCTAAATCGCGTGGCACCGTGGGCCCCTCGCTGGGCGTTCAGGGCGGCCCCCTCCTCTGTCCTCCCACAGCTCGGTGGGGTCTCGGTGGCCACCTCTCCGGGCAGCCAGCCCTTCCAGTGGGTTTATTTGGGGCTGGAGGGCAGCAAGGTTGCAGGAGCTGCCAGCACCAGAAGGCCCAGGTTCAAACCCACTCGCACGGGTGCCCCAGGCAGCTCACCTGACCTCTCTGAGCTCGGAGGGTGGGCTGGCTGGCGTCTGTGGGAGGACCACCAAGTACTGCCCCGTGATGCCCTGGAGGGATGGATGACTGGGAGGGCCAAGAGTTAACTGTGAGAGGCTCCAGTTCTTTCCAGGGTGGAGGACCCGGCCCTCATTCTTCCCCATCCATTCCACTCCCCTCCAGAGACCAACTAAGATGCCCCATTGTTTGAATAAACCCCCAACTTTCCCCAAAGTTCCCCTCTGTCTCTTCCACGCCGGGCACAGAGCCTGATGCATAGGAGGTGTTCCCCGGGGGGCTGCTGTGTGTTTATTCCTTACGGCGGCACTAACGGTAGCAAAGCCCGCCACCTCTCGGACACCTCCGGTGGGAGGCAGAATTCCAAGATGGCGCCCAGACTCCTGCCCACTGGTGTCCGTGCCCCGTCTGATGCCCTGCTCTTAGGGGTGAGCAGAATCTGGGAATAGATGGGATGGTTAGGATAATGCGATACGGCAAAAGGGATTTTGCAGCTGTCACGAGGACTCAATCAGTTGACTTTGAGTTCATCTGGAGGGAGATTATCTGGGTGGGTCTGACCTAATCAGGGGAGCTCTTAAAAGAGACCAGAAGCAAGTCTAGAGGAGCCACAGCCACAGAGACAGAAAGTGGATGGGGGGCCAGGGGCCGAGGGAGGGGTGGGAGTCAGTGTTTCACGGGGACAGAGCTTCCGTTTGGGGAGATGGAAAGTTCTGGAGACGGATGGAGGGGATGGTTGCACAGCGTGAATGTGCTTCATGCCACTGGGCTGTGCGCTTAAAAATGATGAGGCTGGTAATGTATTTTTGCCATAATAAAGAGAGCGAGAGAGACCAGAAGCAGCGGCAGACGCGCTCCTGGCCTTGACCAAAGCCGACAGCCACCTTGTGAGCTGCCTGTGGAGGAGCCCACGTGGCCTGGAGGGACTGGGAACACCCCCACCCAACAGCCAGCAAGAAAACGGGGACCCCAGTCCTCCAGCGGCAGGTGACGGATCTGCCAAGCACTTGCCTGAGCTCGGACGGGGACCCCGAGTTCCAGATGGAGAACTCAGCCCGTCCAGTCCCTTGATTTCAAGCTCGCAAGAGCCCGAGTTGAGGACCCAGGGCCCCATTTCCTGCCACGGAAGCCGTGAGCCGACAAACGGGCGTTGTTTTAAATGGCTAAGTTGGGGGCCGTTCGTCAGGCGGCAGTAGCTGACCGAGACACCTACCACGCCGGCCTCAGACGCTCATTCTGAAACCCCCCACATCTCTGTGGATTCAAGACAATTATCTTCACTTCAGCGATGAGAAAACAGGAGCAGGGAGGTGCTCAGTAACTTGCCCGGGGCCACCAGGTAACCGTTCTGTGATATTCAAATCTGCTGTATCTGTCACCGGGCCAGGCCGTGAGCTCCTTCAGCTCCGGGATCTGGTCCAACCCCCTCGCTGGATGTTTAGCGAGTGACTGACAGAAGGAAGGACAGAATGAGCTCGGGGAGGAATCCTCATCTGACCTTGACAGACAGCTGAGCCTGTGACCTGGCCCGGTGACTGACTCGTGGGGGACAGCGGACGGATGCTGGAGAATGTAGTTGTCATCCCCTAAAAGGAGTGATGCTCATACGGGGCTTCCCTGCCTGAGTCACGCCCCGGAGCTGAGGTCTGAGCCCATGAGACTCCTGGAATGTGGCTCGTCCTGACAAATATTCTGATTCACAGGGACGGGCTCGCAGCCAGGCGCCCCCAGCCCCGCCAGCCAGGAGCAGCGGGGAGGGCCGGGTCTGGGTGGGTGTTTATGACACCAGTTGTGACAACCACGAATGTCCCCAGACATTGCCCGGTGGCCCCCTGGGGGCAGACTCACTCCGGCTGGGCCCCCGGTCGAGTGAACTGATGGTCACAACATTGCCCGAGAGTGAGAGCAGGTGCCGGCCCCGGGGTCTCCCGTTGGGGCCTCTGGGAGGCCTTCCTGGAGGAAGTGACATCTGGGTTGAGGTTGACGATGCCCTGAAGCTGACCGGGGTGGGGGGAACCCTCTGGGAGGTGGGAGCTGTGCATGCCTAGGAGCAGAGGCTGGTCCCGGGACAGTGGGCAGGGGTACAGGGTGACAGAAGGAGATGAAATCTTCAGTTCTGAGACCTCGTCCCCGTGCCCGGGTGCAGCGAGGGCTCTGCGTGGACCGGAGTGTGTCCCTCATCCACTTGTCATTGGCCAGCTGCCTCTCCCTCTCGTCTCCCAGCTCTGCCTTCCTCCTTCCCGAGACCCCCAGTCAGCTGGCTTCTCTGGTATCCATGGAAACGCTGGGATGTGCGTGAGGGCCCGAGGCCCCTCCGCGAGCTGGTGGCAGCCCTGGACCCCTGCTCGCGGCCCTGGCACCCTTGCCCTTGACCGTGACCCCCAGCCCAGAGCCCGCACCCCTGGAGGTCACCCAACCCTCCGCCCTGCAGGCCCGCGGGTCCCAGCTCTGCGTCCACCAGGAAGGTCAGCCGGCGGCTGGGCGGTGCTTCTGTGTCCCGAGCTGACCTTGTTTTCCTGTTCTCGGGGCGGGAACAGCCCGGCCGCAGAGCAGACCTCTCCAGGCTCAGTAAACACCGGGGGATGGGGGGCTGGGAGGGTACGGGTTTCCTTGTCCACCCGCCTGCTGCTCCTTGGGAACTCTCCAGAAAGGCTGGTGAGCCTGGTTCCCTGCCCAGAAGACTCAGATTCGCTCAGCTGCCTCCCGGGGGGAGCCCGGTGGAGATGCCAGCTGGGGGCGGTCACCGGCGTCCTGAGGCCACCTGGGTTGCCATGTTTACTCGTTGGCTGTATTGTTCCACACATGGCAAGAGCAGGACACATGGGGCCTCGTTTGTGTTTGGGGCACCTTCTTTTCTTTGTTTTTTTTTTTTTATTGTGATAAAATACACATAACTTAAAATTTACTGTCGTAACCGTTTTTCAGTGCACAGCTCGGTAGCATGGAGCACATTCATGTTGCTATGCAGCCGTTCCCACCATCCGTCTCCAGAACTTTCCATCTCCCCAAACGGAAGCTCTGTCCCCATGAAACACTGACTCCCACCCCTCCCCCAGCCCCTGGCCCCCCATCCACTTTCTGTCTCTGTGGATGTGGCTCCTCTGGGGACCTCCTGTGAGTGGACCACACAGTGTGTGTCCTTCTGTGTCTGGCTCACGTCACTGAGCATCACGTCCTCCAGGTCCCTCCATGTTGGAGCAGGCGTCAGGATCTCCTTCCTTTTCATGGCTGTGTAGTATTCCAGGGTGTGGATGGACATGTTGTGTGTGTCTGTCACCCATCCATGAACACCAGGGGTGTGTCCACCTCTTGGCTACTGTGAACATGGGTGTGCAATTATCTGTCTGAGTTCCTGCTTTCAATTTTCTTGGGGTATGAAATACCTTTTTGTTCTGGTTTTGACACCTCAGCCCCAGCCTGCAGGTCCCCGTCCACCCGCAGGTCACGGGGGAGCCCAGTCTGAGCCACAGAATCAGGGACCTGCACCATGAGCTGGCTTCTCCCTCGCCCACCCTCGCTTGGGCCCACACACCTCTAGGAAGAGAAATAGATTTTTGCATCCATAACTGTGCCCTGGTATAAAAATTCAGAAGCTGCCAGTGGCAGACGGTGAGACCGATGTCTCCCCAACCCCTGCTGCCAGCTCTCGGCCTCCCTTGCTGGTGGCAACTGCCATGACCAACTTCTGGGTCTCTCCCTAGATATGCTCTGCCTCCCGGGCAACATTCCGACCATTAATTTTTACAGGATAAAGTCGTGCATCCCTCGTAGGCTTAAGGCCGCTGAAGGAGGGGCTCAGAGGGACGCTGGGGGCCGTGAGCGCATCAGCTTCAGGCCAGCTCACCTGCCGGGCGCCATGGAGCCACAGAGGACGCACCCGTCCCGCGTGCCTGGCCCCAGACCGGGCGTAGTCGATAATAATAATAATTTACCCCCGTGTTATGGACCCAATGTCTGTGGCCCCCCAAATTCTCATGCTGAGGCCCTGACCCCCGGTGGGACGGTGTCAGGGGGCGCGGCCTTTGAGTGATTTGGGTTAGCTGAGGTCATGGGGTGGGGCCCGCGATGGGATTAGTGTCCTTGCAACAAGAGGAAGAGATCAGAGCTCGCTCTGCACCACGTGAGGACTCGGGGAGGGGGGCCTTCTGCAGGCCGGGAGGAGAGTCCTCACGAGGAGCCAACCCTGCTGGCCCTGATAGTGGACTCCAGCCTCCAGGACGGTGAGGGACAAAGGTCTGTTACGTCTTTGATGTTCTGGGAGCGCAGCCCGAGGGGACTAACACATCCCGTCAAAAGTCAGTGTCAAAGGGGGCGACCTGGAAGGGCAGAGTGAACACTTGTGAGGACGAGGGCGGGGGAAGCTGACCCTCGATGATGGATGATCGGAGGGGTTTGACGGTGGGGTGGGTTGAACTGGCTTCTCAATCCTTGATGGGGGTGCAGAGTGGGAGACCCGGGAGGGGCTATCAGCGTCCTGGGGCCGCTGTAATGAAGGACCACAAGCCTGGGGCCTTAAAACTACAGAAATTTATCGTCTCTCTGTTCTGGAGGCCGGAAGTCTGAAACCAACGGGGGCAGGACCACACTCCCTCCCGAGGCTCCAGGGGAGGGTCCTTCCTGCCTCTTCCAGCTCCTGGGGGTCTCCAGGCACCCTCAGCTTGTGACCGCATCACCCGTCTCTGTCTCCATCATGACATGGCCTCTCCCTGGGCGTCTGTCTCTGCACGTCCCACCTCTTCTTAGAAGGACCCCAGCTCCTAGATTAGGGCCCGTCCTATTCCAGCATGACCTCATCTTAGCTAATTACATCTGCAAAGACCCTATTTCCAAATAAGGTTGCCGGATAATTTTGCTCGGGCGGCTCCGACAATGAGTTCTCTCCCCAGCGCTGGAGGCTGGAGTCTGGGGTCCCGGTGTCAGCAGGGCTGGTTCCTCCTGAGGCCTCTCTCCGTGGTGTGTGGAGGCCGTCGTCTTCCTGTGTCCTCAGGTGGTCGTCCCGCTGTGCGTGTCTGTGTCCTCACCTCCTCTTAAAGGACACCAGTCAGCTGG
The DNA here is from genome assembly GCF_041296265.1 of Equus caballus. NCBI lineage: Eukaryota > Metazoa > Chordata > Mammalia > Perissodactyla > Equidae > Equus > Equus caballus. The sequence goes on along the minus strand of NC_091690.1, from coordinate 1,748,242 downwards.
ATTAGGGTCCACCCTGATGACCTCATTCTAACTTAACTTCCTCTTTGAAGGCCCTTCTGCAAATCCAGTCCCGTTGGGGTCAGGCCTTCAATAGAGGAATTGGGGAACACGGTTCAGCTCATACCGGTCACCTTCTGAGGTTCCAGTGCGCCTGAATTGGGGGGACACCGTTCACCCCAACACGGGGAGGTGGGCTGAGCTCAGTCCTCAGTAAGGGACTGGGGTGGGGGGGGGAAGCGGGTAGGTCCCCCCAGGGGAGGGCCCTGAAGCCAGTCATTGATGCCATAGATGGGGTTCGTGCAAGCCCGGTGGGAGTCACTTAGCGGAGATGTCATCTCCGACCTTGGAGCCCTCACCCTCTTTTATAAACGAAACTGGGAACTCTGCTGGCGGAGGTTATCCGAGGCCACAAAACGGCCTTGAGCAGAGCCGGCGTTTGCACCCCACGCTCGGGGCTTTGCATGGCGCCAGCTGCCCACATGGGTGCTGGCGGCACAGGGACGCCCCCGGGGTGCCCCCCAGTGTGGCCGGCACCGTGGCCCTAGAAGCCCACCAGCCTCTGGGACGTTGCCGTGAAATCTTCTCTTGTGCTTTAGTCGCTTGAAAATGTTGCCTTCTTGCTCGAGATCTTGGTAATTTGCTGAGCTGGGAGGTGGTTTAGATTTTTTCTCTTGTTTTAGATCATGTCAATCTTGGGGCTTGGGCAGCCCCTGCGGGTGACAGGTTTCCCGGGGCGTGGGCCCTGCTCTGGGTGTGGTGGGGGGATGGGGCGAGGGCCCCCACGGTGTCCGCCGTGCGGATGGCAAGATGGAGCCGTGAGCGTGGAGACCTGGCCTGTGGACAGGAGAAACGGGAAGGCATCCTGGAGCCAAAGCTCAGGCAGGAGGCGCTTTTCTCTTAATTCCCCAAGATTAAAAATAATCTTATAACAACAGCTTTATTGAGATATAATTCACACACCATACGACGCACCCTTGTAAAACGTACAAGTCAGTGGGTTTTAGTATATTTACACAGTTGTGCAACCATTGTATTATCTAATTCCAGAATATTCCATCACCCCAAACAGAGACCCCATTCTTATTAGTAGTCACCCCCACCCCCTCCCCAGCCCCTGGCCCCCACGAGCCCGCTCTCTGTCTGTGGATCTGCCTGTTCTGGACGTTTCCCGTCAATGGGATCACACACCGTGTGTCCTTCTGTGTCTGCTTCTCTCCCAGAGCGTCGTGTGTTCAAGGTCCATCCATGTGGAGCCGTGTCAGGGCCTCACTCCTCTTCATGGCTGCGTTGTATTCCACAGTGGGGTTTGCTTTTCAAAGACGTTACGTGACAGACGTTTCGATGGTATTCCAGCGTCTGGGGGCCCTACACCCTGATTATGTTTTGGGCTGATTGTAAGCAGGCACTTGCCACAGACTTGCTATAATCTAGACCAAAGATAGCAAACTTTTTCTGTAAAGGGCCAGACCTTACATATTTTAATGTTTGCAGGCCAGGGGGGTCTCTTGTAACTACTCAGCCCTGTCCTTGTTAGAAAAAAAAAAAGCTACCAGAGACGATATGTGAGCGAATGGGCATGTGAGCCGTGTGCCAATAAAACTTTATTGACAAAAGTGTACAGAGGGCCAGATGTGGCCCTAGGGCCATAGCTCTTCACCCCCTCTTTGGAGCAGAGATTCTCAAACTTTCTGGTCCCGAGGTTTCCAGGGAGCTTTTGTTTTATGCCGGTTATATTTATCAAAATTTCCCAGATTCAAAATTGAACCCGAGGAAAATTTTAAATATTTATTAATTCATTTAGATATCACAGCAGTAAACTGTAAATGACGTTTTTTAATGAGAGTAACTCTGTTTTGCAAGACAAACAGCTAGTGAGAAGACGGCACGGAAGACACCAGGAGATTGTCGCAGATCAGAGAGACGTGACAACTAAACGCAACATGGGATCCTGGGACAGAAAAAGGACATTAGGGGAAAAACTAGAGAAATCTGGGTAAAGTGTCCCCGTGTCACTTCCCCAGCTGGGATGGATGCACCTTGGTTATGAAGACGCTCCCGTGGGGGCGCTGGGCGAAGGGGAGACTGGCCTCGACTGTCTCTGCAACTTTTCTGTAAATCCCGAATTATTCCAAAGTAAAAGTTTGTTTAAAAAAAACAGGACGGAACAAAGGAAGGTGTGGCTGACCACGGTCAGAGGGCAAGGAGGGACCTCTTCCCCGTGCCCGACGTCGCGGCCAGATGGCAGGAGAGTGAATGCAGGTCAGGCCGCTGGTCAGCAAATATTGACCCAGCGCCTGGCACATGCCCAGGACGGTCATAGGTGCCGGGGACACGGCCGCCAGAGGGACCGAAGAGGGCCGCGCCCTCCGGGGACAGTGCTGGCACAGACACGCAGCAAACAAGGACAGTCCTGTGTGCCTGAGAAGGAAATAAAGCAGTGTGCTGTGGGTGGGGGCCACAAAGAGGGATGGCTGTGCGCCAGGGGTCCGGGGGTGGGGGACGTCCACGCCCACCCCAGAAGGATGAGGATGAGGAGGAGTCCGTCCGGGAGGAGCTCTGACCCTGAGGCTCTGCAGGCTCCCTGGAGGCAGGGGCTTGGGGAGTCGTTGGGGGGGGCCGAGGCTGCTCTTGCAGGGTGGGAGGCAATGATGGCCAGGTGACCTGTAGAGTGGCCCCGGTCTGGCTGATCAGACCGACCAGGGCCCTGAGGCTCGCAGCCCCCGAGGCAGAGTCGAGCTGCACTGGCAGATCTGGGCTCAGCCCCCCGATAGCGGGTCAGCTCAGACCCCCACAAAGAGCCCAGTTCCCCGTCTAGGCCAGGGGGCTCAATGCAGCAGCTCTGCCCCCAGGGGACACTGGGTGACATCTGGGGACATCTGTGGTTGTCACACTGGGGCTGCTCCTGGCATCAAGTGGGTGGGGGACAGGGATGCTGCTCGACCCCCCACAGTGCCCAGGATGGCCCCCCAGAGAGTGAAGTGACCCGGCCCTGATGTCACAGTGCCGAGGGGGACAGACCCTGTGTTCATTATTTGGGAAAAGCATTGAGTCAGATGGCTGCTCATGCTGTTCCCCGGGTGTGCAGCCCGCGTGAACTCGGGTGGGACTCCCGATCGCTCTCCACTTGGAAATTAAGACGCCCCGCTGCCCCCCGCCTGTCCATCCGGAGCCTCCCCGAGCTGCTGGTGGTCCACCTGGGGCTCAGAGCAAAGAGGCCTCAGAAACTGCCTCCTCTGTCAGCCCCGGGCCCGGCCACAGAATCTCCGGGGCCTGGTGCAAAATGACAACTCGGGCCCCCTGTTCAGAAATTTCCAGGAGATTCTAGGCGTGGACAGAGAGCGGTAAACTGAGGCTGCGCCCTCTGAGCACAGGGCCCTGGTGTCAGCTCCGAGATTGAGGCCAGCGGACGGGAGGGCCCTCTGGCAGGACAGCTGGACATCAGGCCCCAGGACCCTCTGCCCCTCCCTCCCTCCCCAGGGCCGTCACACCCAGGCCAGGCCACCCCCTGAGCGGAACCCCACTGTCGTCCTCTGGCTGTGGCCCCCGTCCCATTGACTGACAGGCTCTGTGCGCCCCCCGGGCCACCCACTGCCAGGCAGAGGAGTGACTCAGGGGTGCTGGTGCCACCCTGGCTTACACCGTCTGCCCATCAGGGATTTGTCCTGGCATCTGGTGTGGGTGGGGATCGGACTCAATATTTTTCCCCAAATAATTAACCCGGAGTCTCCCCGCTCAGCACTGTGGACGTCAGGGCCGAGTCGTTCTCTCTGGCGCTGTGGGGATTTGAGCAGCATCCCTGGCCCCCACCCACTCGATGCCAGGAGCTCCCCCAGTGTGACAACCACAGATGTCCCCAGATGTCCCCCAGTGTCCCCTGGGGGCAGGACCGCCCCAGTGAGACTGTTAGTCCAGGCTCTTGGATGGGGAGGCGGGGTGCTGCAGAAGCTTCAGAGTCCCTGCCCCCAGGTGCAGCTGGGGTCCCTTTCCCGGCACCTGCTGGGGTCGGGCCTGGGGTCACACAGAGCCACTGCTGCTGCAGCCAGAACCCGACCCAGGGCTGCCCTGCCACATTGCTTTGCCGGGAAGCAGACGGGCTGGGATCCGTGCTTCCCAGGGACTGGGCGACCGGGACGTTCAGCATCTGTGCTCGGAGCTTTGATGTCCGCCAGCCCTAGGGACAAGGACCTCACCATCTCCACACTCAGCACCTTGGACACGTCCCAGGCCCACACCAGGGACGGGACCCAGGGTCTGACCTGCCGCCTCTGAAGTCATTTCTATTATTGGACCAAGGCAAGGGGTCTCACCCAGGGCGATCCCGGCCCCAGTGGGCACTGGGCCATGTCTGGGGACATCTGTGGTTGTCACAGCTCCTGGCATCGAGCGGGTGGGGCCAGGGATGCTGCTCGACCCCCCACAGTGCCTAGGACGGCCCCCCCAGAGAGTGGCCCGGCCCCAGTGTCCACTGTGCTGGGGGGAGACGCTGCCTGAACTATATGCATGCTGGGTCGTCACATGCCGAAGTTTCCGTGGTGGTGAAATATTGGGTGGCCCACCCGTGAAAGGTTCACACTTGCCAGAAATTTCCAAATTACAACACGTTTTCATTCACAGCCACCTTCACGACCAGCAAGGCCGGGGTGGGTTTATCCTGTGAAGACAGATGGGGAAACTGAGGCCTGGGAAAAGGCCGGCGGCACCCAGGCCCAGAGCTTCCCCTCATCCTCAGCGTGGGGTCTGGTCACTGGTCTTTGCCCCAAAAACACATTGAAGCAGCTCAGGTCAGTCCCCAGCCGGTGCCGTGGGCCCTGCAGCTGAGGACGTCAGCAGGGCACGTGGGAGGGGTTCTCTTTGTGCCCTGCCCTCACCCCTGCTGGTGCCTGGGGCACGGAGACCCTCAGAGGACCACGTGATCGCCCTGCAGTGCCCACCTGGAAGGTGTGGCGGGATTCACTGCTGCCCGGCCTGGGGTTGTACCAGGTAAACCCCATCCTGGGTGGCCTGGAAGGATGTGGCGGCACAGGAAGCGCCCATCTGTTGAGGCCTCCACTGCGCCTGGCGCATCTCAGGGCTCCCAGCATACGTGATCTTAGCGAGTCCTCGCGCCACTGCAAAAATCATAGCTGCAGGGCCGGCCCTGTGGCATAGTGGTCAAGTTCCTACGCTCCACTTCAGTGGCCCAGGTTCACAGGTTCTGATACCTGGTGCGGGCCTACACCACTCATCAGCCATGCTGTGGCGACGACCCACATACAAAGTAGAGAAAGATTGGCACAGATGTTAGCTCAGGGCCAATCTTCCTCAGCCAAAAAAAAAAAAAAAAATCATGGCTGCAAATACCAACTCTGCTGATCACACCCACGTGGCCTTGGGCAATCCACGTGCTGCCACCTGCCTCAGTTCCTCATTTAAAAGTGGGGGACGCCTTGGCAATCGAGAACTAATGTGCAACGTAAGATGGTACAGCCGCTGTGGAAGACAGGCAGGCAGGCAGTTCCTCAAAAAGTTAAACACACAGTTTCCCTGTGACCCAGGAATTCCAGTCCTGGGTGTCTCCCCAAAATAATGGAAAGCAGGGCCTCGAGCAGATGCTCGTACATATGTGTTCTCAGCAGCGTGATTCACAGCTGCCAAAAGGTGGAAACACCCCGAGTGCCCACCAGTGGAAGACGGATCCACACATGTGCCCACCCACACGCTGGAGCACGACGCAGCCGTGAAGAGGAGCGAGGCCCCGACACAGCCGCACGTGGACGGACCTGCACACACGACGCTCAGGGAGAGAAGCAGACACAGAAGGACACACGGTGTGTGATCCCATGGACGGGAAACATCCAGAACAGGCTGATCCACAGACAGAGAGCGGGCTCGTGGGTGCCAGGGGCCGGGGAGGGGATGGGGGTGATGCTGATGGGGACGGGGTTTCTTTTGGGAATGGTAGAATGGTGGAATGTTCTGGAATTAATAGAGGTGATGGTTGCACAAATGCCACTGAATGAAGAGGTTAAAATAGTAGCTTTCGGTTATGTACACTTTAACACACGCACGCACGCGCGCACACGCAGTACCTGGTGGGCAGGAAGTGGGCGTTCAGGAAACTCGTAATTGCTCACTTGCTCGTCCTGTGACCTTGCTCCGGCCGCAGCGTAGGAACCGCCTCCTGCCCTCCCTGCATCTTGCAAGCCCTGACTCTGCCCCCAAACCTGGTTCCCTGGGCTGCTGTGACCTTCACGGGCTGCGGGACGCGTGCGTGGGTCCCCTGCGAGGGCCGGGCTCCTGCACCTCCCTCCCTCTCAGCCCTGGGAGGTGGCTCCCCGTGGCCTTTTGACTGCAATGCCACTCCTTGAGAAGTCACTCTGTCTGCAGCTTTCAGCAAACCGCCTCAAGAGCTCTGAGTGTCTGCTGCGAGCCTAGTTCAGGCGACAAGGAATTCACAAGCCCCTGTGGTCGGAGTTAACTGGCATGGCCCAGGGCCGTGATCTCAGGGCTGGGTCATCCTCTGTGGGGGGACCGTCCTGGGCGCTCTGGGGGGCTGAGCAGCATCCTTGGCCCCCACCCACTCGATGTCAGGAGCTCCCCCAGTGTGACACGTACAGATGCCCCCAGACATAGCCCAGGTTAGGAACACCGGCCATAGATAATTCTTATTTTTGTTATTAGGGCCAGATGCCCTTCTTGCTAAGCAGCAGCCTTCCAGGCAGTGGATGCCAGGGGCACCCTCAGAGGGGGTCCTTGTCCTCCCACCCCTGGGGACCCTCCCTTCAGGGCTGGGGTGAGGCTGAGCCCATGGTGTTGGGGGCCGGAGAGTGAGGGATAGAGGAAACCCCAGCTGCTCAGTGGCGGCCAGGGAGGCAGGACCCAGGGGGACAGTCTGAGAGCGTGGAGGTCCCGGTGTGCCCCTCAGACAACGCTTGGGGGGTTTGCTAGTTCAAAGGGGGTCAGGGCCTGGAGACCGGGGCCCGTCCCAGGATAGGGCTGCATCCAGCCAGGAGGGTTAACCTCTCACGGCAAAATCCTATGTCCGAATTTGTTTTCATGGCCTTTTAACATGATCTGTTCCCGTCTGCCCTCCCCCCCAACCCCGGCTGCAGGACTTGTCAGGACATTTGCCGGCCTGGGGCCCGACCTGCATAGGCTGCCGCCTCCATACTGTCATGGGGAAAATTATCTCTCACAATTGCACTGGTGTCAAGTGGGAGATAAACCAGGCTGGGTCCATGATTATATATTCTGTCATACAGTATTTGTTTTCTGTTGACTGATTTCTAGAGAAATTTAAAATGCAGTCATGACAGTGGGTGTCACACTGGGGGAACTCCTGGCATCGAGTGGGTGGGGGCCAGGGATGCTGCTCAGCCCCCGCACAGCGCCCAGGACGCCCTCTGCCCCCCAGAAATGATCCATCTCCAAATGTTGATGGCGCCAAGGCTGAGAAACGGGATGTTAATTTTTGGAAAAATATTGAATCTGATCCTTAGCTCACAGTAGACACCAGAATAAACCCCCGATGGTCAGTCGGTATAAACCGGGGGGCCCCCTGGCGTCTGTGAGCCCCTCCTCTCTCCCTCCCACTCAGTGTGTGGATTTGAGTGTGGGCAGCATCCTGGGGCCTCAGGAGTCGGATGATTACAGAACAGAGTCTCCTGGGGGTCAGTGGAGTGCCCTGACCTGGGGGGGGCTCACCTTGCCCTAAATAAGCGCAGGTTTTGCACAGCTTTTCGCAGCCAGCTGCAGGCCCTGCGAGGGCCGGAACCCCCCTGCAGCACAGGGCGGTTGGGGGGGGGTCCCCCTGACATGCAGCTGGGCCCCACGCCGTGCAGCCCATCCAGCCGTGGCCACCAGGGGGCAGCACAGCCCTCCCGCTGGCTAACCTTTCTGGCTGCCCGTCCCTGTAGCCCAGAAACACCGCAGTCTAGACACCCACCGGCCGAATTCCTCTCCCCTTAAGTCAGCCTGTGCCGAGACATTCGCCATCCCAGCGCTCGGTCATCACTTCCCGCTGTGCATTTTCGAGGCTGTCTCGCCAGGGCCAGATCACCGACTGAGTGTCTTAGGAAGGGTCTAGGTGGGGGGCAGCCCCCGGGGCCCTGCACCCAGGGGGGCCACTGCTTCTGGGAAGGCAGTAGTTTCACACCCCCGCCCAACACCCCCAGGGCCAGCGCCACCAGCTCAGCCACGGGTGATGGCTTCCCAGGGGTGAAGGCCCCCCCTTCCTCCCATCTGGCCCTCGGCTCCGCCCCAGCTGCCCACCCTGGGTCTGGCTTTGAGTTTCTTCTCTCTGCTGCCTTTTGGGAACCGAGAATCTCAGCCTGAACGCTCAGAAGACAGGTGTGTACACCCTCAACCACACGGAAAACAAACCCGGGGAAGCGTCCCCCCGGCCCCGCCTCGGTCCCAGCCCCTTCTGAAATGGGTCAGCATCTTGCAGAAGTTCAAGCTGGTCTCTGTCACATTTCCTTAAGCCGTCTGCACCCGCGCCCTGTCAATGCGACCCTCGCGAGGGGCTTCTCCTGAAGTGTCATCATCTTCATCCAACGATGTGAGCCTCAGAGAGCTTGGGGTGGAGACCGGGGCACTGCCAGGGTGCCCCCGAACGTTCCAGGGTGGACAGTCTGCGGCCGGGGCCTCTGAGGGCCATCCGGCCTATTAACCCAGTGCGTTGGTTTGCTAGGACCGCCGTAGCAGGATGCTGTGAACTGCGGGGCGGCTCCAACGACAGCCCTTCATCGTCTCCCGGATCTGGAGGCCGGGAGTCCGGGAACCGGGTGTCGGCAGGGCTGGGTCCTTCGGAGGGAGAGTCTGTCCCATGCTCTCCCAGCTTCTGGGGGTCACTGGCCATCCTTGGCGTCCTGTGGCTTGTAGAAGCATCACCCCGTCTCTGCCTCTGTCTTCACGTGGCGCCTTCCCTGTGTGTCTGTGTCCAAATGTCCCTTTTTATAAGGACACCAGTCCTATTGCATTAGGGCCACCCTGCTCCTGTGTGACCTCGCCTTCACTAATTCCCCCTGCAATGACCCCATTTCCAATTAAGTTTCCCTTCTGAGGTCCTAGGGGTCAGGACTGCCACCACCTAATTCAACGCCTAACCCCAGACGCTGGCCTTCGGCCCTTTGGGGGCTGGGGCCGGGAGGAGTGCCCGGTGGCGCCTCCGGCCTTGCTCTGTGGCAGCCGGAATCCTGCCCGGCCCCAGGAAGGGGGACCCGGGACGCAGACCCGGCCTGGCTGTGCTGACCGAGCACAGCTCGGGACCAGGCAGGGCCAAGGGAAGTGCCCGCTGCTGTCGTCTGCGGAATAAATAATTTCCTAAGGAAAGTGCTGACACGCTTCCTTGAAGCCTCGCAGGGTGGCGCAAGGTCCCCGAGGGAGGCTCTGCTGACTTGGGGAGAGGCCAGAGGCCTCCTTACCTCCCCCCCTCTCCACGCCACAACTGTTTGCAGAAGCATCTCAAGGGACATTGACCCTCACCAGCACGGTGCATCGGCCGCAAGTATTTTGGGTGGAACATGCCTGCATCTTGCCACCTGCCCGGAGCCCACTTCTTATTGGGGACGTTTATCGATGAGGAAATTGGGGCTCAGAAGATAATGCCAGCCACCACTCACTCCCTTGCACCTCCGGATCAACAGAAAGTGAAAAGCGGAACCCTCGCTGGCTCCCCATTCCCGTTAGGTCATCCCAGGGTGTGCTGGCCCCTTCCGGGTCAAGGCAGCCAGGCTGATGTTTCCGGCACTCAGGATGGGCTGGGCAAGCATCGCTCTGACTCTCTAGCTTCTGTGCACAATTGAGATTCTAGAAATGGCCAAAGCGCAGCTCAGATATGGGAGCCCGAGGACCCCCAGCGAGTAGGGGTTGGGGCTGCTTCCCGCCAGAGCCATCGGGACCCACCTCCCAGGGCCAGGACCAGGGAGAGGCAGGCGGGGCCTTGGGCACAAAATCTAAGGGCGTCAAGAACCTCAGTGATCAAGATAAATCATATTTTAGCATAAGATAAAAATTAATTCGTATTCATTTTACTTATTTACGTAATCTAATTTATTCTAAATTGATTTGATGTAAAAGTAAAACATCTTTCTGTGACATTGTTTATTATTTCCATTGAAAATCCAAAATCAATGTGAAAATCCGCAGTGAACCGAATTTTAAGTCAAGACAGAATCGGCCGTCCTGATTCCTCCTCTCGGTTCGGGCTCCAGGACGGCGGCAACCGATCCTGTCTAGATTTAAAATGCCGATATTTGGTTCATCGAGGAGTTTGTTGTTCATTTTGACTTTTTACAATAGCGTGTTGAGATATTATTTATCGCGATCGCTGGGGTTTTTGGGTATCCCCATCCGTTTTGTGCCCGAGAGGAGTGGCTTGCTCGCCCAATGTGGGTCCCCGGCCTTCGGGATCAACCATTCCCCAGGCCCGGTCATCAGATGGATGTAGCCTGCTTGCCATGAGGAGTCACACTTCTAAAGAGCCAGCCGCAGAGGTGCAGAATGGAGGCCTGGTCTGGGGTGTTTCAGGGGCAGCAGAGGTGAGAAGTGAGTCAGAAGAGCAGTTTGGTTCCTAGGGATTTACCCAAAAGAATTGAGGAGATTCGAACAAATATACATACACATATGTTCATGGCAGCACAATTCACAGCAGCCAAAAGGTGGAAAGAACCCAAATGTCCATCCACAGGTGAACGGATCCACACCCGTGTCCGTCCACACACTGGAACATGACGCAGCCGTGAAGAGGAGCGAGGCCCCGACATGGCTGCACGTCAATGAACCTGAACACACGATGCTCAGGGAGAGAAGCAGACACAGAAGGACACACGGCGTGTGACCCCATTGACAGGAAACGTCCAGAACAGGCAGATCCACAGACAGAGAGCCGGCTCGTGGGCGCCAGGGGCTGGGGAGGGGTGGGGGTGATGCCGATGGGGACAGGGTTTCCTTTTGGGGTGATGGAATGTTCTGTATGTACGTAGTGGTGACGGTTACAAGCGTGGAGGCACTCACTGCCACGGAATTGTTCCCTTTAAAATGGTTAATTTTATTTTATGCAAATCTCACCTCAATTTAAAAAAAAAATGACAGAAGGAAGTGTGGCTGTGGAACAGGTATGCAGATCGCGGCTGCGTGCACAGGCCTGCAGGCATCTGATGGACGCCTCGGTGCTGGCCCAGAGGGCACCATAGCAAACCGCAGACCCGGGAGGTCCCGGGGCCACCGTGCTCTGCGCTTCTGCCCACCCCAGGAGGGACTCTGGAACTCCCCCTGCAAAGCTCTTTGCAGGAGGAGGAGCTGGAGGAGGCCAAGGGACATCCGGCACAAGTAGGGGAAGCTTGGCCAGGGCTCCTGGCTCATGCCTCTGGGGTGAGTTCAGGACGGCACAGGTGAGCCTGCACCTGAGGACAGGTGAGCCAGCCGCCCGTCTCCGGATGACACACCTGCGTCACTTGGGGAACTTCACGTGCTGTCCTCGCAGCGTGCTGGCCGGTCCTTCCGCCTCCGCTGGAATATCCATGCGCCCCCCTCCCCAAGCCCGTGTGCGCGCCACGACACGTGTGTGTGTGTGTGTGTGTGTGTGTGTGTGTGTGTGTGTGTGTGTGTGTGTTTGCACGCGCATGCCCAGAAAGCCTTCCTGGTGCCATGTGTCATTTCAGGCTGCAGGTCTGCCCTGGCGTGGCGCTCAGGTTTCTCATCTTCCCAGGGCAGAGCATGCGTGGGCGGCACCTTTGCTGAATCAGATCTCAAGCTCCCGTTTGGGGTTTTTCTCCTCCGCGGTCCTCCCCCCTCCGCCTCCCCACCTACTCGCCACCTGCACCCCGTTCTGACTTTTCGGTGTTGAAACCCATGCGGTTTGCTGTGTGTCATGGAGTGGCAGCCAGTAGGCTCCGCCTAACCTTTTCTCTCAAATGCCATGTCCCCCTGACGAGCTCCCTGGGGGACCTGCAGCGCTGATCCCGGATCCTGGAGGATGTTCTGAGCGCGCATGCGCCCTGCACGTGCGCTCCGGGATCGGCAGCCAGGAAGGAGCAGGTCCTGCTGCCCTCAGTTGTGGCCGCTCCCTAGAAAGCCCCTCGGTCCTTTCTGGTGGTGACCACGGGTCATCCTGGTACCTCACCTGCTGCTTAAGTGGGAGTGGAAGGGGGTTTGCCGCTGGGGGCGGGGGTGGTCCCCTCGTGCCAGGCTGAGCCCTGGATGGGATGCTGACCCCCCCACTCCCCACCCCGGGGAGATTTTATTTCCCATCTACATCTTTTTAACCTGGAAGCGGACAACTCATTGGCATTTACACATTCACGGGGTTGTGCAACCATCACCACATCTAGTTCTGGAACTTTCTTATCAGCCCAGATGGGAACCTTCCCATCTTGGTTTCGGGATGTTCTATGGAAAGTCTGCACCACCATCGCTGGTTGCTTCCTCTGCCTTCTCTCTTCCCAGCTATCGGGAACAGATTGCTCCACGGCGGCTCCCCAGGCTGCCGGGCTTGGAGGCGTTTCTCGTAAGCACAGACATTTGCCCCCGAAAGAGAGTTCAAGGTTGGCTGAAGGACCGCCCCCAGAGATGTCAGATCCTAAATCCGTGGAACCTGTGGATATGCTACCTGATAGGGCCAAGATTCTCCAGATAGGATTAAATGAAGGGTTTTGAGATGGAGAGCTTATTCTGATGGGCCCGAAATGCAATCGTGTGTCCTTATAAGAGGGAGGCAGAAGGAGACAGGATGCACACCCACATAGAGGACGGCCACGTGAAGATGGAGCCAGGGCCTGGAGTGATGGGGCCACACGCCAAGGGACACCTGGGGCCCCCAGAAGCTGGAAGAGGCAGGAAGGACCCTCCCCTGGAGCCTTCAGAGGGAGCACGGTCCTGCCACACCTTGATTTCAGCCCAACGATACTGAGTTTGGACTTCCGGCCTCCAGAACTGCAGAGGGTAAATTTCTGCTGTCCCACGCTTTGTCCCAGAACACGGGGTGGTGGGAGACGCAGACCCTCCAGGCGAGGAATGGAGGCGTGCGGAAGGTCTTCACCTCCTCGCTCGGAAGCACCTGCCAGAGAACTTTCGGTTCCTCTGCAAAGAATACCCCTGACTCACGAGTTCAGTTCCCCCGGCTGTAAAATGAATCTAGGTGAGAGAAACTGAAATTCCTCCCAGCTCTTAACGCTCGACGAAAACTAGAAAAACTGAAAAAAAAAAAACAAAAAAAAAAACCCCTGTGAACAGTGAATAAAAACAAACCTACATTCTCCTCCCCAACGCAGGGGCCGCTCCTGCCAGCTTCGCCTGCCTGCATTCTCCAGATAGTTCGGTTTCCTAAATTTAGCCGCCGCCCCACAAGCGTGAGCCCAGCATAGTTTCGGTCGGTCTCTGGTCCAGGTTCTGAAAACACGGCCCTGAGGCTGCATTTCCAAGCCCTGGACGGTTGGGTTTCTCCTGCGTCTCCCTCTAGCATTTGCCACCCAGAGAGCCACCACTGTCCCCTCTCCAGCCTGGCGGACACAGGGCAAAGCATTTCACTTCTCTGTAAAAATTAGAGAAAGTGGGCAATGCACCCACCTCGCAGAGCAGGGGGAGCGCGTGGCACGATGCCCGGCCAGGCTTTGCACTTTCCCTCTTCTGAGTCCTGGACCTTCGGCCACCTCTCGGCTCGTCCGTGCTCAGCACCTGCCCCCCCGAGCCCAGGGTCCGGGTTCCAGCCTTGATCTGCTCCCTGCTCCCGTAACCCTCGCTTCTCGTGCTTACTCCTCTTGCCCTTTGACCCCTTCTGGTGGTTAAATATCAGCCTGGCTATAAAAGGCAATTCTGATCTAAGGAAAAGCGAGTTTGAGGAGCGGGGTGGCCTGCTGCCCGGGCCGAGCTCAGCTTCTGCTTCACAGCCCGGCGTCTGGGATTAATTTAGATTCCCAGAATACCATCGGAGGCAGCACATGCTGTTAGGATTGCGTAGCAGCCCGTGCTCAGATGCTCCAGGGGCCCCGGCTGAGGTGTCCCCGGCTGCAGATCTGTGTTCACTTGCTCTGCTGATTTGGGGGGGGCCCAGTGTAGCCTGGGGCCCTCGCACAGATTGTTCCCTCTTTCCTGCTGGCAGCTTCTCCCCGGGGCCCAGAAGGGAGGCGGCGGCTGTGCTGACAGCGCAGGGGGCGGGGAGAGCAAAGCCAGAGCTTACGGGATGGTTAAGCCTTGCTCAGAAGCGGGTCTCAGGACCCAGCGGCCTTCCTTCCCGGAGATGCCTCCCAAAGGCTCCTGACAGCTTCTGGGAGGAGCGATAAGGAGCGTCTGAGATCCCACCGCCTTTTCTCTTCCTCGACAGAATCTCGCACGGGGAGGTGACATCAGACCCCTTCCTGCAGGCCAGGCAGGGGGACAGTGGTGGCAGGGCCAGGGCGACAGACACGCATGTGTCCCTGGGAGTCAGCCTGCGCCTCAGCTGGACGCAGTCACATCACTATGGAAACGCAGGGCCTGGTCCACGGAGGGCGGTCGAAGTGAGTCAAGCAGGTTGGTCTGGTGGTACCTATTGATGCCCAAGTTCTTTGGGGACACAGAGGTCCCCGATGCACCCTGGACCACGCGGACAGAACGGAGAGGATGGGAAGCACTCCTTCGGCTGAACTGGGTTGGTCTGGGCAGCTCACATACCTGCTCAGAGCCCATTTTCCCTTCTGTGCAATGGAGGGAAGGGAATCCACTCAGCAGCGTTCTCCCTGGTGACATGATAAGGCTGAGATGCTATCTGCCTCCTTCAGTTGCATTTTCGCGCACGAGTGTGGTGGAGCTTGCTTTCCGCCGGTTCCGGGAGTCGGACGTCACAGCAGATCGAACGCAGAAGCTGACACGAGAATCCAGCTGCATCCTATTAAGCCAGACGCGAAAGAGATTTGCAAAAATCCAAAACAACGCCACCATTCTCCTCTTCTAAGAAGGATTTTTTTTTTTCTTGAAAAAACTGTTCCTTGTCATTTAAAAATGTAGTCCTGCTAAAATTTGAGAAATCGGTTATTTTTGAACACACTTAGTTTGGGGTCCTCAATCATTGTTTTTAATAGACTTTATTTTTTACAACAGTTTTAGGTTCACAGCAAAATTGAGTGGAAAGTAGAGAGTTCCCATATGCTCCGTCCCCCACACATGCCTGCTGTCTGCCCTATAAGTTTTATCATAACTATGTACACAAATGTATTTTTTATATAGCAAATTTATTGAGATGTTAAGATACTATACAATTTGCATATTTAAAAGATACAATTCAGTGCTTTTTAGTATGTTCTCAGTTGTGCAACCATCACCACAATTAAATTTTAGAATGTTTTTGTCCCGCACTAAAAGCAACCCCATCCCCATCAGCATCAGCCCCACCCCCTCCCCAGCCCCTGGCCCCCACGAGCCCGCTCTCTGTCTGTGGATCTGCCTGTTCTGGACGTTTCACGTCCATGGGGTCACACGCCATGTGTCCTTCTGTGTCTGCTTCTCTCCCTGAGCATCGTGTGTTCAGGGTCTGTCCATGTACGGCTGTGTCAGGGCCTCACTCCTTTTCATGGCTGCGTCGTACTCCAGTGTGTGGATGTTGTGTTTATCCATTCATCCTCTGATGGGTATTTGAGTTGTTTCCACTCTTTGTCTCTTGTGAATCATGCTGCTGTGTGTGTTCATGTACAAGTTTTTGTGTGGACATGTGTTTTCGTTTCTCTTGGGTAGACACCTAGGAGTCGATCTGCTGGGTCATATCAAACTCTGTCGAACCTTTTAAGGACCCGCCAGACCGTTCTCCCATCAGCTGTACCATTTTACATTCCCACCAACAGTACGTGAGGGTTCCAGTTTCTCCAGATCCTCGTCAACACTTGTCATTGTCCGTCTTTTTTATTTTAACCGTCCTCGTGGGTGTGAAGCGGCATCTCGCTGTGGTTTTTTGATTTGCATTTCCCTGTGGTCAGTGATGTTGAGCATCTTTTCGTGTGCTCATTAGCCATTTGTGTATCTTCTCTGGAGAAACGTCTGTTCAGATCCTTTGCCTGAGTTTAAATCGGGCTGTTTCTCTTTATTGTTGAGTTGTAAGAGTTCCGTGTATATTCTAGAGATATAAGTCCCTTATCAGATCTATGATTTGCAAATATTTCCTCCCGTTCTGTGGCCTATCTGTTCACTTTCTTGCTGGTGTTCTTTGAAACTCAAACCTTTTTAACTTGGGTCACGTCCCCCCCACTTATCTATTTTTTTCTTGTGTGACTCGTGCTTTTTGGTGTCATAGCTAAGAAGGCTTTGCCTGTATGTTTTGTTTTTTTTTTTTTACTTACCTTTTTCTTTTGAAACATAGATTTACAGGAAGTTGCAAAGAAAAGTGGTCCTGTGGACGCCTTCCTCCTCCCATGTCAGCATCTCAAATAACTAAAGTCTGATATAAATCCGGGAGGCTGACATTGGTCCAGCCCGCACTTCCCCAGCTTAACACACTCTCATTTGTGTGTGCGCCGTTCTACGTAATTTTGTCAAACGTGGCGCCTCCATCATTTTTAAGAGTGTAAATGGGTCCTGAGACCAGAAAGTTTGAGAATCCCTGACCTGAAATAATAGTTCCAGGAGATCTTTGCCTCATCTGACCCTTCAACTTCCTTTTGGGGCAAAAGCCAGCCTCGTTTTCTAGGTGAGGAACCAGGAAATTGATGCAAATTCAGTTTCCGAGAATCGTGCAGCCAGTGGATGGGAGAGCTTGGCCTGGGGAACCAGCCCTTCTGCCTCCACGCTTGTGCTCTCAGCTGCTAGGAAAGTGCTCCTCTCATTATTACCTTTCAAAAGATTAAAACTGAGATAAGGCAGACCGGTCCAGAGGGCCTTCAGGTCTGCTGTCACGCTCTGTAAATCCAACACAACCAGTTTTTCTGCCGGCGTTGGAACAACCTACTGTACCTTCACCTACATACGGAAGGAGATAGCTTGCATTCAGGGGCCATGTTGTTAAAAATTAAAAATGGAAACAGTCAGCACACGCCGCCAGGCTTGTCACCGTGAGAGCACGGGGAACAGTGACGGAAGGAGGGAACTGCGAGTCGATGTCAACCATCTCCCTCTGGGCGTGTACCCTGTGGGTGCTGTCGCAGAATGGTGGGTGGAACCCACCTGCCGCCCTGTTTACAAGGGGATGCTGAACGCTCAGACATTGAGACTCATCTTAACTCCCCCCCACAGAACACAACGGGCGCTCCTGATGTCAGTCGTCTGAATTGTTTTGCAAAGCGGATCCTGTTTTAAATGCTTGAGGAACATTCGTTTAGGGATCAGCCGAACCTGAAGGCTCGGAGGAGGCTGGCCTAGAACTTGGAAGGCCCGGCAATTCCAAAGAGGAAAGGCTATTTTCAGTGTCGTCGTCGTCTCGGAGGCAACATTTCAGCTCTCTCGTTGCTCGTTTTTCTAAACTTCTTGCTTATGTTTGTCCAAGTCGTTGGGAGGCTGCAAATGGAACTTTTTCTGGAGAGACAGGGATTGAGAGAAAGGATGTAGCTCATTACTTACATGATTGCTGGCTGGACTTCCCTGCGAAACCGTGTCTTTTTTTCCTACTCTGTTCATTTGTCCTTCTTCCATCCGTGGCTCCACCCATGTGGGGTGCTGACCACACAGCCCTGCGAGATGCAGGGGTCCGAAGAGTTGACTGACCTGCCCAGGGCCGAGCAACGAGGGAGCCGTCCAGCAGGTGCACCATGAATGTTCCTTAAATTGAATCAACAAAGGACAGTCGCTCGTGTCGTGAATTCTTCTAGACCAGGTCTTTCACCCGCGGTGACTGGCCCCAGGGGACACTGGGTGATGTCTGGGGACACCTGTGGGTGTCACACTGGGGGCGCTCCTGGCATCGAGTGGGTGGGGGCCAGGGATGCTGCTCCAACCCCCACGGCGCCCAAGATGGCCTCACAGAGAGTGACCCAGCTCCAGTGTCAGCAGTGTCAAGGAGGAAAACTTGGTGTTCTAGAAAGTTCCTTCTCCATGGGGTCTGAGATTTGCACATGAGGCCTGGTGATCACACTGACCCCCCGGGGTCCTTGCCCCTTGGATTTTTAAGTCACGCTCCTTCAGGTGTTAAAGGTCCCCACATACAAGGTTTCCCATGTTGCCTCCCAACTTTGATGTCACGGACCAAACCCGGGTTTAAATGATTACTTAACAACCTTAGAGAAATGCCCACACTTCCCCCAAATTTTGGTCCCAGCGGGGAAGGGGAGTGCCTGGGTGTCACACTGCACCGGGGTCTACTCTTGCAGCCGCTGCCGTCTGCGTGCCGGAGGCTGGCGGGTGGGCTCGCCCCCTAGAAACCCCAGAGATGCTCTCCGAACCCAGCCTGGTTGGTTTGGATTCCTGGAGCCCCGGCTCCAAGGGAGGGGTGGGCCCCGCACAGTGTTTATTTTGGTGGAATTGAAGCCTCAGATCTCCACGCAGATATTCCAGAAGACAGGCATTCCCCAAGTCCGCGAGGCAAAGAGCAGCTTCCCGAGGTCAGCCCAGGACAGCGGGCCGGCCGTCCAGGAAAACGCCACGTGGTGTTTATGCCCCGGCCCAGCGCCCACAGCCACCGTGCCTGCTCACACCCCGGGCGGCCGTGTGTCCATCCATCCGTCCTGTAAGCAGACGGCAGGACTGGGGAGCATTTGGTTTTTCCAGCCACGCGTGGGGCACCCCGGTTCCTGCTGCCCCCACGCTCCTCCTTGCAGCCTCTCCTCCTTACTCGCACTAGGTAAAACTCAGCTTCTCTTTTTGGGAGAGACACTTCTAGGAACTAGATTTCTTTCCAGCTGAAGCGAGGTGACCTTTTAACTCAGTTTCAATTTTTTTTTTCTTCACTTACAAAGAAATTAAGGCAGAAGTGAGACTAGTTCAGTAGAAATCAGTGTTTTCTCAGCCTTTTTTTTTTCTCTTTGTGATCATTCTCTCTAAAGGAGACTTTTTAGACCAACTTTTCCTAATTGCTCGTCCGAAAGAATGCGGCCGGCAACGGGGCAAGACGAGTTTATAAGGAGGCTTTGCAGAACCCCTCGATTGTTCATCGTTGGCTGGGTGACCAAATCATTATTGGGAAAAATTGAAGTTCAGATCGTCCAAATGTTGACGAGGAAAAAGTCTCTTGATGGGAGATCCACGAAATGTTCGTAGCATGTATACTGGGTACCTGTGTGTGGAGTGTCTGTACAATGCTGCTGGATGCGTAGAAAGAGAAAGATTTTTTTCGCCTCCCCGAGAATTGATTTCCACCCCTCCTCTGAGGGCATATTTATAAATAAATGTAATAATAAGGCCACGGAGAGTGTGGGCAGGGTGGATGGTAACGATCGTTAACACGGTGGGTAGGAGGTGAGCTGTCCGGTCTAAATTTGCCCACAAATTTTAATGATGAGTCTTTGGGCAAGTTTCCGGGTTTTTCTATGTTTCAGCTTCCTTGTTTGTGCAAAGAGCTGGCGTTGCGTTTGTTTAGTGGAATAATCACCACCTGTAGCTCCGGCTTGTCATGAGCACGATGTTCGATAATTTATGGAAAAAGCTAAATAGTAGGCCCAACGAGAGTGGGTGCTAAATAAATAAATGCCCGTTTTGCCGTTGTCATCGGCAGCGCCCCCGTCCCCCTCTGAAACTGTGTCTAGACTTTTCCCGGGCACGCACGCCCCTATGGGTGTGGGCGTGCAGGATGACAATGCTGAGCACATTGCAAATTCGCCTTCCCAAAGCTGAGAGGCCCCGGGATGGCCTGGGTTGAGTGCATGTCCCTTCACAGAGGTTTGGTTTCTAGTGGGTTCCCCAGGTGTGTGGGATCACGTTTTATGTTGGTTTCTTAGCTCCGGGTTCTGAGCCACACGGGGTGAGAACAGGACTCTGGCCACCCGTCCTCAGAGAAGCCCCATGAACTCAGGGAGGGGGGCGTCCTTCTTGCGTCTCTCCACAGTGGGTGGGTCTTCTGTCTAGAGGGTGAAGCCCTATGAGGGTCCTGGCCTTTTAAAAGATATACGTAACTTTTTTCTTATTGTGGTAAAATACACATCACATAAAATTCACCGTCCTCACCATTTTTCAGTGCACAGCTCAGCGGCATGAAGCACATTCACATTGCTGTGCAACCATTCCCACCATCCGTCTCCAGAACTTTCCATCTCCCCAAACTGCAGCTCTGTCCCCAGGAAACACTGACTCCCACCCCTCCCCCAGCCCCTGGCCCCCCCTCCTCTTTCTGTCTCTATGGATGTGGCTCCTCTGGGGACCTCCTGTGAGTGGACCACACAGTGTGTGTCCTTCTGTGTCTGGCTCATGTCACTGAGCAACACGTCCTCCAGGTCCGTCCACGTGGGAGCAGGTGTCAGGACCTCCTTCCTCTTCATGGCTGCATAATATTCCAGGGTGTGGATGGACACATTGTGTTTCTCCATCATCCGTCCATGGATAGTTGGGGTGTTTCCACCTTTTGGCTGCTGTGAACGTGGGTATGCAAATATCCATTTGAGGCCCTGCTTTCCATTCTTTCGAGTCTGTGCCCAGAAATGGAATTGCTAGACCATATGGCAATTCCACGTTCAGTTTCTTCAGGAAGTTTCATACTGGTTCCCACAGCAGCTGCACCATCCTACATTCCTTCCAGTAGCACACAGGGTTCCAATTTCTCCACATCCTCGCCAATCTTGTTATTTTCTATTATTACTCTTTTACGTTTGTAATAGCCATGCTAATGGGCGCAAAGGGGTCCCTCACTGTGGTTTTGACTTCCAGTTCTCTAATGACTCACGATGTGGAGCATCTTTTCATGTCTCATCGGCCATTTGTGTGTCCTGTTTGGAGATGTGTCTATTCAGAGGCCCATTTTTAAATCAGTTTATTGTCATTTAATAATAGGAGTTCTTTGTATATTGTGGATATTAACCCCTGCTCAGATCTATGATTTGCAAACTTTTTCTCCCGGTCTGTGGGTTGCCTTCCACTCTATGGATTGTGTCCTCTGATGCAGAAATGTGTTTAATTTTGCTTAAGTCCAATTTGTTTTTTCTCTCGTTGCTTGTGCATTTGGTGTCCTATCCAAGAGGTATATCCCCTTTGTATACTGGGATGAAAAGGACGCTGTCTTGGTGGTCTTCCTCCCCAGAACCCGTTGCCCTGGTCTAATTGTGAGAAAAACATCAGACAAACCCTAAGAGAGGGACTTCTTACAAAATTCCGGGCCAGTCCTCTTCGAAACTGTCTAGGTCATGAAAAAAAAGGAAAGTCTAAGAAACTGTCACAGCCCCAGGGAGCCTAAGACACGTGACAACTGCATTGTCTGGGTTCTCCAAAGAAATAGAACCCATAGGATATATATGTACAAAGAGATTTATTCTAAGGAATTGCTCCTGTGGTGACAAAGGGGGAGAAGTCCCAAGGTCTGCGGTCCGCAAGCTGGAGGCCCGGGCGAGGTGATGGTGTAAGCGTCAGTCCAGGCCTGAGTCTGCAGGCAGGAGAAGACTGATGTCCCAGCTGGACAGTCAGGCAGAGAGAAAGGATTTTTCCCGTACTCAGCCTTTTTGTCTACTCAGGCCTTCAACTGATTGGACGAGGCCCACCCACACCAGGGAGGGCAATCTGCTTTACTCAGTTCACTGACTCATGTGTCAGGGTCACCCCAGAAACCCCCTCACAGACACACCCAGAAACAGCGTTTGACCAAAGGTCTGGGCACCCCATGGCCCGCACACGTTGGCACAGAAAATTAACCATCGCAACAACTGAATATAACGTGGGGTCCTGGATGAGATCCCAGGACAGAAAAAGGACGTTGAGGAAATACTAAGGAAATCGGAATAATCCGCATAAGTTCCGATTTCAGTTAATAATGATATATCAGTATTGGTTCCTTCATTGGGACGAATGTACCGGACGAAGGCAAGAAATGCATAATCAGGGAAACTGGGCGTGGGGTATGTGGGAATTCTGAGCTGTCTTCACGATTGTTCTATAAACCTAAAACTAGTCTGAAAACTAAAATTTATGTATTTATTTATTTAAGATTGGCCCCGAGCTCACATCTGTCATCAATCTTCTTTTTTTTTTTTTTCTCCCCAAATCCCCTCAGTACACAGTTGTATATTCCAGCCGTGGGTCCTTCTAGCTGTGGCGTGTGGGACGCTGCCTCAGCGTGGCCTGACGAGCGGTCCCATGTCCACACTCAGGATCCGAACCCATGAAACCCCGGGCCGACGAAGCGGAGCGCGTGAACTTAACCACTTGGCCACGGGGCCAGCCCTTAAAATTTATTTTTTAAAAATCAGTTGGAAAAGAGAAAGAAGTTTATGAGACACACCAACCAAATGCAACGCAGGTGTGTCAGCTGTTTCCGATTTGGACAGACCAGCCGGGAAAGGACGTGTTTGGTCGTCGGAGACCCCTGATCCCAGACCGAGTGTTGAGATAATAGGAAGCTATTGCTCATGTCGTTGAGGGCAATAGCGCTATCGTGGCTCTGTGTTGGGGAAAAAAGGGCATCAGCTGTTAGAGGAACGTTCTGAAGCTGTACAAGCCGAGTAAAGTGCTGTTTAGGGCCCGGCCCGGTGGTGCAGCGGTTAAGTTTGTGCGTTCCACTTAGGCAGCCTGGGGTTCACCGGTTCGGATCCCGGGTGTGGACATAGCACCCCTTGGCAAGCCATGCTGTGGTAGGCGTCCCACATATAAAGTAGAGGAAGATGGGCACGGATGTGAGCTCAGGGCCAGTCTTCCTCAGCAAAAAAGAGGAGGATTGGCAGTAGATGTTAGCTCAGGGCTAATCTTCCTCAAAAAAAAAAAAAGGGGGGGTGCTGTTTGGATTTGCTTAAATACTCAGGCAAAGATGGAGGGAGGAAGAGACGGGGCAGGAATGGCAAGTTCTTCGCTGTCGAAGGTGGGGGACGGTGCGCGGACAGCCGCACCCTGCTGTCTCCACTTCAGTGTGTGCTGAAATCTCCCACTAACGGGAAAGAGTGATTAAAAAAAAAAAACAAGGACAGGATCAAGCTCGTGGTGGGCGAGACCAGCAGCCCCTGGACTCTCAACCTGGGTGGCTGCGATGTCTCCTCTCCTTGGAGTCAGGCGATGGGCAGCAGCCCCTCAGCCTTGGACGGTCCCTGGATCTGTAGAGTGCTGAAGTCAAATGCTGTGCCCGAAGTCGAATGCTGTGCGTGTCATTGGCATCCTACAGGAGACAAAAGAAGACAGAGTGGAGGCAGGTAGCATGTGGGCAAATAATATGGGCACGTGGGAGTATTCCTTACAAATCTTGTAGGAAATGGCGAGGAGGGTTGATTATTTTTAACATCGGTTCACACAAGCCCTCTGAGCATGGAACGCTTGTTTGCGGGTCGAACATGTTGTGTGAGAGAGTGTTCCCGTGTGTCCTCCTGGAGATGTGGAGTTGCTAGGATACCGAGAGCATCAGGAGTCTGTGGAACAACGTACTTATAATCCTGCTCAACTTGGAAAAATAAAATAGGTATTGACGTTTAAAAAGGATAAGAATAGTGTGAACCATGTTTTGCAAGTCCTGAATTCTAGTTGCAATTCTGCCATTTCTATTACGTCTGTGTGTATGGGTGAATGAGTGGATGGATACATGAATGGATGGATGGATGAATGGACGGATGGATGGATGGATGGATGGGTGGATGGATGGATGAGTGGGTAAATGGATGATTGAGTGGGTGGATGGGTGGATGGATGAGTGGGTAGATGGATGGATGGTGGATGGATGGATGGATGGATGAGTGGGTAAATGGATGATTGAGTGGGTGGATGGGTGGATGGATAGATGGATGGATGGATGAGTGGGTGGATGGATAGATAGACAGATATGACAGCTTTATCAAGATATAGTTCACATAATTCTACCATTTCTAAGCCTCAGTTTCCTCATCCATGAAATACGTGACAATGCTTATGTGCTCAATGAAGTAAATGGAAAACTGACCTCCTGTTCTCCCTTGCTGGTTCTGTTTTTTCCATAGCACTTCTCATCCGTCTTTTAAAATGATGCTTTTGGGGACTGGCCCCGTGGCTGAGTGGTTAAGTTCACATGCTCCACTTTGGCAGCCTGGGGTTCACTGGTTCGGATCCTGGGCATGGACCTACACGCCACTCATCAAGCCAGGCTGTGGCTGCATCCCACATAGAAGAACTAGAATGACTTATGACTCGGATAGATACCATTATGCACTGATGCTTTGGGGAGAAAAAAAAAAGAAGAGGAAGATTGGCAACAGATGTTAACTCAGGGCCAATCTTCCTCACCAAAAAAAAAAAAAACAACTGTACCTTAAAAAAAAAACCCTGCAAACTCTCTCTTTGTAAAATGATGCTTTTGAAAACTGATGCGTTCAAAAAATCCGTTTGGATAAAGGGCCCAACCTCTTGATAATGTTGTTACCGATCATTTCTTTTCTAGCAACTTTATTCAAAATTTGCATACTATAAACTTGATCCATTTTAAGTGTACAATTCAACAGTTTTTAGTGTATTTACATTATTTACAACCATCACTACTATCTAGTTCCAGAACATTCTCATCACCCCCAAAGGAGACCCTGTGCCCCATCAGCAGTCACCCCCACCCCCTCCCCAGCCCCTGGCCCCCACGAGCCCGCTCTCTGTCTGTGGATCTGCCTGTTCTGGACGTTTCCCGTCCATGGGGTCACACGCCGTGTGTCCTTCTGCATCTGCTTCTCTCCCTGAGCGTCGTGTTTTGGGGGTTCATCCGTGTTATAAGGTAGCATGTATGCAGTGAAGTTTTAAATGATCACAGACACTCTGCAACACTCTGCACACAGGGCCCAGGGCCACCAAATCATTAATTTATTGTCCTTGTTGCTCTCATGGCCTAGACACGGAGGAGGGGACCGAATTCCAGCAGTAGAGGTGGGGACGATGCAGGAAGGTCAAGGGGCAGGCAGGAGAAATTGAGGAGTCACGGGAAAGGAGAGCTGGGAGCCAGCCAGCAGCAGGGGACAGCATGGGGTCCCCAGTGTCTCAGTGGGGGAGAAAAACAGTGCCACAAAGCCCAGCGGGAGAGAAAGAGGGCCAGCTGGAGGAGTTTGTGGGGTGACCAGCTGTCCCCGTTTGCCAGGGCTGAGGGGTCCCCAGGATGCAGGGTTTAAAAGTGGGAAAGCAGGATAAGTTTCTCCCCCTGAGTCTAGGGTTCCCACGAGGCGGCCGACAGCAGATACGTCAGCAGGCAGCTTGGGACAAAGGCCAGAGGAGGATGGGGAAGAAATATGGCCCGTGGCGGGCGAGCCTTCCCGCAGGGCGGGCGTCCAGCTCCAGCGGCCGCTGTCTCCACCCGCTTCCCGGCCAAGGAACGGGCCCTTTGACCGCCCTGCCGGGCTCGGGGCAGCTGCTGACTTAAAAAATAAATTAAAAAAATAACCTCATGACGTGTTTTAAGAGGTCTGTTGACTGCCTCTCTCTCTGCCTTGCCGTGGGTTTATCTCAATGTGGCTTTTTGATCTGATCCCCTTCTGGTTGCCCCGAGGGAGCCGATGAGGATGTAAAAAGGCCACTTGCAGTTCCTGTTCCTGCCGGGGCACGAATGACACCGTCACCCCCTCCGGTCCCCCCACCTCCCCTGCCAAGCTTAGGAAAAGACTTGTGGCTCCAGAGGCCCTCTTGCTTTCTGAGCAGCCCATCGAGCACTGTGCCATTTCTTTGCCATACAATTCACACCCATGCATGTTTTATGTCAGATCATGTTACTTCCAAGTGGGGACAGAGTTTCCCTTCCTCCTCTCCCATCTGGACACCTTTCAGTCCCTCTTCTTGCCCGTCTGCCCTGGCTGGAGCTTCCAGGACAACATCGAGCAGAAGTGGCGAGAGTGGGCATCCTTGTCTCATCCCTGGTCTCGTGCAAAGGCACTGCGGTCTTTCACGGTTGACTATGATGGTGGCTGTGGGGGTTTCCTAGAGACCCTCCGTCAGCTTGAGGAAGTTCTCTTCTATTCCTTGTTCGCTGAGTTGTTTTCATCCAAAGGAGGGTAGAAATTGGTCAGATCTTTGTCGGCGTCTGTCGAGATGATCACACGCGTTTCGCCCTTTTATCCTTTTGGGATGATGAGTTCACGCTGGCTGACGTTAGACCAACCTTGCATTCCTGGGATGCATCTCACGTGGCCTCGGCCTAGAATCTGTTGGATACGTTGCTGGATTTGGGTTGCTGGCATTTTGTGGATGTTTGATGGTTGCCCTGGGGAAGGGATTGGGGGTGAGAAAGAGGGGCGTGTGGCTGCAAGAAATAGCACGAGGCAGTCTTGGGACCATCCTGTATCTTGACTGGTAGCGGTAGTGGGGGCGTGAATCTACCCACGTCCTAAAGTTGCATAGAATGACACACACACACACACACATGCACACAAATGCATGCATGTAAAACCGGGGACACGTGAATGAGCTCTGTGGATTGTATCAGTGTCAGTGTTTGGTTGTAATAGACTGAGTACTCGTGGCCCCCCAGATCCTCATGCTGAGGCCCTGACCCCCAGTGGGATGGTGTCAGGGGGCGGGGCCTTTGAGTGATTCGGGTTAACCGAGGTCATAGGGGTGGGGCCCGCGATGGCATTAGTGTCCTTGTAAGAAGAGGAAGAGACCAGAGCTCGCTCTGCACCACGTGAGGACTCGGGGAGGGCAGCCGTCTGCAGGCCGGGAAGAGAGTCCTCACGAGGAGCCGACCCTGCTGGCCCTGATGGTGGACTCCAGCCTCCGGAGCTGTGGCAAACTAAATGTCCTGTGGTTTAGACCCCCCGAGTCTATGGCGTTTTGTTACGGCAGCCTAAGACCGACCACAGCTATCCCCAGATGTCACCCAGCGTCCCAGTTGAAGAATCGCCCCCAGTTGATAACCACTGACCTAAAGCATGGAAAACCGTTCCCTTAGGCTTTTCTCTTGTTTCAAAAAAAAAAAAATGGGTTGGAGTAGGGCGGGCTGAGGAGGCCTCTCCAATAAACTGCCTCTGGGGGTGAGATCAGAAGGATGAAGGGGGCCAGCTCTGTGAGAGGAGAGACATGCAGGGAAGAGCAAACAGCAGGTGCAAAGGCCCAGTGGCAGCAAGGAGCTCTGCGGCCCGTTGCTGAAAATTGAACGTGAGAAGTGCTGGAAGCCTTTAAACAAAAGAGGAACTATGATGTTTTCTATGTTGTTGAGAGCTGCCAGCCCACCCTGAAGTCGTCACATCCAGAGTTTGGCAAACTTTTTGCGTAAAGGGCCAGGTAGCAAATATTTTCGGCTTTGGAGATGAGGAAGCCTCTGTTGCAACTATTCAGCCCTGCCAGGGGGTCTCCATAGCTGTTTGTAAGTGAATGTGCACAGCTGGGTTTCAATAAAACTTTATTTATAAAAGCAAGCAGGGGGCCGGATTGATTGAACCTGTAGTGGCTGGCCTGGTTTGGTCTTGGGAATGAGCATTTTCATAACGACCGTCTGAGTCTTTCCTTTTACCGGATGTTGGTGTATCAGCAGCAATTCCTATTGCTTCCATAAGTTCGAGGCCTCGGGGACTGCGAACTGGGTGTTAGAGAATGGCCGATGTCTGTCTGCCAGCCGCAGGCAGTTCTTTCGGGGCCTGCGGTGCGAAATGAGATAAACCTCACAGAGACCATCACCTCCCTCGTTTCAGGGTGGGCCCTGTTTCGTCGTGTGCACTTTGCTTTGGGGTGTCCTTGCTTCTAGGTGCTGTCCTGGGGCGGAGCTGGGAAGTAGAGATATGCACGTGCATGTGCACATAAAGATTTGTGGGTGGGTGTGCATCTGTGACTGTTTTTAGGTCGTTATATCTACCTACCTACCTACTTACCTATCTTACCTATCATCCTTTTATCTGTGATCTGTGTATGTATCTGTCATCCATCCATCTCTCATCTATTTTTCTATGAACCAATGTATGTATGTATCATCCATGTATCAATCGTCTGTGTTTGTATGTATCGATCATCTGCCACCTGTCTATCTATCATCTGTATCTTCTATGTAGAGATGTATCTATCTATCTATCTGTATTTTCTATGTACGTATGTATCTATCTGTATTTTCTGTGTACATATGTATCTACTTGTATCTTCTATGTACATATCTATCTTCTCCCTTCTACCCCGCTACCTGCTAAAGAAGCTGTGCGTCCACAGTGACACCCCAATTCCCATCCAGCACCCCCAGTCCTTTCTTGCCTCCCTGTCTACACATTTTCGAATGCCTTCTCCAACCACAAGAAACAAGGCTCTGAGCATCTTCATCTCAAGTGCTTATTTGCTCAGTGATGCCAGCCTCCCCCACGCTCTGCTCCGTGCCCTGGGGACCAGCAAGGCTCCCCGTCCCTGTCACTGCCACGTGGGGGGACCCTGTCCCCGGCACCGTGCCAGGAAGCAAAGATGGTAGGGGCTGGGGGAGTATGTTCTGGACGTGCCTTCCTTCCTAAACGTCACTCATGAACCAAAGCCACAGATGCAGAAGTACTCCAGGGGCCATTGCTAAGTGTCTGCGAGCAGGGTGCAGCTGAGTGGCTTCACGTTGAGGCAGATAGCGGAGGTGGGGGGGTCACCAAGGAGGAGGAGGGAAAGATCTCAGCACGCTTCCCTTCCACGAAATCCTGCAGCCGGGGACCCCGTCCTTATCTGGGGGGCAGAATCTGCACCTCTCTGTTTCCTGGGAAGGAAACCCAGCAAGCAGCTCCCCAGAGATAAGCCAGCCGGAGCCTGTCAGTGGCTGCCCTCCGCCCCCCTTGAGTTTTCTGACTCATCGGGTCTCTATGACCTTGTTTCCTTCTGAGCCGAGAGCCCGGGCTGGGGGAGGCCAGCATCAGGCCTGCTCTGACCCTGGAGGGTTTCATCCCGACGGTGGCCCTATTCATGGGGGGGTGAGGGTTGGTTGTCTCCTAGCGGGGGTCTCACAGGGCAGTTCTGCCTCCAGGGGCCATTGGATGATGTCTGGGGATATCTGTGGGTGTCACACTGGGGGTGGTCCTGGCATCGAGTGGCCGGGGCCAGGGATGCTGTCCAACCCCCCACAGCACCCAGGATGGGACCCGGCCCCCATGTCAGCAGTGCCGAGGGGAAGAGACCCTGGCCAAGAAGACCTCTGATCTGTGGGTTGCCCTGACCAGCCTCGGGGCCATCCCATGGAGCTCTGAGTTCTGTTTCATGAAGCCGCCTCTCAGGTTAATAACTTTTTTGCAAAATGCACAAGCCCCGAAATGACTTAGCAGCCGAGTCTGGGCCCCGTCCCTCCGGGGCCAGCCCTGCCCTTCAACCCCCGGCCGGTCGGTGGTGGCAGCCTGCGTCTCCCATTCCCACGCGGGGGCCAGGCGCGACATCTGACAGCTCTCTGGGTCCTGGGGACTCTCCCAGACCTGCGCCAGCTGGGATCCTCATCAGCAGAAATCGCCGCCTGAGGAGCATCCGTCCATCTGCCAGGGACCCCTGGCAGCCTGTCAGCATGTCAGAGCCGTCCCCAGGGAGAGGACAAGTGGAGCACAGCGGGGCGCGGTGGGAGTCTAAGGAGAAGGAGAGACCCTGGACCCCGACCTGAAAGGGTTTGGTCCATGCAGAGTTTCCAAATCCAGGAAAGATCCGATTGGAACACCTTCTAGTCTCTTCTCACGGCTGCAGGTCGGCCATGGTGAAGCCCCCAACCCAGTATGGTCCTCGCCTGGGGTCATCCTGCCCCCCAGGGGACACTGGGCCATGTCTGGGGACGTCTGTGGTTGTCACACTGGGGGTGCTCCTGGCATCGAGTGGGTGGGGGCCAGGGATGCTGCTCAACCCCCCACAGCGCCCAGGACGGCCGCCCACGGAGGGAGTGTCCCCTGGGGGGAGAAAGCCAGGATGACACCAAGGATTTACACGGTCAGGCTTAGGTCTCAGAAGGATGGCAGCCGTGTGCTGAGGACACAGAGAGGCCACACGGGAGGCGGGGGCGGCTCTGGAGAACACACAGAGGCCACAGGACAGTGCCTGGCAGGGGCCGGTGGCTGACCCTCCGCCAAGCTGGGCTGGCAGGACGCGGCGACTGGTTTGCTGTGGACACAGAGGGAGGGACAAAGGGGGACACAGGAAGAGGCTCAGGGGGAACCTCAGAGAACTTAGAACTTAGATCGGAAAGGTCCTAGGTGGTATATGGCGAGAGACGTGTGCTTTTGCGTGGAATGTGTGTATGGAAACGTGCGAGGATGTGTGTGTATACAGAAAGGTGCGTGTGGGTCTCTCACTCTTCTGTCCATCCCCTGTCTGTCACCCATCTATGTATCTGCCACCTGTCTATCATCTGTCTATTTATCCATCATCTGTCAGTCTCATCCATCCATCCGTCTGTCTCTATCAATCTATTGTCTATCTATTCTATTTATCTATTGTCTATCTGTCATCAATCTGTCTGTCATCTATCCGTCTACCTACACACACATTTTTGGGTGAACCTTCTGGAAGCGGTTTGCAGGCACCATGCCCGTAACCCCTAACTTTCTCCGCGTGCACCTGCTGAGAACAAGGACATTCCTCCACATCCACATGGAACCAGGATCCTGTCTAAATTCAGGGTTTTCCACCCAGCCCTCACATGCACTTTTAGGGCTGGTCATCGTGGGTCCCCCGGACCCAGAGCCCCCGTCAGGACCCCTCGCTGCAGTTGCTTATCCCTGGGGCCTCCGTTCATCGAGGAGCAATCTCCACCAGCACCTTTTGGTGTCTGTTTCTTTCGCATGAAAGTGACCCCTTTTCTCGAGCCGAGAGTCTGGTAGAGCTTGCCCCCTCCTGGGTTTTTTATTCCGCCCGTAACAGAGGAGGGGGCTGGAGGCTTTTCCTCTGAAGGCGGGGGGGACTCTGCAAACCCCCTCCCCAATCGTGATGGGAAGAACCGTTGTGGGCGAAGCTCACGTCGCGTGCCGAGTCAATGTCCTGGGGCCGCCGCGGCAGGTCCCCGTACACGGGGCGGCTTCACTCCGTGGAGATTCATCCGCCCCCAGTTCTGGAGGCCGGAAGTCCCAGATCCAGGGGGGCAGGACCGTGCTTCTCCGGAGGCTCCAGGGGAGGGTCCTGGGGTCTCCAGGCATCCTTGGCTTGTGGCCACGTCCCTCTAGTCTCTGTCTCCATCATCACATGGCTGTCTCTGTGTGTGTCGCCATGTCCCACTCTCCTTCTTCTCATCAGGACCCCATCACATTGGTTGAGGGTCCCCCTCCTCCACCACGACCTCTTGTTAACTTGAGCACGTCCACACTGACCCCATTTCCCAATGGGGGTGCATTCACGGGGTTGGGGGGTTAGGACTCGAAGCTGTTTTGGGGGGGACAGTTCAGCTGAGCTCAGGGGCTGACACCATCAGGGGAACATTGTCGGGGGCACCGCACGTGGACCCCAAGACGACCTGTTCGCTGCAAAGTGGGGGCCAGCCCTCTGCGAGGATCCAGGTTCTCTGTGTCACCCCCCGGGGGGGGTGCCCCTCGGGAAGCGGGGACACGCCTGCCAAGAATGGTCACCTGACCCAGCTCTGGCTTTCAGACCGGCTTCCCGTCCGTGGGAAACAGGGGTGGTGTGGATCCCACCGAAGGGAGCCATCGAGACCACTTTGCTGTAATAATCCCAATTGTCATCTTTTAAGTAAACCTTTTCTTTTTGGAAAGTTCTAGACATACAGGCAAGTTGCAAAGACAGCACAGAGTTCCCATCAACCCGCCACTCAACCTCCCCTCGCGGTGGCGTCTCCCAGCCCCAGGGCATCGCCACCACCAAGAAACCACAATGGCGCCTTAGCGTTAACGGAACAACACGGTCTATTCCCATGTCACCAGCTCTCCCGTTAGTGTCCTCTTTCTGTCCCTGGGCCCCACCTGACATGCAGTCGGCGCCTCTGGGCCGTGGCGGTTTCTCAGGCTGTCCTCGTTGCCGATGGTCCGGACAGCGGGGGGCGGGTTAGGCGGGAAGTTAAAGAGGAGGAGGTCTGTCTGTCGGGGTTGGCCTGGTGACTTTCTCGTGGTCGGGCCGCGGCCGTGGGCTCTGGGAGAAAGACCCCAGAGGTGAAGTGCCCTTCTGACCCCACCATATCCGGGGTCGTGCTGCCCACAGGACTTCTCACTGTGGCTGTTGACCTTGGTCCCCTGGCCGAGGTCGTGGGTGTCAGGCCGCTCCCCCGTGGGTCTGGTTTAAGGTCACATTCTGTTGCATCCACGTGCGGCATTCATGCTGCGTTCCCGCGGAGGGGCGTGTGTCCATCAGTTCCATCTCCTTTTGTCATTTGAGGAAATCGAGGCTCAGAAAGACCCAGGGCCCTTGGCGGGCAGGTGTGCAGGCTGGCATTTGCATCTGGGCCCGTGTGTCCTTCCCACCCCACCCAGTCCTTGGCCTCAGCTGGGCTCCTGGGGGACCCGGTTCACGTGGGATGTCCCGCATTCTGGCTTGAGGCTTCCCAGGCCAGACCCGCCACCCCAGGTGGCTCCCGTGTGCAGCCCTTGCTGGGAATTTAAGGGCCCGCCAAGCAGGTGGGAAGGTCATAAGGGCAAGAGCGTCCGTCTAGGAGGCAGGGTGCCAGCGCACCTGCACCAAGGGGCCCGTCCCCCCCACGGCTCAGCGGGGGCCGGGCGTGCAGAGGGCCAGCCTCCCCGTCCCTCCCAAGGTCATTCTCAGCCCGTCCCCGTGCCCTCCGGACGCCTGGCCTGACCCCTAGTCCACAGTTTGTAAACGGGGCGAAAGGTCGGGATTTTTTTAAAAATAGCACTTTTTTCCTATTTATAAAAGGAACACGTGCTCGTTGTTTTTAAAATTTTTTCAGAAAACGCACAAAGGTTTAAAGAAAAAAGGATATTGAAAAAAACCATTGAATTATACACTTTAAGAAGGTAAATTTTATGATAGGTGAACGATATCCGAATTTTTAAAAAATTAGGAAAAGTTCACCTGCAGTCCCTACCTGGAGATAAGTTAAAAATATCTTCCAGACTGTCTTTTTCTTTTTTAGCTTTTTTTTTTTTTTTTTTTAAAGATTGGCTCCTGAGCTAACGTCTGTTGCCAATCTTCTTCTTTTTTTTTCCTTTTTCTCCCCAAAGCCCCCCAGTACATAGTTGTATATTCTTCGTTGTGGGTTCTTCTAGTTGTGGCATGTGGGACGCCGCCTCAGCGTGGCCTGACGAGCGGTGCCATGTCTGCGCCCAGGATCCGAACCGGTGAAACCCTGGGCCACTGAAGCAGAGCACGCGAACTTAACCACTCGGCCACGGGGCCGGCCCCAGACTGTCTTTTTCTAATGGTTTGTTTTCGAGAGAGTTTCAAACTGGCTGAAAAGTTGCAAGAATAGGACAAGGAGCGCCATATACCCTTATATCCAGGTGTGCCACCTGTCACATTGGCCTCACATCCTTTATAATTCTCTCTCTATATATATGTGGGTGTATTCACGTGTGTGTGTGCACACGTATGTCCTGTGTGTATAGCCGTGTGTGTGTGTACATCCTATAGCATTTATAGCAATGTAGTCATCTGTACACGTATGGTTGAATATATGTCATTAGACATGTGTGCATATTAATATTAATTTTTCCTGAGCCATTTGGGATCCAGTTGGAGACATCGTGTCCCTTAACCCCTACATGCCCCACTGACATTCTTTTGTGTAACCACAATCCTGTGGTCAGAATCTGGGACTCACACACTATGACACGGTCTCATCTAACCCACGGTCCGTACCCCTGTTCTGTCACTTGTCCCCTGCGTCATCATTCACAGCCACCTCCCCCCCAGGATCCCCCACTGCATCCAGGTGCCCCAGCTTGTCGGTCTCCTTGGATCACAGCCTGAATGTAACATCTCCTTGTATTATCTATCATTTTTTGATTGCTAGAGAGTTGAAAATTTCTGATAATCGTCCTTTATAGTGCTTTTTGTGGATTATTTATGTTCACTGTTAGCAGTTCATTTTTAAGGTTTTGAGATAATTTGAGACTTACAGAAGAGGTGCAGAAACAGTACCAAGTTCCCTTCCACCTTTCATCCAGCTTCCCGCTGGTCGATGTCTCCCATAACCACAGAACAGTTAGAAAACCAAGGAACTAACCTCACTGCCATGCTGTTGACTAAAGCATAGAACTGATTCGAATTTCACCAGTTTTTCCGCTAATGAAACTTTTCCATTGGCCATCCTATCCAGAAGCCCACATTCATTAAGTTGGTTTGTTGACCTTTTATTGATTTATTGGAGATCTTTGTATATGAAGGACCTGAACGTTTTGTCCCTCAGACCTGTAGCAAAGTATTTCCCACTTTGCCTTTTCATTTTGTGGTGGTGAATTAGAAATGCCATAGACCAAAGTTCTAATTCCAACCAGAGACGGTGGACAGGACTCATAGGACGATGTGCCTGTGTCCTGCATTCAGGTTATGGGAACAAACATCAGAACATGAGCCACCCAGCAGGGCACAGGCCACTTGCCGGGCCCTGCACAAACAGTTCCCACGCACACCGGCCCATCCTTTCCCAGACACCCGCTGTTCCCCTGCACAAGCTGAGTAACCAGCCACACGGTGCCTCGTGAAAACCTCAGTATTTTCCTACACAAAGTTGTGCCAGCCTTGGGCAGAGCTGTGTCCTGTACCGAATCGAGCTGCCCTCTGATCCAGCAACTGGCAAGTGGTGAGGAGTGAGCGGGACCCCGCCAAGCACTGGGGGGGGTGTCTCATGGGCTCCCTATAAATACATGTCCCTATAAATACGGAGCGGGGACCGTCACCCCTGAAGGGCAGAGCACAAAGCCGGGGATGAGTGGGGTGGTCCCCACGCCCACCCCCAAGCGAGGGGCCAGTTCTCACCCCCCTGTGGTTTGGGAACTCGGCAAACCCGTCCGGGGAGCCCTCCTGGGCAATCTGTAAGTGAGGGAGTTCACGCCTGGCAGGCCGCCCCCCTCCCGTCACACTGTCACCTCCACTGTCCTCTGTTGTTTTTTCTCTTGTCTCATTATTGGGAACTTTGTGTCCTTAAAGAAAACTCGGCTGGGAGCCGGGAGGGGCCGAGCCACAGCTTGATGACTTGTCAGGCTGGGGTCGCAAGAAAGTACTTCGGACGTTGGGGACGGAGCGGGTTGTCCTACAAGGTGGCCTGATACGGGGTCGGGGGCAAAGAGGAGAGAAAGAAGATGAGCCCACAGAGATGGGGCAGAGGGGAGCTGGGGCGCGTCCTGCCTTTAGATTGAGGGGCATGGAGGCGGGGGGGCCCCAGAGCGTCGCAGTGTTCAGCAAGTTGGAAGCTTCTCTGTGTCTCAGAACCTCGTTTAGAAGATTAGAATTGTGGGGCCGGCCCAGTGGTGCAGCGGTTAAGTGCGCACGTTCTGCTTTAGCAGCCCAGGGTTTGCTGGTTCAGATCCCGGGTGCGGACATGGCACCGCTCATCAGACCATGCATTGGCAGGCGTCCCACATATAAAGTAGAGGAAGATGGGCACGGATGTGAGCTCAGGGCCAGTCTTCCTCAGCAAAAAAGAAGAGAATTGGCAGCAGATATTAGCTCAGGGCTAATCTTCCTCAAAAAAAAAAAAAAAAAAACCATAATTGGAATCGTGTTGTCTCCTGGGTCATTGCCCTCACCAGCTCTGCAGCCCCAGGAAGGGGGCTTCAGTCTGTCCCCTTGGTTCTCTTTTCTATAAAATAGGGACCATACTTGTCTGAGCTGCCTGGAGCCCCTTCACAGGCACCACAGACCGGGGGGCTGAGAACAACAGAGATTTCTTCCCCTGAAGTTCTGGAGGCCGGAGTCCGAGATCGGGGTGTCGGCAGGGCTGGCTCCCTGGGAGGGAGAATCTGTTTCAGCTTCTCTGTGTGTCCCAGTGTCCCCTTTTTGTAAGGACACTCGTCATTGATCAGAGCCACCTGCTCCAGCATGATCATCTCCACTTAAGTTATGACATCTGTGACGACCCGATCTCCAGGTGTCTCGGTCCGTCTGGGCGGCTGTGACAGAATCCCAGAGACGGGGTGGCTCACGAGCGACGAGCATTCATTTCTCACGGTTCCGGAGGCCAGAGGACCAGGATCAAGGCTCCGGCAGATTCCATGTCAGAGGAGGGCCCGCTTCCCGGTGCCCCCGCAAGACCTAGTCACCTTGCAGAGGCCCCAGCTCCTGAGAGCATCACACAGGGGGTCAGATGTCAACGTAGGAATGAGGGGGAGACACGATTCAACCCGTGACGCCACCCTCAGCCGGAAGAGCACATGCACAGCCTTACAGCTCAGCGAGCCGGGACAGGCCAGGACGGGGCCCTGACTTAACCCAAGATGGGTTAAGGGATGGGGGTGACCCGGGATTCCCAGGGCCCAGGGTCATCCCAGGGTCCTGAGCAGAGGGAGGCGGGAGGGTCAGAGGCCGAGATGGAGACGCTGCGCTGCTGGCCGTGTGGACGGAGGAAGGGGCCCCGAGCCCAGGACGCGGCGCCTCTGGAAGCTGGAGGAGGCGGGATGCGCTCCTCCCCTGGGGCCTCCGGGGGGACCTGCCCTGCCCGCCCTGGGTTTAGGACTCCTGACCCCAGGACGTGAGATGATCAATGTGCGGTTTGAAGCTACTAAATGGATGGTATTTGTGACAGCCTAGGAGACGCACGCAGAGTGAGGACGAATTGGGGTTCATGCCCGTCGTTTGCTAGTTTGGTGACTAGAAAAGCATCCTTCTCCGTCCCTCTCGTTTCTGCGAAGCCCCTCAGATGGGTGGCCCATCCTCATGTGTCCCCGAGCAGGTGACCGGCAGGAAGAGCTGTCTGTCCCCCCTCTCGTCACCACAAACGCTCCCGGACTTGAGAGCAAATGCTCCCAGCGCCTCCAGCTGAAGCCACTCGAGTGCTCAGGTTCCAGCCCCTCAGACGCTCAGCTGTGTCTCCCCCGGTGGCCAGGGTCGGGGTTTGGGTCCCTGCAGGGTTCTAGGTGAGTCACCGGCCAGAGCTCTGGGTGCCCGCCCGGCTGGCTGCCCTGGAGGACAGGGTGACCCCAGGGCCCAGGACAGCGGCCGGCGCTCCTGGAAGTGGCCTCTTTGCCAGGAAGTTTCAAAACGACACGGAGCCACAAGACACGTGCCAGGCGTGTCCTGAGGCCGCCTCTCAGGCCTCTGCGTCTGGACCTGTCCAGACAGGGCCGGGACCCGGGAGTCATGGGTCCCTTCGAAGCGGGCAGTGGGGGCAGGCGAGGGCCAGGGGTGGAGAGGAGCTGTTTGCGTTCTCCGGGGGGTTTTTCCGTTTCACCGGCTCTCCGGCCGTTTCCTGGCCCCTCGCAGACGGGCGATGCTGGCACGAAGCCAGGGCTGGTTGTTTTCCATGTGGGGGGGTCAGTGTGGGGTCCACGCCCCCACGACCTGGGAAGCAGGAGATGTGGGCTCCAGGCCCCCCTCCGCCCCTTCCTGGTCGTGTGACTTGGAAATTCTTTACCACGGTGTTTCTCCATCCGACGCTGTTGGCATTTGGGGCCGGATGGTTCTTGATGGAGGTGGGGACCAGGGATGCTGCTCAACCCTCCACAGCGCCCGGGACAGCTCCCTAGAGATGACCCGGCCCCGGTATCCACAGTGCCGGGGTGGTTTATGGGGTGTCTTCAGGATCCTGTGATGGTGGGACCTGTGAGCACGTGGCGGCCTCAGCCCACCCCACCCGCCCCAACCGACGCTCTGCCCTGCAGGACGGGCGGTTTGTTGCTTGCGGCCTGAGCGCACCCTTGTGCCCATTTATTTGTATTCTGCCTCATTCCCCCAAGAATCGTGCGTGCAGGAAGGGATCCGATCAAATAGAAACCGGCTCACAGCTTTATGAAAGCGAGCGCCAGCGCGTGCATGCGGCCGCCCGCTGCACCGGGGTTCCAGCCCGGCTTCCCCCAGGGGGCCCGGCTCTGCTCCCGCCGAACCTCAGCAGGTCGCTCCAGGTTGCCCCTCTGTGCGGTCATGGTTCTGTGTACGGGGACCCTAATGCTTTATATAGACAAGCTCTACATTTTTCTAGATTCATTCATAAATATAAGTATATAGTATATAGTATATATGCATGTAAGTAAAGATATGATGTATGCATATAATTATATATACGTTCGGATATATGTATGCATATGTGTCTATATGTATACATTTGTTACGTATACGTTATGTGTATATATAGTATACATATTGGCCCGATCCGCCCCCGGAAGGCCCCTCCCCAGTTTAGGGCCCACCCAGCAGCCGTCTTCCCGCTCAGGGCCCCGCACAGCCCGCCTCGGGCAACCACAGACCCTCCTTCTGTCTTTTCTCAGCTCTGGGGCCCGGAGAGATGATCCCGGACTCAATTGGAGGATCTCCACCCTCCCGTCCCGGGAAGCCTCGTGCGGTCCCCTCTCCCCGCACGTGGGCGAGGCCTGTGAGCTCCTTCTAACCAGAAGGTGGCTCAGGTGACGGATGAGCTACAGGACTCGCATTCGGCAGGCTCGTAATCACACTCTGCCTTGCCAGCCTTGAAGAAGTCAGCTGCCACGTCACGAGAGGGCCTGTGGAGGGGGCCACATGGCTAGGGCCCCGGGGTGCCCCTAGGAGCTGAGCGGGACCCCCAGCCAACAGCCAGCAAGAAATGGGGGACCCCCGTCGTGCAGCCACAGGGAGCCGAATTGTACCAGCAACACGCGGGAGCCAGGAGGGGGGCCGGCCCCGGGCGAGGTTCTGATGAGACGGCAGCCCCGGCCGGTACCTGGACGGCAGCCTCGTGGGGCCCCGGGGCAGAGACCCCAGCTTGACTGTGCCCCAACTCCTGGCGCCCGAAACTGTGAGACACTAAATGGGTGGCGTTTGAAGTCACCACGTTTGTGGCGATTCATTACACAGCACAGAAAACAGATCCGCTGGCCTAGCGCCCCAGCCTGCGAGCCCGTGGACAAGGACACCAGGACTTAGCGAGGTTTGCGCCCACGAGGGCCCGGGGGACGGTGTGCAGAGTGAAGGAGCCCAGAAC
The DNA here is from genome assembly GCF_041296265.1 of Equus caballus. Classification (NCBI taxonomy): domain Eukaryota; kingdom Metazoa; phylum Chordata; class Mammalia; order Perissodactyla; family Equidae; genus Equus; species Equus caballus. The sequence continues at coordinate 1,709,328 of NC_091690.1, read as the reverse complement.
AAGGGGCGTGCCTGGGCGCCCCCTTTTCCAGATGTGTGAGGATGGCCAGCGGCTGCTTCTCACCCCTCTCCCGGTCCCGAGCGGGTGACCCTGTCCACCGGGGGCTTGCGCGTGTCCCGGAGCCACGCGGCCCTGCGGGAAGGGGCAGACCCCCCCGTCCCCGCGCCCCCCCGCCCTGTGCGGATTCCCAGCGCCCCACGTGCAGGCCGGCTGAGCGCTCGCTGTCAGTGACCCGGCGTGTTTGTTTTTGTTGTCGGCCTCCTGCGCCCTGGGCTGCAGGCCCGCACGTCATCCAAGGCAGCCCGGCCACCGGCTGGGAAACTCGGTCCCAGAGGCCGCCAGCCCCGCGACCCGTGCTCCGGGAACACGGATGCCTGCGACGTGTGTCCGTGTGTCTGCGTGTGTGTGCGTGCGGGCAGGTGGGTGGCCACCCTTCTCCTGTGTGTTCATCTCCCAGCGGCTTTCCAGATCGGTCCCAAAGGACAGCCAAAAACACATGGGACAAAATCCAACCAGCATCGCCTCCCCTGTTCCCGGCAGCCCAGAGACCTCTGTTGTCCCCCCTGAGCAAAAGGCAGTCTGACATACAAACACCCCTGTCGTGGGGCCTCCCAGCAGGTGGGAGGAAGTGTGGGCCCCATTAATAGATGGGGCTCCTGAGGCTCAGCTGAAAATGGGGCTTAGGACTGGTACTGGTGGGGAGAGATTGGGACCTCATGCACGGCTGGTGGGAATGTAAGACAGGCAGCTGGGGACCCAGGATGGTGGTTCCTCAGCTAAAAACAGTATCCACATATGATCCCGCAGTTCCGTCTCTGGGTACAGACCCAAAAGACTCAAAGAGATATTTGTCTGTGCACGTTCACGGTGGCATTTTTCACAATAGCCAGAGTGTGTCCATCCACACCCTGGAATATTACGCAGCCGTGAAAAGGAAGGAGGTCCTAACACCTGCTCCTACGTGGACTGACCTGGAGGACGTGATGCTCAGTGACGTGAGCCAGACACAGAGGGACACACACTGTGTGGTCCACTCACAGGGGGTCCCCAGAGGAGCCACATCCACAGACACAGAAAGTGGATGGGGGACCAGGGGCTGGGGGAGGGGTGGGAGTCAGTGTTTCATGGGGACAGAGCTTCCGTTTGGGGAGATGGAAAGTTCTGGAGATGGCTTGTGGGGGCGGTTGTATGATATTGTGAGTGTATGTAACACCACTGAATTATATACTTAAAAATGGTTAAAATGGGGACCAACCCGGTGGCATGATGGTTAAGTTCATGTGCTCCACTTCAGCGGCCCGGGGTTCACGGGTTCGGATCCCGGACGCAGACCTACACACTGCTCATGAAGCCATGCTGTGGCAGCGTCCCACATACAAAATAGAGGAAGATGAGCAGATGTTAGCTCAGCAGCAATCCTCCTCAGCAAAAAAAAAAAAAAAAAAAAGTTAAAATGGTAACTTTCCTGTAATGTATATTTAAAAGATTGATGTTATTGAGGATGTGGAGTAAAAAATGGTCTCAGACGCCGCCCCCCCGCCCTCTGAGACACCCCTCCCCCACACACAACCCCTCTCTCTGCACACTTCTATCTCTGAGCTTTTGCTTGGGTCACTGGCCTCCCAGAGTTAAAAATTTTTTTTTAATTAAATTTAAACAAAAAGCGAGGCTTTCCCGGAAAGAAAGGAGCCTCAGGCCCAAACTTGGTCCTGGTCTTCTGGCTGCAGGTCAGCCCACACCGAGGTGTGTGCTCAGCCGGCCACGTCGTGGAGCCTGGGGGCCGGGCGGCAGGGCAGGTGCAGGGGGGACCCCCCGAGAGGCGATGGGAGGACCACAGCAGGGGGGATGGGAAGCCCAGGAGGGGAGCTTCACTTGGATTCCACCCAGGACAGGTGCGATGGGCTCCCGGCTTGACCCGGGCGTGGAGGCGAGAAGGAAGCATCTCCATCTTGGAGAGCTCCCGGCTCCTGCACGCTGCAGCCTCTCAGCAGCCGGTCTCTGCCCCCCGCTGTCTGTCACATTCGTGCAATGACTTTCCGGCTTCTTCCAGACGCTCATTTAATCTCTCAAGCAAAACCACGGGAGGTGGATATCAGTTCCACATGTAGATGATTCTGCGCAGAGAACGGAGAAGAGAATTGACCAAGGGGGTGCAGATGTGAAGGGATGGGGCACAAACAACGTCTTCCGTTGCTTCCCTCCGACTAGCCCAGCCTCCTCCATCAGTGCATACACCTGACCGGGGAGGGGTGCCCAGAGCCGTGATCCCCACGGTATCCATTCCTTGTGACCCAACATAATCCCTTCCAGGAGCTTGATCCATCAGTACATAGAGATCTGCCTTGTTCTTTTTCACAGCTGCATAATATTCCACTGGTCAGCAAAAGTGGAGGGTAAATATTTTAGGCATTGTGGGATTACGTTGGCTCCCCAGTACCCATCCCTGCCCTCTGGACGTGGACACTGTCTACTCCAGGAAGCCTTCCTTGCTTAAGTCCCTTTTAAAAACAAATTGAGGTAGAATTCACATGCCATGATATTCACCCATTTAAAGTATACAATTCAGTGTTTTTTGTACATTCACAAGGTTCTAGAATTATCACTGCTGTCCAATTCCAGGACATTTTTACCACCCCCAAAAATAACCCTAGACCCCATCCCCCTCCCCAGCCCCTGGCACCCATGAGCCCACCCTCCGTCTGTGGATCTGCCTGTTCTGGACGTTTCACGTCAATGGGATCACACACCATGTGTCCTTCTGTGTCTGCTTCTCTCCCTGAGCGTCATGTGTTCAAGGTCCGTCCCCATGCAGCCGTGTCAGGGCCTCACGCCTTTTCATGGCTGCGTAATATTCCATTATGTGTGCGTATATATCTATACCACATTTTATTTATCCCTTCGCTGGTTGGTGGATGTTTGGATTGTGTCTGCTCTTTGGCTGTTATGGCTTGTGCTGCTGTGGACGTCAGTGCACACGTTTTTGTGTGAGCGTGTGCTTTCATTTCTCTTGGGCACGTACCTAGGAGTGGAATTGCTAGGTCAGATGGTTAACTCTATTTTAACCTTTCAAGGAGCTGCCATCCCTTAACTTCAGAGGCCGTTCCTCCCTCTAGCTCAGGGCCTGCAAACTGTAGCCACGGGGTCAAATCTGGCCCCCTGCCTGTTGTTGCGAATAAAGTTTTATTGGCGCACAGCACGCCCATTACGGTAACTCAGTTGAATTGTTGTGACAGAATCCACGTGGCCCACAAAACCGAAATTATTTACTCTCTGGCCTTTTCCAGTAAAAAGTGTGTTATTAATAGCACTTCTATCACACTCTGTAGTCATCTGTCTATTCCTCCCCTGCTCCCTGGCCCAGAAAGCTCCTTCCGGGCAGGAATTAGATCTTTTACTTATTTATCTTGTTTTGAAGAAGATTAGCCCTGAGCTAACTGCTGCTAATCCTCCTCTTTTTTGCTGAGGAAGACTGGCCCTGAGCTCACATCCATGCCCATCTTCCTCCACTTTATACGTGGGACGCCTGCCACAGCATGGCGTGCCAAGCGGTGCCATGTCCGCACCCGGGATCCGAACCGGCAAACCCTGGGCCGCCGAGAAGCGGAACGTGTGAACTTAACCACTGCGCCACCCGGCCGGCCTCAACCATTCTTTTTCTGAATGACTGATGTCTTCTTTTCCTAGGGCGGCCGTCACAAATGACCACGGACTTGGCAGCTTAAAACAGAAACTTATTCTCATGTTCTGGAGGAATTAAGGTGTCGCAGGGCTGGCTCCAGGGGAGGGTCCTTCCTGCCTCTTCCAGCTTCTGGGGCCCCCCCGGCGTCCCTGGGTTTGTCAGCACCTCCCTCCTGTCTCTGCCTCCGTCTTCACGTGGCTTCTCCCTGTGTGTCTTAGGATCTCATCTCCCCCCACTTTCTCTTGGAGAGACACCCCTCATGGGATTTAAGACCCACCCTAAATGCAGGATGATTTCATCTCGGGATTTTTAACCTCTTTCCTCTGCAAGGGGCCCTTTCTCCAAATAAGGCCACGTACTGAGCCTCCCAGGGAACGTGAATATTTAGGGACACTCTGCCACCGGTGGACATTTTTTCTGTCTGGTTGAAAAATACCCATCCTTGAGATGAACGCACACATGGCCTTGCCCAGAGCCGTCGCCCCACTGCCCGATCCCCTCCCCACCCCGGACGCCACCTTCGATTCCTCGCTGACTCGCTCTGCACGGACTTCTTCGTGTTGTCGGCGGTTGTGTGAGCGCCTCAAATCCGTCTAGGACCAGGGCGGGGTGGCGGGTGGGGGCGAGCGTTCAGGCCGGTGGACAGGACGGGGGTCCTCTCGGCGCAGTGTATAAACGTTCCAGATCAAGATAGTGTACACCTCAAAGTCACACGGTGTCATATGTCAGTGATGTCTCAGGACGAATACATTTTTTCAAAAATAAGTTGACGGTTAACGGTTATATTACAAATTCAGACTTAAAATGAATACACTGAGGACATTCAAAGACCTTATGAATAATCCTAGGGCTGGGGGGGCAAGCCTGTTCCCCAGGGGACACGTCTGGGGACATCTCTGGTTGTCACAGCTCCTGGCATTGAGCAGGTGGGGGCCAGGGATGCTGCTCAACCCCCCAGAGCATCCAGGACGGTCCGCCAGAGAGTGACCTGGCCCCAATGTCACAGTGCCAACAGGGACCCTGTTGTCGATATCAAGTGAGAATAGCTTTCAACTGAACAGAAATAATGTTTATTGGTCATTTGAAAAAAAAGGAAGAAGGAAAGAAAAATCAGCTGTGTCTCCTTGCAGCTGTGACAAGTTGGGGACACCCCCCCCCCCCGCCCGCTGTGGGGCCGAGGACAAGGGGACCCCCACGGCGGCTGCACTGGGGCTTCCTGGTCCCCCCACCCCCCGCCTCAGGGTCCTGGCTCTGATCTGGACCCTCCGAGTCGCCTGCTCCGTTGGGTTGGGTGGCAAAGCCCCGAGGGGGCGGAGGGCGTGAACGCCTGCCCCGGCCCAGTTTCGTTCTGAGAAGTGGAAAGCAGAGAAACTTCGAAGAGAACTGCCCCGGGGAGGGGATTACCCGGCGGCTCCCAGAAGAGCTGGCACCGGTCACAGAGCGCTTCCGGTTTCGGTGGCGCCCGGGCAGCTTCCTCTGCGGGGCGGGCCGCCTGGGCGTTTCTTTTCTTTTCTTTTCTTTTTTTTTTTTGAGGAAGATTAGCCCTCAGCTAACTGCTGCCAATCCTCCTCTTTTTTTTTGCTGAGGAAGACTAGCCCTGAGCTCACATCTGTGCCCATCTTCCTCTACTTTATATGTGGGACGCCTGCCAAAGCATGGCCTGCCAAGCGGTGCCATGTCCGCACCTGGGATCTGAACCGGCGAACCCCGGGCCGCTGAAGCAGAACGTGTGCACTTAACCACTGCGCCACCAGGCCGGCCCCCTGGACGTTTCTGAGACTCGAAACAAAAAGCCGAAAAGCTGAGGATCTCTTTGTAAATTCTTCGAGGAGGGGCGGCTTGAGGCGCAGCCACAGGCCGGGAGGCAGGCGTGCATCCTGGGCCCGGAGGACGCACTGATGGGTGTGAAGGGACCCAGGCCTGGTCCCCGTTCCACACCTTGGACTACGGCCGGGTCACTCTCTTTGGGGCCGTCCTGGGCGCTGTAGGGGATGGAGCAGCAGCCCTGGCCCCCACACACTTGATGCCAGGAGCTGTGACAACCACAGATGTCCCCAGGCATCACCCCGTGTCCCCTGGGGAGTGAGATGGCCTCAGGAGAGATCCCCTGACCTAGTGACCTGCCCCTGTCCTACCCACACACACACACACCCCTCTGCCCACGCCTCATATAAAGCAGAGCCTTGTTAATGCAAAAGCACAGAGTAACCGGGCATTCTGGAATGTTCCCCTCTTCCTTCCCAGAGCCTCGGGGACCCGGCCTGGCCCGGCCCACAGAAGTCCTCCTAACACCGCCCCCAGGAGTGTGGAGGAGAAAGAAGGGAGATTAGACTTGTGACCCGTCATAAACGCTCAGTAAGCGTGGCATCCCCACCCCGGCCCTGGTGACCTCAACCGGCCGCATCTCCTGCAGGGGCTCCGACATCCATAAACTTGGGATCAAATCAGGGGAGGGGACCAAGGATCAGCCTGCGTCAGCCCCAGAACCAGAGGGCCTTTCAACTCGACCCCAGGACCCTGCGACACCCACCCACTTGCAACAACCGGGGTTGGCGTCCATATTATAGATGACAGGTGATATAGATGATACATGTTATATATTATATATGATACATGTTATATATTATATATGATGCATATTATATATGATAGATGTTGTCTATTATATATGATACATATTGTATGATTTGCATCTTTGTTGCCCTGGATGGCGCCTTCCGCCTTCCAAATTTCCAGGTCTGTGCTTCTCTCGTTTGGTCCTCACTGCCACCCTCGGGGCCTCATGTTGCAGACGAGAGCATCAAGATTCAGAGAGCGAGTGGGCAGCTGGTCCCGACCAACATCCAAAGCCGGGGCTGGCGCTCACTCCAAATCCCCTTGCTGCACCTCTGGCCAGGGTGACTGACTCCTCAGTGCCTCTGAGCAGATGCTGGCTGGCTGGCTTCTAGAACCTTCTAGAATCTTCTAGGAAGTGCTTCCTTCTCTCCTAAACATCTCATCCTGCAGTCCAAATCTGTACCCTCTTTCCCATCTTCGGGAGCGGAAGTCAGGATGATAGTAATAATGGAAATAGGAGTAATAATAACTTCAGAGCTTTGAGTCACCGGGGGAGGAGGCCCTGGGATGCCTTCCGGGTGCTGGAAATGTTGTGTCTGGCTCGGGCAAGGTGGACAAGGTGTGTGCACTTTTAAAATGCAGAGCTGTATGTGGATGGGTCTGTACACTTCTCTGTGTGTGGGTTTTGTTTTTGGTTTTTTTATGCTTTTTTTTGCTGAGGAAGATTGGCCCTGAGCTAACATCTGTTGCCACTCTTCCTCTTTTTTTCTTTTTTCTCCCCAAAGACCCAGTAGATACCTGTATATCCTACCTGTAAATCCTTCTAGCTCGTGTGTCGGTCCGAGCTCAGGATCTGAACCGGTGAACCCCGGGCCACCAAACCAGAGTGCGTGAACTTAACCATATAAATTACAGTACATCCATAACGTTTAAAACACGGGCATAAAAAGTCACATTCCTAAATGCAATATAGCATCCTGGACAGGACGTTTGGGGGAAAAACTGTTGAAATCCAGATAAAGTGTGGGGTTCCGTTCACGGTACCGGGCCGCCTTCACTGCTTCCTTTCGACAAGACGTCCGCCTTGGGGCAAGCTGGGCCAAGGCCATGGGAGGATTGTCTGGAGTATTTTTGCCACTTTTCCATCCATCTAAAATTGTTACAGAATAAAATGTATTTTTTAAAAATGTCAAGCGTCACGAGAACTGGAGATGTCGTGGGAAAGTGACGTTTCCCTCACAACTTAATGTTAAGAATTTTAAAGGCAGGTGATCAAACAGCATAAGGACCTGAATTGGTAGCAGTAGGGGGCTGTGTATGTACATGGCCTTCTCGCGCCTTCTCACCCCAGGGCACTTCTGCTCTGCGCTTGGGGTCCCCTCGAAACAGCAGAATCACCCAGCAAAGAACAGAAATGCAACAGCCATGGCCCTAAATAGTTAGCAGGACCCTGGTTTACAGGCTGAGCTGAAACAAGAAGGCAGAGTGTCCCCTCGTTCTGGCTCAGCCGGGCACGGGCTTGTCGGTGACTCAGATTTCTCACCTCGGCGCTGCGTGTGTCCACTGGGAAAACCCCCGTGTCTCATTTCGGTGCTTAGAGATAAATTTTCAAGAGTGAGAAAATTTGTAAATCTGGAATCCGCGGAAAATGGGGACTGTCTCTAACCCCCAGCCTGGAGCCCACGCGAGTTTGCTGTCACAAGCACGTCACAGCCCCAGCAACGCCCTTCTCAGAGGCCCAGCCCGTGGCCGGGAGGAGAGGCTGACGGGGAGGTGCCACCTCTGATGCTCGTCCCCTGAGCACCCCGGGGTCCAGCCCAGCAGTGGTCTGTCCCCCCACCAGGCCACAGGAGCCCCAGTGCTGCCCTCCAGCAGGCGATGGGGACCACGGGCGTCAGGGCGTTTCAGGAGGGCATCAGGAGGTGCCTGAGTTCTCTGTGTCTCACGCAGCCCTTCCTCGAGGCAGGGCGTCTCTCAGGGGTGCTTCTGCCCCCAGGGGACACTGGGCCCTGTCTGGGGACATCTGTGGGTGTCATGACTGGGGCTGCTCCTGGCATTGAGTGAGTGGGGCCCAAGATGCTGCCCAGGATGGGCCCCCCCAAGGAGAGTGACCCACCCCGATGTCAGCAATGCCTGGGGCACCGGGGGAGACCCCAATTTAGAGAAAGCCACCCCAGCCACCTCCTTCCTGTCTGCCCTGGAGCTGCCCTAAGCCTCAGGCTGAGCCCTGAGGTGGGGGGTTCCCGCCCATCCTCAGGCCCCCTCAGCCTCCAGTGCCAGCCCCACCCCCCAGGGCCCAGGGCTGCAGAGAAGGGCTCCGGCCCTCAGGGCTTGGCAGCAGTGGTGTATCCCTTTGTGTAGGTGGAAAAAACCCCGTTCGTTTGTGGAAAGAGCAGATGTTTGCAAAGGAAGAGGGGCCGGCTCTCAGAGACCATAGGGGGCCTTCGGAACCAGAGGGAAACAGCCCCGCCCGCAGGCCGGCCTTTCAGCTCAGGAAGTCTGGCCTGCGTTGGCCGGGGCGGGGGCTTCTGTTGACCTCCCCAGGCCAGCCCACAGCAGCGCGAGCCCCAGGGTCCGGCCTCCCCACGAACCGGAGGGCAGGCTGGCTGCCGGCTTTGCAGAGCGTGGCCCATGTCCCGGCCACTGCAGGGGTCCCCCGTGGGAGGACAGACAGAGGCCCGGCTGGCCGAGGTGGACGTGCAGAGTCACAGCAGGGCCTCGTAGCCTGGAGCCTCTTCCTCCACAAATAGGAGGCCGGCGCCGGCCGTGTAGATGGCGATGCTGCTGGACGGGATGGGGTTCCACTCGCCTCTCCCTCCGTGCCTCCCTGGGCCGTGCATTCTCAGGGCAGCCAATGGGGTGTGGAGAGGCGGGTGTGGCCTGGCTTTTTTGGTCTCGGGGTCACCCCAAGAGCTGGACATGGCAGCCCCCAGGGACCCCCATGCTGTTTGCATCGAGTATCAGAGACGCATGCTCTTTCCAGGGTTCCACTTGGAGCAGAGGGTCCCGTTCCCCGGAAAACAGCGGCTCCGAAGTGCCCGAGCCCCCCCCCCCAGCCCCAGGCCTCCATCACGGGGACTTCCTTCCTTTCCCGTTGACCTCCGGGCCCCGGGTGGCCGGCCTCAGACCCCTTGCCTCCCTGTGCCCGTATACCTGTCACCTCTTCTGCCCCCCCCCCACCGAGGTTAATTGGTTCGGCCCTGAGTTCGCATCCTCCCTGTTTCGCCCGGTACGTGGCTCCCATCAAAACAAAAGCCAGACATGGAAAAACCCCATGCGGTGTATTTCATTTTGGGCTCAGTTCCTGAAGATTGTGTTTTGCTAGTACCCGCGTGTCTGATGGCTTGGGGTCCCCGTGTTCTGAGATGGAATAATACAAGTTCCAGAAAAAAACTTGACCCCCCTCGCTGTCTCCGCATCCCACCCCAAAGAAACATGGTTGTCTCTCGTGAATGGACTGGTTGTAAAGAATAAAGTGGATTCTCCCCCCCACCCCCCCAGTTTCTTGGCGGGACACGGCCGTTTCCAATAACCATGCCCCGTTTTTGGCGACAGCAAAGTATTTCTCCGAGAGAAGCTGGAGATGGTTAAGTGAAAAATATGTAACCGTGCTTTTTTTTTTTTTTCTCTCTCTCTCTCTCCTTTTTCAAACAGGGGGAAGCGGTGCTCCTTGATTAGAAAAAACTAAAAAAAGGTATGTAGCGTTTTATCTGACTTCATGAGCTTGGAATCTCTTGTTTTTTAGCAAAAGGAACAAACAAGCCACAGTGTTTCACGCCCACATGACACGCTGGGAATTGTGTCACCGTGAAAAGAGCTCTGGGCTCAGAGCCAGGAAACCTGGGTTCAAATCCTCCGTCCGCCTCTCGGCGGCTCTTGTCACGTTTGGGCGGATCCCTTTCATCTCTGCCACGGAAATAACGTCCTGCAGCTTCCCGAGAAGGTCGCAAAGATTAAACGAGTCTGTTGATATGAAACTGCACAGCGCCGGGCGTCTGTTGAGGCCGGTCTGGAACCGCGGCTGGGCGGTGATGTGTGTGTTTCCAGGAAATGTGTCCATTTCACGTCAGTTACCTAATTTGTTGGCATCCGATTATCCACGGATTCTCCCATGATCCTTTGCGTTTCCCAAAGTCGATGGCAACGTCCTGCCCTCCTGCCCCCCTTCAGGTCCTTGCATCCTCTCTCCTTTTTTCTCGATCCCTCTGGCTGAGGGTTTGCCAGCGCCGTCCATCTTTCCAAAGAACCGACTTTCGGTTTCGTTGGTTCTGCTCTCGTTTCTCGAGTCTGTTCCATTTGTCTCCGCGACGCCCTTGTCATTCCCTTCCTCCTGCCGGCCTGTTTCTTTCGCTCTTTCCGCTCTGGTTCCTTTAGGGCGTGAAGTCGAGTCGTGTGGATGTGAGATCTTTCCCAAAGCAGACATTCGCAGCCGTCGGGTTCCCTCCGGGCGCTGCCTTCGCGGCATCCGGCGAGTTTTGGCGTTTTGCGTTTTCATTCTGCTGGTTCCCCCTGCGGTCTCTTCCTGGACCCACTGGTTGTCTTAAGAGGGTGTTGCTGAGTGTCCATCTGCTCCATAATCGGTGTGGGCAGGAAAGCGCATCCGGATGTGTTTCTCAGTCGAGGGCGTTGGGGGGCGGTGTGGCTCGAACGGGCTCCCATCCCGGGGTCACCTCGGGACCCTGCGGGGGGCTGGCTGGTCAGGTAGCAGGGGGGCTAGTTTTGGAGTTGGGGGGGCGCTATCCTCTGGACCCCGGCTTCACCACTTCCTCTCTGAGCCTCTCTTAATGCCACCAGGAACCCGGACTGCCTGCTTCCTAGACGGGACGGGGGCGCAGTGTGAGGCCCCAGGGTACGGGGCTGCAGCAGGAGTGAGGCTGCAGGGTCCAGGGCTGGGGGGCGGCTGGCGGGGGCTGAGAGAGAACGCTCCCTGAAGTAGGGTCCTGGGGCTGCCACAGCAAAGTACTACAAACAGGGGGCCTTAAAACCACAGAAATGCGTCCTCGCAGTCTGGAGGCCAGAAGTCCGAGATCGAGGTGTCTCAGGGCCGCGCTCCCTCCACAGACCCCAGGGGAGGGTCCTTCCTGCCTCTTCCAGCTTCTGGTGGTGGCTGGCCGTCCTTGGCTTGTGGACACGTCACTCCAATCTCTGCCTCTGTCGTCACGTGGCCGTCTCCCTGTGTGTCTGTGTCCTCTCCTCTTATAAGGACACTTGTCATTGGATTTATGGCCACCCTACTCCAGTGTGACCTCATCTGAACTAATTACATCTACAGTGACCCTGTTTCCAGATAAGGCCCCATTCCTGGGTACCGGGGGTTAAGGGGTTAGGACTTGAACACACCTTTTAGGGGAACACAGGCTGTGGCTTGGGTGGCCCCTGTCACCTGGACCTCTGAGATGGGGATGAGAGCCCCCAGCAGTCCTAAGGAGCCTTGCAGAGGCTGGCGCCCCGGCCCACGGCAGGCTCGTAAGTGGGGGCTCACCTCCCTGGCTGGTGCCTCTTGGCCTCGTTTGCCCCAAGGGTGCCGGACCTCTGCTCCCTGTAGCCTGTGAGTGTCGGAGGCAGAGCCGAGACCCAAGTAAGGAGAGCTGGGCACTGTCCCCGGGCACAGAACTCAAGGGGGGCTGAAATACCTAGTCATCACGGTAAGTCGTATCTTAATGTAGCAATATTTCCTAAAAATCGAAATTAATGCCCAAAAGAAAAATCCAGGAGCCGGCCTGGTGGCGTGGTTGTTAGGTTCGCATGCTATACTTCAGCAACCCAGGGTTCACCGGTTCAGATCCCGGGTGTGGATCTATACCACTTGTCAGCCGTGCTGTGGTGGCGTCCCACATACAAAGTAGAGGAAGATGGGCACAGATGTTCGCTCAGGGCAAATCTTCCTCAGCAAAAGAAAAAAAAATCCACAGTTGAAGGTCAAAATGTTACCTGCAGAGGCCATCACCTTACCCTAATCCCAGCCCTATCTGATCCTGTCTCTTTTGAAAAGCTTGATATTTGGTTTATCATGAATATTTTTCTTTCATTTTGACTTTTTTTTTTTTTTTTTTTTTGCTGAGGAAGATTCGCCCTGAGCTAACATCTGTGCCAGTCTTCCTCTGTTCTGTACGTGGGACTCCACCACCACGTGGCCACCGATGAGTGGTGTAGGTCCCCACCTGGGAACCAAACAAGGGCCGCCAAAGTGGAGCGTGCCAGACTTAACTACTACGCCTTGGGGCCAGCCCCCATTTTGACTTTTTCAGAAAATATTACGTGAAAATGTGAGTTCCCGTGGTGACAGTTTTCGGTGCCCAAGGCGAGTGGCTCCCCAGCCTCACCCTGGCCCCGCCGACAGTCAGATGACGCCAATGACATGATGCTGGGCCCGCAGCCGTTTCTGAGTGATGACCAGGGGCCCGCACCCTCTCGGTCAGTGAGGCACAGACACACAACCCATCCTCCTGGCGGGGAGCCCAGGGCTCACCTGCATCTGGTCCTCCGGGACGCACATACACGTGTACGAGGATGACAGCGGAACCACCTCGCGGGGCTCAGGGGCCAGGAGAGCAGGCGCGTGGCCACGGGCCGCGGGATTAGGTCCCTGCCCTGCGGTAGCCGCCAGCAGGGAGGACACGAGCCCCAGCCGGTGACATCGGGCCGTGGCTGTGAGCAGGTGCTGAGCCCCGGCTCCCAGACAGCCCCCCATGCCCACGCTGCTGCCCGCTGCCTCCCCTCCCCTCCTCCCGCGTCTGCAGACCCCCTCGGCCACGGAGCAGCCGTCCGTCAGGCACCCAGGGAGCAGCCTTCCTTATCCAGACTTTATAGTGGGGAAACTGAGGCTGAGCAGCAGAGGGTCTCAGCGAGGCCCAGCGGCCGGTGGACGACGGGGCCTGGATTTGAGCTCATTCCTCTCTGAGCACAGAGCGCCTGGCGGTCGGTTTGTATCAGTCAACGTTCTCCAGAGAGACAGAGCCAATAGGATGCGGAGAGAGAGAGAGAGATTTATTTTAAGGAATTGATTACGGAGGCTGACGAGTCCAAAATCTGCAGGGTGGATTCCCAGGAGGGCCAGCGGGGTGGTACTAGACCAAGGCCGTGGCTGGAGAATTCTCTTCTGCTCAGGGGAGGCCTGTCTTTTGTTCTGTCCAGACCCTCAACTGATCAGACAAGGCCCACCCACATTGGAGAGGGCCAGCACGTTACTCAAAGTTCATCTCATCCAGTGACACCCCCACGGAACATCCAGAAGACTGTGTGACCATCTATCTGGGTGTCCCATGGCCCAGCCAGGTAGACACACAAATTAACTGTCACAGGGTCTCCCAGGCTGCACAGCCAGTTGTCCGTCTGGACGGGACACCTCAGAGCCCTCTGGGAGTATCGTCAGTTTCCCTGGGAGAGTCAGGGCACGGACAGCAGCTGGGCGTTTGGTGAGAAGGTGACTGAGGAGGCAGCTTTAAAAGGCCAAATTCTCGAACAGATATTTGTACACACGTGTTCACAGCAGCACGATTCACAACGGCCAAAAGGTGGACGCGGCCCAAACGGCCATCGACGGGTGAGGGACACACACAAATGTGGCCACCCACACGCTGGAATATGACGCAGCCGTGAAGAGGAGCGAGGCCCTGACACAGCTGCACGTGGACGGACCTGCACACGCGACGCTCAGGGAGAGAAGCAGACACAGAAGGACACACGGCGCGTGACCCCATGGACATGAAACGTCCAGAACAGGCAGATCCACAGACAGAGAGCGGGCTCGTGGGGGCCAGGGGCTGGGGAGGGGGTGGGGGTGATGCTGATGAGGATGGGGCTTCTTTTTGGGGTGATGGAATGTTCTGGAACTACACAGAGGTGCTGTTTGCACAATAATGTGAATGTACTTCATGCCACTGAATTGTACACTTAAAAACGGTTCGAATGGCAAATATCATGTTATATATATTTCACCACAATTTTTAAAAACCGTGGAGTACTTTAAATGAGTGAACCGTGCGGTCTCGGAATCTGTGTCTCAGTAAAGCTGTTAAGATGATGATGGGTGAGGGGGACAAGGAGCGAGCACAGCCGCGGGGTGGGGGGCGGGGGCCGGTTCCGTGTTCTCTCCCGCGTCCACAGCCTCTGGGGGATGAGCCGAGGGGACGGGGAGAGACGGTCGTAAACGGGGCAGGTGCGGGCCGTCAGAGTCAGGACGCAGTCGGAGCTCTCGCCTCTGTGCCCGCGACACGGTAGACAAGAAGGAGACGCTGGCCCTCCCGTGTCTGGGCGTGGGGCCCGCACGTCCGCAGCAGGGTCAGGGGACAGAGGGCACAGAGGGGACAGGCCAGCGTGTCTGACCAGATGGGGGAGTCCAGTCTCTGGACGGCTCCCGGTGGTCGGAGGCCGTTGGGTTTGGCTTCAGACGCAGCAGATTGCCGCCCGTGGCAAGTGTTTTCGTCACGCGATGGCCCTTCAGTGCGTGGTTGACCGGCACATCTCCTTATTCCGGCCGCTGTTCCTTCCCTGTCACACCTTGGGAACCGGGGCTGATGCTGGCCGGGCCCCTGGCTTCCCCTCTGGGCCCTGCCACTCCCCAGCCACGTGGCCTTGGGCTGGCTTCTCCAAGCAGGACACACGGCTGTGTCTTCCTAGAACGATCGTTTTAGTGCAAGATTTTGGGATCAGGAGGGAGACGTTATTATTTATTTTGCATTATTTTTATATTTTCTGTCTGTGTTATTTTTACAGTCATGTAGATAATTTAGGGGCAGAAGACCCAGGGGACGTGACATCATAGGAATAAGTGGGGAACGTCTTGGCCGGCCACCTGGGGCCGCATCCCCTTGCGTCTCCTCTGGGCCCCAGTTCTCTGTCTTGGTTGCGCTCCTCTGCTGTATTAGTCAGCGACGCTGCGAGAGAAATCACCCCAAGCTCTGCCCGTTTATCAGCTCACAGTGTCTGTGAGGCAGGGGCCTCTGCTCAGGGTCCCCCCAGGCCGCCATCCGGGGGTCACTGGAGCTGCATTCTTACCCGGGGACTCAGCTGGAGGTGAGGCTGCTCCAGGGTCCCTCGGGGCGTTGGCAGGGTTCCTTCACTTGCGGCTGTGGGACGGCGCCCCTGGGTGCTCCCTGCCTGTCAGCTGAGGGTTGCCCACAGCTCCTTGCCTCGTGTGGCTTCTGAAACACAGGCTGACCGTCGGGCCGGCGAGGAAGGCGTCTAGAAGTCGGGGGGCTCTGCCCGGCCCTCTCTGAAAATCCGAGACCGGACGGACGGCCGCCACACGGAAGTCCCGTGAGGATCCCACGAGGGCGCGTGCACCGGGGGCTCCCTCCTCTGCGTCCCCTCCACCTCCAGGGCTGGAGTCGCCCGGCCGTCTTCCCTCGGTCCTGCCAGGATCCGAGGGTCGGGGCACCCCCGCCCCCGAGGCGGCCACATTTCCCCGCTTCCTGGGCAGCCCGGGGCTTGGCCGCGTTTCTGCATTAACAAGAAAAGGCGTCATGGAATTTGGACGGACGAGAAGGGGGATGTCAGCGTGAGCAGAAGCAGACACTCGGGCTCATTGTTAGAAATTCCGTGCGGGTCATCGAAACCTCATCCTGGGCAGAGGCCGCTGGGAGGCCGCGATGAACTCAGTCTCACGAGGGTCGTCTGCAGATCGAGCGCTGGCCCAACGCCCCTGCCGCCCCCCGTGGGCACCGGGCACTGAGCTCCCTCCCTGGGGTTTGGGTGCTGTGGGTCCTCAGCAGGGCAGCTGCCGTTGTCCCTCGCTGGAAAGTTCCACAGGACGCACCAAACTTGCACGCTTAGCACCACAGCGCTAATGTGGACCCTTCGCTCCCCGTCCGGGTCCCCCAGTGAAGATGCAGCCCGGAGACACCTCAGTCAAGGCCGAAACTTGCATCCTGGACCAAGACTGCTACTCTGCCGGCCCTGTTGCCGTGTTGGAGGGTCAAGCTTCCTGCCAGACCACCCGGCACTGTGACATCAGGGCCGGGTCACTCTCTGGGAGGCCGTCCTGGGTACTGCAGGGGGTCGAGCAGCATCCCTGGCCCCACCCACTTGATGCCAGGAGCACCCCCAGTGTGACAGCCACAGATGTCCCCAGACATAGCCAGTGTCCCCTGGGGGGCAAATCCCCCCTGGTTGAGAACCACGGCTCTGGACTCTGGCCCCCCACACCAGGCACCTCTCTAAAGCTATTCAGACGGAGCCAGCCCGTGGCACAGCAGTTAAGTTCATGTGCTGCACTTTGACAGGCTGGGGTTCACTGATTCAGATCCGTGGGCGTGGACCTAGCCGTGCTGTGGCAGCGTCCCACCTACAAAATAGAGGAAGATGGGCACAGATGTTAGCTCAGGGCCAATCTTCCTCAGCAAAAAAATAAAAATAAATAAACTGTTCAGTTAAATCACATTGTTGGCTTTTTTTTTTTTCATTTTTGGCATGAGAAATGTCTCTAACTGCAGCTAGCCCTGGGGAAGAGCCTCTGTGGGTCTGTTTTGCTCAAGGACTCTGCAGACGGGTTAAGTCGAGGCCCCTGGGACGAGGGTGACCCAGGGTTTCCAGGGCCCAGGGTCATCCCAGGGTCCTGAGCAGAGGGAGGCAGGAGGGTCAGAAGCTGAGATGGAGACGCTGCGCTGCTGGCCGTGCAGACGAGGGATGGGCCCCCGAGCCCAGGACGCGGCGCCTCTGGAAGCTGGAGGAGGCGGGACACGCTCCTGCCCTGGGGCCTCCGGGAGGACCCGCCCTGGCCTCACCTGGGTTTTAGCCTAGTGAGACCCATTTTAGATGTCGGACCTACAGATAATAAATGTATGTGGTTTTAAGTCACTAAGTCGGTGGTAATTTGTGATGGCAGCCAGAGGAAACACATACAGTGCCCAAGAAGTTGCAGACACCCCAAAAACGGGGTTTGGTGCAGCCAGGTTGTGCACAGACAGAAGACCAGGGGCTTCTCAGAGGGGATGACGTCTCACAGGGCTTTGCAGGATGTGTAGGAGTTTGTCTGGGCCCAGGTGGAGAAAGACTTGCCTGAACCGAGGTAGGAAGGCCTGGATCTGCCCTCCCCTCTCTCCCAGCCCTCCTGCCCTTTGGCTCCTGAGTTGCACCTTCTCGGGGCATTTCCTTAGTGCCGGGAAGCCGGAGCCCCGGTGCCATGTGACAGGGGCTTGGTGTCCTGGCCCGGCCCGGCTCCCAGGCTTGCAAATGCTCACATGACCGCAGTCCTCCTCTGGGAGCACAGAGAGAGTCTTTTCTTCTGCTCCCTCGTCACCCTTCGTCACCGCAGGGTCGCCGTCCGCCCGCGCCCACGAGCCAGCTCGGTCTGGGGCTCCGCGCTGCCAGCCAAAGGCGACCTCACTCTGTGGGCACCTCCTTCGTTCCCTTTTCTCCGGCCCTTTCTAAATATAGCCACTGGGGACCCGATTTAGCCCGCACACAAAGGAGCGGCTGACAGGCAGTCACAAGACGCTGGTCCCCCATGGGCACGTGCCCTCTCTCGGGGAACAGCCCCTGGCGAAAGCCAGCTCGGGTGTCACGGTCCCCGCGGTCCCACCACAAGGTCACGGACCCACGGAGGGTCAGAGAAGGCCCCCACGTGGCCTCCCCTCCCCGCGCCGGCCAGGGTGACCTTGACCCTGGGGGAGCTGCAGGCACGGGAGGCCCAGGGCTCGGAGCCGAGGTCTGGCCCCCGGGGGGCCCCCAGGGGGGCAAGCGAGGCCGGGGTGCCGGCTCAGCCTCTGCAGGGGGCAGAGGGGTTCCACGAGGTTTGCGTCGGCCTCGTACTGGGGTTCAGATGCCAGCGCGGCTCCCCTGGCTGTCCGTGGATGCCCCGCGTGGGGGGTGGCCCCATCCCCACGGCCGGGAGACGGCACGGCCGAGACCCTCCCTCTGACTCTCTCAGCACAACGTCCAGCCTGTGCCGTCCACGCTGTGCACTTTCAGTAGAGTCTACAGCCGTCTCCCCCCAGGCACTGTGACATCAGGGCCGGGTCACTCTCTTGGGGGGCCGTCCTGGGCGCTGTGGGGGGCTGAACAGCGTCCCTGGCCCCCACCCACTCGATGCCAGGAGCTCCCCCAGTGTGACACCCACAGATGTCCCCAACATCACCTGGGGTCCCCAGAGAGCAGGACCCCCGGGTGGGAGTCCCTGTTCTAGGGGCTTCTGTGATGTGGACAATAGTGCAAAGCTCTCCCCCCACCTGAGGTGTGCAGGGCCGAGGCCTCGTGCACACAGTAGGGGTGCAGAAATGCACGTTGTTGCAGGTGCATGTGGACCCGGCCGTCTGCAAACCCGGCTCCCCGGGCCCTGAAGGGGGAGGCTTGTTCCAACGGGACCTGTTTCCCCCAACCCGCGCCTCCTTTTGTCTGGCTTTGGGATTCTTTCCTGTCAACATACAGCCCGTCTCTCCTGCACGCGGCATCCCCGGAACAGTCATCCTGCCAGGCAGAGCCGGGCCGCAGCTGTGTGTCTGCGGGATGTTTTTCTTCCCTATTTACCGGCAGGCAGGGCTGGGGGCGGGCTTCTGGGCCCCGGAGGGGACAATTCAGCAGCTCCGGGAGCTGTGAAGCTGCTGGTTCCGGAAGTTTCAAGGCGAAGCGAAGGCTGTTTGTGTTCTCTCTGAAGACAGGGAGCCGCCGCCAGCCGCCTCCCCTCCCCTCGGGCCGTCCAGCCACTCCCCCGTCACCAAGGCCACCGTCCTCCGGCCCTGACGCAGCCCGCTGGCCAGCCACTCGAGCCCCACGGCCTCGATGGCAAAGAGCTGTACTGCCTGGAATGGCCAGGGCTCCCCCGGAGCAGGAGCTCACTCAGGCCAACTTCCTGCATCGTCGGGAGCTTAAACGCACGTGGCACTCATGTCCCAGTTCACGGGGACCACAGGGAACGATTCGGCCCGCTCGTGGAGGAGCCACCGGAAAGCCCTCTGGTTTTAATGCTGTTCCCGAATGGCAGTGCCGCTGCAAAGGCAAATGGCAGAAACCGTGTGTGCAGCCTGCCCATGTAGCGTCTACACCCAGCGGCCAGCAGTGAACACCACCTGAGCTGAGTGACCGAGGTGTGGCACAGAGGGTGCTAGAAAGAAGCCAGCCCAGCAGTCCCGAGACCCAGTTCTGGCCTCACCGTGGCCTGTGTATCAGCTGTCTGCGCCGCGTAACAAAGTATTGCAAACGTAGCAGCTTCCAACGGCGCCTACGTGTCGGCTCGAGGTTCTGGAGGTCCACATTCGGGCTGTGGTGTGGCCGGCTTCTCTGCTCAGGGGCTCACGAGGCTGAAGTCGGGATGTCTCACCTGGAGCTCGAGGTCATCCGAGCCCATTCAGATTGTTCCAGAATTCAGTTCCTTGCAGCTGCAGGACTCGGGTCCTCGTTCCCTTGTCCACTGTGCCAGGGGCTGCTGTCAGACGCTAGGGGCTGCCCCCATTCTTCGCCACCTGGCCCCCTCCGTCTTCAAAGCCACAACAGAGGGTCTTCGTTGCATGGAGTCCCTTTCAAGGTTCAAATGACTGCTTCTCCCTTTTACGGGCTCACCTGATTAGGTCAGGCCCACCAAGAATAATCTCCCTTCTTAAAGTAACCTGGGCCGCGTGACATGGCCTTGGCCTGGAGCGATATCCCGTCATAGTCTCAGGTCCCACACTCTAGGGGAGGCCATGCGACAGGGTCACTGGGGGCCCCACCTTGTTTCATTTCTCTCACGGGCACATAGCCCCTGTTGCGCCCTTGCTAGGTTGCTGGTGAAGGTTCATTGTGACATAACAGGTGTGACAAATGCCTTGTAAATGGCCAAACAGCCCTCTGGAGATGGGGGGGGGGGTGGTGGAGGGGCCACCAGTGCATGCCCCAGGGTGGTCTCTACAGGCTGAAGGCAAGATTGGGCGCAGCAGCCCTGACTCGGGGTGGGGCCTGAAGCCCGCAACCCAGCACAGGAAGAAACCCTGGTACCCATTCCCTGGGGGCTCCTGACCGTCTGCAACAGCAGATTCAGGAAACAAGCGTTATCTGAGGGCTCTGTTGAGAGGTTCTAATCCAGGGGTCCTCAACCGAGGGGCGGTCCTGCCCCCAGGGGACACTGGGTGATGCCTGGGGACATCTGTGGCTGTCACACTGGGGGCGCTTCTGGCATTGAGTGGGTGGGGGCCAGGGATGCTGCCCAACCCCCCACAGCGCCCAGGATGGGACCCAGCCCCCATGTCAGCAGTGCTGAGGGGGGACCCTGCCGTGGTCCATCCCACTTGTGACAGAGGTCCCGTTTTTGACTCTGAAAGCCGGGGGCTCGCTGACCCTTCTCACCCCCGGCCTGGCGGCTCGAGCTGCTTCTGGAAGAGGCATTGCTCTCTGAGACACAGGATGCGGGAGCAGCGGGTTAATGGGGCGCTGACCCCGACCCCGTCCTCTCATCTTCCAGCACCACCAGCCCAGGTTTTCATGAACTTAGGAGGCAGCGCAGGGCCCGCTGCTGGAAACCTCGACCGTCGAGAACATGCGCCTCTGGATGGAAGTGGAGAAGAGATGCTGCTGCTCCGGCCTCGGGGGGTGGCCTCGGGGTCCGACCTGTCCCCACCTGAGTCCCCAGGGCTGTGGGTAAACCCTCATGGGAGGGAAGTGACATCAGGAAACAGCCAGCCGGGCCGCCCGCGCCTGGGCGCCCGCCCGGACGGAGCCCTGTCCCCCCCCTCCACTTCCCTAGGGGCGGGGCCTCTCACCCGGAGGAGGGTCCCCTGCGGCCACCAGCACCGGGAGCCGCTCCTCGAAGGCCCTTCCCGCCCAGCCGGCCCGCCGCGCATTTTTCACATTCTTTTCCTTTTACGCACCCGTTGGCCGACTTTGGCCGACTTTCGGAAGCATCCCGCTCGCTGCCTTCTGGAAAGAGCCGGCCGGGTGTGGGTTTCTGGAGCGCTCGCGGGGAGGGGCGCTGTCCCAGCTATGAGAGCTATGTGAGGAATTCACGGGATGGGGCATTTTTGGGTCCTGCTGTCATTGCTTCCTGTGCAGCCGGAAAACACCTCTGAGCGGAGATGGGACCACGGCGCCCACAGAGGAGCCGCGGCTGCTTTTTGGGTCTCTGGGGGACGCCGGCCCCCGCGGTGTCTGGGCCAGTCTCTGGGTCACCGGCAGCCGGGAGCTTCCCTGGGTGCCCAGGGTGTGGGCCAGGGCGGCAGGGAGCTGACCCACTTTCCTGTGGGGCTGGGGCCACCGCAGGCCTGCTGAGCGCATGTTGGCTTTGCACAGTAGGGCAGCGAGGTCCAGCCTGCCCGCCCCCTATGGGGCTCGGGGACCTCTCTGCCTCGAGTCCCCTGTGGGCAGTCCCGATGTGCAATCCTCCAAAGCATCTTGGCGAAACCGAGTGACGTCTTGGAGCCGGCCACGTCTGGGCCTGTCCTGCCTCGCTGGCGGGAAAGCCTGCTCCAGGCGTTGGGAAAAAATTCCCAGGAACCTTGGCATCGCTTACAAACCACTAGACAGGAGGCACGAGGCTGAGACTTTTTTTTTTTTTGGAGGAAGATTAGCCCTGAGCTAACTGCTGCCAATCCTCCTCTTTTTGCTGAGGAAGACTGGCCCTGAGCTAACATCCGTGCCCATCTTCCTCTACTTTATATGTGGGACGCCTGCCACAGCATGGCTTGCCAAGCGGTGCCATGCCTGCACCCAAGATCTGAACTGGCGAACCCTGGGCCGCCGCAGCCTGCCTCTGGGTGCACAGGGAACAGGGCAGTGTGGCGGGACATGGCCAGGCTGCCCCTGGGTCGGGTCTCCCATAAGCCCTGGTTTGGAATTCGATTCAAACCCTGGCCAGACCTCCAGCAGCCGCGTGATCTTGGGAAGGTTGTTAACATACTAACATCTTCAAGCCTCCGTCCCCTCGTCTGTGAAAATTGACACAATAATTCCGTCGTGACGCCTGACATCATGGTCCTCACCAACGATCGGGACTATTGTGACTATTTTTACTGCCATTTCTGCACCTTTATCGCTGAACAAACCAGTGCCATCTCTGAGCCTCAGTTTCCCCGCCTGCAAAACGAAGACAGAACAGAGCGAAAACCCTCGGCTTCTGAGCGGGAAGAGACTCTCGCAGTGCTCCACTCCTGGGGGTCAGGGGTACGTCCATCGTCTTGATTATGGGGATGATTTCCAAAGCCATCAGATTCTACACTTTACGTAAGCTCAGTTTATTGCATATTGATTATATTTATATAGTATGAAGTTGTTATAAGTTTTTTAAAATTATATATATAACAAATGGAAATGAAGCCACTTTCTAGTTCTGAATTATACGGATGAGAAAGTTGAGGCTCAGAGAGTCCAGGGGACGTGCCCAGGACTGGGTCTCCCAGCCCCGAGTGAGAGCTGGCCCCCTGCGCTCCATCATGTGCTCAGTACACACACAGATTAGCGCTCCAGTGTCCTTGTCCACGGGCCAAAAACACAAATCTCACCTTTCTTGCTCCAAGTCAGACAAACCATTGGTTGTTTTCATATTCCAGTTTAGTTCTGATCAGGAAGAAACATATAGCTTCCGTTTCAACAACAGCGAGATGAGGTCTTTTCCTTCCTCTTTTAAAAAGCGTTGGCTTAAAAGTGTTACTCCGTACACGTGAGGAATATTATGCAGCCGTGAAAAGGGGTGAGGCCCTGACACAGCTGCACGTGGACAGACCTTGAACACACGACGCTCAGGGAGAGGAGCAGACACAGAAGGACACACGGTGTGTGATCCCATTGATGCGAAATGTCCCATTTCTCTTTAAAATTTCGCCTTGGGATGGTTTTAAGCAGAGAAGTCACATGGTGAGATTTCTTCTAGAAAGATGATTCAGGGGCCCAGGGCGGAAGATATTTTGGAGAAAGACATCCCAAGGGAAAGACAGTGACCCTGTTCCCCAGGAGAGGCAGGCAGACAGGTGCACCAACCACCTGGGTGTGACCCACGTCCCCACACGAGATGTGGCCCCGGGCAGGGAGGCCCAGGATGCGAGCTTCGACTTGGCACTTCCTTTTCCGGGGGGCAGGGGCCTCTGCTGGTTTCTGAGTCGGGGAGGGACGGACTCAAGTGCATTTTGAGAAGCTCGCTCCAGCTGTTGGCAGGAGAGACGGAGAGAGCAGATGCCCCTGGTGGGACGGCCCAGGAGCTGCCTGAGGCTGCGTGGTGGCCGTGCAGGGAGGGGCTGGCTGGGCTCAGAAACCCCAGGGGACAGCTGGCCTTGCGCCCTCTGGCCCCGGACCAGCCGCTGCAGATGGAGACAGGTATATATTTTTTCAGATGCTGACTTCATTTTTCCTGTGTGTAGGGTCACACGATTCGATGAGATGTCACTAGCAAACTCCCGAAATGATCCCAAGGACCCCACTCACTGGAATCCAGTAACCAAACAGCGTAATAAAAAATACTGCTGTAAATTTAAGGCGGAAGCTTAGGCCATTCTGTTAACGGACTGGCTGGTGGCAACTGTCAAGTTGACGTCTCTTAGGATTCTCGTGTGTTCCGAGGCTCTTTCTGGATTTTCACTTCCTGTTGTTTTTTCCACAGGAAACTTCTAATTACTTTATCAAGTTCTTTCTGGAACTTTCTAATTATTTTATCAAATTCTTTCCCTTCCTCAACATGTTTTGGGAGTTTTTTTTTTTATCTGTTTGTTTTTTTACTCCTTCTCGCATTTCCCACCCTTCATCTGGAGTCATTTTTCTCGAATATCCTTTCATTTTACCTTTAAGAAGGCAGGACTGCTGGTGAGAAAGTCTGTTTCTGTTTGTGTGAAAATGTCTTTATTTCACCCTAATTCTTGTAAATATATTTTTAAATTTTTTTATTGGGGTCATATGGGCTTATAACATAGTGTAATTTCAGGTGAATATTATTATCTATCAGTTTCTGTGTAGACTGTGTCGTGCTCGCCACCAATAGCCTAGTTTTTATCTGTCACCATACGCATGTGCCCCTTTACCCCTTTCGCCCAGCCCCCAGCCCCCTTCCCCTCTGGTCACCACTAGTCTGTTCTCTTTATCTGTGTGTTTATCTTCCACATATGAGTGAAATCTTACGGTGTCTGTCTTTCTCCATTCTTCTTATCTGACTTAGCATAACGCCCTCAGGATCCATCCATGTTGTGGCAAATGGCACGATTTCTGTCTTTTTTATGGCTGAGTAGTATTCCATTATCTCTGTATATACCACATCTGCTTTATCCGCTCACCCATCGATGGGCACTTGGGTTGCCCCCATGTCTTGGCTATTGTATTTCACCTTAATTCTTGAAGTTTACTTTCATCAGGTCTAGGATTTCCACTGGAGCGGTCAAATTGTTGGTCCTTTTTCCTCTGGCAGCTTACGTTTGTTTGTTTGCTTTACAATTAATTGATTTTATTAAGGTATCCTTCATATTCAGTAAAATGAACAGATCTTAAACATACAGCTTGATGGATTTTGACAAACACACACACCTGTGTACACCAACACCTCAGTGAAGATACAGAACATGTCTAGAGTCTGTCCTTTTGCTTGGCAAAATCTTTTTGAGATCCGCACATGGGGCCCCGTCTATCAGTAGGTGGTTCTTGCTCTTGCCTAATCGTAGTCCACAGTGTGAATGACCGGTTTGTTTATCCGTTCTCCTGTTGACGGGCATTTGGTTTGTTTCCAGTTTTTGCTATATAAATACAGATGTGCGAACATCTTGCACAAGTCCTTTTGGGGCGATATGTTTTTATTTATCTTGGGTCAATCCCTAGGAGTGGAATTGCTGGGTCGTAGTTTAATAAGAAACCGCTAAGCCATCTTCCAGAGTGGCTGTTTTATCCTCCGTTTTATCCATCATTATCTCTTCGAAGTTGGCTCCTGCCCCATTCTCCCCTCCTTCTGGAGTTCCAATTACATGCATATGAGGAATTACTGTAGTTTCTCTGTCTTTTACTCTGCGATTTCTTTCTCTTTGTGTCTCCATGCTTCATTCTGGATGTTTCCTCTGACCCGTCTTCCAGTTCACTAATTTCCCCTTTGGCTGTCTTTAATGATGCTGTTTCTTCCATCGTGCTCTTACCTTCCAGTTATTGACACTTTCCACATGTCCGCTGGTTCTCTTTTGCTTTAGCTTCCAATCCGCAGCTGAAATTCCGATTTCACCTATTTATCTCCTTGAACATAATTAACACGATGATTTTAAAGTGTACAAAAGCCCCGTGAGTCTGTCTGTATTGCCCGTTATTTCTGCTGATTTTTGTTCATGTGGTCGTGTCTCCTTGTATGCCTGGTTATTTCCAGTTGTGTGCTGGACATTGTGATTGCAGATTTGTTTGTAGAGATAATGTGCAGCCTAAGATGATGTTGATTTTTTTTGCCAAGGGGGATTTGTGTTTACTTCTGCCCCACCTCTAGGGTTGATAGCCATCGGGGTCACCGCCCTCCCCAGTTAGGAACTGAGATTATTCAAAACTCAGCTGCAGTCGCTGGGAGGGTCTGTCACCCCAAAAACCAGACTCCTGGGCTTCCATCCTCCCCCAGATCCTGGCTGGAAGCTCTTCACTCTCTTAATAACCCTCCAGATGCTTCTATATTCTCTCCAGCTTTTGCCCTCAGGGGGAGAATCTGTCCATCTTAGCTGGCCCACCATTGTGTAAGCCGAAATCCGCCCATAGAGATTTCTATCTGACGTCCAGGTGGCCTAGGAGGAGGCCATCAGTGTAGAGAGCATCCTGATCTGAGAAGCACAGAACGACCAGCTGGGCTCCAGCCTCAGCTTTTAGCACAAACCTCTGATTTCCTGATTGAGGAAGCCAAGACCCAGGTCAGGGCCAAGCCGGGGTGTGAATCTGGGTTTCCCGTCTCCAGACGTGGTGCTGTCTGTTGGATCTGCAGGAACGGGTGGCAGCCTTTGTCCCTTGCACTGAGGTCCCTGGAAATTACAGTGGGCTCAGCAGGACCCTCATGCAACTCAGGGTCACCAGAGGCCAAGAAGCCGCTAATCGTGTCCACGGATGTCACAGAGGTGACCTGGGCCTGACCGGACATCGTGGACTCTCTGAGCTCACGGCAGAGCTTAAAGGAATCCAAGCTCACCTTGACTTTATGGCCTCCGAAAGGGGAGGAATTTGCAGGCATCGTCAGACACAAAATGGACCATTTAGGCCTCTCCATTTCTGACTCTCCCACTCATTTCATCCATTCCTGTTTTGAAGATGATTAACTTCAGGCCCTGCCCAGGTCTCCCCAGGCCACGTGGGGAGAGTGGCCATCACAGTGCAGTAAGCTCCGTGGAGAGTGGGATTTCTCAACAGCTCCCAGCAAACCGGCCCGTCCACATTCACCGGGTGCAGGATGTCCGGGTCACCTTGTCCCTCGTTCTTTCTCTCCAACAGCTGTGTTATACTTGGCAGTTGCCACAAGTCTCTGAAAAAGGGCCCTCTCCATGGCTGCTGGCTTCTGGGGTCCCCCATTCCCTGGCACAGGAACTTGGGACCTGGGGGTCTGTCAGGCTCAGGGCAAAGAGGGAGTGCCCCTCTGAGCATTCCAGTGGGGTGCACTGGAGCTCAGAGAGGGGAGGTAACTTTCCCAAAGCCACACAGCTTTGGGAGCCAGGGCAGAATCCAGGTCTGCTGCCTTGCACAGCAGCTCCGCCTCCTGAGGTTCTCTCCTCCTCAGGAGTCGCGGTCTCACCCTCTTCGAACGTCTTGTTGGGCAAGTTCAAGGAGAAGCTGTGGCCCTGTGTGACTTCTCCTAGTCACACGGGGTCGTTGGATGCTGAGAAAATTGAACCCCCTTTGGAGACAGGCTTCTGTTTCATTCAGTACCGTTTCCATCCAAACTGTTTGCATTTTGCCAAAATGAACCTCTTTGAGCTGCAGACTTTCCTCTGATAAGGGAGTCCCATGAAGGCCTTAAATCTTGCCGCCAGGGGACACTGGGCGATGTCTGAGGATGTCCGTGGCTGTCACACTGGGGGAGCTCCTGGCATCGAGTGTATGCGGCCAGGGATGCTGCTCAGCCCCCCACAGCCCCACAGTGAATGACCCGGCCCCGATGTCACAGTGCGAGGTGGGAGCCTGGACCATGGTGACTTGTTTCCCCCACTGCTGATCAGGCACCTTTAGGATTTGATGAACACAAGAGTTGAGCCACTTGACACACTGGAGCCCTGGACTTTCTTCCCTGACCCTGTCACCACTTTTGTCACACTTCTCGCCTGGATCTGCCCATCCAGCCACTCAGCAAACATTGACCCTGACCCAGTCCGCCCCGTGGGGCTCATAGCAGCGTGGGGGCCGGCCTGCGGGCAGGTGGTGTGGCTCCATGAGGGGCGCAGGGGGTCAGGGCTCGGCCCTCGCTCAGGGACAGTGGTTGGGACAGGCGATGTTTAGGCCAGACCTTCCTGGAGGGACAATCAGTGCTGACGAAAGTCCCTTCGGCCCACAGATGAGTCTTGGGAAATCCGAGCGTGTCACAGCATCAGGCCAGCGCCAATGTCCCAGTTTGATCTTGTCCCACAGTCATGCAAGAAGGTCACCATCGGGCGAG
Organism: Equus caballus; assembly: GCF_041296265.1. Taxonomy (NCBI): domain Eukaryota; kingdom Metazoa; phylum Chordata; class Mammalia; order Perissodactyla; family Equidae; genus Equus; species Equus caballus. The sequence goes on along the minus strand of NC_091690.1, from coordinate 1,681,621 downwards.
AAGGATGCACGGGGCTCTCTGTGCTATTTTTGCATCTGCGCGTGAGTCTGTGGTTATTTCAAAAACACGAAATAGCGCATGGACTTTGGAAAATGTTTAACTTGTGAAGTTAAACATACACCTGCCCTGGGTACCAGAGATCACACGCCTTTAGGATTTGATAAACACGAGAGAAATGGAACCTCAGGCTCCCACAGAAGCCTGTGTGTGAATGTTCATCGTGGCTTCATTCACTGGAAGCAACCCGGATGTCGCCCGATTCGCGAATGGCTCAACAAACCATGCGATGTTCGCATAGTGGAGTACTACGCAGCAGTGAAAAAGGAACAATGGACCCCCCACACACACAACACAGTGCAACAGCACATCGCACAGGCATCGTGCTGAGTGAAAGAAGCCAGACTCCGTACCAGGTGACTCCATCTATAGGATTTCCCGAAAAGGCGAAACTATCGGAAAAGAGAACTGATCGGGGGGTTGCAGGGGCTGGCTGCAGAGCAACAATATGGGGGAGTCTCTTAGGATGATAGAGTCGTTCCGTATCTTGATGGTGGTATTGGCTTCGCGACTGTCTGTGTTTATAAATTCTCATCAACTGTATGCCCCAAAGCACGAATTTTACTGTTTGCAAATTATACCTTAACAAAAAACAGTAAAGGAAATCATGAAAACAGTCACTGACAAAACTCACTTTGAGGTTCCCTTTCCGCCTTTATCCACGTATTTTTCAATACAACGGTAAATAATCACACCTTCGGACCTGGCTCGTCGCCTTTTCTTCACACAATGCCTCCTCTCTGCTCCACATCTTTACGCATCATTTATGACAGTTGTATAATGTTCCACCGGGAAACATCCCATCGAATCAGCCGTCCCCCCTGGTGCAGAACGTGCAGCTTCCTTCTCATTTTTTTACTGTTATAAATAATGCAGCTGTAAACGCCATCCTGTATGGAGCGTTTTCTTTCTTTTAATTTTTTTCCTCGGGATAAATACCCGATGGAGGGATTGGAGAGGACGGCCTTGTGGTTCTTGACGTGCAGGTTGTCATTCTATAGCTGTTTATGTGGAATCTCTTTGGGTGTGAAATAGGTCTGATGTAACCCAAAGGTCTCACCCAGGGGGCAGTCCTGCCCCCAGGGGACACCGGGTGACATCTGGGGACATCTGTGGCTGTCACACTGGGGGAGCTCCAGGCATCAAGTGGGTGGGGGCCAGGGATGCAGCCCAGCCCCCCACAGCACCCAGGAGTGACCTGGCCCCAGTATCCACAGTACCGAGGGGGGAGACCCTGTTCTGAACGAGGTCCCCCATTTCGCCATCCCCGCAGCCCAGCACTGAGGCCTCGTGTCTCAGCTCAGATCTGTGCTATTCGGGGGCGATACCCTCCTTGATAATGATCGCAGCTTCACAGTACATACTGGTCTGCACTGGGGGCCTTCCCATCCTTGCCCGTCGGACACGCTTGTCCGATCCGTCTGCGGGAGCCGGCTGAGACCTGCCGTGACCTCCCCGCCCCTCCTGGAGGCCAGCCTGATGCTGCCGCGTCTGTTCAGGTTCTATTTTAGGCAAACCCGGAGTCCAGAAAGTGACCCGCCCCTGCCTCCTGGAGCTGCCCCTCCGCCCTCTCCCCCCAGCTTCCCCAGGCCCTGCCGGCTCCGGGGGCTGGCGGACGCTCTGCAGGGCCTGGGCGGGCCGGCGAGGAGGGGTGCCCGGCGCCGTCACGTGCTCTTGCGGCGAGCCGGCCGGTGAGGAATGTTCTCGGCTGACTCAGCGATGCTGCCGCTCCAGCCCGAAGCGGGGGGCACGGCCGGGCCCTGAGTCAGTGCCTGGAGGTGACACCGGCTGGCACAGGGCTTCAGTCTGCCGCATGGGCTGCGGTGACACAGCCAGCGTCTGGGTCTCAGCCTCTCGGCATGCTCACACACATACCCCTATGCACACACGCTCACACATAGGTACACACACAAACACACACAGCGACACACATACACACACATGCATACACGGATATAAGGGCACAAACACGCCTGCACATGTGCACATGCACGAACACACCTACGGATATGCACGCATGTGCACACGTGCATTCACACATATGTACATGCACACAAACACATGCACACATGCACCCACAAACACCCACACACATACCCTGCAGCCCTCTGGCCATTCCCCGGGGTCTGGGTTATGACCAGGCTCAGAGGGAGCATCTGAGGGTCTGGTGCCTGGAGCAGAAAGCCAGCCGCGCTCGGGCTCCAAGCTTACGGGGACGGCCACGGTTTGGGGTGGCCTCACGGGGTGGCCGGGCCCCAGGGCCCCGGTGGACACCTCTGAGTGCGGCCCTGAGCAGGTCTCCCGCCTTCCAAGGAAACACGCCGTGGGGCCCACCCGTTTGTTCTCTGTGCGCGTCTATATTTAGCGCTGAGTAATTTCAGTATTTTTAAGCAGAACCAAGGGCGGTTTTCCCTGAGCTGGATGTTTTGTGGCTGCTTTGAAGCTGTCTGCTGAATCAGAGCCTTCTGGAAGGCCACACGTGGGCTCCGCGCGCCCAGGGCAGACACACTCCGGCCCCTACTGACCCCGGGGTGGGGGGGGGGGTCTGGATGTCTGCCGGGGTGCGGGGAGCCAGCCGTGTGGCCGGGTTTGGTTTTTAATTGAAACCTGTGTGGAGATCTCTGTCGATCGCCGTGCATGGGATTTGTAACAAGCCCCAGAGAGACATTCCCTGCATCCTTCAGTCCATCTCCCACTGGTAACATTGTGTCCAAACTCGGCCAGCAGCCCAGGCGGGCTGTTGGCGCTGTGCATCCTCCCGCCCCTTTCCCTTTCTGCAGGTTACTCCTCTGCCTGAGCGTGAAGTTCTCTGCACGCTGATCCCACGTGCAGGCGCGTGCATCCACCGCCACGGTCCAGACACGAGGTTTCCAGCGCCGCAAGGACACTCCTGTCACCTTCGCTCCCCAGACCCCCCCACCTGCCCCTGATCCCGGGAACCTTGAATCTACCCCCATCGCTACAGTCGGGTCCTCTCTGAAACCTTCTCTAAGTGTGACCTTTGGGCATTGGCCTCGTTCACCCAGCAGAGCTCCCGAAGAGCCATCCAAGGGGTTGTGTGCGTCAACAGTCCGTTCCTTTTTACTGCTCAATAGGAAATTTTTTTTTTTTTTTGAGGAAGATTAGCCCTGAGCTAACATCTGCTGCCAATCCTCCTCCTTTTGCTGAGGAAGACTGGCCCTGAGCTCACACCCGTGCCCATCTTCCTCTACTTTATATGTGGGACGCCTGCCTCAGCATGGTTCACCAAGCGGTGCCATGTCCGCACCCAGGATCCAAACCGGCAAATCCCAGGCCGCTGAAGCAGAACGTGCGCACTTAACCGCTGCGCCACCGGGCCAGCCCCATCAATAGGACATTTTTTGAAAATCTGCAATCTGCCTTTGATTTTCTGGAGCTACCTGGCTCTGATCATGGAACAGACAGAGCTACAGTGTGTCACGCGGAAGGCTGAGTGCTCCTTAGTTACCCAGTTAAATGTCGGCCCCCTGGGTCCCCAGCTTCCCAGGCTGCTTGCACTGGGGCCTTGCACGGCCCCCCAGCACTGACCCTCATGGGGGTTTCCTCAGCCTCAACACTGATGACATCAGGCCCGGTCACTCTCTGGGGGGCCGTCCTGGGCGCTGTGGGGGGCTGAGCAGCATCCCTGGCCCCACCCACTCGATGCCAGAAGCCTCCACAGTGTGACACCCACAGATGTCCCCGGACGTCACCCACTGTCCCCTGGGGGCAGGGACACCCCGGGTGAGAACCACGAGGGACCACTAAATGAAGATTGGGTGGAAAAAGTAGAATTTTCACTGCCTCCAGGAACAGATAAAAAATTTGCATAACTGAATGATAACTTATCACTCGCACACTGCCGGTGGGAAGTAAAATGACCCAGCCGCTCTGGAAAACAGTCTGGTGTTTTCTCTAAAATGTTAAACATGCAGTCTTGCTCCTCGGCGTTCATCCCTGGGTGTTTATAAAGACTCGTGTCTGCTCAATGCTTACACAATGAAGCGGGCTTCTTCACAACAGCCAAAAAGTGGAGTCGGCCCAGACAGATGTCCTTCACCAGGTTACCCTCTGGCCCACCCGTGCTGTGGAATACTACTCGGCAGTGAAAAAGGATAAACCAGCCGTACGTGAGCCACCTGCGTGGATCTCCAGATAGTTGGGGGGGGAACATTACATACCTATGGTTCCGTTTATATAACTTTCTCAAAATGACGGAAGTACCGAAAAGGAGAACCTCTGGGTGGTCGCCAGGGGCCAGGGGTGGAGATGCCCCAGATCTTCCCTGTGTCAGTGTCAACGTCCTGGTCGTGACCTTACTGCGGTTTGGGAAGATGTGGCCGCCGGGGGAGACCCATCCAGGGATCGCGGCTCCCTCCCTGTTATTTCCCACAGCTGCGTGTGACTCTATGGGCATCTCAGCGTCTAAAATGTCATTGAAAACAAATCACTTAAAACATTTTGGAAAGAAAATAGAAATCATCCTAAACGATAGCGAAGTAGGAATTATTGGTGCAATGCAGGATTGGCCTTCTCTGACCCCACGACACTGGGATGTGTGACCCCCAGTTCCCAAGGGCGCGTGGAGGTAAAGAGGTCGATGGTGGGATTCAGTGCAGAAGAAACAGCAGGCGCCTCCTCGTCCTGGCACTGAGGTGGCTGGAGGTCCACCCGGGCTTGTGGGGAGAGCGTTTATCTCGAACCATCCACCCGTCCAAGCTCACCATCCTCACTCAAGGAAACCATAGTGTCTGCCCCAATTCAGGTCCACCCAGAACCTCAGGATGGGACCCGATCTGGAAAGAGGGTCCCTGCAGACGTGATCAGTGAAGATGGGGTCACCCTGGAGTCGGGGCCCAGTGCACTATGGCTCGTGTCCTCATAAGAAGAGGGGAATCTGGACACAGGCCCGCACGGGGGAGAAGCCGAGGGCGGGGTGACACGGCCCCAGCCCAGGAGCGCCCAGGATGGCGGCCACACCAGAGGCTGGGAGGGGCGAGCGGGACCCCCCCTGGAGCCTGTGGAGCGAGCGCGGCCGTGCCCGCCCGGATCTCGGACTTGCAGGCTCCAGAATGTGAGAGAAGAAATTCCTGTTGTTTCCTGCTGCCCCGCCTGTGGTCATTTGTCCGGGCCACCCCAGGACACTAATAAGGGAACATTAGCCCCAGACTTTGGAAAGTTCTGGAAAACCCTGCAAAACCAACTGGGCTCCCTCACCCTCTGGCGACCGCCGTCCCTGAGTCTCCCGGGCTTTCTGACGTGATCCCCTCCCCTGTGCTGTTCCCCGCCCCCCGACCCAGAGCCGCTCCTGTGCAGCCCTTCCTGCCCCGGGCTCCCGCTGTGTCCTCAGAGGGGACGCCCCGGACACAGGCCGGGGGTCTGAACCGGGGAGCTGGCTCCCGTGGGGCCCGCGGCCTCCGTGCGTCGGCTTGATTCTCAGAGCGGCGTGGGGCACCTGGTAGGGACGTTCTCTGTGACAGTTTGCTGGACGAGCGGACAAAGGAAGGAAGGAAGGACATAGGGCCAGGCCCCCCAGAGTAGGGGTGACGTACCCAGGGCCACAGTGTGCCGTCTCCCAGGTGATCTGGAGCCAGGGAGCTCACCCGGGGTGGTCCTGCCCCCCAGGGGACCCTGGGCCATGTTCGGGGACATCTGTGGTTGTCACACTGGGGGTGCTCCTGGCATCGAGTGGGTGGGGCCAGGGATGCTGGTCAGCCCACTCCCCCCAGTGCCCAGGACGCCCCCCAGAGAGTGACCCAACCCCGATGTCACAGTGCAAGGGGGAGACCCGGAGCGGAGCGTCCATCAGAGACGACCCCAGCTCTTCCTTGCCGAGCCTCTCCCTCTGAGCCAGCCAGGAGCCGAGGCCGCTGTTCCATGGGCTCTCCTGGGGCCCTCGAAGGTCGCTGCCTGAGAGCACTTACCCCCAGCTGGCCGCAAGCGGGGACTGGGGACGCGGACAGCGTGGCTGCAGGGCGGCGGGCTGGCGAGGCTTCCAGGAGCGGGGCGTGCTGCCGCTCCGTCCTCGGCCCGCGGCCCCGGGGCCTCCCCAGCCGGCTCACGTCCGTCTGCTTCTCCCCACAGCTCTCTGGACGCCGGGGCCCAGAGCTGATGGCAGACAATGTCAGCCACTAACAACATAGCGCAGGCCCGGAAGCTGGTGGAACAGCTGCGGATCGAAGCCGGGATCGAGCGCATCAAGGTGAGCCGGGCAGGCGGAGGAGGGGAGAGACCCTCGGGCACAGCGTGAGAGCTCCGGCTGGGCCTCTTGCTGTGTGACCTTGGGCCGCTGACTTAACCTCTCTGAGTCTCAGTTTTCTCAGCAGAAAGGCACAGTTGACGTAAACCTTCATTCTGGGTTGTTGTGCCATCCAATGTGCCACAATGCTTCATAAACACAGCGGGACCAGAGTTCTGTGAACCCGACCCCCAGCCCTTGGGATCCTGCCCCGGACGGCCCAGCGAAGGGTCAGCGGGAAGCAGGCCCTGCTCTCTCTCTCTGTCCCTTCATTTGCAGAGCTGTGTCCAGCTCCCTCGTCACGACAGATGGGGACAGAAGTTAGAGACCCGGCCCTGGGGAAGGAAGGACGCAGGGCTGGTCATGGGCTCCCTTCTTCACTTCTGTGCTGACTGAATTTTTTGCAATAAGCACGTTTGATTTTTAGGCTAAAAAAAGAAAAAGGACAAACAGTTCCTGCTTGCAGACGCTTAGCCCGTCGGAGACCAGGAACGTGCAAAGCAAAATGAGATCCCGCACGGCCGGGCGGCCAGCTCCGCACACTGGCTTTTTCTTTACGATTCGCATCCCGTGAAGTTAGCCATTTTTAAAGTGCACAATTGAACAGCATTTGGTGAATTCAAAAGGCTGTGCAGCCAGCACCATCTAGTTCCAGAACATTCCATCAGCCCAAAAAGCACCCCTGTTCCCCTTAGCAGTCACTCCCCACCCCCTCCCCAGCCCCTGGCACCCACAAGCCCACTGTCTGTGGATCTGTCTGTTCTGGACGTTTCATGTCAATGGGGTCACAGGCCATGTGTCCTTCTGTGTCTGCGTCTCTCCCTGAGTGTCGTGTGTTCAGGTCCGTCCACATGCAGCTGTGTCAGGGCCTCGCTCCTCTTCACGGCTGCGTAATATTCCAGCGTGTGGGGGGACAATGTTGTGTTTATGTAGATGAATTTTAAACCCACGAGGGGACATCAGGACAACATCCAGGGTTCACAAGTTTCCCCCTTTCAAAGGGCATGGACCAGCGGGCCAGTCATGGCTTCTGACACTTTTCAAAGTCACCTTTGTGGCTAGGTAAGGACCAAGGAGTCTCCATCTGGAAGACCTGAGCCATTTACATGTCTAGATCAGTCCTGCTCCAGCTCCCTACTGGAGTAGCCAAGGTTCTCCAGAAAAAAACAGAAGCAACAGGGTGTGTGTATATAGACAGAGAGAGAGAGAGAGAGAGAGAGGTAAACGTATTTTGAGGAATTGGCTGATGAGATTGTAGGGCCTGGCAAGTCCCAAATCTGCAAGGCAAGACCACAGGCGGAGACCTAGGGAAGAGCTAATGTTGCAGCTTGAGTCCCCAGGCAATCTGGAAGCAGAATTCCCTCCTCCTCGAGGGACTTCAGTCTCTTCTCTGAAGGCCTTCAACTGATTAGATGCGGCCCACCCACTCACAGAGGGTCATTTACTCAAAGTCAACTGACTTAAATGTTAATCTCATCTAAGAAATACCTTCCTAGAGACGTATAGACCGGTATTTGACCAGATATCTGGGTACCGCAGCCAAGTCAAGTGGACGCAAAATCACCCATCACCCCATGTGTTTGTTCAGACCCGGATTTCCTGAGCACCTGTCATTTCCCAGTCACTGCTGGTCTCGGGAACTCACCAGGGAGGGATGGTCCGGCCCCCGGTGCAGACAGACTCACCCCTGACGACCAGACAGCGGAAGGGAGTCAGAAGCCGTTGTGATGGGCCCAGCCAGGTGGGGAGGAGGGCTGTGGTAACCCCTGCCCCGGGGAGGGTGCTGCCCCAAAAGGTGTCTGAATGTTCCAGAACTCTGCACATTCAAAGCATTCCTTGGGGCCGGAGAAAGAGCCAGGCCCGTGGCGCAGGGCAATGATTCACCCGCCGTTTGCTGTGCAGGAGGAGCCTGGGCCGGCCGTGAAAGCCGCGAGGAGGGAGTCAGCACAGGACCCCTTCTCCCTCCCGGTGCCCCCAGCCTGGCGGCCGGAACCACAGGGCATCATGTCTGCAAGTCCAGCCAGCCGAGGCCCGGCCAGCAAGCGTCCCCACGGCCTGGAAAGCCCGGAGCCCTGGGCACAGCCTGCTGTCACCCCGGGGACGCGGCGGGTGGGGCCCCACGCCGGCCCCACGACCTCAGCTATTTCCAGGGTCTGGAGACTATTTTTGGCGTCTAGGAGGAATGCTTTCCAGACAGAACTCTGGAAACCCAGCGCCGCCGCGGTCATCAAAGGCAGCCGGGAGTGGCCCCGTGGGCTCCCGACAGTGGCAATTGTCTCTGAGGACAGGAGTGTCCCCGGGGCAAACCCAGAGAAGCCCGCGGGCTCTCGGCAGCAGGGGACGCAGCGGGGCCGTCCTGGCATCCAGGGTCGCAGGGTCTTGGGTGCAGACACAGCTCACAGAGAGGTTTCAAAGCGTTTTTCTCAGCCCTGCCTCGACTTACCCTCAGACTTCCCCTGCACAGCCACCGCTTCACAGGTCAGAAAGTGTGGGGGCTGAGAAAGGCGATCCAAGTCCACCAACACAGTTCCCACCACTGGGTGAGATCCAGGCGCCCCACGCACCCCGGCCCGGGACACCCGAGACCAGCGCCCCAGCCCCCTAGCCCTGCGGGGTGAGCAGAGGGGGCGGCTCCTACCGCACCCTGAACGCGCCCCCAGGAGGAATGGGGCACGTGACCCAGGGATGACCCCCGAGCTCCCTGGACACTAAGCACCGCTTTTTCCCACGTCAGCTGTCCCAGGGGCTGGGGTGGACCCCCCGGCATCTCCTCCCTCCTCTTTCGGGGACCGTGATGCAGGTGGTCCCGAGCGTCAGCCCCCTCGCTGGGGTCACCAAGACCCCGAAGGGCTCAGACGACACAGAAATGAAACGCAACACGTCTGTCTCGTCCCCCTCGGTCCTGCCGAGGTCCAGGCAGGGTCTGTCTGTCCGGACCTCTCTCAGGCGGGAGGGGGTCCTTGACCAAATCCGTCTCTCCCTCAACCCTTTTCTTCAAAATCTGGGCAACTCCTGCTGAAGGAATTGTTCTTTTTAAATCTTTTAAAAATTGGGGCAAAATACACATAACATAAAATTAGCGATTAGTGATATTTAGGACATTCACAGTGTTGCACAATCATCACCACGATCTATTTCCAGAACATTCCATTACCCCAAAGAAGCCCCGTCCCCATCAGCAGACACCCCCACCCCTTCCCCAGCCCCTGGCACCCATAAGCCCGCTCTCTGTCTGTGGATCTGCCTGTTCTGGACGTTTCATGTCAATGGGGTCACACGCCGTGTGTCCTTCTGTGTCTGCTTATCTCTCTGAGCGTCATGTGTGCAGGTCCGTCCACGTGCGGCTGTGTCAGGGCCTCGCTCCTCTTCACGGCTGCGTAATATTCCAGTGTGTGGATGGACACATTGTGTGGATCCATCAGCTGTCGATGGGCACTGGGGTTGTGTCCACCTTTTGGCCATTGTGTACGATGCTGTGCACCTGCGTGTGTCACCCTTCTTATCTTTGCTCTCTCGTCCTTGTCCCCACACCCAGGTCTCCAAAGCCTCGTCGGAACTCATGAGCTACTGTGAGCAGCACGCCCGCAACGACCCCCTGCTGGTCGGCGTCCCTGCCTCCGAGAATCCCTTTAAGGACAAGAAGCCGTGTATTATCCTATAGCTCTGCTTTCCTGTGTGTCCCCCGCCCCTCTCTGTCTCCGTCAGGGTGTCATTCAGCACGTAGTCAAGCAAAGAGCTCGAGTCCCCAAAACTTTTAATTCCAAAAGAAATGCACAGCATCGCCACCACCCACATGGGGTAAAAGGCACCCTCTGGGTTTATTGGGGTTTCCAGACCCAACGACGCGCCTCTCCCGGCCCGGCTGGATGGGACGGTGGCTTCCCGCCACTTCCGACCAGGAATCACTGGCGTGCCGGGCAATGTGGTAGCGATTTTTTAAGCCTCTTGGTTGCCCTTTGAGCTGGTGGCCCGGAGCCAGGCCGGGCCGGGAAGGGGCGCAGGCGGGTGAGTTTGCCACCAGCCCGCGCGATTCTCGCACGATCGGCCGTTTGTGAAAAGACTTTTCGCCAGATCGATGCTGCTGTGCTTTTTTTTTTTTTTCTCTTGAGCGGAGTAAAATTGGGTGGGGGGAGGCAGGGGAGGGACATAAGGAACTTTTCTGGGAAAATTTCTCCTTCCTTCTTAAAAAATTGTGATTGCATACTGCTCAAATCAGACCTTGACAGCTGAGCTGAGGCTTAACTGTGCCGCGTAATCATGCACAGGTGGGTTTCTGCGGCCGCCAGGGGGGCTTTGTCTGCGAAACGCACCCCGTGTCGCCCAGTGCACCCCCGCTGTGTGGCGTTTTTGTGGCATGCGTCGCTCGACCGCCACACCGTGGGCCCCGCCCTTTGCTGGGGACCCCGCGTGTCACCCAGGTGGCTGTAGCATCACCCTGGGCGTTTTTCAGACAGAAATGCACCCCGGGGAGGCTGGGGCCTGGGCGGCTGGTAAAAGGTGTGCGATTGTCTGGAAGGAGGCAAGGGGCGTTCTGAGCAGAATTCTCCAGCATCCCGGCAGCCTCGGCAAGCTAAGCATCCTGGAGTTGACAAGTTGGGGCCAGGGAACCTGTTTTAATGACTTCTCCCCTGTTAGCCGCGGAGCAACCCCCTCCCCCGCCGGCGGCCGCGGGGACCCCACACAGCCCTGAACATCCCCACCCGCCCTGTCACTCACCCTGGGCCCGGTGGCGAGAAACTGGTCCAGCTCTGCAGAGTCTGAGGGCCCCATCCTCGCCTTCGGGGGCCAGAGCCTCGTGCCCGTGCTCACCCGAGCCCCCGGGGCAGCGCCAGGCTCTGAACTCACCTCGCCGGGAGGGTCGGGTGGGATGCAGTGCGCGCGGGTGGGCGCCCCTCCCTCCCCCCCGCCGGCCGGCTTGCGCAGGCGCAGACCGCACGGCCGAGCCCCCAGTGCCCAGCTTCTCCGGCAGGTCCGGGAGCCCCAGGGGGCTTTGGGGAGCCCGGCTCCTGCAAAGCTGCGCTTGGATGGGGACGCCACCAAGGGTCCCCGAGGCTGCAGCCGCCAGCCTGGGGGCGCCTCTCCCCACCCCCTGCAGAGCAGCAGGACGGAACAAAAGACTGTTCTGGAAACCCAGGCGCACCCAGGGGGAGGCCGGGGCGCGGCGGGGATTAACCCCCAGACGCCTGGGGGCCGGGGGGCAGGTGGCAGAGCCGGGCTCGTGGAGGCCACGTCGGCCGGCGAGGGTGACCCCGGCCACCCGGCCCTTCCCACCTGCTGTCTGGTGACTGGTGGCCAGTGCCCCCCCTTTGCTCCGTGAAAGAAGCCTTAATGCCTTGAGCCCGCGTCAGATCCTTGCACGCCCGTCCTTCCTCCTGCGTCCCCCAGCATCCCCGTCCTCCGGCCACTGGGCCCCAAAGCGGACGGGAGGTCCTGACTCCAGCCAGGAGCGCCCCAGGGGCCCAGCCCTCCCCTCTCTTCGTCCCCTGCCGTGCCAGCTGTGCCAAGCCCCGCCGTGTGTCCCCAGCCGAGTGACCCTGAAGAAGCCAGCAGGAAGCAAAGCCCCCTAGGACCCCCGGCTGAGGGAGGGGGGGCATGATCGCCCACCCCCCCAGGCCGGAAGCAAATTCGAACCCAGGCCAGGGGGCGGGAGGAGGCTCCCCAGTCAGAGACCCCAGAGACCGAGCCATCTGGGTAAACTGAGGCCCACGAGGGACAAGGACTGGCGGGCCCCCGCCCCATCACCACACCTGCTCAGCTGCCTCCCCCTGAGCCCAGATGCCCACAGCCTCAGACCCCAGGGAGGGGGCGATGGACAGAAGCCACACCATGGGTTTCCTTCTAGCTGAGAAAAAGGACCGCCCCACCCCTTAGAGTCGATCTCAGCGCCAGTGCACTTGTGCTGTCCTGGCGAGAGCGGCTGGCGTGCAAACGGGGTTTTTGGGACTGTACCTGCCCAGCGAGGCAGCGGGCTGGCGGTGGTGGCAGCATCACGGACCTTGGGGAAACCACCATCGAAACTATGTCATGGGGGGGTGATGAAGGATACACATGCACCCCCAAAAAAGGGCAGGGGTGGGAGACACGGAGCCCCCCTTTCTTCTGCAGCCTGTTCAGTGTTTCCAGGGGGCCCCGCCCAGCCCCTGACCGTGGGGGCACCTCCCCTCCCCTCCCCCACTCCAGGAAGGAGCCAGAATGTGCACCCCCCCCCCGCCACCCTCCCCCAAGGTGACCCCCAGGCCAAGAATTAAAGGACTCGGTTGTGACCTCCAGCCCCAGGACAGTAGCCGCTGGGCCACACCAGGCGGAAGGTGCTGTCTTTCTTCTGAGGTCCCGGCCACTGAGTGGGGACGGTGGCAGGCCTCCAGGCAGCTCATCCATATGTGACCAGCTGCAGCCCTGCCCGAGCTCTGGGGCGGGCAGGAAAAGGCCATCGGACCACCGCCCCAAGCACGAGTAACCAGGGCCGTTTTCAGGCTGAGGTGAGGCCACCAAGGTCACTCTTATAAAAAGCCAGCCCGCCACGGGGTCCCTGGACAAGAAGCCATATGCGGGTCACTCGCCCTCTTTCTCTGTCCCCCGTGGAAACCATTGCCAAACATTGTAAAGACCAGTCCCTGGTTTTCGCAAGAGATCTGTGGTTCCAGCAGGTTCCACCCCGTCTGCATTTGGATGTCCCGTGGTTTTTATTTCCGATTTTTAAAAAAAAAAAAATTCCAAGTGTGCCACACCCAGTTTCTCGCAGTGTTTTAATATTGTGTGGAATCGTTAATACAAAGTGAATTAATCCACAATAAAGCAGCTCAGTGTTCCTTTTCTCCCGGCTCCGGGCCCTTCCTTCTCTTCTGGCTGCTGGGTGGGGCGGGATGACCTGGCTTGGCTCCGGCAGAGGTGAGGGGCTACCCGGGAAAGAGGCAACATGGATGGACCCGGGCCTCGGACAGTAGCCCAAATGAGTAAGCTTTAGCTCTGATGGCTTTCTGATTTGCAGGGGGAAAAGCTACTTCAGGATCCGCACGCGCCACAGGGCCCACAGTTCAGGACCGTTGCTGTCAGGTACAGACATGGGAAAGGGCCTGGAGCCTGGGAAGATCTTAATCTCACCCCTTTGGGCTTGTTCCCTGCCCTCCCATCGCCCAGAGACTACCCTTGACCCCCAGATGTCGAGCAAGTCAGGGCCCTGACTCATACTGTACCAGGAAAAAAAGCTACATTTTTAATAATAAATCTGTAAATGGGTGATTCTGACCTCTGAGCAGAGAAGAGCTTTCTCTGTGTCAAGCATTTATAGATTCAATGACGTAAACATTATCTCCTATGAATCAAAAAATATAAAATGAGAAGGCAGTTCAGAAACCTAAAGATCGAACGGCTCCATGACCCAGCAGTTCCACTTCTGAGCCTGTAGAATAATCGAGAGCAGGGGCCCAAACAGACAACTGCACGGCAGCCGAAAAGTGGAAAGACCCCAAGTGTCCATCAGCAGGTGAATAGATGAACAAGATGTGGTCCGTCCACACCCTGGAATATTACGCAGCCGTGAAAAGGAAGGAGGTCCTGACACCTGCTCCCACGTGGACGGACCTGGAGGATGTGATGCTCAGGGACGTGAGCCAGACACAGAGGGACACACACTGTGTGGGCCACTCACAGGAGGTCCCCAGAGGAGCCACATCCACAGAGACAGAAAGTGGATGGGGGGCCAGGGGCTGGGGGAGGGGTGGGAGTCAGTGTTTCATGGGGACAGAGCTTCCGTTTGGGGAGATGGAAAGGTTCTGGAGACGGATGGAGGGGACGGTGGCACAACCGTGTGAATGTGCTTCACGCCGCTGAGCTGTGCACTGAAAAAAGGCCCCACAGGCCACATGTCCTGCCTCCCCATGCAGGAACTTCAAAGACAGTGTGCTCAGAACGAGGGAACCTGGGACCCTCTTTGCATTTGCAACCAACTTTTCAAGAAATGCAATGCCAAAAGTGTTCACTGACCTTGAGTTCTCCTTCACGAAAACCTCTTTGCTCGGGAGACAATGTAAATTTAAAAAAAAAAAAAAAAAGGTCCCGAATCCCTTTCAAATCAAAATGACTGCATTTTATGAAATTAAGAGGCTAATCTTTAACTCAGGATCAGTCACTTTTTAATTTTTTTTGGTGAGGACAATTGGCCCTGAGCTAATATCTGTTGCCAATCTTCCTCTACTTTATGTGGGACGCCGCCACAGCGTGGCTTGATGAGCGGTGCTAGGTCTGTGCCCGGGATCTGAACCTGCGAGCCCCAGGCTGCTGAAGCGGAGCACGGGAACTTAACCACTCAACCACGGGGCTGGCTCCATCAATCATTTTTTAAAGGTGCCTGGAGATACCACACTCACGTCACAGCTGTATCCAGAGCCAGGTCCGTAGCACCACGGCTGTTCAAACACATCATGCTTATTCGTTCTTTTAATTTATGGACACCAAATACTGATCGGTGCACAACAGGGACATGAATGTGGCAGCGAGAACACTGACTTAAGAGGCCAGATCTCTATCCAGCTCAGTAATTGAGCTCAGAGCCTCTTTATTTACTTTTTTTTTTTTTGAGGAAGATTAGCCCTGAGCTGACATCTGCTGCCAATCCTCCTCTTTTTGCTGAGGAAGACTGGCCCTGAGCTCACATCCGTGCCCATCTTCCTCTACTTTATATGTGGGACGCCTACCACAGCATGGCCTGCCAAGCGGTGCCATGTCCACACCCGGGATCCGAACCGGCGAACCCCGGGCCACTGAAGCAGAACGCATGCACTTAACCGTTGTCCCACCGGGCCGGCCCCTCAGAGCCTCTTTAGACTCTTGTGTTATCTCCCAAAGAAATGATAAGTGTGAGGCGTGGACTGACCAGATTGAAAGACCGTATTCATCTTCCAATTTTAAATCTGTGTCCCGTTACCAGACTCCACCACCTGCAGGGCACGACGAATTCATCTCTTTATAAACCGCGTCATCAGTTTGTGAATAGCGTCTTCTATTTTTCCTTCTGCAATCTTGTTTTTCTTCTTCTTCTGCAATGTCTTTATCCTGTTTTGGTATTTCTTCTTCTTTTAAATACATTTTAAAACCTCACCAAGTGGAAACAGCCCAGCCTCCCTGTGACCTTGGGCAAGTCACTCGAACAAGTGGTGTTTAATTTCAGAGTTGAAAGCAAGGTCAAAAGCATCTACTGAGACCTTCAGGGGTTCCTGATAATGAGAAAAGGCAGCAGTCACAACCTAGAGGAAGCGCCACACCAGTAACACCGCGTCCAAATAGCAAAAGCGGGGCTGGCCCGGTGGCGCAGCGGTTAAGTGCACACGTTCTGCTTCAGCGGCCCGGGGTTCCCCGGTTCGGATCCCGGGTGCGGACATGGTACCGCTTGGCAGGCCATGCCGTGGCAGGCGTCCCACATATAAAGTAGAGCAAGATGGGCACGGATGTGAGCTCAGGGCCAGTCTTCCTCAGCAAAAAGAAGAGGATGGCTGGCAGATGTTAACTCAGGGCTAATCTTCCTCAAAAAAAAAAAAGCAAAAGCAAGAACTGTAGGAACTGCAAGGATCCTGCAATAGTTCTAGAAGACCAGTCCTAACGTTCTTTCCTCATTTCTGTAACTTCAGATGCACCGCCCTGCACAGGAAATGCAGGGTGCACACAGGCGAGTGCAGTATCCCAGTGCTGGAGGGGCAGGTCCGGTTGCCCAGGAAGCAGACTGCCTTGTGTTCAGGATGTTTATTAGAGGGGACTTTGGGGATTAAAACATGTGGAAGGGAGAGGGAGGGACCTCAGGCCGCCCCCGCTAGAACAGCCCTTGTGGGGCCCGAATGCAGGCCTTTCTATCTCCGTCTTGAGCGGCCATCGGACAGGCTGCCTCCAGAGGCCTGTGACCCGGGCCACGCAGCTCTCTGCCGCTCGCCGAAGCATTTCCTCAAGGAGCTCGCCACTGAAGGGTGTCCACAGACAACACTCCCAGAGGCCAGGGCGACCCGGCCTCCCTCGAAGGGACGTGGGCAGCGCATCCCCACGCCCGCCGGCCTCGTCCATCTTTAGCTTTCCTGCTGAACCTTCTTCTAGGCATAAACATTTGGCACCAACCAGCTCCACGAAGGGGAACCCTTTCGAAATTGACTGACGCAAACGAGAGGAGGATTACGGAGCACCGCCAGCCACCCTTCGCGTTGCACACGTTTTATTTGTAATAATCAGAAAGGTGGATTTCGTGCTAGAGGAGGGGTAAACGAGACTCTTCTAAGGCCGTGGTGCAGAACCAAAGTGGGGACCTCAGTGATGACTTTGATCCTCTCTATCAAGACTTCCACCTTTGACCCGCTGCCAGCAGCAGAAGCCTCCCACGGCGACCTTCCCTCCTCTGGAAGCCCGCCCCAGCCCTCCTGGCTGGTCCGTGCGGTTCCAAGAAAATCCTTCACAAGCAAACGCTGGGCTCTGAAGTCCGGGCAGCCAATGAGGCGGCTCAGGATTCAGTCCCTCCAGAGATCCAAAGAGATGAGGGGAAAAAACCCACATCAGGGGCCTCGGAGGCAGCAGCGAAGTCTCCAGGCTCGGGGGCGTCCCCCTGGGTGGCCACAGCAGGCTCAGCGCTTTCTGCAGCGCACGTGTGGCTGATGCGTAGAAGCCAGCGCAGCGTTTACAGTGGAAAGAGTGATGCAAGGCCTCGCTGGCGAGCCTGCCTGAAGAATGTGGCCCTCTTTCTCACCGAAATTTATCACCCTGGGAAGAACTCCAAGCCCAGGGTTGAGAAAGGAATTTTTCCTCTGGTCAGAATGCAGTCGGTCGGCCTACACAAAAGTAGACCAGGGCGAGGAGCAGAACTGGGCTAGCCAACAGGTGTCTGGGCTCTTAATCCCAGCTCCACCCCTCATCTGCTCTGTGATCTCACATGGCAAACACATCCCTTCTCGGATCTTCGGTTTCCAGAGACGACTCAGTGATGTCTCCTTACTCCCCTCTTCCAGGATCAAGAAGATGTACAGCCACAGATCGAGTGGCATGCGGATTCTGGAGCAAGTCGTAGTGACACTTCCCCTTCTCAAGCTTCAAACCCTGGGCAAGAGATCAGCTTTAAGCTGGAGAAAGGCAATTCCTGGAGAACATTCCAGAAAAGCCCGACTTGCTCTGCCAGGTAATTTATCTGCCCCCAACACACTCCTTAAGTATGAGAAGACTCTAGAACGGTTCTGAGTTTGGCAAATCTTCACGTCCCCATCCTCAAAGCCACGTGGAGCTGCCTCTGGAAAGGAGAAATTCTCAGACCAGGGTCTAAAAGTTTCATGGGAATGTGGGCACAACGATGGCGTCAGAGCCACAGACACCCGTCTAGTGGAAGGCATGAAAAGGGCTGGCTTAGGGGTAAAAGAAAGCCCAGGCCAGACCCCTGGGTCATGGAGCAGTGCTCCCAGCAACATCCGGCCCTGGGAGGCAGCGGTGGCCACTGCTGTCCTCCCCACACTCCTGCTGCCTCGTCTATCCGCCAGCCTCATCCTGGCCACCTTGGGGACAGAGGGAGGAAGGAAATGCCCTCCACGTCTGGTCTCTTTCCTGCCCAGCACCTTGTGACGCGCTCCCTCCTCGGGCTCTTGCAGGCTCCTTACTCAGATCCGGAGGGCTGCAGCCGGCTCAGGCCCCGGACTGTGGAACCCACCATCTTCCCGTGACAGTTGGCAGGATGGCTCCGCAGTGGTTCTCTCGCACGACCTCTGAAAGCATTCCAACGAGGCAGCAGGCGAAATGCAAGGAAAAGGAACAGGCCAGGCAGGATCTGCCACCATCTTGGCTGGGCGACTTCCAGCATCTCCTGGCTCCCGTCTCGGTTTCCTCGTCTGTCATCGATGATAATTAGTTGCACCAGGGCTGTCGTGAAGACGTTTAATCGGCGCAAAGTGCAGAATAAGCATTCAGCAGTAAAACCGACGGACGGTCTTCAGATGCTGTGAATGTCGCCGACATCTCACTGGGGCACAAACAAGGGACAAGCGTATCCTCTGACTCCAGCGCATTTCCTGCTGGAGGCTGAACCCCCAGGTACTCTCTGCGCGTGGCCTTGTCTCCCCAGACTGTCCTCTCCTGGAGAGACGCAGGAATCAACTGGCCCGACGGAAAATGAACTTCAAGACGCGGCCGGCTGTCAGGGCGGCTGAGATGCGGTGCGATGCAAAAGGAGGACGAGGCCAGGGAGGCAGGGGTGGGGGTCCTCAGCCTCGGGGCATTCAGAGCGGAGCTGGGCGGCCCCACGGGCCCTAATCCCCATTCGGCCACACCCGGGGGTCTCCAGGAGCCCGGGAAGGGAGCCCGTAGCTCCTTCCTCCTGGCGCCCCGGGGATGCTCTGTGTGCATGACAGTCTCCAGGGCCGTTTGCGCGGGAAATCAGAGCGAGGCCCCGCCCACTAGAAGGCCCCGCCCCCGCGAGGCTGCGCAGAAGGTGCCAGAGTGAAGCTCCGCCCCCTCCAGGCTGCGCAGAAGGTGCCAGGGCAACGCAGGCAAGCGCATCCTAAGAACCTGACGCTAAGGCTCGGCTTCTGATTGGCCAAGCGTCTCCCCGGGTGGAGGGGGCTGTGGGGGATGCTGAAGGATCGGATGCGCATGCGCAGTTATGAGGGGGTGGAGCCTTCATAGGGCCCGCCCACTCCGAAGCTATAAAATCCAGGAAGCCACGTCCAGAAACACACAAAGTGGGCACCTGGACATGGAACTCTTGTGTTCTCTCTGCCAGGGCCGAGTGATCTAACACACGTATCAGCTGATTAGTTGTCTCTGATTAAACCATCCATGATGAATTTTAACTTGTGGTCTAGTCACACATGGGAGTACTATACAGCTAATTTTTTTTAGCATGACTCAAGTATTACATGAGCCATACTTAAAATGTCCCAAATATTACATAGGACAAGTTTATACTAAACTTATACTATTTATACAAATTTATACTAAATAGTTTATGTTTATATATATTATATATAATTTATATTTTTATATAGTATATTTATGTATTATATATTTATAATATTTTTATTTTAGAAATATTATAAATATATCTTATATTTATAATAAATATAATAAATTTATATATATTATACATTAATACAAATTTATACTAAAAAGTTACTTGTTATTTATCTAAAATTCAAATTTTATCGGGCAACCCTATGTACAATTTTTTGTTCATCATGGTGACCATCTGATCCACGTGGCCATGGACCCCAGACGGTGAGCTCCAGCAGGACAGGCACCTGCCAGCTTTCGTTCCTCCCTGTCTGTCTGGTGCCCAGCAGGGTCTGACCTGAGGCGGTACCAGTGGTAGGCTGAATAATGGCCCCCCAAGATCCCATGGCCTGATACCCAGAACCTGTGACTATTTTCCAGACTTTCTGATGGGATTAAATTGAAAATCTGGAGACAGGGGGTGACCCTAGATTATCTGGGGGGGGCCCCACTCTCATCACCAGGGTCCTTATAAGCGGATCTGTCAGAAAGGGAAGGTGATGTGAAGATGGAAGCAAGAGAAAAGGCATGTGGTGTGGAGCCACGAGCCCAGGTGCCTCTGGAAGCTGGAAAAGGCAGGATGCCAATTCTCCCGGGAGCCTCCGGAAGGAATACAGCCTGTGGGAACCTTGGTTCTAGCCCAGTAGGAATGATTTCCGACCTCTGACCTCCAGAACGGTAAGGGAACAAATTTGTTTGTTTTAAGGCACTAAATGTGTGATGACTTCTTACAGGAGCTACTGGAAACTCATACGGTGCCCAACAAATATTTGCTGAATGAGTGAAGGAACGGATGAAAGGATGCAGAAGGCAGCCGTGGAATACAGTGTGTGTCAGAGCCAAGAGTCAGGAGACTGTGCTGGCCTCCCGTATGTCACCAGTCATGAGACCCTTGGGCCAAGAAGTTATTCCAGGGCCTCGGTTTCCTCTTCTGTAGCGTGGGGTCACTCCTGCCAGCCTCATGGGCTCTGAGGGGTAAGGAGGTGACAGGAGAGTCGCCTCAGTGTGGAGCCAGCCAGAACCCAAAATGTTCCTCTCAGCTCCGGCCAGACCCATCTCAGCATCCTTTCTGCGCCCACCTGCTCCATCTCCTGCCAGAATCTTATTCTAAGATCTTGAATATCTGCACTCACATTTTTACAATAACTCCATTGCGATTATTACACCATTTTCCAGAAGGAGGCAGCTGAGAAGGGAGCTGAAGCCACCACCCCAGGGTTACCTAGCTGTTAAGTGTGTGGATGGAGATGAAACCATCAAGGAATGAGCCTAAGATGTGGCCCACGCCTGCGTCCTCTCTGGGCCTCAGTTTCCTCCCAGGGAGCAGATCTTCTGCTTGGGGACATGGGAGCCCTCCAGCCAAGGGGTGTGGTGGGTCAAGATCTGTTCCCAGCAGGGCAGACCTGTCACAACCCTGAAAGGAGGTGAAAGGTCAGAGTCCAGGAGCACACCCTGCCCTGGGGATGGAATTCAGATGCGACATGTCACGGATTCCTTGAGACCGGAATGGCTGGCTCACCTGGAACGCGGGAACGCCCTCAGAGTCCCCTTTCCCCCACTAACCAGGAAATATGGGGGTCTCTCCACTCCAGGGCTGCCCCGGGGGAGACCTCCTGCTCCAGGGGGCTGTGTGTCCTTGACTGCCCTTTATGAGTGCGGCAAGCCCTGGGTCAGAAGGGAGGAAGAGGACGAGAAGGCGGAGAGGCGGGGCGGCCAGCCTGGGTGGAGGAATCCCCAAACCAGCTAAAAATAGCCGGGGAAATTATTCCAACACCTTCCCCAAATAGAAAGCAGGCTCCCGGCCCAACAAAAGGCCAGGGCGGGCCGGCTGCTAGAGATGGGGGTGGGGTTTGAGCAAAGGTGGCCTCGGGCAGCCCCCCTCCAAGCCCCTTCTCCCCAGCTGTCCTCTCCGGGGCTAGCTGTGGCAGAAGGGCCCGCTGGCTGACCCCGGGATCCGGAGGGTGGGGACTCTGTAAAACGGAGACTCGCTTCCCCCTCCCTAGGCCCTGGCCCCAGGGCTGCTGACCCGGGAACTGGGAGGGCCCTAGCCACTCAAGCTAAAAATAGCCCTCGCCTCCTCCCAGGCTATTTTTAGAGTCCATTTGCCCAGGCCTCAGGACAAAGGCAGCCAGCCGGTGGGCACACCCCGCCGGGCAGCCTGGGCGCCCTGGCTCGGACGCGGGCACCGCCTCTGGCCACTGCAGGGGCCAGAGCTGGGGAGAGACCAACAGTGTGGACAGATCTGGTTTGAGCGCCCGACTTGCTGGGTGGCGCCAGGGCATCCACACGCCCCCTCTGAGCCTGCTTGCTGCAGAAGAGAGAGGGAGACAAGCGGGCAAGAGGTCTGGACACCAGACGGCGCTGGGCAAAGGGGGCTTCCAGCCCCAACCCCTCACTCTGGACTGGGGGACTCTCTGAGAACCCCGAGATGGGGACTTGGCAACCGCCTGCCCATGCGCCAGGCACGCGCCCCTCGCTTGACAGTAGTTTCACAGATGAGAGCCCGCGGGCCTCAGTTTGCGCATCTGTGCAATGGGGACACGAGCAGCACCCGGATCCGCCGGAACGCAGCGCTCAGCGCGGGTACCAAGCGCAGCCCACGTGTCGGCGGCGGCCGGAGTGACTTTAATTTCTCCAGGGCCCCCTCCGCGCCCAGGCCCGCTCCAGAAACGTTCCAGAGACGCAGGGCTGATGTCATTCCCAGGCGGGTCCAGCCTCCCTCCCAGCGCGGCCGACGCAGGCCGGCGCCACCGTCACGGGCGTTCGTTCCTGCGCCAGGGAATCCCGGCCCCCGCGGGGGCCCCAGTGGAAACCCGTGACGCCAGCGCCGCGCCGCCGCCGCAGGTCTTCCGGCCCCCGAGCCCGGCAGGCTGGGGGCGGGGCGTCTCGCACGGTGCCCCACCCCCCGCCGGCCCGGGCGCGCGCCGCCCTCTCCACGCGCGCCCACCCGCGCATGTGCACACTCCGCGGGCGCCGAGTGCCCCGGGCCCCCGCGCCGACACCGTTTCAGTGCACGGACACGTTTGCATGTCTGGGGTGTGTAGGCGTGCACGAGCTCATGGGCGTGCGTGCGTGTGCATGCTCCGAAACCCCCGGGGCGCGATCCCGCGTGGAACGCACGGTGGGCGTGCATGCACCAGCCTGGCTGGCTCTAGGAAGTGGGTGGGAACCCCTGGCCTGACTCTCCAGGGCCTGTCTGTAATATCTGGGGTGGTGGGGGGCGCACCCAGCCTGGACCCACACACACACTGCCGGGAGCCCGTGGCCTGTGGGCGTGGGGCCACGGCGATGACTCGGAGCCTGTTCACCGTCTCTCCGCCAGTCTGGGAGCTAATTACTATCAGGAGGAGACGGGTTGGCTGGAAAGATGAACAAATCGCAGAGTGTCTGCAGCACGTCTGGGTCTGCAGGCCCCACCGGCGTCTGTTCCGGGGGAGTGGGGCGTGACAGCCGTGCTGCTGTGTGTGCCATGAGGAGCCTCGGCATTTGTGTGGGTCCTGGAGGGCCTCGGGTGGGCGATGTGGGCAACATCCCTGTCTACTGTGGGGGGGGGGGGGGTAGGGCAGAGAGCGAGCTGTGGGAGCTGTATTCTCTTTCTGTATAAAATGGATCTCATCGAGTACTTACCTCCCAGATTATGAGGAATAAATGAATTAATAAATGTAAGGCATTTACTCATCATGAGACCCACCCTAGGTATTATCCAAGAGAAACAGAAACTTGGGTGCACACCGAGCCCCCGAGGAGCATGCTAACAGCAGTTTTATTCCCAGTCATCCACAGCTGCCAAAACCCAGCTACCCAGGACAAGTGGGGGTCAGTCCACAGGATGGACGACTGGTCAGCAGGAAAGAGAAACTAACTAACCCTGAACGTACCATGCTCAGGGAGAGAAGCAGACACAGATGGACACACGGCGTGTGACCCCATTGCCGGGAAACGTCTGGAACAGGCCGATGCACAGACAGAGAACAGGCTCGTGGGCGCCAGGGGCTGGGGAGGGCGTAGGGGTGACTGCTGATGGGGACAGGTTGCTTTTTGGGTGATAAAAATGTTTTGGAATTAGAGGTGGTGATTGCATGACTGTGAATACACTAAAAACCGCTGAATTACACGGTTTAAAAGGGTCACTTTTATGGTATGTGAATTATACCACAATTTAAGAAAAAGGAACTTACTTAGGCATGCGCCGACGTGGGTGGGTCTCAGAAGCATTACGGTGAATTTAAGGAACAGACTCATGAGGCTGCGTCCGGTGTGATCATATGTCTGTGACCTTCTGGAAACCATCGAGCCGGAGCTGATGAGGGGCTGTAGAGGCTGGTAATGGGGCGAGGGGATTGCCCGCACAAAGGGGCGGGAGGGGGCCCTGGGACGAGGCGCCCACTCTTAGTCCTGACTGTGTAAGGGTTCCACGACTACCCGTTTGTCAGGACGCATCAATTCTACACATAAAAACCATGACTTTGCTCTCTGTGCATTATACCTCAGTAAACCTCGCTAAAAAGTAAATGTGAGGTGTTTAGAAAAATGCCCCATACATAGAAAAGAAACAGGAGACGATAAGTGTGACTATTATTGCCGTTGTCGTTGTTGTCGTGTGTGTGTGTGTGTGTGTGTGTGCGCGTGTGCCCCAAGGGCATGAAACTAGCTGCCCAATGTGGAGCCTGGATTCTAAGGAGAGTTGGAGCACTGGCCTCACCTCCCCAACACACACATACATATGCTCAAAACACCACACACATACACACACACGGATACACGCAAGCACATGTGTGCACACGAAATACATGTGCACAGAAATGTGTGTGCTCATCCACGTGCACAAAACACATTCACACACATGCATGCGCACATTTATACACATACACACGTATGTGTATATATACCCAAAGGCACGTGTGTGCATCCATGGGCACCCACAAAAACACGTACACATAGACACCACACCTGCACAAATACCCACGTACACACAATTGTGCATACAACACTCACACATACACAGGCGCAAATGCGTGTCACCTACACCCACACACATACACACGTGCTCCCTGGCAGGGGAGAGGCTCCCAGAGCCCCATCTGGAGGCTGGGGAGGGAGCATCTGTGACAGGAAGGGGCCTGCGAGTGTCGAGTGGCTGTGTGTCCCAGATTGGGTCTGTCTGCCGCGTGTGTGTCTGTCTGCCGGGGTGGGTGTTTCTGGGCCTCGGGCCTCTGTGTCTGGCTCCAGGACGCAGACAGGCTCCCCTCCCCGCCCCCCCCCCCCCCCCGCCGCCTCCTCCCAGCTCTGTCCTCCACCATCCTGTCCCCACCCTGCCGGCCACCGGCCGTGGGAACCTCCTGTTTTTGGCTGCAAGGGGATGAGAAGGAAGGGGGGCCCCGCAGGGGCATCTGCTCCTCACAGCCTCCCCCTCTCTTCCCACAGGAAGGCCCGCCCCTCTCTGGGCCTCAGTTTCCCATGTTGCAAAATCAAAGGATGGTTTCTGGGGGGGATCCGGAAGCCGCTGCTCCAAGGCCCGCATCCTGCACGGCTCTGATCCTGCCAACTCTGGCTGCATGTTTTCTGGAGCCTTCGGCAGACAGTCAAGGCCCCAGGAGAAGCTCCAGTGGTGGGAACCCCAGGCCATGAAGCCACCTGGTAAGAGTCTGGGGAGTGGGGTGTGGGGCTCGCCGCGCCCTGAGGAACCCCTCCAAAGTCAGGCACGGACACCCAGTGGCCTCTGAAGGGGGGCCCCGAGGGGGTGGCCGAGTGGATAGCACAAGCAGATTGCAGAGAGGGAAGAGGGAAAATTGTGTGCACAGAAATGTGTGTGCATCCACCTGGCCCTGCTTCCTGCAGGTGAATGAATTCAAGCGGACTCAGGTGTTTCCTGATCAATGCGCGTGTGTTCCCACAGGTGTGTGCAGGTGTGAGCTTGTTCACACCCCTGAGTACGTGTCTAGAATGCCGGTCCAAGGAGGTTTTTGTTGTTCCCGGATGTAGCAGCGCCCAGCCCATCTTACACACTCAGTACATAGTTGCAAAATGATGTGTCCGTTAGTGCATTTTGTTCACTCCACAAATATTTATGGAGCGCCAACCAACTGTCAGGCACTGAAGCAAGGCGGTGAGCAAAGCCGACAGATGTCTGTCCTGTAGCCTCAGGACGAATATAGGCCCCCCCGGGCCACTGCATGTGTCCTGTGGTTCGTGTGCAGCACGCAGGCGTAAACCTGTGTGTGCACGAGGATGCACGTTTGTACTCAGGGTGCAGAGTTCCCACCCGCGTGGCCCACAAACATGAATGCACACAAGCGTGCGTGCACAGGTCCACAGGTGCCTCCTGGGCGGGCATGTGCAAGCTGCAGCCTGGCCCTCCTTGGCATTGCCCGCCCGCCCTGCCCATCTGCCGAGAGTGCCCGGGGCCAGGTGGGGCCGGGCAGGCCCGGAAACCTCTCCCAGCTGCTGTGCCCAGTTTCAGGGAAGCCACCCGCTGGCGTCCTGCCCACAGAGCTCGCCTGCCCTTGCACCTGTGCCCCGAGCTTCCAGGAAGGCCGCGGGAGGCCCCGCCCCCAGTGCTGCACGCCTGAGTCCACCGCACAGACCCAGACACTGCAGGGGGGTGTGCAACCCACTTCCTCCCACACCTTCCGAGCCCCTGACGGCCAGACCAGAGAAGACTCCAGCAGAGCAGAGTCTCTGCAAGTGGGGTCAGCTGAGGCATACACGAGGGACCAGAGGAGAAGGTCCCAGCTCTCTGCTGGGCACCCCATGCCGCTCCCACCCCACGTCGGTGTGTGCACCCTTCATGGCCTCGGCGCCCGCGCCATGTGGATCTCTGCACACAGTGGGTGTTTGCAGGCATAGGGGCTCTGCACAGTGACCCTGCGACCCGGGAAAATGTTCGCACCATCCTGATGACCTCACGCAGTGCATGTTAGAATAGCTGTGCACACACTAGGGTGTTTAACCACAAAGGAGTGCATGCACAGATGAGGGCATTGGAAAGTATGGGACGTCTCCACTAATGGATATTTGTGAGTGTGTCTGTGCACAGTGAGTGTGTGCACACTCAGGGGCAACACACAGTGGGTGTTTGAATGTGTCTGTACGTAGTGGGCATTGGCACACATAAGAGTATCTGCTCTCTGTAGGTGTTTGAATGCAGGCGGGGGTCTGCACACAATGGGCACACAGGAGAGGGGCTGCACAGTGGGTCTCGCATGCTGGCGCACGTCTGCACACAGTGTTTGCACGCAGGTGGGGGTCTGCACACAGGCTTTGCATGCAGACCGTGGTCTGCACACAGTGGGTGTCTGCACGCAGGAGAGGGGCTGCACACAGTGGGACTTGCTGCATGCCGGCCACACCCGGTGCCGCCGGGCACACGCTGGTTGCTGCCCGCGTCCCCGAAGTCGGCCTCCCCACCCGTGCGCCCGGCCGGCCGGGCAGGTCAGGCGGCTCCGGCGGGGCGTGGGGCGGCCGACGGGGCAGGAGGCTATTCCGGGCGCTGGCGCGGTGCCCGGGCCCTGCGCGCCAGGCCGCCCGGGGAAGGCGCCGCTCACAAAAGGAGGGTCTGTGCAGACGCCCCGCCCTCGGCCCGGCCGCCCGCCGCCAGCGGCTGGGGGCAGGGAGACGCCACCGGGGCCGCCGCCGGCGCGGACACCCCCCGCCCCGGGGGCGGCCGCAGACACCGCGCCTGGCGGGCACCAGAGGGAGGCTGGCACCGCCGGGCACGGGAGGAGGTCGGCGGCCGGCGCTGGGGGCTCCGGTGTGCAGGGGCTGCGCGCCTAGGGCGCACCCGAGGGGGCGCTGGTGAGGGTCCGGGCCTCGGGCGTGGGGAAAGAGCCGGACAGGCCCCTGCCTTTCGCCCACTCGGGGATTTCTCTGTCTCTCGCGCACCCGCCTCTGTCTCCAATTATCCAATTTAAAGACGGAGGGAGGGGCATCTGGGGCCTGGGTCAGCGCCCCTCTCCACCCGCTGAGCGTCTGGCGGGAGGGTGGGGTGGAGGGACGGCGTAATAAGGGTTCTCAGGACCGAGCGTCCTGCTTTTTGTCCTCGCCACGTGGGAGGGCGACTAGACTTTCCCTGTTATGGATGGGGAAACTGAGTCACCCTTGCTGCGCGCCGCCGCGGTAGCTAGTAAGCTGCGGTGGTGAGATTCGAATCCAAAGCTTTGCGGCCGTCCATCCCCGTGTGGCCTGAACTCTGCCCCTCTTCCACCCGCCCTGGCGGCCAGCCCACAGGCGTTTATGGCGCGCCTGCTGTGTACGCCGTGGCAGAAACACCGTCAGGCGCGTGCACGCATGTGATCGGAGGCTCGTGCTCCGCACGGGGCAGGCGCACCCCCGTGTGCACGAGGGTTTTTGGCTGGGACTCAGCTGCCCCGAGACGCCCCTCGTCCCACCCCACCCCAGTCCCAGAGCCTGGGAACCTCGGGTGCCCGGGAGGAGGGGGTGGGGTGGGAACGCGGAGGGACGAACAATGCAGGGAAAGGCCAGGGAGGGGCTGCGAGAGGAAACCGCCCCCCGCCCCTCTCCAGAGGGAGCTTCTGAGCGGGTCTGTGAGTGTGTCTCTGCCGGCTCCCGGGCGCGCGTCCTTGGGGAGGGGGTGTCCCTCGCGCTGTGTGTCAGCCTGGGTCATTGTGAGTCACCGTGGGTCCCTGGATATCTGCAAGGTTGTGGTCACTGGCATGCATGTGCACTCGGGGGCTTTGTTCACTCCCCCGGGGCGGGGGGTGGGGGGCAGCGGGCCGGTCGCGGAGGCTCGGTTGTTGCACGACTCTGGGGGCGTCATCCCCAGACTTTCAATTCCAACACATAAAGCCGCGCCCCTCCCCCGCCTCGCCACCCCCTGGAGTTGGGCGCTCCTGGGACCCTGACAATCTAGCAGAGAGGCCACACCCTCTGCCTGGGGGTGGGGGTCAGAAAACAGGAGCCGCGGGGAGGTACCCCTGGCGAGCGGAGGGGACCAGGGGCCCAAGCCGCAGAGCTGGGAAGGGCTTGGCGCGGTTTGTGGAGTCAAGGGACAGACCAGAGTGGGGCCGGACCTCTGGCTGACCCCTGGGAGCGAGGAGGGAAGAAGTAAGTCAGAAGCCAGGCCGGACACTTTGCCCAGGAGGGCCCTGAATTCCTTCAGCCGCTTCCTAGAAAGGGGGACCAGTCTCCCGCACACATGGGTCCCCGCCCCCCCCGGGGGGCACCATGTTACCTACCAAATGCAGGGACCCAGAGGTGTGTGCCATGCCCATGGGCCGGAATGCCCCCTGAGATGCTCCCCATGTCCCCTCGGCCACCCCAGAGGTCGCCTGGGGTGATTGCCAACACCCGCCAGCTTTCCTGGGGGCTTTCCCAGACCCCTTGTGGGTGGGCAGGCAGTACCAGGGAGTTGCCGCGCCCCCCCCCCCCCCCCCAGGAACAAGCCTGCAGTGGGGAGAGTGAGCGCCTGTGGAGAACTGGATGAGGGCCCCGCTCCCTCCTGGCCCCGAGTGTTGACCTGGAGGTGGGTGTGTCCCCGCACCTGTGTCTCCTGAGAACACTCAGTCTTCATCGGACCCCCCACGGAGCCCCAGGGCCCGGCTAGTGTTGGGAGAGCGTCTGTCGGCGCACCTGCGTGTGTGTGCCCGTCTCCCGAACGTGAGCCTGGGCTCTCGAGCATCTGCATGTGTGACTGGGAGTTTTGGGTATTTTTGTAGGAGAGTGTGGATGTCGAAGATGTGCGTGTGCATTTGCATGTCTGAGCACGAGTGCATGCGGTCCGCATGTGCAGGCTCACGTGTGTGCATGCGTGCATCCATGTGGCCATCGGTGCCCACATGGAACAGACAGGCCTCGGGCCACCAGCCATATCTGCTACCCCCAGCCCCCCAGAGGTCATGCCCCGCCTGGGGCCACCTTACTTCTCAGGGAGACACAAAGCCATGTTGCAGCATCAGCATCTCTGAGCTGGGGTGAGGTGTCATCGTGGGACCCCGGTGGGCTCCCACAGGGGACCCCAAGAATTCGAGGCCCAGCCAGACGTGCGCGTGTCCTGCTGCGCCCCTGTGTACCAGCGCGGGTCGTCCAGCCCCCACACACTGCGTGCAGCTTCAGAGACAACCTCCTTCTCACGGGGACACAGGCAGAGAGGCAGACAAGGTGTGTACAGGGAGAAAGAATCCTGGAAACGGTCGCACACGGACTCGCACAATAACAGCTCTTCTGGAAGGCTCTCGGCTGTTCTAAAAAGCCTTACACAGTTTCGCGAATTCGATGCTCGTGACAGCCCCGAGAGATGGGCACTCCTGTTAGTACCCCTTTGTACAGATAAGGAAACTGAGCCCAGAGAGGGGGAGCAACTAGCCCAAGGGCACAGGGCGGCCGCCTCCACGGGTTCCTGCTTCCCTGTGCTGGGTGGTGTCATTGTACCTGCCAGGAGCCAGCACTTGGCAGGTCAACGCGTGTCACTTAGGGACAAAACAGTCTGTCCCGGAGAAGGAGGTCACTGAGGGGTCAGTGTCTAGTTATACGCGACTCGGGATTCCGGCTTGAGTCTATGCGTCCAGCATTGATGAAGTGCCCGCTGGGTCCCAGGCCCTGAGCTCAGCCACGCGGGGCCTGCGGGTGAGGACAACAATCCTCTCCCAGCCTGCTTGGAGTCCGCAGCCTAAGACAGGAGACGGACAAGGAGCCATTAAAGATGTCATTAGAAACAGGGCAGGTGCCAGGACAGGGAGCCGGATGGGGCCGGGAGACAGGCTCCCAGGGGTCCCATCCAGACGGCTTCCCTGAGGAGGGGGCATCGGAGATGAGAACCGAGAGTGACTAGGCGTTAGCTTGGAGAAAGGTGGCGAAGAAGGGTTCCAGGCAGAGGCACGAGCATGTGCACGAGCTGGAGGGGAGAGGGCCAGGTGTGCGAGTGGCGTCTGGGTCCAGGCTGGGAGTGTGCAATGCCCGCCCACGCTCAGGGGAGCTTGCTAAACAGAACTGAGCATGCAACTCCAAGGGCCATCCTGAGTGTCCTCGTCTACACGGGAGGGTACAGACACGGGGCGGGCGATACGAGGTCAGGCTTGGACAGTGACACGTGCTACAACAGAGGGCCCTTCAAACCCTGTGCAAAGGAAGGAAGCCACGTGGCGTGTGATTCGCTTGACGGGAAATGTCCGGGACAGGCACATCCACAGAGACGGAAAGTGGGCTCATGGCTGTCAGGGGGTGGGGCAGGAGGATGGGGAGTGTGCTCACGGAGACTGGGTTTCCTTGTAGGGTGATGGAATGTTCTAGCACGAGATAGTGGTGATGGTTGCACAACCTTGTGTAACACTAAAACCCACTGAATTACACTTTAAAGCGGTGAGTTTTATGGTATGTGAATTCTGTCTCAACTACATAGAAACAGAAATAGAAATAGATAGAACGTTCTAACTCTGAATCACACAGGCCTTGGCCTGGTCCCAGGCTCTGCCATTGTGCAGCTGTGTGACCTTGGGCAAGCCGCTGCACCTCTCTGAGCCCTTGTGTCCCCTTTCTGTAAAAAGCAGATAATAACAGTACCTACCTTGTGGGAGTCGTTGTGAGGATGACAAGAAACAGAGGGCGGAAGGGCCGGCCCATATTTGGCGGGCTCACTCCCGGCCCCCCAGTCTGGTCCCCAAGTCCCCGGACATGTTATGTGCTTCATGACATGCTCACAAGGCCATCCCCCCTTCCCCGGGCAGGGAGGATTCAGGGAAATGGCTAGAATCCTACCACCTGTCGAGGCCCAGGGGGCAGGGAGCACTTCTATGTTTACACACCCATCAACATGCGCACGATTCTGTGTCCATTGTGGCGCGTGTGTGTACGCGGATGGACAGACGCGTGTGGGAGGCCGTGTGTCCATCCCACAGACATGGAAAGGGGGCTTGGAGACCTTCTCTGACCCAGCGTGAACTCCGGGGGTGGGAGGAGTGTGCGCTGGGGGTGGTGCAACCTGGCCCCCACCCCAAGCATCTCCCAGGGGCCCACTAGCCGGCTGCCCACGACTCGAGACTCCGCCAGGCTGTGGGTCCTCCGCTCTGGGCCTCAGGCTCCTCTTCTGGAAAAACGGGACGACAGCGTCAGCCTCGCAGGTCCGAGGTCGATGTTAAGGGTGTTTATACCCAGGGAAGCCCGGATAAACCCACCTGCTATTATTTACTCACAAGACAACAGCATTTGAAGCCAATTCCTGGACACCCTTGTGTTGGGTCAGGAAGACTTACGGGTACTTTTATTAATGACAGCAACAACAACAACAACAAAATAATAATGGTAATGAGAGAACTACTGTCAGAACATAGGAGCCACGGCCCTCCACGTGCACGCGGGTGACGGTGGAGAGAGCCGGGTCAGAATCCAGCCCCGGGCTGGTCCGCAGTCGTCAGAAGCCACGCCCCTCTCTGAGCCCTCAGTCCTTCACCCACAAAGGTAACAAACCAAACAGCAAACATTTAAATCAGACAGGAGCTGGACCAGGGCGGCCGAGGCGAAGGGAAACATAAGATGTGAATCTTGTCATTGACAATTTTGCTCACCGGGGAATTTTATGGATTTATTTATTTTTGCATTCGAGTTTTAAAAAATATTGCTTGAAAATATCCTTCATCTGGCTAAGTTTTCGGGCGCCTGCTCCCGAAATTTGCCCGACTCACCCTCATCTGGGTTCTGCTAATTCACAGGGTGGCTGTGGGAGGATTAAAGGAGAGATGGTTCTGGAAATGCCTGGGACATAATCATTGTGACAGTGACAGTAGTCATCCGCATAATAGTGGCTAATGGTTTTTAGACTTTTTCTGTCGGAGGCACTAATCTAAGGAATATGTTTCCTCTAGCCTCCCCAACAATCTATGAGACAGGCAGCATTTGGAGCCCCGCTTTTCAGAGGGGGAAACTGAGGCACACACTTCAGGTGCCCCCTGAGGGTCACACAGCTGGAGTCCTACCCATGCCCTGGGTCTCCTTGGGGCCCAAGAGCCTGGGGTCTCACCCCCACGGCACAGGGGACATAGGGAGGAGAGGGTTCGAGGTCATGTGGCCCTTCCGGAAGGCCAAGGTCACATGGGGACAGAGCAGCCCATGCCCGGGGGTGGAGCGGGCAGGGAGATGCCTCGGGGAAAGAGCAGGAGCCAGGCCACCGCTGGGCCAACCCTTGTCACCACTGGTCCTTCCCCAGTGGGGGGATCCCATAGCCTCTGGCCCCCCCTCCGGAGGGCCCCTCCCCCTCTGGGCTCCATCTCAGGGATCCCTCTCCCCATCTCCCCGTCTCTCCCCTCCCCGCTCCCTCGGAGTCTCCCTTCCTCCCCCTCGGGGTTCCCAACTCACCTCCCAACCCCAGCAGGGGTCGGCGCCCCCCACCCTAGGCTCCCTTCATCGCCCCCCTGCGGCACAGGTCTCCTCTCTCCCCTCCCTCCACCCCTACGGGGATTCCTTCTACCTAATTCCCCCGCCCCCCCCAGCCCGTCTGGGTTCCCCCTCACCTCCCCCTCCAGCCCTGGGACTTGGGTCTCGCCACTTCGAATCCCCCTCCCCCAACCCTTCCAGGGATTCCCTCCCCCTCTCCCCCCGGGGCGGGGGGGGGGGATGGGGTGGTCCCTTATTCACTCGGGGCTGCATCTCAGGGTTTCCTCCCTCCCCATGTGGGCTCTCCCCTTCTCCCAACCCAGGGAGGGATCCCCGCCCCTCCCCCTCGCCCTCCTCCGGGACTTCCCCTCCGCCCGCCCCCTCCCCGGGCGGGGCTCCCCCAGCCCCGTGACTCCTGGGGGCCGCCGGGGTTTTCCTCCCGCGCCCACGTGGGCCCCGTGGAAAGGTCGCGGCCTGCGGGCTCCCCCCCAGTTCCCAGGCCGGGGCGCGGGCGGAGGGGAGGCTGGCACCCTGGACAGCCCGCGGAGGGGGCGTCCCCGCGCCTGCCACTGCGCTGTCGCGAGGAGGTGGCCGGCCCGGCCTCCAGTTTCGCTTTAGAGGCAAACGCAGGGGCCGGGAGCACCACCGCTTCCTGGGGTACTTTTCTGCTCGTCGGTTTGAGTTTAAGAAAAAAAAAATCATTTTTTGCTGTAGGGCAGTGACCGGCGCATCGTGGGAGGGACAGCGCCTGGGGGGAGGGGGGGGTGCTCCGGGGGAGGAGGGCGCTCTCCAAAGGAGCTCTTCCTGCAAGGCCCAAGCCCTTCCCCCCAGAGGCAGCTCTGAGCCCGCCTCGCTGTGTGGTCGCAGGTGCCCCCTTGACCTCTCTGGACCTGGGGCTGCGGTGGCGGCTGGGCAGGCAGGGCCTGGAGCCAGCACCCCCACTCCCCCGGGGGGCGGGTAGTGGGGGCACCTATATGTGCCCAGAGCTTGGGGTTGGCTCCAGCACAGCCAGTAACAGCAGTGGCACGGCGGCCAGGTTTCGTAATAAACCGGTCTTTTAATTGCTACAGGGCAGGAGGAGGGAGAAGAAAAAAAAAGGCAAAGATTTGTTGGACCTGGGTGGCGCCGGCTGCAGAGAGAAGAGCCACTGTTTTGGGCAGGAGACTGGAGCTGTTAGCTGGGACTTAGGCAACACTTCCTGGGGAGCCCACGGGAGGCGGGGCGGGGGCGGTGCTGCGGGGTGAGGGGGGGCCGGGG
Source organism: Equus caballus (assembly GCF_041296265.1). Classification (NCBI taxonomy): domain Eukaryota; kingdom Metazoa; phylum Chordata; class Mammalia; order Perissodactyla; family Equidae; genus Equus; species Equus caballus. The sequence goes on along the minus strand of NC_091690.1, from coordinate 1,647,750 downwards.
TCCTGGTCGTCCTCGGAGGCGGCGGCAAGTACACAAGAACCCAGAAGCTTTAGAAATTTATTACAAGGCCATCATAGAAGCAAAAAATAGACGTATCTGTGAGCTTCCCCTCTCTTTTTCAGTGGTTCAAGAAACAAACCAGTGCAAGTTACAAAATCGATTGTCTATTCAGTTTGCAAACTGGGAGTTCGTGGGTACCGAGTAACATCAGCCCCAGCTCCCAAGTCTCAAAAGTACGGTCCGGCGAGGGTGCAAGACCCTCGGTCACCAGGGCCGGTTTGCAGGTGTCAGCTCCAGTTCCAGGAAGGCTGGGGGGGGATGCAGTCAGGCTCCCCCGAGCCCCGCAGTGTGAAGCCAGGCTCTCCACTCCAGCTTCTGCTCTGTCGCAAGGCCTGAGCTCCGGGGTCCCCTCTCCCGCTGGCCTGGGTCCCCCTCTTCTCCTCTCTCTCTCTGTGGCCGCCGCTGGCGCAGCTACAGGCTCACCGCCCCCGGTGCGCTCCCCTCTTCTTGTCTTCAGTCTTCTCCAATGATTCTGCCCCCGATGGTCTCCCGGGTTGTTTTGGGGGGGTTGTTCTGGGGGGGGAGGGGAGTCAAATATTTGTTTTATTTTTATTTTTTTGGCAGCAACTCGACACGTTGTGATGCCGGGCGGGGTCTCAGCGCTCCTGGAGAGAGATGTAGGGGACCCATTGGTTGTTTCCGCGGCTCTCTTCGCAGTAACTAGCTACCTCCACCAGGCCGTGGCTTTTCCAGGCGTCTGTATGAGGGTTCTGCGGGAGGAGAGAGAAGACGGGGTTCAGCGGGAGCCCCAGGAGTGGGCGGGGAGCCTCCCTCTCCCAGAGCTCGTTTGGGGAAAACAGGCTGGCTCAAAATAGCTCGCTGGGTGACCGAGGCCCAGGCCCGGCTGCCCACGGGACATGCCAAGCATGGCTGAGTGCTGAGCTGGTGCGAGACCAACTTTGTTGACAAACACGGCCCAGGTGCCGGGTCGGTGGGGCGGGGCAGGACCGCGGACGCCCAGCTCACCGTGACCAGGAGGCAGTGCAGGTCCCGCGCCTCGGTGGTACCCTGGGTCTCCGCCGGCTCGCCCAGCAGCTGTGCCAGGCGCTGCATGCCTGACACCCGCACGATGTTAATGTCGTTGTCGCAGCAAAAGGACTGGATGAGCGTGAAGTGTATCTGCAGGGCGATGTCATCCTCCTCCTCCTCGTCAATGGCCAGGAGGCACAGGACCACGCTGTCAGGGTCCCTGAGGGGGCCAGAGGGAGGGGACGGGTCAGCTGGGGACAGGGGAGGGGCCACGGTGCATGGGGAATTTGCAAAAGCAAAGAGGAACCGCAGGTGTGCAAAGGATGGTGCCTGCACGCAGATGGTGGAGTGTGGCAGAGGCGCGGTTTAAAGTATGGGGGGGGGTGTAAGGGAGGCGCATACATGCAACGGGGTGCAGTTACAAATGCTGCAGCGTCCGGAGACTGCAGCCCCCTTCGCCTCGATCCACAGTGGAGACATTTAGGGAAGTCCCAGCCCCGTGCAAGAGAGAGGTGCAGCGCGGAGCGTGCAGAGCGGAGGGGGGTCCCCACCCGCGCCCAGCCCGGGGACGGGATCTGACTCACACATTCATCAGCTTGGCCGACTCGTACACCCCCACGGTGAGGCGGTCCTGGCGCTGCGCGGCCACCAGCAGCTCCTCCACCGCGGCGCTCACCGTCTGCATCCTGCGACCGGCGGAGAGGGAGTCAGCGCCGGCCCGGCCACCCGGCGCTCCGGTCCCCGCCCGGCCCGGCCCGGCCCGGCCCATCCCGGCCCGCTCGACCTCAGGCGGCGGGGGCCCCGGCTACTTACTTCTGCGCCGCGTTGTCGCACGCCACGAGCTCTTCCAGCGTCATGTTACGGTTATAATCCACAGTGGAAAACAGCCCCACGACAGTCCCAAGGGACAAAAATGCAAAATCCGAGGCCGGAGAGCCCAAAACCTTCCCACGGAGCCCGAGCGCTCGTCCAAGACCTTCGGAAGGCGGCGAAATGCTCCCCAAAAAAGGCGGAAAAAAATTGCAAAGTCCTCAGCAAGAATAATCCAGGCAACAGCACCCGCAGGAGAAACGCTCGCGCCCACCGCTTCAGCGATCTAAGCCCACGGCCTCAGGCGCCGCCTTTTATAGACTGGGAAAATAGGGGGCGTGGCCAAGGCGGCCCGACCGCCCCTCCCATTGGACAGCCAACAAAGGCGAGAGAAACACGCGCTGCGGTTGGCCGGCGGCGGGGAGGAGGCGGGGCGACGCGCGGGGGCGCCCCACGTGGGGGCGCGAGCCGGGAGGAGGGCGGGGGGGGGGCCAAGCGGGGAGCGTGAGTGCCAGAGAAGAAAAAAAAAGCAGAAGTTTCTCTCCTGATTTCCCGGCAGCCGCGCCGCGTTTCGGGGCGCGCGCGGGATTTCCAGCGCGCGAGGCGGCCTGGACTTTCGGGGGGGCCTGGAATCCCCTCCCCGTCCCCGGAGAGTCCCCGGCCCGCACCTTTCCTGGGTTGTACTGGGGGTTTGCATGGAGAAGGGAGCGGGTTTGCAGCCTGATCCCTCCCAGGTGGTGGTGGTGTGTGTGTGGGGGGGGTCTCCCCTGGCTGCAGGGACCCCAGATCCTGGGTGACTTAACCTCTCTGAGCCCCTGCGTCCCTACCGATCTAATGCGCATGCATGGCCGGCTTCACTGGGTTGGAGGGAGCGTTAAATAAACTAAGGAATACACAGTAAGCGCTCAATAAATGTCACAGGGTGGTCGTGGGAGGCCGCCCTCGAGGTCCCCAGGAGCTGGGGCTGCAAAGCCCCAAGCACTCTAGGGACGAAGCCGGGCGCCCCCTCCCCACCCCAACCCGCTGCGAGTTTCAGGGTGTGGCGCGCGTGGGAGGCGCAGGTGGCTGGGCCTCAGCTGGCTCCGCGCCCCCTGACGGCGCCTGGCGTTCCACCTTTTGACCGTACCTCCGCACCTGAACGTGGGGAGTCATCAAGGCCCGGGAGAAAGCCAGGGCGACGTGGTTCCTGCCGGCGCTGCACGCTGCCACCGCGGGTCAGCTTGCAACGATGGTCACCACTGTGATTTCCTCCCTCCGGGGTGGGCGCTGCTGTGCATTCGAGCGCACACTGAGTACCAGGCTGCCTGCATCATGGTTCATTCAGTTCTCAAGGACCCGGGAAGCAGAGGCCATACTTCTCTGCATTATGCAAAAGGAGAAACTGAGGCCTGGTGAGGCCACCACTGCCCCCCCCACCCCAAGCCACGAGCTACACGTGTGCGCGGTGCACGGCCGCGCGCAGGGACGGCCGCCAGCCTCGCTGTCTCCCGGGGAGGGCAGTTCACGAGCCAGGCGGGCAGGCCCGCGTGGGAGTGTCTCCCACGATCGATCGGAGGCTCCCGGGTGACTCACAACTGCGTCCCCTCCTCCGCCAGCCTGGGGTCTGGACTGGGCCCGGGGACTCGGTTCCCCCGGCTCCCCAGCCCGGCGGTCTGGCTGACGCATCGCGCCGCCTCCGCGCCGCCCACCGTGGGGGCGCGAAATGTCCCGGGCGCCTCGAGGCGCGGCGGCGCCACCTGGTGGCCGCGTGAGGTCTCTGCGCCCGCAGCTCCGGAAGGCACCCACGGGCGGGCCAGGAGCTGCGACACCCGCCATATTTTATATACACAATATTTTACATATGCAACATATGTTTAATAATTTTATAGATGCAAAATTTTTAAAAAGTCAAATAGGCAAACTACTGCCCAGGGGCGCCTGTTATTTATTATGGTAAACTATGCACCATATTGATCATTTTGACCATTTGTAAGTGTACAATTCGGGGTCATCAAGTGTGTGCACAATATTGTGTAACAATCGCCACTATCTAGACCCAAAGCCTTTCCATAATCCCCAACATAAACTCTGAACCCGTTAAACAGTAGCTCCCCTCAGCCCCTGGTGACCTCTTTACCACTTTCTGTTTCTATGAATTTGCCTATTCTGGACACCCTTATTTTACTGAACTTACTGTGCTCAGGTCCATCCATGTTGGAGCAGGTGTCAGAGTTTCCTTCCTTTTTAAGGCTGAATAATATTCCAGTGCGTGAATGGACCACATTTTGTTTATCTGTTCGTCCATCCGTGGACGCTAGGGTTGCTTCCACTATTTGGCTATTGTGGACACCTGTTTTTGTTAATAAACTTTTGTTGGCGCCAGGGCAGGAAGAATGTTAAGGCCAGGAGAGTGAGGCACTGCGTCAGGCAGAATTTTTTTTTCTTTTTGGAGGAAGACTAGCCCTGAGCTAACATCTGCTACCAATCCTCTTCTTTTTGCTGAGGAAGGCTGGCCCTGAGCTCACATCCGTGCCCATCTTCCTCTACTTTCTGTGTGGGACGCCTACTACAGCATGGCCTGCCAAGCGGTGCCATGTCCGCACCCGGGATCCGAACCGGTGAACTCCAGGCTGTCAAAGCAGAACCGAACCGGTGAACTCCAGGCTGTCGAAGCAGAACGTGCGAACTTAACCGCTGCGCCACCAGGCTGACCCCTCAGGCAAAAATTTTAAGGCAGTGTCATAAAACTCAGTCATGGAGATAAATAATATTCTAATGCAATATTATTTAAAAATCAAAATTTAGGCAAAAACAACCCCCCACCCATGATGAACAAAATATCAAGATTTTAAATATAGACCAGATCAGACAGGACCAGGACTGGAGGGGGGTCAGGGAGGGGAGCTGTGCAGATGCAGAGTCAGGTCCTGTCTTTATTTACAATTTTAATCTTTTGTTCACCATGGATATTTTGTGTTGATTTTGTTTTTTAAATATCACATTAAAATGTTTATCTTGATAATTGAGGTTTTTGGCGCCCCCTTAAATTCTGTTCCTCAGGCCAGTGCCTCACTCATTCACCCTGGTCCCAGCCCTGAGGATGTCCCCATCTGCCCCAAAAGGAGGTGACCCCCTTTACCGGGGGGGACCCACAGCCTTCCCCGTGCCAGAAAATGGGTAGATCCTTGCCCACCTTGCAAACCAGACTCCTCGTGTCTGGAATCGATCAACTTAAGCACCTTTTAAACGAACTTTGTGTTGCATTAAAGGCAGTAAAAACAGCAGACCGTGATGGAGCTCTTAGCACGTCCTTAGCGTCGTGTAAGCAGTGTCTCCTTCAGTGCCCGCCAAGGAGCCCCATGCGACTGTTCCAGGTTCTTAGAGGCGGGAAGAGAGACTGAGGAAGACACTGGCATTCGTTCAGAGCACAGAGCTCGGAGTTCCCCGAGGAGAGTCCCAGAGACCCCAGATATTCCAAGATCCTGGGTTAGAACGGGATGTTTGGGGCCTGGAGGGAGGAGGCTGGGCTGATGCAGGTCAGGGAAGCCAGACCGGGGAGGAGCAAAGCAGAGCGACACTGAACGATGGGTAGGAGTCTGCCTGGTGGAGACAGGAAACGGCACGCCCAGGCAGAGGACACAGCGGGGACAAAGGCCTGGCCTCCCAGGGAAAGGCTGTCACGTTGACGCAGAGGAAGGTCCTGGACACGTGGGCTGGCCTGAGGGAAGCATTCAAATTTTTAGCACAAAATTTAAGGGGATGTCAAAAAACTCAGTCATCGAGACAAAGAATCTTTTCACAATTTTTTTTAAATAATTTTTTTCCTCTCATTTTTAATCAAATATAATGGCATACCGTACAACCATCCTATTAGTGTTCGGTTCAGTGGGTTCTTAGATAGGTGCAAATTTGTGCAACTGTCACCACGAGTGCGGGATGAGATCAACAGTATTTTATTTTGTTTTATTTTTCCTGAGGAAGATTGGCCCTGTTGCCAGTCTTCCTTTTTTTTTTTTCTCCTTCTTCTCCCCAAATCCCCCAGTACATAGCTGTGTATATTTTAGTTGTGGGTCCTTCTAGTTGTGGCATGTGGGACGCCACCTCAGCGTGGCCTGACGAACGGTGCCATGTCCGTGCCCAGGATCGGCACCGGTGGCAGGCATCCCACATAGAAAGTAGAGGAAGATGGGCACGGATGTGAGCTCAGGGCCAGTCGTCCTCAGCCAAAAGAGGAGGATTGGCGGCAGATTTAGCTCAGGGCTAGTCTTCCTCAAAAAAAACCCCAAAAAACACACAAAAAAATGTTGCATCGAAATATGATTTTTCATCACGCCTCTCCTAGGCCTGCCCCTGCGCGGCCTTTATGCCCCCCTTGAGCAAACCTGGGAGGCAGGGGAGTTCCCACTGGACAGAGCGGGAAACCAAGTCTCCAGGAGGTGGGGGACTGCTCTGCCCGGGAGGAGTGGATCCAGGGTCCCCCCGAGCACGGCGGAGGCGGGCATGCTGCAGGATTAGGAGCCCCAAGCCTGGGGGCGGGGGGAGAGTTGAAAGGTGACAGCAGAGCTGGAGGAGACGCTACGGACTGAATGCTTGTGGGCCCCAAATCCATATGCAGAAGCCCTGACCCTCAGTGGGATGGTATTGGGAGGCGGGGCCTTTGGGAGGTGATTGGGGTTAGATGAGGTCATAGGGGTGGCCCCCGCGATGGCATTAGTGTCCTTGTAAGAAGAGGAAGAGACCAGAGCTGGCTCTGCACCACGTGAGGACACAGCGGAAGGCGGCCAGAAGTGGCAGGAAGAAAGGACCTGAGTCTGCCGGACCCCTGATCGTGGACTTCCCGCCTCCAGGACCCTGGGGAACAAATGTGTGCTGTTTGGGCCTCCCAGCCGGTGGCATCTTGAGACAGCAGCCCGAGCGGACCCGGGCAGGAGGGCCGTGCTGGGCTGGGGAGGGAGACAGGGGGTCAGAGGGAACAGCGCGTGGGAGGGATGGCCGATGGGGGACCCGGCAGACTGCTGACCGCCTGGGTTTGCATCCCGGCTTCCCTGCTGACCGGCCGTGAGAGCTTGGGCACGTCATTCCCCCACCCTACCCTGTGCCTCAGTTTCCCCCTCTGCAAAATGGAAATAATAGCATTATCTAGGATCGTTCTGAGCACGAAATGAGTTCATTCTGGTTCCCCCAGTAGAAGAGGGGTTGTGCGCAGGAACTGCCCTCTGTACGGGGGCTGTTGTCTAACTTTTGGACACTGACTAAAGGCCCACTGGGCACTGATTCTCGAGGTGGCAACTCAACCACTTCGGGTAGAGTGGTCAGGGTGGGCTTCTCTGAGGAGGTGACATATGATTTGAGACCAGAGCGACACGAGGAAGCCAGGCTTGGGAAGATGCAAAGGGAGACTGCTCCAGCACAGCACGTGCAAAGGCCCTGAGGTGGGACCTCACCTGGCATGTCTGAGGAGCAGAGCATGGGGGAGATGAGATCAGAAAGGTGGCCTTGGGGGCAATGGGGACGGGTCTGGACTTGACTCTGGATGTGCCCGGAAGCCATGGATTGGGGAGTTTGAAGCAGAGGAAGGCTCGGCCTCTGATGTCATTTTTTTTTTTTTTTTTTTTTGCGAAGATGAACAAGATGTGATTCCTGTCCCCAAGGAAAGGCTTCCGGGTGGAGGTGAGTCATCATCTGAACTTTGAGACAGATGCTGGCAAGACAGGATGGGCTGGGAGGAGGTGGGGACGGCGCACCAGGTGGCAGAGATGGCAAGAACAAAGGTAAGGAGGTCAGAAGGCCGAGGCCCGGAAGCAGGGAGGAGGATGGGGGGGCAGGAGTCAGGGAAATGGGGGGCAGCGGGAGGCCAGGATGCCTGTCCCTGTGACATCCCAGGGAGGCGGCTGGGGGCTGCGCTCTGAGGTCAAGCTTGCCTGGTTCAAATCCCACCTCCACTCCTCAAAAGCTGTGTGTCCTTGAGTTGGTGACTGAACCTCTCTGAAACACCCTCTTTTTTTCATGGGAAAACCAGGTTGTTGAAAGGATTACAAGAAACAATGACCCAGACAGGTATGAGGTAACATCTTATTGTCCTTTTAATTTGCATTTCCCTAATAATTAGTGTTCGAACATCTTTTCATGTGCCCGTTGCCCATCTGTATATCTTCTTTGCAGAAATGTCTGTCCATCTCCTCTGCCCACTTTTTGATCCGATTTTCTTTTTTTTCGGTCGTTGAGTTGTGCGAGTTCCTTACATCTTTTGGAAATTAACCTCTGGTTGGATGTATGACTTGCAAACATTTTCTCCCAGTTGCTGGGTTGTCTTTTCATTTTGCTGATGGCTTCCCGTGCCTGGCAGAAGCTCTTTAGTCTGATGAAGTCCCATTTGTTAATTTTCTCTTTTGTCTCCCTTGCCGGAGGAGACGTGGTTTTCAAAAAGGTGCTACGAAGACGGATAAGGATGGACACCTGAACATTTCCAAGGTTATAAACCAACGTGACCTCGATAAAAGAATTTTTAAAAAATGCCCTGGAATGGGCTTGGTGTGTTGAAAATGCTCCTTACATCTTCCTTACTGTTTTACCCTGAAAGCCACCTGAAGCCACTCCCCTCCCTCTCTGGACACGTGTGTCCCCCTCAGCTGGTCTCTCTCAGCACGAAAAGCCTGTCTCGCCGTGTCCGTCCTCTGCTCACCCTCCAGAAACCAAACACCACCGGAAAGCCGCTCCGATTTCTCTCTGAAGGTGCCAGGCACGGTCCTGCCTCTGGGCCTCTGTCTGGGCTGGTTCCTCTCCGTGGAACACCGTTCCTTGCACTACGTCCTCTTGGGGCTTCCCCTGGTTCACACTCAACACATTTCACACGCCCCCAATCGCACATCCCACGCCCCCATCTTTCTTCTTAGCCCCTAACACCATCTAACAGTCTGTCTATTTACTTATTCATCGGAACGATTATCTGTGCCCCTCACTACATGTCAGCGTCTACAGGGCGCACAGTAGATGCTCAGAAATACACGCTGGTTGAATGACTGAATGAGTCCCCGGCAACACTCGGAGGGGCTCGGCATTATGTTAGAAGATACATTTGTTAAAAAGGAGGAAGCTTGACTGGCCCCTGAATATACAATGAAAGCGGGGTCAAAGATAGTGTCTAACTCATTCGCTCACGAAGGGACCAGGGAGATGTCACGCCCGCTTCAGAGAACTCAGAACCACGCTTTTCCAGGCCGTCAGGATACCGGAGCGAATTTGCTCGGTAGATGCGAAACGACGTAGGACGATCCTCAGCTTTCCGTCAGATGCCTTGTACGTCGGCGGATGCCCGCCCTTTAGCCAGTGGTGTCGTTGGAGGATGCGGTTCTCGGACAACTGCTCTCACTTCAGACACCAGCTGGCGACAAAAGCGGAGGTCCCCAGGGCCACCCTCGGGCTGGAAAATACACCGGAGCAGCTCAGCACTCAGGACAGGGCCCCACCTGTGATTACAGCGTGTGCATCTCCCAGGGCGGCCGCCACAAGGTGTCACGAATGGGGGGCTTCAAACGGCGGGACGGTACCCTCTCCCGGTTCCAGAGGCCGGGGTCTGAAATCAAGGTGTGGGCAGGGCTGGGGCCTCGGGACCTTCTCAGGGAGATTCCGGTCCAGCCCTTCTGGCAGCTCCGGGAATCCTCGGCGACCCTTGGCTGGTAGATGCGTCCATCCAATCTTTGCCTCCGTCTTTACCTGGCCCCCTCCCTGCGGCTCTCCTTGTCTCTTCATGTGACGTCTCCTCCTCGTGTCCACTGTGCCCCCTTCTTATAAGGACACTGGTCGGTAAACTGGAGCCCACCTTAATCCAGACGACCTCAACTAACTGAACCAATGACATCTGCAAGGACCCCATTTCCACACGAGGTCCCATTCACAGGTTCCAGGTGTCAACACCGACAGTGAAGATTCGGGGCCCCCGGGCTGGAGGGGGCCAGACGTACAGACCCGTCAGCCAGCAAGAGAGAAAGACCGTGAGGGGCTCTGCATGGAGTGCAGGAGGGGCCAGGGTGGGGGGCAACCTTCACAGCTCTCTCCTCCCCAACGTCTCATCCATCAGCTTTGACCCCAAAACAGATCTCAGATCGATCCCTTCTCTCCAGCCTTTGAAGACCACCAGCAATCCTGCCCCTAACATTCATGGGACCCAGAGCAAGAATTCAAGGGGGCCACATACCCCACGTCTCAGTGTTCACAATTATACATCCAGTAACCAACTGCTAAACAAAATTTCTTCTATCCTCCCACCTGGACCAATGTCGCAGTGGATTACAGACGGCAGCATCAGGACCACAGCGAGAAACCACTTCACACCCGCTAGGATGGTCACAGTCAAAAAGACAGAAGATACCAGATGTTGGGGAGCACGTGAAGACGTCAGAACCATCAGGGCTGGTGGGAAGGTGGAATGGGGCAGCCACTGTGGAAGTCTGGCATTTTCTCCAAAGGGTAAACGTCGACCGACCGTACGAGCCAGCCATTCCACTCCTGTCTGCCCAAGAGAAACGCAAACACACCTCCACATAGAAACTTATTTGTGAACGTTCTTAGCAGCAATATTTACAAGTGACAAAAGTGGAAACAACCCCAAAGTCCATTGGTTGATGAATAGATTTAAAAAATTGTGGTCCGTCTGCATGCTGGAATATTATGCAGCCACGAAAAGGAGTGAGGCCCTGACACGGCTGCACGTGGATGGACCTTGAACACATGACGCTCAGGGAGAGAAGCAGACACAGAAGGACACACGGCGTGTGATCCCATTGACGTGAAACGTCCAGAACAGGCAGATCCACAGACAGAGAGCGGCCTCGTGGGGGCCAGGGGCTGGGAGGGGGTGGGGGTGACTGCTAACAGGGTTGGGCTGCTTTTTGGGGTGATGGAATGTTCTGGAACCAGATAGTAGTGATAGTTGCACACATCTGTGAATACACTAAAAACTGCTGGGTTGTACATTTGAAAGGGTGAATTATATGGTATGTAAGTCATACCTCAACGAAGCCGTTAGGGAAAAGAAAAAACATGGCTGCAATTCTTGAACATTCCTCCCACTGGCAGATTCAGTTTCTCTTCTGCTTCGATCTGGGCTGGGTCTGTGAACGGCCCTGATCGATGGCATGGGGGAAGTGACACTGCCAGCTGCAGGCCTAGACGTCAAGAGGACTGGCAGGTCCTGTCTGGCTCTCAGGGCGTCCTGGGACCTCGTATAAGAAGGGTCAGTACGCCGTAGGAGCGGGCATGGAGCGACCCCGAAACCACACAGAAAGGGCGAGGGGCCGGCCAGGCACCAGGGGGACCACACAAGCTGCTCGGAGCCCCCAGCCCAGCCCAGCAGCAAGCTGGACATCCCCCAGCGACCCCTATCAACCCCGCAGGGGACAGAAGAACAGCCGGGCTGAGCCCCACCTGCATTCCTGACCCACGGGCATCAGCAATAAGGTGCCGAGGGGCTTTGTTACACAGTAACAGATTGGAATTCAAACCTTCGGAACTTCCCGCAATTCTGGTCCACAGTTAGAATTCTTGGACCCCCCGCGGTTCTGCCCCTGGAATGTGGCAGCGTGGGGAGGGCCAGCCCTAAGCCCCCGGCCCACCCGCCTCGGTTCTTTCTCTCCCCCAGGGGTTTGTCCTATATCCTGAGGGTCCTCCCCTGCGCACAGGTGGCAGCTCGGCTCACAGATCCACATCCCACGGAACAAACAGCTGCACTTTGCCGCCTCTGGGTCCCGGGGGGTGTGCACACTGGGGCCCAGCCTGCCTTTGGGAGGATGCCCCCCGGGCTGAGATCTGCCCACACACTGCAAACAGGATTCCTGAGTCCTGGGGACTGGGGTGAGCACTCGAAAAAGGAGGTGTGGCGAGATGCCCAGAAAGGGGGACAGCCCAGGCCACTCCAGTCCCTCACCTGGGTGACTTTCCCAGCATCCTTTTCACCTGTGCTGGCCAGGTAGCTAGCAGTCGCATGTGGCTCCTGGGCCCTTGAAGTGAGACTGGTTGCGAATGAGGAACCGAATTTTAAATGGAATTTAATTTTAATTAATTAAAATTAATTGGATAGAATATTTTGGGTATATCAGGTTAAGTAAATATATTAAAAATTAATCTCTCCCTTTTTAGTCTTTTTAAGGTAGGGGCTAGAAAATCTAATGTATGCGGCTCACATTTATTTTTTGAAGAATTTTAAAAAAATTGAGGTGTAATTGACAAATAACATTCTGTAAGTTTAAGGTGTTGATTTGATACGTTTATAAGTTGCAACATGATTACCGTCATAGCAACTGTCATTTCTTGTTTGTGGAGAGATTTTCTATTTCTGTTTCTCCCTGGACCATGTTGTTTCACACAGCAAACTGAAGGAGGTTGTTTTTTCCATTTCTGAAACAGGAAATAGATCAAACACACAAAGAGCATCTGTAATTGATACGTCTGGCTTACAGAATAGAAACATTCACCACCACTGGGCTCACAAAATATTTAGCATTCCTAAATAACATATCAGCTAGTTTAACCCAGTTGTGAATTTTATAAAAATGGCAGCGTCCCGTAGGTATTCTTCTGTGCTTTGCATGATCTTATGTTTGGGAGGATGTTCTGGGGACGGGCGTCCCTGAAGTGCGTTCATTTTCACTGCTGTATAATATTCCGCTGTGTGAATCTAAACGAAGCTATGAGTCTGTTCTTGTCGACGGACATTTGGGTGGTTTTTCAGTTGTTGTTTTCCTATTACAACCAGCGGTGAGGGTTTCAGAACCCAAAAAAATCCTCTCTCATGTGATGAGGAACTGAGAGAGCCCCTGGACAACAGCCAGCGGGACCTGAGGCTCTCCGTCCAACAGGCTGCGAGGATCTTGAATCCTTCCATTGAGGCATGGGTGAGCGTGGAAATGGACCTGCCCCAGCTGACATCTGGATGGCAGTTTTGTGAAACCCGGGAGCCAGACCTCCCACCTAGGCGGCACCCTGATTTCTGACCCACGGAAACTGAGATAAGAAATGTGAATTGCCTTAAGCTACTGTATCTTGGGGCTGTTTCTTATGCAGCTGTAAATAACTAATACATTAATGGCATAACACATATGTTTCCTTCTTTAATATCTGCCTCCCCCCATTGGAAATCCTCATTCATTGCCATGTCTGTCATGCCTAAAACATAGACTTTGTTCTGGCTGGTCCCTCCCCCATGTCCACAAGGTTGATCCTCTTTAAGTTCTTGCTCCAATGTCACCTTCTCCAAGAGGCCCATCCTATTTAAAAATGCAACCCCCCCACCCCACATGCTCCCAAGCCCCTTGACCCTGCTTTATCTTTCCACGCTTTCTATTTCCTAACATGCCATATAATTTGCTTATTTGTTATGCGTCTGTTTCCTCTGTCTCCTTACTTCACCCATGTCAGCTCCGCCAAAGCAGGGATCTTTGCTTTGGTCACTGGGGCAGCCCTGGTGCCTGGCACACGAGATGCTCAGTCACTGCTTGTGGATTCCATGAGTCCGTTCCACTCAGGTAACCATCGGCTGCAGCTGCGGCCCCAGCCCTCCACCTGCCTCCCACGATGCAGCTGGGATAACATGGCTCCTGCCCCGGGGTTCCCAAATTCTCATCCTAGCTTGCAGCTTTAGCCTCCAGATTCTGGAGTCTGGGTTCCAGCATCCCCCCGCCCCCGGCCCCGGTTCTAGAATCCGGAGTCCCCCAGATCCAGGCTCCGGAATCCAGGGCCCCCGCCATCCAGACTCCGAATCCGGGATCCCCAGATCCAGGCTCCGGAATTCAGGATCCGGGCCGGGAGCCAGCGGCAGCCGTTGGGCTGAGATTTTGAAAAATCCGGCGCCAAACTTCGGCGCGGAGCGGGGGCGGCGGCGCGCGGGGAGGCGCAGGGCCTGGCGGGGCTGGACCATCCCGGGCTCGGGGTTTCTCGCCCACCGCCCGCACCCCCTGCCCCCAAAGCGGACAGCAACTGGCCATCAGCTTTCTAGCGTCCTGGGGTCCGAGGGCCCCAGGTTCGAATCCCGCTCCACCACGCCCCTGCCGGGGGTGGTCCCAGGACAGGTCCCCTAATCTCTCCGTGCCTCAGTTTCCCGTCTTGGAACTGGGCTCGGAGCCCCCCGCGGCGGCTCGTGCCGGGGGAGTCAGCCCTGCCTTGCCCTGCCCAGACCTCGGGTTCCGGGGGAAGAGGGGGGGATGGCCGCAGCTGTCGCCGCCCCGCCTGCCCTGCGCCAAAATTTGAAAACCGCCAACGCCTCCCAAACTGAGCGCAGGGAGGGGGAGCCCGGGCCCCACCCACGGGAAGCGCGGGGCTTTCTGGGACTTGGAGTCCTTCCCTCGGGGGGTCCTCAGGGAAGGGGGTGCTGTGGACACCTCGAGTCCCGCCCTGCGCCGAGAGATGGTGGGGGTAGGAGGAGGGACCAGGCTCCATTTTACAGAGGGGAAGACTGAGGCCCAGGCCCGCCATCACGGGCAGGAAGGGAACAGCATCCTGGTGGGGGGAACAGCGCAGGCAAAGACCGGGAGGCGGATGGGACGTCCGAGTGCGCAGAGGGGCAGCGCGCCCGGCGACGCGTGGGACTCTGCAGGCCTTGAGTGGCAGGCCAGCGGGGATGAGGTCGCCCGTGGCCCTCAGCGGGAGCTTTGACGGGGAGCTAAGTCTCGGGGTGGCGGGTAGGCAAGTGACCCCGTGCCACTCCCCAACGTCAATCATTCTTCTCCTCTCCGGCCGTGCCCCCTGTGGCATCATTTATTCATATTTTGCTCTCACGTTTTACCGTCTTCTATATTTGATATTCCTCCTACCGTGAGGGAGAGACAGCAGCATGGGGGCCACAAACACATGGGAGCTTTTGAGAGACCGCGTGGTCACGGTGTCGCCGGGGACCCCGCCTGCCTGGGTTCCAAGGCAGGTCCGTTGCTCCTGCTAAGAGGGGAGTATTGTGAGGGTCAGGTGTTCCAGACAGGTGTGCAAGAAGGGGAGCCCTCGCCTGGGTGTCCTCGGAAGGCTGGAAAGGGGGTCACGTTCTCCGTGTGCGATTTGCTGGGATCCCTGAAGGAAGCTGTTTGAGCCAGGTTCCTCCGAGGGAGGGTGCATGCGGAGGAGGGGTTCTCCGGGCAGAAAGGACACCTGGCAAATTCCAGAGTGACGGCAAGGGAGCGATTCTCAGCTCGGGGGCGATTTTGCCCTCTAGGTGACAGGTGACAAATCTGGAGACGGTTTGTGTCCTTTCGACTGGAGGGGGATGATGGTACTCTTGGTATCAAGGGTAGGGGGAGCCCAGGGATGCTGGGCAACATCCCTCAGTGAATAGGACGTCCCCGCCCTGGAGAAAAATGGGGCCCAGATGTCCATAGTGCGGGCTGGGGAGACTCCGCTCCATAGATTTGCCTCTTCTGAGCATTTTATATAAGTGGAATCATACACTGTGTGGCCTTTTGTCTGTCTGCTTTCACCGAGCATGTTTGTTTTTTTAATTGAGGTATAATTGACATATAGTATTATATTAGTTTCAGGTCTGCAACCTGAGGATTCGACATTTGTATATATTGAGAAATGACCACCACCATAAATCCATCACCGTGCATAGTTACAATTTATTTCATCGTGATGAAAAACTTCCAGATCTCTTAGCAACTTTCAAAAATGCAATGCGGTATTATTAGCTATCGTCACCGTGCTGTGCGTGACATCCCCAGGACTTATTTATTTTATCACTAGGAGTTGGTACCTTTGGACGGCCTTCACCCATTTCTCCCACTCCTCAACCTGGCAACCACCAATCTGTCTCTATCTCTGAGCTCGGTTTGTGTTTTCAGATTCCACATGTAAGTGACATCACTGAGCATGTTTTCGAGGTTCTTGCACAACTTTTAATTTTAATGAGACTCCTAAGAGGTAGGTAGGGTATACAACGGAGGCACTGGACAGAAACCCAGAGTCACAGCGGCCGAGCTGCGATTTTGAGGCCAGGCGGTTTCGCTCCGGACCCCGCGCCCTCCGCTCGCGGTTCAATGAGTGGCTCAGGATCGAGCGGGAAACCGAGCGCGAGATTCCCTCGCGCCCTCCGCCGCCGGAAACTACAACTCCCGGCGTGCCTCGAGCAGCGCCGGCCGGACTACGAAGCCCAGGCTGCCCCGCGGCGGCGGCGGCGGGCGGCGGGCGCCATCTTGCCGGCGGCGCGGATTGAATGAGCCCGCCGAGCCGCGGCCGCCGACCCGAGCCGCGCGGGCCCCGAGCCGCCGCCATGGCCACGCCGCTGCCCGGCCGCGCGGGCGGGCCCGCCACGCCGCTGTCGCCCACGCGCCTGTCGCGGCTGCAGGAGAAGGAGGAGCTGCGTGAGCTCAACGACCGCCTGGCGCACTACATCGACCGCGTCCGCGCGCTCGAGCTCGAGAACGACCGGCTGCTGCTCAAGATCTCCGAGAAGGAGGAGGTGACCACGCGCGAGGTGGGCGCGGGCCCCGGCCGGCGGTCCCGGGGGTCCCCGGGGCGCGAGGCGGAGACGGGCTCCGGCCCCGCCCCCCGAGGGGGCCGGGGGGCCCCTGAGGGAGGGGCGCGCGCTGGAGCGGGCCCCGGGGCGTTCGGGGACCCCTTGTGTGCGAGGGGTGCACGCTGGGGCGGGTTTTCGGCTTCTGAGGGGCCCCCAGGAGATTTCGGGGGACCCCTGGGCTAGAGGTGCTCGCTGGGGCGGGGCCTGGTCTCTGAGGGGGTTCCCTGGGGATCCCCAGGTGTTTTGGGGATCCCCCGTGCGACGGGTGGAGGCTGGGACGGCCCTGCCCACCGAAGGGGTTCCCGGGGCTTTCGGGGTCCCTCTGAGCGAGGGGTGCACACTTCGGAGGGCCCCCGGCCTCTGAGGAGCTCCCATGGGGTTTTGGGGATCCTCTTTACGAGAGGTGGAGGCTGGGGCGAGCCCTGCCCATCGAGGGGCTCCCAAGGAGTTTTGGGGGTTCCCTGAGCGAGGAGTGCAATCTGGGGCACACCTATCCTCAGGAGTCTCCAGGGTATCTCGGGGCCCCCTTTACGACACCTAGAGGTGGGGCAGGCCCCGCAGACTGGGGTCGGAGGAGATCGTGGGATCCCTTGATCCTGGGGGTGTGAGCCGAGCGAGGCCCCGCCCCTAAGCGAGTTGCGGAAAGTCTCCGGGGATGCTTTTGGGTGTTCAGCTGTCCTGGGAGAAAAGTGTGGGATAGGCTCTCTGGTCTCCAAGGAGACTGGGAGGCTCAGGCCCTCTGAGGGGGCCCTGAGCAGGGCTGGAGGGTCTTACGGGGTGGGGGAGGTTCCCTGGGGCGAGTCACGTGATCGCAGTTCCCGTGGAACCTTTCAGGGCTCCAGTGATGAATCCGGGGGAGTTCGGGGGCTGGGGTGGGGGTTGGGCAGTCGGTTCGGCTCCTACCGGCCTGGCCTGGGTGGGGTCCGAGGGGAGGGGTCTGATGCGTGGGACCCGAGGAAAATTTGGGAGGGCCTCCAGACCGCGTCGGCTGATGGGCGGGAGCCTGGTCGGCCCCGCCCCCGAAGGGATGTGAGCGAAGGGGGTGACATGAGGTCTTGGGGATCCAGCGGGAAGTTTGGGTTCCAAGTGGGCCCGGGGCTTCACTGTAGCCGCAGGGAGCAGAGCTGGATAAGTGAGGGTTGGGGGTCCAGGGGGTCAGCGGGGGTCTAGCCAGAGCTGGGGACAGTGGCTGCCAAATTAATCCCCTACAGGTTCTTTTCTCTCTCCCGCTGGCCCCCTGCAACCCAGTGACCTCAGTTTTGTTCTCTGTACAGTGGGGCTGGAATTCGAGCCCAGAGTGTGGCCACCTGCCTCAGTGCGCACATCCTCAGGATGCAGGGCCCGCTTCCTACCTGCTGGCTGGTCCAGGCACCGTGTTTGAGCTGGTTTCTAGTCGTCCCACCACGTTTGGGGGTGCTGGCCCCCCTGGAGTCCTACCTAGACTCCAGAGTCCTACCTAGAGCACACACAGTGGGTGCCCAGGGCCCTTGATGCAGCCCCTGTGTGTCTGGGCAGTGGCTTTGTTTATTTCTCAGCTGCTTAGGCTCGCTGGAATGCAAGACTAACATGTGGGGGCCAGGGGAGCCTGCCCCGCTGTGTGCCGAGGGCTGGTGCACAGGCTCTGGTGTCCCCCAGGGTGACAGGTGTGTCCGCAGCGGAGCTGGGGCGTTCCCACCAGCTCGCCTTCTCCTGGAGCTGGCGGCCACTTGGGGGGTGAGGCAGTAAAGGCCCCTGTGGCTGTCCGTGGAGCCAGCTGATAATGGGGGGAGGGGTGTGGAGCAGTGGGCCTGGGGGGGTCACGTGGGCTCCGTGGAGGGAGTGACCTGAAGTGGCCTCGGTGGGGCCTGGGCTTGACAGGTTGGCTGGAAGTGAGCGGTGAGTGGGCGGGACGCAAGGTGGCTTCATCAGGAGGGACGTGGAGGCGTCAGGCCTGGGGACTTTACCTGTACTGCGGCTTGTTGCCTGGATGGAATCTGCCCCAGGGGACACTGGGCCACGTCGAGGGACATTTGTGGTTGTCACAACTGGGGCTGCTCCTGGCATCGATGAGTGGGGGCCAGGGATGCTGCTCCACACCCCACAGCGCCCAGGACGGCCCCACACAGAGTGACCCGGCCCTGATTGCCGTAGTGTCAAGGTAGAGAAGCCACTTAAGGAAGCCTTTGAAGATGCCATCGGAAGCGTTATAAGCACCCCGCATACTTGGGATAAAGCTGGACAGCTCGGGGGCCTCAGGTGAAACTCAGGTTCCCTCCCCCTGGGCTGGGCCGTCCTGCCCCCTTGTCCCGTCCACACTCACTCGCTCCGTCACTCTTGTCGGACACAATCCCGGGCCGCAGCGGTGTGTAGATTCCAGGTCTTTCCCTTGGGGCGCTGGCTGGTACCTCCTGGCCGGTGGGCAGTCTTAGGGTGCAGGTGTCACCGGAGGGTTTCTGGAGGGTGGAGGTTGCTGCTGGTCGGGGGCACTGCCTGACGTCTGTTGGAGAAGGATCCTGGGTGCCGGGCGGGAGGGGCTTTTCCAGGGAGCTGGCCCAGCCGGCTGGGTGTTGGGTTCCTCCAGGCTTCAGTTTCTCTTACCGCCCAGGCATCCTGTTGCTCTGAGAGTGGGGGGGGTGTTCCCAGGTGGACTGGGGGGTTGGGGGATGGGGTGTCCCCACTGGGCTGGGTGGGGGGCACTGGGCTGCGCCGGGCAGCTTGGGAGTGGAAGGAGCATGGGGGGCCTGAGGCGGGGCCCATGAGGGCCCTTGTCGAGCTGTGGTTCTCAGCGGGGCTGGTTTTGTCCCCTGGGAGACAGGCAGCAGGCAAAGGCTGCCTCAGGTTATCTGTGCCCCCCGCCCCAGGCCACCACATGCTAAGGCATTTGTGGGGATTCTGCACGCTGGGCGCTTGGGTGACACTGTCAGAGACAAAACAAAGGCCCCACTGTGCCTCCCCGTGTGGCTCGGGCACAGGTGCGGGGACATGTGGGCCTGCCGGGAGACGCCTGTCAGTGCTCTCAGGGTCTTTGTGAGCTCGGCCATCTGTTCGTCCGTCCTCTGGACGCGCAGGTTCTGAATCGGCTAGTGCCACAGGTCGGGCTCAGCCAATGCCCTCTGGAGAGAGCCAGAATCCGTGCTTTCCGCGCTGGGCGGGGCGGTCCCAGTCCTGCCTGCTCAGCTGGACCCTCACAGGGGACAGCCACGGACACATCTGGTGGCACAGGCCAGGCCACGGCCCAACGAGACAATTTCCACACGCTGAACTGTGGATTGCAGAGCATGCCTGTGTCACGACATTTCTTGTTATTTTTTCTCCTCGGCCATTTAAAACTATAAGAACCGTCCTGGTCCTGCAGGCTGGACAGGCAGGCGGTGGGCTGGAGTCGGGGCCCGGGGGCCTGAGTTTGCAGACCTGGCTGTGGGTGATTGTCTCATT
This sequence comes from Equus caballus, assembly GCF_041296265.1. Classification (NCBI taxonomy): domain Eukaryota; kingdom Metazoa; phylum Chordata; class Mammalia; order Perissodactyla; family Equidae; genus Equus; species Equus caballus. The sequence goes on along the minus strand of NC_091690.1, from coordinate 1,628,027 downwards.
GAGACAAACGGACATGTGCACATGCGTACACACACACACACACACACACAACGCAGACATAGAAACCCGGCACATGGCGAGAGGAACATGAGTGCGTTAAAAAGGCGCCCAGGGTGGCCATGGAGCGGGGCGGGCGAGTGAGGCTGTCCCCTCGGGCACAGACTGACTGGGCGCCGGTCTCCGGCCCGAGATGAACAGCGGGATAGAGTTTTCGTTACTCCCCCTCATCTTCCAGGCCCCTTTTGGCTATGCAGAAGAATGCGGGATGGCGCGGGGTCCTGTGTGTCCCGTCCCTGTCAGCCTCTGACCTCCGTGTCCCTCCCGACTGACTCCCCAGCATGGAGATGTCATGTGAACTCCGCCCACACTTCCCTCAGGTCCCTCAGTTTCCTTGATGTCCCCACATGACACTGAGGCGCCCGTCTCCTCGGGCCCCTCTGCGTGGGGACAGTTCCTCCCATGCTCCACGAAGGTGGCGCCCTGGCCGGTGTGAGGGGCCCGGGCAGTTCTGCAGGACGCCCCCCAAGGGCTTTCTCTGGCGTTTCCCACGCTCAGCCTGGGGCAATGGGGTGAATAACCTTTTAGTGGAATATTTTAAAAAGTTGAAGGTAATGCACAAAGCCCGCAGTGAGCGGAACGTCAGGAGCTGGAGTAGATCTCGACCGCTGGCTCTTCCGGGGGCCCCGAGGCCCCGCGCTCCTCTGACGCCCCCGCTGCTGGTCGCGTTGCTCCCTGGAGGTCTTGTCTCTGAGCCCTCCCTCAGGGTGCCGGACCCTCCCATGGGCTTCAGAGAGTTCTGGAATGGGAGGTGGTGGGAGAGAGGACAAAGACACGAGTGACCCCAGGTGCCCGGCTCTCTTTGGAGAGTGGGGCTGGCCGCTTTCTGTGAACCGAGGTTCATTCCAGAAGTCGGTTCCTAGAGGGTGGAAATGCAGGGAGGGCCCTTGCTGTGTGTGGGGGGAGGTGGCCAGGGCGCAGGAGGAAGCAGCCGGCTCTGCTTCTCCTTGTCCGACTGCCTGCCTTCTCTCTCAGCTCCAGAAAGAGGTCTAATGCCTTTATTGAGGCGTAATTCCCATCTTACACACTTCACCCAGTCAGACGGTACAGTCCAGTAGTTTTTAGTCTATTTAGAGCTGTCTGACCATCACCACTAATTCCAGAATGTTCCATTACCCCAAAAGCAGCCCCGTCCCCATCAGCATCACCCCCACCCCCTCCCCAGCCCCTGGCCCCCACGAGCCCGCTCTCTGTCTGTGGATCTGCCTGTTCTGGACATTTCACATCACTGGGGTCACACGCGGTGTGTCCTTCTGTGTCTGCTTCTCTCCCTGAGTGTCGTGGGTTCAGGTCCGTCCCCGTGCAGCCGTGTCAGGGCCTCGCTCCTCGTCACGGCTGCATCGTGCTCCAGCGGGTGGGGGGACACGTGTGTGGATCCGCTCAGAGGTCAGCAGACAGTCGGGGGGTGCTCTGCTTTCTGCTGTGGCGAGTGCTCCTGCTGGGGACAGGCCTGGACGGGTCCCGCGTGGATGGACGTTGTTGCGTCTCGTGGGTGGACTCCTAGGAGCGGAACTGCTGGGTCACAGGGAAACTGTTGAACCATCTGAGGAACCGCCAGGCCGTCTTCCGCGGCGGCCACCCCTTCCTCCCCCGCCGGGCGTGGAGGTGCTGTGTCTCCACCTCTGCCCCAGCGCTCCTTCCCTCCCGCCTGTCCTTTTGACTCGGCCGTCCTCGCGTGGTGACGCGGTGTCTGTCCTGGTTTGAGCCCGTATTTGTGAACACGTGTGTGGCCCCGTGCACCTTGACGTGCAGGGGCAAGAAGGCCGATGGGAAGTGTCAGTGGTGTGCCCTGCTGCTGGGTGTGACCTGGGCAGGGACAAGGGACATGGGCAGGCTGGGGTCCCTCCAGGTTGGCGGGGCTGAGCTGGGTGGAGAAGCCTCGGGGTTGGTAGGAGCTCATGTGTCCTGCAGCCGGCCGGCTGGGGGCGCCCGGTCGTGGGGGGGGGTCCTTGCCTTCAGGGGCCTCGCTGTCCCCAGGTGAGCGGCATCAAGACACTGTACGAGTCGGAGCTGGCCGACGCACGCAGGGTGCTGGACGAGACGGCCCGTGAGCGCGCCCAGCTGCAGATCGAGATCGGCAAACTGCACACTGAGCTGGAAGAAACCAGCAAAAGGTAGGGGCTCGTGGCTGATGGCATTCCGGGTGCTGGGGTGTACGGGGCTGGGTGGGCGCCGGGGGCAGGGCTTGTCACCGCGCGTGGCCGGGGCCGCTCTGAGAAGCACCCAGGGACCCATGGGGGCTCGGGTCCAAGCGGGGGTCCCCATTCAGGCGGCCATTCCAGGAGCGGCCGTGTGTCGTGTTGGAGGCCCCTGGGATGGGGCCGGCCTCTCGAGCCTGGACCTCTCCCTGCCTCGCCCGCCGCTGTGTTCCCCCACAAACGTCATTTGGCTCCAGGAGGATTTTGAACCCGAGCAGCTGTCCTGGGACTGAATCTCCTGGTAGCTCTCGGTGCTGGGCCCGCTCGCCCTTCCCAGAGAGGAGGGCCCGCCCCAGGCCGCAGAGCCCTGGCTCCCCACAGATGCCCCTCCCTCCTCTGCCCTGGACCTGGCACGCTGGCTGCCCCACGTGTGGCGAGGTGGCTGTCCTCTGTGCCTTCTCTCCGTGCCCGCCCCAGTAGACTTCGGGCCAGCTCCCCAGGGGGGCAGGGGCGGGCGACCCTTGGGCTGGGGGCTTTTCTCTGCTTGTTCACATAGCACATTCTCCCGCCTGCTTCTGAGTCAGGCTCGCGGGACGCTTGGAGGGCGAGGTGGTGCCGGTGGTGTCATGGCGCGAGTAGTAAAGTGATTGACATGCCTCCAGTGTTTAAAGTAACGAAGGAGACCGTGAGGAACACAGGTTCACGCAGGGCCCCTGTCATCCTCACGGCAACCCTGGCAGGGCCGAGTGCCAGCATCTCCGTTTACACGGAGACTGAGGCACGGGGTCAGGGCCTTGTCCGGGGTCCCTCAGCTCAGCGGTGACCAGAGCCACCTTCGCACTTGCAGGAGTCTTTCCAGCTTTTGGTTTTTTTTGAGCCGTTTTAGGTTTACAGGAAAACGAGTGGAAAGTACAGTGTTTCCCAAATGCCCCTTCGTTTCCCTGTTCTGAACATCTTGCATCAGCGAGTGTGCCACACTGTGACAGTTGCTGGGCCGGTGCCGATACATTGTCATCAACTACAGTCCACAGTCGACCCTGGGGGTCCCCTTGGTGTTGTGCGTCTGCGGGTTGGGACAACTGGAGGATGACACGTGTCCACCGTCATCGTGCCACGCACAATGCCCTGAAAGTCCCTGTGCCCCACCAGTTCCTCCTCCCCAGCCCTACAGACCGTGCATCCCTGGCCGTCTCCGTGGTTTGCCTTTTCCAGGGGGTCCTGGAGTGGGACTCATGGTGTGTCGCCCTCAGGCTGGCCTCCCAGTTGTGAGGTGCGTTTCCAGTTCCCCCTGGGATAGCTCCGCTGGAGCAGAGCAGAGCCGACAGCCCGGCAGAGACCCGCGCACACAGCCGCCTGGTCCTTGACAGGGCACGGGGCGCGGTGCCTCCCTCAGTGGTCCGCTGGACTGTCCCGTTGTCGCTGAGGCCACTGGTGCTGGCGGGAGTGACTGCCCGTGTCGGGGCCGTGCTTTCGTTGATTTAAGGCCCGTACTCTGGAAGGGGCCGGCTGTCCTCCCAGGTCCGGGCGCCTGTCCCAGTCCCGCCTCGGCAGGTGCGCCCTGCCTCTGCTGGCCGAGGGGCCCTTCCAGACCCAGGGTGGCAGGTGTCGCCCCAGACACACTGCCCTCCTGACACCTCTTGGCCAGCGCTTTCCTCTCCTGACAAGCTTATCACCAAATCCCCATGCAGACGGAAAGGTGGGGCCCCGCAGGGGCTGACCCCTGGGCCAGGGCCTCCTGCCTAATCCTCCGGGAATTCCTGTCTCGGGGTGAGGCATCTGCTTACGGGCGCTGCAGCAAGCGAGAGCCACTGCTCCCTGGCTTTCCGGGCTGTTCTAGGTGGTTCCACAGAACCTCGGATCAGCTTGGATGGTGGTCTAGAAATGTCTGTATCTCCTGATGCCTCTGCTCCCGTCACCTTCGCCTTGTTGCAGATCCTGAACCTGCCAGGCACACCTCACCCCCAGGCCTTTGCACTTCCCTTTCCTCTGCCTGAACGCTCTTCTGGGACTAGCGGGCCTGGCTTGCTCCATGCTCCCCTCCCACGGCTCTCTGTTTCATGGGCTCCCGCGGGACCTCCGCAACGTAACAGTGCAGTTCCCACCCAGCACCCGCACGTTCCTCCTCCTGTCCCTGCGTCATCTGTCCTTAGGCTCCCGTCTGACAGGCAGCATGTGTCTCTGTCTTCTCCACCCGTGAGGGCAGAGGCGTCCTCCAGGTGTGTCTGCCGGGAGGGCGGCCTTCTCCACGAAGCTGGCGCTCAGTCACGCTTGATCACACAATGACTGCAGTTTCTCCAAAGTCCGGCAAAGGCCCCTTGAGGGCTGCGGGGTTTGCAGCCCCCCGTGAGCAGAGGAACCAGGACTGTGCAGCTGAAGCTCAGGGACCCCAAGACCCTTGTGGAGGCTGTCCGTCCAAACCTGCCTAGAGCTCCAAGGTGGACACGGTCAGCCTTGCAGCTTAGTCACTGGTCTTGATGCCACCCCACCTAACGCAAGCTGATGTCGGGTCCCCGTGCTTCTCACCTGGGGTGAATCTGCCCCCTGGGGGACACCGAGTGATGTCTGGGGACATTTCTGGTTGTCAGCATTGGAGATGCTCCTGGCCTCGAGTGGGTGGGGCCAGGGATACTGCTCAACACCCCACAGCACCCAGGACGGCCCCCCAGAGACAGTGACCCTGCCCCAGTGCCCACAGTGCTGGGGGGGGACCCCTGGGTGTCCCCACTGTTGCTGAGGATGGCCCAGTGAGCTCCTTGGAGGGGGAGGTGGGTAGGCGTTCAGCCCCAGGAAGGCTTAGAGTCACGTTTAGAAATGTTCGGGAGCCCAGGGTCCATGCTCTCAGTAGCCGTGTGCTAAAGAATTTGGCTGCCATCCTAAGTATTTAATACCGGAGGTAATCGTCTTTTAGGATGCTGGGGGAGCCCGCTCAACATGGCTCATGTTTACAAATAAGATCGACTTTGCAACAGGGTTATAATTTGTAACTTTAACAAATTATACGTTAATTTTTTAAAAAAAGAACATAATTCTCCCCAAAGTGCTCTCTCCTGTGTCTGAGTCTCAGACAAGGACAGGGAAACCCATGCCCAGAGGGTCTCTGAGCGTCTGCTTGTATTTGGTGGCAGGCGGCGTCCCAAGGGCGCAGGGCGGGTTTGAAGACAGGGCGCCTTGGGCCGACAGGCTGGGCCCCGGCACCCAGTGACCGCGGTCGGAGGCCAAGGGGAGCTTGTCCCAGCCGCCTGAGGGCTCCCTGCCGTTGCACGCTGCTTGTCCCCCTGCCTAACTTCTCCTGTTGACTTTCAGCTCCAAGAAGCGAGAGGGTGAGCTCACGGTGGCCCAGGGCCGCGTCAAGGACCTGGAGTCCTTGTTCCATCGGAGCGAGGCAGAGCTGGCCGCCGCCCTCAGCGACAAGCGCAGTCTCGAGAGCGACGTGGCGGAGCTTCGGGCCCAGCTGGCCAAGGTGGGCCCCGGGCAGCCCCCAGTCTGCAGGGGGTCTCTGCGCCGCCGGGCCTGTGCCCGTGCTGGGCGCTGGGGTGGCTGAGGGATGTCCCGCGAGGGGCGAGCGGCCTGGGGTCCGACACCAGTGGCCTGCAGGCCCCTGACCCAGCTGACACTCCACGTCGGAGTTTGTGTGTGTAAGGGGGTCCCCCAGCTTGTTGTCCGGCATGTCCCAGGCAGAGGACGGTCACGCGGTGGCCAAAAAGCAGCTGGAGAAGGAGACGCTGATGCGTGTGGACCTGGAGAACCGCTGCCAGAGCCTGCAGGAGGAGCTGGACTTCCGCAAGAGCGTCTTCGAGGAGGTGAGTTGTGCGGCCCGCCCTCGCCTGGCGCGGGGCGTCAGTGTCCTGGGGCCGCCGTGACAAAGTGCAGCAAACTGGGGCTTCAGCCACCGGCGATCTCCCCCGTCCCGGTTTTGGAGGGCCGAGGCTGGGGTCAGGGTGCCGTGGGGCCATGCTCCCTCCCGAGGCTCCAGGGCAGGGTCCGTCCTACCTCTCCAGCTTCTGGAGGCTCCCGGCGTCCCTGGGTGTGTGGCCGCGTCCCCCAGTCTCTCCTCCAGTGTCCCACGGCCTCATCTCCGTCTTCTCTGCGTGTCTCTTATGAAAGGACACTTGTCGTTGGGTTTATGGCCCACCCAGATAAGCCAGGATGACCTCATCCTGAGACCTTCAATTATATTTACAAAATCCTTTTCTCCGCATAAGGTCCCATTCACAGGTTCTGGGGTTAGGACATGGACACCCTTTTGGGGCCACCATTCGGCCCACTGCAGGTCCTCCCTGTCTCAGAGAGGGCCGGGGCCCAGCCGTTCCCCTCAGCCTCCTCATCCCTGGGCCTCGTTTCCTTGGCATGGCTGCGCCTGGCTGGGTGTGACTGAGGGTCCCTGGCGGGAGAGCCGGGGCTCTGTGCCCTCGGAGGGTGGGGCTGGTGTGGGAGCCCGACATGCCTGGGCCCATCCTGCCGGGAGCCTGGCCCCTCGGGGCCCTCCTGCCTCATCCTCGCAAACCCCATTGTGCTGTCATGGCCGGAGCGGAACCCTGGGGGCCTGCGGTCCCTGCTGGGAGGGGCTGCTAGTGGGAAGCATATCCATGCAGCTGAGGAGCGGCTTCCAGCGCCAGCCAGACCCCGAGAGAGCCGGAGCCGCGGGCCGTGTTGACGGGGGGCGCATGGGGGGTCCCGAACCTGTGGGGGCCCCTGAAGCTACGCCTGTGAGGGAACCTGGGAGCGGACGCTTGACAGACCCCCTGAGGGAAGCCCTGAAGAGAACCGGGAGGGGGCCCAGGAGGGGGGCCAGGAGGGCACCCTGGCAGGCCTCCAGCAGGGGGGCCCTGGGGTGGGCCGCCAGGAGCTCTTGCAGCGGAGCCGTGCGAGCAGCCCCGGGGGCCACTGTGCAGGTGGGTGTGCTGGTCGGGGTCCCGCGAGTCACCCAGCTCTTTGTAAACAGCGCTGGCTTCCTTTAGAAACATCCCTATTGTTCCTGGAAACCGATGACAGCGATAAGGGGCCACTTTGTGGGCTGGAGCAGGTTTCGTAGAACAGAACCCGACTTCCTTGCCCCTGGAGCCCTAGCTGGGGCAGCTTCGCCCGTGACACGTGTGGCCAGGGTGTCACCGTCATGTCCCACTGCTGTCCTGAGCGCTGGTGTCTGTCTCCGACCCTGGGCACCTGGGAAGGACTCCACCAGGAATTCTTTTTTTAAACAACAACTTTAGTGAAATATTTCCAGACCATAATAACACTTTCAAAGTGTACAATTTAGAGTGGTTTTTAGTACATTCATGGAGTTGTGCAACCATCACCTCTAATTCCAGAACATTCCATCATCCTAAAAAAACCCCCACACCCATTAGCATTCTTGATTTTTTTCTTTTCTCAGTTTGTTAGTTGAGATAAAATTGAGCACTTCAGAACATACAGTTATTTTAAGGGAAGTTATTACGTTGACAGTGTTGTGTAAGCATCACCTCTGTATAATTCCAGAATACTCAGTCACCCCAGAGGAAGCCCCGTCCCCATCAGCATCACCCCCAGCCCCTCCCCAGCCCCTGGCCCCCATGAGCCTGCTCTCTGTTTGTGGATCTGCCTGTTCTGGATGTTTCCCATCTATGGGATCACACGCCGTGTGTCCTTCTGTGTCTGCTTCTCTGCCTGAGCGTTGTGTGTTCAGGTCCGTCCCCATGCAGCCGTGTCAGGGCCTCGCTCCTCTTTGCGGCCTCGTCGTGCTCCCGTGCGTGGACGCACCTGTTGTTTATCCGCTCAGCAGCAGGGGGCGGTCAGGCTGCCTCCACTCTGGTGACTGGGCCTCACGCCTGTGGGCTGTGTCACAGGCGGTGCTTGAGGACAGGTCGCTGGCGCGAGTGCCCGGACGTTCATTGCGCAGTTCCAGCCCTTGTGCTGCCTTGTGCTCGGGTCGGGCCGGCGGGGGCGGAGCTGGGGTGTCCCTCTGGGCCGTGCCCTGCCACCGCGCAGCACAGCGGCCGTGTCTCCGTCCCTAGGAGGTGCGGGAGACACGGCGGCGGCATGAGCGTCGCCTGGTGGAGGTGGACAGCAGCCGGCAGCAGGAGTACGACTTCAAGATGGCTCAGGCGCTGGAGGAGCTGCGTGCCCAGCACGACGAGCAAGTGCGGCTCTACAAGCTGGAGCTGGAGCAGACCTACCAGGCCAAGGTGCGCCGGGCGTCTGGGGCGGCCCCGCGGCCCTCCCGCCCCGCGCCGGCCCTCACCCGCCGTCCTGTCCCCGCAGCTGGACAACGCCAAGCTGATCTCTGACCAGAACGACAAGGCCGCCAGCGCCGCCCGGGAGGAGCTCAAGGAGGCCCTCATGCGGGTCGAGTCCCTCAGCTACCAGCTGTCCGGCCTCCAGAAGCAGGTGACGGGTGACAGCCCTGCCAGCTCCGCCCTCGAGCCGCGGCCCTTCCCCCGCCTCTGGGCGGTGGGTGCAGCCTGAGGGCCAGGCCGTCCCTTCCCTCTTGGGCCCTGAGTGGGGCTGTCAGGCCCACCGGCCACTGCACCCTGGCTCCCCCAGGCCTGGCCTTCGGCCCACGACGCGCAGAGGCTGGCCTGACCTGGCCTCGCGAACCCCTCCGCAGGCGAGTGCAGCTGAGGACCGGATCCGCGAGCTGGAGGAGACCATGGCCGGGGAGCGGGACAAGTTCCGGAAGCTGCTGGACGCCAAGGAGCGGGAGATGACGGAGATGCGGGAGGTGATGCAGCAGCAGCTGGCCGAGTACCAGGAGCTGCTGGACGTCAAGCTGGCGCTGGACATGGAGATCAACGCCTACCGCAAGCTCCTGGAGGGCGAGGAGGAGAGGTGGGCGGGAGAGGGGGCGGGGGGCAGGGGGCGAGGAGGGGCGGCCGGGCGAATCTGGCCTGCTTCTGGGGCTGCCGGGTCCCACCGCCAGTCACCCCCCCCCCGTCCCCAGACTGAAGCTGTCCCCCAGCCCGTCGTCGCGGATCACCATCTCGCGGGCCGCCTCGAGCAGCAGCGGCAGCAGCGTGTCCACGGCCGTGCGCTCGGGCCGCAGCAAGCGGAAGCGGCTGGAGGCCGAGGAGTCGCTGGGCTCGGCCTCGAGTGCCATCGGCTCGGGCAGCAGCAGTGTCAGCAGCTTCCATCTGGCCCAGCAGGCCTCGGCCTCGGGCAGCGTGAGCATTGAGGAGATCGACCTGGAGGGCAAGTTCGTGAGGCTGAAGAACAGCTCGGACAAGGTGAGGGGCCCCTGAGCGCGGGGAGGGCCTGGCCGCAGGGTCTTGCCTGAGCCGTGTCTCAGGCACCTGTCCCCTCCACCAGGACCAGTCTCTGGGTAACTGGAGGATCAAGAGGCAGATTCTGGAGGGAGAGGAGATTGCCTACAAGTTCACGCCCAAGTACGTGCTGCGGGCCGGCCAGACCGTCACGGTAGGTGGCTGCAGAGGGGCCGTAGGCAGGCTGGGGGTTGGGGGGAGTGGCCACCAGTGGGAGGGAGGTGGCAGTGGCAACCACACTGGTGACGGGCTGTGAGTGGGGGCTGCGATGGGGGGTGGGGGCAGTGGTTGAGCACCAAGCGGAACAGCCTCTGCTGTCGTGGGTCACCTGTGTGCCAGCATCGTCCCCTTGGGCTCTCCCCGGAGCCCTTCGGAGGGCCTAAGTGATGTCCCAGGGTGCCACGGTGGAGGTCTGGGTCCAGGCTGTCGGGGCCGGAAGGTATTGGCAAGAGAGCCAACAGCATGAGCCTGGACCTGCAGCCAGCAGGCTTCAGATCCGAGCCCAGCCGTTGGCTGAGGCGAGAGCCCTTGGCCCCTGTGAACCTCAGGCTCCTCTTCCATACCCTGGTGACCCTTGTCCCTGGGCGGGACCCGGTAGAACCAAAAGGATTAAACGTAAATGTCCAGGGCATCTGGCGGGGCTCTGATAGGGGATGGCTGGTGGGACCAGAGCCACTGCTCACGGGAGGCCCTCCTGTGTCCCCAGGTGTGGGCAGCTGGTGCAGGGGTGGCCCACAGCCCCCCTTCAACGCTGGTGTGGAAGAGCCAGAACAGCTGGGGCACAGGCGAGAGCTTGCGGGCAATCCTGGTCAACGCCGACGGGGAGGTGGGTGCCTGGGGCTTGCGGGGGGCACCCTCTGTCCTGGGTCGCTCCTGGGGTCGCCCTTGTCCAGCTCGCGCAGCACTGCCTGCCAGTGCAGGTGCCCCGGGTGGAGCCTTGGCGGGTGAGCCAGCACACGCGGCCCTGGGCCCGGGCCCTGTCGCGGATGGCGCTCTGCAGCGTGGCGATGCCGTGTCCGAGCATCAACCACCAGCATCGTGCGCTGGGCCCTGGCGGCTGGAGGTCGAGTGTCGTGGCTCTTGTCCCTCGCAGGAAGTGGCCATGAGAACGGTGAAGCAGTCCTCAGGGATGCGGGAGGCGGAGAATGGGGAGGAGGGAGCCGAGGAGGGAGCCGACTTTGGCGAAGAGGATCTTTTCCACCAACAGGTAGAGGCCCCGGGGCGGCCCCCGCGACGGGCACTGGAACGGGGTCACACGTGCACGCGCACACACCCACACACACACGCTGCCGGAGCTCTAGGCAGAGCGGTCACCGCCGATTCCTGGCCACCCGGGCCTCCCTCCCCTGGCTGGCTCCTCCGGCGGCCGTGGGGGCAGCTCTCCCTGTCTTCCTGGGTCTTGCTGGTGTGTGGGCCTCGGGGTACTGCCCGGGGACCCCCGGGAGGAGGATGTTGACGCCAGTCAATTCTCTGAGTGCACTGCGCAGCCCCCAGGGTTCCCAGCGATGCTCTGACACCACGATGCCCCGGTCTGAGATGCTGGTGACTGAAGTCACGGCTTTCTGGGAAAGCTGGCGAGCCCAGGAGCCACGCTGTAGGAGACAGAAGTCGTGAGACTTCCGGTGTCTGAAACCCAAAACCCTGTCGTGTTGTGTAGCTCGGCACAGAGATAGGGGAGACGTGTGAGGTTCTGGAACAGGGACGGTTGAGGCCCAAGCCGCTGGCCCTGTTGTCCCGTTGGGAGCTGAGCTTCCTGAGATGGCCCAGGCGCTGGGCCGCCGCCCGGCTCACTAACTGCTGCTGTCCTTCGTTCCAGGGGGACCCGAGGACCACCTCCCGCGGCTGCCGCGTGATGTGAAGGGAGCGCCTCATCGCGCGTCCTTTTTCACCCAGAGCCACTGAACACTATTTTTCTATCATTGGCTTCTTTAGTCCTTAATACCTTTCTAGAGAATTTTTAAGCAAACGGACAGATCACAGGGTGGGTCTCTCTCCCTCCTTCCTGTCGGTGGGCCCCTCCGACCTCGTCCATCACACTGTCCAGGAGACTTCGGTGCCCCATTTCACCATTTGGTTGAATTCGAGGCCCAGGAACCACAGGGTCAGGGGAGTGGGCTTGGTGGCCGGGGGGAACAGCGCGACCCTGAGTAGGTATTCAGTAGTAGTGGTTTCTTTTATTAAGCTTTTTTACCAACCAAATTCAGATCCAGGTTCCGACCTGGGGGGGCAGGGGCACCCCTGTCAATCGTGTCTCAGCTGACCGGAATTGGCACCGAGGTGCCTGTCGCAGCAGTGGGCAGTCGCAGGTCTGTACTCTGGCCCGGTCCCCCGGGGCTGGTCACAGTTCCCGCCCTGGCAGCGGCAGGCCCCGTGTCTGCCCTCTTGGTCTGGGGCGCTCTGGGGCGGGCCGCCTCCTTCCCTTTCTGGCTGCCTGACCCTGGCGTTTCTGGAGCTTTCTGTAGGCAAGTTCCTCACCCTGCAGGACCAGTGGGGCAGGAGAGAAGGAACCTTGGGGGCCAGGGGCAGTTCCATTCTATGACTTGTCACCAGGTAAATGGTGAGGGGACAAGTTTGACAACCTCAGAAGCAAGCGCCCGCGTTTCCGAACAGTGTCCGTGTGTAGCGAGTGCTCCCGGCAGGAGGAAGGTGGCCACTTCCCGACTCCGCCGTGCGCGGGGCCAAGCCCCGACCTCCGTTCCCATGTAGGTTCTTCCACAGACGGCAGCAGCCCAGCTTCTGTCCGGGACAGAGGGACTCCTGGGGGACGGCCCCCATCACAGCCGCTTCTGCCGCGGCCCCGGCGCCCCCTCCTGCATTAGCTTCCCGCCTACATCCTCCCACGTAGATACACAGAAGTTATTTTTTTAACGGATATTTATTTTTTTACATTGGTCAGTACTCAGATTGCCAGGATCCTGCTCGGGGGGCTGGTGCCAGGGTCCCCAGGACAGTCCTCCCAGGGGTGGCATCCCGGGGCCTGTCCCGGTGAGCTCTGAGCCCCCAGAGGGCAAACTCCTTCAGAAAGCGCAGCTCAAGTCTTAAAGACGCAACCCTGAGCCATGGAGGCGTGCCGGCACCCATGGGTCACCCTCGGCCCACCCAGAGCCTCACACCTGCCCTACCCCACATGCGTCCCAAGCATCTGGCTTTCCTTAGGAATTGCTTTATGGCGAGGAGGGTCAGGCTGGAGCCCCAGGCCAGGGAAGTGCCAGTGGCCCACAGAACACAAGCTCTGCTGCTGCCCTTGTGTCTAGAATCTGCCAGGAGGGAGCCCCTTATTTTCAGTCCTCATCTTTCTAGGGCCTCCTTAAGTTGCCAGGCTCCGGGCTGTTTCCCCCGTGGAGGGGAATGTGTCTCCAGGCCCCGGAGAGCTGCCTGTCCTGGCTGGCCACCACCTTGCCCTACCCCCTGGGTGACCTTGCCTTGGAGTGCGTCCAGGGCCCGAGGCTGTGGGCTGCCATCTCCTCCTGCCCTGGCCTAGCCAGAGCTGGGTGGACAGTCGGGGTGCTGGTGAGGTGTGGGGAGGGTGGGGCTTGGTGGCCCCCGGACATGCAGGAAGTCTGCAGTGGCCCCGACTGCACTCCTGGATGTATTTTGGGACTCTGGGGATCAAAGCTGTGTCCTGGCATTTGGGTCTGTCTTGCCGTCTGGGCTCGTGGACAGGAAGGAAGGGGAACCCCACCCTCCCCGCAGGCCCAGATGGCCCCCCTGGTGCCTGCAGAGCCCCCAGGCACGTAGATAGGGCTTGATCTCGTGTTACCCCCACCCCACGCTGGTCTGGCTGAGGTCTTGGGTGAAACTGGGAGGTGGCCCAGGCAGCCATTGGGGTGCCCTTGGCTGTTGGGGGGCAGGGACCGCTGGCCTTGGTGGCTGGTGGGTGACTGGAGGTGGGTGATGGTTGTTGGTAATCAAGTGTTCGCAAACACGAAACAGGAAGCTGGGAAGTGATTTGCACCCGTTAACCATGCTTAGCTTTAAGCCACGTAAAATGATGTGGAAATGGTCCCCTTGTCTGCACCCCTATCATGTGATTGAGTGGCACCCTTCCTGGAGAAAAAGCGGGCTCGGCCCAGCCCTGGTGAGGGGGCAGCCTGCCTGCGGGTATGCATGGAGGGGCTACACTAACCCAGGTCTACACCCAGGGCTCTTCCCACCAGCCTGGGCCCTCACCTCGGACCCACTCGCTCAGCTACTTTGCTAACAGCAAGGGCCCTGGGTCGGGTTGTCTGGACCGTAAACCCAGCAGTTCTATTTATATTAGCACATGCCGGTCGGGACTGACATTCCCCAAGGACGTCAAAGCCACTCAAAAGGTCTTAAGTCGGTCTTGCTGGTGCATTCGGCCGAGAACCAGTCTGGTCTGGACCCCACGCCGAGATTGGTTGCTTTTTAAGATGCATGCCAAACAGGTGGTCTTTTTCTCCGATGATTTGTAATATACATTTTATGACTGGAAACTTTTTATACAGCACTCCAATAAACATTTTGGTTTTAAGGCCTGCCTCCGAGTGTACGCCGACGCGGGGCTGCCCCAGCCCCCAGTGAAGCGGGTGGCTAAGACCCACCCAAGGGAAAAGGGAGAGTCTCCCTGGCCAGGGTACACAGAAACCCCCCGCTCCTCCTTAGCCCCACCCGTGTTTCCTGCCTCGGCTTTCTACCCGAGGCTCCGACGCCAGGCTGTGCTTTTGATCACGTGGTTCCCCTCCCCCAACGTTCCCCCGGCCCCAGCGCGCAGTGTAGACCCGCCCGTCGCCCTCTGCGCATGCGCAGGGGGCTGGCCCGGAGGCGGAGCCTGACCGTGGAGTGACAGGCCTCGCCGCCCCCGCCCCCGCAAGGCCTCTTCGCCCCTGGAGTCTGAACACGAGACGTCGACTCCCGTCGGTGACGGCCTGCTCCCATCTGCGCATGCGCAGGGAGCCCCGCACAGCCTTGCGGGAACTGTGGTCCGGACCCGCGCCCAGCACGCCCGGACTCCATTTCCCGTGGTGCCCTGGGCGGCCGACTTCCGGCGCCGGTACGGGTCGGCGCACGCGGCCGCGGTCTGGTTGACTTTGCCGAGCCATGGAGGGCGGCTTCGGCTCCGACTTCGGGGGCTCGGGCAGCGGCAAGCTGGACCCGGGGCTCATCATGGAGCAGGTGAAGGTGCAGATCGCCGTGGCCAACGCGCAGGAGCTGCTGCAGGTCCGGGGCCGGGCCGGGGGCGGGGGTCGGGAGCCTCCGGGGGGCGGGTCGCGGCTGACGGCTCGCGTGTCCCCACAGAGGATGACGGACAAGTGCTTCCGGAAGTGCATCGGGAAGCCGGGGGGCTCCCTGGACAATTCCGAGCAGGTGAGACCCGCGGGGTGAGCTGGGGCCGTGGCTCCGGACCCCGGACTGGTTGGGGAGGTGTCTGCGCGTGCGCGGACTCGAGGGGCCGTGCTGGGTGGGCCGTGCGCGTGCGCAGTCCGCTGCCCGGGCCGAGCTGAGCCGCGCGCGCTCCCGCCTGCAGAAGTGCATCGCCATGTGCATGGACCGCTACATGGACGCCTGGAACACCGTGTCCCGCGCCTACAACTCGCGGCTGCAGCGGGAACGAGCCAACATGTGACCGGGCCGCCGGCAGCACCCCTCCCCGGCCATGTCCACAGATGTCCTTGGCGGAACGGGCCGGCGTGCGTGGACTTTACGAGGACGCGACCGGTGCTGGGACACTGGGGACTCCGCCTCCTCCGCCGCCCACCCGCACCTGCCAGCGCCTGCAGCTCGCGTCCCGGGGGCGCTGGGCACTTCCCAGAGCGCTGGCACCCCTCCTGCTGTGCCCAGGTCTACCTCGAGTCCTGGACCCAGAATCCGGGTTGGGACCTGGGGGGACGTGGTCAGACCCCAACTGAGCTGTGACCCCCCCCCTCGGGGGTGACAAATAAATTGCCGAGGGGGCGCGGAGAGCACCCTGTGCGTCTTCCCTGCAGGGATCTCGTGGGAGAAGGTGCCGCGTGCACCTGGGCACCCCGCCCCCATCTTTTCTCCTGGGTGGTACCTGGTTCGCAGGTGACCGGAAATGTGTTCGCACCCAAGGGGGCCTTGAAGGTGAGGCTGACCTCGCCCAGTCCCAAAGGCCACCCTTCCTCCCATTTCTGGGTCCTGGATGAGGGGCAGCCAAGTGGTTCTTGCGGTGACATGCAGTTGAAGAGCGAGCAGGCTGGAGACAGGGGCTGCGTTTATTGGGACAAAACACACAGTACAAGTGCCTCCTGTTCCCCGCGGCTCCCCCACCCCCGCCGCCGCCTGGACGCCCCATGCTTGGGCTTGGTGGCCAGCTGGTCCCTGCTGCCTTTCCGGCTTCTCCCAGGCCTGCACAGCCACGTGGCGGTCACTCCTGGATGTTCTGCCCGATCCAGCCTCTCACGGCAGCCACCCGGGTATAGACGCCCGGGAAGTGGGGCCGCCCGCAGCCGTAACCCCAGCTGGTGACCCCAGTTAGCACCCACCGGCCGGAGGGCTCCCTGCAGGCAAGGGGGCCCCCAGCGTCACCCTGAGGAGAGAAGAGGTCCTCAGAGCAGGGCGGTCCCTCCCCGACCGCAGCCCTCGGGCGTCGTCACACCCGTGGGTCACCAGGCTCTCTGTGAGCCTCACTTGCTATCTGGGAGAAGGCTTGAGTGCTAGGATGACCCATTCATCTGGCTGGCAGGCGTCTACGGACCCCCCACCACTGTGGTCCCGGAGCCGAAAGCGCCTCGCACGGCTGCCCCTCCCGTCCCTGCTCTGCGGGGCCCGGGGAGGACGCGCGGGAGTGGAAATGGGTTCATGATGGACACCAAATAAACGGAGCGAAAACTCCACGGCCGAAAAGGTGCCCGGCTCGATCCGCGTGAGAAGCTCGCACTGGAGGGTGGGGCCTGGCTGGGGGGCCCTGGAGCGAGGAGAGCTCGCCCTCCTCCCGGGTGGGACCTGGACCCCCCCCCCCCTCAGCCCCTCTTTCAGCGGCAAAGTGCGCTCACCGAGCAGCTGTCCACGCCGCCCTGCGGGAAGCCCGCGCACAGCATGCGGCTGCTGATCTGCACCGGGTAGAAGCGGCGACACGTCTGCTCGCTCAGGAGGCGCACGGCCGCCTTCTGCAGCTGCCGCGCCATCGAGCCTGCGGGGGAGACGGGCCGCTGGAGCCGCGCGCCCGCCCTGCACCGTGGGGCCCCCACCCCTGCACGCGGGGCCCGGGCTGGGGGGCCTTGCCGACGCCCCCGCACGCCTACCTCCCTCGCGCACCGAGCCCCAGCCGGTGATGACGCAGCGCGCGCCGTCGGGGGGCCGGGGCGCGGGCTCGGGCAGGCAGATGGGGCGCACCAGGCGGCTGCGGCGCACGGGCCCCGCCAGCTCGAGCAGCGCCACGTCGTAGTCGAGCGTGTAGAGGTTGTAGAAAGGGTGCCTGTGGATGCGCGCCACGCGCTCCAGCTGCCCGTCCGCGCCGCTCAGGAACGGAGTGCCCAGGAAGGCCGCCCACTGCTTGGGGTCCCCGTAGCTGCGGGGCGTGCGGGGACAGGCGTCGGCCCGGATCCCCGGCCCCCGCCCGCCTGCACCTCCCCTGGACCCTGCCCGCAGGGGCTGTGTCCGCGGCCTCGCTTGTGTCCCCAGCGGCCGGCTGGGGACCGTGGGCAGGGCGCCTGACCTCTGGCCTCGGGTTGCTCATCCACAAATGGGGCTAAGAGTCGTCCCTTTCTCCTAGGGGAGGGGTGAGGGCGAGGGGACCCCGTGCCCCTGCCCACTGTTTCTGACCCTGGCGCGCAAGGCGCACAGTGTGCACCCTGAGCTGGGTGTCTCCGTGAAGGACGGCGCCCCTCGCCTGGCTCACCGACTGAGCACCCTGCCAGGAAGGGGACTCCCCACTGGGTGGCCTTTGGGGGCTGGCGCTAATCCGAGGGGGACGGGGTGTGGAAGTGTCCTGCAGTTCCCCAGAGACCCGGATGTCGCCCGCACGCCTGGCCTGGGACGAGGAGAGGCTGCAGACCCCCCCGGGTTTGGTGAGGGCGGCAGCGCTGGACTGGCCCCCAGCGCGGTGGTCGGGCCCGGGGGTGGGGGGGTGGGGGTGGGGAGGGCTGCCTGGAGGAGGAGAGGCCTGGGGCAGTGGGGGCCGGAGGCGGGCGGACTCACACGTCGAAGCAGTGCGCCGCCGACAGCAGCCACCTCTCGGCCACCAGCACGGCCCCGCAGCGGTGCTCCCGGCGCCGCAGCCACAGGCTCACCTGCCACGGCCACTCCCCGCGGCCCGCCGCGCTGCCGCCCACGATCCTGGTCAGCGCCGCCGCCGGCGCCAGGCCGCAGTCTGCGGGGATCGGAGCGGCAGGTCGGCTGGGTGCACGACGGCGCCTCCTCCGCGCAGCCCGCCGGGCGCCCCCGTCGCGCAGTTCTTGAGTGGGCTCGCTGGGGAGGGGCAGCCGGGAGAGGGCGGGGTCCGCCTCTCGAAAACTCGGCACGGAGGAACACTGGACCTGGCGCTTGGTCCTACAAACGAGCCTCTGCACTTTCCTCAAGTAACATTTGAAGTGCATTTAAGTTTGTTTCCGATATCCTCAGATTGGGGTCAGGCTAGCGTCCCCTCCCACCACCACCGCCGCCTCCAGGCATCTCTTGGTGCCACCGGGGCCGAGTCTCCTGCTGCCCCAGGGCCTTTGCACACCCTGGGCCCCTGCCCGGATGCCCTCCTGCTGCTCTGTACCCGGGTCCTGTGTGACCCAGTCTCCTTCCCCGATACTTCCTCCAGGCTGTGACACCCACCCCCAGCACAAGGTGCACCTTCAGAACACAGTTGTAGGAAAGACAAACCGGTGGTTTCAAGAGGTGCGGCAGAGACCACCCTTACCACCCCTGGGGACACTTCCCACAGGCCTTTTCCTCCTTTTCCTCCTGGGGAGCCGTCCCCCTTGCCCAGCCTGCTCTCCTGCCACCCAGCTGCCTTCCCTGCCCCCCAGGTTTGGGACGGGCCCTAGAAGGGAACAGAAGGGCTATGTCCTCGCCTGGAACAAGGGGAGGGGGGCCAATTGACCACCTGCCCGGCTCCCTACCCTCGACCCTCCTGACACCACAGGGACCTGGCCGAGGACCAGGAGGCCTGGAGCATCCGGGACCTGCAGCCAGCCCCTCGGCCACACGGAACAAGGCCGCCGTTTCCTGGGGCTTCCTACCCGGCCAGCCCCCAGGGGCAGGACGCGCAGCCTGTGGCTCTTGGAAAAGCAGTGGTCCTCAGGCTGGGAGGCCAGGCCCCATCAGCCAGCCACAAAGGACCGAAACGCCCGCTGCTCCCAGCGTCCCTACTGGACGCCCCCCCACCCCCGGCGCAGACGGGCAGAGACCGCTGCAGGGGCACAGCCGGGCGGGCGTGGCGCCCCAGGGCTTGCAGGACCCGAGTCCCAGCGCCTCAGCCTGGATTTCCAGTCCAGCTGCAGAGCTTCCCACAGGGGGTTCCAGGCTCGTTGCTGCACCTCTGTCTTAGCTCCAGGGTCCCCCTGGCCGCCCAGAACCGGGGCACGTGGTCTGCGTTGCTCTGAGCCAGTGAAGACTGTTTCATTCAACGTCCCCTGCACCGCACTCTGCCCCCAGATCCCCTAACACCTGTCCCCTCCTTTGGTTCCTGCAGTGGGCAGGCCGCCCCCCTGCAAAGAACCCGCGAACCTGACCTTGTGGGTGTGGGTCCGCGTCTGGGGGAGTCAGGCCCATTGGGCCAGGACCGCGTCCAAATGTGCAGGGAAAGGAACAAACCCCTTCAGGACACGTGGAGGTTGTGATGGGGCTGTGGGCTTGTGAGCGGTCCACCCGGCTTCTCCGTAGTGGGGTTAAACCCAGCCGTGGACTGAAGGACGGTGGGGACCTGGGGGGGTCGGGCGATGAAGGAGGCGGGGCACAGAGAGGTCTCCCGGCTCAGAGCCTCTAGGGGTGTCCCCGGGAGGATGCCGACAGACAGGGACGTGGAACAGCGGGGATTCTGGGAAACTCCGCAGTGAGAAGGAAAGTGCGGGCCACCCACCCAGACCAGCAGCCCCGTGTGCCGAGCACCTGCCCCTTGGGGTTCCCCCCAGAGCTTGCTTGTCCCTGCCTCCCCAGCTGCAGGTGGCCAGACCGGACGTGGCCCCCAGAATCTGGGGGCCAGAGAAGTGGGGGCGTGGCTTGTGGCCCAGAGCGAGGTGGGGGTGGGGGTGGTGCCTCCTGCTGCTCCCCCATCATCACCCTCCCCAGAGCCCCACCTTCCTCTCCAGTGGGTTCTGCTCGGGGGGCGGGGGTGGTATTTGGTCCCTGGAGGCCAAGCCCAGGGCGGTGGGGGATGGGGAGTGGGTGGGCTCACTAAGATGGGGCCACATGGCACCCCCGTGTCCCCCCGGAGCCAGAGCATCTTCTCTCTAGTTGTCCCGGACGCCTCGGGGGGCTGCTGACTGACTGCCCGGCTGAGCCACAGGAAAGGGCCTAGATTCCATGGCCGTTATTTTCGACCTACAAATCCGGCTGTTCTGTAGAGCTCTGACTAGTATTTAATAAAAATGAACTCAGAGTTTTAGACACGAGCGGAAGCATCCCAGGGGCACCCTCGCCGTCCATGTCGCCATCGGCCGTGACGGCCGCGCTGTCCTGCACCGGACCGGGGCGCCTGGACACCCCTGCAGGCCTGGCGGGGAGCCTGGGGGGTCTGCTGCCCGAGCCCCAGCTCTGTCCTGCTCTGACTTCCCGTCCCTTCTAGCTACCTGTCGTCACAGCGTGTGTGTGTGTCTCTCGAGTTCCCTTCTGCCCCCGAGCTTGGCACGATGGCACCTGGCACAGAGGAGGGACTTACGAACTCTGGCTGAGTGGACGGGTGACCCCAGCACGGACACCCGCCCGCCAGGGCCTTCCCCCTGCACCCAGGGGACCCTCAAGAGTGTCCTCTGTAAAATGGGAGCAGACAGGGCTAGCAGGATAAGGCACGTGCCACCAGACAGCGTACGTCTGTGGCCCGTGCCCGTGTCCCCGGCTGTCAGGGCCTGGGACGGGCTGACTTGCGTCGCCCCCACATTCAGAAGTTGAAGCCAGGACCCCCAGGACCCCGCAATGTGGCTGTGTTTGGAGAAGGGTCTTGAAAGAGGTGACTGAGGTAAATGAGGCCATGAGGGTGGACCCCAATCCCACGACTGGGGTCCTTTCAGGGGAGGTGAGGACACGGACACGCACCGGGGGACGACCACGTGAGGGCACAGGGGGACAGCGGCCTCCACACACCACGGAGAGAGGCCTCGGGGGACCAGCCCTGCCAACGCCAGCCTCCAGCGTGGGGACAATTAATTGTCCGAGCCGCCCAGACCGTGGGACATGGTGATGGCCACCTCGCAGACTGACACAGGACCCCTGCCACCCCCAGTGTCACTCCACCCCTCCCAGTACCTGGTGGCTGGGGCCCCAGGGTGGTCTCCGGGGCGTGTGGAAGCGGCGTCTGTCCCCTGGTGGTGGTCCCCATGGCGGTGGTGGTCCTGTTGGCAGGTTGGCTGGTCGCCCCGCTGGTGGCCGGGGGGGTGGGTCTGCTGGCCGTGACCCCCGGGGCTGTGAGGCCAGCCGTCGTCCTGGGGGCCTGACTGGTGGTGGCGGGCGTCCTCATGGTGGCTGGGGGTGGCGCGGGGAGGGGCTGCGAGGACATGGTGTCCAGGATCCAGCCCTTCAGCCTGGTGACGCGCGAGTACACGCCGGGCTTTTTGGCCTGAGCACAGCCGATGCCCCAGCTCACGATGCCCGCCAGGTAAAACACACCGGGGGTCTCCTCGCAGGCCAGGGGGCCCCCCGAGTCGCCCTAGAAAACCAGGAAAGAGGGCTGGCTGGGACCACCCCGGTGCCCTCCCGCGTTCCCACCGTGGGCACCGGGACTCAGGACACCTGGCTGCAGACCCAGGCCTGGCCGTGTGACCTTGCGTGACCTTGAGCAGGTCACTTCTCCTCCCTGAGCCTCACTTGTTCTTGCTCCCGTTTCAGAGATTAGGAAAAAAAAAAAAAAAAATACAGAAAACCCCAAAGAGGAAAATAACCCTCGAGGATTTTCCCACCACCTGGAATGAACCACGGCTCGCCGGCCACCCGTCTTTTTTTTCCACCAGTAACACATTTCTTTAAAAATTTAGAACGTCATGCTAAAGCTCAGGCCGAATAGCAGGCCATGTTTCCCAAAGACCGGCTGAGACGACCTCTCCCACCCGATGTGCTCCTTGAACGCTGGGACCCTCCCGCTGGGTGGGTGGTGGGGTCCGTCCCTGCCTTGAACCCTTAGGATGGCTGAGCCCACAGAGTCCGGGGGCAGCAATGCCAGGCGACTCAGTAAAAAAAGAAAAAAAGGGCCACGTGCTTCCGCCTTGCTTTCTCGGGAGCCCCGAGGGCCCAGCAGAGACCGCAAGGGGAGGCCACGTGGAGGGCACAGCCGATCCCGCCAGCGGCCACGAGCAGACGTGCAAGGAGAGATGCCTCCCCATCGGGCCGGGGCCTGGGACGCTGCGTGGCATAGACAAGCCCCATCTGAATTCACATCTCTGATCACCACGAGTGGTTGTTTTCCACCGCCAAGCTCCAGGGTGGGGTTCCACCGTGGGGAAACTGAGGCAGCCCCGCCCCAAGGCACGGTTTTCAAACTCCGCCACCTGACACCGCTTTCCCTTCCATCTTGGCGGACACGTCGAGCGCTGGAGACATCCAGGCCCGCGCCAGCAGCCACACCGGCGGCCGGAGGGACGCGGGCATGTCGCCTAGATGTCGGCCGGCTCCCCGTTGGGCGCGCTCACCTGGCAGGAGTCCACCTGGCCCTCCAGGAAGCCGGCGCACAGCATCCGGTCGGTGAGCGAGAAGTTGTACAGCGCGCTGCACGCCTTCTGGTCTATGATGCCCACCGACGCGCGCTGCAGGATGTCAGGCTTGGACGCTGCCGGGAAGAGGAGACCCCCGCCCGCCCCGAGGCCACTTACAGAGCCGCCCCGTCCAATAGCCAGTTTGGCTCCGACAGAGCCCGGGGGGCGGGCGGGGGCGTGCAGATCAAACTTTATCAACAGCAGCTGCCCCGGGCCCAGGGTGGGGGGGGGGGCCTGAGTTTGCGACCCCCTGGAGGAGTGGCGGGCGGGTGGCTCGCGGGCGGGGGCTCACCGTTCCCCTCCTGCGTGTTCCCCCAGCCGGAGATCATGCACTTGCGGCCCACGGGGAACTTCTGGACGGCCAGCGGCAGGCAGACGGGCTGCACGTACTTGTTGAAGACTAGGGGCCCCGCCAGCTCCAGCACGGCCACGTCGAAGTCCAGGAGGCCGGGGTCGTACTGGGGGTGCAGCACCGCCCTCTTGAGCCCCATCTTCACCGGGCTCCCGCCGACACCCGCGAGGGACGCGGTGCCCAGGTGGGCCTGCACCAGCTCCACCTTGGTGCTGCGACGAGAGGCCGCTCACAGCCCCCTGCCGTGCCCCCCCTCCACCCCACTCCGGGGACGCCACCCCGGGGACCCCGGGGAGAAAGGGCCGCATGGCTGCTCCCCCAAAGACCCCGACGGATTCTCCTGGCCCGACCCACAGAGCCCCCACTTCTCCTTCCTGCCCCCCGCCTCTTTGCAAGGGGGCGTCCACACACCCGGCTGTGACCCTGGGGGCGGGGGGGTCAGCTGGTGACAATGGGGGGCCGGTGGGCTTACTGGTTGAAGCAGTGCGCGGCCGACAGCAGCCAGCGGTCCCCCACCACGGCCGCTCCGCAGAAGTGCCGGGACCCCTCCTCCAGGCTGGCCTGCCAGGGCACCTCCCCGGGGGCGGCTCCCAGCCCGCCCACGATGCGGCTGGGCTTCTCCAGGGCCGGCCGGACCCCGCACTCTGAGGGGACGACAGGGGGCGTGCGGGCAGCCCGGGCACCCTCGTCCCCACGACCCCAGCGAGAGACCGGGGCTTAAAGGGTCCTGAGGTCTCACTGCTGGGGGTGGGGGACACAGGTCCTAAAGGAGCAGACGCACCGCCCGCGCCCGGCCGGCCAGACCCAGACCCAGACCCGTCGCCACCAGGAGCAGCGTGGGGCGGCCCCCCGAGCCGAGGAAGAGCCGGGTTATCCCGGGATGTGCAGACGCGGTGGGCGTAAGCGACGTGAAATGAAGCGGCTTCGATCGGCTCGGAGGTTTGTGGGACCATAAAGGGGGATCACTATCAGATCCGGGCTGCCACAGAGCCCGGCCCTCGGAAACCACAAAGGGAAGGCAGACGGAGACCCTTGGGGCAGGAATTCAGGCGGCTCCAGGGCCAACAAGGTGAATTTTCTTTTTTCTGTTTTTTTTTTTTTTTTTTTTGAGGAAGATCAGCCCTGAGCTAACATCTGCCACCAATCCTCCTTTTTCTCTTTTTTTTCTGAGGAAGACTGGCCCTGAGCTAACATCCATGCCCATCTTCCTCTACTTTATACGTGGGACGCCTACCACAGCATGGTTTGCCAAGCGGTGCCATGTCCGCACCAGGGATCCGAACTGGCAGGCCCTGGGCCCCCAAAGGGGACATGTGCACTTAACCGCTGTGCCACCGGGCCAGCCCCCAGATGAATATTCTTAAGGCAACAGAGCGAGGCCCTCGGAAACATCTAAGACGGTCGATTTTCTGTTATGTGTTTGTCATCACAATTAAAAATAAAAGTAAAAAAACAGATAAGCTGATTTGACCCCTCACCTGGGGAAAATGCACGCAAACAAGTGTACGGAGTTTTTGGAAAAAAAGAAACGACGCTTCTCAGATATTAAAATAGGCACAGCTGTCTCCCGACGCCCCCTCCGGGAAGCCAGCACCAATCCACCCGACCCCGGGGGTGGGCGCCCCCTCTGCCTGCCTGCCCCCCAATACCTTGCGGCTTAGACGCAGTGACTGGGTCCTGAGGCACAGGGCTGGGGGCCAGCATGGGTGGGGTGGGAGTGTCCACCCCCCGGCTCTCGGCGCTGCTGGGCCAGGCGGTGCTGGAGGTGGCGGGCGCAGGGGCCACAGTGGGGGCCGGGGGCTTGCTCGGGGTGGCGATGGCCTCCAGGATCCAGTTGCTCAGGCTGGTCACTCGGGCGTAGACCCCCGGCCGCCGCGCTTCTGCGCACCCGATTCCCCAGCTCACGATGCCGGCCAGGAAGAACCTGCCGGACGGCTCCTCGCAGACGAGGGGGCCCCCCGAGTCCCCCTAGGAGACAAAGGGACGCCCTCAGCAGCAGCCAGGCCAAAGCCCAGAGCCGTGGGGTCGGAGAAGGAGCCCTGGACGGGGACCTCCCTCCACGAGCTCACGGGGCACACGTGAGCTGATAATTCACTTGTCAGAACCCCAGTTCTCTTCTGCAAAAATAAAATAGGACCATTGGACTATGGGAATCTCAAAGATCGATTTTAGTTCTACCACTGGCAGTTTAAAACCCAAATAAACAACATCCCCTCCCCTCCTTATGCCAGTAGATCTTTGATAATGTCACTACTTGCTTAAGTCAACAGTATGACTGCCCTGCTGGAGCCCGGAGACTTCTCACGACAGCAGCAGCGTCCCGCCAGAGGGGCCTGAGCTGCCCTCGCCCCATCCTGTCTTGCTATCTTGCTCCAGCTCCCCGTGACTCTTGCGTTCTTAACCCGGGGAACCCGGGGGCCTTTCCCGGCGGCCTCGGGCAGGGGGCGTGGCCTGGGGCTCACCTGGCAGGAGTCCACCTTGCCGTCCAGGTAGCCGGCGCACAGCATCCGGTCGGTGAGCGAGGGGCCGTACAGGCCGGCGCACAGGGCCTGGTCCAGCAGCTCCACGGTGGCCTTCTGCAGCCTCTCCGGCTTGACCACTGCCCGGGTGGGGAGACACGAGGGGGCAGCGTTTCAGGGCCCCAGGCAGCCCCCCTGAGCCGGGAGGCAGAAGGACGTCATCTCCTCTCCGAGCCTCAGTTTCCCCAGCTGCCCACCCAGCCCAGAAACTAGCAAACACTAAAGGTTCCACCGATGATTACGGATATGAGGCGTCAAAGTTGACACCCCACATGGGCCCCTCAGCTCCCCCCTCCAAAAACCCACTCTTCCCTGAGGCCCCCCTCCCCTGCTTCTGCTGTGACTCTCTTCCCGCTCTGCTGGAATTGAAAAACCCAAGTCTGGGCTGCCTACCCCAGGGCCTTTGCACACGCTGTTCCAGCTGCCTAGAATGCTTGTCCCTGCGGAATGTGCTTGCCTTCCTGCTTCATCTCTTCCTCAAGGAGGCCTCTCCTGACCTCCCCGTTTAAACTGGCAGCCCTCCCTGATTCCATCCCCATCCGATTCCTCTCCCTGGCCTCCATCACTATCAATTATCTTGTTTAGCATCCGCCTCCCCCCGGAACTGCACCATCCAGTATGGTCACCACGGGCCTCGTGGGGCCATTTTAGATGCAGACTGAGATTCAGTAAAATAAAACACAACGTAAAACTCAGTTTCTCAACCGCCCCGGCTGCGTTCCACAGGGCTGGTGGCCCCCATAGCGGACGGCACAGGCGCAGAGCATCAAATTACGGTCAATTCTCGTTATTCCCGGCGGTTCTGCTCCATAAAGTCGCCGGGAACACTGAATTAGCGAATATGGACCCGCTGCTCCCCGGGGGTCCCAGGGGGACAGTCCTGCCGGCCTCCGGCCACGACATTGTCGTTAACCGACCTACGCACGACCTTCTGTCCCGCGCGTTTCTGTCTGAAGACACCTTATTTAATACACGCTGTCGATTCCTTGACCCTGAACTCACGGCCTGAGCGAAACTCAAATAATGGGTATTTTTTCCTAAGACGCAGTCCGCCCTTCCTGTCCTTAGAAACACTGGCCAGCACTCGGCGAGCGGGCCATTTTACACAGCAAAACGACCCCCAAAAGCACAAAGATGCAAAAAAAAAAAAAAATGCGGCAGAAAATACACCGCGAAAAGGACCCTGCTTTCCAGCCTGAGGTGAAACAAGAAGGCAGAGCGTCGCCTTGTTCCAGCTCAGCCGGAAACGTGCGTGTCCTCGACTCAAAATCTTCACCCCTCTGCGCGCGGCGGCAAAGGGAAGTTCCCGCGAGCGTCCGATTGAGGCTGCGAACAAACGACGTTCGCGAGTAAGCGAATTCGCAAACGCGGAACCCGCGGATAATGAGGCGGGACGGTAACCGCAGAACCCGCGGATAATGAGGCCGGGCGGCGTTTTGCCTGATTTCCGGCGGGGCCGCGGAAAGACGGGCACTTACGGAAGTCCTCCTTGAGGTAGCCCCAGCCCGAGATGAGACACTTCCTCCGGGGCGGGAAGATGTGCGTGGCGGCCGGCAGGCACACGGGCTGGACGTGCCTGCTGAAGGGGAGGGGGCTGCCCAGCTCCAGCACCGCCACGTCGAAGTCGGCCGTGTCCGAGTCGTAGGCGGGGTGTGTGACGATCCGGGCCACGCGGGCCCGCACGGTGCTGGCCTCCGAGCCGCTGAGGGAGGTGGTGCCCGCGTAGGCCACCCACTCCGTGGGGTCTTGGAATCTGCGGGGGTGGGGAGAACACACCACAGCTCAGGGGACCACGGAGGGGAAGGGAGCAAAATGCTAAGGGGGCGCCCCCCAAACTGAGTCATGCAGACCAGATAATGTTGTCATGCAGCGTCGTCAGAAATCAAAATAAATGCAGAAAAATTAAAACCCCATTTTTTAGCAGAGACGGGATCCGACGGGGCTGGGATTAGGGTATTCAGGGGGCGCCCCAAATCGCCGGCCCTGTAAGAAAGTGTCTTTTCACACCGACTTGTGAAACATCTAAATGGATGCAAAAAACTCCAGGATGAACACAATATCGACATTTTACGTAAACACGGCACCCCACCCGTTCCCGTCCCTCCCCTTCCCCGGACCCCGGCCTGGCCCATCAGGTCTTCATTCTAAAATTGTACGTTCTGTTCATCGAGGATTTTTTTCTCTTGCATTCATTTGGATTTTTTTTTTCTTGAGGAAGATTAGCCCTGAGCTAACATCTGCTGCCAATCCTCCTCTTTTTGCTGAGGAAGACTGGCCCTGAGCTCACATCCGTGCCCATCTTCCCTTACTTTATATGTGGGACGCCCACCACAGCATGGCTTGCCAAGCGGTGCCCTGTCCGCACCCGGGATCCGAACCAGCGAACCCGGGGCTGCTGAAGTAGAACGTGCGAACTTAACGGCTGCACCACCGGGCCGCCCGGCCGTCACTTGGATGTTTTACAAGGTGGCGTGAAAATCTCCCCCATCGGAGGACGGAGGGCCTCGGGTGGCCCCTCGCATCGCTGCCCCCAGGCGAATGCCTCGCTCTCCTCATCCTGATCCCGGCCCCGAGGGACATGTGCCTCGCGGATCCCACGCTCGGTCCACAGGACAACACGCTTCCCAGCAGAGCCCGGGGCCAAACCCGCCCAGCCTGTTGCCTGAGCCGCGCTGGTCGCTGGCCGCCCGGCCCCAGGCAGGTCCTGGGCGTCCGGGGGCTGCACAGCCCAGCTCCACGGCCCCGGTCCCCTCCGCCCTCAGCGCCCAGCCTCCCTCCAGGGCCTGTCCCCAACCCCCTCTCAGCTCAACGTCACAACTCTTCCTGCCTTAAAAGTGGCTAAAATGGTAAATTTTATCAGAATAAGAAAGAAAGAAAGAAAAAGCAAAAAAAACTCTAAGACAGACTCTTGCGACAACTGGGGAAAACTGAACATGGATTGAATACTGGGTGACATGGCACAATTTTTAAAAATGTCCTTGGGGGGCCGGCCTGGTGGCGCAGCGGTTGAATGCACACGTTCTGCTTCGGCGGCCCTGGGTTCGCCGGTTCAGATCCCAGGTGCGGACATGGCACCGCTTGGCAAGCCATGCTGTGGTAGGCGTCCCACATATAAAGTAGAGGAAGATGGACACGGATGTGAGCTCAGGGCCAGTCTTCCTCAGCAAAAAGAGGAGGATTGGCAGCAGATGTTAGCTCAGGGCTAATCTTCCTCAAGGAAAAAAAAGAAAAGGGCAAAGGCTCTGAATGGACATTTCTTCCAAGAAGTTATATGAATGGCCGATGAGCACAGGAAAAGATGCTCAGCGTCACCGATGATCAGGGAAGTGCTGATCAGAAGCACGATGAGACGCCGCCCCGAGCCCACGGGGACGGCTGGAATCAAAAGGACAGATAAGCACAGGTGTTGCTGAGGACGTGGAGAAGTTGGCGCGTTGTGCACGGCTGGTGGGAATGGAAGACGGGGCAGCGGTTGTGGGAAAGTGGATGGCGGTTCCTCCAAAAATTAGACACAGGATGACTGTGTGAGCCAGCAATTCCGCTCCTACGTCTATGTCCAAAAGGGTTGAAAACAGGGACTCAAACACGTTCACCGCAGCCAAAAAGTGGGAGCGCCCCCAGTGTCCATGATGGATGATGGACGCACACAGTGTGGTCCACGCAGACACTGGAATATTACGCAGCCATGAAAAGGAAGGAAATCCTGACACCTGCTCCCACGTGGAGGGACCTGGAGGACGTGATGCTCAGTGACGTGAGCCAGACACAGAGGGACACACTGTGTGGTCCACTCACAGGAGGTCCCAGAGGAGCCACAGCCACAGAGACGGAAAGTGGATGGGGGGCCAGGGGCTGGGGGAGGGGTGGGAGTCAGTGTTTCATGGGGACAGAGCTTCAGTTTGGGGAGATGGAAAGTTCTGGAGACGGATGGAGGGGATGGTGGCACAACCGTGTGAATGTGCTTCATGCCGCTGAATTTTAGTAGTTAAAATGGCAAATTTATGTTATGTATATCTTACCAAGATTTAATGTATTCAGATTTGACAAAAACAACAGAAAAGGAAAAGACAGGAAGAAAGAAAGAGTTCCAAGGGGCTCTGGGGACGCCACCTTTCCTGGCCACCTTTCCTGGTCGGTGGCGTCCCCAGAGCGGGAGGGAAGGCGGGACCCAGGGACGGGGTGGGCTACGTGGGGCTCACTCGTTGAAGCAGTGGGCGGCCGACACCAGCCACCGGGCCCCGACCACGGCCGCCCCGCAGAAGTGCTCGCCGTTCTCTCGGAGGCTGACTTGCCACGGGAACTCCCTGGGGGACGCCGCCACGCCGCCCACGATCCTGCCCGCCGTCCTCCAGCCGGGCTGCAAGCCGCAGTCTGCGAGACAGAGAGGGCCAGCCGGGCCCCCAGGAAGGGGAGAAACCTCTAAGCTCTTGGAATGTCCCGCCTGAGAAGACTGTGTTCATTTACCTGGGGATTTGTGTCACGGCCTAGGGTTTATGTGACAGTGGGGTGGATGGGGGCGGGGGATACAGGGGCCATGTGGGTATCAGCGCGACCTCTGGAGAGGCTGGAGACTGAGGTTATGGGTTGACTTGTGTCCCCATATAGACGTTGAAGTTCTAAACCCCAGGACCTTGGAACGTGCTGTTATTTGGGAAAAGGGTCTTGGCAGGTGATCAAATTAAGACAAGGTCACTAGGGTGGCCTTAAATCCAGTGACCGGTGTCCTTATAAAAAGGGGACATTTGGACGCAGGTACACACATGGGGAGACGGGCCCAGGCCGAGATGGGGGAGACGCTTCTACAAGCCAGGGGACGCCAAAGAGGCCAGCACCACCGGCAGCTGGGGGAGTGCATGGGTCAGATGCTCCCTCACGGCCCCGGCAGAGGGGACCAGCCCTGCTGACACCTCGATCTCAGCCTTCTGGCCTCCAGACCCGGGAGAGAGCCAGTTTCTGCTGTTTGAGCTGCCCAGTCGGAGGCCCTTTGTCATGGTGGCCCCAGGACATTTGTACGCCTGTGGCCCGCCATACGGGGGCTCGTGCTGCGTGACCAACCCCACCGCAAAGCCGGACACCGAGGCTTGAGAGAGCTTCCCCGGGTCGGAAGCACTTTGCGCGTGTCATCACTTATTGCTGCCGGGGGGAATTAATGAAGGGCTGTGCGCCCACAGCTCCGCTGGGCGAGGACAAGTGGACGCTCACGTCCCAGAGGGGTGGACTGACCACAGCGGGCCTCGTCGGATCCATCGGGGCAGTCCACGCTGTCGTCACACTCGGGGTTCACCTTAGTGACACACCGGCTGTTCCCGCAGGCGAAGGCGTCCGCCGGGCAGCGACCTGAGGACAGAGAAGGGCCGAGCTCCTGACCTCACTCCGCGTCTCCCGGCCGCGGCCACCTCTCCGCTCGGACACCCCGGAGCGCGGAAGACACCTCGGATCTGCTGTCTCGTCTCTGACTGTTTCTGGAATAATTTTCCCAGAATCACGACAGGGACGTCACACGAGAACGTCACTCGGCTCCGAGGCCGGGGCTGGGCGGCAGAAATGTGGGTACGTCCGCCGTGTGTGTGTGTACATCCAAATTTTCTAGTAGCCGTGCTCAAAAAAAGTAAGAAATGGGTGAAATTAAATGTTTTTAATGGCGGAAAAATACACGTAACGTAAAATTCACCATTTTAGCTATTTTGAGTAGACAGTTCACATTTGGGGCCAGATCATGGTCTGGGGGGGGCCGTCCTGGGCGCTGTGGGGGGTTGAGCAGCATCCCTGGTCCCCACCCACTCGATGCCAGGAGCTCCCCCAGTGTGACACCCACAGATGTCCCCAGAGGTCACCCAGTGTCCCCTGGGGGCCGGGACCACCCCTAGTTGGGGGCCACTGATATAAAGCTCAATAAATGTATCTACAAATGTCTCGGGAGCTGTCTGGAAAATATTCAACGCAACGAGATTCCAGATGGCACTGACTCTTTTTCCTTTTTCCCCCCCAAACTGTTTGTTTCGTGTTTTGCTTTGTTTGTTTCGTGTCTTTTAACAACAGGTTTCCACCACTTTGCAAAAAAAAACAAAAAAACCAACCCAATAATGTTTTCTCTTAATCACGCTCGGCCGTGTGTATATAATTCAAAGTGTCTCCTCTTTAGATCCTCTGCGCACACGGGACTGTGAAGTCACCGCCCCCGCGGGCGGCTGGGGCGCAAAAAACCAGCATTTCCCGCCTCCTGGGGATGCCTCTGCGTGCTGCAAAGAGGCTTGGGAGAACTCTCCAGAAAAGCCGGGCAGGGAGCTCACGGGAGAGAGAAACACACACCTGATTTCATGTCTCTGTCCGTCGGTGGCCCCCGCTGGCTTCCTGCGGTGGAACCGAGAAGAAACGGAAAGTCGGTCAGTGAACGGCCGAGTCCCCTGGAGGACACCATGACGCAAAGCAGAGAGCTGCCCCGTCCCCCTCGGGAGCCGCTTAAATTCTAACTTCGATCACTGAAGATGAAATGAAATGATGGGTTCTCTGCCTCAGTCTCTCTGGCCGCCCGTCCATCACGTGTGACAGCCACATGGCGCTGGCGGCCACCGCGGTGGATGGCGCAGACGTGAACCGTTTCCGTCACCAAGGAAAAAGTCCTATTAGCGCTGATGTCGCGGTTGCTGAGACTCAAGGAGCGTGGCAGGCTCGGTGGGGAGGGGACCATAACTGGCCAGTGGGGCCAGGTCAAGGTGACGGATCTTTAATCGGACAACAGTCTGAACTCACGTCTGGCGTGCGAATCGTGATGCACAGCATCCGTGAACTTTACAGCGGAGCATTCACTCTTATTTCTATGCCGGGGCCAGCACACCAGGGCCGAGAGCCAAATCCAGCCCTCCGCTTGCTTTTGTAAATAAAGTTTTATCGATACACAACTGCACCCATTCATTTCCGTATTGTCTATGGTGCTTTTGTGCAACGAGGGTTGAGTGGGCATGACGCAGACCCGATGGGCTGCAAAGACGGAAATAGTGACACTCTGGGTGTGCCCAGGTTGTCGGTGCCTGGTCTACACCACAGGGGGGGAAAGCAGTGTAGACGTGTTCTGTTTTCCCAGGAAGGGGCCATTATGGAAAACCCAAGTTTAAGGCAACTTTTAGCCAGCTACCCTCCCACGGTGCGTCCCTCCGGCCTCCGCCTCCTGTCTTTCGGTCGCCGTGGCCTACTTGCCTATGAGCTGGGCGGACACGATGGTGCCGTAGGCAGCCAGGGGGAGGCCTCGCCCCTGCAGCCTCGCGCGGAGACCCCGCTGCAGCAGCTCCTCCTCCAGGCCCGGGCTCAGCGTCTCCAGCGCTTGCAGCACAAAGTGCAGCCGGAAGTGCACGAGGACGCTGGAGTTCCCGTTCCTGCAGGCAGGAGACAGGCCCTTGGAGACGGAGGGCTCCTCTGCGCCGGAATCTTCCAGAATCTTTCCGGTCTCCAGCCGGGTTCCGTCACCCCCCCAGGAGGCCCCCGGCTCACCTGTAACTTAGCACCGTGCAGCCCACGCAGCTGGCCTCCAGCTCCGTCTCCTGAAAGCTGCTCACAAACTGCAACGGAAACACGGCAGCAAAGGCTGAGACCGCAGCGCGGGCTGCCGTCCCCTCAGGGGCCTGGCGTGGGGGGCGCTGGAGGATGGGGTGTCCCACGGAAAAGCCCCTGCTCTTAAACTCATACACACGGTGAGTCACGGAGCTGGGTAACAGAGGGGGAGGGGCATTTTGAAGTTGTTCATGTGAAAATATTGCTCCATCAATGATGGATCCACACATGTGTCCATCCACATGCTGGAATATTACGCAGCCATGAAGAGGAGCGAGGCCCTGACACGGCTGCACGTGGATGGCCCTTGAACACACGACGCTCAGGGAGAGAAGCAGACACAGAAGGACACACGGCGTGTGACCCCATTTATGTGAAACGTCCAGAACAGGCAGATCCACAGACAGAGAGTGGGCTCGTGGGGGCCAGGGGCTCGGGAGGGGGTGGGGGTGATGCTGATGGGGACGGGGCTGCTTTTGGGGGATGGAATGTTCTGGAATTAGAGGTGGTGGTTGCACAATTCTGTGAACATGCTAACTGGGATGTTGTCACTCCAGGTGCTGTCCCCAGCAACTCCAAGACTGGGGGTCCCGGGTCCTTCCCCAGCACCTCGTGTGCCCTGTACCAGGGGTGACCGCATGTCCCCATTTATCTGCTCTCCCAGTGCAATTACCGTCAGTGTCCCCGTTTACTGTCACAAGCCCTCTGACTTAGGTGCTGAATTGCGTGGTCACCCTCTCTGTTTCCTGTGCACATGTGATGTCATGCCTGTCGATTCTTCCTCCTGAAATTCTCTTATTCCAACCTGCTTGTCTGAACTTCAGTCTCTGGCTCCATGTCCCCATTGCCTGCCATCTAGACCTGCGTGCGCTGTCCCATAGAACATTCCACAAATTTCCAGAATGTTCCACTCAACCCCTATATGGCATCCGCCAGCCACAGGTGGCTATTGAGCATTTGAAACATGGCTGGTGCCACAGAGCAACTGATTTTTACATTCTATTTAATTTTAATTAATTTGTGGTTAAATTTCAAAACAGGGGGCCGGCCCGGTGGCGCAGTGGTTAAGTGTGCACGTTCTGCTTCAGCAGCCCGGGGTTCGCCGGTTCGGATCCTGGGTGCGGACATGGCACCGCTTGGCACGCCATGCTGTGGTAGGCGTCCCACATATAAAGTAGAAGGAGATGGGCATGGATGTGCGCTCAGGGCCAGTCTTCCTCAGCAAAAAAAAAAAAGAGGAGGATTGGCCGCAGATGTCAGCTCAGGGCTAATCTTCCTCAAAAAAAAAAGATTCAAAACGGATACTCGATGCAATTACTGGAAAACTCTTAAGTGTGTTTGGAGCAACTTGAGTATGTAAATGTCAAGGGATCTAAATATGGATCAAGTATTCCTGATGGAAACTTAGCGTCCAAACCGACATGTGCGTATGAAATACACACTGGATTTTGAAGACATTGTACAAAGAAAGAAATGTGAAATATCTCAATTCCCCCTCTGTTTATGTTGATGGCACGTCGATATGGTATTATCTTAGATATTCTGGGTTAAATAAAATACAATATTATAATTAAAGTTACCTGGGTTTTTTTCCCTTAATGTGGCTACTAGAAAATTTTAAATGGCACGTGGGGCCCGTGTGACGTTGCTGTTGGACACTGCAGCGTTGGGGTGGGGAACTGAGTCAGCCCACCCCGGCCCGTGGGCCGAATTCGAATCATGGCCCGTTTTTGTACAGTTCACCAACTAACAATGGTTTTTACGTTTTTAAGTGGATGGAGAGAATCAAAAGAAAAATAGTATTTCATGGTGCATGAAAATGATGCAAATTTTCAACATGATGCAAATTTCAGTGTCCACCAATAAAGTTTTATTGGCACACAGCCGGTTCATTCATGTGTCATATACGGCGGCTTTGCAGCCACAATGGCAGAGCTGAGCAGTCAAGACAGAGACTGTCTGGCCCGGAAAAGCCAGAAATATCGACTCTCTGGCCTTATGGGAAAAGCCACCACCTCTAATTCCAGAACATTCCATCACCCCAACAAGAAGCCCCGTCTCCATCAGCATCACCCCCACCCCCTCCCCAGCCCCTGGCCCCCACAAGCCTGCTGTCTGTCTGTGGATCTGCCTGTTCTGGACGTTTCCCGTCAATGGGATCACACGCCGTGTGTCCTTCTGTGTCTGCTTCTCTCCCTGAGCGTCATGTGTTCAGGTCCGTCCACGTGCGGCCGTGTCAGGGCCTCGCTCCTCTTCACAGCTGCGTAATATTCCAGCGTGTGGGGGGACACGTTTGTCTGTTGGTGGACACTCGGGTCGTGTCCGCCTCTTGGCCATTGTGAGTCATGGTGCTGTGGACATTCACGCACAAGTTTCAGTGTGGACGTGAGTTTGCGCTTCTTTTGGGTGGACCCTGAGGAGCGGAATTGCTGGGTCCAGGGGTGTCCATCCGAGGTGGTGAACCATCCCAGGACCCGCCAGACTTTCCCGCAGCAGCTGCCCCATTTCACGTCCCCCCTGGAATGCAGCTCACAGCCTTGGCACATGGGCTACAAATCCCACAGGAGTCGGTCCCCGGGATGTGGCTCCCCCTGCATTCTAGAATGCACCAGCCCTGGCCACGCGGGCCTCGTCCTGTTGGTCCCAGGCCCTGCCCCGCCCTGCCGCCCGGCGGCCCCGGGTCCGGCCTCACCAGTGTCTGCAGGGCGGCGGTCAGCGCGCGGTGGTAGGCCGAGCCCTCCCGCTGCAGGCTGGCGGCGTAGCGCAGGCCCCCCAGCCGGGCCGCATGCTCCACGGCGACGCCCTGCGTGGAGAAGGAGGCTGCGGGGACACCGGGCCGTGAGAGAGCCCCCCAGGGTCGGCCCGCCACCTGGGGGGGGTCCCCCCGACAGACAGGCAAGTTGACTTCCCGAGCGATTAGTAACGGGGCCCCGTGCTCAGCTCCCCGGGGCACCCCCTGGAAGGCCCCCAGGTAGCACGCATGGCCCCAGAGGTCCCCAGGTCTGGACGAGGGCAGCGCTGGAGCCCCAAACAGCTTGACCGGCCTCAGGAGACCGTCCCTCCACTTTGGAACCAGAGGCCCCACATCCTCCCCAGGGAGGGGGCACCGAATCCCGCAGGGGCCTCACCACCGCCCCCTACCCACCCTCGGCGACAACACGGGTCCCAGCTGTCGGAAAGGCTCCCAATGGTAGAGAATAATAATCATAAAAGGTTTGAGAGTGAAGAATACGATGGCAACCACCGAAACCGTGAAGGCTGGTTCCCAATTCTCATGAATATTCTTTGAGATAGAACTTGGGTGATCGTTTATTCAATAGACAGAACACATATTTTAAGCCGATTCTAAAAACGGTTGGTTTTCTCATTCAAGAAACAAGAGAACAGCCGAGCCCCGCTGTGTGGACCACTGTGCTGGGAGCCCAGCCTCCCCGTGGGGCCTCTGAAAGCATCGTGGGCTCTGGGAGTGGGAGAAGGAGCTCAGAGCCCCCGGCGCCTCCCCCAGCGTCCCCGCGGCTAACGTCTACAGTGGAAATTTCCAGCAGCCTGGAGACATTCCCATTTTAATTAAAGAAAATTTTAAAAATTTTAAGCACCTCTGAAAGCCTTCCTTAGTTTCAAGGGTCTGCGGGGGGTTATGTTTATCTGTTGTGCACAAAATGTGTCTGTGCTTCTAGAAGGCAGGTGTGAAACGCTGCCCCCGCCTCTCCCTGGTGTGAGGAGATGCACACACACGTGAACACACATACATACGTGCACACTCCCCAACCATACACACTCAGATATGTGTGCACACACAAAACACACATGCGTGCACACACACACACAATAATATACATGCCTGCACGCAATGCACGTGTGAACATATACACACAATATACACTGATACATGTGTACACGTGCATACACACGTAAACACACATGCACGCACGCTCACACAATGCACCCAATCATACACACGCACACACGTGTGCACACACATGCACCCAATAATATTCACTCATACACGTGTGCACGCATGTGCACATGTAAACACATACATGCACACTCACACAGTGCACCCAATCATACACATTCACACACGTGTGCGCACACAGCAACATTCACACGTGAACATGCACGCGCACACACAACACACGCATACGCACATGCACACATACACCCTCATGCACACATGCACACACTCATACGGCACACACACAACACACTTGCACACCGAGCCCAATTTTCCTGCAGTTGATGCCCGCAGCCACTAGGGGGCCTCCGTGAGACGTGCCGGGCTGCGAGCTGGGGTGGCCGTTCCACAAAGATGTAGATAAATTAGGGGGATCCACGTAGGATTGCAACTTATTATTTCTCCACATGAGAGCATCCCCCCAACTGCCACTGACTATCACCATTTCATAAAAGAAAAGGGCCTCTCACATCCCCAAATAAAACTGCAGGACGCCCCTCATGTCAGAATAAGCCCCATTCCAGAGCAGGGCTG
Organism: Equus caballus; assembly: GCF_041296265.1. Taxonomy (NCBI): domain Eukaryota; kingdom Metazoa; phylum Chordata; class Mammalia; order Perissodactyla; family Equidae; genus Equus; species Equus caballus. The sequence continues at coordinate 1,590,877 of NC_091690.1, read as the reverse complement.
CCCGGCCCAACGTCCCGTGATGACAGAACCTTCTAGATCTGCACCGTGCACCACAGTAGCCCTGAGCCACTGAAACGTGGCTGGTGGGGACCGAGGAATTGAGTTTTAAGCATTATTTGATTTTAATTGATTTAACTCTAGACAGCCCCTGGGGCTGGGGGCTCCCGGCTTGGACAGCACCGATGGACAGCGGGATGCAGGACAGCACACGGTTCGTAGGTATCTTTCGGCCGGTCTGTTCAAACGTGAAAAGAGCTTCCTTTGTTTATTTTTCTAACTGGAGCCCCCCATCGTATACACGGGTCATGGTTTTGTATGATTCACCGCAAATAATGTGAAAATATACGGGGAGCGAATATGAAATAGGAGTCATTGTTGATTGTGGGCGGCAGGAATATAAACAATTATTCATTTTTTATACTTTTTGGTATTTTTCAAATTTCTCAGGAGTTTAAAAAAGCTCATTTCACCATCCCTAGTTGTCTCCTTTTCACCCCGTCAGTGGGAAATCTGAAATTTGCAGGTATTGAGTTGCCCGCCCAGATGGGAGCTAAGCGCGCCCCATACCCTGCACCTGGCCTGCATGTCTGAGCTCTGGGGGGGGGCTTGGAGGACCAGCCTTCAATCCCACGCTTGCACGCCCAGCCCTTTGCTCTGCGATTATCGTGCAGACTCCACTGAGCCACTGCCGAGCGTCTCTGTGCAAGTCGCCTGGTGTGTGAACCCGGGCAAGCCCCCAGCCACTCACCCACGAGGGCTCCCAGGGTGATGACGATGATGCTGGTGGCCACGACAGCAGAGAGGGCCGCTCGGCAGCATGCGGCATCTGGAGCAGGGACTTCCTTTGTGGCCCCGGGCGTGAGCTGTAAGTCACCCACGGTGGGCTCCATGGCTCCCGGACACGGGGACCGCGACCTGGATGCCAGCAAAAAAGGGACAGAGGAAGTGGGTCAGAGTGGAAGGCGTTTCTCTTTCCCTAAGCAGGGGTCTTCTTGTGCAGACGTGAGGCCACCAACAGAGTCCAGTGCCAGCAGACTCCACTCACAAAAGTCACAAAAAAGAGATTCAACCTGACTGATGGCCGGGCTGGTGCACGCGGGCTCCCTGTGGGCCACAGGGGTCCATTGCTAGAAAGAATGTGTGAGCTTCCCAGGGCTGCTGTAACAGATTGCCACAAACCTAGTGGCTTAAAGGAACACAGATTTTTTTATCTTACAGTTCTGGAGGTCAGAAGTCTAAAAGGAAGGGCTATGTTCCTCGCGGAGGCCCCAGGGGAGGAGTGTGTCCCGCCTCCTCCAGCTTCCAGAGGCGCCACGTCCTGGGCTCGGGGCCCCTTCCTCCATCCGCACGGCCAGCAGCGCAGCGTCTCCATCTCGGCCTCTGACCCTCCCACCTCCCTCTGATGACACTGGGCCCCCTGAGAATCCAGAACCAACCCCCATCTCAGGGTCCTTGACTTAACCCCTCTGAAAAGTCCCTCTGCCACATAAGGTGACATATTCATAGGTTCCAGGATCAGGATGTGGACATCTTTGGGGGCCGTTATTCAGCCTGCAATAGAAGAGCATAAAGATACAGAGAGAACAAGATGGAGCCTGACTTATTTCTAGCTCTGATGCCCATGGGGTCCTTTGTGGCCCTGGGCGCTCTCTCTATGACCATCCACAGCCACCAGCATCCCCACTGGAGGGACACATCTCTCTCGAGTCCCTCCCTTGACAGTCTATCACGTATTTACTGTCGCTGGGATCTCAGCTCCATCAAAATTGGCAAATGTTTAACAACTGGCTCCCTGATGGGGGGAGGAGCCTCAATTTGTAGCATCTGCCAATTTCCGTGGTGTAAATGTTCCCACTCTGGCTGATTTCTAGCTGCTCGCACGACACCATTGAACAGAGTTGGGACAAGATGCACAGTGTGAACTGCTGACTCGAAAAATCTCAAAATGAGTTTTTTCAGGAATAGCCAAAAGAATTGCAATCTCAGATGTGCATGCCATGACAAGCCATAGGCAAATGCGGAGAAGGAAGCAGGGGAGCTGCTTTTATACAGAAAGCGGGAGAGGGAGGGCCTGTTCTAAGCGAGCCCATTGGGGGAAAGTAGCAGTTCAGGGCAGCAACGGCTTCTCATTGGCTGAGCTGCAGAAGCTTCTCATTGGTTGAGCTGCAGGGATTCTCATTGGCTAAACTGCGGGGATTCTCATTGGCTGAGCTGCGGGGTTTCTCATTGGCTGAGCTGTGGAGGCTTCTCATTGGCTGAGCTGTGGAGGCTTTTCATTGGCTGAGCTGTGGAGGCTTTTCATTGGCTGAGCTGCTGGGATTCTCATTGGCTAAACTGCAGGGATTCTCATTGGCTGAGCTGTGGGGCTTCTCATTGGCTGAGCTGTGGAGGCTTCTCATTGGCTGAGCTGCTGGGATTCTCATTGGCTGGGCTGCAGAGGCTTCTCATTGGCTGAGCTGTGGGTTTTCTCATTGGCTGCGCTGTTGCTGGGCAGGGAGAGAAATCTTCCTCCAGTAGTAAAGTAGTTGTACTTCTGGTCCAAGATACAGGCATCTGTCAATCTTCCAGTTTGGTGTCATTGAGGATGTGGGATGGGCGAGAGCTTCCCCTACAGGACTTCTCGACTCCAGTTGAGTTAAGGTTTCTTTTATTAATTTCCACAGGACGCTGTATAAACTTTCCACCGTACAGATATGACAGATGTAAATAACCCCACGATCCTAGACCCGAGCTCCGCACATTTCCTATAAAGGACTCGAGGGTAAACATTGTCATCTTTGTGAGCCATATGGTCTGGCTCACAACGACCGGACTCTGCGGATAAGGAACTAACTGTGTTACAGGCAACATGTGAACAGCTGGACGTGCCCTGGTTCCCATCACACTTCCTTATGGACGCTGAAATCTGAATCCCATATAATATTCACACCGCACGAAATATGCTTCTCCTTTGATCACTTAAAACGCAAAAATAACGGAGCTCTAGGGCTGCGTAGATGCAGGTGGCAGACCAGATGTGACCCGAGGGCTGTAGCTGCCCCCCACCCCGGGGAGGGGGGGAGATAATTGTAAAATATGGGAAAATAAATAGGAAGCGGTGAATTTGGAGTGCTTAGTGACTTGCTTTGTAATATAATTTTTAAAACTGTGAGTTTATAGAACTTAATCTTTGATAATGTCTGAGTTTAATCATCAGCTTCCAAAATTCCTGAAACTTTAGCAATCGGCTCTCCCAAGGTGGGGTGGGGGGGGGCAATGTCGGCTCCAGTGCACTGTAGTTGCCACCATCTGCTGTGCTGCCCCTCGTATTTGCGACGCCCAGAACGTGCCCAGCGCCCAGCAAGTGATGATGGAAGGATGGCCCTCTCGCTGGCCCCTCAGTTTCACCGAGTCTACCAGAAGCCCCTAGCTCCCCCCAGACCTGCTCCTCCTCCATTTCCTGCATTCCTGGAGCCCGAATTCACTCAGGGGGAGCCCCACAGCCACAGCAGCCCCTGCACGTTGGGTGAACGCCTGGGGAGGGACTTCTCAAACCCCAGTGTGCCCCACGGATCCTCCAGAATCATGTTAAAATGCAGCCTCTGGGTGAGCAGGTCTGGGGTAAGACAGAGATTCCTCGTTTCTAACACCCTCCCCGCGGTGCCGACGCTGCTGGTCCGCAGGGGGGGTCTCTGTTTGTTCAGACGGTTCCTTCGTCACCCACCCAGCCTCTCCCACAGTGCCAGGAGCCCGGACGACGCTGTCTCCCCCACCCCCCGGCTCAAGACCAGTCTAATGTCGGATATTTTGCTTTGGGTTCTAAAGTAGACTTTATGTTTTAGAACAGTTTTAGAAGTACAGAAAAATTGAGAAGGCAGTTGCTATGGACTGACTCGTGACCCCCTCCAATCCACGTGTTGAGGTCCTAACCCCAGAGAAGCAACTGTATGTGGAAATAGGGCTTTTGGGGGGGAGATTAAGGTTATGTGAGGTCACAGGGGTGGGGCCCTGACCCTATGGGCTTAGTATCCTCGTAAGAAGAGACACCAGAGAGCTCTCTCTCCGCGAGCACAGAGGAAAGGCCGTGTGGGGCCACAGCGAGACGGTGGTCGTCTGCACGCCGAGAGGAGAGCCCTCACCAGGATCAGGACCTAGTGACACCTTCATCTGGGACTTCCAGCCTCCAGAACTGCGAGACGGTAAATGTGTGTCCTTGAAGCTCCCATCTGTGATATTTTGTTCTGGCCGCCAGAGCAGACGGAGACACTGCTGTGGAGCGTCCCCATACGCTGGGCCTCAGTTTCCCCAGTTGTCCACATCTTACATGGGTGCGGTACATCTGTCACGATTCATGAACTAATATCGATACATTATGATTAACCAAAGTCTGTTCAGAGTCCTCAGTTTCCCCTGATGTCCTTCTCTGTCCCAGAACCCCACGGGACACTCAGTCCTCACGCCTCCTTATGCCCCTGTGGGCCGTGAAAGTTTCTCAGACTTTCTTGTTTCCGATGCCCCGGGGCAGTCTCCGTATTTTGGGGAACGCCCCTCTCTTGGGGTTCGTCTGGCGTTTTTCTCACGGTTAGACTGGGGAGGTGGGTCTTGGGGGTGTCAGGTGGAGCCCTCCCCACCGTCGAGCCCCCCATCTCCGCTCTCGGGGTGTGTGCAGCAGCCTTATCTATGCTCTGTGGCCTCCGCTTTTGGTCCAGGTGAATGTCCCCTCCTCCAGGGAGCCCTCCTGACCTCTTGCACCCCCAGTCACAGACCCTCCTTTCTCGCGTTCATGGAGTGTCGTGTCTGCAATTAGTTCCTCCCTGGGATCCCATCCAGCCCACTTTGTCCGAGGGTCGTGTTTTCGGCTGACTCACCTGTTACCATAAGTAAAGTCAGCCACGTGGAAAGCCAAGAGGGGCAGAGGACAGCCCGGTCCCAGCGCAGACTGACCTCATCTTACAGGGAAATGTCTAGTCCAGGTGTCGGCTGGCTCCCCGCTTGTTTTTATAAATAAAGTTTTATTGAGACATAGACACGCCCATTTGATGACATCAGCGCTTCTCCACTGGGGGTGAATTTGCCTTCCACGTGACATGTGGCCACGTCTGGAGGCATTTGTGGTTGTCACAACTGGGGCTGCTCCTGGCATCGAATGGGAGGGGGCCAGGAGGCTGCTCGACACCCCACAGTGCCCAGGACACCCATCTCACCCCAGAGAATGACCCAGCCCAAGAAGTCAACAGTGTCGAGCTTGAGAAAGCCTGTGGTGCCTGCTATCTTTGGCTGCCTTCAGGACACAATGGCAGAGTTGAGAAGTCACAACGAGACCAATTTGGGCTGCAAAGCCAAAAATAGTTACTCTCTGGCCCTTTAGAAATATTGCCAGTCCTTGCTAACGGCCACCCCCAGCTGGTAAGTCGTCACTAAAGTATTGATGTTTACAAATATGAGGACCAGAGTTTGCCCGGGTGTCCCAGCGCAGGTGGCTGGTGAAGTGGCCTTCTCCTTCTGCTCGTCACTTGCTGTCTTTGGGGCGGTGGCTTCACCCCCGTGAGGCCCGTGAGATGCTGCGTGCTTGGAAAGTGGGTCACGAAGCACCATCTGAGAGCTTGTCAGCCCCCGAGAGATGAATTAACGCCTGTGGCAGACGGATTCCAAGATGGCGACCATGACCTGCCTCCTGGGGGTCGCACCTCTGCCCACGAGAGTGGACGGGCCTGCGACTTGCTTCTAACCCATAGACCAGGGCAAAGGGGGTGGGATATAACTGATTATCTGTATGTGATTACGTTACATCAGATTATAATGCCCATCTTGCTCAGAGACTCTGTCTTTCTGGCTTTGGTGAACCAGGTGGCCATGTTGGGGACGTCCACACAGCAAGGGGCTGAGGGCGGCCTGCCGTCCACAGCCGGAAAGAAAATGGAGCCCTCGGTCTTGCAACCACGTGGAACTGAATTCCGCCGACAACCTCGTGAGCTTGGAGGCTGATCCTCTGCCAGTCGAGGCCTCAGATGAGACAGCAATCTCCGCTGACACCTTGATGTCAGTCCTATGAGGGACCCTGAGCAGTGGACCCAGCTGAGCTGTGCCCGGACCCCTGACCCACGGACACCGAGAGGTCACAGATGTGTGTAGCTTTAAGCCACTCAGCTCGCAGCAATATTGTTTTGCAGCCTAGAAAACAAATACGACGCCACTTGATCCATGAAATGCCATTCAAGAGTTAATTGTCGGCTTCATTTTTCTACGTCTGCAAAATTTGAGCCAGAGGCTGTTTGTCCATCGTGACAGTGAACGCTGTTTTTTATAAATCGCTTATCAGGAAGGCTGCAGGGTGAGAAATAGCTGTGCGATGTAACGTCTCTGGTCTCTGGCCTCCAGCTTCCCCTCCGTCGGACGGGCGGGACGAAATCCTGCCATCCGGTCAATCTGTCCCTCTCCGGGATCTTAAGTTCTCAGAAAGCAGAGCTGAGAGGGTGCGACATGCTGAGGGCTGGCACTTCTGCCTCTGAAACGTCTCAGCGTCAAGAGCCAACCAATTCTCTTTTTCCCTTAAAGCAGCTGGTTTCTGCCACTTGCCGATCAGAACCCTCATCCAAGTCTCGGATGTGCCAACGCAGCCCCGGCCCCCCGGAGATCACTCTCTCACGTTCCTGACCCCTGAGCACACCTTTCCTCCAAAGCCAATGTGTTCTCCAGCAGCCCCTTTTCTCCGAGGGGATGAATCACCTTTAGGATTTCTGAAGAGGTGGATCCGGTTACCTGCCCTCGCCTCGGCGCCCCCGGGATGCTGCGTGGGCGCAGAATGACTCATACCTGCCCTCCGATACGTTTTCCCCCTCTTAGAACACGGCAGAGAAGGAAGCTGGGGGACCATCCCATCCGATTTCCCTTGACGGGGCTCCGCGGAGGTGCCCACTGGGCCGGGTGCCTCCCTGGAGGGAGTGAGGCTGCTTTTGAGGCCCGTAGGGATGAACGGCAGGCCTGGGTGTCAGATAAAATACAGGACATCCGGTTAAACTTGAATTTCAGACAGACAAAGCATCCTTCTGTAGCATGGCGGCCCTGGGATGGTTGACTTCATGCGTCTGCTTGGCTAGGATGGGGTGCCCAGTTGTTTGGTCAAACATTATTCTAGATGTTGCTGGGAAGGTGATTTGTAGATGAGATTAACATTTAAATTAGCAGATGTTGACTAAAGAAGATCAGCTTCCATAATGTGGGTGGGCCTCGTCCAATCAGTTGAAGGCATTTGGAGAAAAGACTGCGGTCCCCCAAGAAGGCATGAATTTTGCCTCCAGGTTCCCTTTGTACTTGAGCTGCAACAGGAACTCTTCCTGCTCCTGCTGATTTCGGACCTGTCGGCCCCTGTAATCGTGGGAAACAATTCCTTAAAATGCGCCCCACCCCCGCCACTCGTGCTCTCTCTCTCTCTCTCTCTCTATTCTATTCTGTTTCTCTGGAGAACCCTAAAACAGTCCCTAATACGTCTTGTGCAATATTTGGGACACACTTATACTAAAAAATAGTATTTGTTGTTTATCTGAAATTCAAATTTATCTGAGCATCCTGTCTTTCTATTGTTAAGTGTGGAATCCTACGCTGGGGCCTGGCCAGAATGTTCCATCCTCAGGGAAACGGGTCCCTCCTGAGAACGACCACTCTGTGCCTCGCTGCCACCATCCGGAGCCGACGAGAAAGGAGAGCTGCGCGGGGGTGGTGGGCAGCGGGGCCGTGTAACACTCGCCCTTTATTCTTACACTTGAGCTGAATTGCTTTCCGAGAAGCCAGGGAATCTCTAAGAATCACTTGATGAAATGCTTTAGGGACAAAGACTGCAAGATTCACTTCTGTGATTAGAGCTGGAAACTCAAATTCGGCGAATGAGCTCATCGACAACCCCCCCAACACGCACACTCTATTCATTCACACCCCGCTGCCTCCCACCCTCACCCCTGGGTTTTCTAAACTGTCTTGTCATCACCATCATTAGGGGCCCTTCTGCTATTTAGCATCGAATATAGAAGCACCATTCATTCAGCTTTCCGTCCGTCCCATATTGACGCCGGGCCGGGCCTGGCTGCTCTGGGCTGGGTACCCAGCCCCGAATGAGACAGATGCGACTCCCAGCTCACAGAGCTGAAATCTTAGTGGCAGAGACCCAAAGAAATTAAAATGACAGCTACGATAAAGGCTGGAAAACAGAGACGTGTCCGTGGGGGATTTGAGTCTGGGTAAAAGGGAGCTTTGATCTGGAGAGTGGATCAGGGAGGGTCTCCCGAGGGAGAGACGAGTTACCTGAGTTCTGAAGGATAAACAGGAATTCAGTAAGTGCCCAGTGGAAGGAACGGATGTCCACACCGTAAGAGCAAAATGTGTAAACGCCCTGGGGCAGGAGGGAGGAAGGAAGGGCCAACGTGGAGAAAGTGTGTCAGTCAGCTACTGCTGCGTAACGAATTACCACCGACGCGGAAGCTTAAAACAGCACACATTTACCGTCTCGTGGTTTCCATGGGTCAGGATTCTGGCACGTGGTGGCTCCGTCCTCTGCTCGGGGTCTCCCAGGCTGCAGTCAAGGCGTCACCTGGGCTGTGTTTTCACCCAAAAGCTTAACCGGGAAAGGGTCCACTTCCAAGCTCCCTGCTGTTGGCAGAATTTGTTTTCTCGTGGTTGTAGGACTGAGGTCCCCACTTGCTTGCTGGCTGTCGGTCAGGGTTTGCCCTCAGCTCCCAGGGGCCTCCGGCTCACAGGCCCCCCGACAACGTGGTAGTGACTTCTTCCAAGCCAGCAGGAGAAACCCACTCTGGTCTGCCAGGACGCGGAGTCTTGTAGAATGTGACGTATTTGTGGGAGCCACATCCTGGCCCTTTGCACGTCCCATGTCACTTAATCAAGGATGGGGGGAGGACCATGGCTTCATATTTCATAGTCCTTTCAACTGGCAGAGAAGGGCTTACACAGGGCGCATACGCCGGGGGCAGACACCTTAGGACCCACTTTCGGATTCTGCCTGCCGCCGAAATCACGAGGGCGGGTGGTCCGAGGTGGGCGTGGGGATCAGCAGGGGCTGCCCACGCGGGGTCCCGTCCGCCGTAGGGGACCGACAAAACACATGCCTCAGTGAAACAAATGAAAAATGACACTCGTCCAGCGCACTGGCCACATTTCAAGCGCTCAATACCCACATGGGGTGAGTGGTACCACATCATTTCCATCCATCCAGCGACATTTCCATCGTCACTGAAAACCCTGATGGACAACGCTGGTCTAAAACAGAAGTCAGTGTGACCTGGGGCCCCCGGGCCGCATCCAGCCTGCCGACGGCGCTTCCACGCAACTGGGTCGTCGGCGGAGACCGTCCGGCCCACAAACGTTAAAGATCTTTGCTCTCTGGCCCTTTATGGAAAAAGTTTGCCGAGCCGTTAAAAAGAACGAAGGACCCAGATACATACTAATGTGACAAAGTCACAGAACATTGTGCACAGAAGGAGCCTACGTTTTTTAAAGTTTTTTTTTTTTCTTTTTTTGCACATTTGTGCATTTAATTCATGGCCCAGAAGATCGATGCACTGAAGTATTAACCATGCCTTCCGCGGGGGAGAGAGATGGAGGGGGCATTTGGTGGGGGGTATTTTTATGTGTTATCTTATATACCAGGGGTTCCCACAGGGGCTGGCCCTAGCCCTCAGGGGGCACTGGGGGACATCTGGGGATGTCTGTGGGTGTCACACTGGGGGTGCTCCTGGCATCGAGTGGGTGGGGGCCAGGGATGCTGCTCAACCCCCCACAGCGCCCAGGACGGCCCCCCTACCACTCCTAAGAATCAGCGATCACAGCAGGTCAATAGCGCCAGAAGAAACCCTCCCGCAGACTTAGGGTATCTTTTATAATGCGAATTTGTTCATTTACTATCCATTCAGTAGCAAATTTAATAGGGAAGTACCAAGGAAGGATGGCATCTGGCCTGGGGTGCGATGGGCTAAGGTCAGAATGTCAGACATACTGTAGGCACGGAGCTATGTTTGTCAAATTGAATTTGGGACCGTGACGGACGCGCAGGACAGCTCCGGAAGGTAGAAGGTTCCAGAAGAAGGGAGTCATCCAGCAAAAGTCCAGAGGCCTTCAAACGGGATCCACTTAGGGAATCACAGGGCCTGGCGTGGGGCAGGGTGGGTGTGCGATGGGGCAGGGCAGAGTCGGGGGAGAGGTGAGTCCGGGAAGGTCCCATGGCCCAGGCTGGGAGGCCACTGTGTCCATACCCAGGAGTTCAAACTTTGTCCTGGGACAAAGAATGGCACGGGAAACCAAGAGCTGTTTAGTTTCAAGCAAAAATTTTTTTTTTTTTTTTTTTTTTGAGGAAGATTAGCCCTGTGCTAACTGCTGCCAATCCTTTTTTTGCTGAGGAAGATTGGCCCTGAGCTCACATCTGTGCCCATCTTCCTCTACTTTATATGTGGGACGCCTCCCACAGCATGGCCTGCCAAGCGGTGCCACGTCCGCACCCGGGATCCGAATCAGCGAATCCCGGGCCGCTGAAGCAGAATGTGCGCACTTAACCGCTGCGACATCGGGCCGGCCCCTGCATCCGCAATCTTGATCTCTGGGAACCGAGCCCGTGCTGCACCAGCTCTGAGTGAGTTCTGAGTCTCCCAGCTTCCAGGGTCCCTGGCCATCCTCGGCTGCTAGAAGCGTCACCCCAATCTCTGCCTCCATCTTCACGTGGCGTCCTCCCGCTGTGCGTGTCTGTGTCCAAACGTCCCCCTTTTTATAAGGACACCAATCACAATGGGTTAGGCCTGCCCTAATGACGTCACCTTAACGGGATTACATCCGAAAAGACCTTATTTCCAAACAAGGCCACATTCTGAGGTCCTGGGGGTTAAGACTCAACATATGAATTTGGGGGGGGGACAGTTCACCCCAGAACACCCCTGAACTTGCGACTGGTGTCAGAAGTGAGGGCAGTCTTGCGTGGAGACTGTGACCTCTGATCTTGCAGTTGGCCCTACACTCCTCGCAAAGGAAAAGAGTAAAAAGAGAATGTTCACACCCATGAGGATGGCTATTATCAAACAACAGAAAGTAACAGGTTTGTTGAGGCTGTGGAGAGATTGGCACCCTCGTGCGCTGGTGGTGGGAATGGAAAACAGTGCAGCTGTCGGGAAAATAGTTTGGTGGGTCCTCAAAAAATTGAACAGAGATTGACCATATGTCCTAGCAATATCAATTCTGGGTGTGGACCTGAAGGAATTGAGAATAGGGACTCAAACAGGTATGTGCACACCCACGTTCACAGCAGCCTAAAGGTGGAAACACCCCGAGTGTCCATGGATGGATGATGGATCCACACAGTGTGGTCCATCCACACCGTGGAATATTACGCAGCCCTGAAAAGGAAGGCAATCCTGACACCTGCTCCAACATGGACGGACCTGGAGGACGTGATGCTCAGTGACGTGAGCCAGACACAGAGGGACACACACTGTGTGGTCCACTCACAGGAGGTCCCCAGAGGAGCCACAGCCACAGAGACAGAAAGTGGATGGGGGGCCAGGGGCTGGGGGAGGGGCGGGAGTCAGTGTTTCCTGGGGACAGAGCTTCAGTTTGGGGAGATGGAAAGTTCTGGAGACGGCTGGTGGGGATGGTGGCACAACCGTGTGAATGTGCTTCATGCCGCTGAGCTGTACGCTTAAAAATGGCTAAGATGGTAAATTTTATGTTATGTATAATTTACCACAATTTAAAAGAGGAAAAAAAGGATGGAGAGAGAAAGAGAAAGAAGGACTGACAGATGTCGCAAACTGGAATGTGAGACGGAAAAGCTGGTGGGGTGACGATGAAGCCCGACAACCACGGGGAAGGGTGGCACACACTTGAACTGCTTCCGCACAGAAACATCTGGAACGTGGAGAGTCAAGAGTGAGTATCTCTGAACAAACAAGGAAACTCAGGAGAAGGCGGCGCCGGGTGGCCGCCCGCCGGGCCAGCTCTGCCCTCTGCCATCCCCGCGAACGCTGGGCTGGACGCGCACCAGCGCATTCGTGCCCCGGCCCGACCCCGACACGGCCTCCTCGCAGGGCCGGGAAACCTTATCCAGCAGCTGGCAGCCCTGGAGGACGGCAGATGAAAATGAGGCTGCAAAATCTGCCTTTGAACCAAGCAGGGCTCAGAAAGACATGACTATTTGGTCCCAAAACTCTCACGGTGCCCCTGGTACTCCCACAGAAATGCCATTTTGCTTGGACTCTGTGGAAGGCAGAATAATAACCCCAAAGACGTCCCCGTCCTGGTCCCAGGACCTGCAGGTATGTCACCTCACGGGGTAACTTTGCGGATGGGTTAAGTCGAGGCCCCTGGGATGGGGGTGACCCTGGATTCCCGGGGCCCAGGGTCATCCCAGGGTCCTGAGCAGAGGGAGGCAGGAGGGTCAGAGGCCGAGATGGAGACGCTGTGCTGCTGGCCGTGCAGATGGAGGAAGGGGCCCCGAGCCCAGGACGCGGCGCCTCTGGAAGCTGGAGGAGGCGGGACACGCTCCTCCCCTGGGGCCTCCGAGGGGACCCGCCCTCTGCACCCCTGGGTTTAGCCCCGTGGGGCCTCTTTGTTACAACAGCGACAGGACCAAATACAGGCTCTTGTGGACAGAGCTGCTCAGTGCTGGCCTAGGAGAGAGTTGAGTGTTGACTCGGCACATTGGGCGTCCTTGTAGGAAAAACACCTTGAAAACGGGACGCCCTTCTCCCATCGTTCTCTCGGGTCAAGTGGGAGGGATGCTGGTCACCGACATCCATATTCTGTCTTCAACCCAAGTGGTTCTGTGGCCCCCAGCAAGTGCCTCAGTCATGGCCGGTCATTGATCAGCTTTGTCCCCTGAGTTCTAGTTCTCTATGGCAGAGGGGGTGACAATGTCATTTTTGTCTTCCTCAATCCCATTTTTTGGGGAAGGCCCACCCCAATCATAGTGCCCCACCCACCTGGCCACCAGGCCTGCCCATCACAGTTTTAACCCTTCTCTCCCCATCCGTGATTGGTCCACACTGGACCCAGGCCTGCCAATCACAGTAGCCACCCCTTCATCCCCATCACTGATTGGTCCACACTGGACCCAGGCCTGCCAATCACAGTAGCCACCCCTTCATCCCCATCACTGATTGGTCCACACTGGACCCAGGCCTGCCAATCACAGTAGCCACCCCTTCATCCCCATCACTGATTGGTCCAAAGGGCTGCATATGATTGATGTAAGCCAACCAAGTTTCTTCCTTGAGTTTCAAAGGTATGAAATTAGCGCTTTTCTAGACCAAAAACAACAGGACATGATCAATTTCTTATGGTTCAACTAGTAACAGGAGGGAGGAAGCAGCTTTCTTCTCACTGGGGCTTCTAAGCTGCCATAGGTGGCCTTGGGGCCATTGGCCACCATCTTGCCTGCCAACAGGAAGGAGGGATGAGGTCAATGCCCGGAAGGAAGAGATCCAGTGGATGTGGAGGGAACAGCCAGGGAAGGACCTCAGGGGACGGGACACAGTGACCCAGCTCTACCCGGGGCCAGGTCCTCGTTGGACTGCCCCGGCACAAGAGCCAGTCTTTGCTTGAACCCCGTCTCCACGCCTCCCTTCTCCTCTGGTGCTGCGGGCCCGCTGGGAGAGCCCACAGCACCCGTGATCTTTAATCCACCAACGACCCCCGAACAGAAGTTTCTAGGTCACGTCTCTTTGGAGCTTCAGGCTGGAATGGACACCTGGACGTGTCCAACTGCAACTGAGCATGTCCCAAGTCAGATGTGTCCTCCCTCAGCAAACCTGCCCCCCTCTTCCTCCTGAGTTCTGGGGTCCCACCTCTCCCACCCACTGACACTCCAGAGCAGCCCCCTGGACACTGGCCATCGCTCGTCAGTCCTCCTTCCCCTCCTTGCTGGTCACCTCCAGATCCGGCCATTCCACCATCTTCCTCCTCTCCGGGTACCCCATCCATCCATCCATTCCCGTCCTCCCGGCCTTCCCCTCGTCCCTGGCTTATGGGGTTCTTGCCAACTCCAGGCTTCCCCACCTACCCCACCTACCCATTCTTCATACAACTAAAGATGGCTGCCTAGACTAGGGGGTCTCACCCGGGGACGATCCTGCCCCCAGGGGACACTGGGTGATGTCTGGGGACATCTGTGGTTGTCATGTCTTGGGGAGCTCCTGGCATCAAGTGGGTGGGAGCCAGGGATGCTGCTCAGCCACCCACAAGGCGCAGGACGGCTCCACCTTGGAGAAGGAGCCGGCCCGATGTCAGCCGGCCTGATGGTCTATACAAATATGACCATGGCTTCCCTGCCCTTCAGCAGCTCCTCACTACCCTTAGCATCAAGTTCAAAATCTTGGCCCCGACTTCCCTCCCCAGCCTCATCACTCACCACCGCTTGCTCCCACCTCCAGCCATTCCACATTTATTCTGCTCCCAAAGCAATCCTGACACCTGCTCCCACGTGGACGGACCTGGAGAACGTGATGCTCAGGGACGTGAGCCAGACACAGAGGGACACACACTGTGTGGACCACTCACAGGAGGTCCCCAGAGGAGCCACATCCACAGAGACAGAAAGTGGATGGGGGGCCAGGGGCTGGGGGAGGGGTGGGAGTCAGTGTTTCATGGGGACAGAGCTGCAGTTTGGGGAGATGGAAAGTTCTGGAGACGGATGGAGGGGATGGTGGCACAACCGTGTGAATGTGCTTCATGCCGCTGAGCTGTGCGCTTAAAAATGGTTAAAATGGTGAAATATATATATTTTACCGGAATGAAAAAATCGTTGAGAGAATCAGCAAGGAATGCACCGGGCAGGAGTTCGCGGCTCTCTTGACTGTGAACACAAGAAAAAGCAAAGTTTGACGCCGATGCGACCCCTTCAGGAGTCAGGAAACAGAGACGCTGTGGAGGCAACAGAGCTCCCCGGCTTGGGAAGCGATTATGAACCACCGCGTGGAGGCACCCAGTTTAGAGAAGCTTCTAGACTCCTGTCAGCTTCTAGACTCCTGTCAGCTCCTCAGGGACAGACACGCGCTTTCTGCCTCTTTGCCTTGCTCCCGTCTCCCTGCAAAGTCTTTGCAAACAGTTGGCCCAGACAACGCGTTTGTTGCTTGAGTGAAAAGCTGACCATTTTACCAAAGAAGAAATGGGCAGGGCACTTATTAGCTTTGCAAACAGCTGACCCCAACCCCTCCAGGCAGCGATGTCTCTGGGCCGCTCAGATGTGGTGGAGACAGCCTGTCTCAGACAAGAGGGCGTTTTATTTAAGAGAGAGAGAGGCAAAGGGATGGAAGGTTCCGGAAGATCCTTCACGCCCCCTAATCTCAGGCTACAGAATATCTTCTAGAATTTGCTTTATTTTTATTTTTTGCAAAGATCGGGGGTGGGAGAGAAAAGAATACAAAAGCTGAGGAGAAAGAGGTAAGATAACAGATTAAGGGAAATAAGAGAGAGAACTCAAGAGGCGACTGCTGGCTCCACGCGATGACCCTGAGCTCCGAGAAAGCCCTTGACAGGATGAGGCGTCAGTTGTGCTTTTGAAAGCGACGTGGGAGGATAAGTTACCACCTGAGTTTGAGAGACACACGAGAAGCCCCCAGACACATCCGACGAATGAAGGAGCGGCTGTGAAATAAGAGAATGGAGGGGGCGGGGGACGCGCTGTCTGCCCTCCGCTTACAGGAACGGTCGGTAAAAGCTTCGAGAAGGATCGGCGCCAGATCCAAGGTCTGAAGTAGGCACCGAGACGCAGGGAAGGAAGAAACGGGGCCTCGGGAACGGATGACAGAAGCCCGGAGCACGCAGAGCTCAATTGTGGGCTGTCGGCACCGACGTCCATGACCCGAGCCTGTCACTCATCAGCCTGCAGCTCCTGCTGTCCCAGCGTCCTTGGCCCCCGGGGGCGGGACAGGAGGCCTGAGTCTCGTCCCATCTTGGCAGTGACAGGGTGACACCTAGCAAGTCCCTGCCATTGGGGTGACTCACCGTCTGGGGGCACCTGAGACTGTTCCCCTTGGAACCCAGAAATTGGGACATCCGGCCGCCCTCCTCCCACTCTGTCGTCATCTGCCAGGAAGGGTCTGGAGCCGTCTGGGGGGGCCCCAAGGAAGCGGCGAGCAAGAGGACGTCGTGAAGTGAGCCCTCACTGGGAACGAGGCAGGAACGTCTGCGTCTGGCCTCCCAAGGATGCCACGGAGAGCCTCGCTTCCGGGCCCGTGTGTCCTCAAAGCCATCAGGACACTCGTCAGCGTCTGCTTTCAGAGAAGAGAGAGCGAACTCAGGTGCCGAGCCTTCCGGAGGACGCCAGGGCCGAGGCCTGGGGCCAGGCGATTGAGTCCTTGGCCTCGGGGGCCAAATTTAAGGGGGTGCCAAAAACCTCGGTCAACGAGATAAATAACACTTTCACGCAACGTTTAAAAAAAATCACAATGAATGCCAAGAAATCCATGACCGACCAAATACGGACATTTTACATCAGTTCAGGACCAGACCTGGCACTTGCCTGACTCGTCCGCTCTCCTCCCCTCACCCCTGCCCTGGGGGCGCTGTCTTTGCTTATCGTGTTGATATTTGGCTTATTGACGACCTCTCCACATTCTTCTGGCATTTTCCATATTGTAACACAATAGGATTTCTCCTGATCACTGAGCTTTTTGGCTTCCCCCTTAAATTTTGTGTCCAAGGTCAGCATCCTGCCCTTCCTCTGGGCCCTGGAAGGAAACAGCGACAATTTAATAACCCCGTTTGGTTTTCTTCCCATTTCTTTTTTCTGTTTCTTGTTTTCTATTTGGGTGTCAGTGACCAAGTTTTCTTTTAGACTTTTTTTTTTTTTTTTTTAGATTTAAAAAGTGGACCATTGAAGGGAGATTAAATAGATATTTTCACGGACGACCTGGAGATGGCACCCTCCCCTGGGACCCCATCCAGTCTGTGGTTTTAAGAACATCCCCGACGTCTACAGACTCCAGACGCATCTTCTGAATCCCCGAATCAGGTCCAGCCGGCCGCCGGAACCTCCTCCTGGGTGACCTCAGGTGACCCCCATTGACCGCCACCTCCTGGTGTTCACACCTCTGCGTAATCTCCTCCCCTTGCCTGCGGGCAGGACTGGGACTTGCTTCCAACCAACACAGGGGGTGGGACGTCACCACCGTCATGATCGGATTATGTAAGACCCCCATCTTAGCAGACTGGGGCTGGCTTGACCAAGCAGGTGGCCATGTTGGAGAAGCTCATGTGACAAGGAACCGTGGGCGTCCTCTCTAGGCTGTGAGTGGCCACCGGCCGACGGCCAGCGGAAAGCCGGGCCCTTCGCCATCTGCCAACAACCTGAACGAGTTCGGAAGTGGGTCCTCCCCCAGTCCGGCCTTCAGATGCAAATGCAGCCCCGTCGACGCTCTGATCGAGATCGAAGCGTTGTGAGATCCTGAGCAGAGAGCCCAGCCGAGCCAGGCCCGGACTCCCGAGCTGCGGAAACTGGGAGAGAACCAACGGGAGCTGCTGCGAACCATCAAATTTGTGGCGATTCATTACCGAAATCCAATGACGGAAGAGCTTCTCAAATCAGGCGCATCCCCCGCTGAGCTCCTGAAATGCCTCTTCCCCCCACCAGAACACCTCTTCCTCCCCGATTCTTCATCTCAGATGGGAGCCCTGTTCTTATGATCACCCAGACCCAAAGCCTGGAGTCGCCCTCTCCCAAAGCCCCATCCAATCTGCCTTAAAACATGTCAGCTCCACCTTCAAAACATGCCAGCATCGGGCCCTCCTCTCCCACCCCCGATCTTTGCCAAAAATAAAAATAAAGCAAATTCTAGAAGATATTTTGTCATCTGAGATTAGTGGCATGGAGGATCTTCTAGAACCTTCCATCCCTTTGCCTCTCTCTCTCTCTCTCTCTCTTAAGTAAAATGCCCTCTTGTCCCAGCTCCATCGTTTCTACCCTGGGCTTGCTGCCACCGTCCCCACCTCCCTGGGTCTGTTCTCAACACGGGAACCTCAGGGGGCCTGCTAAAACCTGAGTCAGGTCATGTCCCGCCAGTGCTTGAGCCTCCCCATGGCCTTCATTCAGGACAAAAGCCCCGTGTGACATGGTCCCAGAAACTCTTTGCTCTCTGCCCTCAGCTCCAACTTCTTCCTCCTTCCCTCCCTCGGCTCCAGCCACATAGCACACAGACCTCCTCGCTATTCCTCAAACAGGCCACACACGGTCCAGCCTCAGGGCCTTTGCATCTGCTGTGCCTGCTGCCCGACAGGTGAATCTCTATCCCTATGGAGTCAGCCCTACTCCCCCTTTTCCATCCCCTGCTGTATTTGCTGTCTCCCGAATTATGCATGCTGTACCCATGGGAGTAGGCGGCAGGATGGTTTCAGCCAAGGTGCAGAGCCTGGAGTCCCCTGGACTCTGAGAGAAGGGGCTGACCGTTGGAAAAGGGGACCAGGGAAAGAACAGCCACAATGTTCTCTCCATTGTTCAGCCCAATATTGACCGAGAGCACGTTCTCTCACCGGACACTCTGACCTCACAGTTCCAGAGAGTTCCGCCTGGCTAACTACGCTGGTACGTCGTTCCTCAAGAGAATGGAAACGGCCTCGGAGAAATGCATCGAGATAACGACATTCACATGCGTTATTCAGTTTATTACCACAACTCTCCTGTGAGACCAGCTGTATTCTGACGGCAGAGGAAATGGAAGCACACAGAGCTGGGTGACTTGCCCAAGGTCACAGGATATGGCGGTTTTAAAGGATTTCCACGACTTCTCTGCCACTCTTTGCTCTGGTGGAGCCAGATTCTCCTCCCTCTGAGGGTGGGCTGGACTTGATGACTCACTCCCAATGAACAGAATGTACCAGAAGCAACGGAGTGAGACTTCCGAGAGTAGGTCATAAAAGGACTGTGGCCTCCAGCTGGCTCTCTCTGGGGAAGCCAGCTGCCATATTGTGAGGAGGCTCAGGCGGTGCTGTGGAGAGGCCCACCTGGAGGGGGAGCCGAGGCCTCCCGCCGGCCGCCACACAAGGGAGCCATCCTGCAAGTGGCTCCTCCAGCCCCAGTCGAGCCTTCAGATGAGGCAGCCCCGGCAGTGTCTTGACTGCGACCTCACAAGAGACCCCCAGGCAGAACCACCCAGATAATCACTCCCAAACTTTTACCCTCTGTGGCATAATCAGTGTTTGTTTTAATCTGCTAAATTTTGGGATTTGTTACATAGCAACTGACAACTAATACACAGGACCCAGACCCCACAACCTTTCTGTCTGGCTCTCTATTTTCTCTCCCAGGAGCCACATACTCTGCTCTCGGTGGCCCGTCCTGTTCCCTTCTCCTCATCTCCTCTTCAGTGCCTCATCCTTCCTGCCGTTCACCACGCACCCGCCATGAATCTCCTCCTTGCCTTTGATGACCGATTTTATCTACTTGGTTAAAACGATGGTCCAGCGTCTCCAAGGGGAAAGGCGGCTCTTGGCTTCACTTTTTTCCAACCAGACTCGGCTTTACCTTCCATATAACCCCGACTTCACCTCGGCTCTGCTCCTGGGTACCTAAATTTCTTCTCCATGCTCTCAACTCTTTAACCATCTCGTCCATCTCTCTGTGTCACTCTTTTCTTGCTCCTAATCCAAGATGATCACAGTTTCTGGAATCTTCCATCCCATTTGCCTCCCCGTCTTCAGTTCCACTGCAGCCAAAGCTCGTCTATGGGACGGGCATGTCCTGTCGGCACTGTGGCCTCTCCTGTCCCTCCCCGGCCCGGCTCCTCGGGCAGAAATCCAGCCAGGATGCCCCACCCCCCCGCCATGGCCCCAACTTCATGAGATAAATCACTCTGCGAGCCTCAAGGAAATTTAATAAGCTTGCTCTGCTTTGTTTCTTTTTGTCTGTGGCCTTTCTGTTAGGTTTTCATGGGAAGAGGCGTTTGTGAGAAAACTATTTATGGCGATGATATCTCCTGTTCTTGCAGCTTTACAACGAGCGTGGAGGGACGAGGCGGAGATGCTGGGCGGGGGGGGGCGTCGGGGGAGGAGACTTCCAATCGCTTGCAACCTGCGTCATTTAAAATGAACACAGTGCTTCCTGCCACGGGGGATCCCGGATCGGATCCTGGAGCAGAAAAAGGACCTCAGTGGAAACACCGGGCCAATCCGAGTGAGGACGCTGAGCGTGCTCTGCTGATGTGAATGCCCGTTTCTCAGTTTCGATGTTGCACTGTGGTTACGTAAGACGTGGACACGAGGGGAAGCTGGGCCAAGGGCGTACGGGGAGCCTCTGGACCATCCTTGCAACTGCAACTATTCCGAAATCATTTTTTTTTTAATAATAGAGATAAAGTGGGGAAAACGGATATGAGCCGATGACCGAGAATAAATTATCATCTGCGTTAATCCCAGAGCCGGGCGCATTGAAGTGATCGGCTCGGAAAAGCCATGTCCTTGTTCCCGCTCACAGGACGACATGGGCTCGGGCCAAGCGCGAGGCAGCCGTGAGCAGGAAGTTCGTGTCTCATGTCCGCGTGGGGCTCACGGACTCACGTTAAGGTAGCCCTCCCCACAGCCCATGGGGCACGAATGTCCCCATTTCACAGAAGAGGAGACTGACGCTCGGAGAGTGTCATCATCTCTCCCTCCCTCTGTCTCTCTCTATCTCTGTCTCTATCTCTGTCTCCCTCTGTCTCTGTCTCTGTCTCCCTCTGTCTCTGTCTGTCTCTATCTCTCTCTATCTCTGTCTCTCTGTGTCTCTCTGTCTCTGTCTCTTTCTCTGTCTCTATCTCCCTCTGTCTCTGTCTCCCTCTGTCTCTGTCTCCCTCTGTCTCCCTCTGTCTCTGTCTCTCCCTCTCCCCCTCCTCTCTCTTACACACACACACAGTTCTTAGAATCCAGGAATTTCCCCCACTTTGCTGTGTGGCTTCTCTGCCACGAAATGGGCCACGGCTGCCCCAGGCCTCTTCCGCCCGGTAAGGCGTCCAGGAGAGCCACTGGGATGGGGACCGAGAGCCCGAAGCCCTGCCCTGGGGCCGGAAGAGAGATGGCGAGTGGCCCCAGGGATGGAGGTCAGCATCCACGCCTGGGTTCAGCTCCCAGCCGCACAAGTGCCGGCCACACCACAGGGTGAGGGTCCCGCGGCCGCATCGGCGCGGCTCCCAGACACACTGCCCTTCCCGCCGGCTGCCCTCGCCTCACTTTGCTGGACGGATGGAGGGACGGCCAGACGAGGACAGAGGCCAGACC
Organism: Equus caballus; assembly: GCF_041296265.1. NCBI lineage: Eukaryota > Metazoa > Chordata > Mammalia > Perissodactyla > Equidae > Equus > Equus caballus. Next base: position 1,569,667 of record NC_091690.1, on the reverse strand, counting down.
TCCGGTCCTGCTGCTTCTGCCTCCACAGGGTCGATGGACTCACATGGCCACCATCACAGATGTGCCAGGTCCCCCCACGTCCCCCAGGCCCTGGCTGCCGCCTCCAACTCCTGAGCGACAGCAATGAGGACAGAGGAACTTTCTCCAGGAAGGCTGTCCTGGCCGGACTCCGAGTCGGGGGTCCCAGGCTTCATCAAAGGCCACTCAACACGCTTTTGTCTCAAGACTCTCCAAGCCCCACATTTTGCCCCTAAACACTCAGGACTCTGCAAAGCCAGCTTCGAAGAACACAGTGCTCCTCGGGGTGGGGAGGAGCAGGGGCCACACTGGAACTCACACCCCGCAGTCGGACCGCGGACACCCCGGCTTTGGTGGGACCACATGGCTGCACGGCGGGGGGAGGGGGTCAGATCCACGGGCGAGGAAGCGACTCCTGTCCCATTTCCCCGACGAGGAAACCAGTAAGAGGGTGTTCGCACACGCACACACAAAATCACACAGAGTCACACAGTGCAGTCACACACAACCACACACTACGGCCACACGACCATACACAATCTCACACAAGTGGTCACAGAGTCACACAGACACACAACCACACACAGACACAACCACACAAAAATAATGCAACAACATGACCACACACATAATTACACAACCACACACTATCGCCACACAACCATACACAATGTCGCACATGTGGTCACACACTTAGTTACAGAGACACACAACCACACACAGTCACACACACAAATATGCAATGACACAATCACACACGATCACACATGTCCACACACATAATTACACGACCATACGCAGTTATACACAACTGCCACACAACCACACACACAACTGTGCACAGTCTCACATATGTGGTCACACACTTAGTTACACGGACAGCCTGCCTCTGTGGGGTCCCAGGAGCCTGGCTCTGACCCCGGGAGATGGGACGATGGAGAGTGAGGCCCCGCCCAGCCATCCTTAGCCAGCTCGAGGGCAATAAGCACATTGCTAACAGACCAAGACAACTTTGCTATCATCAGGCGATCTGTGCCCCAAAGTGGCTTTCCCGCAACATGTCACTGAACCTATGAGCCCCTCCCCCCAGGCAATGCGACCCCGACCCCAATCTTAGGCCTGGTGACCGCACCCTCCCCAAAGTGTGACCCACAAATCTTTGTCATTGATTCACTTGCCACCAGGGAAGAGGCTGGAAGGAAGGACGGGGCGGGGGCAGGGCGGCTCCTCATCAAACGCCTGGGGATGGTCGCCCTCTTTGTCCAGCCCACCCCTGCGCCCCACCCCGACGCCTGCACCCCGGACCCCTGCACCCCGGACCTGCCGAGGCTCCTCCTGCGGCCCCGCGCTCAGTTCAGCCAAGTTAATGGGCAGAAAAGGCGGGGAAAACTGCGGTCTGGGATGGGGAGCCCTTGGGGGTCCCGCCCCCGCAGTGTGTGCCCGGCGGCGTCCACACAGCCCGATCTCAGTCACACACTCCGACCCCGTCCACACAACCTGACCGCGTCTTCACAGCGCTGCTGCGTCCATGCACGCTGTCCACACGTCTATACAGCCTCGTCTACACAGCCCGGCCTCATTCACGGAGCGCCTGCCGCGTCTACACGCTCCGACCGCGTCTACACAGCCCGTCCGCGTCCACACGGACGGCGCCAGACTCACCGCGCTCCGCCCGCCCCGAGGCTGCACCGCGCCGGCTCCCGCCGCGAACTGAGCGCCAGCCTTAGGGAGCCGGGGCGGGGCTGGGGGCGGCACCGGGCGGGGCACCGCCCTCCTCCTCCCTCCACTGGGGTCTCCTCCCCGCACCGGGGTCTCCTCCTCCCTCCACCGGGGTCCCCTGGCCCGGGGGCGCCGCCCTCCTCCTCCCTCCACCGGGGTCTCCTCCCCCACCTCACCTGGGTCCCCGGCGCAGGAGTGCCACCATCCTCCGCCGCCCCCGCCCCCGCCTGGGAAATCAGCCGCCCCAGCTCCCCCTGCCCCGTGCCCGCCCCCAAGTGCGCCCCTCCTCTGCGCTCCGAGACCCGCCCCACCGCGCTCTCAGCTCCACGAGGAGACACCGCGGTGCAGGGGAGCCCCTGGGGGAGGGGGCATGGTCCTGAACCTCAGGCTGCTGTGGATGGGACCCCGCACCCAGGTGGAGAGGGCACGGCCTGGGCAGGTGAGCCAGGACAGAGGGGGCGGGAGCCGATGCTCAGCCGGGTTTCCAGGAGGCCCACGTGGGGAGGGGTGTGTGTGAGTAATGACACGATTTTAAAATTCACTTCAGATTGTAGCACAGTCGTAGATTTACAGAGAACCTGTGCAGATGTACCGAGCTCCGGGGGCGCCGGGTGGGCTGTCCCCCCATCCTTGACAGCTTACGTCAGTGTGGCTCGTGGTCACAATGAATGAACGAATATCGAGACGTCCTTGTTAACTAGCACCCACACTTTCCTCAGATTGCCTCAGTTTCCCCTGATGTCCTCTGTTGCGGGACCCCATCAGGACCCCATGTGACACTCGGGCATCCCGTCTCCTGGCTCCTCTGGGCTGGGATGTCCTCAGATGCTCCTGATGCCCTGGGCTGGCGTGAGGGGGACCAGGCAGGAGTGTGGCAGGATGCCCCTCTGTGGGGCTCCTGTCCGGTGTTTCTCACGGTCAGGCTGGGGGAGGGGGGCTTGGCCTCCGATTTGACACTCCTGCCACGGCCCCGCCAGCACCCGGCTGTCCCCTCCTGCCTGGTCCCTCCGTGCCAGGGGGGTGGGGGGGGACACTGCATGCTCTCGTAGAACCAGTTTTTGCCCAGGACAATGGATGTTCTTTGAACTGCCCTCAGAGACCAGCCGTTCGACCACCTCAGTGGCAACATCTTTGCGGCCTAAGTGGCCATGTGCTTTCGTGGGAGGCGCTGCGAGTGACTGGGAGCCAAGCCTGGCGCCGGAGGGGGAGCAATCCCGCGGGGCCCAGCTGCCTGCGGCGGCCCCGTTCATCATCGAGCACGTGCAGGGACTCCAGCGTCCTCTCTGGCCCTCCAGACGACCCTGCAGAGGTAGCTGGGACCCCTTCTGGCAGAAGAGGTGGCTGCAGCCCGAGGATAGTGACAGGCCCCCGGTCACCTGGCTCCAGACCCAGGCTCTTCCCACCGCGGCCTCCTGCAGGCCCTTCCCTCATCGGCTGCAGGTGAGTCCCAGGGAGGTGTGTGCATCCTGCTTTGAGCCAGGACAGCTGTAGGGGGAGCCTGGGAGCCCTGGGGGCCACCCTCCTCTCTCCCCCAGGGCAGCCTCACCTTGTGGTGACATCCTCCCGGCGTCTTTCTCTTGTGGCTGACTAACCCCGCCCTCTCCACTGGCCCTGAACAAGCCCTCCTGCGTCCCTCGGGCTGGCCATCAGTCACTGCCTCCAGGCAGCCTTCCCGGATACCTGCCCCTCAAGACAGAACTGGGGGCCTTTCCTGCGCTGACCCGTGTCCTGTCCTTCCTCCCCAGCCTGGGGCAGAGAGCGGGGTCTGAGCCTCACAGGCGCATCCCTGGGCCCGAGCGGAGGGCCGGGCACACAGCAGCCCTCGACGAAGACTGGCTGAATGGACAAGTGAGTGGATGAACGGATGAGTGGATGAGAAATACGTAAGCTCTGGTCTGCTTAGGAAAAGAGAATGACAGTCCCTACAGGAGCTTCCACTCTGTGGCTTAAACACAAGACACTGAGCTGGGGCCCCCATGGGGCAGGGACACAGCAGTGTCACCCCAGCACCAGCATGTGGGGCGCCCTCCCCCGGGACCCCGCCGGGCCCTGCCCCCTCACAAAGGCTGGAGGACAGCCGGGGCCCTGACCCAGGAGGGTCCCGCAGCACGGGGCAGCAGGTGCCTCCAAGCTGTGTCCCAGGGCAGAGACGCCCTCACAGGCAGGCAGGGAGAGGCGCTCCCGGGAGAAAAGCTCACTGGCGCACCGGTAAGAGAAAAATAAAAATTTTATAGCCCGCGATTTTCAATACTCTAGAACCGGCTCTCAGGGGTTCGACCATCCCTCCCCTGCTGGCTTAGAGGGGGCTTCGCGACATCTGCCCTGAGCCCCGTGGGTGGCTGCGTCCTGGTTTCCGATGGTCTGCTGTGGGCTGGGGTCTCTGCCAGAGAGGAGGGGACGGTGGCGCTCGAGCAGCGTGGCCTGGGGGAGCGGCAGTGGCTCTGCTTGGACCTCAGTTGCCCCTGCGAGCCGCGTGGCCTCCAGACACGCCCTCCCGCCGAGGACAGTGGGGTCAGTGAAGCCTGACCACTGGGCTCACCACGCTGGCCACTCCCCTGGGCCGCACACGGGGGACGACGCAGTCACCTCTGAGCTTCCTTCCGCCCTCTCCGCCCTCGGTGAGGATGCTGTGACCCCACAACTAGCCACGTCGCAGCAGAAGCTCCGTGGCAGCCACGGTCCTCCAGGCGGGGGTCCCTCCCACGGGAGGAAGCCTCTCGGGCGCCGCGGAGGAGGAGGCGGCGGCGGCAGCCGAGGCTGAAGTATGCAAAGCGTGTTTAACTGTGAGGTTCCAACCGGAGCGAGGCGGAAACCGCTAACGGCGACGTCGGGAGCTAACGTCTGCCTGTGAGTTCCGTGGCGTTTGTCAAATTTCCGGAACAGAAAAGAGAGAGGCTCCCGCTCTGACATCGACGGACAAAATGGCTTTGGGGAGGGCGCAGTCCCCTGGGCAGAAGGGGTCCACCCGGGCCCCCTGCCCAAGGCTGCGTCCCGGGTCCTGGGGGCGCCTTGGGGCCGGCTGCTCCCCCTGGGCTGGGCCACCCATTCCTGTTGAGAAACACGGGGAAACAGGAGGAAGCCGGCTCCGGTTTTGGAGTAAGCATCGCTCCCTCGAGCAGCGTGGCTGCCGGGCTGCGGGAGTCTCTGCCCAGCGCTGGCGTGTGCAGAGCGGACCTGCTTTGACCCACGCCCACTGTCCAGGAGATGGAGTGGGGACCATGAGGCCGGAGGTCCGTGCCGTCCCTTCCTGTCCGTGAAGCATCTTCTTAACTGGAGTCCAGGGGCCTCGTGGATGGGAGGGCAGGGTCCCGGAGCCACGGGTGGCCCTGGAGGTCAGCAGCCCCAGGTCACTGGACCCTGGTGCCAGGCTGGGGCGTGCAGGCCACCAGACCGCGGCCAGTTTGATGGTGGCATCTGTGTCGTGAGGTTCAGAGAACCCTGTGGGTGAGGTAGATGACAAAATGCCAGTTCCAGAATGTTCTCCCGCGTCCCAGAAGCTCGTCGGTGGTTTAAATGAAAAGTGCGCTTGTCTGGCCTGTGTCGTGGCTGGAGGCTGGTGAGCGGCGTGCAGGGGACGGGGTGGGGGTGGAGAACGTGCAGACACCGGTGCCGGGCGTGGGCGATGCCCTCTGAGCGGGAAGGGAAGGAGGGGCCGACGTGACAGACAGAGCCAACCTCAGGACTGCCGGGGGGCCTCCATGCGGACCCCAAGGGCCGTCCACCTGGCCTGGAGCCCACCTGGGCCCCACAAAGGTCAGTCTGCGAGACTCGCACCCCAAGAGGCGACACTATCGGAATTTCAAAAAGTCGTGGCCGTTTATTAAAATGTGGCGGAGTCCAGCGTGGGGCTGATTGGGGGGGAGGGCGTGGCCTGCCGGGAGCAGGTGGCCGCTGATGGCCCGTTCGAAGCCCTCGGTGGCAGCCCCTCCTCACGGCCCCACCAACCAGACGGGCGTCCGGAACCCATGCCAGCCAGAGTCTGAGGCTCGGGGCGGTGGCATTCTCAGCCTCTGGCCCAGCCGGCCTGCAGAAAGGGCCTCTGCTGGGCACTCGGCCTCCCTGGGGACCCGGCCTGAGCGCTCCTGCCCAGGACAGGCTGTGGCATCGGAGGGAGCCCAGAGAGAGGGGCGCACAGGGAGCACCAGATGGGGCGGGTCTGCAGCCGCAGGGCGGGGGGACGGCCTGCCCTTGCCGAGCCACCACCAGAGGGAAACTGACGGGACGACTACGGGGCTGGGGGGCCACCCAGCGGGGCCTCAGCCGGCCAGAGGGCCTGGCAGCAGGCACGGAGCTTGGAGCAGGACTGGAGGGGGTGGAGTGTGGCGGGCTGGGTGGGGAGGGGGAGCGGGAGCAGGAGCCGAGAGGCCCCCACCCTGACGTGAGCATCGAGCATCGGCCAGACCAGAGCACCAAGTTGGGGGCGGGGCGGGCGCCCGGTCTCGGGGACCCCTCGGCACGGGGAAGGCAGCGAGGGCCGGGTCCAGGCCACCTCTCCTGGGCCGCAGCACCTGTCAAGCTGTGGGTTCGGAGGATCCGGGCCGCATCTCCTCAGGCGTGGACGGCTCGGGGGGCTGCTCTGCGGGCACAGGGCACTCGGGCGCATCTTCCCCTGGAGGCGGCTGGGAGAGGGCGGCCGAGGCTTTTGGAGGCTGCGGGCTGGCGGCCGGGGCTGGCGCCCATGGAGGCTGAGGTAGGTCCTTCTGCAAGAGGAGAAAGGCCAATGGTGAGGGGCAGGACAAGGCCGGCTAGCAGCTGCGGGGCGGGGGGCTGGCAGATGGGCCGCTGTCCCCAAAGGGTCAGGCCCCAGGCCAACAGGAGCCCCTTCCTGGGGGATAGGCCACAGGAGGGAGGCCCAAGGCAGAAACCCTGCCTCTGACATCTCTGGGCATCTTCCTCCCTCCTGAACCTTCCAGAACTAACCCATTCGCTCTGTGGCAGAGCCAAGGCCCTCGGAGACTCAGACCCTTTGAGGACGGCGGGCACTGAACCCAGGAGGCCTTCCCCGAGGGTCTGGGAGAGAGCTCGGCTTGGCGGTCGGCGAGCGCCAAAGGCCCACCACCAGGGTAGTTAACCGGCTGAGCCCCGGAGCCCGGCTCCCTCCCACCGTTCCCACACGTTCTCAAGAACAGGACATGGGAACACCACAGCCCCAGTCCAGGGCCCCTGCCAAGCAGGGGCGTGTCACATGCGGGGAAGCCTGCGTTCACGCGGGCAGTTTACAAGGACGCCAGAGTGGCTTCGAGTCCCCCATCCTGATGGGACCGGCTCTGAGCCCTGGGGGCTACGGTGACTCACGAGAAGGCGCCCTTTCTGCAGATACTGGAGAGAGCAGTGTCCCCAGAGTCAGGGACACTGGATGTTACGTTCAGAGGTCCTGTGTCCCACTGCCCTCCTGCCTCAAACTGTAGCAGCAAACCCCACGACCGGGAGCCCCTCCCCGGTGCCCCACTGGGGACGCCACGGCTGCCCGGTCCCCGCAGCGAGCTCTCCCAGCTGTCACCGTTCACACAGCTGGTCCAGCGTGAGCCGGGACAGCTCTCACCCCGGCAGGAGGGCTGGGTGGCCCCCCACGCCTGGCACTGCATTCTCAATGGCGGAAGTGGGTGTCTAATGGAATGGGGCGTCACTGTCCCCGGGGATCAGCACCTTCAGGAAGAGGGGCTACGAGCACCATCCTCAAGTCATGCCTGGCGCGACAGCCACAAGCTTGTCCCCTCCACGGGGACGGCTCAGAGCCGCCAGAGCTACACAAGCACGGCTCCCAGAGCAAAACCTTCTGGCAACCCGGAAACACTGACCGCGGGACAGGGGCTGCGGGGTTTAGTGGTAAAACTAGGAGCTCTTACTCAACTTTAACTCTAGTTAGGGCTTATTAGGTTATTATTTCTCGCAGACAGTCATAGCAAACTGGTATTCACCGCAAAGCCGCTGCCCGTCCAGAACATGCCCAGCTCCCGGCGCCAGAGGGCCAGCGCGCCGCTGGTGACGAGCGTGCAGGGCACCAGGTAGAGGAGGGCAGGCTGGCCGCGCTGCATGAGCGCCAGCGCCATGAACGTCACCAGGAGGCCGACGCCGTAGGCTGGAAGGACGGAGATGGCAGCACGTTACCGCGGCCTGGACCCCAGGCCCCCCACCCGCCTCCGCAGGGATGCTGGGGGCGGGGACAGACACGGCACAGCTCTGGGAACGACACGGGCAGAAAGCGCCACCAACGCGGCACACGGGGGCCGGCCAGCGGGAGCCGGAGCTTCCGGACGAGCATGGGCCCTTCCAGCGTCTTCCGGACACACGCTACCCCCGGGCACGAGGCGTGCAAGGCAGGAGTCAGCCAGGAGACAGGACGGGGCAAGGGCCCCGTGAGCCTGTGGAGGAAGGGGACGGGGACCCAGGGCCCTGGGCGCGAGGGCGCGCAGACTCACCGATGGTGCAGGCCACGAAGTAGACCCTGGAGGACTGCACCTGGATGTCGAACCTGTGGCAGTAGGCCACGAGCAGCCCTGGGGACAGAGAACGTGGCCAGAGCGCCTGCTGGGGACCGGGTGCGCCCGTGGGGGGGACGAGTGCTGGGCGCCATCCCGTCCAGCGGCTGTCACTGCTTCCCGGAGGGGCCCCCTGCCCACCGGGACGATGCCCCCAAGACTCGAGGGGGGCAACCAGGGCAGTGGACACGCACAAACCCACAGCTCGGAGGCCGCCTGGTGGGGCAGAGGGCCGGGGGGTCCCACTGTGGGTGGACCCTGGGGCAGTCGGCGGGTGAGGCCACACTCCGCCCTGGGCAGCGCTGTCCCCGGGGCCCACCCTGACCATACACCACCCACCGTCCCTCCCTACCCACTGCCTCTCTGGCCCGACGCTGCCAGGGACACCTGGGCCGCCCCCGGCACGGTACCTGGGACCAGGATGTCCCCGAAGCCCAGGAGAGAGAAGGGCCGGTCACACAGGGCCAGCGGGGAGGCGTTCAGTCTGGGCACCTTCAGGACCATGGGGAGCTGCGGAGAGCGAGGAGGCACGTCCAGGACCTGCCAGCCCCACTCCCCCGGGCAGCACCGCGGCCCCGGCCACCGCGTACCTTCTCGTGGGTGGCCGAGTCCGAGGGCCCGGTGGCCACCTCCACCATGATGCTGTTCCCGCTCTGGCGACAGGGGCTGCGTCAGAGGGGGCGGGGCGCAGGGGTCGGGGTGCACAGGGCAGGGACACGGGCAAAGGGGGCGCGGGGCACAGGGCTGGGGGCAGGGGTTGCGGGGCCGCGGGGACCCCACCTTGGTCAGGAAGGGCGTGATGAACACGAAGAAGACGTCATAGACGAACAGCACGAGCAGCAGCAGCGTGCAGGCCTGCGGGAGGACGCGCTGAGGGCCACCCGCCCGCCCGGCCCCGCCCCCAGCCCCGACCCCACCAGGCACACACGGGACGGACAGACAGACATGCACGGGAGAGCCAGCACAGCCAGCCCGCCCCTCGGGCAAGAGGCCGGGAAGGCGCCCGGGAGCCAGGCCAGCACAGCCGCGGCTCGGGAGAGCAGAGGTCAGCCTTCCCAGGTCTCAGAGGAGTGACCGGTCCGGCTGCGGCCGCGCGGGGGACGAGCCCCTCCCGCTTCCCCGTGTATTTCCAAGTGACTCCTATGGGGGTCCCCTGACCGAGGACCTTGACGGCACACTCGGGTCCCAGCCGCGTGTGTCTGCGCGCCCCCTCCCCCCAGCTTCCTCCGGTCTTCCTCCTTCTGTCCCCTCCTCCAGGAAGAACTCAGTCCCAGTGCCGCGCTGTCCCCAGGCCAGAGACCACCCTGCAGCACCCGGGCTCTAGCGAGGGGCCTGGCCAAGTGGTCGCCAGTGCAGCAGCCACACTGCAGCTGACCCTTCAGCCTCATCACCAGGGAGGTGGCGGAAGGGCAGGCTGGCAAAGACCATGCCGCCCGCAGAGGGCCACGCTCGGAGTGGGAAGGCCGGGCAGAGCCGGGGTCAGTCAGGCCTGGAGCCGCTCGAGGACTGGCTGACACTAAAGGGCCCTTGGGACACAGGCCGCCGCACCCAGCACCCACATCTGCAGGCTCCCTTGACCAGCACTGCCTGCCCCTGGCCTCACCTTGAACGTGGGGAGGCGGATGGTTTTCAACGTGTAGAGGCAGAAGGCAATGCCCAGCGCGTCCTGAAGGATCCAGGCCCACCTGCAAGGCAGAGCAGGTCACCGCCAGGCAGGGGCTCCAGGAGCCACAACCCGTCGCCTCCCTCCCTCCTCGGCCGCCGCAGCCCCCACGCGGTCAGGGCCGTCTTGCGCCAGCCTGAGCCATGCAACCCCGAGGCCTGCAGGGGGTCCTCGTGGCGTCAGGACGGGCGGGGAGAGCGGACGTGGGAGCAGGGCCGAACTGACCCCTCCACCCCGAGGCCTCAAGGCCAGAGAGAAGCAGACACACGCTGGGGTCCCTGTCCCTCTGCCGTGGCAGCTGTCACACGCAGGTCACCGGACGACGCAAGGCCCGGGGCGTCGGGGGGGAGGATCGCGCATCTGCTGGATTCAAACTTCCAAAAATATTTCTCAAATGATTTGGAAAAATTAAACCCATGCCCAGCCCGGTTCCACACACAACCTCTCGGCCCATGGGACACTGGGGCCGGGGCAGCCGGGGGCAGGCCCTGAGGACGGTCCCGTGGGAACACAGGGCAGAGGAGGAAGTGGAGGCGCAGACCGCCTCCCCACAGATGTCCACGCTGAGCCCGCGAGGCAGGTGTGCCAGCGCAGGGCCGAGTTTCTGAATTTGCAAATCACACTTGCTCACTCTTAGAGCCCCAGTCGAGACTCTAAGAGACACCTGGCTCGACAGAAGGGCGGCTGGGAAACGAGACCCCTGCCCTGGGCCCTCCTGCCCTTGGCCTCGGGGCTCATGCAGTGACAGGCCCCGCTGCCCCCGCCCCTGGCTCCGTCCTCGGTTCCCACCGCCTCCCACGGCCTGGACGGGCTCTGCCGCCCCTATTGCTCATCCCTCGCCCGACACGGGATGGAGGGTCTCCCGGCCGGCAGTGTTGCGAGGAGCAATGGGAAGGCCCACGGGCGGCCGGGTGGGCGCCCAGACGCGGCAGGAACGGCGCCTGTGCCAGTTGCGAGGACGGAGCGGGCCTGCTGGCTTGGATCTGACTCTCACGCGTCGCCTTCTCTTTGTGTACAGAGAACTGAAAATATTTCCCCGTTTCCCTTCTGCCAGTTAAATCTGTTGTGGCTCCAGGCGGCGGTGCAGCCGAGAGCGTTAACTGCCTCGGGAGAGGCTCCGGGAGCGCCAGATGGTGTCAGCGATACGGCGGCAGCAGGCGGGAACAGCCCCGCTCTGTCCTTGGCCCAGCGCAGCCGCGCCGCGGGGAAGTGAGCGCTCAGAGCAGCGCCGTCCAGGCGGGGTGCCACTGAGCACACCCCGCGGCCGGGAGGGCAGGCGCCCCGACGGGAGCAGCGGGGACCAGCGGCGCCAGGCCCCCGCCTGGGCCCACGAAGCCGGCCTGGAGGCCGCGCCCAGGGCGCCGGGCTGGGAGGCTGCGTGGCATCTCGTATCCAGATTCCAATCGCAGCTCGCGTGGCAGCCGGACAGACCGAGTGAAACCTGACGCGGGCGGCAGGCAGGGTGGCCATGCTCGGCGGCCGCCAGCTGAGCCCGGGCAGCACCTGGACGCCTGCGGCCACGGCGGCCAAAGAACTGAAGAGGCTTTTCATGACCGGGAGCTGGACCAGCTCCAGGTGCCCCCGAACGGCCTCGGGCCTCGGGAAGTCGCGGCTCCAGCGCTGGGAGCATCTGAGGACAGCCCGCCCGCCTGCCGGGGCCCGGGTGCACTCACTGGTCCTCATTCCGGAAGACTCCCCACACCACGCTGGCGGCCAGGCAGAGCAGCGCCAGGAGCAGCAGGCGCACCTGGGGGCGCTTGTGGAGGTAGGGCAGGCTGTTGTCGGGGACCCTGCGGGTGGGGCGGCCGTCAGCAGGCCCTCGCCACCCCCATGACCTCTGACCTCACAGCCCTCGGCCCCCTGGGGCTCTGCTCTGCGGGGCTGCCCCCCACCCTGCCGCTCACCATCCCCTCACCTCTTCCTGCATTTATAGAAGGGAGGCCCCCAAAGGCAGAGCCGCGCTGCACGGGGCAGGCACTCAGGGGCCAGTGGACTCTGGCCAGTCGCCAAGCCAGTCCTGCCCCTGGAAGCCGCCGGGAGGCTTTGGCCCAGCGCTGTGTCCTTTCTGCCTGCCCCCTCACCCTCGAGGGCACCCCACGAGGCCTCCCGCCCAGAGCTGAGCTTTCTGAACATGTGTCACCTGGTCAAAACCCTTCAGCACATGACCCTCTGCCCTGTAAGAACCAGGCCAGCCCGGCAACACGGAACCTTCTGGGCCTGGACCGTCAGCGCATCTAACCACATGGCCCCGCCCTGCCACCCCCGCCTGGGACCCACATGTGTCCCCAGCACCCACTTCAGCCCCTGCATCCCCACTGGCCCCGACCAGGAACGGGACGTGGGGAGAGAGGCCTGAGAACCAGCGCCCGCTCCCGCACTGCCCCCCGCTCTGAGGCCTTGGGCGCCAGCCAACACTGAGTGAGCGCCTGCTGCATGCCCTCGCTGTGCCAGATGGCGGGGGCCAGGAGAGTGCAGGGGTGCTCGGCACCACGGAAGCAGAGCTGGGACCTCAGGAGCCAGGACACAGGAGACAGAAGCGGACGGGTGAGGAGACGGGGCCACGGCGAGGGGCCGCCCGGGGCTCACCTGCACTGGCAGAAGGGCAGCCTCTGGACCAGCGGCGCCAGGCAGCTGTAGAGGCCGGTGGAGGAGGCCAGGCAGAAAATCCCGATGATGACATAGACTGTGGGGGACGGGCGGTGAGGGGGCCGCCACGGTCTCCGCCCCCGAGGAGGGCTCCCCATGGTCATTCCCCTGGGTGGGGTGACTCACGCCAAGCACAGGGAGGGGACGGCTCCAGGCCCAAGCCCCGGCCTGGGCGCCGGCCACGGCAGCCCCTACTCGCCCCCCAGACTGGCCCTCGCGGGGACTCCGTGGGCGGCCAGGACGCACCGAGCTTGTCATAAAAATAGTAGAGCAGCACGAGCATGGAGCAGCACATGACCACGAAGACGCAGATCATGACAGGCGTCACGTCCACCGCCTCGTCCTCCTGCTTCTCCAGCCCGTCGTCCCGCTTGTGCTTCATGTACCTCCTGGAGAGACACAGGCCGAGGGGCCACTGGCCAGGACGTGACAGCACATCGGCTGCTCCGTCGGCCGCCCGCCAACCGGCGTGGGGACACCCTCCTCCGGGCGGACTGTCATGTCCTCACGTCTCGGTGTTAGGGCCACATCCAAGTTAGGGCGCCCGTCTGCCCCATGCGCGTGCACGCAACCTGGTGGGCACTCACCTTTTGACGTCCCGGCTCCCGGCCCAGTAGCCGCCGAGGGCGACGGTGCCGACGGCCATGATGAAGATGATGACCATGTTGTAATCCAGCATGGGCTCCTTGGGGGCGTACAGCGCCGCCCGCACCACGCGGCCGAACGTCTGCCTCGGAGGAGACATGGAGCTCAAGGCTGGGGCCGCCATCCCCTGCCCCTCGCCCCCCGCAGAGAGCCAAGGCCGGCCCACTCATGCAGCAGGGTGCCGGGAGAGCCGGTCCCTGGGGCCCCTGCCCCCCACCCCGCTTCACCCGCCACACCCGACCCGAGACATTGGCTCTGACGGAGCGAGCTTCGAGGGCAGGCGAGGGGCCCACGCCTGTGGGGACAGAGGGCCTAGAGCTAGACACGTGTGTGCGTGTGTGTGTGTGCGTGTGTATCTGTGTGTGTGTGTGTGTGCGCGCACGCAGACGAGGGCGGACGTCCCCCGGAGGCCGACGCGCATCCTTGGGGAGAGGCGTGGAGCCTGCGGCCGGCTGGGAACGTTTACTCCAGCTGCCAGCAGCTTCCGCCAAGACTGAACGTGCCCATTTCCCCCGTGTGACGAAGCTCGCCTGCTCCACACCCAGCTCCCCGAGGAAAAGCTGGACACAGGCCTCTGGTCAGACGGGGCCAGCCTGCGTGTCTGCGAGCACCCAAGCCAGGCGCATGCGAGCGGCCGGGTCAGCCCAGCCGGGAAGCCAGGGTCCGGCTGCTGCAGGACAGAGGACACCAGGCCCAGGGTGGCTCCCCTTGGCTGCCTGGGGCAGGGCTGGGGCTGTGGGCTCCAATGCTGGCATCCAGTGCTGGGGGCCCTCTCCCACCAGGCCCTGAGCACCCACGGGCCAGCCCGGGCAGGGAGGCCTCGCCCCCGGGCCCCACCCCATCTAGCAGGCCCAGGTGGCCACAGCCCGGAACGGGCAGGAGACCCTACCTTGAAAATGTCCAGCATGTCTTTGTAGCTGAGCAGGGCCACGGGAATGCCAATCTCGTCATACTGCGTCTTGTTGCCTCCTGGGGGGACCTGGGGCCCGAGGAGGGGACACGGGGGAAGGAGAATGGATGGCTCCCCGAGCCCCCCCAGGACACGGCTGCCACCAGCCCCTCCTGACAGCAGGCCCGCAGAGCCAGCGCTCTCTGACGGAGCAAAGAGCCCCACGTGGGTGGGCTGGGGGGTCCTCGGGTGCCAGGTGGTGGGAAGAGGGACACACTGGGGGCAGGCAGGCCCGCAGGCTCGGCCTCACTTGCTGGGGGAGGAAAAGCTCTCCCTTCATGTCCAAACATTGGGGTCAGGCCCTGTCAAGGGCCATTGGGGCCTGGGAGGGCCAGGGGACAGGCTGGCATGAGCCCACGCCACCTGCTCCTCAGAAGGCCCCCAGAGCTCGTCTCCCCAGCCCCAGGACTGCTCTGGGACAGGGCTCCCTCCAAGACCGTGGTCCAAGGGCCAGCGTCCACAGCCTCGGTCAGCAAAGCCAGCTCCTCGCCTCCCTCTATTGCACCCGCCTGCGCCCCCCCTTGAGCGCTGTGACCCCAGACGCGGGCCTCCTGGGCAGGAGGAGGTCAGGGCAGCTCCAGCACCTCCCGCCTCGCCCCTGCCCACGGCTGTTGCCCCGTGGCCGTACCAGCGCCTCCTTGCTGACGACCAGCAGCCCGCGCGCGCCGCTGCCCTGGGCCAGCCTCACTTTCTCGTAGAAGGTGCAGTTGCCCCGTGCCACCAGCGGGATCTGGTTGCTGAAGCCCTTGGCGGGGAGGTCGGCCGGGGAGCAGAGCACAGAGGCCGTCCAGTCCCGCAGCTGCAGGAGAGACTGAGGGAGGCGGCATTCCCGTGAGCTGCACCGGACGCAGGGCGGATGGGGCCCCAGACCAGGTCGGCAGGGGTGCCTGCCCACGAGCAGCCCCTCAGCCCCTCTCTCTGTGGGACCGTCGGCTGGCACTACCCTCCCGGCAGCACCCCGCCAGGCTCAGCCTCCTCGGCAGGGCGGGGGCGAGCAGGGTTGCACACACACACATGTGAGCACACACACACGTCCACATACACCCACATACACAGGTGCACACTCATGCACATGCATGTACATACCCACACGCACACTCATATACACACCCCAGCATGAGGCCGACAAGAGGGGCTGCAGGTGGCATGCGCTCAGAGCTCCCAGGGGACCCTCCCTGGTGTCCTGACCCCGTCTCCAGCATCCACGGCAACGGGTCAGCAGGGGTGCGTGGACGGGGGCCTCCCCGTCACAGTGAGAACCACTCTCAGCCCCTGAGCCCCAGGGCCCCCTGGGTGGACAAGGGAGGCCAGTGCCGGGAGCAGCAGCCGGGCTGCACCTGGGGGGGCTGGGTGTCCCACCCCTTGGCCTGCCAGCCCTCTGCTGTCACCCCCTCAGGACCGCTCTGCCAGCAGCCCCAGTGCAGCATGCGGGGTCCTGACGAGTGTCCCACCAGGGCTGTCCCTCAACAGGGCTCCAGACATTTTTCATTTATG
Source organism: Equus caballus (assembly GCF_041296265.1). NCBI lineage: Eukaryota > Metazoa > Chordata > Mammalia > Perissodactyla > Equidae > Equus > Equus caballus. The sequence continues at coordinate 1,554,054 of NC_091690.1, read as the reverse complement.
ACCAAAGAAACCGAGGCCTGGTGGGGCTGTGGGGCTTCTCTGGGGACGCCCCAGACTCCAGCGGCCCCCCTGGTTTCCCTGCTGAGGTCCCTCTCCATCCTGCGGCCGGCTCTGCAAGATGAGTCTCCCAGAGGGCCCTCGGGGACCCGGGGAGAGGAGCGGAGGGATGGCGGCGAGCAAGACAGAGGCCCTGAGTTGGGAGGGTGCCCCGAGCGGAGGGCCCCCACCAGTACTCACCGCCTTGCTGAGGTCGTGTGGCAGGTGGGCCCACTGCGGGTTGTAGAGGATGCAGTAATCTCTGCCCCTGGGGCCCCCGGCCTCGGAGACCACGTGCACCATGCCGTACTCACAGGCTGCCTGTGGGGACAGGCAGGGTCAGAGCCCCATGCTGGGGCAGGACAATCCAGCAGGAACAGAGTCCCAGCCAAATGAGGACGCCTCTCCGAGGGGTCACCTGTGTCCCCGACCAGGCTGGGGCTGGCGTCCTCCCTCCGACAGTACAGCCAGGGTACGACCGTACACATCTTATGGCGGGGAAAGCGAGAGAGGACAGCGAGGACACAGACAGGCCTCCCTAGGGAGACCCGGTGTTGACCGCGGCTGTGTCAGGTCCCCTCCTGGTCCCGTGGCTCCTATGGCAGTGGTGGCACCACCTCATGGGGCCCTCCAGGGATGGATGGGGCAGGGGAGAACGAAAGCCCCACGGCTCTGTCCTGAGGCCGGGAGGGAACACGGTGAGTCAGCAGACCCGTCCCCAGGCCCCGGGCGGGGGCTCGTGGCTGGGACCACGGGACAAGGCAGGAGGCTGGGAGGAGCTTCTGGGACCCCAGCAAGCTCAGGGATCGTCCTTGACCCGAAGCTCCTGGGAAAACTGCCTATTTGCCACTGACAGGTGACCCAGCTGGCTCTGGGCAAAGCTTGGCCCCCTTGGGCCAGTGCCTCACTTTCCAGGAGGACAGGCGAGCCCAGGTCACGCGACCAGCCCCCGCCGGGGCACAGGCCAGTGGGCCTGCCCAGGTCAGCGTCCCCTAACCGCCCCCACCCAGAGGCACGGCAGGAAGGGGCCGGGATACTCTGGGGTGGGCTGGGGCTGTGCATCTGTACCCGGCGGGTAGAGTCTGCAACGGACAGGAGGCGTGCGGACACCAGCAGGGCACAGACAGCTGCCCTGGTTCCTCTGCCCCGCCAGACCCCGAGCACACAGAGCCTGGCTGCCCACGCAGCCCCGCTGCCCGGCCCACTCTGCCCAGGAGGAGGAACAGGAGCGGGTGGCTGGCTGCAAGGTCCTCCTTCTGCGTCCTACAGGCAGCAGGCTGCTCACGGACGGCTGCACGGAGAGCACCAGGAGGACAAGCAAGCTTGGACATGGAGCAAGGATGTGGGCAGCGGGCTGACCACGCAGGACGGGGCAGGCCGGGGCACACCGGCCATCAGGGCCCTTGCTCTGCATCTGAATTCAAAGTCAGGCAGAGGAGCAGGCCGCAGAATCCCCGAGACATGGGACACCTCCCTCAAGGGCAGTGGGGTGGCCGGGGGCCTGGGGTAGAAGGGGCTGCCTCTCGTCTTTTCCATTTCACGCCAGAACAGCCTTCTTTACGTGAAAGACCGTTAACGTCACACGAAAGCATCGCCGCCACCTGCTTGTCAGCGCCTGCCTGGACCCTGCAGCTGCCCGGCTGAATCGAGCGCAGGTGACGCTCCCCCCTCCCGGCAGAATCGAGCGCAGGCGACGCTCTCTCCTCTTCCTCACACATGCTCGGGCTCTGCTCCGGCCTGCGGCCCAGAGAGCCCCCTACGAGGACGGCCCCTGTGTCTCTGGAGGATTTCACCACGAGCAGGTCTCACAGCGTCGGGGCGCCCAGCACGCTTGCCCCGAGTCTGGTAGCTCCCGAGGCCTGGGGGGCCTGCCAGGCCGGGGGGGAGGGGCAGTCCCCAGGAGAGAAGCCTTGTGCTAGGACCCAGGGGGCCAGTGTGCCACACGTCACACCCACGGGCCCTGGGCCCTCCCCACCGCGGGGCTTCTTGGGGCTCCTGGGGCCTCTCTGGACCCGACTCGCGCTCCGCACACTTGGGCTCCTGGGGCACATGCTCCCCTCGGGCTGTAAACACCTTCACGCAGACACGCAGGGCACGCTCCTTGGTCTCCCCCAAGGACCTGCCATGGACACAAACAGGTGGCCACAGCCGCCCGCCTGACAATAGACGCACGACCGGAGCAGACGCCAGCTGGCACCACGGGACACGCGCCATGCCAAGTTGGAGCCGGGGTGGGGGGCTCTGATTTGGCCGAGGGTCCTGATGGACTGGGGTCCCCAACATCAGGCCTGGGGCACAGATTGGCTCTCAGATGGCCAGAAGCACAGTGAGGCCCCAGCCCGCACGGGAGCGTGTCCTTGACGGCCCTGGGCACCCGGCGGTCGTGGCGTGGAGAGAAGCCCAGGGCGCCGCGACCCGGGCCTGGAGGCCGACACGAGGTGGCAGCGCAGGTCCGGGCCACCACTGCTCCGACGGGCACGTCAGCTCTGGCGCTTTGGTGCGTTGTTGTGAGTGAGGTGCTGACGCTGCTGGGCGTGTTCAGTGAAGCAGGCTTACAGCTCAAGGAAGCAGGGACACGGGGCCACTGTCACCAGCACTCGAGGGAGGAACGCAGGGGCGCTGCCTGAGGCCGACTGGCATCTCACTGTCCCTCCACCTGCCCTGACCTCAGCCAACCTCCATGCACCTCACCTGTCACCTTGTTAGGAGCTCCCTCTTCCAGGTCCTCCCCACCAGGCTGTCCCCCAAGGGCGCCCCTCAAGCTGGCTCTAAGGACCGCGTCTGGCTGCACGCCCCTCCTTTCCTTCCAATGGGTCCTCCTACGCTCAGACCCCCTGGCCACTCACCCCGGGGCCACTGGGGAGAGTGCATGGTCCCTCAACCCCCAGGCCTTATCCGGCCCCCCTTCTGTGTTTGTAAATAAAGTTTTATTGGAACCTGGCTGCCCGGTTCCCGGATGGAGGGCCCACAGCTGTTCTCAGTACAACTGCAGAGCGGAGCACTTGCCACGGAGCCCACGTGGCCCGTGAAGCCAAATACACTCCCCTGTGGCCCTTCACAGAAAATGTAGGCTGACCCCCATTCTGTGGGATCCGACGGGGTGGGAAGCGTCATCTGCATAAAACGAAAACTGACAGAAACTGTTTCTTTTTAAAAAGGTCATTTAAAGCACAAAAGCCTACTATGGGATTTCCCTCCCCGCGATCTGCACAACTGGCTCTCGGTTCAGAAATAAATCTGTGCTGACATCAAACGCCAGGGAGGGCCCGGTTTCGCTTTGAATCCGGTTTCCCCGCCAGCGGAGTCAGAGGAACTGGGGGCACCTCTTCAAAGGGACCCCACGCTGTGAGCGCCCCACGGGCTAGAAGGGCTGGCCCAGCGCGGAGAACCAGAATAGCACGGACTGCGAGGACACACCGCCCTCCGATGTGGCAGTCATGGAGCAGGCTGAGTGAGGACCGTGTGGGCAAACCAGGCTTCGGGATGACCGAGAGCACTCACGTCAGGGGCTGTGAGAGGCGCTAACGGGTCCAGGCGGGAGCGGTCTTCCTTCTAAGAAGACTCGGTGAGCTCGAGGAGAAGGTGGAAAAGGAAGGCCCCAGGGAGCTTGGAAACAGATGCGCAGGTGGAGGAAAGTGATGGGGAGATGGGAAGGGGGGCGCCGAGGGCAGGGACACGTGCGGGGGTGGGGGGCACGTGGAGGGGGCAGGTAGAGGAGGGCAGGGCGCGCACTGACGTGAGTTCAGATCTGCCGAGTAACAGCCTCCCCTCGGCCTTTGTGTACGCGCCGGAGGAAGTGGGTCTCTTTGGGGAGGTCAAGTCCTTCACCCAGGGTCACAAAATGCTGGCAAGTGAGTTCACGGCTGTCAGCAAGCAGCATTCTGCCCAGTGGCGAGCTGGTCTTATCTCGGGCACCACGAAGAGCCACCCCCTCCCACCACCACCCAGGGTGCCGTCCTGTCTCAGGGCGCGTAGACCAGGGCTCTGTTCCGGGAAAAGCAGCCCCGACTGCTTGCCTCACTCTCTCCCACACGTGCCTTGGCTCCCTGCGCGCAGGACAAAGTTCAGAACCCTCAGCCTGCTCGGGATGAAGTCCAAACGGCCCGGCACCGTGAGCCTCCCACCAGCTGGGTCTGACCTGCCCAGCCCAGGGAGGCCACAGGCCAAGGTGTAAGCACCATACCGCCCTCCACACCAGCACCGTGGACCCCTCAACGTCCCCAAATAAATCACCAGCCCTCGCGCCTCTGGGCCAGCTCAGGCCACTCCCAACACCTGCCACACTCTCCCTCTGCCTTCACAACCCGGCAAACTCCTACACATCCTTCAGAACACCCCTCGGCCCCTAGTGCTTCTGAAAAGCTTTGCAGGCAAATCGAGTGAATCTCCCCGTGGTGTTCCCACGATCCTTCATCCGTCGCTTGCTCTGTCCTCGATCAAAACGTCTCGAGAACTTAAAGTCCATGCCGTCAAATTGCTCAGACGGGTGAGGAAGATGAGTGAACACGGGCAGGGAAAGGACACGGGGGCTAGTGAAGCAGCTGGGGAGGGGGCGTCCCAGAGAGCTTCCAGGGGGGACGGACAGGGAAGCTGAGACCAGAAGGATGGCCAGGGAATTCCAGGCAAACAGAGATGACCAGAGAGCAGAGCAACTTCAACAAACTAGAGCCGGGAAGGGAGGACCACAGAGGCCTCCCAAGTGCTCCAGGAAGCTGCTGGAAGGCTCTCGCCTGGATGCACCGAGAGCTGACACACTTTGAGAGAGATCACTCCTGCCGTGTCAAAAACGGACTGGGGACGTGGGGAACAAAGGCGGCCACAGGAGCTATGGCAGAGGTGGCGGTGAACTGGGGTAACCGGGTCAAGGTTAATGGCCTCATTGGTAGGGCTGTTAGGACAACATTCCCTGAGCTTCCAAACCCAGGAGAGAGGGAGGATTTGCAAACCAAAGATGTGCTCATGACAACGTGCATCGGCCATCTCGTGGGCAGTCCCCCACTGGCCCCGGAGACCTCGAGTCAAGTGACAAAGTAGCAGCGCGTGGCACGCTCATCACCCCATGCATCATCTCGCCGAGTCCACGCTGTACTCTTGGGGACAAGCGACGGACGCCCAAAGCAGGAGACTTCCCTGCCCAAGGTCAAGGAGCAAAAGATGGGGCGCCGATTCGACCCCACTCCAGGGCTGGGCTCCTGGACGCTCCCCGGCGCTACCAGGCACCGGGCGCCGCGCTGGGCAGCTTACCGCAATCCCGGTGGTGGTGGAGGGAGCGCTAGCATCGTGAATAAGGGGAAACTGAGGCTTACGGAGGGGCCGCCCCCTGGCTGAGGCCACAGAGCCAGTGGGGGGGGGGGGCGGCGTCCCCGGCGTCAGATGGAGACGCCGGGACTGACCAGCAGGACCCGGGGGACGGGAGGGGGTCCCCCAACTCCAGCCCCGGGGGAAGCGAGTGACGCTGCGGCCGCGGGGAATCCCGAGGCGGGGAGGGGGGACGGGCCCGCAAGGTCACGGCCGGGCTGCGAGCCCGCCGGCCGCCCGCGCGGGGGGCGCGGAGGCCGAGGCTGACCCCAGGCCGGGCCGGGCGGGGCCCTGTGCGGGGCCGGGGGCCGAGGGGCCGGGGCGCTGCCGCCGGCGGGACCGGCGGGGCCGGCGCAGCCCTCACCTGGGCCGCGAGGAGCAGGAAGGCCGCCGCGAGCCGCGCCAGCGCCGCCGCCGCCGCCATGTCGGCCGGTCCCCGCCGCAGGCGTCGTCAGATGTTTCCCAGCAACGCCCCGCCGCGCCCCGCCGCGCCTGCGCCGTGTGTGCGCCGCGCCTGCGCGCGGGGGCGAGGTCAAAGGGCGCGGCGACGGCGCCTGCGCAGAACGGCGCGGCCCGGCAAGATGGCGGTGAGCTCGCGGCGGGGCTGCTGGGGCGGGAGGCGCGGGGCCCGGCCGCGCGCTGTCCGCCTCACGCGCTCTGCTTTCCTCGCAGGACAAAGAGAAGAAGAAGAAGGAGAGTATCTTGGACCTGTCCAAGTACATCGACAAGACGATCCGGGTGAAGTTCCAGGGGGGCCGCGAAGGTGAGACCCGCCGCCCGCCCCCCTAACGGTTTAGGATAAGTAAGGAGCGGCGATCGCGACCCCTGCTGCCGGGCTCCTCTTGGGCGCTTTGCTCGGATGCCTAGTGCAGGGCTCCTAATAGACCGCCTAATAAGCAGGCTGGGAAGTAGGAACTGTTAGGTTCGTTCCGCAGGTGGGGAAACTGAGGCACGGAAAGGGGTCCAGACGTAACCCAGAGCCACAGTTGCGCAGCCGGGACTGGGATCCACGGCTTTGCCTCCCCTGCGGCCCTGTCTGTCTAGTTCCCGCCCCGGCGGCTGCCCCAGCTCCTCGCCGAGACCCCCACCCCAGGGTTCCCCAAGCTGGGCGCTGTGGACATGGGGCCGCGTCATTCTCTCTGGGGGGCTGTCCTGGGCTCTGTGGGCGTGGGGCCGGGTCACTCGTGTGTGGGGGGGGGGCGTCCTGGGCACTGCGGGGTGTTGAACAGCATCCCTGGCCCCCACCCACTCGATGCCTGGAGCTCCCCAGTGTGACAACCACAGGTGTCCCCAGACATCACCTGGTGTCCCCTGGGAGGCCGCATTGCCCCAGTTGAGAACCACGGCCCTGCGGTCAGTCTCCGCCTGCCGGCCAGAGGGACTTGTTACAGACACGTGGGGTCGCCTGGTTCCCCATTGTCGCAGGGTAAAGGACCCACCTTTTCTTCCTCTGAGTAAGGTGGGGAGCTCTCGCCGCCCCGGGGCTGTGAAGCTCCTGTTACCTCTGTGCCTGGAGTGCTCTCACCAGGTCAGCTTGTTCCCGGCTGACCCCACAGTCGGTTCCCTGCTCTCAGCTCAGGACACCTGCTCCAGGAGGCTTTCCCTGAGCCTCCCCCTCGCCGCAGGCCCTGTGCTAGAAGCCCCCGTCACAGCTTTCCGCTTGATGCCCGTTAACACGATACTTAGCTCGAGTCTCCCGCTGGGATCTCGGGCAGAGGGCAGGAACGGCGTGGGGTGCCACTGCTTGGTGGGGGCCCCCTGGGTCCGAGCCCCATTTCTTCCGCTCACCGGCTGTCAGTCTTTGGGTGGGTTGCTACCTGCTCTTAGCCTCAGTTTCCTCATTTGTCAGAGAGGCTGTGAACTCCGCCTGTCTCAGCGAGTGGCAGTGGGCATGCAAGGGTTAAGGACGTAACAGGTTTAGCGCAGTCCCGCCCCCGTCAGCATTTCATTTATTCAGCTCCCTCCTCGACCATGGGTTCCATCTCATGAGACGGTAGTCCAGACCCCTCTCCCCCGAGGTGCAGACGATCGGCTGGCCTCAGAGTGGTCAGGACACAGTGCCTGCGGGTGTAGGGACGGTTAGAAGTGAGACTCTGTGTCTGAACAGGTGTCTGCTCAGCGGCTCGGTGCCGGCCCTGGGGCAGATGAGTGAGAGGCGGCTCTTGCTGGTCAGGGCGCTTGTGTTACTTTTATACGCTGTGGGGTCAGTTATCACCAATTCAGCAGCTTGAACACTCAAACTTCTTGACTCCCCGTGTCTGCGGGCTGGGAGGCCTCGTGCCTCAGCCTCGAGGGCTCCTACGAGGTTGTGATAAAGGAGCGTCTCTTGGGGCCTGGATCAGGCACAGAGACCTCCTCCAAGCCGCTGGTTGTTGGCAGAATTTGGTTCCTTGTGGTCGTAGGACTGGGGCCCCCGTTTCCTGGCTCGTGTTGGCCAGGGACACTCGGCTCCTGGCGGCCGCCCCCGACCCCCCTGCCACATGGCTGTCCGCAGCATGGCTCCTTTAAGGCCAGCAGGAAAACCTCTCTTGTTCTTCAAATCTCTCTTTTCGGAAAGTGCTCATACTTTTCACGATTCACCTGATCCGGTCTGGCCCACCCAGCGTAGACTTCCTTAACACTAACTGAAGGTTGACTGATGGGGGTCCTGAATTACGGCTGCAAAGTCTTCTGTTTTTGTCATAACCTAATGACAGAGTGACACCCCATCAGATTCCCACAGTCAAGGGGATGGGGTGACAGCCGTGTTCACTGGGGCCGGGGAACGTGGCTCTGGCCTGGACTCCCAGCTGCCCACTGCAGTGCCCGTGTCCCTTGAGGAGGAGGGCTGACCCGCAGGTGCAGGCCCCCTGTGCCAGGGCCCCGTGCGGTGTTGCGTCTGACGCTGCCCGGAACCCTGCCAGGCCGGTGCCGTCACCGTCTTCGTTCTACAGGAGGGACGAGCAGGGACACAGGGACACAGAGCCAGGGGCTGGCAGACTTCTGTAAAAGGCCAGACGGGGGACATTCCCAGCTCTGTGGGCCAGCTGTCCCCGTCACAGTGTGGGGGCAGCCAGGGGGACCGTTCATGGGCCAGCTGTCCCCGTCACAGTGTGGGGGCAGCCAGGGGGACCGTTCTTAACAGAGGGACACAGCGGTGCCAAACGGTGGCCGCCTGGCCCTTCGCAGAAAGCGGTGCCCACCGTGATCTGGTGGGGACGGTTTGGGGTCGGCTGGGCCTGCTCCGCTCCTGGGAGCCAGTCCCTCGCTTCCCCTCGTCCCCGGAGACGCTGCTCCCACGTCTGCGTCTTGCCGAGGGGTGGGCCCCTCGTGGGAGGGGCGCCCCTGTCCCCGAGTGCTGCCACCTGGGCAGGGTTCACAGTCCCCCCAGCGCAACCGGGACCTCACGCCCCCGTTTCTCCTCTCTTCCCGGTGCCTCTTCAAGCCAGCGGAATCCTGAAGGGCTTTGACCCGCTGCTCAACCTTGTGCTGGATGGCACCATCGAGTACGTGAGAGGTGAGCCGGCCTTCTTCCTGCTCCGATCCCCCGGCTGAGGGACGCACGTGGCGCCTCAGGGACAGACCGAGGACGGGCGTGTTTGAGCTCCACGTCCTGGCGCGGCTCACTCACCTGGCAGCTCGGGGACTCCAGAGACGCGGTGTGTTCTGCACCCGGCATGGTCAGGAGGGCGCCAGCTGCTCTGCTGCTCCTTCAGCTCCCCTCGTCCCTTGCGGTCCCCGGGTGTCACCCCTGCTGCTGACAAAGGGCCCTTCCCCTCGTTCCTGCCCCGGGTCCCTGCCCCATGAGTCCCTGACCGTCCACAGCGCCCGCGGCGTCAGGCTGCCCGTCAGCCGTCAGGTTCTCCAGCTCAGCCTCACGGGGCGCTTGGGACCACCGATGTCGTTGAGGCAGGAGTCACTGGTCGGAGGTTCACGCGGCCACACTGGCGTGTCCAGGACGGGTGGGGTGCACCTCTGTGGGGGAAGCATGGGCTCGGCCACTCCATGGGGCCTCTCGCTTTACCCGCAGTTTCCCCCGCCCGTGTGGGTCCACCAGAGTCCGCTGTGGCCCCTGAGCTGGGGTTCCGGCCCGGCCTCCTCGGGCGGATGATTTTTGCCGTCTGTGGAAGGACAGGGCCCTCAGGGAAGCCTCGGACGGGGCCGGGTGGCCCTGGGGCTATGGCTCCACTCTGTCGGCAGCGCCTGCCCCTGTGGGGGCCCCGCTGGGCAGGGGAGCCGCACCCCCAGCTCATCCAGCGCAGCCAGGCGTGGCAGCCCTGGGCCCGTCCCCACGGCTCCGGGGCGGGGAGGGGGGTCGTTCCTCCCTCAGGATCTGAGGGCGGAGCAGCTCCGATCCATTGGGTCTCTGATTTCCCTGGGCCACCTGGTGCTCCCCGCGTCACGCGGGAACAGCACGCGGACTTTTAGTTTCTGTGATCTCAGCAGAGCTCTCGAGCTGGCTGTCACTTCCACAGTCCTTCCGTTAACAGCCCCGTGACACGGGCAAATGTTAGCCCCACGGGGCTTCCGTAGTTTTGCAGAAGCCGAGAGCCCGGATCGACGTTTGTTCCAGCTGCTCATCCCATGAGGTGTTGCGGGGCCCCTGCTGGCTCGCGTGCCAGGCCCCCAGTGAGCTCTGAGGCTCAGCGTCCCTGCTGTCCCCCGGGCCGTGTTCTCGCTGTGGCAGGGGCTCTCCCTGGGCCTCATGGTCTGTGGGTCATCTCCGTGTGTCCACACAGCCACATGTCCCCTCCGATCGCGGTCCCCCAGGCCCCTGCGCCTGCGCCGCCTCACACCCGCGCTCTCCCCGCAGACCCCGACGACCAGTACAAGCTCACAGAGGACACGCGGCCGCTGGGCCTGGTGGTGTGCAGGGGCACCTCGGTGGTGCTCATCTGCCCGCAGGACGGCATGGAGGCCATCCCCAACCCCTTCGTCCAGCAGCAGGAGGCCTAGCGGGCGGCTCACCCGCACGAACGGACTTCCCTTTTTGTATAGGTTACGTTTTTCTTTTGTTAATAAAATCGCAAACTTCTGGAGCCCCAGGACCTTGCTTTCAGCCTCGGTTTTCTAGCAAAACCTGGGTCCCAAGGACTCGGTTTGGCCGGCAGGGTTTGTCGAGGGCCGCCCTGGTCCAGGCCGGGGATGGGATCTGAGCTGACCGCAGCCTTCACCGAGCCCCCGAGCGACTGCACGCCGTCTCAGCGAGCGTGTCTCGGTGGCATCGTCTCTGCCTCTGCTCTGTGTCTTCAGTGCCTCCATGCGCGCCAGCCGGAGGGTCCCCAAACCAGGGCCTCCGGGTCACGTCCTGTTACAGCCATGTCCTCACAGAGAACAAGAGGGAGCCTGGGTCCCCGCCGGCCCCGTGGCCTCTCCTGGCTGGCCCGGCCTCCCCTGGCCTCAGTCCCGCCCCGGCCGCTGAGGGCCTCTCTCCGGTCCTCTGGGCCCAGGACCCGGCCCGGTCGTCCTCGTGAAGGCCCCCTGTGCCCCGTCCCCAAGGAGCAGGGCCTCTTCCTGGCCCGTCCTCCAAACTCAGTGTCCTTGTTAGGACTCTGTCCCCCGGGACTGTCCTGCCGAGCACGGGCTGTGTCTGTCTGAGCCGTCGCTCAGCCGGGCTGGGAGTCTGTGTGTCGTCCTGGCAGGAGCTGTGGGCCAGGAGCCCGTGAGCTCACAGCCGGGCGCGGGCAGTCTGGGGTCGGGGACACGCCGGCAGCCGCAGCAGGACAGGCCAGGACCACAGCCGGACACGGGCCACGTGGGCTTGCGCGCTGCCCGACCACCTCGAAGACTGAAACCAGCCGGCCCCGGGGAGCTGGGCTCTGCTGCCGGGATCTGTCAGGGGCGCGAGGCGCGGAGCAGACCCCGCTGCTCCTCGGCCCCTGCCCGGCCCCGCCATCTGGCCCGGCCCTGCCTCCCCCGGCTCCCTCATCAGAGGCCTCATCGTGGAGGGAGGGGGCCTCGGAGCAGCTGGGCCAGCTGGGCGCTGGGCGGTGGGGGCGGCCCCCGGGGAGGCTGTGACCTAGAATCCGGGCACCCGGCCTGCCAGCCTCCAGCCCTCGTGCCTCGCTGTTGGGCCGGTTCCCTGTGCCCATCTGACAGTTGGGGGCGGGGGCCCGGGCAGGGAGGTCACACAGTGGGGGACTCAGACCCCAGGCACCCAGGCTGTCCTGGCTGAGGCCGAGACCTCGGGGTTGGGGGTCAGGGGCTTCGACCCCAGGGTGGGGCTGGTTAGACCTCATTAGAGCCCCAGGGGCAGCTGGGGCCAGAACAGAAGGACGCCCACTCTCCCAGCCGCCGGCTTCTCCCGCAGACAGCAGGTTCGTCCCTGGTTCCTCCCTGCCCTGCCCGTTGGACCCCTCACAGCAGCCCCCCTGGTCCAGGCTGCTCTCCGCCCACCCCTCACCTCCCAGCCAGCTGACGAGGGCAAAAGCTGCCCTCCGCAGCCCCAAAGTTCAGAGCTCAAATCCCCTCCCACCACTTGCTGTGTGGCTGAGAGTAGGTGTCCCAACCTCTCTGAAGGCTATTTCCTTTTCTCTTAAGTTCAAGAAAAGGCATCGCGCATCCACTCAGCGGCCAGCACTGGGCCACAGCTGTGTGGGGAGCCGGTCAGGAGCGTAAGGCTTTGCGTCCAAGCCTGAGGATGAGAACAGAAGGCTGTGGGGCCAGAGAGGGAGAGCCTGACCTCCTGGGGGCTCAGGCGGAAGAACTCAGAAAGGAGGGTCCATGAGCCTGCTCACTGGACCCCCCGGAGAGTCACTCTGACCTCGTCTGTAAGGGACCGGCAGTCCCCTCTGGACTCGGGGCGCCTGATTCGATGATACAAATGTGGCAGGAGTGACGTCATGGGGATGCGGCGCATGGTGGGCAAACCGGCTTTCGGACCCCCTTGTCCCCTTGGCACGCGCCCTCAGCCGCCGTGAGGGCAGGAGCTCCGAGGCCTCTTGGCTGACGGCCGGCGCCCACCACCTGCACGCTCATGAGGGTCCCGGGACCTCCAGCCCAGCCGCCCCGACAAGTGTCGACGGCAGGGGGCCCCCAGGATCGTGAGAGATCGAGTGCTTTGTGCCACTGCGCTGGGGAATGTTACGCGATGACGGGTCCCTGAGACGTGCCGGCAGACGCCCGTGCCAAACGGCAGGGTGTCACACAAGCTCGCACACGGGCGCCATCCCGCTGGTTCCAGATAACGGTCTTCAGAAAGGGGTCACGCTTCTGTACTCTGCAGCGTCCAGAGAAAGATCTGGAAGGAGCCATGCTGACCCGGGATTGCAGATGGTGATCGGAGCGGGGTGGCCGCCTGCTCTTAACGCTTTAATATTTCACCAGGAGGAATTTAATATTTCATACTCTACGCTCAACGTTACATTGAAATTTTAATATTTTAGCAGGAGTCCGAGGAGGAGGCCAGAGACAGGGAGACGCAGAGCGTGATTGACAGAGACGAGGGGCGCAGGCGGAGCAGGGAGAGAAACAAGGACAAGGCCAGGTGGCCAGTGACACTGGATCCGGCCACCCGCCCCCCTGGCCCCGGATAAACAGTATAAAGGCCTGGCCACCCGGCCCTGGGCCGCCACCATGCTGTGGGGCGGCCGCCCGCTGAGCCTGGCGTGCGTCCCGCCCTTCCAGCGGTCCCACACGGCCCGCGCAGGAGCGCCAGGGGCCGGGCTGCAGCCCTCGGCCAGGGGCCGGCCCTGCTGCACGTGCCCGCGGTCACCATGGCACACGGCTTCCGGGTGTTGGCGGCCGGGGCCCCGCTCTGGGAGTTGGCACCAGGGGCCCCCGGCCGGCGGGGAGAGAGGCCCCGGCTCCAGGGCAGACCAGCCCGAGATTCCGAGGATGCCACCCCCCCCCCCCCCGGTGGACCCCGGAGTCTTCCGAAGGTGGCCCCGATCTTGAGAATGCTGATGGTCGGCCTTCCTTTCCCCCAGCCTAGCTGCCTTGTCCCCAGAGCAGGTTGGGTGACAGGATGAGCTGACCCACACCTTCTGGTTCACTGCCCTCCCCCAAGCCCTTTCACAATCCCCCTTCACAGATGAGGAAGCTGAGGCCCAGAGAGGTTGAGCAACTTTCCTAGGGTCACACAGCCAGGATTCTGACCCAGGAGGCCGGTTCCCTCCAGCAGTGTCTGCCCCCTCCCCCTCCCCTTCCTGTGCCCCAAGGCCCCCGCAGGCTAACTGCCCCTGTCTCATGGGTGCAGAAACAGACCCAAAGCTAGATGGGGGGGCACGGGTGTTGAGGGGGCAGAGAAGGGAAGGAGCCCCCGGCCCAGAGCCGGGAGGGAGCAGGTCCCTCCTTCACGCCGCGGGTCCATCCTGCCAACAGCCAAGGGGAGACCCCACCGCAGCCCCTGGGCACCAGCGATAGGAGCCGACGGTGCCGAGGAGCAGGGGGCCCTCGGCCGCAGAGCCCCAGAGCCCCCGCAGCGCCCGTGCCCGTCGCCGTCCATGTCAGGGTCCTGGGTCCCCGTCAGTGAAGCGGGCGCAGCGTCCAGTTCTGCCCGGACCCGGACTCGGACGCGGCTGTAGAAGGAGGGGGCTCTGGGAACGGGGAAGCTTTGCGCGTGCGGCTGGATCCGGGGCAGGGGGTGCCCGGGGGGTCTCCCGCTTCCCGCAGCTCCAAGCCCACCCGGAGCCCCACTGCCCGCAGGACGAGGGCCCCCCGCCCATTAGACCTGGAGCTTCTGGGGGGTCGGGGGCTCTGATGCTCAGTGAGACCCGGGTCCCACCTCCACTCGGGACCCAGGTCAGCTCACGGGGTCCCCGTGCCCCACACACCGCGTGCCAGCAGGGGTCAGGACGCGCCCAGAGATGATGGCCGAGGCACACGGCAGCACGGCTGCACGCAGGGGATGGGGCCCGGCCATCCGGGGGCAGATGGAGCCCGGGCTCGCGGCCACGCCCTCGGCCCACCCAGTGCTCCCCTTCTGGGCCCCTGTCTCCCCACAGCACCAGACCCACACCCCCTTGGGTGTCGGAGAGGCACCCCAAGGTAACGGGCCCCAAACTGACGCTCTGCCTGCCGCCTGCTGCCCCCGGCTCTCCCCAGCCAGGGACCCACCCCACGGTTCCCCACCTGCTCAGGCCCAAACCTCGGGGTCACCCTTGACCCTCCGCTCTTTTTCTCGCCCTGCACATCCCGTCCGTCAGCAAGTGCTGACACCCCCACCTTCAGAATTTATCCCGCAGCTTTTAAAGGACAAATGACGCCAAACCAAACTGAGAAGTGAGAGGTGTGGGGAACGCTCCCCAGCTGGTAGGAGGCCAGCGTCACCGAAACCTGTCGGAGACGTTCCAGGAACAGAAAACCACAGACCAACATCCCTCGTGAACACAGACGCGAGAATCTGTAAGGAAACACCAGCAGCCTGGGGCCAGCCGTCTACACAAACCTCGTACGTCCCGACCGCCCAGCGGGGTCTCTGCCAGGAATGCAAGGCTGGTTTAACACCAGAAAATCCCTGGGTGGGGGTCACCCCACTGGCCCAGTAAAGGAGAAAAAGACACGATCGCGTCGTGGCCGCGGGAGAGTCGTCTGAGCAAAGGCAACAGGAACTCAGATGAAAAACCCAGTGGGGAGGACCAGGCCGCCTCTGAAAGCCCCAGGCAGCGTCTCGCTGAACCGTCCCAAAGGACCGCTCCGCCCTTCAGCTCAGGGGCAAGGCGAGGACGCCTGCTCTCGTCGCCCCGGAGACCCTAACCGGCGCCACAGGACAGGGAAACGGAACCAGCGAGAAATATCAGGGAGTTTTGCAAAGTCTTTGCTTTTTGCAAAATCGACTTGCTCCTGCAGCATCAACTTGCTGAAGTGCCGTGACTCGCCGAGGGTCCGCGCTGCGGGTCAGGCCCCCGCGTCCCGGATCGTGGCGCCACCTGCCTCCTCTCGTCTCCCTGCCTCCCCTCGGGTTCCCCACAGTCCAGCGGGAAAGCAGACCCCCTCACCCCCTGCTGAAGACCCTCCAGTGTCTTCCTGTCACTTTAGAACAGAATCCGGACTCCTGGGTCCTCAAGGTCCTGCGTGACCCCACCTGTCCCCCTCTCTGCCAGGTGCTCTCCACTCCACCCCGGCCACAGCGGCCTCCCTGCCGACCCTCCAGGGCTCTGGGCTTGCTCCCGCCTCGGGGCCTTTGCACACGCTGTTCGTGCTCCTGGACCACGTCTCCTCCCACACGTTCACAAACCTCACCCCTCACCTCCTCCAGGCTGTCCCTGCAGGGAGGCTTCCCCGGGCCGGCCCGCTGGAACAGCCCCTCCCAGACCACCACGCCCCCAGGCTCACCCGCGGCACCAACTTCCATCCCCACCCGTCAGCCGCACTCATCTCACGTAGTTGGTTGTGTCTCTGCTTTCTGTCCACGTCCCCCGACTCATCCAGAAGCTCCGAGGTCGGAGGCCGCGTTGGCCTCAGTCACCCGTAACGCAGGGAAGACCCAGGAACCCCGGGAGGCGCGGTGCTGGGACAGCGGACGACGGTCAGCAGAGTCCAGAAGTGACTAGATCCTTCAAGGAATACATTGCCGGGAAGGAGAGAGACAGAGACAGAGACAGAGGGAGACAGAGACAGAGAGACAGAAGGAGACAGAGGGGGACAGAGAGACAGACAGAGACAGAGAGATAGAGACAGAGACAGAGAGACACAGAGACAGAGAGACAGAGATGGAGAGATAGAGACAGAGAGACACAGACAGAGACAGAGAGACAGAGGGAAACAGAAACAGAGAGATAGAGACAGAGACAGAGAGACACAGAGAGAGACAGAGACGGAGAGATAGAGACAGAGACAGAGGGAGACAGAGACAGAGAGAGACAGAGACAGAGGGAGACAGACAGACCCCGTGCCTTGACAGAGACGTACCAACCAACTGCATCGAATGGACCCAGTTTGAATCCCGATTTGAACAAAGTATGAAAAACGTTTTACAGGACGGTGGGGGCAGCTGGGCGCTGGCTGGTGGAAGGTTCCGGAACTACTGACAACCTTTGCAGGACGAGGAGGGCGTTGCTGCGGGTTTGCTGCGTCCGCTCGTCTTGGAGGAGCGGATGCCGCCGGGCAGAGAGCGGCTCTGGCGGCCGCTGGGAGCGGAGCTGGCGCCGAGGGAGCGGCCGTCGGCCGCGCGTCGGGGGCACTGGATGGTTTTCTCAGCTTTTGCTCGTGTTTGAAAATTTCCGTAATAAAAAGTGAACGTGAGCGAGGGGCCCCTTTGCTCATCTCCGCGTGTACGGGGAGAGGCTTTTTTTTTTTAATGGCGGATGTTCAAACTCCGCTCTGAACCCAGAACTTGCTCTGGGGGGGTGGCTAGTCAAGGGGACACTTCCCGAAGCTCCCGGCTTCTGTACCCAGAATCCTCCCACGTGGCCGCACAAAGCCAAGCCTGATGCTCCCTGCCTAGAACCCTCTGTGGCTCCCAACTCCCCTTCAGGTGAAGCCTGAGCACCCCTTCCGTCTGCGCCTCATGGCCGCGCTCCTTGCGACTCTCTGAGCTCGCAGTCCCCTCGTTGCGACTCTGTTAAGTCCACGGCCGTGGAGCGGAGCCGGGCAGGGTGAGCCGCGGCCCAGGGGATGACCACAAAGGAGCCGGGAGAGAGACGCTCATGCCTCACGGGGCCCTGGAGGAGGACACGGCCGGCCGCGCAGGAGGTCCAGGCAGGTGCAGGAGGGGGCGCGGCAGGGCCGGGGCGCACGCCTTTAGTGGGGTCCCCAGGCTACGGCCGAGTCGGTCAATTCCACCAAGCTTTGCGGGGCGTCCTCGGAGGGGCGCACGGAGTCCCATCGGGGCACCACCTGCTGCGACTGCCAGCTGCCGTCTGGGGCCCCCGCTGCCTTGAGGGGCCGCTGTCAGCTTAGGGCCCCAAAGGCCCCTCGGCCACACGACACGGACGCCGGGGCGGCTTAGCCTTGGACCCCCTCCGGCGTCGCCCTCGCCGTGCCCCCCGCCAGCCTCTGTGGCCCACAGAGCTCGTCCTCGGGGGCCCAGCCCTCCTGGGACGCTTGCTCCACAGCTTGCGTTTGGGGCCCCTCCGTCGCCCCAGCCTGTGACGAGGTGCAGGGGACGCAGGATCCCATTGCGCTACACACGGTGTTGAGGAAGTGTCGGCTCAGAGAGTGAGAATAGCTGCCCGCTCATGTGTTTACCGTCCATCGGGCACTCTGGTCAGTGTTACCCGGTCTTGTAGCTACTTAGCCTCCCACAGCCGGGACGGATTCGTTATTAGCATTCCGGGTTACAGATGAGGCGACTGGGGCTCAGAGAGGTTAGGTCACCAGCTGGAGGTCACACAGCAGGGACCCAGCGCCACCCCAGGGCTCTGGATTGGGAACCCAAGGCCTCGAGTCACTCATGACCCAGCCCGATGACAGAGGGGAAGACACTCATCTGGGGCCACACCTGCCCCCACGACCCCCGCCAGTGGCCACGGTTGCTGATCCCACACATCTCGTTGGAGAGCCAGGGCCAGACGACAAGGGCTTTTGATCTTAGAAATAATTACGGACACGTGCTGGCTCTCCCAGGCACGAGGGCACAGGACGGGGACAGCCCGTGGCCCCACTGCACCCCTACCCGGAGGGCTCCCTGGGGCTCGGGGGGGTGGGGTGAGCCCTGGCAGGCGGCCCTCTCCCTGCCCCCAGCCCCTCCCGCAGCTTCTGCATCTGGAGCCGCCCTCTCCTCCCGGGGGTCCATCTCCATGGCAACGTCCCCATCACAGGTGGCCGTAACCTTGGCAACCAGGTACCGCCCCCCCCCCCCCTGCCTGGGAGGCTGGAACCCCTTCCCACGCCCCGCACCCCCGGGCAGCATCCCGCAGGGGATGCTGGGCCCACGTCCCTCGTCCCGCTAGACGCAGCCAACGCGCACCTTCCCGCCATCTGCTGCGCATGCGCTCCGGGGGTGGGCGGTGCGCAAGACGCCGGGGTCCTGCCCACGGCGGGCTCCCTTCGGGACGGGGCAGAAGAGACAGGACGAGCTGCGGTGTCAGGGAGGGACACGGGGTGCTGTTGCCCCACCCAGACCCCCCGAAACCCAGCTCCCTCTACCGCCCTCGACGCCACCGGACCACTCGTTCACCCAGCCCATCTTTATTGGGCGCCTGCTGCGTACCCGCTGGAGCCACAGCCCCCCAGAAGGATGGGCGCGCGGCAGACAGGGTCGATCAGCAAACCACGAAGCGTCCTCACCCGGGAGCCCCGAGGCGCAGCCGGGACAGAAGGAGCTCGCGGTGGAGACGGGCGTCAGGAAGGAAGGGGGACGAGCGCACAGATGTCTTGGGGGAGGCCGTTCCAGGCAGGGGCAACAGCCGTGCCAAAGTCCTGAGGTGGGCGTGTGCCCGAGGCCTCCCCCTGCCCTTTGGCCGCCCTGGTGGCCCTCTGTCCTCGGGAGTGGCGTCCCTGCGGCCCCAGAAGACGGGTTGTGCGCTGATCCCCGTTTCGCAGATGTGGAAACTGAGGCTGGAGGGGATGTGGCAGGACCAAGATTCGAACCCGGGTTAACTCCCCTCCCCCTGCAGGACTCACCTCCAGCGCCCCCTCCTCGGGGAGGCATCCCTGCCCCCCTGCCTGGGGCCCCGCCAGGCATCTCTGCTGAGCTTTCCACGCCCACCTTGTGATTATTTCACGAGGCTGAGTCTGCTCCCCTCCCTGCCCACGGTGAGCTCCCTTGTGCCCCCAGCATCGCCTCCCTCCAGCGCTTGGCCTGGTACACAGTAGGTGCTGGATAAATGCTTCCCTCCAGGAGCCCTGACAGCCTGGTGTCAGGAGGGAGGAAGAGAAGCTCAGAGAAGGGAAGTGACCTCCCTGAGGTCACACAGCATCCGCAGCGATGACTCCGTGCAGGGCTCCGGGCCCGCCGTGGGGGTGGGAACCACGAGGAGGGCAGCTCACATCCTCCTTCGGCCTCCAGCTCTCCGGGGCCAGGACGGGAACCGCCCCCCCCAGCCCGCGGGGGCGCCTGGCCTGCGGCCTCCCGGGATGCGGGTTCTGGGCCTCCAGCCAACGCGACAGTCTGGGAACGGAGCCTGCTTAAGTCACAGGTGGCCGAGCCGACGCCAAGGCACCATGGAAGCGGCTGGGGGGAGGCAGCTGCGGGAGGGGGGGCGGGGCGGTGCAAGGTTACACGCCCGGGCCACCTGGCGCCCCTCCCTGGGGACAAACGGCATCTGTCCGTCTGCTCGTCCCTGAAATGGGAGTAACCACAGCGTCCGCCTGGAGCCCAGAACCCAAGCAAGGAGCAAGGCCCACGGTCAGAAGGGAGCCCGGTGGCCTTGTGACCTGGGCGTGCCCTGGGGGACGATGCCCCCGCGCCCCACACAGCACTGTCACCCGCCTCCCACGCCAGGCCCCACGGGGTGAGCCCCCTAAATGGGGCAGCGTGCGCTCCTGGCCCATGCCCGGCAGGCCCCGTCCGGGGGCTCAGGACACCCCACTCCCGGTCCCATTTCTGCCCTGACTCGCTTCCCCTCAGGTGCCACGGTGTCCCAGCCTGGGCGTCAGGGACAGGGGCCCCTCACCCCGATGTTCAGTGATCCCAGGGTGTCTGCTCCGAAAAGACACCTTTCATAAGGCCGGGCGGGGCCCCTGGGAACTCGAGGCCCCGGGCAGCGGGCACCCACTGCTCCCCAAACCGTGAGATGAGCACTCGGCCGGCGGAGGCTCCGGGCTGAGGGCCCAGCCGGGAAAAAGCCCAGGTAGTCAGACAAACACAGGGACCATACACTGGCCAAGAGAATGAGGGCAAAGGCCTCCCACAGGGGAACAGCAAGTGCAAGGCCCTGAGACTGGGGGGGCGCGGTGTTTCTGGGGATGAGCGAGGGGGAGCGGGAGGGGAGGAAGGCGCGGCCGGGGCCCATCCGGAAGCTTGTGGAGTTGAGTGTGATCCTGAGGGCAATAGGGAGCCATAGCTGGTTCTGGAGCCCAGGGGCTAAGCTTCCTCTGCGGTCCTCGTGGGGCACGGGCTGGAGGGAAGGGTGGAAGAGGCTGGGCAGGTGGGCAGGTGTCCAGGTGCCAGGTGTGAGGCTGGGACCGAAGACAGCGAGGAGGCGACAGGTCCCAGAGGGGCACCGATGAGCTCTGCGTGCCCGGCGCCGCAGCCTCCGCACGCCCCGCAAGGCCACGGGGTCCTCAGACTCGCTCCCACGCGGGCGGGGCGCACGCGCAGCGGCCCCGTCCCCCCCTCCCCACCCCCCCGGATCCCCCCCGCCGCCCTGGCGCGCGTCCCGGCACCTGCGCGCACGTGTCCCCGCGCGCCCCGCGGCCCCGCACACCTGCGGCCCAGCGAGCAGGCCGCGCGCACGGCCCGGCGCAGCCCCGCGCGCCCCCGCCCCGCGCACCGGGGAGAGCGGCGGCGGCGGGCGCGCGCGGCGGGCGCGCGCACGGCGGACCCGGGAGGCGGCGGCGGCGGCGGCTCGAGTCGGCTCCGGGTGGCCCCCGCGCCGCAGCCCGCGCCGTGTCCGCGGCGGAGCCGCCCAGGTGAGTGGCCGCGCGGGGTCCGGCGACCCCCTCCTCCGCCTGCGCCCCGCGATCCCCGCCCGCGCCCCGTCCCTCGCCCCGCGCAACCCTCCCCGGCGCGTCGCCCCTCGCCAGGCCCCCAGCGCTCCCCCGGAAACTTTGGGGGCCACTCTCCAGCTGGGGTCCCGCCGCCCCTCCCCTGGGGCGCCGAGGAGCTGGGGGCCGGGGGGGGCGTCTCTCTGGGGCAGTGGGGGACCGCCTGGGAGGATGCGCCCCCTCCGCGGGGAGAGGAAGGGGGCGCTGGCTGGGTCTGGAGGGCTGGGGGACGGTCGCGCCCGAGGCTTCAGCCCTGCGCCCTCCTGTCCTTCCCGCAGCGGGGTCTGGTCCAGCCTGGGGGCCGCCGAGCCGCGCGCAAGGCGGAGGGGCCGTCGGGGTCCAGGGAGGCTGAGCCCCCCGCGCTGGGGGCCTGTGTCCCTGCAGCACCCAGGATGCGCTGGGGGCTTCTCTGCACCTCCTGAGCTGGGCCTGGTGCCCCCTGCACCTCTGGGGCCCCGGGGTGGGGGGGGCCATGGTGCCCCATTCAACAAGTTGGGGGGAGAGGGGACAGCACCTGGTGCCTCCATCTGGGGACAAAGGCGACCCGGTCCTCCCTTTCGAGACCACCTTATAACTGGTTTTTCACCACGTGTGCCCCGGGCACTGAAGACGTGGGTACTCCAGCCCCCCAGGTCTGAGGAATCAGAACTTGTATAGGGGTTTGGACCCGGGAACCTACGTTTTCGGCAAGTGGCCCCTGATGAATCCAAGTCTGCACAGACGGGTTAAGAACCTCTTGCCTCTGTTGGGAGGGTGGGAAGTGGGTGTCTGGGGTGACACGGCAGGGAGGCACAGGGAGCGTCTGGGGACCTGATTTGGGGAGGATGTTCAGGGCTGGCAGGGCTGTGAGAGCTGGAGCAAGCCCGGAGGGCTCCCTGGAGGTGGTGTGGAGACCGGGAAGGGTTTGGCGTGTGAGTGCTCAGAGGTGAAGGCCCTCCGGGCTCCGTGTGGATGAGGCGGGTGGAACCAGGTGTCCAGGCACGGAGAGGGTGACCTTTGTTGGGAGTCTGGGCCGGGCCTGGCTGCGGGTGCCTTCCCCTGTGAGCCGAAGTGGCAGCCGCCTGAGACGGCATCGGAGCCGGAAGACCCCGTGGGCCGAGCCCGTGGGCTTTCCCGACAGACGCAGCTCCCACACCCCATCTGGATAACGTGGGGGAACAGGAAGGGGCCCCCCCAGCCGTGGGATGGGGACTCAGGGGGGGCAGAACCCTTCCTCCTCCCGCTCTTCTGTTCCCGGGTCCCGCTGGTGACCTCCGGTGGGTGCCAGCCCCTCTCTTGGCTCCAATTTCGAGACAGACGTGCACACGGGGTTCCTGGCGGGGTGGAAGGAAGTGGTGTGCGTGGCGGCCGTGGCCTGGGGCAGCCGTGGGCCAGGCGCTCGGTTAACACGGGCCGTCGGGCCGCCCCCCGCGCCCTGCCCGCCCGGGGCCTCCGTGCGCGCCCGTGGAGGCTGGCGGCTGCTCCGGCCGCCCCCGGATCGATCCCGGGCCCCGAGGTGCCTGGCTGAGTGGGAATGCCGAGCGGATCCGAGGCGGCAGTTTGACTTCCCTTCCCACGGCGCTGTCGCTCCCAGCGCCCCTGAGTCAGCGCCGAGTCACCAGGTGGAGAGCCTCCTGGAGGACTCTCCGCGCACAACTCGTCCCGGTGGGCCGCCCACCACCGCGTGTCAATCCCGGAGCGCCCTCCGCCCTCCGTGGGGGCGCCTCTGGGATTGAGCGGAGAGGAGCTGGCGTCAGACCCGCGTTCGGAGGTCGACTCTCAAGCTTAGGGATGCCGGGCGAGCTGGGGACCACTCTGACCCTCAGTCTCCTTTTCTCTTTATTCTCACTCTCCAGGCTGGGCTTGTGGGTGAGCGGGCCGCACTAGACCGTGGGCGTTCGAAAAGGGGTTCCGGATCGAGAGGCCTCACCTGCAGAGGGCGGTCGACAGCCAGCCCCATGCGCCCCCCACACCCCCATGCACAGACTGGTGAGGAAAGTGGGTCGGGAGGCCCCCAGCCCCCCGAAGGGTTAACAGGGACAAACAGCAGACGGAGGCTAATTAGGGCTTAATGAATTGTCACGGATGAGAGCCCCGGGAGGACCCGGATCTAGGACGAAGCATGCACCGCAGCCGGGGGTCAGCACTGTGTCCCCAAAAGCAGGCCTCCGAGAGCTGGGCGCTGCCTGAGCTGGGCCCCCGCCTCCCACGTCTGTCCCTCTGGAGGCGTGAACGGGGTCACCCCGAGGGCACTGCCTGACCTCGTCCCCTTGCTCCCTCCCGCCCCAGCAGTGGTGGGTGACAGAGAAAGGGATGGCCTGGGGACAGAGGGGCCGAGCAGCCCAGCTCCCGGCGTCTGTCCCCCTCGCCCCCCCGGGGGGTGCCTGGCTCAGCCTTGTCCCGGGGCGTCCTCAGCCTCCCCGGCCTGGGAGGGGACGGGAGCATGTGTCCCACGTGGCCTGGGGGGGAGGAAGCTTGTGGGGGTGGGGGAAGGGGCTGGGGCCCGGCCAGACCCCCCACCCGGGAGCGGGGCCGCCTCCATGCGAGGGGAGGGGACCGGCCAGCTGGCCTGTGGGCCGCGTGGCACGTAGGTCCTGGACAGCCTGGCGCGGACGGCACAGGGCTCCAGTGCCCGGATCCAGCTGCGATGGATGGATTTCGGGGCCCCTCCCCGGGGGCTGATGCTGATGGCAGACCCCGCGGTGAGGACTCGGTCCCCTCCACCTCAGGACGGCAACGACTGTCACAAACCCAGGGGCTTAAAACCACACACATTGGTCATCTCACATCCTGGGGTCAGGAGTCCTAAACCCAGGGCGGGTCCCCCCGGAGGCCCCAGGGGAGGAGCGTGTCCCGCCTCCTCCAGCTTCCAGAGGCGCCGCGTCCTGGGCTCGGGGCCCCTTCCTCCGTCTACACGGCCAGCAGCGCAGCGTCTCCATCTCGGCCTCTGACCCTCCCGCCTCCCTCTGCTCAGGACCCTGGGCTGACCCTGGGCCCCGGGAATCCAGGGTCACCCCCATCTCGAGCTCTCGTATCAGCATCCTTAACCGCATCCGGACTTAATCCCTTTCGCCTGCAACGTGTTGCATCCATGCGTCCAAGGACGTGGGTGTCCTTGGAGGGGCCCCAGGGCGCCCCTTCCCGGCTGCCCACACGCGCCCTCCACCTGCCCCCCTTCCTTCTGTTCGTCACCCGGAGACACCGTGGCAGGATTTTGTCTGTTTTGTTCAAAGCCGTTTCCTCAAGAACTAGAACAGGGCCTGGCACACAGCAGGCGCCCATTAAGTGCTTGTTGAATGAATGAACGAACGAATGAGGTGAAGACTTGGCCGAAAGCCTGGGAACAGGGCCTGGGACTCAGGGCTTCTGACCCCAGCCAGCACCCAGCAGACTTTTCTGGAAGGATCCCGGTGACAAAGTCCCTTCTCGGCTCGCTTCTCATTCGTCAGCTCCTATGGGGCCCCGGGGTCTCGCTGGTTCTCTCCCGCCTTCACGGAGATTATGGGGCCCTTGGAGCCCCCCGCCCCATGCATGCTGGGGGCGGACAGGGGAATGATGTGGTCCCCGCTCGCGATGTCGCTGTCCGGGCGGGAGACAGACTCTCCAGGCTCAGGGGACGCAGGCGAGAGTCAGACCCCACGGAATGGATGCCGCCCCGTGCTCCCCCTCAGACCCCCCATAGCTCCCTACTGCTCTGGGCATCCAGCCCGAACACCTCATGGGGGTCCGGTGCCCTTGGTAGACCCCCTGCCCACCCCGACTCCCAGCCCCAAATGTAGACCCGGCCCGGCCGCCAGCCCCTCCTCCTCCTGCTCCTCGGAGCCCCGAGCCTTCGTCCCCGAGGTCCCTCCACCCAGCACCCGCCCACTGAGTCCCCGCCAGACGGTCTAGGCTCTGACGGGCCTCCCCCCGCCTGGCCACAAAGGATCAGGCGGTGACAGACACCACTGTCCCCACTTTCCACTTCTCGTGTTTGTTAGGGTGACTCCTGTCCGCTCGCCCCCCGACACAACGCTCAGGGAGAGAAGCAGACACAGAAGGACACACGGCGTGTGACCCCATTGACGCGAAACGTCCAGAACAGGCAGATCCACAGACAGAGAGCGGGCTCATGGGGGCCGGGGGCTGGGGAGGGGGTGGGGGGGATGCTGATGGGGACGTCCTGGGTTCCAGGCTTGCATGTGCTTCTCCCCCGTTGTGTGGCCCTGGGCCGGTCGCTTCCCCTCTCTGGGCCTCTGCTTCCCCGTCTGTAACACAGGCCGATAATCAGCCTGTTTCCTCCTGGGGCATCAACCGGATGCCCCCTCTGTGCCCGGCGTCCCCTAGGACAGGATCTCCCCCGGGGCGGTGCTGCCCCCCAGGGACACTGGGCCATGTGACACGGCCGGAGGCGCCCACAGCCGCTGGTGCCGGTCGGCGGGGACGCATGGAGGCTGCGCTGACGGGTCCGGCCCGGGCGAGGGGAATGGGAAGGGGACGGCGCCCTGTGCCGGGTGACCCTGGGCCACCGCGGGGCCTCCTGGGGGCAGTCAGGGCTGGAGCTCAGGGGAGACGTGTGGCCGAGCGGAAGGTCAGGGGTCACCCAGGAGCAGATGGCGCTCGGTCCAGGAGGACGGAGCTGGCCCTGTGGTGTCGCCTCATCCCGCCGTCCGGCCGGGTCCTTTGTCCCCACTGCGCCCGCCACCCTTCCCAGCGCCTCCTGTCTTGAGAACCCCCCGGAAACGGGCCGAGGCCCTAGAAAGTTTGCCTGCGGAGGGACGACCGGGACGCAGACCCCACTGGATTTGGGAACCAGGGATCCCGGCCTCAGGGAGCGGAAACGCCCAGAGAGGGTCTCCACCCGCCGGGGTGCCCAGCCGCCCATCGAGGGGTGGCAGGAATTGGGGGCGTCTCGGCGGAACCCCAGCCGGCGAAGGGCCAGTCCCTCTCCAAGGACGTGCTCGTCCCCAAGGGGCCCGGAGCCCCCCCGCCGGGAAGATGACAGGGCCGCGCCTGCCGCCAGAGGGGAGAGTCGACAAACTGGGTCACAGCTCGAGTGGCCCCCGCTGGGCAGCAGGACCAGCTGGCCTCTCATCCCAGGGAATAATTATAGCGCTGAAGCTCAGCGCCCCGGGTGCTCGCTCCCTGTGACAGGCAAGGTCCAGAGAGGGTGTGATTTTCATCAGAGGTCACACAGCACGGCAGGACCGAGGTCTCCGCCGGCCCTTTGAGACTGGATCGCCGTGGCTGTGCCCTGCCCGCTCCGACCTCGTGTCACTTGACTGCTTCCTCCCTCGGTTTGTCCTTGTCCGCTGTCGACGGCAACTGTTTGTCTAACGTCCTTTCCAGCTGGAAAATGGTCAGCACACGGTAGATGTTTGTTGACTGACGGACGGACGCACTGGATCCACACAAGAGGGGGAACCTCGGGGGACGATGATCACATCGGTCCAGCAGAAACAGACCCGCGTTTTAGATTCCAGCTGACGAGCCACCGGGACCTGGTCCCCGGCTGTTTGTTAAAAAAAGGTTAGCGAGTGTCCCCGAGACTTTCCCCTGCCGCCTCTGCTGCGCTGTGGGAACCCGAGTGGGTGACTCGAGTCCCTCTGAGCCTCAGTGTCCCATCTGCAAAGTGGCGGTGACAGCGGGGCCCCCCGTGAGCTTTTGTGGGGACCAAATGGGACGACCCAGGGGCTCAGGACTGAAGAATGTGGGCCACTTTGCTGACGCTGACGATGTTCACAGTCCAGGTGGAGATGCCAGCATCAAAGAAGGGATTAAATGGCATTTCAGAAAAACGAGAGTGGGGACTTGAGTCCAGAGAGTCACCGGGGACGTGACCTTGGGGGTGAGACCCAAATAAAGTCAGAGAGAGAGAGCCATGCGCGGAAGGGGTTCCAGGTATGGGGCACAGCCCGTGCAAAGGGCCTGGGGCAGGACCAGGTTGGAGGGACCGCGAGGAGGTCACGTGGTAGAGCAGAGTGACCCAGTGGGGACGAGGGGAGGACTTGGAATTAAATTTTCCTTTAGGGCCGTGAAACCCTCTTCTGCAGACAGAACGAACCGGGCAGCTCGTCCCCGTGTGGGGACAAAGCGACACCGGCCAGTGCCTCCTCAGGGCAGAGCCAGCGAGGTCCCGACCCCCCCAAAGCCGGCTGCTCACTTCCTGTCCCCCATCCCTGGCTGGGGGACCACAGGCAGTGGCACGGGCCGGGACGGGGACCCGGGAGTGACCTCCAAGCCGGGGACAGGTTTAAGGTCAGACGTTGCCGGCGGCGCGAGGTGGGCAGGTGGACGGGGCGGTCGTTGGCGCTCGGTCCCCTCCCCGGACACAGCCTGGCCAAGCGCTCGGAGAGAATGACCTAGAAAAGCGGCCTGGGACCGGAGTTCGCCTTGGGGAAGGGATTACGTGCCCCGCGAGGAGGCCCAGGCCACGATTAAGGACAAGCGCGGGGGGTGGCAGCCACCCGGCCTCGCTCCTCCCGCTGCCTCCCGCCCTGCTCCCCGGGGGGACCGAGTGGGGGCTGAGACCACGACCTCCCAGCAGCCGGGGGGGCGACCCCTCGGCTTCTGCAGCCTCAGCCCCGGGAACCCCCTTCCTGCCCCTCGCGGGCCGCTCCGTGTGGCGTGTGAATTCCCGTCACCCGGCGGCGCCTCTGTCTGTGCGCCCACCCTCTCGTGGCTGGAAGCCGGTCTGGTGTTGCATTCGATTTTGCCACGAATAGGATGGTGCTGCGTGTAACCCGGATTATGTCCCCCCCGTGTCACCATATTTCAGCCATCGTCCTCGTGGGCACCTTCCGATCTCCCAGCATTCCACAGTAACGGCTTATTTGACTGATCCCCTTTGGATGGGCACTTAGGTTAGTTCCCCTTTTGTCTCCTTATACCTACATCTCGGCTCGGCCTTCTCTGTTGGTACATACGAGCCGCCTGGATCCCACAGCAGGCGGGGACCACAATTTAACCAATCCCCTTTGGATGGGCACTTAGGTTAGTTCTGGTTTCCCCCTGACCCAACCACCTCATTATAATTGCCTCTCTGCTGTCCTCCCTCATCAGTACATACAAGTCGCCCTGTGTCCCACAGCGGACACGGACCGCAGTTTATTCACCTGATCCCCTAGCGATGGACACTCAGGTTAGTTCCAATTTTTTGCTGTTTCGGACGACAGCACACCAAGCCTCCTTGTTCCTGCCCCTCTGCCCTGAGGTGTGAGTTTTTCTCGAGGGCACACAGATACTCGTTCGGGTCTCATCCGAGGGTCCTGTGGCTGCCAGGATAAAGTCCCACAAGCGGGGAGTCTGGGAACCCCAGAAGTTTGCCGTCCTCTCTGATCTGGAGGCCACCAGCCTGAGGTTGAGGTGTCGCAGGGCCCTGCTCGCTCCAGAGACTCCGGGTGTGGTCCTTGCCTGCTGCCCGCAGCGGCCGGTGGCTCCCGGCCACCCTGGGCGTCCCTCAGCCTGTGGACGCATCCCCCACCCCCACGTCCCACGGCCGTCTTTTCTGTGTCCGCGTCCAGGTTTTATAAGGACACTGCTCACTGGATCCGGGCCCGCCCTGCTCCGGCGCGACCTCATCCGAACTTGGTGACGCTGCAGATGCCACCTCTGCCCCCACTTTCCTGCGGCTCATCTCCAGCGTTAAGCGAGCGGTTGCTCGGGGCTCGGCGTGTGGCATTGTCACCTTAAATTCCCCAAAGGGCCCGGGGAGGCAGGAGGAAACTCGGCCGGGGTCCCCAAAAGCTAAGATGCCCAAAAGGGCTGCCCGGCAGGTGGGGCGGCCCCCATGCAGCTGCCAGCTGGCTGTCCCTCCCCGCCACCCCCCACTTGCACCCGGGATCTGGGCTGCGGCCAAGCCGGGGGGGCGGGGTGCAGCTGGCTGCCAGGAGAGATGAGCAGCGTGGAAAGGCCAGGTGCAGAGGCCCCAGCGTGCTGGCATCTGTCCCTCATGGGCTCCAGGCTGTGCACCATCCGGCCTCAGTGACTCGTTCAGCGCATGTCCCACTCCCCCCCCACCACTTGCCCCGGTAGAGCCTTGCTGGCTGCCCCTCTGCCTCAGGGCCTTTGCACAGGCTGTTCCCCCAGCCTGGAACTCTCTTCCCCCAGACCTTTGGGGGCACCTTCCTGCTCATCCTTGGGGTCTGTGTGAGCTTCCTGTGGCCACCAGAACCGAGCACCACAGTCTGGGGTGGGGGGCTCCAAACGACAGAAATCTCTGCCCTCTCCATTCCAAAGGCCGCAGGTCTGAGATCCCGGTGGGCGGGGCCGCGCTCCCCCTGGAGGCTCCAGTGGAGGGTCCTCTGGCCTCTCCCAGCTTCCAGGGCCCTGGGCGTCCCTCGGCTTGTAGACGCATCGTTTCAGTCCCTGCCTCCTGCCAGTGGCCTTTGTCCCCCGGTTTGTGTCTGTGTCCACATGTACCTGTTCGCCGAAGGCCCCAGTCATTGGTCCCAGGCCCACCTTCCTCCCCAGAACCCCGTCTGCGCTCGTCACAGCTGCAAAGACCCTCTTGCCCCGCAGGCCCCATTCACACGTCCCGGGCTCAGGACTCGAACGGATCTTTTTGGGGGACACAGTTCAACCCACTACGTAGTCCCGGCTGAAGTGTCACCGTAACGGGTCAGAGGCCGCCCCCTCCTTCCACCCTGACCGCCGGGACCCTCCATCCATGCCGCGTCCATCCTCTGGTCTCGCTGCCCAGACGCGTCGATGTCCGTGGAGCCGGTGCCGTGTCTGGGGGACAGATCTAGGCCCCGACGGAGCTGAGGCGACGGACGCAAAGGCCTGGGAGCGCTCATGAGCCAGTTGGAGGTGACAAGGAACATTAAAAGCTGTTCTAATGTCACGTGACGCATGGACCCGTGCGGACAAATAAACAACATAGCAGAGGGGGGACGAGGTGGGCGGGCAACCTGGTAAGGCCCCTTCAGGGGGAGGGGACATTTGGACCACCTGTTTGTTCCCCGTGACAGACGTGAGCCCCCGGGGAGGGCAGGAGCTAGTCTGCCTTCTTCTTTAGGGCATTCAAAGCCTGGTATACAGTAGGCACTCAATAAATGGGGGGGGGTTGGCATCAAAAATTTTACATTAAATTTGCATCGTTCTTCTCCAGTTCAATAAATACTTTCTCTTGCAGTTTTGTTTTAGATAAAATTCAAAAAACATAACATTCACCATTTCCAAGTACACAATTCAGTGGTTTTGATATATTTGCAAGGTTGTGCCATCACCACCACTATCTTGTTCCAGAACATTCCACCACCCCAAAAAGAAACCCCGTCTGTTCCCATCAGCATCACCCCCACCCCCTCCCCAGCCCCTGGCCCCCACGAGCCCGCTGTCTGTCTGTGGATCTGCCTGTTCTGGACGTTTCATGTCCATGGGGTCACACGCCGTGTGTCCTTCTGTGTCTGCTTCTCTCCCTGAGCGTCGTGTGTGCAGGTCCGTCCACGTGCAGCTGTGTCAGGGCCTCGCTCCTCTTCCCGGCTGCGTGATGCTCCAGCGTGTGGGGGGACACGAGTGTGCATCCATCCATCACCCGTGGATGCGCATTTGAGCTGTTTCCGCTTTCTGGCGATTGCACCGCTGCTGCTGCTGCTGCTGCTGGGAACGCGCGTGCCCAGGGTTCCTGTGGACGCGCGTGCTGGGTCCTCTCCGGGTGGGGTGGGGGGACCCCCAGGCGTGGGATCGCGGGGGGCCACGGGGGAGACCCGCCTCCCGCGCGCCGCTAACGCTGCCTCCGCCCGCAGGTGCCCCGAGGATGGTGGCGCGGCCCTAGGCCAGGCTCCGCACCATGACCTGCTGGCTGCGCGTCCTGAGCCTGCAGCTCCTGCTCCTGCCCGCCGCGCCGCCGCCGGCGGGGGGCTGCCCGGCCCGCTGCGAGTGCAGCGCGCAGACGCGCGCGGTGGCCTGTCCCCGGCGCCGCCTGACCGCCGTGCCCGACGGCATCCCGGCCGAGACGCGCCTGCTGGAGCTCAGCCGCAACCGCATCCGCTGCCTGAACCCCGGCGACCTGGCGGCGCTGCCGCAGCTGGAGGAGCTGGACCTGAGCGAGAACGTGATCGCGCACGTGGAGCCGGGCGCCTTCGCCAACCTGCCGCGCCTGCGCGTCCTGCGCCTGCGCGCCAACCTGCTCAAGCTCATCCCTCCCGGGGTCTTCACGCGCCTGGACAATCTCACGCTGCTGGACCTGAGCGAGAACAAGCTGGTCATCCTCCTGGATTACACCTTCCAGGACCTGCGCAGCCTCCGCCGGCTGGAGGTGGGCGACAACGACCTGGTGTTCATCTCGCGCCGCGCCTTCGCGGGGCTGCTGGCGCTCGAGGAGCTGACCCTGGAGCGCTGCAACCTCACGGCGCTGTCGGGCGAGTCGCTGGGCCACCTGCGCGGCCTGGGCGCGCTGCGCCTGCGGCACCTGGCCATCGCCGCGCTGGAGGACCAGAACTTCCGGCGGCTGCCGGGGCTGCTGCACCTGGAGATCGACAACTGGCCGCTGCTGGAGGAGGTGGCGGCGGGCAGCCTGCACGGCCTCAACCTCACCTCGCTGTCCGTCACGCACACCAACATCACCGCCGTGCCCGCCGCCGCGCTGCGCCACCAGGCGCACCTCACCTGCCTCAACCTGTCGCATAACCCCATCAGCACCGTGCCGCGCGGGTCCTTCCGCGACCTGGTGCGCCTGCGCGAGCTGCACCTGGCGGGGGCCCTGCTGGCCGTGGTGGAGCCGCAGGCCTTCCTGGGGCTGCGGCAGATCCGCCTGCTCAACCTCTCCGACAACCTGCTGTCCACGCTGGAGGAGAGCACCTTCCACTCGGTGAACACGCTGGAGACGCTGCGCGTCGACGGGAACCCGCTGGCCTGTGACTGTCGCCTGCTGTGGATCGTGCAGCGCCGCAAGACCCTCAACTTCGACGGGCGCCTCCCGGCCTGCGCCACCCCCGCCGAGGTCCGCGGCGACGCGCTGCGCAACCTGCCCGACTCGGTGCTGTTCGAGTACTTCGTGTGCCGCAAGCCCCAGATCCGGGAGCGGCGGCTGCAGCACGTGACGGCCACCGCGGGGGACGCCGTGCGCTTCCAGTGCCGCGCCGAGGGCGAGCCGGCGCCCACCGTGGCCTGGGTGACCCCCCAGCACCGCGCGGTGACCGCCGCCAGCGCAGGGCGCGCGCGCGTGCTGCCCGGGGGCACCCTGGCCATCCAGGACGCGCGGCCGCAGGACAGCGGCACCTACACCTGCGTGGCCAGCAACGCGGGTGGCAACGACACCTACTTCGCCACGCTGACCGTGCAGCCCGAGCCGGCCGCCAACCGGACCCCGGGCGAGGGGCGCAACGAGACGCAGGCGGCGGCGCGCGCCCCGCTGGACCTCACCACCATCCTGGTGTCCACCGCCATGGGCTGCATCACCTTCCTGGGCGTCGTCCTCTTCTGCTTCCTGCTGCTCTTCGTGTGGAGCCGCGGCCGCGGGCAGCACAAGAACCACTTCTCCGTGGAGTACTCGTTCCGCAAGGTGGACGGGCCGGCCACCACCACCGGCCAGGGCGGCGCGCGCAAGTTCAACATGAAGATGATCTGACGGTCTCGGGGGGCCCCGCCCTCCCGCTGCCCTCGGCCTGCTGGGCCCGCCCGTGGCCACCTATGCACTTCCAGGGTGGGGCGGCTGCCAGCCGGCTCCTGGAGGGACTTCCCTTTTTTGTAGAGACCCGCCCGCAGGTCTGTTTTTCATGAGGACGCATCTTTTGCAGAGTTTCTCAAGCGTTTTCTAAGGTTTCACCCCAGCTTCCTGCCCTGACGTGGCCGCCCGAGCGGGGTGGGGCGGGGTGGGGCGGGCCGAGACCCCAGGGCCTGCCCCCCCTCGGCTCGCAGGTGACACACGGGCTGGGGGGGGCAGGGAGCTCACACCTGGGGGAGAGGTCTACACCCTGGATGCAGAGAGAGTGCACAGAGAGCCTGGACTGACATACCTGGACACTCCCAGTTCACCCCAGTGCACACGTGTTCACACCCAGGACACACAGTTGGACACACGGCTCCAGGGTGGGACATGCACGTGTCACACACACCTGACACTAGAGTGGTGCCCCCCGCTCCAGAGCTCACCGCAGGCACGCGGGGCCCTCACGAGGGCACAGCTCACACCCGGGACACACGCAGCTCACACTCGGGACACACCCAGCTCACACTCGGGACACAGCTCAGACCAAGACACACGCAGCTCACACGAGACACACGCAGCTCACACGAGACACACGCAGCTCACACCAAGACACACACAGCTCACACCCGGGACACACGCGGCTCACATGAGACACCCAGCTCACACTTGGGACTCACGGCTCAGACCAAGACACACGCAGCTCACACGAGACACGCCCAGCTCACACTTGAGACACGCCCAGCTCACACTCGGGACATGCACAGATGACTCGCGGGACACAGTTCACACCCGAGACACACTCAGCTCCCGTCTGGAGCACACTGAGCTCCCACCTGGGACCCGCTCGGCTCGCACGCAGCTCCTGCGCAGCCAGCCGGCCCTCGGGGAGGGTCTCGGGCGCCGGGCTCAGGTCTCGCGGAGCGAGCGGGTCAGGCTCACCGGGGGGCCCCGCCCCAGACGCCCTCCCCCTGGGAGAAGCCGTCCCCACTTCCTCCACCGTCCCCAGCCGCCACTTGTTCCCATGTGCACCCCTGGGCGCAGCACGTGGCCTCTGGGGGGGCGTCTCCTACAGGCCAGCTGGAGGGACCTCCAGGCCCCAGTCCGCACGGCCCCTGAGCCAGCCCCTGACCCGCTGCTCCCCTGGGACACCGGAGCCCCGAGAGTGTGGGCAGCAGGGAGGAGCAAGGCCAGGACAGGCGCATGGGCTACAGGGAGGCCTGGACCTGGGTCACTGGGAGAAGGTGACAGAGACGCCTTGGTCTCTGCAACTTTCTGGCAGATCTTGGGCCAAAGAGTAGGGACATCACAGGCCAACTGCAGCTCAGGCTAAGGAAGAGATTCCCCAAGGGCACTGTCCTGTCGCTCTTCAGAGAGTGAGTTCCCCGTCACTGGGGGTAAGCAAGCAGGAGCTGAGGTTTTGCGGCAGTATTCAGACACCAGACGGGGACTGTCCATGACCCCTGCCTGCCCCAGCCTGGTCCTCGCCCCCACTCTCTACCTCGGCCAGATGACAGGGCATCGTTGTGGGGGACGGGGGCACAGTTGTGTGGCCCAACCTCGGCCAGAAAGGAGCTTAGCCGCCGACCAGGAGATGAGGACGGTATTCTCAAGGACCTCGGAGGAAGGCTCAAAGCCACCTCTGTTCCTGCCCGGCTGGGGAACCTCAGTTGGCGACTGAGGACCACCTGGACCCTCGGCGTCCTCATCTGTGAGATGAGTCGGAGGGTGGAACCCACCGCTACGCACGCAGAGGCCCACGGGTGGGCCTGACGGTCGGCCTGGGCCCGGGACCCTCGAGACCTTTCTGAGAGGACCCGGAAGGGACGCTGGCCGCTCTCCCCGGGCTGTGGCGGGAGACATCGGAGACCCCGGTCCCCGAGGGCCGAGTGGCGGCTGCTGGCCACGGCCAGCCTGGGTGGGGACCCCGCCCCAGCCCCAGTCACGGTGGGGCGTAAGCGGCCCCCTGGTCCCCCCGAGTTGGGCAGAACCGACCGGTTTTCGTCCCCAGCATCCTCCTGACCTTGGTCGCCATGACAACCCGAGGGCCTCCCCCCCACCCCAACAGCAACATCCAAGTGCCTTCAGCATCATCGCGGCGGCGGCAGGGGGCACGTTCTTGGCGGCAGAGGGACTCAGAACGTCAGTGTGTCGGCGTCTCCCGGCCCCCCCCCACCCGCCCGCCCGCCCGCCCCCACCCCGGTCCCCACACCAACCGAGTCCCCCCAGGTCCCCACCCCCGCCCTGCTGCATTGGATTGGAACCCAATAAAAATGAAACCGATTTAATAGCAAGCTTCAGGGTTTTCATATGATTCTCATGGGAGGCGTGGGGGCGGGAAGTAGGGCCACGGAGGTCCCCCGGCGGGGGGGGGGGAGCTGCCCGGCCCCAGCCACTTCAGGAGCGCCCACGCTGTTCCCATGCTATTCCCTGCGCTGCCCGTGTTAACTCCTTTCACGCTGATGACAACCCTGCGAGCCGGGTCCCCTTATGAGCCCACTTTACAGGGGGCAAAGGGAGGGTCAGAGGTCGGAGGGCATGTGCCCCGAGTCCCCAGCCAGGGAGAGGTGGCCTGCCTCTGAGGGTGCGGTGGGGGGGGTGGGGGGAACGCAGGCGACCCCAAGCGCTGGAAGTAAGACTGAGAAAGCGCTCTGTTCTCACTCCAGCCCCCAGTGGATGGATGGGGAAATTGAGGCACAGGGCCCCATGTCGGGACTCACGCCCGCTGGCCCCTGAAGGCCTGTGCTCTTTCCGGAAGGAGGTGGACTGAGTCAGGGCGGTCGGCAGAAGCCACGGCCAAGGGCAGCCTCTCACTTGCCACCCCAGCATGGCTCTCGGGGCCTCGGTTTCCCCGTGTGAACCTGGAAGAAGGTGCCCCCGTCTATCAGGATAGGGACGTGTTGGACGCTATGGGGTGACTGCCCCCCACCACCTGCTGGGGCCACGAACCCTCCCCAGGGTCTCATCCCCCTATTCTTCCTGTAGCAAAGGCAGGTGAGCGATGGCCTCATGTGCCTCAGTTTCCCCATCCGCAGGGGCTGCCGGAGTCCCTGGTTCAAACTGGGTACAAGATGCAACCTTTCCCAAATCCTCTCTTATTCTTGGGGTGTGGCCGAGGGGGCCTCCTTCCTGGGGTCGCCAAGGCCCAGCTGAAGGGGGACCCGTCCTGCTGGTGGCCGGAAACCCCAGGAGGAGCCCCTCAGAGGGGTGACTGTGGGGTCCCCCAAAACACAGGAAGGCAACCCAGCCATCGGCCCGTCCTGGGCGCGGGGCCCCTTCCTCCGTCTGCACCGCCAGCCGCGCAGCGTCTCCATCTCCGCCTCTGACCCTCCCGCCTCCCTCTGAGCAGGACTCTTGGGGTGACACGGGGCCCCCGGGAATCCAGGGTCGTCCCTCCTCTCATCTAATTAGCAACCTCGCTTCCACCTGCCACCTGAGGGTCCCCTTGTCACTCACGTCACGTGACGTGTCCACAGGGGCTGGACACGGGCAGCTTTGGGGGTCGTAACTCCACCCACCAGCAAGACTGGGGCTTTTTCCTTCAGACGCCAAAGTCGTGTCCCTTGACGTCCCGTGTCCCCTTCCGGGCGATGCCAGGGATATAGGGAGGCCCCGTTCCCGGAGCGTCACTGAACGCTTGTCCAGCGGGACAACAGCTTGAGCGTGTGGGGACGATCTGACCCTGAGGGGGGTGGCCGGGCGGGGCAGACAGACACGGGGGCGACCCGCGTCGATGGCCATTTTTGGGGTGAGCTGAGGCAAGCGGCCCCCGTTTCTGGGCCTCAGGGGAGGACCGTCCCACGGGGCTCAGGAGGGGACCCGGCACGTCGGGGTGCTTCCGCGGCAGGGCCGGGGCCAAGATGGGGTGACCGAAGCTCTCACCACGCGCACGACGTTTACGGGGCGCCCGGGACTCAGTCATCAAGATGGATGCTGCGTCACCAAAACATCGCCACCCCAAGAGCACGAGGGACGAAATACTGGCCTTGGAAAGAAAGCTGCCCCCCCGACCCCCCGGCCGCACCCCACCCGGCCCCGGTGCCGATAAAACTTTTATCGACAATGACAGCGGCCGGCCCCGGGGGCCACAGCCCGCCGCTTTGGTTTTTTTTTTTTAATTTTATGGTAAAACGTTATTTGTCTTGATCACTGAGGGGTTTTTCGTATCCCCCTTGAATTCCGTGTCCGACATGGGCGCCCCGCACGGCTCACCCTCAGCCGGGAACGGAGCCCTGGCTCGGCCCGGTGACCCCATGGCTCTCAGGAAAGGAAGAGCAGAATCCTGTGGGCAGGGGTTCGGGGGGGCGAGGAGGCCGTGTCCTCAGCACTTCCGGTCCCTTCTGTTCCACCTGGAACAGCCCCGGATCGGTGGGACCCGCCCCTCGTGTGATTCAGACTCTCCCTGGGGCCCACCGTGCTCCCACCGCACAGTCCCGAAACCCACCAAAAGCACGGGCTGCCCCGGGGCGGGGGGCACCGGGTGTGGAGCTGGGGTGCCCCTCGTGGCTCGGGACAGGCGGGACAAGCGTCGAACCCCAGAGCCGCCTCAAGGGGCGCGTGCTTCCCCCAGAATGTCACGCTGGCCGGTTTTCCCCGGATTGTCCCCGTTTCTGATTTGCCGCGCACGGTGATGATAAATTAAATGTCTTTCTAAATAAGTCCATCAAGGCCATGGGGGCAGGGAAGGGAGAGGGTTAAATGTTTTAAAGAAAAACCCAGCTGCTGTGGCTGTTACGAGGCCGCAAGGCAAGTGGGACCCGCTTTTTGTATTCCCCGGAGCACAGAGAGGGGCGGTGACCTGCCCCGAGTCACACAGCACATCAGAACAGAAATGGCTCAACGGAGGGGCACCTGCCTGGACTGCGGGAGGGCGGTCAATCGGCGACCAGCCTGAGGGTCCCAGAGGGTGGGCGGGAGGGGGGCGCGCCCGGGGGGCCCCTCCGTTGGTCCCAAAGAAGAGGAAGTGGTTCGGGAGGAAGCAAAAGCCGCAGAGGACAGAGCCGCCTGTTGCATTTCTCCCGGACCAGCCGGAGCTGGGGTTCCCTGCCCTCCCCCCCCCACCAGGGAGCCCAGAACGTGTCACTCCCCAGCCGCCCACCCAGCGACCGTGACCTCAGCCCGTCTCCTGCACCCCTCCACCCCCGACGGCTTCAGCCCTGGAACCACTTATTTTCGAGTCCCACCTTCCGGGCTTTGCCCAGGCTGTTCTCTCTGCCGGGAATGCTGTTCCCTCCTGGGGGGCCGAGGGGCAGTGAGCCGGAAGCCCCCCCGCCGCCCCGCCCCGCGCCGGCCTGCGGGCTAACAGATTGCACCGGCGTTTCCTGTGACAGGTCAGCCGGTCCTGGGAGGCGGCCCAGGCGGCCGTTCTGGGGAGTCTGTCCCCAAGGACCCCCTCCGCCCCGCAGTCACTGCCATCCTGAAGGTAGGGGGTCCCCGGGGGGGGCTGGGGCAGGGGTGGGCAGAAGCGGCTACTTTTCGAGTTCGGGGGTGACCTGGGATCGGTGGGGGAGAGCCAGGGGCCGGGCTGAGCTCCGGGGACGAGGCCCCAGCGTGGGTGCTGTCGCCCATCCCGGCTGTCCCCCCAGCGGCCTGCCCTCAGGGCTGCACGTTGTGTCCATTTCACAAAAGTACAGGGGTCCGCTCCCCGCCCTGAAGGGTTGATGGGTGACATTCCTGTCTCACGGGTGAAAACGGAGCCCAGAGAGGGCAAGAAACCCATCCGGGGCCACACAGCAGGGTCAAGGCTGGGCCAGAGGACCCAGGTGTGCGCGGCTGACCCCGCCTAGGTCCCCGCACACCCACCCACGTGGCGCTCACGGACACCCCGCAGGTGCCACCCTCGCACGCCCCCCACTCTGACCTCCTCCCCCAGCATGAGTGGCCCTGAGCCCCCCACGGAGACCCGGGGGCCCGACGACCCCACCTTGCCGACTCAGCCCACCTACATCAACCTCGGTGAGCCGCCCAGAGGGGATCCCGGGCTGGGCGGGCAGGGGGGGTGCCTAGCAGGGGTTGGGGGCCGGCCCCCAAGGAGGCTGGAGCAGAAGGGCTGGGTCTCTCCTGGCCATTTAGGGAACTTCCTGCCTCACGACAGTGACTGTCACTGTCTCTAATCCGAGCCCGTTAGAAAGAAGCTGGAGTCACCAGCTTGTGAAAACGGGGACGCCGGAGTTCAGAGAGGTGCGGCTGTCCGCCCAGAGCCACACAGCGGGACGGGGGTCCAGGGGGGCTGGGCCGGACGTGGCTCTCCTCTGAGCCTGTGTCCTCGTCTGTGAAGATGGGGACGTCCCCGCCCCACGGGTGTTAGCATGACACCCATTTTCCAGATGGGGACACCGAGGCCCAGGGGTGCAGTCCTGTGCCCAGGGCCCCCCGCACGTCCTCAGCGCCCCACGCTCCCCCCGCAGGGGAGGTCCGAGCCCACCTGCTGCCTTCCAAGGCCTGTCGCCCCCGGACGACCGAGGCCCTGCCCACCGCCCCGCAGCCCGCGCCCCCACCGCTGCCCAGGAAGACGCTGACCAGGACCCAGTCCGTGCCCACCCACCGGCCCGCCAGCCCCGGCCGCGCGCCCCGGGGCCCGCCGCGCAGGCCCCTCCTGGGCTCCCGCAGCCTGGACGAGGGCCAGGCGGGCGGCGACGAGGCCGGGCCCCCGTGTCCCCCCGCGGAGCCGGCCCTCGGCCCCCCGGACGCGGCGCTGGGCCTCTCCGTGCGCGACCTACAGCGCCCCGAGGCCGTGCGCGCCGCGCTAGAGGCCTGGCAGCTGGGGGCGCTGCGCGCCGTGCATGCGCGCCTGCGGGCGCGGCTCCTGGGGGGCCACCCGGGCCCCTGCCACCAGGGCCACGCGCTGCGCCTGCTGGACGGCTCGCCATGCGCCGAGAGCGGGGACGCACTCTACTACCGCGTGGTGCGTGTGGACGGGGACGCCTGGCACGTCCTAGCTGCCAAGGTGAGCCCCTCCAAAACCCAGCCCGAGACCCCCGCGCCCGCAGCTCGCCCCGTCGGCTGCTTTTGTGACTAACAGGAGTCCGCACAACCGGGCTGGAACCGCCACAGTCGGCGGCAGTCCCTTCCTGGCCTCTGGGGCCCGGGAACCCACATTGTCACTCACTCCCCAGTGAAGTCTGGTGCTTGAGAGCCACTGAGCTCACCAGCCATGGCGGCTGACAGCTACCACTTTAAATAATAATAATAACAATAATAATCAGGAGGCCTAGCAGTTCAGTTCGGCACACTCCGCCTCGGTGGCCCGGGTTCTGTTCCCGGGCACAGACCTACACTGCTCTGTTAGCAGCCGTGCTGTGCTGGCGGCTGATATACTAAAAAATAGGGGAAGATTTACACAGATGTTAGCTCAGGGCACATCTTCCTCAGCAAAAAAAAAAAAAAAAAAAAAGATACTAATAATAACCAACAGCCGCCAAAATGCACCGAGCACTTCCCTGTGCTGTTCCAAGGACTTTCAGACGAATTTATTTATCTAATCCTCACGCCAGCTTTACAATGGCGGTATCACCCTTCCGTCATAAGACACTCTGTTTTATGCACCGCTAAGAAAAAAAGAAGGATTCCCGTTAAATAACCCGCCAAGCGTCAGACGCATCCCCATCCTGGAGGGATCTGGGTGATTTGACAGAAGGCGCTCCTTCCTGCGCATTTTCCAGACGGTTGTGGAGAGGGAGGGAGTCGCTGCTGGCGGTGAGCTCGTTCGCTTGTCCACAATGCCATCCCAGAGGCCCCTGGGGAGTTTATTTGTACAACACCCACCCCCGGAGCACCTGTCATTTTTAAACTCCCCCCAAACACAGGTGATTCTAATGTAATCCCCAGACCCAAGGTCCTCCCAACCTTTTTTTTTTTTTTTTTTTTTTTCAGGAAGATTAGCCCTGAGCTAACTACTGCCAGGCCTCCTCTTTTTTTTTGCTGAGGAAGACTGGCCCTGAGCTAACCTCCGTGCCCATCTTCCTCTACTTTATATGTGGGACGCCTACCACACAGCATGGCATGCCAAGCAGTGCCATGTCCGCACCTGGGATCTAAACCAGCGAACCCCGAGCCACCAAAGCAGAACGTGTGCACTTAACCTCTGCGCCACTGGGCTGGCCCCCCCTCCGACCGTCTAGAAAGAGCTTTGCCATCCATGCAGGGTTCGCGGGTTTGGATCCTGGGCGTGGACCTAGCACCGCTGATCAAGCCATGCTGTGGCAGGCGTCCCACATACAAAATAGAGGAAGATGGGCACGGATGTTAGCTCAGGGCCAGTCTTCCTCAGCAGAAAGAGGAGGATTGGCAGCAGACATTCGTTCAGGGCTAATCTTCCTCAAGCTAAAAAAAAAAAAACCAGAAATTACTTTCACCTGTCTATTTTCACATTGTAAAATGTTGTAAAATGTGGCTGCTGGAAAATATTAAGTGACACCGTGGCCCCCGATGCATTTCTCCTGGGCTGCCCGGCTCTGGCACCTCCGCTGTCACGTCCCTCCTTACAAGCGGTCAGACCCTGCCCTGGGGCAGGCCGGAGAGTCAGACCCCTAAACGCCGTCCTCCCCGGGACGGTTTTCCGGAAAATCATGGCGGCCGCTAACCTCTGAATGAACATCGAACTCTGGCTGCTGGAGGCCACGCAGCCGCCCCCGCAAAGCTGGAGTGGGCGGGCGGGGTAGGGGGCGGGCTGTGCTGGCGGGGGCTGTGCGCTCAGGCCCTGATGGCCCCCTCTGCCCCGCAGGTGCCCAAGCCGGGAGCCGAGGAGCCCCACCCCTGGGGCCTGGAGCTGCAGGCCTCACTGGCCCCCCACTTCAACCTCCAGGGGCTGTGCGGCCTGGTGCCCGAGGGCGCGGTGCCCCAGGCTCCCTGGAGGGGCCCCGTGGCGCTGGCGGCCGAGGTGCCCGAGCACACGGTGGCCCAATGGCTGGCGGAGGAGGGCGCAGTGCGGCCACTGGTGGATGTGGCACGCGCGGGGGCCCTGCTGCTGCTGCAGCTGAGCGCCGCTCTGGAGCTCCTGGAGGCGCGGGGCGCGGTGCTGGCCGAGCTGCGGCCCGAGAACCTGTTGCTGGCCGCGCCCCGGGGCTGCGCGGCCGCCGGACCCCCGCGCCTGCTGCTCGCCGACTTCGGCCGCGTCCGCCCATGCCCCCGGGGCCCCCCGGGCACCCACGCGGAGCCGTTCGCCCACCTGCTCCGCACGTTGCTCGGCCCCGCCGTGGCCTCGGCCGCGCCCTTGGCCCGGGGCCTGGAGCGCCTGGCGACCCAGCTGGCCCTCTCGCGGCCCTCGGCGGCCCAGACCCGCGGCGCGCTGCAGGCGCTGCTCTGGGGGCCCGGGCCCGAGCTGCACGGCCGCGGGGCCCCGCTGGGGCCCTGGCTGAGGGTGCGCCGTGCGCTGCTGGTCCTGCAGCTGGCCGAGCGGGCGGCGGGTGGGGAGGCGCCCGGCCTCGAGGACTGGCTGTGCTGTGAGTACCTGGCCGAGGCCACCGAGGCCTCGCTCAGCCATGCCCTGGCGCTGCTGTGGGGCTGACCCCTCCCCGGAGCCACGCGCCTGTCCCAGGGCTGGAGCTGGTGGCAGGGTCTCCACGGTCGGGGGGACGCCCCTTCCAGAAGGAATCAGGGTGGCCAAGAGGGCACCCGTGTGGACACTCCCATTTCCAACGCCAGCCCCACTCTGTGCTGGGCACTTAGGCCCGAGGCCTCCCCAAGAATGCAGGGGACCCCATTCCCGGGCTGCGAGCTGAGGGCCAGGGCCAGCTGGGGCTGCCCAATGCCAGGGCTGCCACCCGCCTCCCCGGGGGCACACTCCTGCCAATCCACCATCATCTCCGAGTGTGGGGAGGCCCTCCCCTCCTCCAGCAGAGGTCAGGTGCCCTCGTGGTGCTGGGCTCTGAGAGTCACCGTGGCCCTAGCAGCATCTGGGGGTTCCTGGCCCCGGGGCACCCCCTTAGGCTGAGCGTGGCCAGCGGTTGCGTGAGTGTGTCTTTGTCACAAACTGTCATGGTTTTGGGGAGGGGCGGCCCCCCAGCACAGCCTCCTGGAGAATCTGAAGGCACCTGCTCACCCGTCCCGTGGCTTCCCTGCCCTGCCACCTCCGCCACCCCCTCCCCGCTGTCCCTCTGTGACACTAGGAGCTGCCAGCCTTTGCAGGGGCTGTCGTCTCTGTTGGAGCCCCAGCTCCTCTAAGGAAATAAAGGCGCCTCCTGGCCCTCTCGCCTCCTCCCTCCCTCCCCCCGCCTCTGCCCCCACTGACGAGCACGCAGCGCCCGTGTCACCTGTCCCCGTCCCCCCCCCGCCAGGCTGAGAGTTCCTGAGGGCAGGGTCCAAGCTTAACACACAGTAGGCGCCTTCCGAGTATCAGAGGTTGGAATAAACTGTCACACGAGACTCACGGGGGACCCGAGGGAGAGAACGTCTCAGCTCACGCCTCTGGAAATGGACACAGGAACCCTGAGGGGCCCCACCGCCCCCGCCTGGGGGCTCAGTCTCGCGCCCTCCTTGCCCCCATCGCACTCCTGGGGGCATCTTTCCAACCCCAGACGTGACCTGGTCCCTCCCCTGCTCAGACGCCTCCCCGGGCTCCCCAGCACCCTCAGAATCCTGCGAGCCCTCCGGCCGCCCCCTCCGGCCCCCCGCCCACCGCTGGGGCTGCTCTCCCGCCTCCAGGCCTGGCCCGACTGTTCCCTCCACCGGAAGCGCCCCACCCCCGCCACCTCTGCTTCAGACTCCTACTCTCCTTGCAGCGCCCCAGCTCCAAGACCCTGCCCGGCCCACAGACGGGCAGTGCGTCCAGTTCTGCCCCACGGTCACTCGGGGCTGGATACCCCACCCCACCCTACAACAGGGGTTCGCGGCCCTCCGAGCTCCGTTCCTCCCCCGTGAAGCTCGCCCCACCCAATTTCCGGGCCAAGGCCGGGACGCCATCCCCGGCGAAGCTCCGGGCGCGGCCAGCAGGTGGCGCCGCGGTCACTCCCAGCGCGCCGCCCGCGGCCACCGCGCCACCTCCCGGGCTGCGCCACCGCCAGGCCCCAGAAACGCCCAGGCGCCGGGGAGGCCGCAGGGGGAGCGGGACCCGGCCTCCCGGGGAAGGGCGCCGGGCGCGGGCGGCGGGGGACCCTCCAGCTGGCCGCCCGCAGCAACCCAGCAGCGTCCCGACACAGCAGACTAGGCCCCCAACTTCTGTGCCCCAGCCTCAGTTTCCCCGGGAGAAGAGGCGTCACTCAGCTCACGGTGCTTGCAGCACCCCACCCCAGGCGCCCTGAGGTGCCCGCCCCGCCGCCGTCCAGTCCCGGGGGCCACACGAACACACGGAGCCACACGGGGGCTGGAGGTGTCAGCACTTTTATTCCGGTTTGGGGAGCAACAGACGCGCGGATTAACACCGATCGGGCCGAGGCACGAGGCCAAGGCCGTTTGCAAAGGACTCCAAACGAGGCATTCCTCCTCAAGCACAAGGATCACCTGAATCATCTTAACCAGCGATAAAAAAGTAAAATATAAACTTTTATTTAGAATTAAAGCAAACACTTCAATCTCGCAAACACGACGTTGAACTGCAGGAACACACCGCTGATTTGCAGTGAGCGTTTATTTGCACAATCACGACACGCGGACACAGCGGGGAGCGGCCCGACCTCCGCCCGGCGCCGCTGTCACCCGCCGCGCGGCTCGGGGGGACGCAGGCTCCGGGCGCGGGGGCCCTGCTACTGCT
This sequence comes from Equus caballus, assembly GCF_041296265.1. Taxonomy (NCBI): domain Eukaryota; kingdom Metazoa; phylum Chordata; class Mammalia; order Perissodactyla; family Equidae; genus Equus; species Equus caballus. The sequence continues at coordinate 1,509,916 of NC_091690.1, read as the reverse complement.
CGTCCCCGGAGGACTCCCGCTCGAAGGTGTAGGCCATGAAGCAAGCTTCGGGTCTCTTGGGGACAAGGGGGTGCCCCGGTCTCACAATCTCAAAGCCCAGAAAGCTGAAGGTCCGGAGCAGGGCGGCTGCGGGGGACACGTGGTCAGAGCCGCCGCCGCCGGTCCCCAGGGCGCGCGGACGGGGACGGGGTGCCCCTCCCTCCCTCCCCCCGGGCGCCCCCACCTCTGTCGTCGCGGTTCTTGTGGAAGCAGATGAAGACGTGGTCGGCGCGAAGCTGCTCCTCGGCGAACTCCAGCAGCACTGCGAAGCTGCGGGGCGGTCAGCGCGCCCACTCCCCGCCCCCGCCGCCCCACTCCCCGCCCCCGCCCCCCGCCGCCCGGCCACCACCTGCTCGGGACCGTCCCGGGCGCGGGGCGTCACGCAGCGCCCGACCCAGCCGCGGCCCCGTCCCCGGGCCAGGACCCCGCGCGGCTCACCTGTCCTTGCTGCCCTCGGGCAGCGCCCCGCCCGGGATCTCGATGTACAGGGAGCCGCCGCGCAGCACCGCCCTCCAGTCCACCTGCCGGGCGTCGCGGAGCCGCGTCTGCACGTGAAGGATTCTCGTCTTGTCGTTAGACGTTAGTTCCTCTGTTACATTCAGCCGATTATCCTGCGGGCGGGCGGCCCAACTGAGACGCGGCCTTCGGGGCCTCGCTGCGCCCGCCCCGGGACCCCAGCCCCTGACCCCCGCCCGCCCGCCGGACCCGCGGGGCCACTCACCGAGTAAAATAAATTAGCTGAAAGATTGTGATCCCTCTGACTATTCCCTCGCCCACCTGGGATCTTCAGGGGTGGGTGAGGGACATCAGGAGCACCACCGAGGCCCCGGACCCAGGTGACTACAGCAGCTGCCGGACAGCCTGGAACTGGGGGGAGGGGGGGGCCGCGGTCAGCGCGCGCCAGGCAAGACCCCGCGGCCCCGGAACCGCCTCCGTCCACACCGCACAGACGGTGGGCCGGACGACCGCTGACCAACACCGACACGAGGGATCCCCGCCCGCTCGGCCCGCCGGCCCCCAAGTGCCGCCCGGGGCGTCCCGGCTCAGGACCCGGCCCCGCAGCGGCCCCGGCGGGAGGCCCGGGCGCCGTCCACGTGGCGCCGCCTCGCCCGCGCGCCCTCGGGGCTCAGGAGGCTCGGGAGGCGGCGGCCCGGGGGCGCGGGTGGGGCCCGGGCTCGGCCTGTCCGCCCCGAGGAGCCCGCCACGCCCGCGGCCAGCGCGGCCCCCGCCGCCCCAAACCGGCGCCCTCCCTAAACCCGACCCCGAAACCGCAAACCACACCAGGAAGACCCGCGCCCCTAAACCCGATCCCGAAGCCCCAAATCCCAACAAGGACCCCCACGGCCAAGCCCAATGCTGGGCCCCCCAATCCAACGAGAATCGCTACATCCCCCAAACATGACCTAAAATCTCCAAACCCAACCCAGGACCCCCGTGTCTCCCAAACACAACCAGGCAGCCTCTCGGACCCCCAACTCCGACCAGAGACCCCCGCGACCGCCAAACCCGACCCCGGGCCCCCGGATCCAACCAGGTACCACTACGCCCCCCAAACCCAACCCTGGACCCCCAAATCCAACCAGGATCGCTGCGGCCCCCAAACACCATCCAAGACCTCCAAAATCCAACCAGGAAGCCCCCGCGCCCACCAAACCCGACCTCAGGCCCCCAAATCCGACCAGAGACCCCGCGGCCCGCAAATACCACTACATAGCCCTCCCGCACCCCCAACTCCGGCCAGGAACTCCCGCGGGCCCCGTGTCCAACCAGGGACCCCTGCGTCAGCCAAACTCGCCCCCGACACCGCGGTCCTCTTCCAAAACTGACCCCAAACCTCTAAACCAAACTAAGAACACAGAAGCCCCCCAGGTACAACCAAGTGGAACCCCCCTGACCCGCTAACTCCGATCGAGGATCCCCAACTCCGATCAGGGGCCCCGGGGACCGCCAAACCCGAGCCCGGACCCCCAAGTCCGACCCGCAAGCCACCTACCCAACTAAGGACCCCTACGTGGCCCCAACTCGCCCCGATCGCTGCTCCAAACCCGACCCCGGCCCCCACAAGTCCAAGCGGGCACGCCCCAGTTTCCCAAACCACTCCCGCCCCCGGGCCCCCACGATCCCCGCGCGCCGCAGGCCCGAGGCCCCCGGGGGCGGGGGGGCGCCCGCCAGCCCCGCCCCGAACCCGCCCCCAGCGCGATTGTGGCCTCGACAAAGGGGCGGCCCCGCGCTCCCCGGACTTCCGCGGCCGGCCCCCCGCGGGCCTGCGCGGCGGCGGCGCTTCTGGAAGCTTCGGGCGGGGGCGGGGCGCTCACCTCCCGCTGCTGCGGCCGCCGCGGCTGTGCAAGCTGAGGAGCGGCATGGCGCGGCTGGCGTGGACGGTGGCGCTGGATTTATCCCCCTCCTTCTCTCGGGCGAAGCAGTGGCTGTTGAGGATGCGCTGCAGGGAGGATTTCACCATCCGGCCGCTGGGGTCCGAAACCAGCAAAACCTCCGCTGCACTCTCCGCCCCGCCGCCGCTGCTCGCCGTTCGCAAAATGGCGCCGCCGCCGCCGCCCGCCTTTATAGGCGCCGCGCGCGGGCCACGCCCCCCACGCCGCCGGGAGCGCGGCCGCGCGAGGGGGCGGGGCCGCCGGGGCCGCCGGGAAACGCAGGCGCCCCCGGGGGCCCCTCTCGGCGTCTGATTGGCGGACGGCGGAGGGCCCCGCGCCGCGGATTGGGCGGCACGTTTCTGGGCCCGCCCCCCCCGTCGTCCCCCCCCTTCTGGCGTCACTCTGCGGGCGCGCGGAGGGGGCGGGGCCGCCGTGGCTCCGGGCACGCGCAGCGCGCCCCTGGCCCCGCCCCGCGTCCCCACTGCCGGGGTTTGGGGGCGGGGGCGCTGCGCGGGGTCTGGTTTTGGGGACCTCGCGGTGGCCGGGTCCCCGTCGTGGTCCCTGTCGCCCTCTCTGGGGGTCCCTTCCCCCAGCGGGCCCCTCCCCCGGGCGGCCGGGAGCGACAAAAGCGCCGGGTGTTGGGGGGGGAGGGTCCCCAGCGCCCCCACCCCTATAGGACAGAATTATTTTCACTAATAACCTCGGTTATTCATCATCGATCAGAAGGATGGTTTTCCGGATTCGGTGTGTCACGTTTACAGACGGCCAACAATTAAAAAGAGAACTTTGCATGTTGAGATGTTATCCCGATTTGGTCAACGATGTCGTGTCTCGTTGGCAGAAATATTCTTTTTTGCAGAAAAACTCAGCTATTTGTAAAACTGAAATTTGCCCCCAAGCAGACATATTCCTCTTGGGGGCTCAATTCAGAAACATTTCACGTAGAAAAACCGAATTTCGCCCCTACAGGCAGCACACACCTTCTTCCCGTGGGTCCCACTTTCTTGGGTGGTTTTACGGTTTTTTAAGTACAGAAAGAAACTCGGAATTACATAGAATTAAAGCGACTGCTGTTTGTTTCCTTGTCTTTACGACCGCAGGCCTCTCGGTTTTATCTCATCCGATCTGTCGTGTGCATTTGGGGTAGAGACACAAACTTCCCCCGAAGCGACCTCGAGTGATTAGAAAACCCACAGAAACGGACCCTGCGGAGCGTGTGGCCGGGTCCCTCTGCGTCTCCAAATTCCCTTCCACGTGGAATGCAGCATTTATTAACATTTGCTTACACGATACTTCTAAGCAATAAAAATGGCGAACTTACAGCTTCCGTGTTTACAGGATTAAAAAACTCAGCAAAAACTGTAACATTTGCAAAGCTGAGGCCAACCGCAGAATTGTCCCAGGGAAAGAGTATTGAATCGGTGGCATTGCTTAGCATTGCACGGTGAAAATAAAGAGCAGATGGGTTTCTCATGAACTTTCTCATTGTTTTTTCATTTTTCTGCGGGAGTCCGTGCTTTTAGGCCGAGGGGCCGGCTCCCAGCCACCCGTCCACCCAGCCTCGGGGGATGTTTGAGCGTCCTCCCTGTCTGAAGGGTTCGCATCTTTGTGGTTCCCGAAGGCCTGTTTGCTTGAGGCCGGAAGAGCCTGGGGTTTCGAAATCTGTTTTGCCTCTCGGTAGCTCCCTGGTGTCTTACGTAAACGGGTGTGTCGGGGCCAAGAGTCCGGGAGCGGACTTGCCAATGGCCGGCCGCCGGTCACCGGGTCACACTGTGTTTACCCACCCATGACTGAGGCCTGGAAGGGACGGAGGTCACATGGACCCCCAGCACAGTGGGCTGCAGACAGTGGCCTCGAAGGCCACGCAGAAGCTGGTCTGTGAGGCGTCTGCAAGGACCCGCCTGTGGGGGCAGCATCCGGGCAAGGAAGTTTAGGCAACAGCCAGGCCTCTCTGGGCCCCGGGGACCCAGCAGACGTCTCGGGGGCCCAGCAGACGCCTTGGGTGGGGACGGGGGAGGGTTCGATCTTCCCTGGCAGCCTTGTGCCCTTGCCGGCCCAGCCGCTGTTTGATGTGGAATCATTGTGGGTGGAAAGAAAAAAAAAATGCAGCCTCTCGGTCAAAAACAAGCTGCCAGAGCTCGAAAAAAAGCAGAGGTGGGGGAGAAGACAGGGTGCCGTGAGCTCCGGGGTGGGACGTGTCAGGGAAAGTCGTCATGGGGGCTCGGGGCCTCCGAGGACCCCTATCTCCGGGCAGGAATGTGGGGAGCCGTCGTGTCACCGTCGTGGGGAGGTGGGTCGGCTCTGGGGACCGCTCCCCCCGCCTGCCCTCAGGGAGGAGGGAGGCACCCGGATGTGGGGTGAGGAATGTTTTCATCTGCTTCACGCCCTGTGTGCGTGGGTGGGGGAGGGGGCACGGAGGCACCTGCCACCCAAGGATCGTAAACACCGGCCGGCCCAGGATCTCCTTCCGGCTGTCGTCCGGCTCTGAAGGGCTCGCTGGTGGTTGGGCCTCGGTTAGCGAGCAGTCAGCACTCGGGTGTTGAAGCAGAAATGAATTCCCACTATCCACATCAGCCCGGTCACTCTCTGGGGGGCCGTCCTGGGTGCTGTGGGGGGTCGAGTAGCATCCCTGGCCCCCACCCCTACTCGATGCCAGGAGCACCCCCAGTGTGACACCCACAGATGTCCCCAGACGTGGTCCGGCATCTCCCAAGCGTCACTTTCTCTCTTCTCTGTCTAATCTGGGGGCGCCAGCGAACTCTGAGCCTGTGCGAGGGAAAAGGACACGCAGCTGATCGCGGTGGAGGGTCTCAGGATGGGCGCGGGGAGGCGGCCCGCCCTGGCTGGGCTTGCAGGGGACTGAAGGAGATCAGAGGAGTCTGTGAGAGGCGAGGAACCCCTAGACTGCAGGGAGCGAAAGAGGAGGTCAGGGAGGCCTTCCTGGAGGTGGTGAGAGCAGAGCTGCTGGGAAGGGACAGTGGAGGGCATGGGGGCATGTCAAGGACGGAGGGCCCATGCCTGGCATCCCGCTGAAGTCAGTATGGTGAGGTTAGGCCTCTGGAGGCGGGGAGCCGGGAGGCCAGGGGGCTCACTATGATGTTTAAAAAAGGATCCGTGGAGCTCCCAAAGACGTCCACCCCTAATCCGTGGGCCCTGTGGACGTGTTACCTCACGGGGCAGAGGGGACTCTGCAGATAGGTTAAGTCGAGGCCCCTGGGATGGGGGTGACCCTGGATTCCCGGGGCCCAGGGTCATCCCAGGGTCCTGAGCAGAGGGAGGCGGGAGGGTCAGAGGCCGAGATGGAGACGCTGCGCTGCTGGCCGTGCGGACGGAGGAAGGGGCCCCGAGCCCAGGATGCGGCGCCTCTGGAAGCTGGAGGAGGCGGGACACGCTCCTCCCCTGGGGCGTCGGGGAGGACCAGCCCTGGCCACCCATGGAATTTAGCCCCGTGGGACCGTGTCGGACTCCCGATCCCAGGACTGTGACGTGACGAGTGTGTGTAGTATTAGGCCACTGAGTTTGTGTGACCTGACACAGCAGCCACAGGACACCCATCCATGGGGGGACGGGAAGGTTTGGCGTCTCGATGGGTGACATTTGTTGAGCCCATTTGACAAAACCCATCTGACCACACTGTCCCCGCCCATTTCACTCCGTGGAAATTTCCCGTAGACCTTGAAGCAGGCGACACATGCTGGCGTCTAGCAAATGGCCTGCCTGCAGCTGGCTTGGAAGTGAAATGTTGCAAGTGAGACGGGCAGACGGAGGCCGGGGCGGAGGGATGGAGACGGACCGAGTGAACGCAGCGAAACAGCACCGGGAGAGCCCGGGTGGCGGGCAGGTGGGTGTTCACGGGGAAATTCTCCCGCCCTTTCTGTGCGTTTGAAAATTTCATAATAAAATGCTAAAGAGTCAAACTGAAAAAGGATTGCATCTCCTTTCACCACATCCAGCGTCGTTTCCCAGCCTGGCTCTGTCTCCTGTCTTTCGTCACCGGAACAAAAAGCCAGAGGCCTTTGGGTCTTGAGCAAACAGCCAGGAAAAGGGGAAGAAACCAGAACCACCCAATTTTAATGTGCGTCAGACAGCCCCGGGCGAGATGCAGGCCGGGGAAGGCCTCAAACAGCCCGAGTGTGGCCACAAGTCCCCACACACATCTGGCGCCCGGCGATAAGGCGCAGGATGCTGCGCGGGGCTCTGCAAACACGAGAGAGGGGACGGGGCCAGCTGAGCTTATCTCAAACTGCTGGGCTGTTTTTTATCTTATTTTTATTTTTTATGTTCCTCGATACGTTTTTTGGTCTTTTGCTTTGCAATATTTCAAACGTTTTTACAAAGCTTCCGTTACAGAAAATGCAATGATTTGGGGGCTGACGCCCAGACGTCGCTGCTCTGCCCCCAGACTTTCTGCTCCTTGGTGCTTGGGCCTCTGTTTTCACCACATTTATCTTTGTTTCTTTTTCTTTCTTTTCTTTTTTCTTTTGAGGAAGATTAGCCCTGAGCTAACTGCTGCCAATCCTCCTCTTTTTGCTGAGGAAGACTGGCCCTGAGCTCACATCCGTGCCCATCTTCCTCTACTTTATATGTGGGATGCCTACCACAGCATGGCTTGACAAGCGGTGCCATGTCTGCACCCAGGGTCCGAACTGGCGAACCCAGGGCTGCCAAAGCGGAACATGCACACTTAATCCCTGCGCCACCGGGCCGGCCCCTATCTTTGTTTCTATAAAATATTTGTTGCTAAATATAAGCGATGGATGCTCACTGAGGAAACTACAAATATATGCGTGTAATTCTTACTGGATCTATACTATATATGTCTGTGTTTATAGAAATAGATTTATTTACTTATACATAATATTATGGATTATGTTTGAATAATGTATCTATTTATATTTTGTATATAATGTGCATTACATATTTTCATAAAATATGTATATATTTATAAACATGTAAGTACATTTTGCTGTTCCTGATTTCATAGCCTTTATTTATCTATAGGCTAAAGTGCTTTTTTGGAACTCCAAATCTTTCTCAACAGCTTTATTCGGATGGAAATCACATACCACACAATCGACCTATTTAAAGTGTACAGTTTAATGGTTTTTAGTATTTTTACAGATGTGTGCGCCCATCACCACAGTCAATTTTAGAACAGGTTTATCACTTCAAAAAGCAGCCCTGTCCCCACCAGCATCACCCCCGCCTCCCTCCCAGCCCCTGGCCCCCACGAGCCCGCTCTCTGTCTGTGGATCTGCCTGTTCTGGACGTTTCCCGTCAATGGGATCACACGCCGTGTGTCCTTCTGCGTCTGCTTCTCTCCCTGAGCGTCGTGTGTTCAGGTCCGTCCACGTGCGGCTGTGTCCGGGCCTCGCTCCTCTTCACGGCTGCGTAATATTCCAGCGTGTGGACGGACTACATTGCGTTTATCCGTCATGCATCGACGGACGCCTGGCTTGCTTCCACCTTTTGGCTGTTCTGACTGATGCTGGTGTGGACGTGGGTGTGCAAATACCCCTTCGAGTCCCCAGTTTCATTCCCTTTGGGTCTATATGTTGGAGCGGAATCACTGGACATCCGGTAATCCTATGTCTAGCTTTTTGAGGAACGGCAAATCACAGTATCCTCTTAAGAGAAAAAACATAGGTTGCAAAACAAAGTGTTCAGACATTCACTAAGGATGCTCATTGTGTAAAAACAAATACATCAATAATATTAAAACAGAAAGTTGCAAAAACATCCAAGGAAAGAATACTGAAATATCATACAGCGTCTGAAGTTGCACGGGGCCATGGCGGGCGTTTGACAAACTGTCCTCTCTGAGCTTGTCCCCATTTTCTAAACATTCGGCTTTTGTCCGTGTGATGAGGGAGAAAATCAGAGTTGCGGGGATTTCAGGGAGTCGGGAGGGGGCAGGGGGCGCTGGCCTCGGCGGCCCCGCGTGTGCTCAGGTTCCCGAGTGGCTCCTGCGGAGGCCGTACGTGCCCAGGAGTTTTCCCGGCGGCAACTCCCTGCCCGAAGCCACTTCCCCTTTCCACTCGGGGGTCCCAAAGTGGCCCACGCTTTGCAGCTGCAGACCCGTGGCTGCAGGTCTCAGAATGCACCTTTGAAGGCCAAGAGGGGACACAAGCATTCAGGCCACAGTGGACCCCCTTCCCAGATAAGGTCACGCTCCGAGGCGCTGGGGGTCAGGACATGAACGTGCATTTTTTGGAGGGGCGACCCAGCCGTAACGGGGTCAGGGGCGTGTCTGGAAGGTGAGCCTTCTGTAAAGGGCCTAGTGTGCACACGGGGTGGGACCGAGGACCGGGGTTGGGGGACGGGGCCAGGTCACGCGGGGCGAGGGCGCTCCTCACCCGGGTGAAGCCGGGTTTCCCACAAACACCCGGGAGAGTTTGCTGAGCGGGGCGATGTCCACAGGGAGCAGCATCGGCCGGGACAGGGGAGGGCTGGCGGTCCCCCTGGGGTCCAACTCACGGCCCACCCTCAGTCCTTCCCTAGGCTCGGCCCGCCTGTCCTCACTGAGCGAACACTGTGACACCAACGGACGCTACTACGAGCGAAACTGAGGACAAGGTCTGTCCTGACGGCATCCTACATGGTGTCACGTTTGTAAAAGTCTAAATGGAACAGGGTCCCCCTCGGCACGGTGACATTGGGGCCGGGTCACTCTCTGGGGGGCCGTCCTGGGCATGGTGGGGGGTTGAGCAGCATCCATGGTCCCCACCCACTCGATGCCAGGAGCTCCCCCAGTGTGACACCCACAAATGTCCCCAGACGTGGCTCAGTGTCCCCCGGGGGGCAGGATCACCTCCTGTTGGGAACCACAGACCTACAGTTACAGAAATCACATCCTTTTACAAATTTTAAAACACATGGCTCCTCCAGAGGATTTCAAAGCTTCCCAGTGCTTTCGAGATAAGCTGGTGACTTTGCCCGCCGACATCGCGTGCCGGTGACTTGTCAGGGCTCCGTTAGTGCAGACGGCCCTGCGGGAGGCTGTGACATTCGTCCTGGCCGCGCTGGCCGCCGTTTGCAGAGCTAGCACCAGGGGGACAGCTTAGGGACGCGGGGTGAGCGGTGTCTCGAGGCTCCGCCTGAGCTCACAGGGCCTCTCACGTGGACCCAGCCGCACTGCACGGACTTCAGCACTGAAAACGGCACGCTGCTCGTGGGCGAGCAGCACGGGGGCCCGTGTTCACAGCAGCCAAAGGGGGAAGCAACCTGAGCGTCCATCACGGATGGTGGATGCACACACGGGGACCTCCACACGCTGGAATATTACGCAGCCGTGAAGAGGAGCGAGGCCCTGACACGGCTGCACGTGGACGGACCTGAACACACGACGCTCAGGGAGAGGCGCAGGCACAGAAGGACACACAGCGTGTGATCCCATTGACATGAAACGTCCAGAACAGGCAGATCCACAGACAGAGAGCGGGCTCGTGGGGGCCACGGGCTGGGGAGGGGCAGGGGGTGACGGCTCATGCGGAACTGGCCTGCTTTTGCAGTGATGGAACGTTCTAGAACTAGATAGAGGTGATGGTTGGACATCTCTGAATGTACTAAAACCCACTGAATTATACACTTTTAAAGGATAGGTTTTATGGAATATGAATTATATCTCAATAAAGCTGTTATATATTTTAACATTGGCCCTGTGCTAACACCTGTTGCCAATCTTTTTTTTCTGCTTCTTCTCCCCAAAGCCCCCCAGTACATAGTTGTGTATTTTAGTTGTGGGTCCTTCTAGTTGTGGCATGTGGGACGCCACCTCAACATGGCCTGATGAGTGGTGCCATGTCCGTGCCCAGGATCCAAACCAACAAAACCCTGGAGCCGCCGAAGAGGAGTGTGGGAACTCAACCACTCAGCCCTGGGGCCGGCCCCCAATAAAGCTGTTATATTTTTAAAATGACAAAATAATTTCCCATACACCTGGGCCGGGCTGGAGTGGGTGTTGGTGTGTTTGATGACTGACTAAACGAGGACGTCAATGTTTGAAGAGGTGGGATGACACAAAAGCAGTCCAGGGTGACCGAGTGGTTACTTAAGCAGGATTTTGACCTCACCGCCCCCCTTGGAGGAAGTGATCCCACTTTGCAGATGAGGAAACGGAAACGAGGCCTCTGAGCTGGCGAATCACCCGGGTCAGCCAGCAGAGCCCGCATTCCACACAGCCGTCTTGCTCCTCCTCCAGGAAGTCCTCCGTGATGCCTCCAGACTCCACAGGCCGCATGGGCCTGGGGTAAGGCCGCTCCACGCAGTTGGCTCACACCTGGCGCTCCAGAAACGCTTGCTGGCCGACTCCGAGAGAGAGGGCAAGGCGACCACCCTTTGTGGGTGCTCTCGCCTCTGGACCCCCTTCTCTGAGGCTCCAAGACAGGAAGCAACGTGCCCAGGGTCACTCGGCCAGCCTGGGGGTGACTCTGTGCTGAAGGAGGGGTGGGGTCACCCTCGGCCAATGCCCAGTCCTGCCCCAAGGCGGGGGACGCCCCAGCGGCCATCTTGTGCCCGGCCCTCCTCCCTCTCGCTCCGCCGGCCCCGCTGATTGGCCCACCCTGCGGCCTCTGGCCACCTGTCGCTGTCTGTCTTGGGGCCACCCTCCCCGCGCTCCATCCCGTCCACCAGGCCCGGCGCCACGGCTGCGGGGTAAGTGGGGCAGGGGGAGGCCCAGGCTGAGGTGGGGGTCCCCGGGGTCTGGAGAGTGCATCTCTGAGGTCCACAGGGGTCCCCAACTCTTGCGGCTGCCCCCCCCACACACCTAGGGGCACCCACCTCCTGCCCACTTGGCCCCTCCCCCACTGCTCAGCTCCAGCCCCCAGGAAGGGTCTCCTCTCTGCCCAGCAATGGGGACACCCAAATGCTGGCAGCCAGAGGCACTGGGGACCCCAAAAAGCATGGCTTTGGGAAGCCAACAGACCTGGCTTTGACCTCAGGCTCTGCATGACCTCTGGCCTATGGCTGTCTCCAGCCTCAGTTTCCCCTTCTGCCCTATGGGAGCAGAGGCAAGGAGAAGGGGCAGCGTTGGGATCGGGGGACCCCTGGGACCCCTGTCTGTCCCTGCCTGTCATGGCTGGAACGAGGCTGGTCCTGGCTGCTGGGGCCTGAGCGCCTAGATTTAGAGAGCTGGGGAGGGGGGTGCCAGGAATGGTGGGTGAGAACAGTAGAGAGGGAGACCCCGTGGGGGCAAAGGCCTGGGAGGGGCCGGGCTGCACGTCCGCCTGTCCCGCTGGCCTCGGGCACCAGATAAAAATAGTCCTGGTCTCAGAGAACATGAGCCGACCCGGGGGCCAAGGGTTCTGGTTTGGGCTGTGTCTTTGCCCATCTCTGTGTGACTTGGGTGGGCCCCAGCCCTCTCTGGGCCCCAGCAGCCTCTGCTGTGCGCTCAGGGATGCTGGGGCACCGGAGAGGCTGGCCTATGGGGAGGGGTCCCAGGGCGGGCCTGGGGGGCAGGGAGGGGGCCTGGGGGGGGCCAGCGCGAGCGTGATTTGCCGAATGACGGGGGCCCCAGGCAGAGGGATGGGGCTGGGGGAGCCAGGGCTGGGTGATCCCTGTACACGGAGCCCCCTCCTTCTGGCCCACAGCAGGGGCCCAGCGAGTGAGGACGCCTCCTCCTTGTCCCCCCAGCCCCGCTGTGGACCCGCTGCTGCCCAGACGTCGCCATGACAACCAGGGCCGTGGAGGAGCTGGACGGTGGCCTTGGCAGCTGCCAGCCGAGCGAGGACCTCCCCACGCTGGCTGAGCTCTGCCCAGGCCAGCCCCCCGAGGACCGGGCTCGAGGTACCCATGGCGGTGGGGGAGGCGGGGGGGCTGGCAGGCTGAGGCCCACGTCCCCATCCTCCCGTTGAGCCACGTGGCTCAGCTTCAGAGACCAGGACTGGGCTCCCACTGGACTGGCTTCAACGGCGATCCCCGTTTCTAACCCCTGTGACCGTTCGTGCCTTGGGGGCCCAGAAGGAGCCCACAGGACATGGGTGCTGGGCCACACAGGTCGAGGCTCGAGTCCCACTTGCCAGGGAAGTGCTGGGTGCCTCCGAGCCTGTCAGCTTTCGAAAGTGGAAAATGGGAGCAGTCACCTGCCGCTTGCCCAGCAGAGCCCCGTGGAGGGCGGGATCGGCCTGGGGTCCCCACGACTTGACTCTCCCTCTTTTCCCACCAGCAGCGACGCCCAGGCTGGCCGACTCCGGCGGCTGGCCCCACGTAAGTAGCCGGAGCTCTCAGGCTTCAGTCCAGGATGCCCCTGCAGTCGGGAACACGCTGGCCAAGGGGGGTGCGTTCCTCCAGCCCACGGGAGAGGTTTGGGCTCCCTTAGAGGAAAGATGGGACCATTTGTGACTCCCCATAGGACTCCCGGGAGGCAGCAGCTGAGGGCAGCCCAGAAGGCAAAGTGGATGCCAGGCCCAAGAAGACAGAAAAGGAGCCTGTGGCCAAAGAGGCCCCAGGACCCGGGAAGGAGAAGCTGAAAGCAGGTGCAAATGGGTTTGCAGGAGGCAGGGGTGAGGCGGGGAGTGGGTATGGACGGGTATGAGGGGTTGTTCCTCGGCTGGGTCCTTGGATGAGGGGTGGGAGGGGAGGTGTGGCTCATGGAGGCTCCCGCTGAGTGGTGTCCCGATGCCCCAGGCAGTAACTAAATGGGCCGGGAGCCTCTGCTAACCAGCTAAAGTGCTGCTAAGCTTCAGCTAATTATCTTCTAGAATATTCTGGGCATCCCAGAGAAGCTGCCAAGCACGCAGGGCTTAGTTCTCCCGCCAGGGCGGCACACACAGAGCTGCGTTTAGGGCGGACGTGTGCCCCCGGGTACCGGCGCCCAGCCCCGCCCTTGCTCCTGCAGCCCCCCGGAGCCCCGCGCGCAAGAAGGCGCAGAGTGCGCCGCCCCCGCAGCCGCCGCCGCCGCCGCCGGCCCTGAGCGAGGAGCTGCCCTGGGGGGACCTGTCGCTCAACAAGTGCCTGGTGCTCGCGTCCCTCGTGGCGCTGCTGGGCTCGGCTCTCCAGCTGTGCCGCGGTGAGCCTGCGCCCCACGGGGGGCTCCACGGGGCGCGCGCTCCTCCGGGGAAGGGTCGGGTCTGCGGGCCTCCCCTCCCCAACGGACAGGCCTCCTTCCCCCAGGATGGATCTTGTGCGCGGTCCCCCCACCCCCACCCCGCTCAGGGATGGACATTGGGTGCCCTCGCGATCGGGCCCGCGGCCCTCTCTCCAGGACCGGCTTTAAGCGTCCCTCCCCTCGCGCCCCACTATGGACCTTGCGCGGAGCCCTTTCCCTCCCAGTGAGGACCTTGCTGCCCCTCCCTCCCCTGCGAACACACCCTCACCCCCGCGGGCCTTGCATGCCCAGGGTAGGCGGTGGGCGCCCCCTCTCGGCGCGCGGGCCTTCCTTGCGCGCCTGCAGCCCGCGGAGAAACACGACCGGTCCTTTTGCAACCGCAATGAGGGAGATTTGGAGGGGAGGGGGCGCGCGCTGCAGCGGAGACACGGAACCCCTTCCGAGGGCTCCGAGGGACCCAGTCCAGCCTCAGGGTACCCGGCGGCGTCCGGCGGGGCCCCCTTCGCTGGTCCCCAGGGAGAGGGAGCTCTCGGGGCGAGGGCTAGGATGGACGGCGACTCGCATCCCCTTGTGTCCCCTCCCAGACGCCGTGGCTGGGGAGGCGGTCGCCCCTGCGCCTGTCCCTGAGCCGTGGGTCCCGCCGGGCTCGGCCCCCAAGGAGCCAGCGTCGCCCTTGGTAAGCGCTTCTTTCAAGTGACCCCGGGCGTCGGGTGCTCATTCGGGGGAAGGCCTGGGCCGGCCTGCGCTGACCCCAGCACCCCACACCGTCCCGTTGCAGCCGAAGCCCGTGGCCTGGGCGCCCCCATCGGGGCCGCCTGCGCCCCAGGTGGAGGCAGAGAGGCCCGGGGTTCCCGTGAGCAGGGAGGCTGCCGAGCAGGACGAAGGTGAGCCTGCGGAGGAGCGCGCAGCCGTCGCCGACCGAGGGTCCAAGGAGAGGCCACGGAAGCAGAGGGCGCGGAAGGAGAGAGCGCGGAAGGAGAAGAGGCCGCGGAAGGAGAGGCCGCAGAAAGAGGAGAGGCCACGCGCCGCCAGGGAGCCCCGGGGAGCCCTACCCCGGCGCTGGGAGGCACGTGACGCCGGCCGTCGGCCATGGGCGCGGGACTCCGGACACCCCGAGCACGGGAAGAGGCCGGCCTGGGCCTCCCCACGGCGCCCCAACGAGGAGGACCGGCCTCCGGGCCGCCAGAAGGCCCGCGCGGGCAAGGGGCGGGACTGAGCCGGATCCTGGGACCCCTTCTCGGAGGCCCCGTGGTTCCAGTAAAATAAAGCGAGCGAGCGGCTCCGCGTCGCCTGCTCCTTTGCGCTTCTAACCTGCCCGGGGCCTGAGTGACGGGGATGGAGCTTCAGGCCGGCGAGAGGCAGTGGGGCCGAGGGGGACAACCCGGCCCTGCGCACCAGGAGGAGAGCTGGCTGAAGGAGGCCCCGCCCCCAACATGCACGGACACCCGAGCTGGGTGCTTGCTGGTCTTTATTGGGGCGATGATTGGGATCTGAATAAATATGGGCAGGGCGCCACTGGGAGCACGCGGCGGGTCACCGGCAGCCGCACTCGGTGGCCACCATGTTGGGCACGTGGTGCGCGCTGATGCGCTCCTCGGACAGGCTGATGAGCAGCTTGCCCGCGTAGGCAGTGGGCACGCAGCAGGGCGCGCGCGCCAGGGCGGCGCCGCGGGCCTGCATCTTTAGCAGCAGCACCACGTGGTTGCCGTAGCGCGGGTTGCGGTCCGACTGCGGCCAGCCGCACGCGCCCTGGCAGTTGTTGGCCTGGTACGTCTCGGGGATGAGCACGGAGCGCTCGGCGCGCAAGTCCACGCGCAGCTCGCGCAGCGCGCACGGCCCGTCGGCGGCCCCGGCCCCCGCGTTGCGCTGCGCCCGCCCGGGCCCGCTCCGCTCGCGCCCGCGCCACTCGGCGCGCAGGCCTTGCAGCGCCTTCAGCAGCAGCAGCGCGCGCAGCGGGCCGCCCGGGCCGCCCTGGTCCTCGGCGTCCCCCGGGCACAGTGCGAGCAGGCGCGCCAGCAGCGGCTCTGCGGCGGGGGGCAGCCCCGGGAGGCTGCGCAGCTCGGCCGCCGCCGCCTGCAGCTCGGCGGCCACGCGGCGCGCCAGGCCCGCGGCCCAGGGCGCCGACGCGGGGTCCGGCAATGGCGCGGGGTCCCCGGCAGCGGCCGCGGTGGGCGGCAGCAGCAGCAGCAGCGGCTCCTCGCCGTCGAGCAGGCGCTCCAGCGCCGCGGGGTCCGACAGGTTGACCAGGCCCTGCGGGAAGCTGGCCAGCGCGCCCGGGTCCAGGGCCAGGCGTGGCGGCGAGGCCGGAGTCGGGGGCCCCCGCAGCGCGCGCACCAGGCGCGTGAGCGTCTCCAGGAAGGGGTCGGCGCTGGGCCGCGGCTCCTCGGGCTCCGGGGACGGCCTGGAAGGCAGAGTCGGGGGCACTGAGCGGGCGCGAGGCTGCCCCGCCCCCACCTCCCCGCGTCCCCAGGCCAGGGCTTGCGCGCACCTGGCTGGCGGGAAGGGCACCGTGTCGAGTCGGCCGTGCGCGGGCATGGGCGCGGGCCCCGGCCGCTGCAGCAGGAACAGGGCGGGGGTCATCCGCGTGAAGCAGCGGGGGTCGGCGCCGAACAGCAGCGTCTGCAGCTGGGCCGTGCTCAGGGGGGCACCTGCACGGGGTGGCGCCGGGCGGCCTCAGTGGCTTGAAGCCAAGGGCATCCCTGTGCCCCCCGCCCGGTCCCTCTGGGCGCCGGCCTACCGTCTCCGCGAGGCTGCAGGGTCAGGATGAGCCCAGGGTGGCGCCAGGCCCGTGCTGGGTGGTCGACGGCCAGCGCCAGGTAGCGGGTGTCCGGGGACGGGCAGAGGCTCTGCGGAGATGGGGGCTCAGCCCGCTGGGTGGGCGCGGGATACCAGCCCCGCTGTGCCCGCTGCCCTTAACACCCCTTCACGGTTCCAGCCTGGACCCCTGGAGCCTTTCCCTTAACTGCGGCTTAACCCCCACCCTGCAACCCCCGTCCCAGGCGTGCATGTGGGCTCCTGAGACCCGGGACTGGCCCCCTGAACTGCCTGGTACCTGGGCCCCCGGCAGCCCGGCCCCCGTGACAGTGACCTCAGGGCCGGGCCCGGCGTACAGCACCAGCAGCGCTGGCTCCAGGGGGCTGGCTCCTCCAGATGGGGGCTCCTGGAACCTCAGCGAGGGCGTCGGCTCCCACATCACTGTCACCAGGACAAGGGAAAGGGGGACGCCTAAGCCATTGAAGCCGGGGCCCTTCCCCAGGCCTGTTGCCCCACCCCCCTGGGAGCCTTGGGGAGCCTGGTGGGAGGTTGACGTCTCTGGACACCAGGGGCAGGACCTCGCTGGGACATGGTGGCCAAGGAGGACTGACTGACAAGGTCGGTGGGGGGCCAGCTGCCTGTCACCCTGATGTCTCTGGGTCTGGGGTCTCTTGGGGGGCCCCTTCCTGCCGTGGGTCTCTGAGGCCAGTGGCCCCTGAGGACAGGCACCCCCTGCATCTGGCTCCTGCTGGGTGGGAGGACGGGCGTCCTCACTGGGCCCTCGGGGCCTTCAGGGGCGGAGTGGGCCACCTTCCCTGATACTGCAGGAGGGGTGGGCCTGGGAGCGGGCACCGGGGACCTGCCTCCAGACACGACAGAGGCAAGGTGCCCACCTCCTGGCCGTCGGCCTCCACTTGCCCTGGAGGCGGGAGGGGTCCGGGCGGGGGGCTCTGGCTGTGCCGTCTCAGGAGGAGGGGGCTGTCTCCCATCTTGGCGGCCTAGAACCACATCTCCCGCCAGCTCCAGGCACGGCCCCCACCTACCTTCCTCCAGGTGCAGGACCACCAGCCGCTGCCCCCAGGGTGCCCCCAGCCAGGCCTGCAGGCGCTGCAGAGATGGTACGGCCGCCTGCCGGTCGGCAGGGGAGCAGACCCCGAAGGTGGGCAGGTCGCGGGGGCTCCAGTGGGTGCGCTGCACGGCCTCCAGGAAGGCCTGCTCGTAGCCGCTCAGGGCCCCCGCCACCCGCAGCGGGGCGCTGCTCTGGTTGCCACCCTCGTCCAGCGTCACCAAGCACCCCAGGGGTTCTTGGGGGCTGCCTGGCGGCCAGTCCCAGTCCTGGTGGAAGATGAGGCCCCCGGTGCCTGTGGCTGGCTCCCCAGGCAAAGCTGGGGTGCTGGAGACCTCTTCTCCGGGGGTCCCGGCCCTCAGCAGAGCCCCCACAGCTGACAGCACAAGCGCCAGCCACGAGAGAGACGGAGCCCGCATCCTGGGCGCTGCGACGGCCCGGGCTGCCCGGCCTATATGGACGAGCCGGGGATGTTTGTGCGCGAGGGCGGCCCTATCTCCCGCGCCGTGACCTTGGGGGCCAGTGCCCGGCGCCCTGCCGTGAGCCTGGGCGGCCGGGCGGCCTCCTCAAAGCCCCTTCTGTTCCAGCCCAGCTGCCTATCTCCCCCTCACCGGCGACAGAAAGTGTGGCCTGTGCCCAATTGTCCACAACTGTCCTTGACGGGTTCTCCCCCTGGAGACAGCGGGAATGTGAGCAGGGAGTGACCGGCCCAGACTGTCAACAGCTCCCAGCCGGAGGGGGCAGGCACGGAGCGGGTAGGGCGAGCTGCAGAGCCCCCGCCTGGAGGATGGGGCCGGGCCCTGAGGGGCACCAGATGGCTCGGGGCTCAGAGCACTGGGTGGGCGGGCCTGGCTGGGGCTCCCGTCTCCTGCTCACTTGCTCTGACCCGGGGCCCGTGAGGCCGCGGTAGACCCCCAGGAGAGCGGGCAGCCTTTGCTCTGCTCTCCGCAGAGGACACACCCCAGACCCCCTGCGTGGCTGGCTGGTGGGGCCACAGGGACGCCCGACCCTGAGCCACCCCCACACATGGTGGAGAGCACCCCAAGGCGTCACTGACAGCAAGTGGGTGCTGTCTGCCGGCGCACACAGCGATCCACTCCAGACATCAGGAAAGCTGTTTAATGCGTTTTGGGGACACGGCTCAGCCCCGTACAGAAGCACGGACTTCACTCCAGGGGAAAATACAGGAATCAGAACCAGACGTGCCAGGACGGGGCAGCTTTTCAGTTGGCAGGGGGAGGGGGAGGAATGCTCCCAGGACCTTCGGAGGGCAGTGGGGGCCTCAGCATTGGGGGCATGGGAGTTGGGGGGTGGACCCCGGGATTGGAGGGGTGAACTCCAGGAGGCTGGGGGTGGACCCCAGGAGCTGGAGGATGGACCCCAGGAGGGGGAGGGTGGACCCCAGGAGGCTGGGGGTGGATCCCTGGGGCTGGGGGGTGGACCCCAGGAGCTGCTGGATGGACCCCCGGGGCCTGGGGGTGGACCGCAGGAGCTGGTGGGTGCACCCCGGGGGCTGGGGGGTGGACCCCAGCAGATGGGGGAGGATGGACTCCTGGGGCCGGTGGGTGGACCCCTGGGGCCGGAGGGTGGACTCCTGGGGCCGGAGGGTGGACCCCGGGAGCAGGAGGGTGGACCCCAGATGCTGGGGGGTGGACCACGGGTGCCGGCGGGTGGACCCCGGGGGCTGGTGGGTGGACCCCAGATGCTGGGGGGTGGACCACGGGTGCTGGGGGGTGGACCCCGGGGGCTGGCGGGGGCAGCTGGGGGGGGCCCGGGGGGCCCGAAGGTGCAGGCCCACTAGGCGGCATGGGTGGCAGAGGCAGGCCTCCGGGTGGGGGTGGGGGCAAGGACTCAGGCAGTGGTGGCCGAGGGGGCAAGCCATTCATCAGCGGGGGCGGGGGCCGCTTCACTCCAGGAGGCCCGGCCGGGAGGCTCGGCGGTGCCGGTGGCTTCTCCATCTTAAAGTGGAACTGGAGAAAAAACTGGAGAAACAGCAGAGGCTGAGCCGGCCCGCAGAGCCTCAGGTGGGGGACAGGCTGGCCCGGCAGCTGCCGAAGGCCCCGGAGCGGCTTACCTGCTTGGTCTCCCGGTTCCAGTGAGTCCAAAACTTGCCTTCAGCCTTGTCAATCTCCCTGCTGGGCACCTGCATGGGGAGGGGCAGAGCCGGGCCTTCAGGACCACGAGGGTGGACCGGGGCACGGAGCTCAAGGGCGTCCCTGCCCGCCCCTCGGCCTCAGAGCAGGCCCGGCGGGGAGGCCCTCTGTGAGGGACCCGGGCTTGGTCTCGGGCTGACGGACTCAGCTTACGATCCAGCTCTGCTGCTTAGCACCCTGCAACCCAGGGACGCCGTGCCCTACGCTGTCCTGTCCGTCCTGCGTGTCCAGGCACAGAACGCGGTTACAGAGCCCCCGGACAGCCCGGCCACGGGGGCCACTCGCTGCTGGGTGTCTTGGGGCACCCACCTCGGGCATGCAATCCCCAGCCCTGGCTGCACCGTTTGTCCCACTCTCAAGAGGCACGCGTCCACTGAGGGGGCCCTGGAGGGGCCGGGAGCCACCTGCCTGCCCCGAGCAGACCCCTCAGCTCACTGCCCGCCTCATGGGCCTGGCAGGGCAGGGACGTGGGGACCTGGAAGGCAATGGTCTCGTAGGGCCCTGGCGCAGCGGGGACCTGGGGACTGGGGGACCGTGTACCTTGAAGGCGATGGTCTCGTAGGGCTCGGCGGCCATCAGCAGGTACTGCCAGCGCCGGTCCGGAGGCTCGATCCTCTGCTCGTAGGCGGACATGAAGCGGTGGCGTGGCATGATGCCCTCGGCGATCTCTGGGTAGTCAATCTGCAGGGACACAGCCAGGTGGCAGCAGCGCCCGCAAGCTCCCATTGGAGCAGCGAGCGGAGCCTGGCAGCCCCTGCCCTACCCCACCCCGGCCCCAGGCCCTGTCTCACCTGGAAGAGGAGGCTCTGCTGGCCCATCTCCGTGTCCCTCTGCTTGGTCACTGCAACACACGAGGGTCTCAGGGCCAGGCCGGCTTGTCCTCCCCAAAGCTCAGGGGGCCTGGGGGGCTCTACCGCCACCCACTAACAGGAAGGCAGACGCCAGGGGAGGTTGCCCAACCGGTGAACTGGAGCCCTGCCCAGGCCAGGAGGGTGCACTGCAGGGGACGGCCCAGGTGTGTGGCGGTGGGGCAGGAGAGGCCTGTTGCCCTCACCCCTGGAGGCCTGGGGGCACCGAGCACACGGGCCAGTGCAGCCTGTACCCCTGCTTCTGCGAGAGGGCGCCCTTCCCAGTAGAGCTGTGGCTTCTAGGCTCTTCTCCACGCCACCCCCCGACGCCTCCGCGCTACAGAGACCAGACAGCCTATCATGGTCAAAGGCCTTTGGGGGCCTCCCCAAGTGGACGCTGCCGTCCCAGCCCTGGTTCACGGAGCAGGCCTGCCCCGGGGCCTCTGCATGCTGTCTCCTGTCTGGACCAGTCACACACAGGCCGTCCCCACCTCCTGCACAGACACCAGCCAGGCAGCTTTCCTCCCTTCCTCCCTCCCTTGTAGCTCCCTGCAACAGTCTCCTGAATTCTGGCGGGCACGTGCCCCGCTCTGAGCCAGGGAACCAGGGCGCTCCCCTGCCAGCGGCTCCACTGACAGCTGCTGCTCACACGACCCCACCTCCCCTGCTCTCTCTGCTCAGGTCGAGGGGCCACAACCCGGTCCCCAGTCCAGAGGAAAGGGATGCACCAGGCTCACTGGCCCCTTTCACGCTCCCCCTCAGCCCCAGGAGAGTCATGGTCATAGCTCCCCCGACACGGCGCAGGGATACTGGGGTCCTCACGGGGGAGGAGGGGAGGATTTGGCCCCAGGAGAGGAATCCTTCTGAGGGAAACGGTCGCAGGCTCCCCAGAGGGTGGGGCGGGGTCGGGGTCCCGGGCAGAGGGCTCCTCAGGCCTGGTGCCAGCTGCAGGCCCAGCCCCCTGGACACTCACCTTTGTAGCCCGGGCGGCCGATCTTCACAAACTTCTTCACCTCCACCTTGACCTTCTCCGGCGCCGGCTGGGCGGGGGCCTCCTTGGCCTCCTTGGCTGCTCGCCGGGCCCTGCAGGCCGGACAGACACAGCACTGCGGCCCCTCCCCACAGCCGCCAAGGCCACAGGCCCAGGTGCCGGGAGCCGCCCCGCTCTGCCCCTGGAGCCTGGAGCTCATCTGCATGGTGAGCGGGAGGGGACAGGCCTGGCCACCTTTCTCCTCCTATCATGTTGCCCACTGTCCCTTGCTGAGAACCCCAGAGCCCCCCACTACAGAAAAGCTTCAACACTGGGTGAAGAGGGCCTCCAGCCCCGGTGGGTCCGCCCGCCTGTCTCCCCGCGCTGGCCCGAGGCGCCGGCTGGGCACGGGAAGGGCGGCGAGGCACTCACAAGTTGGTCTGATGCTTCTTGCCCTGGGTGTGCGCGAGGTAACTGCCCTGCAGCGGGAAGAGGGGCACACGACAAAGGACAAAGTGAGCAGGAGAGAGAGGGAGGAGCCGGTCTCTGTCCGCAGGGCCCAGGACAAGGGCACCCGGAGGTGGCCGGACAGACAGACCCCGCGGATCTGCACAGAACAGAACGAGACAAACACGAAGCCAGAGAGGACGAGCCCCCAGTGCCGGGTCTGAGAGCCGAGGGACCCGGAAGTCTCTCCCACTGCTGGGGACACCAAGGGGCCTGCTGGACTGAGGACGCTCCGTGGCAATGGCTGGAAAGTCCACACGGGAGCAGCCCTGTGACCCTGCGGTTCCATTCTGATGACCCCACAGGAAGCTCTCCGACGGGGGCAGGATGAGACATACGGATTGTGGTTCTCAACCTGGCAAGGACTGTTCTGACCACTCAGGGGACGTCTGTGGCTGTCACACTGGGGGTGCTCCTAGCATCGAGTGGGTGGGGCCAGGGATGCTGCTCAATGGCCCCCACAGCGCCCAGCACGGCCCCCCAGAGAGTGACCCGGCCCTGATGTCCGCAGTGCCAGGGGGACGCAGACAGCTGAGACTGTTCGGGTCGCCACTGTTTGCAGCTGTGAACAGACTGGAAGGCGAACCGAACCTTCGAACGCGGAAAAGGACAAATGAAGCCTACAGGACAGTGGACAAGCTGCCCGTGGGAGCACTCA
Organism: Equus caballus; assembly: GCF_041296265.1. NCBI lineage: Eukaryota > Metazoa > Chordata > Mammalia > Perissodactyla > Equidae > Equus > Equus caballus. The sequence continues at coordinate 1,487,505 of NC_091690.1, read as the reverse complement.
TTGAATGGTCATTCAACCTTCCGGTTGTCAGAAGACGAGGACCAGAGCCACACCAACTAAATCTCGAGAACCCGAGGTGGGATGTTTTGGGCTGTGCCCCACGTTCGCAGACACACACACATAGCCGCAGCATTAACGGTACTGAAGGAAAGGGAACTGGGAGGAGGCTCAGCGAAGACACAGCGCTGGGGGCCTCCAGGGGCGGGGACAGAGGGGGCCCGGCCTCCACCTGGCGCCAGCAGGCCTTTGCCCTCAGCTCTGAGTGGCGGCCCCAGGCAGAGCCCCTTTGTCCTCGGCTGCATTCCCGACGGCATCCCAGAATCAGCCAGGCAAGAGCTGCGAGAACGAGGATGGGGGAGCCGGGGGTGGGCACAGCGAGCCCCGCCTGAGAGCTGGGATGGCGGCACTGGACCGGGGGTGGGGGTGGGACAGGGGAGGGCCCGTGTGGGAGCGGGTGGTGGGCCAGCAGCCCGGGCCTGGGCACACACCTCATTGTTGTGGAGCGTCAGGCACAGCTTGCACTCGTACGAGCCCAGGTGGTTTTTCATGAAGTAGGGGTCCTGGGTGGGAGGGAAGCAGACTCCATCAGATGGCGGGAGGCGGTGCCCCCCACCCCGCAGGCGAGGCCTCCTGTGTGGGGGCTGAGGGGCGGCTGTCTTCCCCGTGAGCACACGTTCCGGGAAGGAGCACCAGGAGCAGCCCGGGGCCCGGCAGGAGCCCCTAAGGCAGCAGCGCTCGCCCCCTGGATCGTGGAAATGCAGAGCCCGCTCTGCAGGCGGGGTGCCGACCCTCTGCATCCGCAACGCGCTTGCGGGGGGGAGTGTCTGTGCGGAGTCCCTGGCCCCACATGCGTGGAACTTTGGGACTAGAAAGAGGCAGAGCTGAACCAGCACTGCCAGCTGTCCCTCTCCCGGGCCGGCCGAGGACCTGCCCGCCAACCCTGGCAGCACCCCCAGCGTCGCCGCACACAGGCGGCAGAGGAGGAGCGCTGGACCAGATGCCCTGAGCCCCGTCTCAGTGAGCGGGCAGGGCTCCTGGCCCGACAGCTGATTCGCCACCAACAGAGGCAGCAGCACACCAGCCGTGGCTCAATCCTGAGTCCACTACCCGGCCTGTCACCTCCGAGACAGCTGTCTACACCCCCCCACCTGGTCCTCTGCGGAAGGCGGGGGGGGGGGGGGGGGGGGGGGCAGGGCAGCACCCACCTTGTTGATGTCAATGGTCTCCAGCGCCAGCTGCCGGAGGCGCTCCCTGCGGTCGCGGTTGCTCTCGGAGGAGGAGGCCACGCCCCCGCTCCCGGTCTTGCCCCCGGGGCGATGCTGGAAGTCCATGGTGAAGGCCTTGGGGCTTGATCAGACTGGGACGCAACCTGCGGAGGCCCAGTGAGAGGGTGTAAGGCGGTGGCAGGGGCTGGGGCCTCCCCGGGCAGGCGGAACCCCCTGGCTCCAGCCCCCTGCACTCAGGACCAGTCTGCAGCCCTCTCTTCCAGCAGGCCGAGGGCCCACGGTGGGCCAGGCCCACAGGAGAAGGAATAAGGATAAACAAGGACAACGGGGCGTCTCCAGGGACCAAGGGGGTGGACTGGAGGGACGTCACCCCAGCCGAGGAGTGCCAAGCCCAGGGGCCCGAAATGGCAACGGGGAAGATGAGCCCAAGTGCTCACTGACGAGTCTCACCTCCTCCAAGGAGCCTCCCCGGACAGCCCGAGCCAGGGTGTTCCCTCTCCTCGGAACTCCCTTCCCGCTTGTCTACACTCGCTTCTCCCAGCCAACCTCACCTCTGCTGCTTGGGCTCAGCTGTGAGCTTGTGGAGGCAAGGCGGACACACATCTATCCTCTTATTCGCCCTACTGCCTCACGCACCGGAGGCCTTCCAGACCTGTGTGCGGCCGAGGAAGGCTCTCCTGGGTCCTCCACATCCTCTTCCAGCCCCTCGTCAGCCAGCCCTGCCCCTGGGCGTCCCACAGTCAGGCTCAGCCCAAACCCACCGTCCAGGCACCTCTCGCTGATTTCCCAACACTCTCTCTCTGGATTAGCCTATGGTATCTCGTCTCTGTTGGAGTGAGCTCACAAGGACAGGGCCCAGGAGTGAACACGACCCCTAAAGACGTCCCCGTCCTCGTCCCGGGACCTGCAGATGTGTCACCTCACATGGTAACTTTGCAGGTGATACTGAGTAAAGGACACTGAGATGGGGGGTGACCCTGGATTCCCGGGGCCCAGGGTCATCCCAGGGTCCTGAGCAGAGGGAGGCGGGAGGGTCAGAGACAGAGATGGAGATGCTGCGCTGCTGGCCGTGCGGACGGAGGAAGGGCCCCGAGCCCAGGACGCAGCGCCTCTGGAAGCTGGAGGAGGCGGGACACGCTCCTCCCCTGGGGCCTCCGGGAGGACCCGCCCTGGACACCCTGGGTTTAGGACTCCAGACCCCAGAACCTGAGACGATAAACGTATATTTTTTTAAGCCGCTGAGTTTGTGGTGATTTGCTGCAGCAGCCACAGGACACCACCACATGGGGTACAGGCCAGTAGTGAAGTGGGGTCACGCCCCCGGAGGACCAGACTTTTTATTTCACACAAATCCACTCACAGCTGCCAACTGTTCAATCTCGTCGGCCACAGCGTGAGACAAACCCCCACTGACTATCAGCCTCGCTTCATCAAACAAAGGACACTTCAACGTGCAAAGAGGACACGATACCAGGACAGCCCCGTGCCAGGAACGCAGCCTGCCCGCCCAGTGGAACCCTCCTGCCTGGCCATGCTCCCCGAGACCAGGGAAACCACGCCTGGCACCTGCCGCGGCTGTTGGCCCAGGCCGCCCTGAACTCCGTGATCCCACTGCCAGTGCCGACCACAGGCCCCTGGGGGAAGGCCCCGAGTCCAGCAGCACATCCGCCCTGTGGGGACGCACCTCGACATCCCTGCCGTCAAGGGATGGGAAGCTCACACCAGGCACGTGTGAGACTGAAGGGTGCGACCCGCTCTCCAGCCCCAACCCAGAGCAAGAATCCAGAGGCCCGGGAGCCGGCTCCCTCGGGTGACAGATGACAGGCCTCCCCTGGAGAAACTCCCACGGTGGCAGAGGACGGCGTTCACCCCAACACTGAAGACTGGGGGCTTCTGAGGGGGACTGTGCTCTGATCAGCACAGCTGGCCGACAGGTACCTGGAGAGGTGCTCGACATCACGCACCATGAGGGACACGCAGGTCAGCCCACAGCGGGACGCCACCCACAGCGGTCAGGAGGGCGGGGATCAAAAGCAAAGACAACCACAGCCAGCTCGCGCTCTGGGAGTGAGCGCCGGTCAGACTAGGGACCTGCGGCACAGCTTCTGGGGCTGGGACAGAGAGCCACCAGTCTGCTGATGTCCTATTTCCCGCCACACGTCAGTGACATCTTCAGAACACTCTCCTGGCCCCATGGTTGGGAAGAGCTGGAAAAGTGACTCAGAAGGCAACGTGCTAGCCAAGCCAAGAGCGCCGATCTGTTTGGGGATGAGCCCAGTTCCTTCCTAAACGGCCAGACCCCGCTCCTCGGTCCCAGCGGCTGGCTGGGAACGTGCACAGGGGTTGCAGGGGGAGCCTGCTCAGAGAACCTGATGGGCTCAAGGGAACCCAAACGAAGACATTTGCTCACTGCTCACCAAACGAGGGAAAACCAGTAACTCCCAGAAACCGAAACTGCTGGTTACTCGCAGCCCACTGAGCACAGATCATCGTCCCCAGCCGGACTGAAACGAGAGCCCTCGCCCAAGGGGAAGGTCACATGCCCAGGCACCCTCGACTCCCGGGCAGGGCAGTTTTATTCTCAGGAGAATTGGGACGACGGGCCTCCCAGCCTAGAGAGCCCAGGGTGAGGGCCAGGCTGAAAAGCCGGGATTCCATGAACATCTGCCCAGGGAACGGCTGGCAGTCTGCCCCCGACGCCGCGGCCAGAGGGCGGAGGCCCAGCCCGAGCCCCCAGCCCAGGGGACACCACGACTCTCTTCTGGGGAGAGCACCCTCAGACACTGACGGCTGGGGTCCCCCACAGCCCAAAGAAAACACCAGCTCCCGTGGGGCCTGCCGAGCTGGAGGCGCACCAGACGAGGAGCAGAGCTGGCGACTCTAGTTACGCAGATGCGAAGAGCCAGCACGGATCCCAGGAAGAAGGGGCCTCAAAAGGAGATGCCGACATCCTCCTTAACTGTCAGGAAAGTCACCTGCCCTCCCAGGAAACCAGAACAGGAGGCCAAAGGTCAGCACGGCAAAGCAAGACCAGAACGAACCCTTGGAAAGTAAAGACCAGGTGATCTCAACCAAAAATGGAATACGGGCGCTCGGAGGTAAGAGTCAAAGAAATCTTTCACAGAGGAGGAAAGAAAAGGAAAAAGCAGGCGGCACAGCGAGAAGCTGGATGAAGTTCCACAGTGGGGACAGAAAGAAACACGGAGTGTGCCATCACACAAGCAACATCCGAACACGATCAGGCAAAAAAAAAGAAACCGTCCCAGGACCGAAAGGACCTATTCTTCCAACAGGACAGCCTTACCCAGGTCAACACACAAAAAGACCCTCAATAAATGGATCCCGAAACTCCACAACACGAAGGAAAGCTGGCAACTTTTTACTGCACAGAGAGAAAATCAGAAACAAGAGATCAGAAACCAGAATAGGACCAGACCGTTCAGAATGGGACTGAAAACCTACGGCGTGCAAATGTTTTCACGGTTCTCAAGACGGATGTTCAATCTAGAATTTTACACCCAAATTTCTAGCTCTGAGGATCAATAAAGCCGTTTTCATGTAACCAAGGACTCAAACCAATGAGTAGGTTTCTTAAAAGCTCTTTCAACCTGCGGAAAAGCACACGTGTGCGGTGTTGGAGCTTTGAGAGAAAAACTAATAACGGACAAAGAAAATCAGTCCCATAGGAAAAACGAGGAAATCGGGGGAATTCAGAACGCTACGAGAACCACGACATGGTTAAACACGCTGTTATTTTCCGTCTTAGGAAACGGGACTAAGGCTTCGACTACAGCTCGGGGTCTACAAACACGACCGGGGTCTGGAGGGTCAAAGTGGAGCGGGTGGGCGAGGGGCAGAAATAACCGCCATCAGTCACGGTGGGAAGTCAGCAGGTCGCGTCTAAAACCGACACACGCAGAAAGCGTTCGGGTTTTTACAAAGATGAAGGGTGGCACTTAGAATATTAGGGGAGGAGCGGCCTCTGCGGCGGGACGACGGCGCAGGGACCAATGACAGTTTTTGGTGAACACGCTATTAACCCCGTAAGCCCGGCAGACGGAACATTTCCGGGGGCTCCTCTCGGGGGTTCCGCGCGGCCAAAGGGCAGAAGCGGGAAGCGGGCATCAGGGTCATTTAAGCTCGGGGCCTCGCTCGCCAGACGGGGCCAGCTAACGGGCTCCGGGTGCCCTCGGCGCGGGGCTGGGCGCTCCGAACTGACCTGGAGCCGGTGACCGCCGCGACCCCCATCCCACAGTTACCGGAACTGGGGTTCCCAGGGGACCCCGGACGGCAGAGCCAGTCAACTAACACTCAGATAGAAGGAAGGAGCCCCGGCCCCAAGGCGGCGACCCCGACCCTTCGGGCCTCTGGAGGGAGAGCTCCGAGCGGGCAGGGGGCGACGGGACGCAGAGGCCCCAGACCCCGGGGAGGGGGCGCCCCCCGCCGCAGGCGCCCCTCGCCCACGTCCGCTCCCCTCCAGGGAACCCCGGGCTCCGGGGCCCCCGCCCCCGCCGCTCCTTTCCCGTGCCTGAGGCTGAGATACCGTTGTCTTTTCAGCCGCCACCGGGACCGCCACGACTTCGTCCTGCGCACGCGCGCCGCGGGCTAAGGAAGCACTTCCGGAGGCAAACGGGGCGGGGCCTCCGGTGTGCGCATGCCCACGCCGTCCGGCGGCCTGGGGAGGACGCTCTAGAGGCGCGAGGAGAAAGGGGAGGGGCTAAGAGTGAGGGCTGGAAGCAGAAGTGCGCGTGCGCACCAGGCTCTCGCCAACCCTCGGGCTGCTCCAAATCGCGCGACGCCAGTTCTCGCGGGAGGGAGGGCTGCGACTCGCCCACGGCCCGCCTGGTCCTGTCCGCTTCAGTAAAGGGGGTGCTTTATTCTGTTTCCACCCTGGTTCTGGCTTATTTCATGGTTATATATAACGACCGTCCGTCTCGCCTACTATCCCGTACGGCCCAGAACGGCTTCGCTCCGCCCGGGTGACCCCTCTGACGTCAGCGCCACGCACCGGTGACTGACAGGCCGAGCGGAGACGCGGCCCGCGAGCGCGCAGGCGCAGTAGCTCCGGGAGCGCTTCCGGGACGGCGCCGTGGGACTTTTCTGGCGCGATCGGGGACGGCGGCCGAGAGGGCGCGGCCCGGGGTTCGCGTTCTGGGTCCCGGCGGCGCCATGCGCTACAACGAGAAGGAGCTGCAGGCGCTGTCCCGGCAGCCGGCCGAGCTGGCAGCCGAGCTGGGCATGCGGGGCCCCAAGAAGGGCAGCGGTGAGAGGGGCCGGGCCAGGCCGGGGGGGCCGGGGCGGGGAGGGCGGCCGCCGAGTCCGCTGAGCCCGCGCGAGCCCGCCCTGTGCCCGCAGTGGTGAAGCGGCGGCTGGTGAAGCTGGTGGTCAACTTCCTCTTCTACTTCCGGACGGACGAGGCCGAGGTAGGGGGGCGGGGGCGGGCCGGGGCCGGGGAGGAGTCGGGGTCGGGGCCGGGGTCGGGGTCCCCGCCGCGGTCCGCCCCCATCGCCCCGTCTGCCCCCAGCCCGTCGGAGCCTTGCTGCTGGAGCACTGCAAAGTCGCCCAGGAAGAGCCCAGCGGCTTCTCCATCAGTGAGTGTCCATCACCGAGTGCGGGGGGGCGGGGACGAGGCCCGCCGTGACCCAGCTCCGCCCGGCCCCGCCCCAGAAACGGAGTCCCCCGTCCCGGGCAGCGGCCCCGCCGGGCTCACTCGGCCGGGCCGCTGCCCTGGGGGCTCAGGCTGGGCGCACCCGTCGCAGCCGCTTCCGAGCTGCCACCCCGAACGCCGCCTCTTGCTGGGGAACACTGCCCTCTCGGGGTGCCTCGCTGTTGTCTCATCTGCCTTCGGTGCCCGGCCCTCTGCTGGCCCCCCGCCTCCTCCTGCCGGAGGATTGTCCTGGGCGGTCCGGAGAGGGGCTGGAATCTGCGGGGGAAGGAGGAGCCGCTTCTAGTTTTCCGCGGCTACAGGCTGGGAGGCCTAAACGGCAATAATTCATCTTTCTCGGTTCTGGAGGATAGAAGTCCGGGGGGCGGGGCTGGGGCAGGGCAGGTGCGCTCCGAGGGAGAATCTGTTCCATGTCTCTCCCGGCTTCCGGGGGTCGCTGGCTGTCCCTGCTGTCCGTTGCCTCATAGGAGCATCGCCCCATCTCTGCCTCCGTCTTCACATGGCCTTTCCCCTTGTTTATGCCTAAGTGTCCCATTTTTATAAGGACTCCAGCCGTGTTGGATTAGAGTCCCCTGTATTCCAGTGTGACGTCATCTTCACTGGTTACACTTCCAATGATCATCTATCCAAATATGCTCACGTCACCACTTCCCAGGTGCCAGGACATATCCTTTTGGGGTACACAGTTCGATTCATGACTGGCAGCAAGGGATGAGCCCGTGCTGGGGCTGGAGGAGGGGACAGTTGTGGACGGTGGCAACGGGAAGCTGAGGCCTGTGGCTGTCTGGGGGGTGGGTGTGAGCGGGGACGCACGGGGGCCGCTCTCTGCAGGCTTCGTCGAGGACCCGGAGAGGAAGTACCGCTTTGAGTGCCACAGCGAGGAGCAGTGTCAGGAGTGGATAGGGGCTCTCCGTCGAGCCAGGTGGGGCACAGGCCGGCCTGGGGGGCCCCGGGCGGGGCCAGAGCAGGGCCCTGTGAGCGCAGGCTGCTTTCTTCCCCAGCTACGAGTTCATGCGGAGGAGCCTCATCTTCTACAGGAATGAGATCCAGAAGGTGACCGGCAAGGTGCGCACGGGGGCCGGGGCGGGGTTACAGCGGCCGGAGGTGCAGGCCTCCTGGGCAGGGCTCACAGCTCCCCGTCCACCCACACAGGACCCCCTGGAGCAGTTCGGCATATCGGAGGAGGCCAGGTTCCAGCTGAGCGGTTTGCAGGCCTGAGTCCCGGCTCTGGTTCCTCTGATTTCCCACTGGGGCTGGGGCGAGCCCTCCTCACCCTCGCTGGGCCCTGGGTTTCCTGGCCGCGCCTGAATTTGCCGCGGGAGGTGTTTTGGTTTAAAGACTTCAAAAGCCCAAGGCTGCCAGAGGTGGGCAGTAAGGTCTCCTCCCCATGCCTCAGGGCCCACTGGACTGGCCTGGCACCTCTTGGTGCCACATGCTGCTGCCGAGGACGAGTGTCCACTCCCAGGAGCTGTGCCGGGCCCCTTGGGCCCGTCTGTCCAGGGCCTGGCAGGCCCCTGGGGCTGGCGCAGCTCTCCTGCCCTGCGCAGGCTGAATGTACAAAGCTAGACGATGCTGTGAAGGGCGTGGGGGCCGTGCCTCCCGGGCCACTGTGAATTCTCCTGCTGACAGGGCGGGCCCTGGCCAGACATCTCCGGCTGGCGTGCTCCTTCTGTTCGAATAAAGGTACCTCTTTTCCACACGGGGCGGTGGTGCAGTGAATGCAGAGGCATGTGTGTCCATAGGCCGGCGGTCCAAGGCGGTCGGAGCAGTTTCCCCAGGGAAGCGAGGCTCCTGGGGACAGACGTCTCCTCCAGACTTGAGGGTTAAGTGTTCAGGAGGCCGGGGTGGGGCCCCCCGAATAAAGGGAGACCTGGGGAAGGCAGTGGGGCTTGCGGGGGAAGGGAGGGGGTATGTGGTGGAATCCTGAGGTGCCCCTGAGCCCACCCCGCTTCCCAGGCCTGCCCTGAGTACAGCGGGCCCTCGGGGAGGGTTCTGCCCATGTTGTGAAAGGCTCCTGTCAGTTGGTGTTAATGAATCGAGGAGGCTGTCCTGGGCAGGCCTGACCTGCGGCAGGGGTGGGGCACGGGCCTCCCCAGCTGTCTGCCACGGTCACAGTGGTGGCCTTCAGGAGCATATGGGCTTCTGCCACTGTGACTGTCCTCCCCACTGAGGGGCAGCGAGAGTGGCCCAGGGCCCTCGGCTCTGCAAGGCCTTGTCGTGTCGTGACGAGGAAGAAACGCTGCCACCAGACGGGGTTCAAGTGGAAACAGATATTTTATTACAGCGTCCAGAGGTGGGAATGCAGAGCGCAGGGGTTAGGGAGAGAGGGGCAGGCCGCGCCAGTGCCCCCACCTCCAACAGTCTCCCCGGAGAACACAGCGGAGCCCGTCTGAGTTACAAACTGAGGTCGAGACATGAGAAACAAGTCGCGTGGAGGGGCCAGGTGACGGGAATGATGGGGCGGCGCGAACAGCCTCTTGCTGCGGGCCGGCGGATAAATAAAGGGGCGGGGGTCTTAAATAAGTCAGAGTCAGCAGGGAGGAAAGGCTGGCCCCTCCTGATGGAGGGTGGTCTTAGTAGTTGGGGTTTCCTGAGCAAAGCGACCGTGCAGCCCACTGGCTTCCCTGAAGGTGCCCGCTGCCCACTGTCAGCAGCACCGGGCACTGTCCCGAGCCACCTGGAGCCCCTGGCCTGCTGCTCCCCACCAACCCCCCGGCGGCCTTCCTGCGCAGAGGCTACTCTGTTAGAGGGCCGGTGCAGAAAGGAGGCACCCCGGCACTTGCTGCCAGGGCCCCCCCCAGTGGGCGCTGCTGCCCAGCCTTGTGTGCGCATGCGGACACGGGGAGGACAGCTATGGCACGTGAGTGGCCGCCCACATGAGTGACACAGGGTGCCGCAGGCTTGCTTGGTCGTAGACGGGGACTCGCTGCGTGCGGGCATTTCTCTGCTGTCAGCTCCGCAGCATTTTAGGGAGCCCTGTGCTCCCGACGTGTGGAGGGGACAGGCCAAGCATACGCTACCTTGTCCTGGGGGCTGGGGCGCAGGGTACGAGGGTTCACGGGGTGAGGCACAGCACCTTCGTACGCTGAGAGCACCGACCCCGAGGGCAGGCCCCAGGGCAGCCAGTTACAGAGGACGGGCTGGTTCCCGCCACAAGCACCATCTTCAACTTCAACTATTGCTCTGGGCCGGGGCATCAGCCTGGCCCCGCAGGAAGGAGGCTCTTCCAGGCCCACCCGCGGCAACCAGGGGTCCAGCCACTTGAAGCTGAGCCAACGGCCAGGCCTGCTCCACACGGGTGGCTCTGTCCCTGGGAGGTGGCTGGAGGCAGTAGACCATCCTGCCATGCACCTGCTGGCCTGCGTCCCACCAGCCTCTGCCCATCTGGCCATCGGACCTGTTGCCAGGGACGAGGAGGAAGCAGGCCAGTGTGGGCTGCCATACCTGGCCTCTCAGACAGGCAGAGGGCCCCTGGCACCCACATCTGGAGGGATGGGCCATGCCAGCCAGGCTGGGCGGGGCGGGAGCTCCAGGCTTTTCCTCGAGCAACAAGTTAAGTCCTGGCACAAAGCCCCACCTCGGCGAGAGATGAGTTCCACCCCTTCCCTGGCAGGCGCCACCTCACGGGGGCAAGTGCCACCTTGAGGGGACAAGCACCTGAGGACTGGGCTCTGACTGCACCCACCCAGCCCTTGCTGGAGCACCCTCCTCAGGCTCTGGGCCCCCCTGCTAGGACCTTTGGCCGATGTTGGCCCTTTCAGAGGACCAAGGGCTTCTGGACATGCCCTTTCAGGGATGATACACAAACGACAATGCTTGCCTGAGGGACCCGGGGCCAGTCACGGACCACTGTGCTGGAAGGAACCCCCAGCCCTGCTGATAGCCTCTGGAAGCATCCAGAACAGCTCTCCTGCCTTCCTGCGAGGCTGCAGCCTTCGCCCCGGTCGCCCGCCCCAGCGCATGCGTTCACAAGCACCTCAGAGGCGGCTCCAGCATGGGGGCAGCTGAGGGGTCGGAGGGCCAGTGGCGACCTGGAGCGGCTGCATGGGCCAGCCCGGGCCAGTGCCACCTGTGTGCACTTGAATAAATAAAAAGGTTTTCTCCCCTCACTTTTCTTTCTTCCTTGTTTTTTAGTTTACTGTGCATTATACAATCTAAAAATAAATGAAGTCAAGTCTATGAAATTTATAAATTTTCATCACATCTCTATAAAATACTGTCACTCGTCACCGTGACTCTCTTCTGTACAGACACAACCAGGCACCCACGACTGACCTGCCCCGCGTCACCGGCTGGTGCCCCATGAGCTGACCGCACTCTAGCGGACCGCGGGGGGAGCCCAGACGAGCAAAGACGTACAAAAGTAATGCACTTGTTCCAGCAGCCAGCGCGCCGAGCCGTCCGCACGAGCACCACTCCCAGCGGGTCCCCTCGTGGCTCTGCCGCCGCAGCCTTGCCGAGCAGGATGGAGAGGCCTGGCCGCGCCCGCCAGGCCCTTCCTATGCCAAAGGCGCTGCTCCCGGACCGAGGGGCTAACAGTCTGGTGGGGAGCCATTCACAGTGATGGGCGCGCGGGCGGGCGGCGCCCTCTGGGCGACGGGCCTTTTCTGAGGGCCGGCACGCGGCCTGTGGGATAGGAAGAGCCGCGGGAATCAATGGGCGGGTGCGTCAAGGACTGGTCTGGCGTGGGTCAACCTCGAGTCAGCACCAAGAGAACGTGGAGGGGCGAGCCTGGCGACGATAGCACCGGGACCGGCGGTCGGCGTCTCCGCGGGCGGCCAGTCCTTCGGGTAGGTGTCTTTATATAGATCCTCTCATATATAGTATTTACATTTCTCAATAGGTTGCCTTTATGACTTCGGTGGAATAAAATAAGTCAAAGTTGTTTATACTTTTTAAAAAACGATAAATACTTTATCTAAAACCTATGAACAGTACGAGCCGGAGCCAGGCCCCCACTCTCCCGCAGATCTGCGCAGCACTGATTCACAGTAGAACTCGCCTCCTGTCCTGTCCGTCCTCGCCGTCCCGTGGCCGGCCGCCAGCACCGCGGCCCCCGTCCTTGCATAGGTCTCACGGGTGAGGTAGAAATCCTAGTTACCTGCGGAGAGCGCGTGGAGAAAGGCAGGACAGTGTGAGCGTTCCACCTGGGGAAGCCCAGACATTTCCCCAGGCCAGGGAACCAAAGCCTCCTACAGACAGACAGACGGACAGATGGACGGAGCACGGCTGTTGCAGGACTGCGGCCCTACCACTCCCGGAAGGGACCTCCATGCCATGCCTCTCGTCCATTCAGAGGCAGGAGGTCCCCATCCCAAGACCCTTCCCAGAGCACAAGGGGCGCTGGTCCCGGCCTCCCCTCCTCCCCAGGAACTGTGCATCTGAGGTCCCCCTTGGTCGCCACATGCCGGGCCCTGCTCCACAGCGGGCCTGCAGGCGGCCCCACTGGCAGGCCTGCGTGCCCCATAAGCGAGGCTGGTGCTGTCCAGCCCAAAGAGACTGCCTGGGAGGGGCCCAGGACAGAAGGACAAAAGGCAGGTGCCCACTGTGGGCCAGGACGGGGCCTGACACCCAGATGCCTCCTTGCGCACAACTCTGATCCCTTGTTCACGCTGGTCGCAGCTGCGCACCACCTTCCCTGGCAGTGTGCGGCCACTGTGCGCTGAAGGAGCCCTACCTTCTGGGTTTCTCCAACAGCATTGAGGCACGGCCCATCACCAGACCTCAGATGAGGCTGTCCGCTGACCCGCACCCTCACTGGGAAGCTGTCAGACTCCAGTGGCCTCACGTCCGTTTGACATAAACACACACCAGACCCTGTGCCTGGCCCCTGGCACCCAGCTGGCGCCCAGCTCCGTTCCTCAAGTCCTTGGCCCATGGGCTGTGCACCTGCCCAGGGAGGCCCCTTGCCCCAGGCACGTGAGGCAGCACTGGCAGTGGCCCAGCTCTCTACCGCCGTCTTGCGCCCAAGGAGGGGCAGACGGCCCCCCCGAAGGCCTCGCAGACCCCTGGTCCTACTTCCACGGGCAGGCCCTGCCTCACTGCTCTCCGCCGACTGCACTGCCGGCCCCAAGTGCACGGGCTGCGCTTCTCGAGGCCAGAGGAGCTGTGCCCGTGGGCCCGGGAGCCCTTCCTCTGGCCGGTGCCGGGCTCACCATTACCCAGCAGCTTTCAGGGGGTGTGAGGGACCTGCAGACAGGGACCTCCAGCTAAGGAGCCCGATCGATGGACCACCACTGTGTTTTGAAGGCCGCTACAGACCGAGGGCTTTAAGTGGGTTGAGTTTTCCTAACCCTACGAGGTGTGTTCAAGGAACCAGGCTGAGAGAGGCCCTAAAGCGGACAGACGGCGAGGCTGGGACTCTGAGCTGCCCCATGGCCCCACACGGGCCTGCTGGGCACCCCAGCCACTGCAGACACGCGGCCCGGGGCTGGCGCAAGCTCAAGCCGGGCAGGACGGCCAGGCTGCTGGCCGTGCCCATCGCCTCCGGCTCCCCTCCCTGCACGGCCCCACTGGCCTGGGTGGAGCAGCCCTCCCTAGCTCCACGGCGCACTCAGGCTGCCCCAGCCTCCTGGTCCCGGGCTCCTGCTCACTAGCACCTCTCAGAACTGACTCTCTGCCCGCCGGCCGAGGCAGTGCCGCCTCGGTGCCGGGCCCGGCCGTTCCCTGCAAAGGCAAGGGCAGGTGAGAATCTCACACGGCCGCCTGGCGGGCTCTGGCCTTACCTGACGGCATATGAACGGCTAGCTAAGCAAGGTCTTTATCGCGGCTTAACCCCCGCAAGGCGCGCGGCACACGGAGGCGGCATGCCAAGGGAAACCCACACGGCGGACGGCCCCGTGGAGCTGGCCTGCGGGAGCACGGGCGCCCGGGCCAGGGCCAGGCCGGGCAGGGGCTGGCGGGGCCCGGTGAGGGCGGGGCGGGCGGCCTTGTGCGGGAGGGAGGCGAGCTTGATGGACAGAGAGGCGTTAGCAGGCGGCAGGGAGGCGGCAGAGGAGGCAGGTAAGAAAGCTTGGTTAGCGGGGAGGGACGCGAGGCTCTGCAGAAGCTCGGAGTTAGCCGGGAGCAGCGCGGGAGGAGGAGGCAAGGCGGCGTTAGGCGGGCGGGGGGCGGGCAGGGTGGGCGGCCCCGCGGGAGGCCGGCCCGGGGGCGGGGGTGGGGGTGGCCGCGACTCCACCGAGGCGGGGGCCTGAAAGGAAGAGGCGGGGGTGGCGGCCACCGCCTGCAGCGGGGTTAAGCTCAGCGTGGCGCTGCGACACGCGGCCCCGCTGCCCGCGAAACTGGCTCCAAACGGATGAGCAGAGGCGGAAGGCACCGCGTGGTTAAAGACACCTGCAAACAGGAGAGAAAAACTCAGCTTCAACAAGCGGGCATTCTCTGGTCAAGCTAGAGCGACACGCAAGGGGCAGCAGACGGCAGTGGCGGCTCCGCGGGTGGCACAGGGCAGGGATGCAGCGCAAGCAGCGGGGCAGGCAGCCAGGGAGACTCACCTGCAGGCGGCCCAGGCCTCAGCCCTCTGGGCACGCCTGCCGGGCTCCCCCGGAGTGAGGGCCTCACTGCCCGTGCCCGGCCCGGCCAGGTCCGCCCTGGCCCTGGGGCTCCTCTCCACCCCGACCCAGAGCCACCATGCAGCAGGCGCTCGTGGCCAATCGCTCTTCCCCAGCACCAGCCCCTGTGGCCGCCCCGGAAGCCCAGCTGTGTCCGGTCTACAGGCGCCCTCCGCTGGAGGAAGGAGAGCCCTGGCTCGGGCTCCCCAGCAGGCGGGAGGGACGCCATCACGACCAGAGAGCCCAACACGGGCCGACTCACACGTGAGTGCTCTGCCCACACGACAGGCACGTCTGCATTTCGTGGGAAGGAACGAGGTGGCGGGAGCAAAGGACACAAAGGGACAGGCGGGCACAGCCTCTCGCCCCCTAGGGGGCTCTGGAAGGGAACCTGCAAGGCAGTCGTGGTTAAAGCTGGCGCTCCAGGAGAGTGTCGGCGACGGTGTGCGGCTTCACGCCTGCTACCCCAGAGCAGGCCCGCGGGACCCGCAATGCAGACGGCAGGGACGCGCTTCTGCCTACCTCCAACTGCGCCGCCTGCTACCCCGGAGGAGAAGCTGCCCATGGCGTGCGAGTTGGTCAGTCTGGTTGCGGCGGACGAGACGTGCACCAGGCCGGCGGCGGCCGGCACGGAGCTGAACAAGGACTGCAGCACAGACGAGCCCAGGTTGGCCTGCAGGGACATGGGGCCCAGGGCAAACTGCGGGCCGGGGGTGAAGGAGCCCAGGAAGGGGCGGTGCGTCTGGGCAGAGGGCGTTGCGCTGCCCGCCGAGGATGCCGCTGTGGCGAGGCCTGGTCCACTGAGGAGGCCCCCGGGAGGCACAGTGGCAGCAGAAATGAAGAGATTGTGGCCATTCTTGGAGTCGGGCTCGCGGTCACGGCCCTTGCCCACCTTGCTGTGCACCAGCAAGGCCCTGTCCGAGGGCCCGACCACGGGCAGGCCCAGCTCGCCCACATCCCTGCCCTTGCCCCCCTCGCCCTTCGGGCCACCCAGTCCATCCAGCTGCCTCTTGTTCACAAATGAGCCAGGCTCCGCGGCACCGGCCTCCTTGCCCCTCGGCGCGGGAAAGCTCGGGGCGGCACCCAGGCCGGCCACCTCAGGGGCCTTGTGGGAGAGAGCAGCGCCATCACTGAAGCTGTGTGCACTGAGGTCAGCAGCCAGGCCCCCGCTGAAGGCGAAGCCGTTGGGAGGGGTGCTGCTCGGGCTCAGCCCGCCAGCCCCTGCCAGGGCGCCGGGAAAGCTCTTCCTGGGGTGGGCGGCCAGCTTGGCGTCAGCCGAGCCGGGCTCGTCCAGGCCGGGCCGGAAAGCGAACAGGGAGTTCTGGCTCAGAGTGGAGCTGGCCTGCAGCGGGCTGTCGGCGGCCTTGGCCAGGCCGAGGTCGGAGATCGGGGAGAAGGTGGACTTCCACTTGCTGCTGTTGACGGGCTCGCCGGCGGGCGTCGGCTTCCTCCCCGCCAGGCCGCCACCTGACAGGGAGAGGCAGAAGCTGTGAGGCCCGGGCGCCTCTAAGAGGCCAAACTGGGAGGAAGACATGGTGTGGGGTCTCTGAGGGGATCCACGAGGACACTGCATAGGGGCAGACCACCGCCGGCTCGGAAGGACACCTTTCTGGCCGAGACAAGCGTGTTTAGGTTCACAGGTGCCTCTTTCGGGAGGACCCGGTTCACCCCGAGTCTGGTGAGGGTGGGGCTGGAGGGGAAGCTGCACACAGAGGAGGCTTCTGTGGGAGGGCAGGCGCATTCAACACAGAAAATCAGACTGTGGCCCAAATTCAGCCAGGAAGGAAACAGGACTGCCGCCCAGGCCACGGAGAACGCAGCCCACGCAGCACCAAGACCAGCCCGGCCAGTTACCACTGCCTCCCAGGCGGGACTCAACCCCACCCAGAGACAATTCCAGAAAGGCCGGGCAGTGTGGTCGACCCCAGGTGTGAAGGCCACCCCTGGGGTTGCATTACCTTGCCCCTCGGAGTTATTGCTGGGGAAACCGTTACTCACCGTTTTCCAAGGTTTTTGGAGGAGATTTGCTTTCTAAGGAGATAGTTGCAATTTTTCTCTCAATTCTGTGAAGAAGCGAAAAATCCACAATGAATGTCTGAATCCAAGTGTGTGTGAAAGAGCGGTATCCTTAAATGAAACTGCCCAGGGAGACCAGGAAGCAGCTGGACACACGGCCTGCTCACCCTCTGACTCCCTCAGAGGACCGCCGGGCAGGGCCCCAGCCCTGGCACGGTGCTGTCAGTGGTGGGGACAGGGAGGAGGAACGGGTGCCCTTTCCCAGGACAGAGACACCCACAGTCCCAGACAAGCGTCTCCGTCTAGCTTCTCTCTCAAGGCGCGGTGCCGGCTCCGCGTTACTCACAGGGTCTCTAGCGCACCCGCCCGCCCGTGACAGAGCAGCAAGCTGGTGCTCCAGCAGCCCCGGAGTACACAACGGTCTGTTTGTGTGTCAGTATTGTTATGGTCTGTCCCAAAGAACGCTGACCTCCAGAGACCCAGGGGAACTCCCGAAAGAAGGCAGAAGCCATGGAGTGGGGCATTCCCAACACGAAGGAAGAGCGCCCAGGTGCGATACTTTACAAAACACAATTCACATGTGGCAGCGACAACATGAAGTAACGTGGACAGACACCCGAGCAAACGGGCATCAACGGGCTTCATCACCCTGAACGGTCTGTGCTTCAGAGGACGGCCGTGAGAAAATGGGAAGAGCGCCCCAAGCACGGGGCGAACGCCTGCAGACCGTGTCTCTGAGACGGCACTGTGTGCAGCCCGCACAAAGACTTGTAACGTCACAGTAACAGTAAAGACAACCCCTGAAATAGCGCGCCAGGGACCACACACACGTCTCCAGAGAGAACAGCCCAAGGGCCAACTGGCACCTGAGAAGACGCTCAACGTCACCAGGCATCCTAATGACACTCCACTCCACACCCGTGAGAACAGCAATCACGCTAAACACCAAGCCTGAAAACGACAGGTGTTGTTGGCAAGGATGTGGAGAAACGGCCCCCGGGCACAGGCTGACAGGATGCGACACGGGGCAGCCACTGGAGAATGCTCTGGTAGGTCCTCAAACAGTGACACACAAAGTCTCCCCAGGACCCAGCAATCCCAGGAACAGGGAAATGAAGACACGTTTTCAAACAACACACACGGCATGTTCGCAGCAGCGTGATTCAGTGCAGCCAAAAGGCGTGTCCATGGACACGTGAATGGTCCACACAGTGTGGTCCATCCAGACACTGGAACATCATGCAGCCTTGAAGAGAAAGGGAGTCCTAACACCTGCTCCAACGTGAGCGGACCTGGAGAACGTGATGCTCAGTGACATGAGCCACACACAGAAGGACACACATTGTGTGACCCACTCACAGGAGGTCCCCAGAGGAGCCACATCCACAGAGACAGAAAGTAGATAGGGGGCCAGGGGCCAGAGGAGAGAGGGGGAGTGACTGCTAATGGGGACAGGGTTTCTTTTTGGAGTGATAAAAATGTTCTAAAATCAACAGCCTCAGGGCAGGTGGCAGCTGCCTGTCCCTGCCCCGCCCCGGGAGGGGCACGCTGAGCATGAGGGGAGCCTCCCAGTGGACGCCCCTCCCACGGACGGAGCCCCCACTCGCCTGGCGCTGCCGGGCTCGTCCTCGGAGCCCTGCTCCTCGTCCGAGGTCAGCGGGGAATAGTGGGCCCCATTGGTCTGGCTCAGGGGCTTCTCCTTCTTGAGCACGGGCGGCTGGTCATTGTCCTGGTAAGGGACCGGGGAGCTCTTCAGGGAGCTCTCTGGAGACGAGATGGCCGTGATTTCCAGAGGCTGGTTGATGTTGTTGACCTGAGGGCCAGCACAGACAGCACAGCCCTGTCAGCAGGCTCCCGGGCGCCCGCCCCCCTCAGCTGGGCCTGGGGGCAGAAGGCGCAGCGTGCAGGCATCAGCCTGTCTGGCCCGGGGGTGGGGAGGCTGCCCCAGCCCCCCCTCAGCTTACCATGGAGTTGAGGTTCAGGGGGGACCCTGAAGACTGCGTGAAGAGGCCGGCGACGGATGGCAGGGCCCGGCGCTTGGGGGACACACCCGAGCTGAGGCTGGGGGTCCCCACCGACGCCCGCTTCCTCCTGCCCCGCTTGCGGCTGTCCTGCCCGTGGCTCTGGCCGCTGTCCCCACGGGCACCCGAGGGCAGGGGGCTGTGCTTGCTGGAAGGCGACTGCTTGGAGCCGGGGGCACCTGCCGAGATGGTGAAGACGACCCTCCTCCTGGCCTCGCTCTCCGGGTCGGAGAGGCCGGACTCGCACGGAAGGTCCACCTTGCCGGCATCGGGGGGCGGACCCTGGGCGGCGCTGAGCCGTGGACTGGCGCAGAGCTGGTGGGCGGGCGAGGCCGAGCCGGAGTTCCGCGGCTGCACAAGCAGGGGGGGCTGCTGCGGGGTGGAGCTGCGGGACCCCATGGTGGCGAAGAGGCTCCCCGAGCTGGAGGACTCATCAAAGGCGGTGGGCTCGACTCCAGGAGCGAGTGGGGCCGGGCTGCCCGCCAGGGCCCCACTGATGGCCACGGAGCCAGCATAGGAGAATCCTGCGGGAGAAACGCGGGTTCCTCAGGGGGTCTGTGCCAGGAGACCCCCAGCCTGGCCGAGGACGGCGCCGGCCCTGGCGGAGCTGGCTCAGCACCCAGGAACCTGCCGTCTGTGTGGCAGCGAGCCCCCCCGTGCCCAGAGATGGGCACCAAGGAGCCAGGCAGGCACCTGGGAGGCCCTGCCGGGCAAGAGACCACGCAGCCCCGGGCCCTGTTAGGCGCTGGCACGAGGCGGCCACGCTTTTGGACGTGGGATGATGGGAGGTGGAGGAGCCCGCCCATGACCCCGGAGTGGCCCCTGGCGCTCCCCACACCGAGCCCTTTCTTGGGGCCCCTGGAGGCTCAGGAACCCAGATGAAACCCTTGTGAGAGAAGATGAGAGCCATCAGGCCGCCAGTGCTAAAGAAGGTGGATGCTAGAAGAGTCTCAGCTTGGCTGGGGCCCCTGCGTTTTACTGTTCGCTCCTGGAGAAGTAATTACCCCATGGCCACGGGCTACACAGGGGCTCAGCCCGCGGGTTTGGTGGTTCGGCCCAGCCGTGGTGGGAACCAGTTTACTGGCACACACCCACCCATCGGACTGTGGCTGGCGCCTCCACACTGTAGTGTTAACAGATGTGACAGAGACCCCTCGGCGGCAGGGCCCCAAGTGTCTGCTCCACCGGGCCCGGCACAGATCCGCTGGGCACTGTGCTGACACGCAGATGTGTCAAGAATCAGAGCTCTCTGAAGAAGAACTGGAACCCAGCGGGAACTGGGCCGCCCAGACGCCCCTGGCAGCGAGACGAGGACACCATCTACCAGGGGGAGTGCACATGCCAGGCTGACACCAGCCAGACTGAGCAGCCACGTCAGGAAGGCCCACACAGGCTCGCCGTGCCGCTGAGACCACAGCTCAGACCCCAGGTGGGAGGGGCCGGGCCGGCTCTGAGCTCGGCCTGGCATCCCTGAGCCTCATTCGGAGACACCCTGCTCCTGCCTCCCGTCCCCAGCCTGGGCCCTCCCGCTTCAGAGAGCGGCGGCGGCAGTGGCTGGAGGGGCCAGGCCGAGCTTGCGCAGAGGCCAAGTAGGGGGAGGGAGCCACAGCAGCAGGCAAGGCTCTTACCCGCAGGTGCCAGGGCGAGGCCTCTGCCTCCAGCAGCGCTGCTCGCGGCACCATGGGCACCGGCACCCGGCTGCTTCTCCAGTGTGGATGAGGAGTCTCGGGGCTGCGGCACAGGGCTGGGGGTGCTTCTCTGTGGAGAGGAAGCGCACACCATCAGCTGAGCTGGGCGGCAAGCAAAGGTCGGGGAGGGGGTCCTGGGCAAAAGCCATAGGAAATGCAAACGGCCCGAGGAAGAGAGAATGGCAGGTGTGTGAGAGCCATGCGCTCAGGGTGTGAACGCAGCGGGCAGCCACCCAGAGTTCTGACAAGATAAGGGACAGGTGTCTGGCGGGGCTTCTACAGGATCGCCTGGCTGAGGAGCCGCGTCAGGCTGAGGTGAAGGGACAAGGAGGGCAGCGAGGGGCTGCAGTTACATCCGACACAGCCCTTCCACTCCTGGGGGACAAGGTGAGAGCAGCCGTCCACATAGAACCTGCACACGCACGTTTAGTGCAGCGTGACACAGGACAGGAGAAGTTGGAACAACCCAAATGACCATGAATAGATGAACAGATACACAAATGTGGCCCACCCACACGCTGGAGCACGACGCAGCCGTGAAGAGGAGCGAGGCCCTGACACGGCAGCACGTGGACGGACCTGAACACATGACGCTCAGGGAGAGGAGCAGACACAGAAGGACACACGGCGTGTGACCCCATTGACGTGAAACGTCCAGAACAGGCAGATCCACAGACAGAGGGCGGGCTCGTGGGGGCCAGGAGCTGGGGAGGGGGTGGGGTGACTGCTGATAGGGATGGGTCTCCTTGGGGTGATGGAATGTTGTTCTAGAAGCCACTAAAATGTCCACTTTAGATGGGTGATTTATGAGTTATATCTCAACAAAAACCACAAAAAGGCTGCATTATACAAGATTCTGGTATTCGTGTGTCCACACGTGTGAGGTAGGAGGATGCAAATGTGGCCTAAAAGGAAGGGAGACAGGTTGCAAGCTTCCACCAAATCCGAAGTTTTATCCCCTCTCTACCCGCACACACCACCTTTCACGCAAAAAACCTGAGATAAAAATAGCAAAACCTCACTGCAGCTAAACTTGGATTTTGGACGTTCTATCTTTCTCAGAGCACTGGGACATTAAAAATTCAACAGCATGCAATCTAACAAGAAGGAACCAGGTCTCGAGGGGAGAAGAGCAGGCGCAGCACCCTCAGGTCCACGTGGCGCTCTGGGACGCCAGGCTCCCAGGCCGGCCCGCACCTCCCCGCGGGGCACTCACCGCCTTCTCGGCGCGGCTGGGCAGCACCACGCTGGCCAGGGGGATGCTGACAGGCAGCTTGCTGGGCTGCACGGTGCTGAGCGGGATGCTCACGGGCAGGCTGGTGATGGCCTCCCCGCTGCTGGCGTAGGCGCGCTCCTTCAGGCCCTGTGGCACACCGGCACAGCCGCTCACTCCGCTGAGCAGAGTGCAGCTGGAGCACACCACGGCCCTCCCACCTCAGGACAGGGCCCACGGCAGCGGATGGGCCCCCGCCCCCAAACTGCTCCTCCTGACCTTCCGGGGCCCCCGCCCACCTGCACCCCATCCATCCAACCACCAGCTCCTCACGCTCTCCCTTTCCCCGTATTTCCCGAACCCGCTGCCTTACATGCACAAAGGAACCGCCCAGAGCGGCTCTGCTATCACCCCATGTGCTGGGCTCACCCCGAGGACAGCGTGGTGACCACAGGCGGGACACAGCAGAGCCCGAGCCCCCCACCTGGCATTGCCTCCCGCCCGGCCTGACCGCTGGCTCCCCCACATCCGCCCCACGTCCTCCTCAGGCCAGACTCAGGCCTCCCAGGACAACATCCCCTAACGGACTCGTGGAGAACACTCTCCGAGGGGGAGACCCGCCCACCTTCTCGCTGCCCTTCTCTCCCGTCATCTGTAAGGCCACGGGGGACGAGGGCCGAGGGTCCTGAGGGCTCAGCTTGATCCCGTTGGCGATGACAGGGCTCTGGTAGGGAAGGCCGTTCTCCTTGGCGTGCTCAGCTCTGGAACGAGATGCGTCCGTTGGTCATTCTCCGGGGAGCCCACAGCCACGTTCCACAGGCTGGCAGCCTGGGCCTAGCAAATCCCCCGAATCCCTTCCAAACTGATGAGCTCACGCTCAAAAGACCCCAAGGCAGCCGCAGGGCACCCGAGCGGGGCAGCAGGCAGCAGGCGCAGAGCCCGTGGGCCCGCGCACTCACCTCGGGTGCAGCTCGCCAGCGGCTGCCTTGCTGCTGACCGCGTGGTCCTGGCTCAGGTGGCGCCTCAGCACCAGCTTGGCCGGCGAGAGCCGGGTGTAGTCAGGCAAGGCCAGCCCGGACAGCTTCTCGAGCCTCGGCCGGCTGCCGTGGCTGGGGGTGCAGGGCACGACCTCCTGGTCCAGCGGGGAGGCCAGGTACTGGGGGGTGTTCTGCTTGGACGAGGGCCGGCTCAGCGCGCTGCAGAGCTCGTAGCCGGCCGCGTGGCCGTTCATGGAGAGCTCCGGGCTCATGCTGCTGAAGTGGGGCAGGGAGAGCTTGGAGCAGTCCAGCTCCAGGGGCAGCCGGCCGGGCTCCGCCTCCAGCTCCCGGCCCAGCGCGCCCTTCCCGCGCAGGGGCAGGGGCAGGCCATCGTCGGGCGGCACGCAGGACTTGAGCTGCAGGAGCTCCTGCTGCCGCTGGCTCTTCTCCAGCTCCACGATGCTGATCTGAAGACAGAGCGGGTGTCAGGCCTGCCGCTTGGGGGAGGCGCCCCCACCGCCGAGGGCCCAGCCCCAGCCCGCAACCCGCCAGAAGGGGCCTTCCGGGAGAGCACGAAGGACGGGAAAGCCCGGACAGCACTTTCTTTGGGGGGTGGGGACGCGAGCCTTTGTTTCTCGGTTTATCCATTTTGGCTTTTTCCCTTATTGTGAACATGTGTCATTTCTTTATCACACAAAAGAAATGGAACGCAAACATATTCCCTTTCCGAGACTTCCGTGCAGGCTGGTGTGTGGACAACACCTGGCTCTGGTCACAATGTCAGCGACCCTCTGTTAGGACACACGCTGCTGGCTCAGCGAGCGGGACACCCCTGGGCCACCAGCCCTTCAGAAGCTGCTCGGCAGCGGATCATATGGGACCCTGAACTGCCCCTCTTAGAGACGGGGAGCACATCTTTAGAAAACATCCTTAAAGTGAGTGGGTGCAGAGAAACCCGCCGCGCTGTCATCTGTAATAAGTTACTTCCAAGAACCACAAGGTTCTGGGGTCGGGGAACGCCTACGTGAGTTATGAAGGTGCGCCGCCAAGACACAAACGCAGCGGGGCCCCAGCCTTCACACACAAGCTTTAATCACTGACGCCGCCGGCAAGCGTCCTGTGCACCTTTCTGACTGAAAGCCACACCCGCAGGGAATCAGCTGCCAGCAAAGGCCCGAGGGCAACAGACCCGGAGGCTGCCCTCTCCCTTCGTCCCACACCCCCTCCTAGCCGACCACCACAAGCAGCCCACCCTCAGCCACAAAGACACCAGCCAGTTGCCTTTCACGTAAACACACATCTCCTCAGTGACTGTTCCAGAAACAGTTCACCAGGAGCCCTCAGGAAGCCCCAGGCGCAGACTGCAGCCCGAGACGCCCTGGGAGCGCACCCTGCCCACCGCACTCATCGCACTGACGACGGGGACGCCCGGGGCGACGTGACTGTGACGCCCAGAACGAGTACCCTGTCCTCAGGCGGATGGCCTCGGCAGGTATGCCGAGGGCACTGAGCACACCCCTGGAGCCCGCGGAAGCCCAGCGCCCGGGCCCGGCCCACCTGCAGCTCCAGGCAGTGCCGCTGCTTCTCGGAGATCTGGCTCTTCAGGGCCTGCTTCTCCTTCAGCAGGCTCTCCAGGGACAGCGTGGACCAGTCCAGCTTCAGCTCCTCACACCGAGCCTTGAGCTGCGGGGGGGCGATGGTGGCCATGAGCCGGGCCAGGCTGGCCCCTACCCGCGAGCATGCGTGGCTGTGGGGGGATGGGACGCGCCCTGGGACGCGCAGCAGAGGGCTCTGCTTCCCGTCCCCACACTGGGCTCGGGGGAAGAGACGGGCCGGGGGTCTGGGCAGGTGTCCCCACAGGCCTGTGTTCTGGGAGCATGGAACCCATTTCTGGAAGGCCAAGCTGAGGAGGCAGCCCAAGGAGGAGGCCGGGGTCCCCAGAAAGGAATGTCCTACAGGGAGCAAGGGGAGGGTGCCCACAGGAGGGACTAGAGGCCCCGTTAGAAGCGAGGCTCCTGCCCAGCCAGCGACATGCGTCCAGGGTCCCCAGGGGAGCAAAGCTGCATGGCCTGTACCCTGGGGCTCCCTGAGGAGCCCAGCACTGGGGCACGGAGAAACGGGAAAGCCCAGGACGCCTGAAGGGGCCTGCGTGCTGTCACAGCCCTACATGCCCGACAAGTCTCAGAAACTGCCTGTGGCTCTAACATGCTCTGAGAGCCACGAGTGTTCCGAACACGAACGAGGACAGGGGGATGGGGCAGGGGGTCCTGGGACCTCCCCCCCGCCACTGCAGACTAAGCGAAGGACAGCCCAGGCCCAGCAGGCACCCTCGGGCCATCTCTGTCTCGGGACGCATATCAGGGCACCGGGCTCCAGGCCCATCGGTCGAGGGATGCCCGGCCCTTCCGGTCTGGGGTGCAGGAGCCCTGCGTGCTCCGGGGCGCTCTGGGGCACTCTGGAACAGACGACCGCCCTCCCCGCGCCCGCCCAGGCCCCGCGCACCAGCTGCAGGCTCTGGCTCCGCAGCTCCTGGTTGTCCTTCTCCAGCTGCTCCGTCTGCTCCCTCAGCTGCTGGTTGTGAGCCGAGATCTCCTTCTGCGCTTGGATCAGGTCATTGTAGGTCAGCGCCTTCACTCCCAGCTGAGGACACAGGATGGCAGAGGTGCGTGTCCACGGAGAAGCACGGGGCAGTGGATAAAGGGGGGGGCAACCCAGGGCTGGGGCTTCAGTGGTGGGAAGGGGAGGGGGCTGGCTTACACCAAATATGACCACGGTGGCAGCCATGCTGGGACGGCCCCTAAGACACAAGCCTGCGCCCACCCCACGCGCTGAACGGGGCACAGCCCTTGGACCAGAGCCCCGGTTCCAGGCCGCCCTGTGAGGAAGACGCTCAAAGCCAAGAGCACCCGACGAGGAAGCGGGCCTTCTGGATCTCAGCCGCGCCAACTGCACCCCTGCCCGCCCCCCATCCCACACTTGGGTCGTTGCCGGGATGGGGAGCCGGGGCAGGGGCGCACGCCTCTACCTCATCCAGCTTCTGCTGGAAGAGCCTCTTGATCTCCTCCTTCTGGGCCTGGCAGTGGCCGAACAGCTGCTGCGCGGCGCCCAGCAAGCGAGCGTTCTTCTCCTGCAGGGGACGGGCCGGCAGGGAGGGCTGGTGACCATGCAGCCCGTGCCCCATCCCTGCCCTCAAACACGCTCCGAGGGCCGCCTGACGTGAGACGCTCCAGCCCGGAAGGCTGCACAGCCTCCCAGCCCTCTCAGGGATGAGAAAGGCCGGCGCTCAGCGAGGGAGGGGCCGACCCCTCTCCAGACTCAACCAGGGCCCCACACACACCACGGGACCGGCCGGCTCCCCTCCCACCGCTCCGTCCAAAGGCCGTGCGACACGAGTGGCGTTTTGAGTTACAAACTGATGAGGAGCCACAGAGCCACATCCTTCCCACTGGGCGGCCACGTCAGGGGAAGTGAGACAACTTCCCCGCGAGCCGGGGGCCATCGGTGCCCGGCAGCTGGTGGACAGGGGCCCCTCCACCGCCCCGCCAGCCCCCGTGGAGGACATCTGGAACCCAGAGGCAGACGCCGGCCCCTCACGAAGCCCACCTTCTCCTGGTCCAGCAGCTGCTGCAGGTTGGCCTTGTACTGAGGGGTCTTCGTGTACGCCAAGAACTGCAAGTACTGAATCTTGAAGGACTCTAGGGGAGAGCCGAGGGCGGGGTTTTCACGCAGAAATGCCCCAAGCGCGGTCAGCAGGGAGGCAGAGGGCAGCGACGCGGCCAGGCCGGAGCCCTGATCTCAATGGGGGCTTGCTCGGTGCAGCCTCAGATGCCGCTTAAACGTGTCTGTTCGCCACTGTCATCCCACCAGGGCCTTCGGTGCCCACGCTGCCTCAGCGCCTCCACCGGGACCCTCCCACGGCCCCTCAAAGCCCTGCCGTCGTCACCCTGCACTTCCTTTCTCCCCAGACCACGTGGGTTTCAGCTACCAAACCTGCCAACTTTCCCGAGTAAACATGCCACGGACGCCGGACGGAGGAACCTGACGGCTCCCACCGCGCGAAGGGCTTTCCTGCTTCCAGGCTCAAAGTGGCCAGAGGCACCGGCATCTGGCCCGTCGATGTGAGCACATGCTCGGCTAAGCCAGAGAGGGCCCTGCGCCCTGGTGGCACCAAGCTCATCCTGACAGGCCCATCCCCCACACGGCAGACACTGGGGCCGGGTCACTCTCTGGGGGGCTGTCCTGGGAGGGGTGGGGGGTAAGCAGCATCCCTGGCCCCACCCACTCGATGCCAGGAGCTCCCTAGTCTACCCTGGGGGGCAGAACCTCAGCCTCAGACAACCACACGGCCCTGCTGACCCGGAAGCCCCGGGGTCACCTGACAGGACTGACCCTGGCCCTGTACCTCTAGTGTGGTCACCCGTACAATGTGGCTTTCACTGGGGTCGCTACACAAGCAGAGCCTCAGCCCCGCCCCCTCCCCAAGAGCCACGGGGTCGGAACCTGTGGAACCCGCAGACCCCGCACGCCTGGCGCCAGCTCACCTAGCAGCTTCTGCAGTGCGGGCGGGGTGGGGGCCAGCAGCAGCTGGTCGGGGGGGTGCCGCTGCACGCTGGGAGGTAGCTGGTAGAACGGGCTGTGAGGTGACTTGTACGCATCTGTGGGGAGACAGCAACAGCCACGCTTCAATAACTGCCCGGCACTCCTGGAGAGTTCCAGAAGACTGCTCCATGGACTTTTACCAGCTTTTTTAAAGATAAGACTCAGTACAGCTCCTAAGGTCCAAAGACGCCATCAGATACCACATCTCGGCGCTTCTAGAAACAGACAATGACCCCTACGATCTAAGACATCCCTGTGGCCGCGTCGTTTCTGCCGTGGCTGTGCAGCCAGCAGAGCCTTGGCCGGCAGGGTGAGCCAGGAAGCCCCGCTGCGCCTTGCTCTCGGGCAAACTGTAGGGGGCGGCGAAGCCGGGCAAGCGGCGCCGCACTCACAGCCCAGGACGTCCCACCCTCAGCAGGATCTGGAAGTCACGTGCCGACCCATACAGCACAGGACACCGCCAGCAACCTCTGCCCTTCCACTGCCCCAAGCTGGTGGGCCGTGCCAGGGGCAGGAGAGAGGCAGTGGGGATGCCCAGAGAGCCGCACACCGCGCCGAGGCAGCGCAAGGACGGGGAGCCGCCAGGACGGGCGGACGATGCATCTGAGGAGCACAGCGCTTGGGCCGCGGGGCGGAGGCCATGAGGGGCCGTCTGCACTGGGAGACGCCGGGAGGCGGGGCTGCTCACCCTGCGGCGAGGGCGACGCCGCCTGAGACACGGTCTGCGCGTGCAGGAGGTCCAGTGCAGTTTGGGTCTTCTTGGGCTTACGCTCGGGGTTCGCAGTGCTCGCCTTCTTGGGACGCCCGCGCTTCCGGCCGGCCATCTTCCGGCCCTTCTTGTTCAGCTTCTTCTTCCGCGCTTTGGACGGGGACGGCTTTTTGACGGCGGTCGCCCCAGCTTTCTCGTCCTCAGCACCAGAATCCTAGCGGACAGGTTGGGGGGGGGGGCGTGTTGGCAGGAGCCAAGCCCTTTGTTAGCACCAAGCATGCGACATGGGCTCCAGGAGAGCGAGGGGAGGAGAGCAAGTGCCGCGCACCCAGGACCAGGCCTGGAATCCCGGCCCTGCTCCGGCCTGGCGAGGGAGGGCGCCTACCAACGCGCACATGCAGCATCGCCCTCCCTGGCCGGGTCCCCACAGGTCACTGTGGACAGACGAGACACTCCCGCCAGGACCAGGGCAGCAGAGCCAGGGCGCGCGCCCTCGACGCCAGGCCGTGGGGCCGCTCACCATGGGGGTGTCCACAGGCGCGGCCGCCTTGCCCTCGGGCACCTTGGTGGGAGTGGTCGTGTTGCTCTTGGCGTCCCGCTGCTGCCGGCGCCGGGCTGCCTCTTGCTCCTCCTGGAAAGCAAGTGCGGCCGTGTCCCCGAGAGTGCTGGCGGTCGGGGCCCCGGCCTGAGGAGACCCGGAGCCCCTGCTTGAGGTCCACTCATGTCCACCCCTCTGCCCTCTGCACAGACGAGGGGACTGAGGCGCCAAGCAGCCCAGGAGCCTCCTGAGGCCCCACAGCCGGCCGCAGCCTGTGAGCACATCTGCGTCTGCCGGAGGCGAGCAGAGCCCCAGAGCTCGGTCACGGGAACTCAAATTACAGACGAGGGACCCTCAGTGCAGGGACGGAAGCCACTGCCAGGCGGTCACTTCCCTCTGCCCCTCTGACAGGTGTGCCAAGGGCCCCAGGATGGCGTGTTTCCTACACAAGAGAGTCTGTTCTCTGAAGCAAGATTTGCTACAGACGCCATGACGAAAGGGAGGTAACACGGGGCGACACCGGCAAGCTTAAGCTGCTCTGTGTTCTTGGCGGGGGATGACCACGTAAGACCTGGCTCCTGCTATGTACGGCAGAAGGACACAGGGTCCCGGGGGCCGGGGCAGGTCATTTCCGAGGGGGCTTCTTCATGCTCAGATACTTGTCTGAGCCTCAAAGAGAAAGACACTTAGACAGACGTTCTCTGAGGCTTGGAGGCTGGAGAGGCGAGTCCTAGGACCTGGCCCTGGGAGGGACGCCACAGGGGTGGCAGAACCACACGGTCAGACTTCAGGCCGGCTCTCTCGACAGCCAGCAGGCACCCCGTGTGCTGACCGGCAAGGCCAGAAGCAGCCGCACCATGCCCGGACGGGGCGGGACACGCCGGCCGCCCCGGCTCCTCGGGTCCCGTGTTATGGATGCGGTGGGTCAGGGTAACGAAGAAAGAGCGGTTCGCCCATTCTGTGCTTCAGCACAACTCACCAAATGACCACAAAATTTTCAAAGACTGCAACTCATTCAACCCATTTCCCAAAAAACAGTTGCTCACAAGAAGCATGCCCAGCGGGAGCTGGGAGAGAGGAGGCGGACATGGGCGAGCGAGGGCCGGAGGAGACGGGGCAGGGCCGGGGCCTGCAGGCCCGTGGAGCCGCCCAGACCCGCCGCTCCAACAGCGCTCCTCACGCGGCCACATGGCACACGGGCAAGCTTCCGGCAAGCGGCACACCCACGTTGTTAAGTCAAGGAAAAAAACACAAACTTACCCTGAGTTTTGGGTTTTTCAGACTAGAAAAATAGTTTTCAAGCTAAAAATGGAGAAAGAAAAGAAATACTCGTATTAGAAGTCAGTTGCAACCCTGTCAGGACAGAAGCGACACCCCAATGCGCTAGCGTCAGATGCCACTAGAGAGCTGGCAGCATCGAGGCTTCCAGACAGGCCCACGACCTCGCCTCCCAAGGGGAATGCATTCTGCCCAGACCCTCCCCGACCACTGGGCCACGCTCTCCGGGGTCGTGCAGACCCTCCAGAGCCATCTCACGAAGCGGGCAGACACACCATGGGTGAGCCCAAGAACTGGCTTCCAGCCGGCCCAGAGGCCCCTGGACACCAGAGGCCTCAGATGCCAAGGCCAAGTCCATTATCGTCACGTGTCACCCAGGACCACGTCTGTCCTACACAAGGGCTGAGAGCAGAAAAGGGAAGACAGACAAACGCCTCGACCTCCTGGCCACAGCCATTCCTGCTGAGAGACAACTGTGACAGCTGAGGGTAGGGTGAGAGTGCTGGGGAGGAAGGCGCTTGGGGTGCAGGCCTCAGCAGCGATGAGGAGGGTGCCAGTCAGGACAGCCCAGGGAGGGCGCAGCACCCGCCACGCGGGGACACTCACTATGGTGCGGTCGATGGTGTGCAGGTAGTAGGAGACCGGCTTCCCCGTCCACGACACCGAGCCCTTCAGTGGCGAGAGCTCCACAACGCGCATGATGGTGCCGATGTCTGCGCACAGCAGGCAGCGTGTCAGGGCCTCAAGCACCGGGCAGGGAGCCGCGGCGAGGCCCCGGCGTGCAGTTTCCTGGCAGTGACCTCCTGCCCAAGAGGCACCCGCAGGAGACGAGGCAGGAAGCGGGCAGAAAGTACCTCGCACCCACATCCTCACGGGCCCGTCCACGGCCACCAGGCCAGGGAGGCACCTGGAGGCCAGCCCGCAGGCAGATGAGAGAGGCGCACAGCCTGCACATGCCTGAAGGCAAGTCTGCTAACCCACAGGGCTCGTCAGAGGAAAAAGGCAATGAGCTCAACCAGGTAGGATCGAAAAGCACTTGTAGGATGATTTCGAAACACGGCTACCAAAGCACCCAGCACCCAAACACCAGAAACCCACAAGGCTGAGCACCACGGAGCCAACGTGGCTCCCCCAGGGGCCAGGGTGCCAGCCCCTCCCATCGCAGGCTGTCTGCACTGAGCCCCTCGCCCACCCAGGCCCTCAGTGTGAATGCAGAGCAGCCTTGTCACCTGCTCCTTTCTGGCTTCGTAAACTCCCATCCAAGCTGTGGGCCAACCCGGGCAGTCCTGCCCCCAGGGGACCCCAGGTCATGTCTGAGGACATCTGTGAGTGTCACTGGGGGTGCTCCTGGCATCGAGTGGGTGAGGGCCAGGGATGCTGCTCAACCCCCACAGCGCCCAGGACAGCCCCACAGAGAGTGACCGGGCCGGATGTCAGCGGTGCTGCAGGGACCCGGCATTAACGCACGTCAGAGGCTCAGAATCACATATATTGATAATTTAGCAAAACGAAAGTTTCTTACCACTCAAGTTTCTACTGTTTATTCTGAAGTTCAGAGGTGCAAAGGGCTTCGAGGACACAATTCTGCCACCTGAAACACAGAAATTAATCACTGCCATCCGTGGACAACAATCGTACGCTTAAATGAGAAAACTCAGGATGAGTCCAACTGAGCACGCACATGCCCCACAGCCCCTCAGTCACGAGCAGCACCCCGACATGCAGCCGGGTCTCTGAGAGCTGTCCCCAAGAAGGCGGCGGGTGACATGGCCCAGGGCCGAGCCAAGCCAAGGTCAGGTGGCAGCCTCGTGGTGCCAGGGAGAGAGCAAGAGCTCAGAGGGCCCAGGGCCTCACAGAGGCCCGGCGGCCAGGGCCCTCGCAGCACCCACGGGGCGTGCTGAACCGCGGGAGCATCCAGGGCGCGTCACGGGATGAGGAAACAGAACCTCGAGTCCTCAGAGTGGCCTAACTGGGAAACAGCAACCTGCAACAGGGCCAGGAGGGGCTTCCGAGTGTGCACCCCTGCAGCACACAGCTGGTGACCAGAGGGATGGGCAGGCGCCCCCCCCCCCACCCTTGGTCCCGAGCTGGCCCTAGTTCGACAAGCGGGCGTTTAGGCCCACAGGAGACAGGGCACAGAGGGGCAAGGTCGAGCTCACCACGGGGGATGAGCCCAGGATGGGCTAAAGGCGACCAGACAAGGGGTCCACTGGGGCGTTGTCAAAAAAGACGGAGGGGCTGCTCTCAAACGTCAGTGGCAGAGGCCCGAAGGCCATGTGTCAATGTCATGGGTTAGGGGCACAGCAGAAGAGGTGTTCCAGGCACAGCTGGGCTGGAAGGTTAGGGACACACAGAAGAGGTGCTCCAGGCACAGCCAGGCCGATGTGGGCTCTGATGGGGGCCTGCATACTCGGGCTGGGGGGACGTGTGCAGGGTGAGTGGGACAGCTGCAGCTCACTCAGACAAGATCATGAACCTGTGCCACACTCACCTGCACACAGACATGCACTCACATACACGCACACGCACACACGCGCACTGAAGCTGCCACTGCTGAAGGAAGCCGGAAGCCACCTGGCTTGATGCTGAGAGGTCCTTCAACTCTGCAGTTTGCTTGGAACAAACGTGGGAACCATCCTGAGATCAGGTGGCACTCGGGGGCCTCCCTAGAGGCCTGGTGGTAGAAACAGGTGGGAGCAGGGCAGGGAAGACGCCCTGAGCCAGGCCACCCCGGGAGCACCTCGCGTCTGTCTAGGCCATCTTGGAAGGAGGACCAGCGCAGCTCACTTTATTAGCCACTCTGATTGGCCCAAGGGGGAAGGGCGCTTTCTGGGGGACCTCCCTGCAGGGCGGGTGACTCCTGCTGTCTGTGTCATCACTGGCGAAGTGCGGGGACACCTTCTCAGAGCCGCGCGGCTCCATCCCTCCATCCACGTCCAGGAGCTTCCCTGTTTGGGCCATGAAGGGGAGCTGCTGACCCCAGAGCCGGGGGGGGTGCTGACGGCTGAGGGGGCTGCATATCCAACTTCTAAGGTCACAGCCCACAGCCCAGTCTCCTCGACAGGGCATGCCCACTGGGGGGCCCAGGAGACCCGCCAAGTTCATGTCAGGAGGACCCTGGAGAAGGATGGGCATCTGAGGTCAGAGGACGCCTGTGGGCTTTCCCTGGCTCGACTGCCCATGGGATTATCGATGGTGCTTTCTGTGACTAAATCCAACGTGGACGACACCACCGTCGTCTGTGGGAGAGAAGACTGGCGAGGACCTGCCCAAGCTCCAGGTATGGCCTCGCCCGCAGCACCCCAGATGGCGCTGGCTCTTCTGTCTTCCCCTCCTGGAACACACTGGGTTTTCTCCCCTACTTTCTGAGTCAGAGCCTGACATACTAAAATCCAGGGGCAGTTACAAAATCTGAATCAGGGTTCAAATAAAATGAGCTGGCTCCCATCTACTTAGAAGGTTCTAGAACGGGGTGTTCTCATCAGTCTGACATTCTAGCATGCGAGGACGCCCCAGACATAGCAAAGGGACAGGAGACACTAACGTCTCTGCCTGAGTGACTCCCTCCTGGGTGGCTAACGTGGGGACACGCATGGAGCTTCCCCCCTTCACCTTCTGGGGGACGCAGAGCGGGCATGCAGCCCGCAGCACACACAGCTCGGGCACGGAGGGAACTCATACAGTTCACCACAGGCCGAGGGAGGAGCTGGGGACACAAGAGTCAAAAGAGGGAAGCCCCACGTCCCCAGGGAGAGGCTGGCTGGGTGAGGGGGTGAGGGCCGCAGGGAGCTGCGGCCTGCACGGGTTCCTCCCCATCCACCGGTGGACTGTCAAGATTTCAGAGACAGGGCACCTCCCCTTAAGGTTTGGGCCAGATCCCAATAGAAGAACACACACTGCACAAAACCGCCAGGGGAGTCCCGAATCTCAAAGCTGTCCTGGGTATGGGGAGAACACAGCTCTTCCCAGTGCTCGACAGACCCCAGGGCAATGGCCCGACAGCTCCAGGCTCGAAGAGGCCACCGGCGGCTCTCAGCCGCGCTCCGCGACCTGCATGGGCAAGCTCCGGCCGCAGTGCTGAGACTCAGACACAGGGGAGCCGGCCCTGCCTCTCCCCTCCGGGCTGGACTGGGCGGCCACCTGCTGCTGCGGATGGAGGGCAGGGAGGCAGACAGAGCAGCAGGGGCGGCTCTGGCCAGGTGGGGACGGGCTCAAACGAGAAAGGCCCAGAAAAAGCCAACGGAGTCAGCCTGGACAGCCCCAGAGCCCTCAGCGTCCCAGGTGAGGGCTGCCAGATAAAGCAGGGATGCCAGTCAAGTCTGAACTTCAGATAAACGATGAATGACCCTTTTATCTAAGCTGGGACATTAGGTAGTCACCCGTTGTTTAAGGGCCACTCCAATTTCACCGACAGCCCAGGGCTCTCCTTGCTGGTCTGGCCGCCCCACAAGGCCCTGGGGCCAGCGGGAAGCTCCCGCCCAAGCAGGGGTTGGGCCACGCCTGCTCCACTCCTCACTGGACTGGAAGACACAGGCCTGGGACCCCGCTGCTGAGGCCCTGCGATGGGGCACTGAGCTGGATGGGGTCGGGACCGACCCAGAGAGCACCAGCACCTGCAGTTGGGGCCAGGACAGACGGACCGCGGTGGCCGTCTGAGGGCGCGGTGCACAGGGCAGGGCTGGGGTACGTTACCTTCCTTCATGTTTGCAAATCGCTCCTTCAGCTGGTGATCCACCTCAGGACCAAAGGCAAAGTTATTCACAAATATAACACTGCAAAATAATATTCCAGTTGAGTAAAACGAAGGTTCCATTTCCACAGTGTCTAGAGCTCCGGGGCACACACGCCGGCCGCCTCCAGTGCCAGCTCGGGGGCCGGCCAGCCCAGGCTCTGCCCGCACCACCACTGCCCAGGCGGGGATGGGCTCCTGGGCCCGCAGGGTAGGACGGCTGCCCTGGTTTGTCACTAACATGGATAACTCAGAAATTCTCCGTGACAATCAGACTGCTGGCTCCTCTGGAAAAGCCCAAGCAGACACGTGCGGGCCAAGGCGGCCCCAGTCCTCGCCTCCCCCTCCCACTCCCTCCACTGACTGCTTGCTCCTCCCTGCCCGCCTCTCAGACGTCCCTGGCTGGAATGGGGTGGCACAACCGTCGCCTGGGGACAGCAGTGTGAGGGTGACCAGACACCCAGACAGGAAGGCAGCTCGGTGGGGTCAAGCTGCGTTTGAAAGGGAGCCACTTGAGGGTCCACGGGACCAAAGCACAGTTCTAAGGGCGGGGTGGCTCGTCCTTTCCTGTTTTCTCCAACGTTCTCTGGCCCCAGATGACTCAAGGACCCTAGACTTGAAGGCTGCCCACTCGGGCGGTCCAGGAAGCTGCCGTCACACACCAGGGGGCTGTGTCACCTGCCTGCGCACCCGCCTGCCACGTTCCACTCGCCAGCTCCCTCATCCGCCCGGGCCAACACTCGCTAACCCAGAGAAACTCTCCGAATGGCTAAACTCTAGAAACACCCATGCAGCTGGTTCATGGGAGGACCTGAAGACAGACCATTCCATCCTTAAAATGACGCAGCCTCTCTCTCCGGCGTGCGCGCCTGTGCACTAAAGCCACGCCACGGCCAGGCCTAGGCCATGGCAGCAGCACCGTGGACAGCGCCTCTCCAACCCTCACAGAACCAGCCAGCGGGCTCCCCGCCACGCTGCTTGTTTCGAATCTCAATAATTTTAAAGTCAAGAGTCTGGAACCCTTCACAGCAGCCCAGACAGAGCAGAGCAGACTGCAACGGGCAGAGCCGCAAGACGAAACACCAAAGGTGCAAGTAAAGCCCAGCTCCCTCCATGCGCCTCACACAGCAAAGTGCACAGAAGACACCGGGCCACAGCCTCTGGGCTGCTGGCGGACACAGCTGCAACCAGACGGGCGAGCAAGGAAGCTCCACGGAGAGCGAGGCTGGCCTGGCTGGGTCCCCACTCCAGACCCGAGCTTGGGAAGGTTGGACGCCAGAGTCTCAAGGTGACCAGGGCATGAGCCAGAAAAGCCCCCGGGGACCACCGTGACTGGAGAAGGCTCCTAAGG
The DNA here is from genome assembly GCF_041296265.1 of Equus caballus. NCBI lineage: Eukaryota > Metazoa > Chordata > Mammalia > Perissodactyla > Equidae > Equus > Equus caballus. Next base: position 1,451,948 of record NC_091690.1, on the reverse strand, counting down.
CCATGGCCCCCTCACATTCCAGACACAAGGAAACTAGGGAGTTAACCGAAGCCAGGCGAAGCACTGATGGATGCCCTCAATGACAAGGAGCTGGAGGGGGAGGGGACACCCTTGACAGGAAGCAGAGCACCTAGGGGAAACGGGGGCGGGGGGGGCCAGGGCACTTGCAGAGTTGCACGGCACTGGGACCATGCCACGCTCTCCAGTCACTGAGGCCCATCCACGCCCTGCCCGCAGGAAGAAGGGGCTGAGCCCATGGGATGGGTCCCAGGCCAGGTGGCGACAGGTAGACGAGGCAAGGGTGTGGTGCGCTCTCAGGGAGCTCCTATATCACCATGACACCTGGAAGACAGGACACCTCAGCCTGGACGCTGCTGGTCAGCACTTGGCCCACTGGGGAGGGCCCCCCGCTGCACCCTGAGCACGGCTCAGCCCACCACAGCTGCAGCAGAGCCCAGACCCCAATCAGTGGGATCAGCATGGTTCTCCCAAGCAAACGGTGGGGGACCCAGCCAGTGGGGGACAGAGGGCCCGCCTAGGGTGAGAAGTTCTCACGGGAGAGAACAGGAAACACGCTGTGCAAGAGGGACACCTGCTTCCCATCTGCCCCAAGAACCGGGCAGTGGGAGGAGGGGCAACCTGCAGGAGGTCCCCAGGAGAGAGGACAAGACTGCAAGGCCAGACTCCACCTGTGCGGGCTCCACATGGCAGCGCAGCCAAGGGCCAGCAACCTCTGCTGACCCACGCTAGGTGCTCGCGCTCCCACGCTTCTTCCTGCTGACCCAGCAAGTGCTCCGAGGGCGGTCACTGCCAGATGCCAGGGCAAAGCAGAGATCCAGCCTCACTCCCCAGACCCCTGGCCGGAGGCAGCGGCAGGACAAAGGAAGATGGCAAGACAGGACAGCGGAAAGGACCACAGATGCAGCCTCAGGAGCCAGAGGGCACTGAGGTCACGCATCAGCCCCACAGGGGAGCGCAGAGAAACAGCCCCCAGCCAGGCCGAGGAGGAGGCAAAGGCACCAGCCTGGGTGCTGCTACACAGCAAGACCCACCCTGAGCGCAGGCCCAGAAGGGGGCAGGGTGGGGCCCTTCCTGCAGGCAGCGGGGGGCACGAATGGGCCTTGAGCCTCTCAGCCCAGCCCTGCCCAGCTATGACCACCTGCTCTGCTGACAGCCCTGAGTGACCCCTGGTGGGAGGAGAGGCGCCCGGGTGGAGGAGGGAAGCTCTGCGGGCCTCTGCCGGCCCTCTCTGCCCTGGGAAAGGCAGCCGCTCAGCGAGGGCCGTCCGGCCTGGACCTGCGACAGCGGGGCCCCCCAGCGCGCACCCTGCCCAGCCAGGCCCTGGTGCTGCCCTCTCGGCCCCCAGAGCCCCCGACTCGCCCACCCCGCGTACCTTGTGTTGGCAATCCGCTCTCTCCACTCTTCCGAGAGGAAATCGCCTCTTTCCAGCTGAAAGGAAGAAGACAGGGACAACGCTCACTCTCCACTCTCGCTCGGCCGCTGCACCCCTACCCTCACCCCCCGCAAAGAAAGGATGAAATGAGCACAAAGTCGCCAATGTGGGAGGGACACGAGATAAGGCCAGGCAGCCGGCCGCCGGCTCCGAGGGGAGGAGGGGACAGTCGGGGATAGCCGAAACCACACACTGCAGGTTGCCATACGATGTGCGGGTCACCAGGCACGCAACTTGGCAGGAAGGGCGCCTAGGGCTCCAGTGCCCATCCCAAGTGTGGGACACAAATGACGACGAATGACGAGGACATGGCTCGTCGGGGCTGAAAGTGGTTGCAGCCTCATAGAGAATGCAGGGGAAAGCCAAGATGCCGTGTCCAGGCCGAGCCAGCAGGGCGCGCCCCTGAGCCACGGCTGTTTCGGACTGAGGCAGGCTGCCAAGAGCAGACAGAACTGTGGGCCTGCACGCAGGGGAGCGCCCGGCACAGACCACGCCAGGCCAGACACCACGCGGCCAACGGCCCCGAGACAGCACCAGCGCACATGGCAAGGCGCGGCTAGCCCTCTGACACGGGGACAGGCCTTCACTGGGCAACCTGACCTCAGTTCCTACTGCTCACCCACCCGAGAACGGCCCTGTCTTTGCCCCGGCCTCCCGCTCTCTGTGCTCTTTCTATCAGCAGATGAGCATCACTGTGCCCCACGGCCAGGCCTGTCCAAGAGAACACAGTTCACGTAAAGCCAACTGTCCAGAGCGGTAAGGTCTAGCAAACCAAGAAACATGGCTTTATAACTCCTCAAAAAGGCTCTATCACCACTCCTTGCTATCCACTCAAGGCAACTAAAAACGTCCACACAAAAACCTGCACACACATGTTCACAGCAACACGATTCACGACTACCAAAAAGCAGAAACAGCCCAGTGTCCACCAATGGATGATGGACACACAGAGTGTGTCCCCTGACGTGCTGGAGCACAACACAGCCGTGAAGGGGAGCAAAGCCCTGACACAGCCGCACGTGGATGGACCTTGAACACACGATGCTCAGGGAGAGAAGCAGACACAGAAGGACACACGGCGTGTGATCCCATTGACAGGAAACGTCCGGAACAGGCAGACCCACAGACAGAGAGCGGGCTCATGGGTGCCAGGGGCTGGGAAGGGGTGGGGGTGATGCTGATGGGACCTTGTCCCCACCTGCACGAGTGCCATGAGGTGAGCAGGAACCCCCCCACGAAGACAGCAGGAGCCTGATGGGGCACTGTAGCCCCCAGGAGGCCCAGTGCCCACCCAGAGCAGACGGAATTGAGACTGAGTAGACAAGGCCCTGGGAGTACTGCTGCCCCAGAGCAATGAGGCCATGTGAGGGCAGGAGCAGCTACACGTCTTCCATCCTTGAGCGCACACAGGGGAACTGCCCGGGTCACCGCGTGATGTGACACGACATGACGGCGCAAGGTGCACGGTGTGAGGAGGTGAGCCAGGGGAAGGCAGTCCAGGTGTAGGGGGAGGGCCCGCCCACGTCCCAGTCATGCCCGAATCTGAATCCCATCCCCACCCGAGGAAGCTTCTGCCTCAGCCGCTGCTCCTGGCGCACAGCCCAGCCAGGCCTCGGAGTGACAAGTCCAAAGTCCCGACCAGGCTGGACAAAAAGAGCTCGCCCACAGGCCTCAGGCTTCTGTTCTCAGAGAGGCCGGCTCGCCAGGCTGGCCCCTGGTAGCATCTGGACCTGGACTCGGTCTCGGCCACCCACGCTGCCCAGGCTCCCAGCCCTCAGCTGTCTGTGCAGACACGGGGTCTGGCCGAGCTTTGCTCTCCTCCCGTGCCCAGAACCCCATCCATGCCGGGCAGAGGCCCTGTGCCCAGCCCCCCAAGAACCCTGTCCTGGTCTCCGAGCCCTGGGGACGGCCCCTCACACATGCCGTCACATCTGGTTTGGGGAAACCAGGCACGTCCTGTGGGACTCCCCTGGGAGAGGACTCTGGAAGCTTCTGCCTGGTCTCTCGCCCCCGCCCCACATGCCCTTCCCTCTGCTCATTTTGACTCATGTCCTTTCTCTGTATAAACCATGGCTGTGAGGACAACCACTGCTGAGTCCTGGGGTCCCCAGGGGTCCCCACTCCTGGGGGTGGTCCTGGACTGACAGGTGCCGCCAGGCTCTTCCTGATGGGGCCTCTCTCCTTGGAGGCTGGCCCATCAAGGCCACGCTGTTTAAAGCCACAGCACCGCTGCTCAGTTCTGGTCTCACGTTCAAAGCAAGAAAACAGCTACCGTCCTGGCTCTGCTGCCCAGCCGCCCTGCAGCTCTGTTGCTGGCACAGACAGGCTGTGACCGTCTGAGCGGAGTGACTGGCTGAGTTGGCTCTGTCACTGAGGCCAGTGTGCCTGAGTTAACATGGCCAAGAAGATGCACATGACCTTCCTGTCCCTCCCTGCCTCCAGTCACCCTGGGACTGGCTCCAACATAACAGACCTCCAAGTATGGAGAAATGCACGAGGGGACAAGAGAGTCCAGGGGAGCCCCCAGCATGCACAGGTGCAGACGGCTTCAGTCTGCACAATCGTCCTTCCACAGGGAGGCCAGTGATTTGCTTGTGGGCCCAGGCCAGCAGGAAGGTCCAGGGTCCAACTCAGGCAGGGCAGGTGCCATCCCAGGCTGCTCCACCTCGACAGACACTCTCCTGGAAGCCACTACCCACACCTGCACAGAACACACATGCTCTCAACCTCGCGGCCTCTGTGAAGCACCCCTCCAATGGGGAGACTGAGGTAAGCCACTCGGAGCCCAGGGGATGAGAGCCACCAATGGGTGGCCCTGGGCTCTGACCTGCTAACCCGCCAGGAGCAGCCAGCCACAGCTCAGCTGAGCCAAATCCCGTCTCCCGGCCGCCCCTGACTCCCAGGGACTCGACCTGGAGCAGGAGCAGCGTGAAGGCGCAGTGACGTTTCCGAGACATGCGTGGCTCCCTAAGGAAGCAGCAGCTACCGCCAGCGTCCAGCCGTCCTCTCGTGGATGAGCCTACAGGGGCGGCACTGCCTCGAGAAGTGCCCGCGCACGGGGGCAGGAAGCACCTGGCACAGCTATGTACACAGTGCCGAAGCCCCTTCCCCACACGGCAATTCTGTGAGGCCTGATGGGGGAAGCCGACTGTGCCAGGCCCATCGGCAGGCGCCAAGGGCACAGGAGTCAGCCCCGAGCGGGACGGCCGTGGTGTGCGGGAGCTCTGGGAGGGCCGGATACCAGCCCGGGCAGGGCATTGGAGGATCATCTCCTGGGTGGAGAGGCACCCTGAGGCGTGACAGACACGGAGGCAGAAGCCGAGGGGAGGGAGAGGAAAGGGCTCTGACAGCAGGAGGGCGGCAGGATGGGGAGGCAGGGAGCAGAGGTGGCTGGGGGAGCCCCGGCTGGGAGCGGACAAATGGGGAGGCAGGCCGCACGGGGATCCTTGGCCTGGAGAGGCAGGCTCTGGGGCCTGGAAAAGCACGCTGGACTATTTTTAGGCTCCCGCTGGCTCTGTTTCCTCTTCAGTTCTTACGTAAGAGGACGCAGGACTCCGCCTGCCAACCAGGGCGCCTAGTCAAAGCCACAGAAAGCTCCCGGGAGGGCCTCCCAAGACCCAGGACACAGTTCCCGCCAAATCCGGGCGTTCAACGGTCAGGCAGACTCACCACACCCTCCTGGAGCAGGGCCGCGTCAAACAGGCCACTCTCTGGAAACAGGTGAGAGGACGCCAGAGGCCCAGACGGCCACTCGTCCTGTGGCCAGCTTGTTCCAGGCACCCAGCGCCAAGGCCATGACCAAGTGTCCTTTTACCCGAATTCTGCTCCCAGCCATGTCGCAGGAGCCATGGCAGGGCTACTGAGCACCTAAACCTCAGGAGACCCAAAGAATGAGACGGTTTCCACACAGGGAGCCCCTCCCGTGTGCCAGCCGGTGCACCGCAATGCTCAGACCCCCAAACGCCCACCCTATGACGAGAGGAGCAAGAAGGAAGAAGAAATGACCCCCTCGTGGGGCGGCCCCAGGGGTTCCCCCTGCCTCTTCCTCCAGCCACAAGGATCATGCCAGAAGCCAAAACCACGCTCCGAAGAAAGCGCTGGAGGCTGTGTGTGGATCGCTCGGGGCCGTTTCTGGGAACCGTGTCAACAAAAACTTTCACGCTATGTGCCTGGAACAGTTTGGCTCTCACCAGGAGCAGGAAGGATTTTTTCAAATTTCAAAGCCTGTGTTTTAGGAAGTCAAGAGGTCTTAGGAAAATGGCAAGCCACCTGGGAACTCTGAGGCAGCATGCCGGGGGACGAGGGACGGGGCCCGAAGTTTCCTAGAGACAGAAAGCAACTGGACTGACGCCCGGTCAGCCTGAATGACAAACACCGCAGAATCGCAAATGCGGGAGGACAGGGGAGGTCAAAGGACACAAGCCTCGCCTTCACGGAGGGCAGAGAATTCTGGAAGAAACTACACCCAGACAAAGGGGAGGGGAGCTGGGCCCAGGCCCTGGGTGTGTGAGTCCTGGTCCGAGGGAGGCAGAAGAGAGGCAGAGGGGGCATTTCCCAACTCCCGCCACGAGGCCAGCACCCCTGACGCCAAACCAGAGACAGGAGAATGAGGACCACGGGCCAGTCTCCCCCCCGGACACGGCAGACACAAACATCCTCGACAAAACAGGAACACGCCGCACAGCCACCACGTACGCCAAGAGCGCACACCACGACCACGCGTGGAGGGCTGGCTCAGCCTCCGCACACCATCACATCGATGGACAGAGGGCAGGAACCACAGGATCATGTCGGCAGACCCAGAAGAGGCACGTGACAAAATCCAACACCCTCTTGATGAAGATTCTCCACAAACTGACCAGAGGGGACTTCATCAACTCGATGGAGAACATCCACAAAAGGCCGACAGCTGCCAGCCCACTTGCTGGCGAGAACCGTGCTCTCCCGCTGCCGCCAGGGACGAGACAAGGCCGTCCCCACCCCCAACAGCATACGGCAGGTCCGAGAAGAGGTACACAGACGGGGAGGGAGACGCCAGACTGTCTTTGTTCGAGGATGACATGCTCATCTACGTAGAAAACCCAAAACAATCAACAAAAAAACCTGGAACTAACAGCAATTACAGCAAGGTTGCAGGATCAAGGTACGATCGTATGTTAACATACAAAATGCAAAGGTCAACTGCTCTCCACAAAGCAGCGAGGAACAAGCGGAACTGAGATTAGAAAGACAACACTGTGCATATCAGCACCAAAAACAAGAAAACACTTACGCATAAATCTAACAAAGTACGCACAAGATCTATTTGAGGAAAACGGCAAAACCCTGATGAACAAAATCAAAGAATACATAAGTACAGTCATGCGTCGCTTAACGACAGGGATAGGTTCTGAGAAACGGGCCGGTAGGTGACTTCGTTGTCGTGGGAACATCACAGGGTGTACTTGCGCCAGGCTAGATGGCGCAGCCCACAGGACGCCCGGGCTCTGAGGTGCTAATCTCACGGGACCAGCGTCCTATATGCAGCCCGTTGGAGAGATTCCACGTTCACGGGCAGGAGGACTCAACGTTGTCAAGACGTCAGTTCTTCCCAACTTGATCTATGGATTCAACGCACCCCAATCGAACCCCAGCAAGTCACCTTGGGGACATCGACGACCTGACTCTCAAGTTCACACGGAGAGGCCAGAGCCGCAGAGCAGCCAATGCCACGTCGGAGGGGAAGGACAACGTCAGAGGATTGACGCCACCGACTCGAAGACTTCCTGTGCAGCTGCAGGAGCCGAGGCAGCGTGCGGGCGGCGAAAGGACAGACAGACAGGCCAAGGGAACAGAATAGAGCCAGAAAGAGACCCACACAGACGCCGCCAACTCATCTCTGACAAAGGAGCAAAGGCAATTCAACGAAGAAAAGCGGCCTGTGCGAGAAGTGGCATGGAGCCGCTGGACACCCACACGCAGAGAAACGACGCCAGACACGGACCTTCCGTCCTTCCCAGAGATGAGCTCAAAACAGACCGCGGACCTAAATGTAAGACGCAAGCAAGACGAGGCCTGTAAGCACCCGTAGGAGTAAATCCAGGTGACCTTAGGTATGGCAATGATTTCCAGACACAACGCCAAGAGCACGATCCGTGAGAGGGCAACGGCTTGGGGTGTTCGCACCCCCAGTCCGCTTCCAGCCCATGGAAGCCCATGGAAGAGGTTCTGTGACCTCTTCCGTCTCCCTCACAGACAGGGAACGCTGGTTCTCACTCAACATCACCACCCCACGGGGCGCCCTGCTCCAGGCTGCTGACAGCGGAGACGGAGACAAGTGACCAGCTGCAGGAAGTCTTTGGGAGGGAGCAGCAACAGGATAGAACATTAGGACCAGGCGGAATCAAAACGACTTTGGCCTCAACCACTGGGTGTGTGGCGGGAACGAGCGGAGATGGGACAAGAAAAGCATGGTAGGGACACACTCTGTGATGCCCCAGCAGAGGACAAGTGGACAGAGACTGCACAGCAGCTGTGTGTCCACAGGCAACAGAGAAAACCCGGGTAGACAGATTAACGGAATCGTCCCGAGCACGGAAATGCATTTCAAGACATGGACGCAGACGCCCTGGGCAGAGAGGGAACAGAGGCCTCAGGAGCCATGGCGTCAAGAGGCCGGGCTGAGCGATGCAGACCGAGGGCCAAGGGGAGGCCGGCAGCTGAGACAGCCCATGGAGCGTACTGCCCCAATCCAACATTTGCCAGGAAAAAGGACTCGTTGGCGGGGTCACACGCTGCTGGGAAGGCAAGCAAGAGAACCACGCCACTCAGCCAACAAGGGGACAGGGAAAAGACCGTGTCACCCCAACCACATTGCCTAGCCTCACACCATCTCTGCACAGGTGTATGACACCAAAGGAGGGGCTACGCCTAAACAGCCCCAGGGGCCCCCAAGACCTCGGTGGGGACCAGGGACACATGGTGGCTGAGTAACCTTGTGCAGCCGAGGGCTGAGAAAGAAACGGCACACGTGCCACCTCTGTTCTCCGAGCGTAGGGCAGCAGCTGCATGCCTCCCCAAGGCGGCCCCGAGAAAGGACAACGAGGGTGGCCAAGAAAGCGTGGAAAAGAAACACGGGCGAGGGGACTTCAGGGCGCGCAGAGCTGCCCATCCCAGGGACTCCTGGAGGGAGCCAAGCGGGCCTCCTGCCGCAACACCGTGGGTGGCTCGGCACTGCCAGGCCATACAGGCGCTAGGACGGGCGGCGAGGGCAGCCCGGGGGGAGAGGAGGACGGCGGGTCAGGGGAGGAAGCACAGAGGACTCGGGCTGGACCGTTAGCCGCGGGCATGGAGCGATGGCACTCACTGTGTATTCTGCATGCTTTTTTCCATACCATTTCATCCACTTCCTGAACTCTCGGTCCATGGTCTGCAAGGGAATGAAATCGGACAAGCCGTCAGACACCTGGGACTGCCAGGAGGACAAAGGAGGGCCCCTCAACATACCTGGGTGGTCTGTCTGCAGCTCCCTGTGGCCCCCCCCCCGCCTCACCACCCTTCCGCTCTATGGAATCGGATAAGCTGGGACTGCTGGCTTGCCACCCCCCGGCACAACCCCTTTGAGAGCAGGCACGGGATGGCACTGGGGGGCCCAGGGGAGGGCAGACTGTGGGGCCTGAAAAGGTTCCCGACTTCAAGGGAACTCGAGTCCACCAGACGCCCGAACCCCAGGCTCCGCGGGGACGAGACCCTGCTCAGCCACATCCACCCCCCAAACCCTGCTATCCCCACTCAGGCAGACACTGGCGCAACGGGGACCCAGCTGACCCAATGGTGCGTGTGGAGAAGGCAGGCCTGCCCTGAGGGAACGAGGCTGCAGCCCTTCGTGGGCAGCACCAAGAGGGATGCAGCCGGGACGGCCTCTGGAAACACATGGAGAGGGGCCCAAATGTGCATGGGGACCAGGGAGCCTCGGAGCACCCACCCCGGACCGTCCTTCCTTCTCGATGTCCCCACACACACCTCCCCCTGGCCCCGGGGGCCACGCCAACAAAGGTCTGAAAGAAAAGAGACACAAACGCAAACACAGGCCCGCACCCAAGACCCGCTCACCTCTGCGTACTTGGCTGGGATGTCAGCTTTCTCGACGCCATAATGATGTTTGCAGTTGGTGGCAGCGGCGACCTGCAGTACGACCTGGCCCACTCCTGCAGAGAGGGGGAGATGGGCTGTCAGAGCTGTGGCACAGTGACAAGGGCACGGACTACCTGGGGGGCAGGGACACCCACACCACAGCCGCGCCCCGCCACCACGGTCACCAGGCTGAGGCCATGGGGTCTCCACGAAGGTGCACCAGCACTCTCCGAGGTCGCTGGGCCTACTCAGATGACCCAGGCCATGAGCTGAGCCCCCCGAGGGGACAGCTGTCTCAGTTACATTTCATCATCAGCAGACACCACACCAGGGCTCCTGCAACTGGAATCCATTTTTGGTCTCCGGGCCCTGCTCGGCATTCTCTGTCCAGACACAGACCAGGCTCCATGTGACCCTCTCAGCCCAGGAAGGCTCCCTCCATCCCACATCCCCCCACAGCACCACTGCAGCGCACCACGGCTGAGCACGGCCAAAGGCACCTGAGCATGCCCGTCCGCCGCCGCTCAGCATCGCCTGGGCTCTGACGCGGGCTGCAGAGGTGGCAGGAGAGCCCCGGCAGCCAGAAACGGGGTCTCCGGACATGCTGCCTGGTGGTGTCAGCGCAGCCAGTGAGCAGGCCAATACTCCCACACGCCCAGTGGGTTGGGTCCCAGGCAGGAGGCTGTGGCACCAGCGTGTCCACGCCACCCCCCCTCTAATTCAGCCTCACGCCCGCCAGGGCAGCTCTGCACTTCAACCAGCTCTCAGAGCCCTGACCTCCCTGCTAAACAGGAGGTGTGCAAACCACCACCACACACGCCACTCAGAGACACGGTGTGGACAGCGAGGCCACAGCGAGAGGCCGTGCGACCACTGCAGGGCACAGGAGAGAAGGGCAGGAGCTGTGCGCAGAGGACAGCACCGCTCAAAACGCACACCTTCCAACACACAGACGCGCGGACAGCCGTCAAGATGACGGACCTGCACTGCACGCTCAGGAAAACATGGACTGCGCAGTCGGTTAAGCCTAACGCAGTGACGGCTCCACCCAGGAAGGCATCAGTGTCCCTGTCCACAGGGCCTGGCTTCCAGCGCTGAGGCCGGGCCTGGCTAACACAGGACTTCCGAGTCCCTAAGCGTGAGGGTCTCATGGCAAAACAAGGTCACGTTGGGGCAGCAGATACCCCAGAGGAGGGCTGTGCATGGGCTCCCGATGGAGTGGTCAACGGTCCGACAGGCGGCCACACCATCGGCTGTCACCTCGACCATGTCCATCAGGAGCCCAGCAGCCCAAGTGCTCACTCAGTGGACAGTTTCCCATGGGGACCAGGACGTCCCGTCACAAAGAGGCAGAGCGCTGGTCGGGGCGGGGCAGTGTGGGCAAGGTGGGCAGGGCAGGTCCCTCATGTCATGGGGGCCGCCTCTACCCAGAGCCAGGAGCACGCCCCAGGAACAGGAGTGCGTCTTGCAACGAGAGGAGGGGCGGGAGAAGGGGGCCTTCGGGAGCACAGAGAACCGGGCCTCCCCGCTGAGCAGAGCTGAGCGGCCGCAGGGAGGGGCGGGCCAGGAGCTCGGCGTGAGGGCTGCCAGCACCAGGCGGCGGGGCGCGGGCCTGGCTGCCGCTGCAGGTTCTGGCAATGAGCCCCGGGGGGCCCGCGGGCCTGGCTCACAGGCTGGCTGAGCAGCAGCAGCAGCAGCGGGGGCAGTGTGGACCCCGGGTTTCCGGGCACGGGAAGGAGGGGCTTGCTTCAGGGCCTGTTGCGCGGGAGCTACTTCCTCTCCACGCGAGGCCGGGTCTGGGGGAGGGGAGGGGAGGGCCGGGGAGTCCCGCCCTCAGCTACCAGGCCCTGCAACCAGACGGGGCGGCCCCACCGCGGAAGCGCAGGCCTGGAGGGCAGGGTCCACCACACTCACCGCTGCCCAGGTCCACGAATAGGTCGTCCTCAGTCATCTTGATCTCATCGATCATCTGCGCCACCAGGTCGAAGGAGGTCTCGCCGTACACCTCCGGGGAAAAGGGCTCGTAGTTGTTGAGCTTCTCGGGGTCAGTCACCGAGTGGTTGTACACCTGCTGCAGCAGGTGACGCAGGAGCCCGTTGGACGGCCGCGTGTTCAGCTTCATGGGCTGCGTGGTCCCCTTCCACTAGGACAGCAGAGAGCCCGGACGCGTCACACATGCGGCCAGCCACCCAGAGACCGTCCCACCCAACGCGTCTTACTGCTGCCTCCTGGGAAGGAAAGTGCGTGCACGCGTGCGTGTGCTGTGTGTGTGCACTGCATGTGTATAGATACACACGTGAATATGCACACATGTGTGCGAATGTGCACATGTATATAAGCACATACATGTGTGCACATGTGGGTGGGTGTGCATATGTGTGCGCATGCGTGTGTACATGCGTGTGCATGCACAGCTCCTCCCAGTTCTCCTCTGCAGCCGGGGAGGGAGACTGCCAGGGCCTGCTCGAGCCCTTAGTAGACAGGGCGGCTCCCCAGCCCCAAACCCTACTTCCAGTCAAAGCAAAGAGAGTTGGTCCTGGGAAGCCACCGGGCATCTGTGCCGGCGCCCTGCCCGGGCCCCCGCACGGGCCGCTGCCTCCCTAGATCACAGGGCCTGTTAGCCTCGTTGTCTGCAGAACCCTGGCCTCAGATGGCGGCCTTGGCCTGAAAATCTCCTCGGGAGAAGAGACCGGCCAAGAGCAGGGCCGGAGCCAGCCCCCCGCAGCTCTGATGTTGGGCCCACAGCTGCGACCCCACCTGCCTCAGGGGCCACAGCCGGCCCCTCACCCACTTGCACACGCCGGCCCGAGTAAGGAGTCACCCCGTGCCTGACACTCGCCGGCCCTCCCTGGGCCATCCCGGGCTCCCAGTAGGGGTCCCAGTCCTGGGGCGTCCCTGAGAACAGTGCTAACCCCTCAGGGCCCAGCCTCAAGGAAGGTACCCCGAGGCTTGCTCTCAGCCCTTCACGGGCTCAGACCGTCTAAGACGCAGCTCACCAACATCGCCACACCCCCTCAGATTCACGGCCACGGCACTTCAGCCCCCTGCAGCCCTGTGACAGGGCCTGGGACAGCTGCTGGGGGCTTTCTCAGCCAAGGGAGGCACAGCCCAGGACAGGCCACCATTGTGCAGGAGGCTGGAGACGACACAGGTCAGCCCCAGGGCCTCAGGCCTGGCCTCCTGCTGGGGACAAAACCGATGGGACACTCCGAGCAGAGGTGGACAGGTGGGAGCCACACAGCTGACACCCAGGGGTTCTCTGGGAGCTCCAGGCCCTCGCACAGGAGGGCCCTAACACACTCAACCAAGTGTCACCTTCCCCACCCGCCGCTGAGGAAGGCGAGGGGCCTGCCTGAGAGCCGGCCCACTCCAGGGACCCGCGCTGTCCAAGAGGGGAGCCCTCACACCCTCACACCAGTGGCAGCGGGCCCTCTGTGGGGAACGGTCTTCCCAGCTGCCCTGCCCTCGCTGTTCTCTGCATGCCAAGGCCTGTCCGGGCATGAGCAGAGCCCCAGGCCTCCCATGCCCAGAGTGCCCCAAGGGGGCCGGCTGGAGGTGAGAGAAGCCCCCGGAAGGCTAGGCCACGGCACACACGGGAGAAGGGAGACAATGACACAGGACACACCTGCTGAGAACAGACCCCCTCGGTCCTGGCAGCAGCTCCCTGGACACCCCACACTAGCGGCCAGCAGTGCCCCACCCACGCCACACACTGAACCCCAGGGCGCTCTGTGGGCCGGCATGCCAGGGCCATCTGGAGGGGTCCAGAGGCACGTCATTAAAACTGCCAGGTGACGGGACGGGAGCAGGGTTGCGAATCACAACACAGGGGTCCCAGCCAAGGAGATGGGCCTGAGGGGAGGGCAAAGGCCACCTACCAGCTGGTGGATGCTGTCGATGGCCCGGTTGTACTTGTCACAGAGCCTCTGCATGCTTTCAAAGCTGAAAAAGGCAAGGGAGAGGCGCTGGTCACTGCCGAGCTCAGAACAAGCCTCGCGGGCAGCACGAGGGACAGCCCCCGGTGAGTGGGCAGGGGGCACAGGGCACTGAGGAGAGCCACGTGGGGGCCACGAGGCGGCAACCTGTGCTTCGAGGGCTCAGGTCACACAGAGGTCACAGGCGTGCCCTGCAGGCGCTGGTGGAGAAGAGGGGCCTCACAGCCATTCACACGGCACGGCAGGCGGTGTGCAGGCAGGTGGCGGGCACAGGGTCCTCCCTTCCCCATGGGGACGACTTCCACCCTCAGCCCTCCCTTGGCCGGCCGGGAGGGTCACCGCAGGCCGAAAGGGATCCCCGGCCTGATGGACCGCAGAGGACGATGCCCAACAGCCAGACCCTGCAGAAGGCAGGGCAGCACCCCTCCGCGCAGCATCGCTGTCACTAACGTGCCAGAAGTCCCTGCGCTTCCACGGAGGTGAGCGGGGCATGGCAGACTGCAGACTGCGGGGCAGAGAGCTGCTGGGAGTTTCTAAGAAAACTAGATTCTCCCGAACACGATCAGTTTGATTTTAGGTGTTCCTTTTCAGTGCAATCCCCTACCTTGGGGGGAAGGGTGATTCTGCCCCCCAGGGGACACTGGGCCATGTCTGGGGACATCTGTGGTTGTCACACTGGGGGTGCTTCTGGCATCAAGTGGATGGGGCAGGGATGCTGCTCACCCCCCACCGCACCCAGGACGGCCCCCCAGAGAGGGAGCTGGGCCCTGACATCCACAGTGCCGAGCAGGGACCCCGCACCAAGTGTGTGTGCTGTACAGAAGGCAGCGTCACTCAGGGGCTCTCTCTACGCCACCTGCACGCACAGCAACAAGGACGCTTCCTCCCCGCATGAGACACCAGGAGCCTGGGAGATGCTCAGCAACACCAGCTGAATAATGGGCTCCTCCACACACAGGGAGATGGGGACTGATAGCTGCTTCACGGGGTCCCTGAGCTCCCAAACCCACCAGCCCCTCTCCCCAGCTGCACCTTTGCTGTCCACCCGTCCCTCACCCTTGGCCCTAGAGAGTGTAGGTGCCCTTCCGTTTCTAACAGAAGTAACCGGACCCCAGTGAGACCAGCGCCCACGTGACACCTCCACACCTCCCTTGAATGGCAGCTGCAGTTGAAAAAGCTAGAGTTCGAGAGCAGGAAAGAGCAGAGGCCACGGAAGCCTGATGCATTCTCAGAGAACGAATGGCAACAAATAGATAACACACGAGAACGCCCCACCTTGAGAGAGTGCCGGTGTGAGGACAGCGGAAACCCCCAGGGGTGACGCGGGGGTGCGACGGGGCTCAGGCCGTCTCCCCAGTGGAGCGGTGGGCCAGGCAGGGTCCCAAGGAGCACAGGACCGTGCGTCGGCTCCAGGCCCAGCGCTAACACCCCGAGCCCAGTGTCTGAGTGCCACTCTGTCCCTGTCTGGCCCTGGTCTCCAAATTTGCAAAGCAAAAGGATGAAGTAAACGCCAGGCCCGAGATCTCCGGCTCACGCGTCCTCACACGGCCCTCAGGGAAGAGCAAGTGCTCCATCGTGCGGTTTGATTTCACGTATTCCAGATTTCACAGCTCTCCTCCGACCTCGCAACTGGGACCCGCTCCCGCCTGACGGGCCCTGGAGGAGACTCCCTCCCGCAAGGTGAGCAGACGTGGGCTCGGGGCCTGGCCCCACACCCTGGCCAACAGGCTGAGCGTGGACCTCTGGGCTGGCCCTGCCGTCACCTTGCTTAAGAGAGAAACAAGGATCTCCCACCACGTGCCTGACCCCAAACTCGCACAGGCCTCCCACTGACCTCTCCAGCCTCTATATCCTTCCGGTCTTTTCCAAGCCGACTGAATATTGAGGAACGAACATCAAACCCCTACCTGCAAGCATTGTAGGAAAAGCATCTCTACACACCCCGGCCTCCAGGCCAGGCACACGGCAACCATTCTGTCATTAAGGCCTCACTGGCCGCGGGACTAATGCCCAAGGGACTAATGCTCAGCACCCACGCACCCTCTCCCTGGGCAAGAGGGGTCTCGCTCAGGTCCCCAGCACACATCAGTACTGACGATGAGCCCGCGCCACCTGACATCGGTGGGGGAGCCACCTGACACTCCAGGGGTCCGAGTGCTCCAGAGACGAGTGAGCACCGGTCCCTTCTTTTTAAAACATTGGGTGCCGCTTAGTTAGCAGAAAGGAGGGCAGTAGGTGAGGGGACAGGGCCAGGGGCTGACTGAGGCTGGAGATGCTGACCCGCAGCCCAAGAAGTCCTCCCAACACAGAAGTGAACCCGGAGATCCAGTCAAGGGCGCCGGGGGCCGGGGCCTGTGGTGGCTGCAGGGGCCTCTGGGCTGTGTTCTTCTCAAGAGCGAGCTACTTAAGCCCACAGACGACACAGTCCCTCAGGGAAGACTGCCGGGCCGACGTGGAGCCTGCCAAGAGCTAAAACAGGCACGAGTGTGGAATGTCGTCCTTCCTCCTCAAAGAAAAACAAAAAGTTCCAGGCAGGCATTCCAGAGGCGGCCTCGCCCTCCTCCACCCACAGGACTCTCCTCTAAGATCCAGGATGTGCCTGCAGGAAACGGCCAGAAGCAGCCAAGGGGCTGGGCACCCGGTTACTGACCAAACCCGAGAGAGGCCTAGACGAGGCTGGCCAGAGCCCGGCACTCGGCAGGCCAGCCCAGCGGCGCGGCTGCCGGCAGGAACGCGGGCTGCTGGCAGTCTCGGCCGCGAAGACAGCGACGACTAGCTGGAGGTAATTCACACATGCCAATTCCAGTTTCCGCAGTGTGGCGTTTCCAATTACGTCCTCACTCTGACAGCCTCCGCCAATATTTGATAAACATTTCCTACCAAAATAACTTCGCGGAGGCTACAGCCAACTCTAAAAGGAAATTTCAGATCAGCTTGCACCATCGAAGAAGAACTAATTTGAGGCTCTGTCCCTACAAAGCGCCGGCTGGCCCCAGTGGAGGAGCAGCCTGGGCAGAGTCTCACTCACCTTTTGGTGTCGTAGTCGATTAAAACATAGTTCTCCATGGCAAGCTTGAGATCTGGGATTTCTTCACACACCCATCTGAAACATAAGAGCAGAGACAGCGGCGAGGACGTTATTAACACTCTATTTTTTAACTCTCAACTTCCCTAAACACCGTTTACTCCCAAATATAAAAACAAAACATCCTCACGACTCAACTCAAAACATGAAAGAGAGAAGGGAGGCAGGACTTCAAAGCAAATGCTGGAAAGCTGACGCCGCGGTAGCGAATCACAGACTTTACGCAGCTTCAAGTTCACACAGCGCTGGCTACTGGGAGCGAAATTGGTTTACACGTTTCAGGGTCTAGGAAACCCATCGGCTCAAATGAGCGAGTGTGAGCAGCAACGTGCGGGCCAGAGGTCAAAGGGGACTCTCACTCGAAGAATTAACTAATCCCAAGACCAACGACGGGGCTTCCTCAATGAACACACTGCAGGAAACGAGGAGGGCAACCGACAGATGAAGACACAGGAAAACGCGTCCCCCCAAGCCCAGGGGCGGCGCTCACTGGATCCTGACACGACCCCGAAAACCTCATGAGGGGGCGTCATCGCTCCGACCTCACAGAACGAAAAGCAGACAAGAGACACGGTGACAAACAGCACGAACGGATCCGCAAGCTTCGATGAGCTGGCCGAACTCCTTCCTCGGAGGGCTGGCCCAAGGCGAGGGGGCACACCAGGCAAGCGCCGTCCCCAGGAAGCGCTTCACCCCCTCGTCAACACCCGCCCATGGAGCAGCCGCCTGGCCCAGGGGCCCCACGGCGAGTGCCACCAATGGCTGAGAAGAAACAACACTCGTCCTTCTCAGTTTCTTGAGGTCACGTGACCCCGACGCCAAACCAGAGAAAGACCAAGCCTCGTAAGACAAAGTCGTCGCCCCAAACACACAGACCCCAGGGACCCCTCAGAGGTCCAGGCCCCCACCCCGCGAGACCTGTCCAAACTCAGCCACCAGGTTCCAGCTGGGGAGCACCTGCCTCCAGGTGGCATCTCCCTCACGCTCCCTCAGACCCCAGGGTCCCGGAGTGGCTGTGCCGTGATGCGTCAGGGCGTTCTCCACCCTGGCACACAGCGCACGCACCTCTTCTCCCAGCGCTTCTCGATGGCCAGTTCTCCGTGGCTCCGTCCGGAGACCCGACGGTACCGAAACCACGACCCTGCAGCCAACAGCAAAGTGGCGGCGCCATACCCAGCACTCCCAGAACAGCAGGCACAGGCGGGGACACTGCGGTCCCCACTTCCCCTCCACACCGCGCCGGAGGTCCTGGCCAGCGCCACGGGGCACGGAAAACGAAGGAACGCCATGAAGACCAGACAGGAAGAAGCCGAGAGTCTCAACTCGCAGAACACGACTCAAGACGTCGATGACCCTGAGGAGTTTACAGAGAAGCTACCAGAATCTGCGTGACCGCAGCAAGGCCGCAGGACACAAGGTCAACGTGCAAAAATTACTCTGTTTATACATACTCCCAACAAAGAACTCAAAAGAGAAACTTTTTAAATGCCACTCAAAGTAGCATTAAAATATCAACACTCAGGGACAATTTTAGCGAAAGATTTCTATGCTGAAAACTATAAAACATTGCTGAGAAAAGCTAAAAACTTTTCATATTATATTTAATTAAAGATTAACTTGTATTAAAGAAAAAGAAAAAAGAAAAGAAAGAAATGTACTATGTTCATGGAATGGAAGACCCAATGTTCTTAAACCCCGTCAAACTGCGCTGGAAACGCGGGGTGACTGCCAGCCGGCTTTTTTGGAGAAACAGACAAGCTGATTCTAAAAGTGACGCGCAAAGGCGGAGAACCTAGAAGGCCAAAAGGATCTTCACAAAGACACCGTGGGGAGAGTCACACGACCTGGTTTTGAGACCTGCTGTAAACCGACAGTAACCAGGAGGGTGTGGCGTTGGCGCAGAGAGACAGACAGATCGACGGTACAGAACAGACTCCAGAGAGAGGCCAACATGTCCACAACTGACTTTTCACCAAAGCACCACAGCAGGATGGGGAAAACAGACTCTACAACACAGGAAGCAGGAACAACTGAACGTCGGCTGGAAAAAAAATGAACCTTAACCCCCGTAAACGTAAACCCCCATTTGACATAAACAAAAATTAATTCACAGTTGATCTTAATCCTGAACGTAAAAGCTAAACCCACTGAGCTTCCTGGGGAAAACAAGAGAACAGGTTTGTGACTCGGGCAGGCAAAGATTTCCTGGATGGGACCCAGACGGCTGACCATCCAAGAACGAGCTGACAAGCTGGAAACTCGCACTCATCCAGGTGCCCTGAAAACCGCACGGAGCCACAGCCAGGCAGGACGGCGCCCCACTCGGCACTCACCGCCAGAACGCGCCGCGCCACCAATTCCCACAGCTCGGTGAGGAGAAGACAAACAAGCCCACCTCAGAAAGACAGCAAAACCGTCTCCGGGGAAAGGAACTCGAGCTCCTCGGAGAAGCGGCTCATTCTAAGGCTGGGACGCAGGAGAGTCCAGATGACTGGCGAGCACTGTGTGGCTCCAGAAAGTGAGGGTGTGCTCAGAACAGGCAGGGGCAAGCCAGAGGGACTCGGCACAGACTGAGAGCCCCCACGGCCAGCAGGGGGACGATCTGAGTAACAAAGCGAACGACGGTGAGGCTGGGCTCCAGCGCACCAGGTGAAACACACACCTACGAAGGAAACGCTCCTCCCGACAGCAGAGTCCCAACTAGCGGCCATGCGGAGAACGAGGGCGATGGATGATCTCCTCGGGAGGCCCCAGAACTGGGCGCTGCGGGTCACACTCCCTCTGGATGCTGAAACCGGGGGCACGAGTCCAAGGAGAAATGCAATGTGCATTGTGTCCAAGTATTTCCTCAAAATATTTACTGATTAAAAAGGAGGAAACAGTAACTTTCCCTTGGAGAAACGTGGCAGACACCATGTTAACCAGGGGACCAGGGTCAATGTCACACACGGTAAGACACATGGAACCCATGTGCCCTCGCTGTGCGGGAGCTGGTATCAGGAACAGATACCCTTGGTCCAATGCTTTTCCTGCACCCATTTCTTCTCATTCAGAAGCAGACCACAGACTCGACATCATTTCATCCACTTTATTCCGCATGCCTCTATAAAAGCTAAGGACTTTTTTTTTTAAAGAAGAAGATTAGCCCTGAGCTAACTGCTGCCAACCTTCCTCTTTTCTCTGAGGAAGACTGGCCCTGAGCTCACATCCGTGCCCATCCTCCTCTACTTTATATGTGGGACGCCTGCCACAGCATGGCTCGATGAGCAGTGCCATGTCCGCACCCAGGATCAGAACCAGCGAACTCAGGCCACCGAAGTGGAACGTGCGCACTTAACTGCTGCACCACTGGACCGGCCCCCAAAGTTAAGGACTTTTAACATAACGACAATGCCACCGTCACACCTAGGAAAACATCAGGCACAGTCAGGAACATCTCAAATCCACACAGGGTCATCATCTCAACGGCGAGAGACCGACGCCAGCTGTCACCGCTTCTCTGCAAAATTGGGGCGAAGGTCCTAGACAATTCAATCAGGTCAAGAAAAAGAAACAAAATCACAAAGACCGGAAAGAAAGAAGTGAAACCGCCCCTACTTCTGGGTGATACAAGTATTTCCACAGCGAGTCCCAGGAAATCCACAGAGCTACTACCGGCATCAGTGAGTTCAGCACAAGGTCAGGGTTAACACACGAACATCAAGCGTGTGTTTCTTGACGAGCAGCAGGCAATTGGAAAATAAGATTTAACACGCAATCCCATTTACAGTAGTGCCAAAAGCATTAAGTATGTCGGAGTAAATCTAACCAAAGACCCCCGTGGAGCGGCAGAGCGTGGCTACAAGCAATGCTGGCGGACCTAAACTCGGGGGCAGGGGCCCACGGTCACGGACTGCAAGACTCAGTGTGGACGGCAAAGCTCTCCGGAATGACCCATGAGCCAACGCCATCGGAATGACCCATGAGCCAACGCCATTGCTCACAAGTTACGCAAAAACCCACGAGCTGATTCTAAAATGCATACGGAGATGCAAAGGAGGTGGAGCAACCAAAGCGGTGTTTAGAGGGGAGCCAAGGTGGGGGACGTCTTCTGCCCAGGCCCAGAGCTTACGACAAGGCGCCCGCGACACGGGCTTTGTACTGGCCAAAGGACAGACACGGACCACTGGACCCGAACAGAGGCCAGAAATAGGCCAACTCGTATGCTGTCAGGTGATTGCTCACAAAGATGACAAAGAAATTCCACAGAGAAGGGACAGTCTCACCAACAAATGGTGCTGGAACCACCGGACATCCACATGTAAAGCAGTGAACTTGAACATCACCTCGCACCCCACGTTAAAATCCACTCACAATGGATGAAAGGGCGTAAAGGTAAAGCCTGAAGTATAAAACTTCTAGAAAACGTAGGAGAAAATCTTTGTGACTTCGGGCCAGGCATATATTTCTTAGGATGCAAAAAAACAAAAACTATAAAAGAAAGAAAAAGTCGGTCAGTTGGACTTTTATCAAAATTTAAAACATCTGCTCCTCGAAAGCCACTGTTAAGAACGCGAAGCCACCGACTGGAGAAAACACGTGCGCACACACACCTGAGACAGGCCGGCGCCCGCAACACAGAAAGAACGCCCACCATTCAAAACCAAAGGACTGATTTTTAAAATGGGCAAAAGAAGATGGACACCATTAGCCATGAGGAAACTGCACATTCAAACCACAATGAGACACCACCACACGGCTCAAAATAGAACAGGAAAAAACCAAACCAACGCCATCCCCATCACCCGCCGTGCGGACGCTCCCGCACCGCCGTGGGGGCGCAGCGTGGGGCCGCCTTCGCAAACTTTGGGGCAGTTCCCCTGAGAAATAGCTGCCACACACCCAGAGATTTACCCAAAGCAAAGGAAGGGTGTCCGCACAAACCCCCTGTGAACGTTTACAGCAGCCTCGCTCATAAGCGCCAAAGTCGAAACCCACCCAGACACGCCCATCAGCCGTGGTCCACCCACAGCAGAACACACCTCGGTGACAGAAAGGAAAACTACTCCCCCACCCCACAGGGTGAATCTCAAGACGTGTGCCGAGTGAAGGAAATCAGGCAAAAAAAAAGGGAAAAAGCACATACTGTGCAAGTCCATGTAGGCAAAATTCTAGAAAATGCCAAGACACCCCAGTGGTGGACAGAGGACCAGGGGCTGCCTGGAGACGGGAGTGGAGAGAGACGGACTCCAGAGGACGGAGGAAGGGAGGGGGCGATGGAGGTACTGTCACTGCGCCTGCCTTGCGTGGACGTGTGGATCCCACACCGGTCACGCTGGGATGTGCTGCCCCTTGCCCTCCAGTTGTACCTCAACTGCATGTGTGAAAACACCAACACGTGACTGAGGAAAGCGGACGGAGGGACAGACGGAACTGAGGGGCCATGGGCTGGGGACCGTCAGCCTGGACGACGGCTTCAAGGGCTCCTTCCACCCTCCATCCACCTCCGCGTGTGACAGAAATTCTCCATTCTAAGACGATGACAGACAGGACTAACTGAGGGAAGGGAGCAGCTCTGCCAACGAGCAGGACTCATCCGCGGGGACGAGACGGAAGAAGGAAGCTGTTCTGAGGCCCAGAAGATGAGGCTTGGGCCTGCGGATCGCCAGCCACTGCCAGCGCGGGAGAGGCCCAGGCCAACAGGAGACTCCAGGCCCAGGGCTGGCTCCCCAGCTGCCACACCAGTCCCGACACCCACGCTGCAGGGCCAGACCCCGCTTCGCAGACGGGAGACAGAGGACCGCCCACTGGAGCACGCACTCTGGGGCGCGGACGCGAGCGCAGGCGGCCGGCGCAGGGCCCTTCATCTCAGCCACGACGCTCCCACTCCCAACAGCAGTTCTTTAACCTACACGAGCAAGCGACCCGACAACACTGCTGAGTGGGTTCAGGCCCAGCCAATGAGATTCACACAAATTCTGTCTCCTGACCCCCAAACGACCTGGCAGGGAGGCACAGCTCAGCCTGAAGAGCAAACCAACAGGCTCAGGGAGCCCTGGGTATGGTCCCTGCAACCAGGCGGCAGGACGAGGACTCACATCACGGAGGGGCCCACGTCCTGACTCTTTCACAAGGTACCACCGCCGGGCCCTGCCACCGGCCGCTGCAGCTCCTTGAGGACAGCATGGTGTGTGGCCCTGGCAGTGGCTACGCAGTTGGGGATTTTAAGGGACAGAGCAAGAGGCCAGGGCCACACACACACACACGCACACACACACGCACACACATGGCTTTACTGCGGGTGATGAAGAAGCTCGGCGTTTCCGACCATGGAATATCTAAAGCCCTGAAGCTGGGAGAAGTCCACACAGCGGCCATGGTGGCCCCCGTGCTCGTTCCAGGCCCTTGAGTCCAGCACAGGCAGAAAGCCCACGAGAAACCGAGGGCGGGCGGCCTCCCTCCTGGCCCCTGTCAGGGTCGCCAGCCCACACGCCCTGCGCCCTTCTCTGCACACTCACGGAACGGGCCGCAGACGGGCGCCGGGGCCCAGCAGCGGGGGCTGAATCAGCAACAAACCCAACGGGAAGAGAGAAGGAAACACAGGGAGAGGGGAGGAGGGGAAGCGGGGAGGGGTCCCCCGACACCCTGCCGGCCCAGGGTTTCCACCCCCTTCCACGGGAAGCCGAGGCTCAGGGAAACACCAAGACCCGGCGCAAGTCACACCCAGACGACCTGCACTCCTCCCACCAAGTGGTAGCAGCTTCCCCAGTCTTCTCGGGATGCGGACGCGGATCACGAGAGGAGCAGGGCAGAGCGGGATGAAAGCGGGACCCTAAGCCCGAGTCCCTGAGAGAGCAGGGGGGTGGCCCTGGATCCTCGGGCCCCTGCACAGGAGGGCTGGGGGCTGCTAGGAACTCAGGAAGGTTAGCCCCCTCGAGGCGCGCCCCCACGACCCCCCCCCCCACAGGCCCAGCCCAGCAGGCTCGCACGCGCACTCACCGGATGGTCTCGATGATCTCGTGAGCAGCATCGTGGTGCTTGTCCTGAAAGACAAGGGCACAGGGTTGAGAGCAGCCCAGCGGTCCCTCCACCCTCCGGTGATGGCGGGTCAGCGGTCCCGGGCGCAGGGACCAGAGGAGGCAGTCGCAGCAGCCCCTGGCCTCCCCATCTCTTCACTCCCCACTCCCCACACAGGCAGGCCCTACCAGAGAGCCTGCCCATGGCACTGGGGTGCTGGCTGGGCCCCCTGCCCACGCAGGACGAGCTGGCCTCGGGGAGGGCCTGCGCCTGTGGCGTGCTCCTTCCCCAGCAGGCAGCAGGAAAGCGGCCTGGGATGGTGCCTCTGCCCGCCCCCTCGTCTCCCCAGCTTGCCCCCAGCCCCTGCTGACTCCTCACCCGCACCCCACCAGCCCGGACGCCACAGGCTTGGCTTTGAGCTACTGAACCACTCTGGCCCCCGCTTACCCTTCCCCATCTGTAAACGGGGAAACCAGTAACACGACCACACCACCGGGAGAGGCGTGTGGTGGTCCTGCCGCCCAGACGCAGACACCTCCCACCGCCACTGATCCTGCAGGGTGCCCGCCGTGCCCACCGCGGGGGGCTCGCCCTGGCTTCTTCCTCAAAGAGGGAGCTCAGGGGTCACTCCAGGCCTTTCACCAGGGTCTCGGCAGCCAGCCGACCCAAGACCTCACAGAAACCAGGGTGAGGTGCCTGGCGGCCTCTCTCTGCCTGCGTCCTTCTCGGAGGTGCCTTCCGCACCAGTGAAGGCTCATCCCCGGGGAGAGCAGGCTGGGTCACCGGAGAGGACGGGCTCGGAGCCAGCAGCGAGCAGTTCACGCCCAAAGATGCCAACAGCTGCTCTGTCGCAGTGACTGCGCCCCTCAGCCCAGCCCACACGTCCCCCGCTCCACAGGACAGCGACCGCAGGCAGAGACGCCTGGGGCCCGGCTGGCAACGCCCGGGAGGGCCTAGGACAGTGCCCCGCACGGTCCAGTGCTGAGTGACGGCATCCAAACGGCTCTTCAAGTACCCTGGAGTCCGAGGCCGCCTTCCTTTAGTGACAGCTCTGTCGAGACACAATCCATGCAGGATGGAGCACACCTGTCTCAGCACACAATTCGGTGGCTTTAGGACAGAGGTGTGCAACCATCACACTAATTCCAGAACATCCTCATCACCCCGTCCCCAACAGCAGTCGCTCCCCATCCCCACAAGCCCCTGACTACCACGAGCCCACCCTCTGTCTCTGTAGATGCGCCTGTTCTGGATATTTCATATAAATGGAATCACACACTACGTGGCCTTCTACGCCAACCCTTATTTTTCAAGGCAAAGGAAAAACCAACCTGTTAGTGTTCTTAATAATATCCTCCAGTTTACTCAGGATCAAGGCCCAAATATTACTGGGCCTCCTGTCATTGGAGAAGGTGGGGGGCGGGAGGGAGCGGACACGGGCCAGCGTAGGGGACAGCCTCGCAGGCCAGTGGTTCCCAACCTGGGGGCTCCTGAGCGGCAGTGCCAGCACCCCCTGCTCAGTCAGAAACTCCGGCTGGGGGCCCTGATGGGAACGAGTGGCCCCAACACCTTGTGGGAAGTGTCAGAAGGCACCAGGCCAGCTCTGCTGGGCAAGGGGGACAGCCTCAGCCCGAGTTCAAAAGGTCTGAGAGGAAAAACAGGAAGCGGCAAAAAGGAGAGGTGGCCGCAGGCAGCAGGCACAGGAGTCCCCGGCCCAGCACCCAGAACCCCTGGCTTCTTCGAGGGCGACATGGAGATGGCAGGCACCCTGGACCTCTGACACGGGGCCTGGGCTTTGCCCATGGGCTGTTCCAGCCTACACGACCCTCTCCAGGTCCTGGGAGGGTCATCTGGCTAACGTAACAGCACCCACCACAAATGGTCAGGAGGGAGGAGCCGGGCGACACCCCCAGGGAAACGCTAGTCTGCTCAATGCAGACACATCTGCAAACCTGCGCATCATCAAAGCCTGACTCCTCTGATCCGAGCATCAGAGGGACTGACGGGCCGCCTCCCGAGGCCCGACAAGGCCTCACGGCACCTCCCGATCATTTCTGCAAATCCACCACAAGGACAAGGAGATGGTGTGGTGACAACCAGAGTGTTTGTAAACAAGAAAGAAACCACAACTCCGTGGGGGCCGGCTCCGTGGCCAAGTGGTTAAGTTCATGTGCTCCAGCTTTGGCAGCCCAGGGTTTCACCGGTTCAGATCCTGGGCGTGGACATGGCACCGCTCGTCAGGCCACGCTGAGGCGACATCCCACATGCCACAACTAGAAGGACCCACAACTAAGATATACAACTATGTACTGGGGGGATTTGGGGAGAAAAAGCAATTAAAAAAAAGAAGATTGGCAACAGTTGTTAGCTCAGTTGCCAATCTATAAAAAAAAAAAAAAAGAAACCACAACTCCTGAGGCTCCGACCGCTTGTCCAGGAGGCCAAACCAAGGAGCACCAACATGCACCCCCGACAGCACCGTCCTCAACACAGGTCTACTGCATGCACCGAGTTCAGGGCGCCGCAACTACCGAGCTCGCCCATGAGCTCAGCCGTCTACTCTCTAGGTCCACACCCGCCATCCGGCACCAGGCAGGTTCAAGGCCCAATGTCAACAGCAGCAGGTGGCTGGATCCACGGTGCTTGGGAGAGTGGGTGACACACTGGCGGTAATGTGACACCTCCACTGAGCTCAGACGGTGCCGATCCCTCCACGTACGTACGCAGCCAGCGGTCCTCCCGAGCACCAGCCCGTTTTGCAGATGGAGACACCTGTGCCAACCTGCCGCAGGTGCCACGGCTCCTGCGAGGCTGGGAACCAAGGTGGGAAGCGAGCCCAGGAGATGCCGCGGCGCCCCTGCCTGGAGGGCACGTGCCCACCCCTGGAGCAAGCCCTTCAAACTCCAGGGGAGAAAGCAGGGAAGTCGGGCTCTGTCACAATCAAACGTCTTTTATGCTTCAAAGAACATCATGGAGAAAGTGGAAAGAAAAACCTCAAAATGAGAGAAAAGTTTTGCAAATCGTCTATTTGGGAAAAGATCTGTATCTATTATACATGAAGAACTGTGACAACTCAATAACAAAAGGACAAATAAGCTCATTTAAACACGGGCAAAGGAACTGAACTGACAGTGATACAAAGAGAACATTCCAGTGGCCAATAGGGACATGGAAAGACGCTCGAGCTCCTGAGCCAGGAAGGATGCAAAGCGAAACCGCCAGGACAGCCAGAATCACGGATGGGGGGCCGGCCCCGTGGCCCAGTGGCTAAGTTCACGCTCCACTTCAGCGGCCCAGGGTTTCCCTGATTCGGATCCTGGTCATGGACATGGCACCGCTCATCAGGCCATGCCGAGGCGGCACGCCACATGCCACAACTAGAAGGACCTACAACTAGAATATACGACTATGTACTGGGGGGATTTGGGGAGAAAAAGGAAAAAAAAGAAGATTGGCAACAGATGTTAGCTCAGGGCCAATCTTGAAAAAGAAAAAGACGGACAATGACAAGGGTCAGCAAGGCTGTGGAGAAACGGGCACCTCTGGCCCCGCCTGGTGGGGATGTAGAAATGTGCGGCCACTGTGGAAACAGTCTGACGCTTCCTCAAACGGATAAACAGAGTTTCCGCACGACCCAGCAACTCCACCCCAGGTGTCCACCCAAAAGAAACGAGAACGTACGTCCACACACAAGCCTGTACGTGAATGTTCAAGCAGCACGATTCACAAGAGCCAAAAAGTGAGAACAATCCAAATATCCATCAACAGACGAATGGATAAGTAAATACAGCATATCCACAGGCTGGAGCACGACGCAGCCGTGAAGGGGAGCAAGGCCCTGACACAGCCACACGTGGATGGACCTGAACACACGACGCTCAGGGGGAGCAGCAGACACAGAAGGACACACAGTGTGTGACCCCATGGACGTGAAACGTCCAGAACAGGCAGATCCACAGACAGAGAGCGGGCTCGTGGGGCCAGAGGCTGAGAGGGGGTGGGGGTGACTGCTATGGGAGATAGGGTTTCTTTTGAGTGACGGAATGTTCTCAGATTGACAGTAGTGATGGTTGCACAATTCTGTGAATACACTACAAACCCGTGCACTGCACACTCTAAATGAGTTGTATAGTATGTGAATTAGAACTCGAAAAGGCTGTTAACAAGAACCCACAGGCATAAGTGTCGTCTATCATTTAAAGGCCCCACCCCAGCAGGAAAACAGTGCGTTTATAAGACACTCACGCGACTAACCCACTCTGTTGCTGGTCGACAACGTTTACTGAGACCCAGACATACGGTCTTGGCTCCGGCACCCACTGGCCCTGCAAAAGCACAGAAGACGCCAGGCTGTGTCGCAAGGTCCACGGAAGAGACGATCAGACTCACACAGCAAAGCACACAGGAGAAAAGCAGCCACGGGGATGCTGAGGGCAGTGAGTCTGAACTCCCAGCGCTTCTCCCTCCTGAATCACTCTCTCTAGGAGCAGTCCTCTGGAGAGGCCCCGTGGCGAGGGGCCTCCCGCCAGCAGCCGTGCGAGGGAGCCATCCTGGAAGCGGCTCCTGCAGCCCCAGTCCAGCCCTCAGACGAGGCAGCCCGGCCGGCCTGTGTGTTGACTGCAACCTCGTAGGAGACACCAAGCCAGAACCACCCAGAACCATTGAGTCTGCTCCCAGATCCCTGACCCTCGGAAACCGTGGGAGTAATAAACGTGTGTTGTTTTAAGCTGCTAAATGTTGGGTCGATTTGTTACAGCAATAGATAACCAATACAGATTTCGAGTTAGGCTGATCAACTACTTGGGCGCGGCCCACGGGAATGAATTTTACAGGAAGCGGAGGACTCGAGAGCGACACTAGAAATGCCCCTCACCAGGCGTTTCTGATTCAAGTCACTGCCATAAAGCTACAGAAAGGGGGCTCACTCTGGGGAGACTGCTCCTGAGAGCGTGTGCCACGTGCGAGCACAGCCAAGACCACAGCGCAGAGGGGTCCCTGCGGGGCTGGGGTGGGTGGTGCTGGACTCCACTGCCTCGCCCAGTCCTCAGAGAGCCCCGAGGCAGCCAGTCCCAGCAACACGCTCACCTTACACGGGACTGTGCTCGAGCCCACAGGGCTGGCAGGCTGGGCTGACCCGCAGCCGTCTCACCAGGCCCGAGCCCGTGCACCAAAGCAGGCAGGCCTGGAGAGCGCTGGGGCCGGGAAGTGGGGCTCCTCTGTGCCGAGACGGAATCGAGCTTTCCTAAGCTTTAAGAACAGAAAAGAAGGAAGAAAAATGTTCCAACTGCACCTCCTGAGATCTCAGAAGGATCCTTTCAGGGACTGGCCAGTTTCCACCCTCGGTCCTGGGACGTGTAACCGAAGATGCCCTGGTCACCATCGATGACTCAGAAGCTCTCACGACTCCCTGGCCGGGGCTCTTCTCACCACCCGACTGGCCCTTAGAACAGAGGGACCCAAGAGCCAGAAGCCGACCTGGAAAGGTCGCACTGACAACAGCCCGGAGGAAGCCTGGATTTATGAGCAGCCCTCGTCTCATTACAGAGCAACACACACACCCCCACTCATCCTCTCCTCCAGCGCAGGAGCCCTGGAACCCCCGGTACGACCCAGCCCTCGTCTAATTACACAGGGATGGCCCCCACACGCCTCCCCCAGCACGGGAGCTCTGGAATCCTGGGTACGACCCAGCCCTCGTCTCATTACACAGGGACACCCCCCACACGCCTCCCGCAGTGTGGGAGCCCTGGAACCCGGGTATGACCCAGCCCTCGTCTCATTACACAGGGACACCCCCCATACCCTCCCCCAGTGCGGGAGCCCTGGAACCCCGGGTACGACCCAGCCCTCGTCTCATTACACAGGGACACCCCCCACATGCCTCCCCCAGTGTGGGAGCCCTGGAACCCCGGGTACGACCCAGCCCTCGTCTCATTACATAGGGACACCCCCCACATGCCTTCCCCAGCGCGGCCACGCTCCCAGCCCAGCGCCGGCCCATGCCAGGAACTCCCGCCTGCTGAGTCAGTCTCCTCTCGCTAGTTGCGTCGGAGCATCTCATGCAGCAGCTGAGAGGTGCTGCCATGTAAAAATCTGTCTCTCGGAATGGGGCTAACTGGGAAGGCTAGGGATGGGCACACGGTTCACCAGTGCCTCCACGTGGGGACCATGTGGAAACGCCCCTAAGTACAGCTGTGCCATCTTAAACTGCACACGGCCCAGGGGGTCACCATCACGCCTGGAGATGATGTGAAACCCTCTCCCCCTCCTGCTACTGCTCAGCTCCCCAACTCAGGGAGGGCAAGAGGCCCGTGGTCTGCTTCTTCCAGACGCCATCAACCCTCACGTCCTCCGCACCACCAGGTACAGACTGCATGTGGAGGGGACACACAGAGGGGCGGGGCCGGGTGTGGGGAGTCCCAGCTGTCACATTCTGCAGGTGACCAGGTACAGACTGCATGTGGAGGGGACACACAGAGGGGCGGGGCCGGGTGTGGGGAGTCCCAGCTGTCACATTCTGTAGGTGCCCAGGTACAGACTGCATGTGGAGGGGACACACAGAGGGGCGGGGCCGGGTGTGGGGAGTCCCAGCTGTCACATTCTGCAGGTGTCAGGCTTGACAAGCATCAGGGTCCCCTGCAGGGCTCGTCAGAGTGCAGGCTCCTGGGGCCCACCCGTGAAACGGGAGATTCAGAGGGTCCTGGGGCCCGGGAAGCTGCGTTTCTAACAAGCTCCCGGAGGACGCGGAGGACGCCGGTCCAGGCCCCTGAGAGCCGCCGCCCTGAAGAAGCTGGAGGCCTGCGCGCCGCGTCCCTGCCCGCTCGGGGTGAGCTCACTGGCAGCGCTCCAGACCTGGCCTCCTGCTTAGGTCAGGGCTGCAGCTGGAGGCGGGGAGGGACGTTTGCACCAATCCCCTGGGGAAGTGAGGACAGCGATGGCTCCTGAACACCCCGGAGACAGAGGACAGAGATCTGCCTGGGCCTCAGGCCCCGCGACACGTGCGTGCTCCTCCCAGCCACCCAGCAGGCTGCAGGGAGACGTCCTACAGTGGGGGCGCCCGCTTCCCAATCTTCGGGGCGCTGCTTTCTTTCCTGGGGGTTCCACTCAACTCTGGGGCCCGGGGTGGGGGCAGTAGGCCACTCCCTTCACACAGGGTCCCCAAAGCCAAAGCAAGTGGAACAAGATGGCAGCTGGTGCAGACCACACAGACTCAGGACTGGCCGTCACACAAGCATGCTGCACAAGAGGGCCCCTCACAGGCACTACGTTAGTGGACACAGTAGGGCCAGCCCGGCCAGGGCGGACACACAGGCAGCGGAGGCTGTGACATGGGAACCACCATGGACAGAAAATGTGACGTGTGGGCAGAGTTTTAAAAAGCAGAGAAGGACAAACGGTGGAGATACGACATCAAACGTGGGGTGACAGAGCACGGCAGGAGGTCTGTCATCTGTCCGTCTGTTTTAACAGTAGGGCTCTGATAGCAGAGATCCGAATAGAGGGGAGAAGGGATATGGTGCAAAATCAACAAACATCCAGAAAACTCTCAGTCCGGGAGGAAACCAGAGGCAGAGAAGCCAGGCAGGTGAGCACAGAAGGCTGCAGCCTGTGAGTGTGAGCCGCGGTTGCGCCTCACACGGGGCGGTGCCACACCCAGGAGTAGGGCGCAGGGGGCGGTGGTGAGGGTGGAGGGCGAGCGTGGTGCGGGCACCTGCCGGGCCCAAGTGTTCAACAAGGGATACGAAACGAGTGACTCTCACACAGGGGCGGCAGGGAGAAGCCAGGCTGCACATCCAGGGTCAGATGTCACAGCCCCAGATGAGCGCAGGCCCTGGCAAGGGGAGCACAGGCGACAGCAATGGGCTGCTGCCTGCCCGGGGAGCTCCAGGGAGGCGGTGGACGCAAGCCCCGCCAACCGCACCCGAGGACGGGCCAGGCCACAGCCAAGGTCCACAGGACAGGGAGCAGCATCGTAATGCAACGCAAAGCAGAGTGCACTGTGCCAAGGCCAGGGGCGGCACAGGCAGGAGGCCCAGGCCAGTCAAGTGAGCCGCGTCTCCAGCAAAAGACTCCAAAACCCGGAGAGTGA
Source organism: Equus caballus (assembly GCF_041296265.1). Taxonomy (NCBI): domain Eukaryota; kingdom Metazoa; phylum Chordata; class Mammalia; order Perissodactyla; family Equidae; genus Equus; species Equus caballus. Next base: position 1,420,278 of record NC_091690.1, on the reverse strand, counting down.
GCAATGGTGCTGACACAGAGCCCTCCCGGGGCTGACGGAGGCTACCGGGTCAGACAGGAGATGCTACGGACTGAACGCTTGTGGCCTCCCAAATTCTCATGCTGAAGCCCTGACCCCCCACCCCCGCCCCCGTGGGATGGTGCGGGGCCTCTGAGTGATTCGGGTTAGATGAGGTCATGGGGTGGGGCCCGCGATGGGATTAGTGTCCTTGTAAGAAGAGGAAGAGACTAGAGCTCGCTCTGCACCGCGTGAGGACTCGGGGAGGGGGGCCTTCTGCAGGCCGGGAAGAGAGTCCTCACGAGGAGCCGACCCTGCTGGCCCTGATGGTGGACTCCAGCCTCCAGGACGGTGAGGAACTAACGTCTGAGGCTTAAGCTGCCCAGCCTGTGGCATCTTGTGACAAAGACCCCCAGGACGCAGGCGGTAAACGTAGGCAGCATTCACAGGGTGACTCGAGAGAGGAAGGGGGTGAAGAGAAGCCAGGCCGAGAAGGGCAGCCTCCAGGCCAAGAGCAGAGAGGAGGGCACAGGCGGAGAGCAGAAGTCCAGCAGGGAGCGGCAGCTAGGAAGGCGCAGTTTCACCCGGAGCCACAAACGGTGCCAACGAGGGCGAGGGTGGGGGGCCGCCATGGGTCAGCAGTTACTGACTCGCGCCACGCAGGCTCTTGCAGGCTGGACCTGGAACCCAGGGGGCGGGTGGGCGTGCAGGATTTCTAAATTCTGAACTAAGGTGCCGGGAGACTCTCAGAGGTACCCCCCACCCCGCCTGACAAAACATACACCCCAGGAAGTCCCCCTCCTAAGGATCCCTGGGGAGAGACGGCCCCTCTTGGGAACGGGGGCGCTGGGCAGGCAGACAGCTCCTTGCATAAACCTCCCAAAATGCAGGTTTGCATTAGTACACATCCGCGCTCATTCCCTGCTCCACGACGCTCTGCAAAGGAACCAGGCTCCGCGGAGAAATGGCTGGTTCCAGAGCTGGGGCAGAGAAAACCCAAGATGAGCCTGGACAGCCTGTGTGCCAGGCAGTAAACATGTGCCCAAAAGGGACGCAGGCACGCCGAGGACCCAGGAGGCAACCTGAAGGCGCTCCCAATGGCCAACGCCAAACGTGAGTAACACGGTGATGACAGCTGGATTACGACCCAGAGAAGGAAGCAAATATCCAGGAGCCCACATCAACACAAAAACGTGTAAACAAACAAGTGGAGGGAAGAGGCAGGTTCTCCTACAGAGGAATCCCAGCGAACGGGCGGGAGGAGGAGGGAAGCAGAAAGCACTATTGGGCTAGTGGTCTGGCAACCGGTGCCGGCGAGAACCGCCGCCAGATGCTAAAATTCATGCGCCAAACTTTGAGGACCAGGACACCTGGACGGCCTCATGTATCTCCCCCAGGATAAGAGAGAAAAGCAAGAATTTCACGGTGGAGGGACTCAGAAGATGCCACCCTAAGCAGGGGTCAAGGTCAATACCGTCAGGAATAAGATGCATGGACAGGGGCCTCCCGATACGCCGCACCGAGGAGGGCACAGCATCCCGTCTGTGGGACTCCTGCGAAGAACCTCAGCCCCAGGGGGAGGGTCCCCAGACAAGGCCACATCAAGGGGCGTTCTGCCAACGGCTGACCACTTCTCAAAGTGTGCGGGTCGGGAAAGAGGCCGCCTTTCCTGGAGGACTGAAGGACCGCTGCAGATCAGAGGAGCTCAGGGGCCCGACGACTAAACGCAACGGTGACCCGGGACTGGACCCCGTGGCAGAGAGGGACGAGGAGTGGCTGAGTCAGTAACACTGTCCCAACGTGAATTCCTGGGTGGACCCTGGTACCGCAGGCAGTGGAGTGAGAGGTACAGGAACCCTGGGCTACCCTGGCAACTCCCTCTCAGTCTAAAATCCTTTCCAAGCGAAGTGTAAAAAGCAGCACTGGGGAGGCAGCCCGGTGGCACACTGGTTAAGTGCACACATTCCGCTTCAGCAGCCCAGGGTTCACCGGTTCAGATCCCAGGTGTGGACATGGCACTGCTTGTCAAGCCATGCTGTGGTAAGCGTGCCACATATAAAGTAGAGGAAGATGGGCACGGATGTGAGCTCAGGGCCAGTCTTCCTCAGCAAAAAGAGGAGGATTGGCAGCAAATGTCAGCTCAGGGCTAATCTTCCTCAAAAAAAAAAAAAAAACAGTACTGAAAGCTCAGATCCAGTCGCTTCACGAAACGAAGACAAACGAGAACCAGTGCTGCCAGGGTCAGCATCCTGCTGGGCTGCAGCCGTGCTGAGAGCCACCCTTCCCAGAGACCTTCCCAGTCACTGAGAGTGACACTTCCTGCTGCCTGTTTCTGAGACAGGGATGCTGCGTGGTACACAGCACACTCGGTCTCTTGATCGTGGTCATCATCCCATAAGCTTCCCAGCGCCTCTGCCCAGCTGGAATTTTACATTCGTCCACACTGACGAGCAGGGAAACTGTGACACGCACATACACGCACGTCAGGGATGTGGTACACGACCGCCCGAAGCTACTGAACGTCTCAAAACTCTTGTGAGGTCGGTCCGCTGTTTTAATAATCACCCTAGATGTCATCCAGAAGCTTCCCTCTCATAGATGTTACGACGTGGCCATGTGACAAAGTGAACGCTTGGTCTCGACTGCTTTAACCAAGGAGCACAGCATCAGGCTGAGTTCACATTAATTTATCGTTTATTCTTAATATGACCAACTCAAGGATTTACAACGATAAATCATCACTCACCTTTACCAGTTCAAACTAAGCAAAAACCCAAAAAAGAGAGGCCCTGTGTCCAAATAAATGAAGAGGGAAATCCGACTGTGGGACAGCCTGGCAGGGGAGGGGCTGACCCCCTAAGATCAGCCTGGAGAGCAGGCAGGTGGCCGTCGGTCCCCAGAGGGGCGGCGACACGCTGGGAGCCCACCCGAGGCAGAGACTTCGGGGGTAGGCGAGGGGTCAGGTTGTGCCTCAGGGCACAGCAGAGAGACGGCAGCCGGGAGAGACAGAGCGACCGGCGGTGCGGGCCAGGCTGAAGGTGGCGGTCAGACGGCCGAGGCGGCAGGGGACAACAGATTAGTGGGGTGCGGCAAGAGGAAAGGCAGGCCCCCGTTCAAACAGCCAGCAACTTGAGGATGGTGACAGCAGACGTCACACCAAGCTCGGCCCTGCCGCGTAGAGGCGTGCGGTCGGGACGAACAGGAGGCTGAATCCACCTGTGCTGCTTCTGGACATGGGACCCCGGGTGGCTCACCTGACCTCTATGCGTGGCGCCCTGGTCTGTACATGGGACCCCTGGGGACGCACCTGTGCTGGAGAGCCCTCCTGAGTGTCCCGGGGCTCCTGCCCTAACTCTGCTCTCAGTGGGCTGGTCTTCAGACATCAGAGGCTCTGGGCCTGCAGCCCGTGCCAGGGAGCAGCACAAGGAGAGAGGGCGGCCACCAGAGAGACTTCTCAGTCAGTTACTTAAGACCCACACAGCGACTATGGGGACACCCGCTGGGGACACGCTGCTCCCAGAGCTCAGGGAGGAGCACGGTGTCAAACGCACCCCTAGAAGCTGCAGAAAAAGTCAGCTTCCCCCAGGCAGTGCTTTTCAACTTCACTAGTTTTAAGAACTATGCGTACATGGCCCCCAAAATAACGTCACGCTGCAAAAGGGGACAGAGGGAGCAGGGGGCAGCGCCAGCCTTTCTCAGGGCTTCTGAGTCCCTCACCTGTGACTCAGCCCCGCTCTCAGGGGATGCTTTCTGCTCAGATGAAGACAGAGGTGACAAGAGCCAGCAATGACTCACCAGGAAGGAGGGCTCAGCCAAGCACGAGGGGACACTCGGCGAGCCACAGGCAGCCCAGGGGGACATAATCCCGTTACCCATTCTAAACAGATCACAGCCAACACAGCCGTCCAAAGCAGAAGTCCTTCCAAGAGAGAGGCCTCCGAGCCGGGCCACATGCCACCGTCTCCTTCTGCTGGCGGGCAGCCCCTGGAAGCCCCTCCCCACCCCGGAACAAGGAGTGTCGGGTTTTTAAGCGACAAAAGTGTTATGGCAGGGCTAACATCTGCTGCCAATCCTCTTTTTGCTGAGGAAGACTGGCCCTGAGCTCACATTGGTGCCCATCTTCCTCTACTTTCTATGTGGGACGCCCACCACAGCATGGCTTGACAAGCGGTGCCATGTCGGCACCCGGGATCCGAACCGGCGAACCCTGGGCCGCCAGAGCAGAACGTGCGAACTTAACCACTGGGCCGGCCCCGAGTGTTGGGTTTTTAAGCGACAAAAGTGTGATGAGAGTTAACATCTATCATACAGGCGAGGCGGCAGAGCCCTCGACCTCCCAACCTCCAGGTCGTAAGAACACTAGGACGGGTGGCCCCGCTGCAGCACCCAGGTGCCGGGCTGCAGACGGCAGAGGGACCAGTCAACACAGGGGCCCTGCAGCAGAGCCCGCAGGCGAGGCCCTGCCACAGGGGACAAGGGTGGGGAGAAGAGAGGATCGGGGAAAGAAAGAGAAAGGCAGGTCAGGAAGAGAAGGAACCAGAAGGGCAGGGAGCAGAGGCAGGCGAGACAGTGAGGAGGGTATGCGGGCTGCGGAGGGCCGCAGAGAGACCCCTGTGCGGCACCCCCCGAAATGTGGCAGGTCCTCGGTAAACACCCGAGAATCACTCAAGGCCACACAGACGCGGACTAGCAGGAGCCCGGCTGTGGGAACGGCAGGGACAGCTTGAAGGAACAGAGGAGGCTCAAGGCGCCCGGCCTGAGTGAGAGAAAGGAACCGGGAAGGTGAGCCCACGGCCGGGGAGGCCAAGGCTCGCTCCCAGTGGGAAGAACGCGCCAGAAGCCCCAGGACGTCAGAAAGAAAGAGCAAGAGCAGCTTCCTAAGAGGAGAGCTTGGGGCCGGGACCTGGGGACGCGGATGCAGCCGGTTAGCACCCTGCGGGCCCCGCATTCAAAAGGGGACCCCAAAATGCTCTGTACCTTGATTGGCCCAACGTCACCGATCTAATTATCTTGTTCTCTAGTTTTGTAAAATGTCACCACTGGGGGACACTGGGTGAGGAGAACATGGGGTGTCTCGGAGTCATTTCTTACCACTGTGGGAGAATCTGTGATTATCTTATATGTAAAAGCATAATTAAGAAAAAAGGACGGAGGTCCCAGAGGGTCCGGGGCCCCTGCAGCTCGGCCACCACCTCCCTAGTGACTATCCCAAGTCCCCGGCTCCCTCTGGCCTCTCTCCATCAGGATCTTAAGGACCAGAGCGTGGAAACAAACAGCCACACGTGGAATTCACGGCTCTTCCAGGCCCCTTCCCCTTCTGAAGTGGCTCCTTCACCTCCGCGACGTGGAGGAAGGGTTAACCAGCCTTCCACCTGAGCGCCGATTACGCACGACTCACTCAGCGGAGGTCAGATCAGAAAATATCTTCTGAGTCACAGGGAAGGATGGCTCACGCGCCCGCCCACTTCTGCTACTACTCACTGACCGAGTTAAGGGCATTCATCAGAGAGCGTGGGTTCCCCGGAGGCAGCAGAGGGTGGGGACAGGCACGCTGGGGCCGCTCCCCGCCCACGGCCTGAGTAAGTCCCGAGGGGAAGGACCGCCACCTGCCCTCGCAGGCTCTTGCCCTGCCGGCCTGGCAACCCACGAGACCACTGACTCCCTTCCAGGCTGAGACCTCATTTTCCCACCAAAAGGGCCGAACTGCTTTAGAAAGGCCACCACGAACTCTAAGTGGCTGTCCAGGAACCCAAGTCACCGAAGGAGCGAAACTCTCCCTGCCTCCCCCTCTTATTTGTCAATTGTGAAAAAGAACACCCATTTCCGCGGCTGGACGCTTCCGAGTGTGGACAGTCACGGCTGCCTGCACTTCCTCCGAGAAGCCACCACACCTCCCCCAGGGCAGGACGGCCAGCCCCTCCCTCTGGGACGCAGCGATCCATCTACACCGCACTCCAACTCTGCCGAGCTTGTGTTTCCAGATCACCTACCCTCCTTCATTTACGACTTTCTGGAGAAGGACATTGTCTACTGTCCTCCGTGCCCGGGAACAGTGTCAATACGCAGGACGTGCCTGCGGAATGAATGAATCAATGGACAAACAGGCTCAGTCGTTTCACACGACCGGTCACATGAGTCATCTGACCTTCTGAAAAGTTAAGCTTCTAAAGTAGCCCAATTTCTAAATGTGCTCATCGTCGAGTCATCACAAATACGAGCTCTTACGAGGCAGCGCCCCCTCGTTTCCTGTGAGAAAGCAAAATTCCTCAGTGGGGACACGGGGGGTGAACAGACGTCACCACCACGCCGTAGGCAGGCTGCTGCTCGCACTGCAGCTGGCTGAGAACTTCCCCGGGCCCGCCCGCCCGCTGGCCTGGTGGCGGGACAACCACACCAGGAGAGGGCCTGCTGACCGCAGGCGGAGCACCCAGCCAGGCGGGCAGCACACACTGCCAAGCGAGGCCCGGGCCAGCGGGGGAGGCGCTCTGCATTCAGAACCGCCCGCCACTGGAGAGCCAGGTCCCGCCAGTGCCCAACACAGGAGGCCTTATTTACAACAGGGAGTCAGTCACACACAGTGTCCTCGCTCCATCCCGAATAACAGACAGAGAGGGGGACAACGTGACCGTCTCCAGATGAACTCCCATCTTAGCACCCAATGCCCGGATGCTGGGTCACAGTGGGTTTCTTAACTCCTCCAGTACTCAAAAATACCAATTTCTAAAACACAGAAATGTCGTTAAACACACACAGTCCTACTCCGGAGCATCTTCCCAAGTGAGGCAAAAACTCAAGTTCACATCAAAGCCTGCCCTGGATGTTTGGAGCAGCTTTATTCGTAATCCCCCCAAAAGTGGAAACATCCCAGAGCAGGCGAATGGATAAACAGGAAAGTGGAATAGGACAGGGCAAGAAAAAGGAGGGACTCGTGAGGCCGCAACAGCACCGATGAATCTCAGACAATTCTGCCCCGTTTTGCTGGGTGAAAAGCAGCCGGAATCAAAAAGCCGCATGCTGTTCATTCCATGTCTCTGACTTTCTGAAAAGGCACAACCGCTGGGGCAGAGAGGAGACGACTGGTGGCCTGGGGTAAGGGGCCGAAGGGACGCTGAGGGGTGACAGATAGCTCTGCTGCCCGACTGCCGGGGATCTGTCCAAACTCCTGCAACTGCCGCTAAGGGGAGTGAACCACACCGCATGTCAGCTGAGGATCCAGCAATAATCAAATTTTAAACAACGCACCGGCCAGCCTCCCAGCGCACGAGGAGCGCTGGCTGCGCCGGGGAAGGGAGGCGGGGGGGCCGGAGGACCGGTCCGTTTGAAGGCTCTCCCCGCTTTCCGTTTCCGTCGCCTTGGACGTCTCCCCGCCCTGCCCACCGCCGGGAGGAGCTGCCCAACCAGAAAAGCCGGAGCCCAGAGCCGGCCTCACGCCCGGCTCCAGGGCCAGGTGCCAGCACCGGCGCCCGGGCGGTCCCTACGCCCAACCCCGCCCCCGGCCGCGACGTTTCCAAAAACTGACACGCTCGGAGCGCGCGCGAGGGGCGGGGCGCGCGGGCTTCCCCGCCGGGTCCCCTGGAGGCCCCGTGTCCCCCCCCCCACTCCCCCACCCCGTAAGCCGAGCGCGCGAAAGGGCGCCCCAAAGACGCCCGCCCACGGCGCCGGCTGCGCTTTCCCTCCCAACGGCACAGCGCCCAGCCCGAGCGTGGACCTGGGGACACAGACACTCGCCCCACGCCGCCACCCTAGGGGCCAGAGGCCGGGACGCCCGCGCCGCGCCCCGCATATCTGGAATCGCCCCGGGGACGCCTTTGTAAATTTCCGCTCGGCCTGTCATTTTCCAAGGGTCACTCAAGATCCGAGGGACGGAATGCCTGGTTTCCAAGGGTCCGGCCAGCCCACCCGCTCAAGATTAAGGGGACAGAATATCTAATTTCCAAAAGTCCGGCCAGCCCACCCACTCCAGATCGGGGGACAGAACGCCCCGTTCCCAAGGGTCCGGCCAGCCCACCCACTCCAGATCGGGGGACAGAACGCCCCGTTCCCAAGGGTCCGGCCAGCCCACCCACTCCAGATCGGGGGACAGAACGCCCCGTTCCCAAGGGTCCGGCCAGCCCACCAACTCCAGATCGGGGGACAGAACGCTCCGTTTCCAAGGGTCCGGCCAGCCCACCCACTCCAGATCGGGCGACAGAACGCCCCGTTCCCAAGGGTCCGGCCAGCCCACCCACTCCCGACCGGGGGACAAAATGCCTCCTTGAAATAGCCGGGAGGAAGGAGGAGGAGAGGGTATCCTCAAAAATAAAAAACCCGGGCGCACTGACAGAGCAGGGAATAAACTCCCCAAAACAAGAGAGAAACCCCGAACGTCAAGACGCAAAGTACAGACGGGGGAAACCGGGGGGGACCGGGGGTCCCCGCCCCGCCGGGGCAACGGCAGCCGGGACTCGGGCGGCCCCGGGAGGCGCGGGGGTCCCCGGCGCCCGCCGTCCGCGCGCGGCTGGAACGGCCGGGGCCCCGGCGGGGCGGGGACGGGGGTCCCCGGAGCGGCTTGGGGACGCCGGGCCCGGGGTGTCGCGGCGGGGCAGGGGCGCGGAGGGGCGGCACTCACGTAGACCGGCAGCGGCCACGGGTAGACGGCGGGCTCGGCGCCCACGGGCGACTTGAGCCTCAGCTCCAGCTTCTCGCCCATGTCGGCGCGCTCGGCCGCCGCACCATGCTAGGCGGGCGGTTGGGGGAGGGGCGGGGCCCGCCGGCGGGGGCGGGGCGGGCGGGCGCGGAGGGCGGGCGGACGGGCGGGAGGCTGGGTGGAGGGGGCCCGGCCTGGGCCTCGGCCGCCGCCGCCGCCGCCGCGCTCCCGTCCGGCCCCCGGCTCCCTCTTTGTGGTCACAGGCCCGGGGCCTCCAGCGCCGCCGCCATCTTGGGCCGGCGTGAAGCGAGCACAATGAGCCGGGGGCCGGGCCGAACCACTCGCCGCGCGCGCGCGGGGGGGGCCCGGCGCGAGGAGGCGGCGCGTGCCCGCTGCCCCGCCCGCCGCGCCTCGCGCACCACCCCCCCGCCGCCCCGCCCCGTGGGCTCGCCCGCAGGCACGCACGCACGCACGCACGCACGCACACACGCGCGCACGCGCGTCCTCGGCTGCCCTCGCCCGCCCCCGCCGGCCCGGAGCGGGGACCCGGGGAGACCCCACGGAGGCTGGAGTGACGGGTTCGAGCCCCGCCCTCGGAGGCCTGGCGCCGGCCCTCCCTAATAAAGCCATAATTCCTGATTAAACAGGTTGGGCCGAGTCCCGCCTCCGCGCCCGCGCAAAGTACACGATCTGCTCCACAAGAATGCCGTTTAGGGAGCGTCTATTAGGCGCCAGATCCGGGGCTCTCAGCATGGGCAAAAAGGAACGACCCCCCCCCCACCACCCGCACAGAGCTGCCGTTTTAATTGGAGTAGTAATGACAGTGATCGTGGGGGAAAATAAGGAGAGTATCATAAATGCCACGGGGATAGTGACTCTGATATGTCCGCTCCGCTGGCCCCGGAGCCCACAAACGTTATTCCTGATGTGACCCGGAGGTATTTTCCAGATGAGAGTAACATTTGAATCAGTCGACTTTGTGTAAAGGAGATTATTACTGCAATAAGGTGGGTGGGCCTCGTCCAATCAGTTGAAAGCCTTAAGAGAAAAAAAAAATTAATTTTCCCAGAAAGAGGACTTCTGCCTTCAATGGCCTCCAACTACAGCTGCAGGGTCACATCTTCCTTGGTGTCCAGCCTGGGGTCCCACCCCAGAGACGGCTGACTTGCCCACTCTACAGTCAGGAGGGCCAATTCCCTAACATAAAACCCTATCTATGTATATGTATACGAATGTCCCCAACTTAGGGATGGTTCGACTTAGCGAATTTTTGACTCTACGATGGTGCGAAAGCGAGACTCATTTAGTAGAAACCGTACTTCGATTTTTTTTTATTTTGCCCTTTTCCTGGCCTGGCAATATTCCGGACGATGCTCTCTCTCGTGATGCTGGACAGTCGCCGGTCCCAGTCATCCACGCCGTCCCGAGGGTGAACAACAAATACACTTACAATCATGCTGGACCCTACAGCCACGCCGGACCCATCCCACCGTTCCTTTTCACTTTCACCAGTCTTCGGTATATTACAGGAAATATTCAACACTTGATATAAACTCGGCCTCGCGTGAGACGGTTTTGCCCAAGCGTAGCGAACGTAAGTGTTCTGAGTACGTGTACCAGAGGCTCGGCTGAGCTATGGTGGCCAGCGGATCAGACGCATTTTTGACTTACGATATTTTCAACTGACGACGGGTTTATCGAGAGGCGACCCCATCATAAGTCGAGGAAAATCTGCAGATGCATATGTGTGCATAGAGAGCGTGTATAGACACAACTCTATCTCGACACGTGTGTGTATGTGTGCGCGCACACACGCAGCCCATGATTCTGTTCGTCTGGAGGTCGCTCACTGAGCCAGCCGTTAGAGTATGACAATAGGGCACCTGCTACGTGCCGGTTAGGGAGCCAACCTCTTGCCCTTTCCATACCTCGCTTTCCATATCACATCTTCCCAGCGGGGCAGGTGGTGCTGCTTTTCCCAGGTGAGGCACCTGAGGATCAGAGAGGTGCCACAGCGCGCCCAGGGGCACACAGGAGAGAGGTGGGGAGTGGAGGTTGGAGCCAGTGCTAGGAGCAGAGCAGCAGGGCTGAGAAAGGAGATGGGTAGCTCCTGTTTGTCTGAGGTCGGGACATAGGTTACCCTGGGGGTGGGGGGGCGGCGGTTACACAGGGACATTCACTCTGTGAAAAAGTACCCATCATGCACTTTTTCTGTATGTTTATCCATGAAGAGCCTTGTAAAAATGGGTTCCCCTGGTGGTTGTGAGGACACATCGGGAGGTTGGAGGGGGCGGATAAGGGAAGAAGCAGAAGGAGTGAGGCGACTAGGGGGCCATCCAGGTGACAGCAGAGGAAGACCCAGAAGAGAGATAACCCCCCACAACGCACAGCCCGGAAGGGCTCAGTTTCGTGAGCTGACGACGGCCAGTCAGATCTCCGCCTGGCACCCCCTTTCCCAGACTGAGAAACCCGGAGCCCAGACCGCCCCTCCTCCTTCCAGCGAGGAGAGCCAGTCACCTCGGGCTCCGGCTCCCAGGCTCCCGGCGCTGGGAGCTATTTTAAGCTTTCATCCCATAGGACACAGCAGCAAGTGTCTCAGGAAACTGTGTCTGTCTCTCTCTCTGTCTCTCTCTCCCCGACACCTTCTCTCCCTCCCTCCCTCGCTCTCTCCGTCTTCCTCTCTGTCTCCCCACCCTCTCTCCCCCTGTCTCTTCCTCTCTTTCTCCTTCTCTCTTTCTGCCTCTCTCTCCCTCTCTCTCTCTCCTCATCTCTCTGTCTCCATCCATCTCTCTCTTTCTCTCCCCTCCCTCCTCCTCCATCTCTTCCTCTCGCCCCTCATTCCCTCCCTGACCCCCGTCTTTCCTCTCCCTCTTTCTCCCCCCCCCCCCCCACCGTGGACCTCTCAGACCCTGACTCAGGCAGCCAACCAGAGAATGGCTCATAGCTGCTCCCCTTCGGACCCCTCCCGATGCCCACCCCCCACCATCAGAGGAATGTCAAGCAAGCCCTGGCCAGGTGTGACCTTGGGCCCGGGGCCATCAGCACACGCAGTTCCCCTGCATGGAACATTCTTCCTCAGGCTCCTCCCTCCGGTGTCACTCTCAGTCTTCCTCCAGAACCTTCCTGGACTCCCCCAGACAAAGCCAGGCCCCAGAATGTGCTTACACCCACCCAGAATTCCAATCCTGGCCTGCCCTGCCCTGCCGGGTGACCTTCAGTGAGTCACTCAGCCTCTGACGGCTTCCTCTTCTGAACAGCGGTGCCAACAGTCCCTGCCTCGGGATGTTTGTGAGAGCTGTATGAGTTAACATAGAAAGTGCTAGAACGGTGCCTGGTGAATAGAAGTAATTTGCCATCACTCTTGCTGTTGGAATTGTTGTGGTTAGGTAGGGTGACCAGGCACCCTGGTTTGCCCAGGACTGTCCAGTCTTAGCGCTGGAAATCAGGGAACCCCTCCCTCCCAGGAAAACCGGGACGGTTGGTCACTCTATGTAGGATAGACCCTCCACTTGGTCTTCCATCCCCCTTGCAGCCTGAAAGGAAATTTCTCCCCTCCTTCTTTCCTGCATTATGACCCTCATTCATTCATCCACTCCTCCCTCGTTCGACTCCTTTCTTCAACTAGTATTTATGAAGCTCCTGCTCCATAGCAGGCACTCTTCTAGGGGCTGGGCACACAAAAAGCCAGGAGAGCGCAGGAGAATCCCATCCTCAGAAAGCCTGGATTCTAGAGAGGGCAGCAAACAATAAACTGAGGAGATGCAGTTCGTGCTAAGGGGATGATGTCGCCGAGACCGTTGAAGAAGGAGGTGGAGGGCGCGGCAGCTCTCCATGCAGGTGCTGAAACCAGAGGGGCAGACCTCGCCCCGGGGGGATGCAGGCTGTTTCAAAACAGTTCTTCTCAACTGGAGTGACCCTGCCCCCAGGGGACGCCGGGTGATGTCTGGGGACATCTGTGGCTGTCACACTGAGGGTGCTCCTGGCTTTGAGTGGGTGGGGGCCAGGGATGGTTTGCAATACCCAACAGCATCCAGAACGGCCCCCCTACAGAGAGTGACCTGGCCCCGATGTCAACAGCGCCGAGGGGGAGACCTTGCTTCACACCATTCTGACTGGCCGGTTCTCCTCGAATCCTGTGAGGGCAGGGACCCTATCCTAGTCACGTCTGCATCCCCAGAGATGACCCATCATGGAGCAGCCGGGCAAGGCTGAGCCCAGCTTTGGAGATGAAATGACGAACACCTACGTCCACCCCCCCGCCTCTCAGAGCTGGAGAGGTGGGACTGGCCCCCAGGTGTGACGGCCTCTATCACCTCCCCCGTGAATCTAGCCCTTTTCTGAGTCGTTTCCTCTTGCCCCTGTCAGGCCCCTGTCATGGGTTGAGTTCCCCAGAGACGATGCTGAGAACGAGGACTTGGGTGCAGGTTGTTGATTTGAAGGTGCAGAGAACAACATGAAGTGGGCGGAGATGACAAAGGGGTGAGAAGGCAGCACGAAAGCCTGCATGGCCACGCCAGCTGCCTCGGTGGGCAACTGGAGCTCTGCCATCAGAGACTCTGGGCCACGGTGCAAACGCACACGGGAAGTGACCCACCCAAGGGGCAGGCGAAGGAGCTGGGTCCTTATGCATCGACTCCTATCAGTTATTGGAGGAGGGGTGGAGGAGGGGTGGAGGTATGAAGTCCCGGGCGCTCCTGGCCTGCCACAGCCCCACACAAGTCCTCAGGCTCAAGTCGCAGATCCTGGCTGTAGCGTCTCAAAATGGTCACGTCCAAGAGAAAAAGTCAGGGCGCCAGCACCATCGGATTCAGTCCCTAAGGGACCTGGCCCAACCTCTCCTATGGTTCCAAATACCTCCGGAGGCTTCAGACTTCCACCCACCATCTCCGTCTCCAGCTCTACAGCAAACCACCTGCCGACAGCCCACACCTTCCGAGGGGCTGGCAAGAGCACCGTAAAGATGAAAAGAAACCCAGGCACGTTCAAGTCCAGGAAATACGCTCGCATCTTTGTTAAACACATGCTTAATTTTAGAATCGTTTACATTCACAGAAAAGTCGCAAAGGTGCTTAATTTCGGGACAGTTTACATTTACAGAAAAGTTGCAAAGATGGTGCAGAGTTTTCCTGCGCCTGTAGACCCTGCACCCAGTTCCCCCCATTTTTCACGTTACATTAGTATGATGCATTTGTTGCACTTAAGAAACCAACATTGATACATTGTTACTAACTAAATTCCACGCCTGATTTGAATTTCCTTAGTCTTCCCCTAACGTCCCTTTTCTGTCCCAGCTTCCTCTGGGCTGTGATAGTTTCTCAGACTTCCCTGGGTTTTGATAACCTGAAAGCTTTGAGGACGATCAGTCAGGTATTTTGTCTCTCAATTTGTTTGTTTTTCTGTTGTTTTTCTTGTGGTTGGTCTGGCGTTTTGGGTTTGGAGGCAAAAGGCCATTCTCATGGGATCCCATTAAGCGTATGTGCCATCAACAGGACTCAAGACTGATGATCTTAACCTTGATCTTGACCATGTTAACTGTTATCTTTTCAACCACAGGTGGACAGTCCCCTCCCCTAAATAGCCAAAATTAAAGAGACCGACAACATTGAGCATTGGTTAGGATGGGGACCCCCTGGAATTCCCATGCATTGATGGTGGCAGCGCAAATTGCAGAGCGGAGCAGCCACTCTGGAATCCTGTTTAGCCTGATCCACTGGAGCCAACCATGCCTACGCCATGTCCCCACCCCTCTCCTCCTAGGTGGGTGCCCCAGAGGAATAACTCTCTCCATCCCCACTGAAAGATGTGTGCTAGAATGTTCACGGCGGCTTTACTCGTAACAGCCAAAACTGGAAATGATTTAAATGCCCTTCCAGAAGAGAATGGGTGAATAAGTTGTGCTGTGTTCATACAAAGGGATACCACACAGCGTTGAAAGGAGGGAACTGCTGATCCACATGGATGAGCCTCACAGACACGATGGCCAGGGGAAGGCAGTCTAACGCAACGTCAGGGGACCGACTTACAACCCCATTTACATGAAGTTCAAAAACAGGAAAAACTGACGAATGGTGCTCGAAGTCAGACACAGGTTGTCTCTGGGGGGATATTGACTGAGAAGCGGCCTGTGGGACCTCTGCGGGCTGCAGGTGTTCAACATTGCCGTCTGCGTGGCGGTTACTGGGAGAGAGATAGGTGGGTAGGTAGACATATAGGTAGATGATAGATAGATAGATGGATAGATAGATGGATAGATAAATGGAGGAATAGATAGATAGATGGATAGGTAGACAGACACAGATGATAGATGATAGATAGATAGATAGATAGATGGATAGATAGGTAGATAAATAGACAGATGATAAATAGACAGATGGATAGATAGGTAGATAGATAGACAGATGGATGCATAGATGATAGATGATAGGTAGATAGATGATAGATTGATAGATGATAGATTGATAGATGATAGATGGATGGATGGATAGATAGATAGATGACAGATAGATGATAGATGATGGATAGATTGATAGATAGATGATAGACAGATGGATACGTAGGTAGATAAATAGATGATAGACAGGTGGATAAATAGATAGATGATAGATAGATGGACAGATAGATAGATGATAGATAGATAGATGATAGATGGATAGATAGATGGATAGCTAGATGATAGATGGATAAATAGATAGATGATAGATAGATAGATAGATAGATAGGAATTCATTAGGCTGTTCACTTGATAATCTGTGTCCTTTTTATATGTATGTTATACCTCAATAAAAAAGAAAGAAAAGAATAAAATAAAATAAAACCAGGTCTGGGCTGGTGAGAATGTAAAATGGTGCAGCCACTGTAGAAAACAGTTAGGGAGTTCCTCAAAAAGTTAAACATGGGGGCCCGCCTGGTGGCACAGTGGTTAAGTGCACACGTTCCGCTTCGGCAGCCCAGGGTTCGCCGGTTCAGATCCCGGGTGTGGACATGGCACCACTTGGCAAGCCATGCTGTGGCAGGGGGCCCACATAGAAAGTAGAGGAAGATGGGCACGGATGTGAGCTCAGGGCCAGTCTTCCTCAGAAAAGAAAAAGTTAAACATAGAATGACCATATGATCCAGCGATCCCACTCCTAGGCGTCAACACAAAAGAACAGAAAACAGGGACTCAAACAGAAACTGATTCACAATACTCACAAGGTAGAATCACCCCAAATTTCCCTCAATAGGTGACTGGATAAACACAGTGTGGTCCCTCCCGACAAGGGAATGTTATTCAGCTCAAAAAAGAAAGCAATCCTGGCACCTGCTCCAATGTGGACAGACCTGGAGGACGTGACGCTCAGTGACATGAGCCGGACACAGAGGGACACACACTGTGTGGTCCATTCACAGGAGGTCCCCAGAGGAGCCACATCCACAGAGACAGAAAGTGGATGGGGGGTCAGGGGCTAGGGGAGGGGTGGGAGTCCGTGTTTCATGGGGACAGAGCTTCCGTTTGGGGAGATGGAAAGTTCTGGAGACGGATGGTGGAGATGGTGGCACAACCATGTGAATCTGCTTAATGCCACAGAACTGTGTACTTAAAAATGGTTAAGATGATAAATTTTATGTTACATGTATTTTATCACAATTTTTTTAAAAAGCAGTGGTAGCAAAATGAATCCTAACCAGCCTGGCAGAGAACGGTGGGTTTCTGCCCTAGAAACCCAGGACCCCCGGAGAGCCCTCTTACTGTGTCCCTTTTGCCCGTTTGCTTTGTCCCGGGGCCAGTGAGATCACTCTTGGCAAGACAGGAGGCACGCTGCATCTGTGTCAGCAAGGAAGGAGGGTTACAAATCCGTGTGCCAAGTTTAAGGTCATCCAGCAGATGGAACCTTGGAAAGATGTCCTCGTGGAGAAAGAAACACACGATATGTCATACAGAAAAAGCAAGGCAAAGTGAAGAATAAGCTCAATTTAAACATATATACACACACACAGACATAAAATACGCTTGTCTGTAAGTAAACTCTGGCTCACAAGAAACACAATACAGTGGTTGTAACTGGAAGGGAAGAGGAGTAAATTGCTATTCCCAGTTATCTGAGTCTCTCCCTCTAGCAGGACGAGGCACATTTGCACCCTTGGCCGTGTGAGTTTGCAGGGTCTCCAGTAGAATTATCAAAACACACGTTCCTGCCCCATTGACTCTAGCCTTAACGATGCATATCAGTTATCTACTGCTGCGTGACGACCCACCCCAAATCTTAGTGGCTTAAAATAACTGTCATTTAATAGTTCTGTAGGTCAACAATTTGGCCTGGGCCCCGCTGGGCAGTTCTCCTGCTGGTCTTGTCTGTGGCCCCTCACATGCACACGGTCATTTAGTGGGTCAGCAGCAGGCTGATTGGTCTAGAGAGCTTCAGCTGGGTTCACTCATCTCCACTCTCGGTTGTCTCATCCTCCGGTAGGCGAGCCAGGCTTCTGTACATGATGATGTTTTAATAGTACTAAGAAGACAAGGATAGAACCTTCTAGACCTCTGGAGGCCATTTGGAGAGGCTTTAAGGGCCCACGCTTTCTCCCCTAAGGTCTTATCCAGCCCACCCTTTGTTTTTGCAAATCAACTTTTGGGGCCAGCCCGGTGGCATAGTGGTTAGGTTTGCGCGCTCCGCTTCGGCGGCCCAGGGTTTGCAGGTTCGGATCCCAGGTGTGAACCTAGCACCGCTCATCAAAACAGACTGTGGCGGCGTCCCACATAAAGTACAGGAAGATGGGCACAGATGTTAGCCCAGCGACAATCTTCCTCAAGGAAAAAGAGGAAGATTGGCAACAGATGTTAGCTCAGGGCCAATCTTCCTCACACACAAAAAAAGGTTTTCTTGGCACATAACCACACGCATTTGTTTACACACGATCTGTGACAGCTTTTCCGTTACAACAGCACAGTTGGGCTGTGATGACAGAGACCACCTGGTCTGCAAAGCCAAAAATATTCACTCTCTGGTCCCCTATAGAAAGTGTGCCAGCCCATGATGTGACACACCAGAACACTCGCCTCTCAGAATCAGCAGCCTAGCCACGCCACCAAGCTTTTGGGGGGGTTGGGGAAAAGGTTCCTGGGTCCCCAAACATGGCACAAACCTCATCCACATTCTCCTGCTGGATGTGGCCAGAGGGGCTGTAGTTTGCTGCACCCCTGATGATGGAACTCAAAGCACAGGCAGCAGTGGACTCCTCTGTCCTCCTTCATACCACACAGCATCCCAGGAGCTTCGGCCCCCGGCCTCATGCCTTCGTTACACAGCTATTTTCTCCCAGTGGAAATTTATCTTGTTGACCACTTCGACTCTGCTGCTGGCCTTGATGATCCTCCCACACACAAGGTGCACAAACCAGAATTTTTTTCACGGCAAAGTCTGGCACACACAGAGGTTGAAATCTCATCGCAGATGCTCTGGGAAATCTCAGTGATTTCACCAAATTTCCCTTGGAATGGAAATAGCAGAGCTGCTGGCTCTTCACGGCCAATTTCAAGTCTCAGCAGTGACAGCAGTGACTTAGGAGAATGGAGGAATTGCAGCAGGTTCCTTCTGCTCCAAGATGCAGGCCACTGATCCTTCTGGAGCCCAGGGTTTCTGAGGTCCCCGCAATGGGGGCTTTGCTTGGCAATTACACCACTTCCACTTATTCAGCCCTGGCTGTATGCTTGGGCTGGGCCACGCACTTTACACACAATCTTACTTGATCCTTCAAGGATCCCCTGAGGAACGTTCCTTACATATGCGTTTCCTAAGGTGCTGTCACAAAGGACAACAAATTTAGTGGCTTAAAGCAGCACAGATTTACTCTCATATATATATTGTTTCTCTGGATAACCCTGACTCATACACGGGGCTAAAATCAAGGTGTCACAGGACTGCATTCCTTTCTGGAGGCTCTAGGGGACCGTCCATTCCCTTGCCTTTTCCAGCTTCTAGAAGCCACTTGGCTCTCCTTGGCTCAGGGCCCCTTCCTCCATCAAGGCCAGCAGCATCAGGCTGAGTCCTTCTCAAGCTGCCGTCTCTCTGACCTTCTACTCTTAAGGAGCTTTGTGATTCCCTCGGGTCTACCAGGATAATTCACAATAAATTCTCCATCTTAAAGGTCAGCTAATTCACAACTTTCATTCCATCTGCCGCTTTCATTCCCTTTTGCCACACAGGCTAGGATATTCATAGGTTTCAGGGATTAAGATGTGGACGTCTTCGGGTGGACCATTTATCTGCCTACCATACTTGATCAACATCCCGTTTTACAGATGAAAAAACTGAAGCTTAGACGCGTTGAGGGACTTGTCTGAGTCACAAGCGGCCAGTCAGTGGTCAAACTGGGTTGACCTAGTTGCAGGGTCCAGACCATTAACCAGTGCTGTGACAGGCAGGGCCCCAAGCGCCTGTGGGCAGGAAGAAGGCACCGGAGAGCTGAATGTAGGGTTTAGAAAAGCGGAAATCCAGTCTCTCACTAAGTAAAGTAGGCAGAGCTATTTTAGGACACTCCCTGCCCCACCCAAAAAGTCTCTGGGGTCCAGGTTGCACCTGCCACGGCCACCTCAGCCCTGGCTGCTGCATCCTCCCCACGTCGCGGCGTCCGGACTGTTGTTTCCTTCTGGGCAGCTCGGAGCTCTCCGTGGTACTGAAACGCCCCCCCAGCTTGCCTCTCTTGGCCAGGAGTTTGGGTCTCCGGGGTTCCAGCTCCTGTTTTGTCTTGCTAACTACACCCCAGGGCTCCTTATTTCCAGTCCTTCCTTGGCCTCAAGCTGGGAGTCAGCCCTGAGTTCAAGGGCAGCCCAAGAGCTTGGAGCATTCCTGGAATCTCCAAATAGTTTCACACTTCGAGATTCCTGATGTAGGGAGATCTGTGATGGAAGGAAGCCCGCCCCTTACTGACGTATCTTTTAGGAATCATGCAAGGTCACTCCCGGACAGCCTCAAGTGCCCAAGTTTTGGCTTCAAATTATACCAGTCGCTTTGAGCATGCTGGTTAAAAACGAAGAAGAAATCAACAAACAAAAACAAACTCTCTTCTGCTATTTTGACTTTGTGGCAGTCTCCAGAAGCCATCTGGTCAACCACAGAGGATTCTTGGAGTCTCCAGATCTGTTTTTTTTATTGTGGTAAAGTACTCATAACATAAAATTTACCATTTTAACCAATTTTATTTATTTAGTGAGGAAGATTGGCCCTGAGATAGCATCTGCTGCCAATCTTGATCTATTTTGCATATGGGATGCCACCATAGCATGGCTCGATGAGCGGTGTGTAGGTCTGCACCCAGGATCTGAACCTGCAAACCCCGGGCCACCAAAGCAGAGTGTGCAAACTTAACCACTACACCACTGGGCTGGCACCCTATTTTAACCATTTTTAAGTTCCAGCTCAGTAGCATGAAGCACACTGACATGGCTGTGCAGCCATCCCCACCATTCGTCTCCAGAACTTTCTCATCTTTCCAAACTGAAACTCCGTCCCCATCAAACATTGACTCCCCATCCGCCTCCCCCAGCCCTGGCACCCACCATCCTACTTCCTGCCTCTACGGATTTGACAATTCCATGTCCTCTTT
Organism: Equus caballus; assembly: GCF_041296265.1. Taxonomy (NCBI): domain Eukaryota; kingdom Metazoa; phylum Chordata; class Mammalia; order Perissodactyla; family Equidae; genus Equus; species Equus caballus. Next base: position 1,400,075 of record NC_091690.1, on the reverse strand, counting down.
CTGTTCCAGGATATCATCCAGGGCACCATATGACATTTAGTCACTATGTCCATCTTCTTAAGCACCTCTTGGCTGAGATGGGTTCTCAGATTTTCCTGTTTTTTGATAACCTTGGCAGTTTTGAGGTGCGCAGGCTGGGGATTTTATAGAATACCTCTCATACCTTGGTGTTTTTCTTATGATTGGATTTGAGTTATGGGTATTAGGGAGGAAGACCACGGAGGTGAAGGGTCCTTCTCATCCCGTCATATCAAGAGTCCATGCTATCAACGTGACCTATCGCTGTTGATGCTGACTTTGATCACCTGGCTGAGGTGTGTTTGTTGGTTTTCTCCGCTGGAAATTTACTTTCCTCTCCCTTTCCATCCTGTTCTCTTTGGAAAGAAGTTGCCATGCACAACCCATACTTATGGGGTAAAAGTGATGCTCCCCCTCCATGAGGGGTAAGTATTTATGTAAATTATTTTGAATTCTTCTGCCTGGGAGGTCTTTTATCCTCCCATTTATTTAATCATTTATTTATGTCAATATGGAGCAGTGGATATTTATGTTGTGATTTTGGGTTACAATCCAATGCTGCTTTGTCTTGTCACAAAAACTGTTCCAGCTTTGGGCATCGGGAGTTCCTTAAGTTGGTTCTTGTGTCTCTTTGACATACCCCCTTCTTTAAGGTAGATTTTTTTTTTAGGAAGATTAGCCCTGAGCTAACATCTGCCAGCAATCCCCCTCTTTTTGCTGAGGAAGACTGGCCCTGAGCTAACATCCGTGCCCATCTGCCTCTACTTTATATGTAGGACACCTGCCACAGCATGGCTTGATTAGTGTTATGTAGGTCCGCACCCAGGATACCAACAAGTGAATCCCAGGCTGCCAAAGCGGAACGTGGGAACTGAACCGCCACGCCACTGGGCCAGCCCCCATTGTGGTAGATTTTTAAGCACTTACTGTCTAGCACTACAAGATGCTCCAGGTTCCTCTTGCCCATGTCCTGCCCCAACTCTGGAATCAGCCATTTCTCCAAGAAGCTCTGGTTCCCTTTGTTAGAGGATGATATTAGAAACCAAGATCCGGGTGCTGGGTTTTGTGGACTTTTAGGTGCTCCCTGTGACGGGACAGGGATATGCGATGTGAGTCTGAACAAATGACTTTTGTTAATCACACTGAGGATATGGTGCTGGACAACACTGTTTTCTAAAATCATCCTGTCAGAATCTTTGCTGTTTTCAGCCCCATTGGACTGAACGCAATGTCTTGCTCTCGTCTGAAGGGTCTGAACCCTGCAGGTCACTTTGACCCATGGAAGCAGCCTGGATTTCCAACCTGGGCGTGGAGCTTCAGATAAAGGCTGTCTAGACACAATATTCCACTTGGTAGTTTCCAGGGAAACAGGACTCTGTTTTCGCATCTCAGTCCAAGCTTAATGCCAACCTCTTTACTCACAGCTCTGCCCAGCTCTGAGCCTACTGAACTCTGCTTCACGTAAATAGTACCTAAATTCTACTTTTCCCCAACTCCTATAATCACTCGTCTCTTTGTGTGAGTGTGTGTGTGTGTGTGTGTGTGTGACACTCCATCTTTCCTCTATTATGCACTCTCTCTTGCTGCAGGAAGTTAGTAAACCTAACTTTCTGGGACCACAATTGCATCCCTGGAGGTCTTTATCAGATGGGTCTCACCAGGAAAGGGGATGGTGGTGGGGAAAGGGCTGTTGCTAATCCCAGGTCCTTAGACTCAGTTTTTCAGTGTAACATTGGACAAGCCATTCAGCGGCTCTGAGGCACAGTTTTTGCACTAGCATAATGGGGTCAGTAAATTTGTTTCACTGAACTTTCAGTGGATGTTGTGAAAATCAAGGAGGAGAGAGAAATAAGATATATTTCAACTGTCCTCTTCCTCCCAGGGACAGGAAGGGTCTTGGGGAAAGGTGGGGCTGCAATACGGCGGGGAGTAGATAGGGGTAGGATCAACAAGCAACAGATTTAGTCCCCACGAGGGGACAAGAGTCCTCCTTAGCTTCTCCCCTCTATCCTTTTCCTCTTTCCTCCTGGTGAACTGCCTGCAGTGGAGAGTCCCTGGAATTAGGATTGCCAAATTTAGCAAATAAACATGCACGATCCCCAAGTGGAGACGAATTTCAGATAAACACCGAATAATTTTTTTAGTGCAAGTATGTCCCAAATATAGCATGGGACATGCTTATACTAAACGAAATTCACTGTTTATCTGAAATTCGAACTTAACTGAGTAGTCCTGTATTTTACGGGGCATTCCCACTAGAAATCGAAGCATTTGGCAAACCTGAAGCAGCCTTTTGGAAAAATGGCGCTAAACACTTCCTGGGCCCGGTAGCCATTTTGTTATCACGTGATCCTGTCACGTGACCATAGTTTCTTGAAGGGGATTGGCTCCCTTGCCAAAGCAGCCAGTGATAGGATGAGAAAGCAGCCTATCAGGTGGCCTGGAATTCTAGCCAATAGGAGCACGGATGGTGAGTTAGTGGCCCAATCAGAGCTTCCCTTTGTCGGAATGTTGAAGATGGGACTCTCGGGTAGAAATAAAAGTGGGTTCAAGTTCAGCCTTTGCCCTTTGGCGGTTTTCTGTGTTTTAGACAAAAATCACCAGCCTCTGGTTTTTATGTGAACTGCATATGGGTATTAAATGAAGCACCATAGGCAAAGCTTATAGTAAATGCTCAGTATATATGTCCGCTATTATCAATGTCAATATAATTAACTCCTTTGCTCTACTTTCCTCCCATGAGATTAGGCCAACAGGGAATATCGCAACCCCACTTTACAACTGGGGAAACCGAGGCCCAGGATCACCTTGGTGGACAGGGTTCTTGGAGTGTTGGCTGGGACCAGGCCCCTCCAGGCTCCTTAGCCACCGCTCTGGCAGCCCGGCTCCCACTGCTGTCTCGACAGGAGTTGTAAGCCCCTCAGCATCCTCCCAGCAGACCTGGTGCCTGTGGTTACCAGGACCACAGGTGATGCAAGATGACGGCTTCATTGCTGGGAACTCCTCTCCAGCCACCAGGGAACTGAGGCAGCCTAATTGGTGTCTCAGCGGGCTGGAGGTGCCCAGTCACTCACCCAGGCACAGCCCTGGTGACTCTGCCCGTCAAACGCAGAAGCAAAAGGTGTTCTTCTGACTTTGAACCAAACGGCTCATGCTCTACCATTCATCTTCTGGGTAACCAGGGCAAATGACCTCTCTCTGAGACCCAGCTTCCTCATCTGCCAGATGGACACCATAACAATGCGCTCGCATTCATTGAACAAACATCGTTGACAAAACCAAGTTTTGGCAAGAATAGATAGCAGTGGCACTCTTGCCCACCACCGCTGGGACTGTAAATTCGTGCAACACTTTGAGAAACTGGCCTCAACTACTAAAACTAACATACGCTTACCCATGACCCAGCGATTCCATTCGTGGATATGTAGCCAAGAGAAATGAGAACAGTTGTCTACCAAAAAAAATGCAAGAATGTACATAACTTGGCTAAATTAGACATAATCAGAATGAAAGCCTTTTTTGCTTCAAAGAACACCATTGAGAAAATAAAGACAACCCATGGAATAGGAGAAAATATAGGCCGGCCCGGTGGTGCAGCGGTTAAGTTCATACGTTCTGATTCAGCAGCCTGGGGTTCACTGGTTCAGATCCCGGGTGTGGACATGGCACCGCTTGGCAAGCCATGCTGTGGTAGGCGTCCGACATATAAAGTAGAGGAAGATGGACATGGATGTTAGCTCAGGGCCAGTCTTCCTCAGCAAAAAGAGGAGAATTGGCAGCAGATGTTAGTTCAGGGCTAATCTTCCTCAAAAAAAAAAAAAGTGGATTCGTGGTTGTCAGGGGCTGGGGTGAGGGATAGGGAAAGACTGTCAATGGGTATGGGGTTTTTGCTTTTACACCTTGTGAAACCATAGAATATACATATATATATTGGTCTCTGCCCCAGGTTCCTGGCACAGAGCTCCTAAAACCCTTGGAATTTCCTGGGTGATAGGAGCATCTTTTGTTCTAATGAGGCGATTGCTGGATGGCTCCTGGATGGAGGCTGATCGCCAGAAAGACTAAGCCATGATTAGAAGTTGGAACTTTCAGCCCTGCCCCCATCCTCCATGGAGGGAGATTGAGTTAATAGTCAATCATGCCTAAGTGAGGAAGCCTCCACAGAAATCCCGAAGGTGTAGGGTTCAGGAAGCGTCTGGTAGGTGGACAAGCGGAGGTGCTGGGAGAGCGGTGTGCGTGGAGAGGGCATGGATGCTACGCCTCTTCCCACGTACCTTGCCCTGTGCATCTTTTCCATTTGGATGTACGTCTGTATCCTTTACCACACCCTTTCATAACAAACCAATAAACAGTAAGTAAACTGTCTTCCTGAGTTCTGTGAGCCACTATAACACATTAATTGAACCCAAGGAGGGGGTCATGGGAACCTCCGATCTATAGCTGGTCGGCCAGAAGCTCAGGTGACAACCTGGACTTGCAGTTGGCGCCTGAAGTGGGGACAGTCTTGTGGGACTGAGCCTTTCCCCTGAGGGATCTGATGTTATCTCCAGGCAGATGGCATAAGAATTGAGTTAAAACGTGGGACACCCAGCTGGGGTCACAGAGAACTGCTCGCTGTAGGAAAAGCCCCACACACGTGGTGTCGGAAGTGTGAATGCGATATTAGCGTGAGAGTAAAGGAGACACGCCCAGCAGGAGAAGTGACTTTTTCCTAGACGTATCGCAATAGCTGTGCTTTATTTAAAGGCGGTGCAACGACAGATGTGGTTCCTTGGTTTATTCTCCCGTGTTCCTAACCCCTCCCTGTGTCAACACACTTTGTCAGGTGAGGTTGAAGTTCTTGCAACTGTAGGGAGAGTCCATCCCTGCGCGACAGGCGGTGGGCGTGGTCCTGACTTGCTCTGGCCGATGGGGTGACCGCAGGTGCTCAGCTCGCCCTGAGAGGAGCACAGCCCCTGGCAATGGGGTCGCCCCAGGAGCGTGAGCACAGACCTGTGGGACCAGGGGCGTGCCGAAGCCAGCTTGCGCTGGCTCTTGAGAGCCCACTGTTAAATGTTTAGGAATTTTGTGACCCGGTTTTTAAACATACCCGGTATTAAAAATGAAATTAAATAAACAGGCAATTAAATAATTTGTAATTACAGTAAAGATGATCAATACTCAAAACTTACTATTCCTGGGGCCGGCCTGGTGGTACAGCGGTTAAGTGCGCACTTTCCACTTTGGCAGCCCGGGGTTTGTGGGTTCGGATCCCGGGTTTGGACGTAGCACCACTTGGCAAGCCATGCTGTGGCGTGCATCCCATGTATAAAGCAAAGGAAGATGGGCATGGATGTTAGCTCAGGGCCAGTCTTCCTCAGCAAAAAAAAGGAGGATTGGCAGCAGATGTTAGCTCAGGGCTAATCGTCCTCAAAGAAAGAAAACAAAAAAACCTTACTATTCCTATTTACATTCTCTTGGTGTTATTTATTACATTTCCTACGCCCTTCAGGTTATTTATCTCTATTATATCAGTATGGTGGAAACAGTATATGCTAGAGACTGAATGAACCCCAGAAATTCATATGTTGAAAGCTAACCCCCAATGGGGTGACATTAGGAGATGGGCCTTTGAGTGGTAATTAGGTCGTGAGAGTGGAGCCCTCGCGAATGGGATGCGTGCCCTCCTAAAAGAGAACACAGCAAGAAGACGGCCATTTATGTACCAGGAAAAGGGCCCTCGCCAGACTCCCAATCTGCTGGCGCCTTGATCTTGGACTTTCCAGCCTCCGGAACTGCAAGCAATAAATTTCTATTATTTATAAGCCCCGCTGTCAGTGGGATCTGTGTTACAGCAGCCCGAACGGGCTGAGGCGGTATATAACGGCCCACTTCTGCACATTTCTTCCCAACTCTGCGTTCAGTGATGTCACAATGGTAGCTTGAAATCAGCCACAGTGGGAGAACTTACACTGCAGAAACTGGCAAAGGTGACAGGCCAATGTCCTCTACCCCCGAGCCAGCAGTGAAACATGTACCAGCCCACCCTGCATGGAACACACATGGGCCAAGCCAAAGCTTGCAGCCAAGACCAGCCAAGCCAAAGATGAGAAGACATGATTGTGGTCTGAGCCACTGAGTTTTGGGGTAGTTTGTTACATAACGTTATCACAACACTTCCTGTCTAATACACCAGGTATTATAAATACCACTTTATTGGACGAAGAGAACTTCAAAGCAGGGAATCCAAGTGCACATGACAGAATCTGTTAATAGGGACAGAGTTGAGTCCAGAGGGAGCTGGGAGCGGGAGACAAACATGAGACCTGGGTTCAAATCTAGCGACATAACAGGGTTTCGCTTTATTGACCTCACTTCTCTGAGCCTCTGCTGTCAAGAACAAATGGAGATGACTCTCATCCATTGTCTTGAGGATCAAAATAAAAGAACGCGGAGGGTAATCAGTGGTCAATAAATGCCCCCATAAGGTGATGTCTGATCTGGTCCCTGTCGACTTCACCAAACTCACCTTCTTCCGTTTCCCTCCTTGTTCGCTCTGCTCAGACCTCACCAGCTTCCTCTCTGTTCCTCCACAATACTAAGTGTGTTGTAACCCTTCGCTTTGTCCTGATGTCTGCTTGGACCGTTTTCCTCAAAGCTTCTCCTGGCTATGATTCTTGTCCTCGATCTCAGCTCATCACCAAAGCTGGCACATAGTAGACAGGATGTTGTTATTGAAGGAATGAATGGATGGATGGAGATGGATGAGCGGGGGGATGGTAGAATGGATGGATGGATGGATGGATGGATGGATGTGTGGATGGGTGAGTGGGTGAGTGAGTGGATGGATGGCTGGATAGATGAACGCATGGCTGGATGGATGTGTGGATGGGTGAGTGGGTGGAGGGATGGATGAATGGATGGATGGATGGATGCCTGGATGGATGGATGGATGGATGCCTGGATGGATGGATGGATGGATGGATGCCTGGATGGATGGATGGATGGATGGATGCCTGGATGGATGTGTGGGTGGGTGAGTGGGAGGGTGGACGGATGGATGGGTGGATGGAGGGGTGGATGGGTGAGTGGGTGGAGGGATGGATGAATGGATGGATGGATGGATGCCTGGATGGATGTGTGGATGGGTCATTTATGGATGAGAGAACTGATTCAAGGCTGAAGCTGGCACTGATCACAGATGTCCCAGCCTCCTGCCACATCCCCCTGCTCAGGGCTGCAAGCCAAGAACCTATCAGAAAAATGCCACTCCTTCTCTGAACCTGTGTAGCTCTGCTCTCTGCTGGCTGTCCTGGAGATTGCAGGCAGCCCACCCCTCCCATGATGTAAACACTGGCTCTTGTCCCGTTCTTTCGTCTTCATCAACTTAACATTTACTTTTTTTAAAAGATCTTATTTTTCCTTTTTCTCCCAAAGCCCCCTGGTACATAGTTGTGCATTTTTAGCTGTGGGTCCTACTAGTTGTGGCATGTGGGACGCCGCCTCAGTGTGGCCCGACGAGCAATGCCATGTCCGCGTCCAGGATTCGGACTGGTGAAACCCTGGGCCAGTGCAGCGGAGCGCACGAACTTACCCACTCGGCCACGGGGCCGGCCCCGACTTAAAATTTATTGAACGCCTACTCATGCAGCAAACAAAAGGACAAAGATCCCTAGATCATAGAGTTTGTGTTCAGGGTGGAGGAGGTGGCAGAGGCTGATAAAAAACAAAATGAGTAGGTGAAAATATGGTGTGTTAAAGGTGGAAAGTTTTTTATTTTTGGGGGTCTTTTTGAGGAAGATTAGCCCTGAGCTAATATCTGCTGCCAATCGTCCTCTTTTTTGCTGAGGAAGACTAGCCCTGAGCTAACATCTGTGTCCGTCTTCCTCTACTTTATATGTGGGACGCCTGCCACAGCATGGCTTGCCAAGCGGTGCGATGTCCACACCCGGGATCCGAACCGTTGAACCCTGGGCCACCAAAGCGGAATGTGCACACTTAACCGCTATGGCACCAGGATGGCCCCTAGAAAGTGGAAAGTTTTAAGGAGAAATATCCAACAGAGAAGGGGACAGATATTGTAGGGGCTTCATTTTATCCAGGTATAATCCACATACAATAAAATGCACGCATTTAAATCACGGAATTTAAGTTTTGACATATGTAAACCCCATGAGACTATTGGCACAATCAACATAGCAAACGTCTCCATTACCCTCAAAGGTTTCCCTGTGTCCCTCTGTGATCCCTCCTTTGCTCCCCTCCCTTCCCCTGGTCCCCAAGCAATCAGTGATCTACTTTCTGTCACTTAGGTTAGCTTGCATTTTTCAGAGCGAGGCTTCATCTTGGCACTGCTGACGTCAGGACCAGATCGCTCTCTGTGGGGGGCTGTCCTGGGCACTGTGGGGTGTTGAGCAGCATCCCTGGCCCCCACCCGTTTGATGACAGGGGAACTCCCAGTCATGACACCCACAGATGTCCCTAGACATGGCCCAGTGTCCCCTGGGGACAGAATTACCCACAGCTGAGAAATCCTGGATTAATCCTTGTTCAGCCCCATGAATTGAGGACTTGTGAGTTTTTTTTTTAAATCCCATTTGGGAAAACTGAGGCTCCAATATGGCTTGCCTGAGAACACACTGTGAGTTCCCAACAGGGTTGGGAGCATAACTGGAGTCTTTCTGACTGCCGTCCCCCTCGCTCCACCATTTAACCACCCTCTGCACCCGAGCTCTCCAACACGCCAGTCACCAGCTACTATGTTCAATTTTTTTATTGTGGTAAAGTACAAATAAAACTTACCATCTTAGCCATTTTTCAGTGCACAGCTCAGCGACATGAAGGACATTCACACTGTTGTGCAACCATCCCCTCCATCCGTCTCCAGAACTTTCCATCTCCCCAAACTGAAGCTCTGTCCCCATGAAACACTGACTCCCCACCCCTCCCCCAGCCCCTGGCCCCCCATCCCCTTTCTGTCTCTGTGGATGTGGCTCCTCTGGGGACCTCCTGTGAGTGGGCCACACGGTGTGTGTCCCTCTGTGTCTGGCTCATGGTACTAAGCATCACATCCTCAGGGTCCGTCCACATTGGAGCAGGCGTCAGGACCTCCTTCCTTTTCACGGCTGTGTAATATTCTGCAGTGTGGATAACCCATGTTTTGTTTATCACTCATCCGTCAATGGAGACTTGAGTTGCTTCCGCCTTTTGGCAGCTGTGAATGACATTGCTGTGAACACGGGTGTGCAAATGTCTCTTTGAGTCTTTGTTTCCAATTCTTTTGGATCTGTACCCAGCAGTTGGAATTGTTAGATCACGTTGTAACCCTTTGTCTAAGTTTTGAAGAACTGTCAGACTGTTTTCTGCAGCCGCTGCACCATTTTACGTTCCCATCAGCTGTGCACAAGGCTTCTAATTTCTTCACGTCTTCACCAACTCTTGTTATTTTCTGGCTTCTTAATAATATCATATTCAATTTTAAATAAGATTTCAAATTCAGGGGCCGACCTGGTGGTGCAGCAGTTAAGTGCGTACGTTCCGCTTCAGCAGCCCGGATCCTGGGTGCCGACATGGCACCGCTTGGCAAGCCATGCTGTGGCAGGCATCCCACATAGAAAGTAGAGGAAGATGGGCACGGATGTGAGCTCAGGGCCAGTCTTCCTCAGCAAAAAGAGGAAGATTGGCAACAGATGTTAGCTCAGGGCCAATCTTCCTCAAAAAAAAAAAAAAGATTTCAAATTCAGTTTCTCAGTCTCATTAGTCACATTTCAAGCGGCTGCCTCATCGGACAGCGTAGGAGGAGAGTGCGTCCGTCATGGCAGAGAGTTCTACAGGACCACGCTGCTCTAGACCGCCCAGCTGGGAATTAACACTTAGTCACTCGTCTAAAGACCCACCCTCCCGTCATAACCCTTTGTTGCACGCTAAAGTCTGGGCGGAGGGCCTGGGTTGGAGCAGGAATGTACTAGTGTTTCCGTGTCAGTGCTCAGGGGAGGGTGACAGGGAGCTCCCACAGAGTCCTCTTCTTCCCAGGACCCCAAGTCCCTTCTCTGCTGCCCTCTCAGCCCCCACCACTTGCCCTCCCTCTCCACACACGCAAAACAGCCCCCAAATGTGCCATGATGCTCGTTACCTCCCCAGCTTGCTTTTCCCTGCCCGTGTGCCCAGGACGCCCCTCGCCCTTGTCTCGCAGTAGCCACAACAGTTGAAAGGGGAAAACATGGAAACAATTTCTCTTTCCACCGATAGGTTAAGTAAGAAAATAACAAGACAGTAATTACAACAGAAAACAGCAACACAGAGCTTTGTAAACCATTGCAGAAAATTATCCGCATCAGACTCCTAATAGCTGCTGGAGTGAATTACACAAAGGTAGTGGTTTAAAACAGCGCATAATATACCTGTGCCGTTCCGGAGGCCACAAGTCCAAAATGGGTCTCGATGGGCTAAAATCCAGGGGTGGCCAGGGCGGGTCCTCCCGGAGGCCCCAGGGGAGGAGCGTGTCCCGCCTCCTCCAGCTTCCAGAGGCGCCGTGTCCTGGGCTCGGGGCCCCTTCCTCCCGTCCGCACGGCCAGCAGCACAGCGTCTCCATCTCGGCCTCTGACCCTCCCGCCTCCCTCTGCTCAGGACCCTGGGATGACCCTGGGCCCCGGGAATCCAGGGTCACCCCCATCCCAGGGGCCTCGACTTAACCCATCCGCAGAGTCCCCTCTGCCTCGTTGAGGTGGCAATGTCCGCAGGTTCCAGGACCAGGACGGGGACGTCTTTGGGAACGTCATACTGCTGACCACAGCATCCAATAATTAGTAGAACAAAATTAGTATTACATATTGATCAGTGAAGAGAAGCAACAGAGCCGTGTAATCTAATTTATATGAAAATGCAGTCACCCCTGAAAGGAACAGCTCAACACCCAAGTGTGGGAACGCAGAGAGAAGGGTCTGGAAGGAGACACCCTCAACTGCTAATGGTGGTTTCCTCTGGGGAGGGGATATTGAGGCACAACGTGGAGGAGGTTTCGGAAAAGGCTGTGAGCTAGAAAAGCCAAAAGTTGTGCAGTGTCCCAGCAAGTCTGAAATGGACAAATGCAATAGACACTAAGATCGCAGGGGAAACATAAGATGAGAAGCAAGATATTATGCAGTCTCAAAGTACCTCCCCTAAGATATTTACTAATTACATAGAGATATCTTGGAGTTTTCCAGATATCTTTCTTTATTTGCTGTTGATTTTGAATTTCATTCCATTGTGGTCGGGAAACACACTCTGTATGAATTTAGACATTTCATGACCCAGCATATTATCCATCCATCTTGACGGATATTCCATGTGCATTTGAAGAGAAGGTACATACCGCTGTGGTTGGGTGGAATGTTCCATAAGCATCTATTTGGTTGATAGCATTGCTCAAGTCTTCTCTCTCCTTACTAATTTTCTTCTTGTTCTGCTAGTTATTCAGAGAGGGATGTTGAAATCTCTAGCCATAATTGTGGATTTGACTGTTTTTTCTTTTCAATTCTGTCAATTTTTGCTTTGTGTATTTTGAACCTTGTTATCAGGGGCATATATGTTTAGGATTGTTATGTCCTCTGGATGAATCAACTCCTCCAATATTGTGTAATGCTCTTCTTTATCCTGGTAATATTCCTTTTTCAAATTCTATTTTCTTCTGATAGAAATATAGCTACTCAAATTTTCTTATAATTAGTGTTTGGATGGTATAGTTTTTCCATCTTTTACTTTTTGTTTGCCAATATAAAGTTTTTTTGCCCCACTTACAGCATTTCCCCCTCGGCTTTATTGAGGCATATTTTTCATATAAGGAAGTTAATTTCTTGTAAGTTAAGTTTGTAAGTGATCTTGTAATCTTGTAAGCAATTTCCTGTAAGTACAATTTGATAAGTTTTGACAATTGTTTATGCTTGCATCACTACACCACAATCATGATATGGAACATTTCCATCACCCCAAAGTTCTTTCTCCCTTTGCAATCAACCCTCCCCTCCCCCTTGCCTCCAGGCCACCACTGTTATGCTTTCTGTCGATATTGCTTTCCTTTTTCTAGAATTTCATAGGGTGGAATCATACAGTATGCGGTGTTTTGAGTCTGGCTTCTTTCACTTAATAGAACGTTTTTGAGATCCATCCGACTTGTTGCGTGTGTCAGTAATTCACCTCTTTTTATTCCGAGGGTTATTCCATTCCACACTGTTCACTCGTTAAAGGAGGCTTCAACTGTTTCCACCTGTGACCTATTACGAATAAAGATGTGATGATTGTCTGCACACGAGGAGTCTGTGTTTGGAAACGTTTTCACATCTCTTGGGGAAATACCTAAGACAGGAATTGCTGGGTCATATGGTAGATGTATCTTTCACTTTGTAACAGACTGCCCAACCATTTTCCAAAGTGCTTGTGCCATTTTGCATTGACTCCAGACACGCAGGAAAGTTCCAATTCTGCATCTTCTTGGTGCTAACAGACTTTTTAATCTAATCTTTCTAACAGACATACTGTGGTATCCCATTGGGGAGCATTTCCTTAATGACGAATGATGTCGAGTATCTTTTCACAATCTTCTGGGCATTCATCATCTTCTTTGGTGAAGTATCTGCTGTTCAAATCTGCCACTCTTTTAAAAAATTGGGTTGCTTATTTTTGTGTGATTTCTTAATATTTGTCAGATATGTGTATTGTGAATATTTTTTTTCCCAGTTGGTGGCTGTCTTATCATTTTCTCAACGTTTTTTGGAAAAGCAAAATTTTATTTTGATAAAGTCTATCTTCTTGCTTTCAAAAAATGGCTTGTGGGGCCAGTCCAATGGTGTAGTGGTTAAGTTCCCGTGCTCTGCTTTGGTGACCTGGAGTTTGCAGGTTTGGATCCTGGGCATGGACCTGGGCGTGGGTGTAGATAGCACTCATCAAGCCACGCTGTGGTGGCGTCCTACATACAAAACAGAGGATGACTGGCACAGATGTTAGCTCAGGGCCAATCTTCCTCAAGCAAAAAGAGGAGGAATGGCACAGACGTTAGCTCAGGGCCAATCTTCCTCACACAAAAATGGTTTGTGCTTTTTATGTCCTATCAAAAAAATCCGTGAGTAAGCAAAGTCAAGAAGATTTTTCCCACATTTTCTTCCAGAAGTTTTTATACTTTTAGCTTTTCCGTTTAGGTCTGTGATCCATTCTGAGTTAAAATTGTATATGGTGCACATTAATAGTCAAGGACAGCTTTTTTCCATTTTGATATTCAATTGTTACAGCATCATTTGCTGAAAAGACCATTCTTTTCCCTACTGAGTTATTTAGCACCTTCGTTGTAAATCAATTGATCATAAAAGTGTGGGTCTACCTTTTTGACTCTCCTTTGTCTTTTCGCTGGTTGATGACTATAGGCTTATAATAAGTCTTAAAAACAAATAGTCCTTCAATCTTGCCCTTTTAAAAAATTGTTTTGGTTACGACTTTTTACTTTTGCACTATCTATACCTTTATATTTAAACTGGACAACGTATGGTTGGGGCCATGTTGACTGTTTCTGCTCTGAATTACTGTTTAGACCAGTTACATTTAACGGAAGTTTCAATATGGTTGGGCATAAATCTTCCTTCTGTTCCTTGCAACCTTTTTCTCTTCATTTGACTTATTTTAGATTTTAGTGATTTTTCTAAACATACTACTTCACAGATAATGCAAGACCAAGAGTATATTCCCATTTCTGCCTCCCATTCTTCATATACTATTATTCACTTCAATATGTTATACAGTAAATTTCAGAATACATTGTTGTTATATTTGCTTTAAAGAGTCAATTATCATTTAAAGAAATTAAGAAATAATTATGTTTACCACATTTTAAACGTTTCTTGTGCTCTTCATTCCTTTGCATAGATCCAAATCTCTGGTATCATTTTCCTTCTGCTCAAAGAACATCTCTCTCTTAACATTCCTTTAATGTAGGTCTACTGGTTACAAATTCTCTTGGCATTTATCTGTCTAAAAATACGCATTGTAGGGGCTGGTCTGGTGGCATAGTGGTTAAGTTCTCATGCTCCACTTCGGCAGCCCAGGGTTCGCCGGTTCAGATCCCGGGTGTGGATCTATGTACCACTTATCATGCCATGCTGTGGCAGGCATCCCACATATAAAATAGAGGAAGATGGGTACAGATGTTAACTCAGGGCCAATCTTCCTCAGAAAAATAAAATAAAAAATAAAAATATATGTTGCCTTCACTTTTGAAAGATACTGTTGCTGGGTACAGATTTCTATGTTCTTTTGTTGTTGTTTCATTTGATACACGAAAGATATTAGTTCATTAGGGTGTGAATTGTTTCTGATAAAAATATCAGTCATTCTTACCTTTGTTTCTATGTATATGTGTTTTTTCCTCTGAGTTAACAAATTTTATTTTCTTTATCTCTGATCTCTAACATTTTAATTATGACATGCCTGGGTGTTCTTTTCTGTGTATTTATCTCTCTTGGTGTTCATTGAAGTTCTTAGATCCGTGGGTTTATCATTTTCACCATATTTGGAAAGTTTTTGGCCATTTATTCTTAAATTTTTTTTTGTCCTTCCTCTGTCTCCTTTCTTCTAGGACTCCAATTACGTGTATGTCAGGTTACCTGATATTGTCCTGTAGGTCACTGAGGTTCTGCTTATCTTGTAAGCATTCTTGTTCTCTGTGTGATTCATTTTAGATAGTTTTTATTATGAAGTCTTTAATTCCACTAATCATTTCTTGCTCAGTGTCTAATCTGTTGCTAATTTCATGCAATGAATATTTTTTCATATATTGCACTTTTCTGGTCTAAAAGTTCCACTTGGTTCTTTTACAAAATCTTTTCCTCCATTCATTGTGTACATGTTGTCTTTTAAATCTTTGAGCCTATTTATAGTGGCTGTAGTATGATCTTTTCTAATTCCTTCATCTCTGTAATTTTGGGGCCCATTTATTTTACCCGTTTCATTCTCATGGCTATGGGTTGCATTTTCTTGCTTCTTCACATATGTATTAATTTTTATTGAGTGCTCATCCTTGTGAATTTTATGTTAATAAGTCCCAGGTTTATGTTGTTTATCTTTAGAGAACATTGGATTTCTTCTGCCTGGTAGTAAAATTACTTGCAGGTAATTTGATGCCTTGGAGACTTAAAAATCTCTTTGAGGACAGGTTTATAACAGAGCTCACTCCAGGGCTAGTTTAGCCTTACAATAAAGCACAAATCTTCTGGGGGTTTCTACTGAATGCCCCGTGTACTCAACGAATTCTCTCTATCTTGGCTTCTACAGGTATTCCCAGACTGTGTGAGCTGTCGGGATTGTCTTCTCCCCAGCTTTTCCTCTCTGCTTGACCTAGACAAGCTTTACTATATGCACACGCAGTTTGATCTTCAGCCAAAGACTCAAGGAGACCCTTGTGAACATTCATGAGCTCTTTCTTAGTTCAGTTCCTCGCTCTCCAGTGCATTGCTTTGAAAATTCTAGCCATCTTGGACTCCCTCATCTCCCACCTCTATCCCCTCAATTCATGAAGCCACCATGTTCTCTTGGGTGTCCCCTCCATGACCTAGAGCCTGGAAATCATCTACAGGCAGAATTCTGGCACAATTGTAGGGTTCGTCTTGTTTATTTCCCTTCTCTCAGGGATCATCGTCCTGCACTGCCTCTTGTATGCTGTCTGAAAGCGATTGTTTCACATGTTTTGTCCGGTTCTCTAGCTGTTTAGGGTAGGAAGGCAATTCCCATAGCAGTTACCTTCCCCATTCTTTTTTTTTTTTTTTTTTTTTGAGGAAGATTAGCCCTGAGCTGACATCTGCTGCCAATCCTCCTCTTTTTTGCTGAGGAAGACTGGCCCTGAGCTAACATCCATGCCCATCTTCCTCTACCTTATATGTGTGATGCCTACCACAGCATGGCTTGACAAGTGGTGTGTAGGTCCGCACCCAGGATCCAACCCGGCAAACCCTGGGCCACTGAGAAGCAGAATGTGCAAACTTAACCGCTGCACCACTTGGTTGGCCTCCCCCCCAATTCTTTTTAAAAGCTGGTTGGGAACCATCAGATGGATATGCCAGAATTTATTCATCCAGTTTCCAGTTCTCCCTCGTTTAGTTATAAAATTTATGACCAGTTACTTAATTCTTTCACCATAAATTAGTTTTGCTTGTAATCAAACTTCATATTAGTAGAATCATACCGTGTATGCTTTTTGGTGTTTGGCATACTTTGTTCAACACTGTATCTGTGCAGTTCATACATTTTGCTCTGTGTATTAGTCATTTGTTCTTTTTCATTGCTGCATCGTATTCCACTGTATGGATATACCACGAGCTATGTATCCATTTTCCACTGATGGACATTTGGGTTGTTTTGGATTTGGGGCTAATATAAACATAGCTACTGTGAAGTTCTTGTCCAAGTCTTTGGTGGTTGTACTTATGCATTCTTGGTGGGAACAGAGTGGGATTTCTGGGTCATAGGGTATACATATGTTACCTTTTAAAGACACAGCCAGACAGGTTTCCACTGTCACCGTGTAGTTTTGCATTCTTGCCTAGAGTGTAAGAGGGGAGAGTTCCAGTTGCTCCACATCCTGACAACACCTGATATTGTCAGTGTTTCTAATTTTAGCCATTCTCATAGCAGTATAAAGGCATCTCATTATGGTTTAAATTGACATTTCCCTAATGACTAATAAGATAGAGCATGTTTTGCATTATACCCATTGGGCACCTGAACGTCTTCTTTTCTGAGTGCACGTTCGTCTTTTGCCACGTTTTAATAACCAGGTTGTCTTTTTCTTCGTGATTTGTTGGAATTTTTGTTTCGCTCTGCTTTATTTTCTGTTCAGTCAGCTATACTGTGGATATGCTCTTTGTCACATATTTGCACTGCAAATATCTTATTCCAGTTGGTGTCATGCTTTTTTATTCTCTTAAAGGTGTATCCGGAGGGCAGAAACCAAGGGTCTCTCGCTCACTTGCCATGCCTGGCACACAGGAAACCCTCAATAAAGGTTTGTTGAATGAATGACTGCTTTGGAATCCTAGCTCCGGGCCTCAGTTTCTCCAGGGGCATGTTAATCCCCCGTCCTGTCCATATACAGGATTCTGTGAGACGCGCAGGAGACACAGCATCCGTTCATCGCAGCGTCAGCTTTTAGACCCAGAAAAGGCGGAGCTGGGTTCTTGTCCGGGAACTTGCCTGAGAAGCTCCACGTGGGCGCCCCGCCCACACCTGTCACTTAGTTGAGGGGCGGGGCAGAGAGGGCGCTCCTGGGGGGCGTGGTTAAAGCCGGGAACGAGGAAGTGGGTGGAGTTCCTGAGCCCACTGACCAATGAGAGGGAAGAGCCCTGAGTCCTGGTGGGCGGGGCCAAAACGGCGACGGGCGCGTAGTCCTCGTCTCCATTGGACGGCTTGGCGTCGTCAGGGAAACGTGGCGTTCCGGAGGTGGGGGGGCGGGGCTTCCCGGGAGGCGGGGCTTCCGGGGGCGGGGCGCGGGGCCGGGGCGCCGCCGTCAGCTGACCCGCCGCCATCTTGTCCGCCATTTGCCAGCGGCGCGGCGCGAGCAGGAGGGGAGGGGAGCGCGGCCTGCTGAGCCGGTCGCCGCTGCCGCCGCCCCCGGACCGCCGCCGACCTGGCCTGGAAGCCCGCCCCGCCGCGGCGCCCGGCAGTGCAGCGCTCCGCGGGCGGCAGGCGCGGCCCCCGGGCCACCGCACGGCGCCCGGTCGCGGGCCTCCCGGGGCTCGAGCCCGGCGGCGGCCGCCGCGATGGCCCTCAAGATGGTCAAGGGCAGCATCGACCGCATGTTCGACAAGAACCTGCAAGACCTGGTGCGCGGCATCCGCAACCACAAGGAGGACGAGGTGAGCCCGGCGCGCCGCGCGGGGCCTGACCCCGACCTCCGACCCCGACCCCATCCCCCGATCTCGGACCCCGGCTCGCCCCTCGAGACCCCGCTCCCCGCTCGAGCCCCTCCTGCCCGCTGCCTGGGCCGCCGCACGCCCACTCTTTCCCCAAGGCTCAGTTTACCCTCGGGGGCCCAAGGCAGCCCCAGATGAGATCCCGAAGGCCCCCGAGCCGCGATCCTCGGCCCCCCGTGTGTATCGGAACACCTGGGGGGCACTGTTAACAAGGCAGCGCCCCGGGCCCTGCTGCTGGGTGGCCTCCCTCCCGCAGCCTCAGTTTACCCACTCGGGCATGGCGCCCGCCTCCCCCTCCCCTTGCCCGCGGGTGGCTCCGGAAGAGACTTCGCACGCAGGTACCCCGAACGGCGGCCCTCCAACCTGGAGGCCGTTTTTGGATCAGCTGTTCAAATGCACGGCCCCCGGCCCCGCCCCAGGCCTCCTGGGTGCGGGGCCCTCTTCTCCGCGGGCCGCCCCCGGAGGAACCCCGTATGGGATGAGCGCGTGTCCAGGTCGCTCCCCGGGGCCTGGGCCCGGGCCGAGTCCTCGGGAAGGTGGGGCCGCCTCCCTCGAGGAAGACGGGGAGGCAGCGTGTGTCTTCATTCAAAATAAGGAAGCCGCTCAGGGGTCCTGGAATGGGGAAGCCGACT
The DNA here is from genome assembly GCF_041296265.1 of Equus caballus. Lineage (NCBI taxonomy): Eukaryota > Metazoa > Chordata > Mammalia > Perissodactyla > Equidae > Equus > Equus caballus. Next base: position 1,381,519 of record NC_091690.1, on the reverse strand, counting down.
TCAGCTAGGAACCCGAAAGCCAGGGCGAGGGACGGGTTTTCCAGAAGTAAAATTGTAACTGTGGGCACCGTTTCCTTGTTTTTTCGCTGCCCCCAACCTGTGACCTAGATTTAGGAGGGATGGGGGCAGTTAGTGGCCACCAGGCTGCGGGCTTCGTGGAGGAGACCCAAGCCCGCACTCCGACAATGGGAGCCTTAGGGCCAGCCGCCCCTCCTGGGAGCGGCTGCCCTGAGGAAGTGGCTGCTGGGGATGCTGCAGGTCCCACACGCGATGCTGGGGGGGGGGCCAATTGCCTCTGCTGGGAGCCCGAGTCCCTCCCGCTGTCTGGCACTGTTTTGGAAGGGGTGTGACCTCGCTGGAAAGTAGTGAGGTTGTTTCAGTTCACTCCCTCCCCTTCGCCTCTCTGGCTGCACCTGGGTGTTCCATCCCGTTGGAGGCCTGGCCAGCGTGTCGGTTCCAGTGTCCTGCTCTTCAGTGGCTTTCTGAGTTGGAAGAGGAGCTGATTGGCCTGGATTTTGTCTGCTGCACGTGGCTAAGTGAATTTGGGGCGTGTTTGCATCCCCAGGTTTCTTTTCCTGCGCTGGTTGGCCTCCTGATTCCCCCCTCCTCCGTTAGCAGATGTCAGTGAGCAGCCTGGTCCCGGGTTCTGAGGACAGGCTGCAGGGTCTTCCCAGTGGGGAAAGGCACGCTCCAATTAGGGCGCCTGGCGTTTTAGGGGGGTGCGCATTGCCACTGGGCAGTGCCCTGAGCCGTGGTCTATTTGTTTGGAATGGGTGGGAGTTAGTGGCGCCATCTCCACGGGCTTGGGGCCCGTTAGGCGGGGGTTCTGGAGGTGGGAGAGGCTGGTGCTGGGCGTCCTCAAGGCCGGGTGCCCGCGTGGGCCCTGCCCTTGGCCTGATGGCAGTCGATTCCCAGCAGGATGTGGCATCTGGGTGCCGTGGTTTCCTCATCAGCGGACCGTCACGGTCTGGAGGCTCCTTAATGGGGTGTAACTTCTGACTCCAGATGTCCATCTCCGTCCCTGTGGGAGCGAGCAGGTGACGGATGGTTGAATCCCTCTTCTGGTCCCCAGCTCTCTGTGGAGTAGGCCCTTTCCGTCCGCCCGCCCGGCGCACCCCACGGGGTTCTGACAGGCCGCAGTGTCTGCAGTGGTCAAGTTTCCCCAGAGTTTGCTTTGTACACAGATGTTAGCTGAGAAGTCGTGTGTGGCCTCGTGGAAGGGAGGCCGAGTAGTGACTTCACAGCCACGTGGAAAGGCAGCGTGCTTTAGTGGGAGTCGTTGGCGTGAACTCTGGGGGACCTGAGTCCAGGTTCTCGGGCCTGTTTGACTGGGTGACCTGGGGAGAGCCCCCCGTGTAAAGTGGGGCGACAGCCACCTCCCCACCTCACCGGGTGCTTAGGAGGATGCAGCCAGTGACGTAACGCCGAGCACCCTCGAAATTGTCTCCTTAACTGTGTCCACACCTCAGCCTGTGACCCCTTCCTGGGTTGTGAATTCAGTTTAATGGATTATGTTAAAAAAAAAAAAGAAGAAACTAGAAAATCCCAGATTGCACGCTTGCAGACCAACTGTTGCTTCTTGAAACTCTGATTTCGGCTGATGGCATCTGAATGTGTGCGTGCGTGTGTGTTGGGTTACCAGGGAAAACATATTTCATAAAATGAGTCAAAAAGTTTGAAAAATAGTGGTCTAATTCACACATTTCTGGGTGCTTGAGTTTGTTTTAATCCTTAGGATAACAGCATGGGTAATGTTGGCAGGTAGGAGGAGGATTTCCCCTTGCGAATCCTTGTTTCTAAAACTTGGCTGTGACTAGGATAAAGAGCCAAGTGACTTTTATTTTTTTATTCATTTAATTCTTGCAGGTAGTTTTCGTATTTCGGGGGAAGCGTTTTCTTTGAGTCTCTTTAAATTACAAGTTATGCCCATAACTTTTTGTAATAAGCTCAGGGTTTATTAAGTAAAAAGGGAAACTGTCTACATCAGTTCGGTGCAGACGCTTCGAGGTTTTTCTCTGAGCGTGGAATTGGCGGGCGACTCTGAGCGGCCGTCAGGATTGCGTGGAGGCCTCGCCTGTTGGAGGAGGAGTCCCCGCCGACAGCTCCGTGTGTGACGGGCACCAGTGTCGAAGCCCCCCGGGGCGTTCCAGACGCCTCTCCAGGGTGGGTGCACGTCGTTTCTTGAGCCGCTCCCCCTAGACGGGCATCTGCGTGGCTTCCAGCGTCTTCTCTTCCGTCGGGGAGTTCGTTCTGTGGCGCACAGCCCTCCACACTTATCTTAGTGTTTGGGGAGCGTCCGAGTGTTTTCGCTTGGGTATGAGCATTTCCAACCACTTACCTGGCATGTCTGAACTCCGTAGTTTAGTCGTGCAGAGTAATATTCTGAGGTTGGGCATGGTCTGCGTTTAAGATTGGACCGTAGGGAAGCGCTGATGTTCTGTTGCTTCTGGTCTCAGAAGCGGCACCATCCTGGGGTTCCCCTGGCGCTGGAGGTGTGGTCCCCGCGGGCTGCGAGGCGTGTGCAGGGCTGCGGTCCACTGGCCAGACCGTTACCGAAGCACGAATGGCGTCTGCACAGGGTGGGCACCCGGAGCTTTTGGCTCTTTGTGTAGATTCCTTTTATTTTAACGACTTCTGAGGAGAATAAAGATGTTAAGTTTGAAGTGAGTTTTGTTCTTTACTTTAATAACGTGGGTCATCCCCTAAATCACGGCCTTTCCCCCTCAGCACTGCTGACGTCAGAGCCGTCCTGGACGCTGTGGGGGGTTGAGCAGCATCCCTGGCCCCATCCACTCGATGCCAGGAGCACCCCCAGTGTGACAGCCACAGATGTCCCCATACATCACCAGTGTCCCCTGGGGGCAGGACTGACCCAAATTGATAAGAAAAATCTCCCAGAATTCCCTAATGCTCTCCCTTTCATCTTGGCACCTCTTGTACCCCACATTGTCACCGTGTTGTTGGACCCTGTGATATTGTGATATAATAGGAAATATATATTTTGGCCTTTGTCCCTGGTTTCTGGCACAGAGCTCATAAAACCTTCGTAATTTCCTCAGCAGCAAAGCTACTAGGAGCATCCTTGTTCGTGTATTTTGTCTCTGTCCCCAATTCCTAACACTGAGCTCTGAAATCACATGGGATTTCCTGGGTGCTAGGAGCGTCATTTGTTCTAATGAGACAACTTTGGGTGGCTCCTGGCTGGGGGCTCGTCACCAGAAAGACCAGGCCGTGGTTTGAAGCTTGGCACTCACCCCGCCCCCCACTTTCCTAGCAAGGGGAGAGGGGCTGGAGATGGGGTTAATGATGGATCATGCCTGTGTGGTGACGCCTCCATGAAAACGCTGAACTGTGGGGCTCGGGGAGGTTCTTGGTCCGTCAAAGCATCTGTGTGCCGGGAGGGTGGTGCACTCCAGCTCCACGAGGACAGAAGCTCCTTGCTTGGGGCTCTCCTAGACGTCTCCATCCGGCTGCTCACCTGTGTGCTTTGTCGTACCCTTTATTGTGTAGTAGCTGGTAAACGTGAGTGGCTGCTTCCTGGGTTCTATGAGCCGCTCTAGCAAACTACTCAAATGCAAGGAGCGGGGTTCACGGGAAGCCGGATTTATGGTCGTTGGTCAGAAGCCCAGGTGACAACCTGGACTTGAGATTGGCGTCTGAAGTGGGGCGTCCCGTAGGACTGAGCCTTTAAGCTGTGGGGTCTGTGCTGACTCCGGGCAGAGTGTCAGAACTGAGTTGATTGTACGACACCCGGCTGGGGTTGCAGAGTTGGTCGGTGTGGGAATGACCCCCCACCCCCCTCACCACCAGCAGTGAGAGTGACAGAGGAAGTGTGTTCTTCCTGGACAGAGCCGGAGGGCGCGTCCAGGCACGTGCGTTCTCCTCGTTAATCAGGAAGCATGTGGTGCAGGGCACATCACACAGCTCGGTGCAGTGTTGCGGTACTTGTCTTGCCTTCTCCCAGGGTACTGCCTTGCTTTGGGGCGTGTCCCTAAATGGTCTGCCCTGCTTGTGCTGGAAGCCTCATTCTCCTGTCTGGCTTCCTCCGCTCCCTGCTGCAGGCGCGCGCTGGAGCCGGCTCCTTGCGTTACTGCCAGCGTCCTGCTGTCTGTCTACACCACCTTCTGTTTGTCCGATCAGCGGTGCTGGTATTGGGGTTAGTTCCAGACTGGGGCCCCTGTCTGAATGGCCTTCTGCGGGAGTGGAGCTGCTGCAGTGGGGTGGGGAGCCGCAGCCGTGCAGGATCGTGTCGCCTGCCCACCGAGTGGCTCATTCCGCTTCCATCCCCGCAGCCGCTGTGAAGGCCCCCGTGCCCCGCGGCATGGCAGAACTGGCATTTCCCTTCCCCGTTAGGAGTGTGGCTGGGCACGCTTTCCCTGGCATGGTGGCCGTGTGCGTCCTTCATGAAGCCGTTTCTTCTCTTCAGGGCTGTGGCCTCTTTCTCTTTGTCTGGCTTACTGACTTGTGGGCGTTTGTAGAAAGGGCACCCTCCAGGCCCAGGGCGGAGTGTGTGGCCAGGCTGTGGGTGGGGGCAGCTATGAGGACAGCTGGGGAGGGGGTCTGTGTAATGGGGTTGGGGTCGCGTCTGCCTTCGTAACCAGCTTCCTGGGGATGGTCGTGCGCACAGCGCTTGGCAGAGCCCAGGAGGGGTTGAGGAAAGGAAGGCGTGGTGGCCTAGGTGTGCTCTAGGCCAGGGCCTGTCTCCGCACGGTGGCATCGGGGCCGGGTCATTCTCTGTGGGGGGCTGTCCTGGGCACTGAGGGGTGTGGAGCAGCATCCCTGGCCCCACCTACTTGATGCAAAGAGCACCCTCAGTCATGACAATCACAAACCTTTCCAGACGTCACCCAGTGTCCCCTGGGCGGCATGGTCACCCCCACGGAGTAACCCCTCTTCAGGAGGGTAGGGGTAGGGTGAGAGGTTGATGGTTGGGGAGTCTGAGGCTTGCCTGCTGCCTCCCCCCCATGGCTCATCCATGACTAAGTCCTGGACTCTGCCCTGCGGTGGCACAGAGATGACAGGCGCTCCTGGCCTCGCCATCTGGGTGGAACCTCGCTGACCCTCCTAGTCTTGGCTTTCCCAAAGCCACTGACACAGGCCACGTACTGAGCCACGCACCTTTGCTCCTGTCCTTGTCGGGCAGCCAGTGCTGGGCAGCCCACTTGTGCCTGGAGGCAAGCTTCTGGCGCCACCGCCCACTGCCGGTGGGACCCTGGGTGAGGTCACCTCCTGCCTCCGCATGAGTCTACCGGGCAGATGTTTTTTCAGCACAGCAACTCGGGCCCTGAAGCTGGCTGCGGGGGTGCTTGAGGAGCTGGGCCGGGGTCTCCGGGCTGCTGTCGCCCACTGCCGGAGGAGGGGCCAGCAGGTCACGTGTGGAGCATCAGCTGGCGATTCTGGTCCAGCCAGGGTGGTTTTTTCTGTACACGGTTTTATCGAGATGTAATTACGTACCGTAATATCCACTTGCTTTAAGCTTGGAGTTCAGTGAATTTTAGTGTGTTTACAAAAGTGTACAGCTATCAGCACAGCCTAACTTTAGAATATTTCTGTCACCGCGAAAGAAAACCCTGTGCCCACGTAGGTGCTCCAGTCCCCCACCCCAGCCCCCACTAATCTACTTGTGTCTGTGTGAATTGCAGTCAAAGGCTTGTTAACAGTGTTCCCACCCCTTCGGTGGGCCGGGCCCCCTCGTGGGTGTCCGTTGTGAGCCGGGGGTGACGGGAAAGACCGTAAGTGGCTGTCAAGAGCTCCTTGATGTGTCTGCACAGGGTCTCGGGGCTGACTGCAGGCGGTGGGAGCTGGGCAGGACTGAGCGGGGGCGCTCAGGCTCCTGTCCTGGCCCGTCAGTCAGCGTGTCTCTCCTTGCACTGGACCGTCGCTGCTTGATTCCTGGACTCGCAGTCGATCTTGACGGCTGGGTGTGGGCCTTCAGCCTTGTGCTTCTCCAGGGGGCCGGGGCTCCTCCTGCCACAGGGTTGTTTGAGCCTGTCTGAGGCAAAGAGGAAGTGAGGACAGTCCTGGGTCGTTGGTCATGCACAGATGTAGTCAGTGCAACTTCTTTCATCTCAACACTGACTTTCCTACTTTTTGGGGTTAAAATGTGTTTTCTTGTTGAAGTGATGGTGATCATAGTTGGTGACTGGGTTATTCTTGGCAAGATGCATATGTTAACTAAGGGTCCCCTCCCTGCCCCAGTTATCGTGACGACTGGTGACATTTTCCTGGTCTGAGATCCGAGTGCCTTGGAAACGCTGACTGACTGAGACCCATCACGAGGCCATGCTCTGCACGCCGGCCCCGGCGGTCTCCACCGCCCGGAGCCCCTGAAGGCCTGAGGGCCGCCGGGCTCGTGCTCCCGAGCAGGGGGGTGTGGGCTCGAGTCCTGAGCCCAGAGCCAGTGGGCGCTGCTGCCAGCATGGAGCTCAGCCCAGCCCGCGGGCAGCTCTGGGCGCGCACAGGACTGGAGGTTTGGGGCGGTCCAGAGGGAACCTCTTGGAAATGGCGGGGGATGAGGTGGTGGGGATGTCCTTCACGAGGTGGAGGGATAGTAGATGTGGGGCGCCATTCAGCGCTAAGAACTGAGCTGTCGTCAAGCCGTGAAAAGACGGGGTGTACATTGTGAAGTGAAGGAAGCGCATCTGAGGAGGCCCCACCGTGTGACTCCAACCCTCGGACGTTCTGGAAGAGGCGAAACTGTGGAGACGCTGAGAAGATGCGTGGTTGGCAGGGGTTGAGGGGGGAGGGATGGTGAGGTACAGGGGACCTTCAGGGCAGTGACGCTGCTCTGTATGATGCTGTAATGGTGGATATTGTCGTCGTACATTCGTCCAAACCCACAGAACGTAGAACTCAGGGCGTGAGCCCTGGCGTCGCCTGTGGACCTTGAGTGATAACGATGTGTCCCTGTCGCTTCGAGTATTGTAACAAATGCCCCTCTCAGGGTGTTGAGAGTGGGGGAGGCTGTGCGTGTGTGGGGGCAGGGAACCTCTGCGTTTCGCTCGGTCTTGCTGTGAACCTGACCTGCTCCTTACAGAAGCCGTCGAGCCCGGGCCAGGTCGGTGGCTGCGAGCTCGCCCTGCCCTGGCAGCAGCGCAGGCGTGAAGATAGCTCCACTGGGCTGGGGAGGGCCCGGGAATCTGGGGTTTTCTTTAAAGAGTGTCCTGGGGCATTCTGCTGAGCAGGCGGGCCAGAACTGCCATGTTGTTGTGTCTCTGGGGAGTCACCCTGGGAGGGACTTTGGACCCTTTGTTCTAAATTAAACTCTGGAGCAGTGAAGCGGCCTCGCAGCTCCGTGGTGAAGTGTGAACCCGCGCCGAGCGGGCGGGGGTCTGAGAACGTGATCATGCTCGCACCTCTGATTCTTTTTTTAAGAAAAATGTTGATGCTATGTAGCCATTTATACTTTAGACCTTAAAGTGTTTCTAATTTACGTTTTTAATAGGATTTTCTGGGTCTGGATCATGTTGGTATACCCTGACCAGTTTCTTTTCCTTGTAAAACGGGGAATAAGTGCTTTTTTCTTAGCAGCGCTGTGTGTAAATAAAAGATTAATGTCACCGCTCTCTGCCCCTTTCCTTACTTCAACTTCACATGACTGTTTTAGATGAACATTTAAGCGCTCCCAAGGGAGTACAAAACATTATTTTGTGTCTTTTCTAATTCTTTCCACGCTCTTGTGTGTGGGAGCCATGAGCCCGAGCACTAGTTTTATGCCTAGAAACTGAAGTCCGGGCGGGCCTTCCTGAGGCCGTCGCTTCCTGGGGCTGTGGTCTGTCCCCGGGTCGGCGAAAGCTCTGAGCGCAGGGCGGGCGTCCTCAGCTTCTGCTGCGCTGCCTGCCTTCCTGAGGGATGTTTTCTCTGGAGAGAGGGTTCTGGCTCAGTAGTTTCTTCCGCGTCCGGTGGCCTCCGTTGATTCCGGGCGTAAGTCAGCTGCCGTGTGGCCCTTGCTGTCTGCGGGTGTGTAGGGTGTGTTTTCCTCTGGCTGCTTTTAAGATTTTCCTCCGTATTTTCGGTTGGTGGCGTTTGGCTGCCGTGTGTCTGAGCGTGCTTTTCTGTCTCCTGTTGGGGTGCTGAGCTGCTTGAACCTGTGAATCTGTGTCTGTCACCCAGTTCGGGAATGTTTCAGCTGTTAGTCCCCCAGACATTTCCTCCGTCCTGGCCCCCAGTTACACGTGTGTTGCACCCTTGGCGTGTCCCGCGGTTCCGGAGGCTGTTCATTTTTTTTCCCAACTTTCCTCTCCTCCAGACTGCGTGATTTCCTATTGTTCCACCTCAAATCCCTGACTGTCTCGTCTCGTCTCCAATACGCTGTTCAGTCCATCCAGTGAATGTTTGATTTTGAAAATTATTTTCCAGTTCTAGAGTTCTGTGTGGTTGTTTCACGTCACTTTCCTTTCTCTGCTGAGATTTCCTCTCTGTTTGTTCATTATGTGCGTATTTTCTTTTTAGTCCGTAAGAGCATGGTTTCAGCTGCTGGGCTGAAATCTTTGTGTGTTAATTCCGTCATCTGGGTTATCTGAGTGCCCGTCTTCGTTAGTTGTCTTTTTTTCTTGAATGGAGATTATGTTTTTCTGCTCCTCATTTTGAGTAATTTGGGGTTGCATTCTGGGCAACTGGCGCAGTGTGGAGAATCTGGGTTCTGTTAACGTCCTCCGAGGAGGGTGGTTTTGTAGGGGGAGCGTTTCCTTTAGGGGCAGTGAGCTCATCTGGAAGCCTGGCTCTGCCTCTCCTGCAGTGGGCAAGCTGCAGTGTGGTTCTTTTAGCTTTAGCGGGGCCCTGAGGGAACATGCCCGTGCATGCACAGTTCTGGGGTCAGCCTGAGGTTTGGGCTGAGTTTATATGCACAACATGGGTACCCTCCAACTCTCCCTTCTTTGGGATTTCCCTCCTCATTTTCCAGCGGCTGTCTTCACCCAATCTCTGCTCTCTGGTTGTTGAAGCTAATTGTTCCCAGGTCTCCCTCCTATCTTAGTCTCAGCTACTCGCATGGCGCTCAGGGAAAACCCACGAGAGGCCGGGCCCTGACCCAGCGCTTCTGCTCGTTCTCTGCTGCCTCCAGGAAGTTGTTTTAACACAGTCTGTGTGGGAGGCTTGGTCTCATAGGGGCTACGCGGACATACCGGGAGTGGACTCCACCCGGCCCTCCTGAAACCTGGGGCGAGTGTCCCTGGGGCGTCTAGGAAGCTGGTACATGCACGCGCAGCACTTGGTGTTCATCCATCCATCCGCTGGGGCACGTCTGGCTGGTTTCCACTTCGGGGATGTCGTGACTCATGCTGCTACAGGCACTCAGGTCCCGGTTTTTGTTTAGACACCTGTGTTCAGCGTTCTTGGGTGGACACCCGGGAGCGGGACTCTGTTTGACCTGGAGGAGCTGCCAGGCCGCCCTGCACAGTGGCTGCCCCGTCTCCCATGCCTCCTCCGTGTGTGAGGCCGGTCTCTCCAACACCGGGGAAGGTCCTTTTGTTCTGTGCTTTTAAATCATTAACAGCCACAGTCCAGGGTGCAGGGAGGGGTCATCCGTGTGCAGGGCCAGGAACCCAGGATCCCTGAGCAGGATGTAGTCATTTGAAGCCTGCTGGAAGGGTATGGTGACGCTTGTTCCATTGTTCTGACTCTCGATCATAAAATATTCATAAAATATTCTGTGGCTGAGAGAGTACTCAAATGGCTTCTTTCCCCTGGAGCCCGAGCTGGGGGCGGCCAAGGGTCTTGGGCCCGGTCGGGGTATGGTCCGGGGTGACATGTTAGATGGAGGATGTGTGTGCAGTGGAGGTCAGTGTGCAGGGCACTTGGAGCAGGACTCCACTGGCCGTGCTTGCCACCCTGGTCTTTGGGGAGGTGGCCACTTTTGGACAGCGTGGCAGGAGGACCATTGAATCCTGCCACTGGGTGGACAGCTGGACGGGTTCTCACTCGTCGCTCTTCTCAGATGGTGGAGGGAGCTGCTCGTGCCTTGTGGGGCGCCGGGTGCATGTGGGCCTGGGGCATCGCCTGGACAGACGTGCTCTGAACCCCGTGGTGACTGCTCACCTCGTGAGCAGGTTTGGGTTCTCTTTGGGCTGCTGTGGTGACATCTCTGTGTGTCTTTGGGGCAGAAGGGCTAGAAGCCTTGTGCCCTGCTGCTCCCAGAGGGGACATCAGTTGCTTTGGGCCCCGTGTCTCAGTACTGCTTCCAGTCAGACCTGTTTGAATGCTGGTTTAGTACACGTGCTGAATTAGTGAGGAAACCTGAGAGAATTGAAAACGTCTGTCCACGCAGACACCTGTACACAGCAGCATGTCCGTGCAGTGTGATTCATGCAAGCCGAAAAGTACGCATCCGCTGGTGAATGGATAAACATGACGTGGTCCACGCACACGTGGTGGAGACGGAAGGAGGCGCTGCTCGTGTCATGGACTGCACACAGGGAGAAGGCGGCGGGAGCCGCACCCAGCTAGCGCCCCGGCTGCGGGAGAGGCCGCCGGAGATGGCTCAGAGAGGGCCCGGAGAGCTTGATGTTGAACAGCGTGGGCGTCAGCCTCAGAGGAGCCCTTGAGGTGGCCGTTGGGCACGGATGCCAGGCCCTTGGTGCGGGCAGCCCACTGTGGGTGGTGTCCTGGGAGGCACTGGTGCCTGTGGCCCTGAAGGCAGGGTGGGCTGCTCACGCCGATCTTCCCCCAGCCTGGCTCCTCGTCTGTGCCCCAGCCCCCAGTCACGGCCCGAGGGCCAGCACCAGCTGGCCTGCCTGGGCTATATGTGCGTCAACGCTGTTCCTGGGTGGCCCCAACCCCAGAGCGAGCGAGAGGCACAGGGGCCTGGCACTCCCTCCCCTCGTGGAGTCTTTGCCTCTGGCCCCAGCAGACTGGTGGTCCGGGGCTCCCCTGCAAGCTCTCCCCTCCCAGGACTCTCGGGTGCGCTGAATTACAGTGTGGCGGCAGGTTTTGGGGGGTCCAGCCAAGGGGCTGCTGCGCGTGTGCAGTGAGTGCAGGATGCCGCAGGGACTGCGAAAGGCTCCGCCTACCTGGGCTGGTGTACTCCTGTCACCTGGGGACACGGTGCTGAGGATCAAATGAGTGGGTTCTGTAAAGTACTGGGAAGGGCACCCGGCACGCGGGAAGCATCCTCACGCACTCTGTTGTCTTGAGCAAAAGGAGGAGTTGGAAGAGGATCCCGAAGTCGCCTGTCACCCTGGGGAGGCCCCAGGTCATCCTGTGACTGGAGGTGCAGGGAAGGTGGGTGGCCGCCACCTGGCTGCAGCCCTTCTTGTTGGAGAAGTGGGAGCTGCTGGCCTGCAGGGGTGCATGTCAGTCTGGGCCCCATGTGTTGTGGCAGCGTGGGGTTGAGGTAGACCAGCCACCCCGTGGTCACGCACGAGAGCTGTGACTCAGACAGTGCGAGGGACGAGCCTTCGGGCAGTAAGACGTGGGCATGTCTTCCCAGCCTTGTACCTTCTCTCGTTTGCAGTTTGTTAAAAGGCGAAACTGGAGGACTGAGAAAATTTCCGTGTCTTAATATTCTGTTTTGAAACGGTTATTTTTGTTGTTGTTTTTAAAACTTTTCAGTTTAGCAAACATCAGATACGCACTCAAGTCGAGAAGCCAGAAGGACAGACCTCCATGTGGCTGCTTCGGCGTGCGTCTTCCTCCTCCCCACTTCACGACCTCCCTGCCCCTCCGGGAGGACGATTCTGCAGGATTCCTGCTGTCCTGTCCCACTGATGGCCTTTTATTTATTTCATTTTTTTAAAGATTGGCACCTGCACTAACATCTGTTGCCAGTCTTCTTTTTTTCTTCTCCCCAAAGCCCCCGGGTACACAGTTGTATATTTTAGTTGTAGGTGCCTCTGGTTGTGGCATGTGGGGCGCCACGTTCGCGCCCAGGATCCGAACCGGCGAAACCCTGGGCCGCCGCAGTGGAGCTCATGAAGCCAGCCGCTCGGCCCCGGGGCGGCCCCTGGCTTTTTCAGCAGCAGCTCTGTTGGACATGGTTTGCCTGCCGTGCAGTCACACATTTAAAGTGTACAGCTCAGAGGTTTTCGTAGATTTAGAGAGTCACGCGACCATCGCCGCAGTCAGTCTTAGAACACGTTCCTCACCCCAAAAAGCAGCCCCATCAGCAGCCACTGCCCCGCTCTCTCCCTGGCCCTGACTGCACACATGCACTGTCCGTCTCTGCATCTGTGCCTGCTGGACGTTTCAGAGACGTGGAACTGTACACTGCGTGGTCTTCTGTGTCTGGCTTCTTTCTGAAGAGATTATTCTTAACTGTTTTAGCCAGCCACTTGCAGTTTCTCAATTTCTCTTTTTTCCTTTTAGGCAAAATACATCTCTCAGTGCATTGATGAGATCAAGCAGGAGCTGAAGCAGGACAACATCGCGGTGAAAGCCAACGCCGTCTGCAAGCTGACCTACGTGAGTACTGCGGTGGTTGCCCAGGGGGCACCGCAGGGCCACGCCCGCTGCCATGCCGCATCCCTCCATCCATCTGTCTCTCCCCATCCATTTGTCTATCTGTCTGTCCATCTGTTTGCCCATCCGTCTGTCCCGCCACCCATTTGTCCATCTGTCGACCCACGAGGTGTTGATTGACGCCATCAGCTCCCGGCACAGGCCTTAGAGTCGAGGGAGAGGCGAGCCGTGACGACCACATGCGCAGGGCCTGGTGGAGCCCTCCGTCCAGCCGGCCTGGGTCCTGTGGGGCCCTTTTCCACGCGGAGGCTGGTGGGAGTGCCCCCCGCATCTCAGCTCCTGCGCGGGCTGGACCGCAGAAGCCAGCGGGTGGGGCTCAGCCCTGAGCCGGCTGGGCTGTCCCCTGCAGGGCTTTCTTCCTGGTTGGGGAGGGCGACAAAGGCTTGCCAGAGGTCCCGTCGCGGCGTAACGTCTAGGAGGAGTGATTGGCAACGGTTGTGGGGTTTTAACCAGTGCGTGTGAGCTCTGGGACCTCGGCCGCAGGCGTTTATCCTTCTGAAGTGTTTGTTCTTGACCTGTCTCTGTGTCTTAACGTGGAGACTAGCTTGTCAGAAGAAGGGCCGTGCGCCAGGGCGTGTGTTGGTGAAGCCCGCGTGTTGGGCATGCGGGTGGCGCCCGTTCTCCGCGTGCTGTGACGGGACGTTGCGTCCTCTGGCTTCAGCTTTGGCTCGTGAGGTAGTCACTGTGCCTCGCTCCTCTGCAGTTACAGATGTTGGGATACGACATCAGCTGGGCCGCCTTCAACATCATAGAAGTGATGAGCGCCTCCAAGTTCACATTCAAGGTGCGTGGAGGAGCCTGCTGTGGGTCCCAAACCCCGTGCTGTTGGGGCGGGAGGCAGCTGGGGGGTCCCTGGTGGAAGTGGGGCATCCCCGGATATCGCTGCAGCCCATCCTGAGGCCAGCGGCCCAGCCGTGAAAAACAACAGGAAAAGCACTAGTGACCCAGTCCCGCCAGGCTGGAGGCAAATGTCCCCTTTACAGCTTTCGTCAAGTTGTTTATTCACACTGTTTACATAACACTTTTTTTTCAATTTTAAGTAATGTCCGTGAAATTATGGGTTTGTAGGATTGGTGTTATATATCTTTAATACCAATTAAAATAAATTTGTAACTCTTTAAAAAAAACAAGGAGGGGGGCCTGGGCCCGGTGGCACAGTGGCTAAGTTCGTACGCTCTGCTTCAGTGGCCCAGGGTTCGCTGGTTCGGATCCTGGGTGCGGATCTACACACCGCTTGGCAAGCCATGCTGTGACAGGTGTCCCACATGTAAAGTAGAGGAAGATGAGCATGGATGTGAGCTCAGGGCCAGTCTTCCTCAGCAAAAAGAGGAGGATTGGCAGCAGATCTTAGCTCAGAGCTAATCTTCCTCAAAAAAGCCAAGCAAACACTGATCATCCCACTCAGAGGCCACCTTGTCACCTGTCCCGGTGCCTCTTAGTCATTTTCTGAGCCCTTATTCTCTGTGCCTCAGGGGTCCCATTGTTTGGGAGCAGTTTGTGACATTGCTTTCTCCTCCCTTGATCTCATGACATAAGCGTGTCTCCCGTTTTAGTAAATGTTCTGAGAAGTGCTTTTCCACACCCATGGCCCATTGGTGGGTATTCTGTAATTTTCCTGAGTTGGCTCAGTTTTCAGTGGGCCCGTCCACCGCTGGGCAGCTGAGGCTAAGGCTGCTGCCAGCCCTGAGCGCCTGCCTGCGGGTCCCTGCCGGGGTCAGACTAAGACCCCCATCTTGGTTCATGAATGGATTCCCAGCGCCCACTCACCTGTGCCCCTGGGGCCAGGCTGCGGGGTGTTGCTGCCGGGCCTGGGGGTTGGCTTGGCAGCAGCTCAAGAGGGGCTGGAGCTGCCCCGAGGGGCGTGGTTCCCGTCTCACCTCTGACGCCTTCGATGTTCCCCTTGACAGCGCATCGGCTACCTCGCTGCTTCTCAGTGCTTTCACGAAGGGACCGACGTCATCATGCTGACAACCAACCAGATCCGCAAGGTAGGTGGCCCTTCCCGCAGGACCTCGACCTTCTCACTCCACAGTGCAGCTCTGCTGTCCCCACGCCTGCACGTCTGTTCTCCACGCTGGCTGTTCTGTCGCTCTGTGCGGCGAGTAGAAAGCACAGGCCAGCCGCACCCCCTGCGAGCCCCTTAGCGAGCACATCGCCTATGCCCGTCTTCTCAGAGATGCCCTGAAGTGGTGGGGCGCCTGCCCTGGGGCTCGCAGGCGGACGGGCAGGGCTGGCGGGTGGCTAGACTCCCCTCTTCTCGTTTCCACTTCTTGGCGTTGGGGCTGCCTCTGCAGTCGCCCCCCTTCTTTCAGATCCCTCTCCCTCTTGAGGGCGTGCCTGCATGGGGTGTACACCCTTCCTGGTGTAGGACTTCCTGCCGCTGGGTCTCGTGGGTCAAACCACATGCGTGTTTCAGTCACGTGTAGTTTTTTTTATGTTTTGAAATGATCTTTGAAGACCACCGAGTAGTAAATTTCCTCCTTGGCCCCAGGATTTGGAGACCCCCTCCTTTCCTGGCCCCAGATCACATGTTGGAGGCTGTAGCCCTGGGCTCACGGATGGCCGGGGGCAAGGCCCAGACCCCCATGAGCTGTGGTTGCCCTGCAGGGTGACCTGGTGACCTGGGCTCTCTCCCAGGTGGGCGCCATGGGATAGTCAGGCCGTGTCGGCAGTGGCCGAGGTGCTGGTGCCCGGCACGGGTCAGATGCAGGTCTGGGCACACGAGCCTGCCACTCTCACGGTGCTGGGGAGGCCAGCTCACGGCCAAGGAGCAGCAGCACCAGGCGTCAGGTGCCATGGGCTACAAGGGGCGAGCTTGGCCAGGCGGCCTTGGAGAGGAGGAGGGAGAGGGTGGGCGGCCGCACTGGGACGGTGAGCGAGGAGCGGGAAAGAGCAGGGCGGAGGGGCTCTCACCTCCTGAGCACCCGGTTGCCAGCCAGCTCGGCAAGGCCCAGCTTGAGCTTTCCTGGTGGCCATCTCGGCTCGGCCCCCCCCCCCCCCCCCGCCCCCGCTGCCTGCCCCTGTGTGCCAATCTCAGTTTAGACACAGACCGGTCACCGCTTGAGATGTGCTAGAGCAGGTCACTCAGCTCCGCTCTGCTGCAGGGACGGCTGAGCCGAGGCGCCCTCACAGCCGAGCAGGCGGTGCACCCGCCCCATTACCAGAAGATCTGGGCAGGTGACCGTGACCGCCGCCCGCCGCTGCTCCCTCCTTGGCCTGTCGCCGTCTCACCTCGGGCACGGGGTCCTGGCTGTGCAGCTGCAGCCCCGCTGCCGTTGCTGTCCTGCTCCCTTGAGGCCCCAGTGTTGGCACTCCCCATGCGTGTCACTTTAAATGAGCCTGTGACTTCTGCAGCACAGCTGCCGCAGGCCTGCCCCGCGGACGTTGGCCTGAGCGTCCTCTCTGCAAACCCTCGTTTCTGACGGGCGCCGGCGGCTCCGTGGCCTCTGCCGTTCTCCTCCCTGTAAATGACGTGGAGCGGCAGCGGGCGGTCAGGGCCCGGCTCTGTGCTGTGGGTTCCGACACGGTTTTGTGTCCTCAGCCTGGGCTGGAGTGGATTGGAAAAACCGGTGCTTTCACACTGTTAGCACAGCCTGCAGGCTTAGCTCTTAAAACGCCTCTCGGTGTATTCTCCACCGTGCGCAGCAAGTTTGGGGAGGTCCCTTAAGAGGCCGGCTCCGAGAGCAAGTGAGTGACTTAGAGCGCTGTCCCGGCGTTGAGCCGAGGCTCTCCGCTCGCTTTAGGGAGAGCCGTAGACGAGCCGCTGGGGCGTGACTTGAGAGCATGATGGCGGCCAGGCCTGGCGTCTCCTCCTCCGCTGGTTCTCCTGTTTGCCTGATGGGGAAGCCCAGGCCAAAGCTGCTCTCGCCCTTGGGAGGGGCCCAGCGCCGTTGTCCATGGCTGCTGTAGGAGAGACCCCCCAGGGGAAGCAGAGGTTCTGGGGTTCTGCTGGGGGGCTCCCCCGCCATCTGCTCATTCGGCACCTGGGGCTGGCTGGCTGCGCCTTCTCATTCCCCAGGTTTCTAAGCAGGGAGCCACCTCAAGACCCAGTGACTGATGCTGGCTCAGCCCCGATTGCGCCTGGGGACACTGGGTTGTGCCCGGAGCCAGGGGCAGCTCTCCCCTCACCTGTGTCCCTCCTCTTCCACCTGCCCCTGCCCTTCTCTTGGTGACAGAGTGCGGAACTGTCTGCATCGTGTTAGGCCTCGTGCAAGGCTGGCAGGGCACAGCTAGGCCGGGAGACGCACGGCCGGTGCCCCCGCTGACCCTCCTCCCTCCCTTTGCAGGACCTGAGCAGCCCCAGCCAGTACGACACTGGCGTTGCACTGACTGGCTTGTCCTGTTTTGTTACCCCAGACCTTGCCAGAGACTTGGCCAACGACATCATGACACTGGTGAGTTTGTGAGCGTGCCAGGCCACCCTTGACTTCTGGTCTATGACGTGATCTGGGCTGTTTGGGTGCCGGGAAAACTGAGGCTAAAACATCACACCAAGAACTCCGGGGCGTGTGGAAGCGGGCCAGGGTCCCCAGCATGAAGTGGGAAACCGAGTCCCTGTCCCTGTCCGTCACCTGATGGGGCTCAGCTTCTGGCAGCCGCCAGTCTTCCCCGCTTCGAAGACCTTTGGGAGAAGGGGTGTGTCACCGACAGGTGAGGTCTGGCTGAGGATGCTCACCTGCATGGTCACGAGTGACCCGTCAGTTACTTTCTTGTGAGGTGCAGGTGGCGGTCGCTCCTGTTTCGACAGCACGCAGTCAGGGTGAGCCTTCGTGCTCCGTCCCCGATGCCACGCATGTTTATCTGGCTGCATTGACTTCTCACGGCTTGGTCGGTCTGAAGGGCAGGAAGCCCAGCCAGTGCTGATCCCCGCGGTGCTGGGCTGTTGTTCTCAAGTGTGGCCGTCCTCGTCCACATCACAGCCTCCGGCATGGCGGCTGTCCGCCTGCATCCCTAGCTAACCGGGAGGGCCTTTTTTCCCTCGGTCACGTTAAAGCGTTGAGGAGGGTGCTCACGGTCCTCCTGAGAGAGTTCTGTCTGTCCTGGTCCACCTGTCTGCTATGCGGATGCTTAGGTCTTGGCTCATGGTCTCGAAGACCGCCGGCATCATCAGCTTCTGGATCAGGGGCCACATCCAGTGGCCTCCTGTTGTGAATCATTTTGTCTGCCCACAGCCCCGCCTTGGTGACCTCCCAGCTGCGAGGGCAGAGCTGAGGAGTCGCACAGGGACCGTCTGGCCCGCAAAGCCAAAAATACTGCCTGGCAGGCGCTTTTCAGAAAGCGTGCGCCCTGGCCTCGGTGACGGTGGTCACATGCCCACGGGAGGCCATTTGGGAGTTGCTTCCGGCACCTGCTGGGCTGGGTCACGGTGGGCTGCGTGACTGTCTTAGGGCGAGGCTCCCGGGGGCCCTGACGAGTGAGGAGTGTGCCCACCAGGGACGGCAGACCTTTCCGGCCAGAGCACATCCCCAAAGTGCACAGGAGCTCCAGGGCAGTCTGGTGGAGGCGTGCAGGGGACCCAGGCTTGACAAGGGGAGCCTGGGACACCCCTTGGCACTCCGCTTTGGCAACAGGCCTCGGCAGCCGGAAGAGCCTGAGGCCCTCGTTGATGGGCGGAGGCTCTCTTTGCAGTGTGACCTGCCATCCCTCAGATGGCCCCAGGGAGTCTGGGCGGAGGTCTCAGCCTCTGGAAGGCTGGCCTACGGTCATGGACACAACACAGGGAGGCAGGTTTCGATTCCATCCACGTCCCTGTGTGTGATCCCTGGGCTTGGCGGGGCAGTAGAGCGGGCGTGCAGGCAGCCCCAAGGCTAGAAGCCAGACCAGCTGGGAGAGAGGGTTTCCTCCGGGGGACGGAGTGGAACGTGGCGGGGGTGCGAAAGACAGCAGCAGTGCTGAGGGGACCCCGATGGCGCTCTGCTCCCACAGATGTCGCACACCAAGCCGTACATCCGGAAGAAGGCTGTGCTGATCATGTACAAGGTGTTCCTGAAGTACCCCGAGTCGCTGCGCCCTGCCTTCCCCCGCCTGAAGGAGAAGCTGGAGGACCCCGATCCTGGTTTGTGGATTTGAGTTAAGATGGGGGCATCCCAGACACTGTCACCACTCGGGGACCACGTGGGACTCCACACGGTGGTGGTGGCACTCCACCAGCGTCTGCGAAGACCTGGTGCGAGGTGCTGTAAGGAAGGAGTCGAGGGGCCCTAGGTCCCAGGCCCCCTTCCTAGAATGCCCCCAGAGGGCACCTTCTTACTTCCTGGCACCTCAGATGCCAGGTTCGCCTCCCGCTGTCGCTGCCCTGGCCTGGGATCCGCCCCTTCTCCAGGGAGCCCTGCTGCTGTGCGTGGGGCGGGATCTGGAGGCGGTCTGGGCTGGTGTGCTCCTTGCTGCTGGCCCTCGGCAGACGCCCACCCACGCCCGCACACCTCGAGCGCTCCGCCTGGCTGGCTGCGTGTTAGCAGTCACGACTTGTCCCAGTGCCTTGACGCCAGTCCTGCAGCACAGGGCGCATTCCAGCCTTCGTCTGTCCTTGTTGTAACTCTCCTCCAGCTGGGAGACCCTAGCTGTGCTGACATAAAATAGCTTCTCTAAACACCGTCTGTCGCAGGGAAATCTGCCTTGCGTCACGGAGGGTCACAGGGTGAGGAAGGTTCTGCTTGGGGAAGTTGGAGCAGGCCCCTTGGGCTAGGGCTGTGCCTTGGGAACATGGAGTCATTCTCCCTGGTGGGTGTCCTGCCCCTGGAGTCACTGTGATCCTGCCGGGGCCTGGCCTGTGGCCTCAGGCGAGGGACAATGCCTGGTGCCTCTGGCCCTCTTCCCTAGGAGGTGGTGGTGACAGCCCCGAGGTGGTCGGGTTTTGAGCTGTGCCCAAGGTGATGGGCGCAGCGCTGGGTGCAGGCAGGGCTCCTGCACGTGGAACCAGCAGCCTGCTGAGGGGATGGCCCTTCCCCTACTAATGAGGATGTCCGCTCCTCACTAATGAGGACCCCCTATTGTTGAGGACGCCCACTTATTGATGAAGATGCCCGTTTATTAACGAGGATGCGCCTTATTGATGAGGACCCCCCCCATTGATGAGGATGCCCATGTATTGATGAGAACCCCCTTATTGATAAGGACCTCACCTTATTGATGAAAGCCCCGTTATTGATGAGGGCCCTTCTTATTGACGAGGATACCCTCCCTATTGATGAGGGCCCCCCAGTGATGAGGACGCCCCCTTTTTTTAATTTATTTTTAATTTTTCCTCCTTCTCCCCAAATCCCCCCAGTACATAGTTGTATACTCTAGTTGTGGGTCCTTCTAGTTGTGGCACGTGGGACGCTGCCTCAGCGTGGCCTGATGAGCGGTGCTAGGTCCGCGCCCAGGATCCGAACCAGTGAAACCCTGGGCCGCCGAAGTGGAGCTCGCAAACTTAACCACTCGGCCGTGGGGCTGGCCCTGCGGACGCCCCCTTTTTGATGAGGATGCCTTCACACTTTGCAGGAGTCCAGTCGGCAGCAGTCAACGTCATCTGCGAGCTAGCCAGGCGCAACCCCAAAAACTACCTTTCGCTCGCTCCACTGTTCTTCAAGCTGATGACCTCCTCGACCAACAACTGGGTCCTCATTAAAATCATCAAACTGGCAAGCACTCCTCTGGTCCCCACGGGAGTGACTGGGTGTCCCGGAGTGCCCCTGGGCCCGTGGGCGGGGGTGGAGTCAGGTTCCGACCCTGGGCGTCCGTCTCTTGGCTGTGGACAAGGACGTGTGGTCTTGCTCCTGCTGCGAGTGACCCACTGGTTTTCGTCCCCTAGTTTGGTGCTCTGACTCCCTTGGAGCCAAGGTTGGGCAAGAAGCTGATTGAGCCTCTCACCAACCTGATCCACAGGTGAGCCCTGGTTCCCCACACGCCCCATTGGGGCAGCCTGCCATCCTTGCTGTCCACCACGGGCGGGCCTCTGCTTCCTGCCCCGCATGAGGACCCGCACCTGTCGTGTGGGAGGGGTGAGCTTCGAGGACAGTCTCCCAGGATCAAGAAGGAAATAGACTCACTGGGTGGTTTTGCTCCAGGCAGCGAGCTGTGTCTCTGGAGCGTCCCTGGCCCTCGTGGGACACCAGGGCTGGGGCTTGCTTTCCCTTTGATTCACTTTTTGAAACAGCAACTGCGAAAACAAAACAGAAGGAAGAAGGAGACCCCCTGCAGCCTCCCAGGTTCACAAGTCGATTCAGTGGTCCAGTGGAGCCTTAGGTGACTTAGGTCACTGGCCTGTTCTGGAATGTTCTAAGAGCTTCCACACCACTTTGGGTGCCTGTGGTTGAATCGGGGGCTGAGCAGCAGCTTGCTCGGGAGATCCTGCCCGTGCTGTCCCCCAGGGAGGTGGGCATGGGCAGCAGGAGGAGCTGGGTCTCGAGGCCGCGCAGGACGTCAGAGCTGCGTGCTATCTGCGCGGCCCAGGCCTCAGGCACGTCTCCGCCGTCCCCTGGGATTCAGTTTCCTGACTTGTAAGTGGGTCAGACGGTAACAGATAGTAAACATGGATGTCTGGCCTTGGAAAATTTGGTTTTAGATAATAATCTAGCACCAAATTCACAAGGTAGCTGTGTGTCCAGAGAACAAGAAGCTGTGGGTCCCGTGGCCCTGGGCTGGCTCTGACGGCACGTGCTCTCTGGGACGCACAGCGTCCGTGTACTTGGCTTCCCGTGATTTGGGCTCAGGGCCCACCCGAGAGAATATTGAGGGTGGAGCAGATGCGCCTGGTGCCCGCCCTTGGTCGCCATTGTCCTGGGCTGTGCTCCCCAGGCCCCTAGACGCCCCTGAGGCCTGGCCACGTCTGACTGGCCCTCAGGCCCCCGTTAGAGTGGAGCCAGGGGGTGGTGGTCTGGGCTGGTGGAGGCCGTCAGGGAACTGGGCTTTTTCGTGGGGATCACAGCATTAGAAGGGTGGGGGACTGGCCTCCAGTGGGGGCAGCGTTTCAGGCCGCCTTCGGTGCTTCGAAGGGGGATGCTTGTGCCCTTCGGAGGGTTCTGATGACCCAGATGACAGTGTGGCTGGGCCGCGCTGACCGGCGGAGGTGCTGAGGACCCATAGTCAGACAGGACTCGGGGTCTGCGGCCGGGTGATCGCCAGGACTCCTGCCCCAGCCTCCCCCGGGCATCAGCACCCAGTGGCTTTCTGGCGTCGGGTTTCCTGGGCTCTGTCACCCTCCGACCGTGTTTTCTCAGAGGCAGTGCCCACAGCATCTTCCTGAGTCCAGCACAGCAGTCCGTCTGGTCCTCATGTCTTTTCTCTGTTTCTGTCCCCAGCACGTCTGCCATGTCCCTGCTCTACGAATGTGTGAACACTGTCATCGCAGGTGAGAGCCCGCGTTCCCCGGCTCCAGAGCAGATGGCTGTCATTGGTGGGAGGCCCTCCCCTGGTCCCCGGTGGCATCCGCTGGCCTCGCCAGGTGGCACGAGGACACCTGGAGTCGCAGGTTCCTGCCCCTGTGCTGGATGTCTGTCTCTGGCTCTGAAGCCGCTCGGCGGCCCAGCCCGTCTGGAGGCCCTTCTGGAGGGTGAGGGGCTCCTTGCACGTCTGCCGCCAGAGCGCGCTGCCCATCCCCCGCCTCCAGTGCCAGTCCTGCTGCTCTCGGCCCGCCCGTCAACCCACCAACAGCACCTTATCTTTTCTGAGTGTTTTAGCGGAGTTAGAACGTGTTTCTCAGGTTTCGTTAGAGTCCATTTGTTTGGGTTGAGATCCAGCCGAGGGCCACAGAGCACTGGCTGGCGCGTTTCCGTGCAGTTGATTAGAGGCTCCTTGACTCCTTTATTTGTCGGCACCGGAGTCGTTGCTCCCCAGCCCGGCTGGCCACCTCCTGAGTTACTGCCGGGTCACTTGTCCCTGTGCCCAGGTGTCTGGGAGACTGGCACTTGGAGCTGGTGGCTCGAGGGCTGCGGCTGCTCGCTGCCTGCCTGTCCTGGTCCCTCCTCCTGCACCCGGGGTGGCCTTCACTCTGCACCTCACAGGCAGCCGGCCCCAGGGCCGTGCCCCGTGACTGCATCTGCGTGGGCTGTGAGTTGCCCCGAGGCTCAGCGACAGTGACAGGGAGAGGAAGGGGGGGTGTTTGGGGCCAGGGAGTGGACTCGGAGAGCGGGCTCCTGCATCTGGGAAGGTCAGTGGGGAGGCCGGGCATGGCAGGAGCAGAGGTGGCCCTGGAGATGGCTGAGGAGTGGGGTGCAGGGGACGGGCCGGCCTGTCACAGTGCATAGGGTCTCAGGTGATGGTGTGGCGAGCAGGGCAGGCGGCTTTGGCCCCAGCTCCCTGGAACTGGCCTGGATGGTGACGCTGGTGCCCCTGGGGCTTTCGTCTACTCTTAGCCTTGGAGACCCTGCGCGCAGGGTTCTCACCGGGGCCGGCACGGGTGAGATTCCAGCGCCCAGGAGGGCAGGTGCTCGGCAGGGACCTCATGCGCTGGTGTTTAGGCATCTGGAGCCCCAGTGCAGCTCCAGGCACCCCGCCGTGAGGGGCCCTTCCAGGGAGAGCAGTCAGCCCGCAGTGAGAGCCCTTTACTGACAAATGTCAGTTGGGCCAAGCCGTTCCAGACGTGGTGGTACTTCCACCTCATGTCTCTCCCACCGGGCACAGGGGCCATGGCCACAGTGGACTTGTGTGAGGGGACATCTGCATGCTGGGTTGGGGGCAGGCTCCTAACTCGAGGCTGTCTGTTTCAGTTCTCATCTCCCTGTCCTCCGGCATGCCTAACCACAGTGCCAGCATCCAGGTGGGTCCTGAGTGCCAGGCAGCACCAGGTAGTGGAGTCGGTGACGGGCAGGGGGCGGGGCCCAAGGACCAGCCGGCCAGCCAGACCACTTCTCCCCTGTCCCCACCTTGGGAGTCCCCTGCCCCTGTCCTCCGACAGGTGCCACCCCACCCATGTATGTTGCCATCATTCACTCTTGGCCCCTGACTGTGCCGTGGGTGGGCATGGCTGCATCCTGTGCAGCGCACATCTGTGCTCTGGACACATGTGTTGGCACCCGTGGAAGTCACGAGGGTGTCCCGTTCATGTTTCTCTGGGCATTCCCCTCGTGTCCGTGTTGGGCGCCTGCGGTCCTTGCCTGCAGCATGCCTGCTGTCTGTCTGTCTTCGTCATTGCTTCCAGCAGCCCCCCTGCTGTGTGGTGGGTGCATGTTGGGCTGGAAGCCCAGAGTGCAGACCCTCCATCCTCCGCGAGTCTGTGATGCCTCTCCTTGGCCTCAGCGCTCCTTACCTCCCCTGGGCTGCTGGCCGGGCCCTCGGCAGGGGGTAGATTCGGGCGTGGGGCAGGCCAGGGCCGCTGAGTTCACCGCTAGTGTATGAGATGTAACCGGTGTCCTCTCCCCACGTGCAGCTCTGTGTTCAGAAGCTGAGAATATTAATAGAAGACTCCGATCAGAACCGTGAGTTGCTCCCCACCGTCTGAGCCCTGCGGGTCCTGGGCCCTAAACTGTGCAGTTGAGGCTCTTTCCTGTGAGAAGAAAGCAGGCACCGTGTTACCCACACCCTTCCTCTGGAAGCCAGTGTCGGCAGGCTGACAGCTGGGCTTCAGCGGGGCTCTAGAGGAACCTCCTCTATCAACGTGGTGTGGCCCCCCGCACCCACTCCCCTCGTCTGCCCGGCGGACACCTTCCGGCCGCTGTCTCAGTGTATGGCTCCGGGGACAGCCCTCCTGTGCTCAGCCTCCGGGCCATGTGTTCACCTCACCGGAGGGGGCCCCGGGTGAGGTCTTCGCGAAGGACCCGGCTCATTTTTCCAGCCCCAGTTCCCGGGAGGCCCTGAGGGAGGGGCCGTGGAAGCCCAGTTGAAACGGAAGCAGAGAACTAGCCGAAGGACAGAGCCAGGTTAGCATCTATTGCTTCTGGGTCTCGCGACACGTGAAGCCGTGTCTATTCCTGCTGGGCTGCCTGGGGTCCTGTGATGAGTAAGAGAGTTGCCCTGTGGCGGTCCCGGTGGTTTCCTGCCAAGCACAAAGCAGCCTCGCTGTCCGTTTGCTCATGTGTCTGTACGAGAGCGATCTTCCTGTGGTCGACACCTCTCGAAGGATCCCAGCCAGTAACGCTCACCCGGTGCTGGGACAGGTGGCAAGGGCTTCTGAGGGCCTGCGCGTGTCGGCTGCTCATTTTGAGTCCAGATCTGTCTGTTTTGAACAGGGGCCACCAAACTTTTCCTGGAAAGGGCCAGACGGTAACTCTTTTCAGCTTTGAGGCTGTACAGCTCTGGATGTGTAGGTGGCGGGCGTGGCCGTGTGCCGTAGCCTTCATTGACAGAGGCCGGCTTCCGGCTACGCTCGCTGCCCCTGGTTTAGATGAGCGTGTATTTGGGCTGGGCAGGGTGGGACAGTGGCGCCTGGTGAGTGTGAGGTCCCTATCAGGCCCAGGCCGGCTCTGCCCACACTTACCATGCCATCCAGAATGCCTGGGGTCCGGCCATGAGATGCGCCCCAAGGGCCCCCCGGCTGCCAGGGCCAGGCGGCGGGGCTGTGTTGCAGACCTGGCCTGGCTCTCTGGGCGGCCCCAAAGCCCGTCAGGCATGGCCGGGTTAACCACGTGTCGCCCTCTCTGTAGTGAAGTACCTGGGGCTGTTGGCCATGTCTAAGATCCTGAGAACGCACCCCAAGTCCGTGCAGGCCCACAAGGACCTTGTCCTGCAGTGTCTGGACGACAAGGATGAGTCCATCCGACTGCGGGCCCTCGACCTCCTGTACGGCATGGTGCGTGCCTCTCCCAGTGGCTGGCTACCGCTCCTGTGTTCCTACCCAGCCCACCCTCACCAGCCCTCCCGCCCCAGGTGTCCAAGAAGAACCTGATGGAGATTGTTAAGAAGCTGATGACCCACGTGGACAAGGCCGAGGGCACAACCTACCGCGACGAGTTGCTCACAAAGATCATCGACATCTGCAGCCAGTCCAACTACCAGCACATCACCAACTTCGAGTGGTCCGTCCCCACACGGCCAGGTGGATGTGGGGGGCCGGCAGCACGCTGCATGCTTCTCAGTCGCTCCCTCCTGCAGGTACATCAGCATCCTGGTGGAGCTGACCCGGCTGGAGGGCACCCGCCACGGCCACCTCATTGCTGCGCAGATGCTGGACGTGGCCATCCGTGTCAAGGCCATCCGCAAGTTTGCCGTGTCGCAGATGTCCGCGCTGCTCGACAGCGCCCACCTGGTGGCCAGCAGCACCCAGCGCAACGGGATCTGCGAGGTGCTCTACGCGGCCGCCTGGATCTGCGGGGAGTTCTCCGAGTGAGTCAGTGGGAGTGGCCACAGGATGGCCACCCTACCTGTGCTCCCAAGAGGAGGGCTGTGCCCCACCTCATGCCCCCAGCATCGCGCAGGGCCCTCGCTCCCCGGCGCTGCCGCACCCGCAGCCCGTCGTCTCCCGTGTCGGTTCCTTTCTCACTGAGGGAAGAGCTGCTTTAGTCATAAGCGGGTCTGGTCTTGAGGGCGAGTGAGGGCTCAGCGGCAGTGTGACCCAGGGCCCGCTGGCCGTGCCCTCACGAGGCCGGGTCTGGTCCCGGTTTCCTCACATCCCCGCCTGGTGTGAGTGGTTCCCATCTCCACGTTCGCGCCGTTGATCTGCTTCCTTCCATTGTCCTTGTAACTGTTACCTGGCTGGCTACTCCCTGATTGTCGCCTCGTGGCCATGGTTCCTTCCTTAAGCCCCTGCCCTCAGCCCCGGCGCCTGGGCGGGATGGGCGAGCGCCCAGCTCCGGATCGCTGTGGTGCGGAGCCGTCGGGACGCGTGCTCACGCCAACCCACCCCCCCCATCTTCAGGCACCTGCAGGAGCCCCATCAGACCCTCGAGGCCATGCTGCGGCCGAAGGTCACCACCCTGCCCGGCCACATCCAGGCTGTGTACGTGCAGAACGTCGTCAAGCTGTACGCGTCCATCCTGCAGCAGAAGGAGCAGGCTGCGGAGACGGAGGCGGCCCAGGAGGTCACCCAGCTCATGGTGGAGCGGCTGCCGCAGTTTGTGCAGAGTGCGGACCTGGAGGTCCAGGAGCGGGTGAGAGCTGCGGGCGGGCGGGCGCTGCGCGGTCGCAGTTCCACGGGGAGCTGCGCCTCGGGAGGAGCCCGCGGGCCGCGTTTCGGTCTTCCCAGCAGGGGACAGCGCTCCTTTCCCAAAAGCAACTTGAGGAAATCCCCTTTTGCCTGCTCTACCCGGCCCAGGGGACTGGGGAAGAAGGGGGCCTTCCACTGTTGGGGGCAGGTGTGTGACATTAGCTCGCCTTGTGCCAGATGATCCCAAGGCCGGTGTTGGGCTGGGGGCTGTGGGCTGGTTCCTGCGCTCCTGGGAGCCGCACTCCAGTGGAGTCCCGGTCACAGTCCCGTGCAGACCAGCAGTGCGAAGCTGCCCAGGTGCCTCCTGGGAGCAGGCGCTGCCGGCGATTCTCGTAGGAGGGCACTTTCTTTTCTCGTGGGCCTCTTTCCCTCTTCCCTCTCCTCCTGCTAAAGGAGATGGCAGCCAGGCTGGTCTCTTCCTGGCTGGATTCCTCCGCACCCGATGGCCACTTGTAGAACTTTCCAGATGTTCTCCCTGGGGCTCAGCGGGGAGCGGCTGTGTCGCCTTCCTGGGCTAAGCATCCGTGTGGTGTGAGCGATGCTCTCTGGTTGCTGAGTGGCTTTCAGGGCCAGTCCCCCGTGGCTCCTCCGTGACTCCTCCTTGGCCCCCACAGGCGTCCTGCATCTTGCAGCTGGTCAAGCACATCCAGAAGCTTCAGGCCAAGGACGTGCCGGTGGCGGAAGAAGTGAGCGCCCTCTTTGCCGGGGAGCTGAACCCTGTGGCTCCCAAGGCGCAGAAGAAGGTTCCAGTTCCAGAAGGGTGAGCCACACGGCCTGTCGGGACACAGGAGGCCGGGGTGGCAGGAGGGACAGCGGGAGCAGAACCACACCCTGGACTTGCTGTCCAGCCAGGAGAGGCAGGAATGTGGGAGGAAGGCCCCTGAGGCCTGAGCCCCGTAGGCTGGGCAGACCCCCTCACGCGGGCTGTATCCGGGGCACTCACTAGTTCTTGTGAGGTCCTGGGGCCACCCCATGGAAAGTGGGTTCCTGGCAGCCCTTGTCTACATATCTCAGGGGCACCGTGAGCCTCTGTGGGGGCCCCAGAACATGGGGAGGGCCATGAGGGCCAGCCTGGACTCCAGGGCCCCTGGACTCTGCCTTGCCTGCCATGATCTTGAGCAGCCACCCGGCCTTCATGTCCCTATCTCCAAGGGGACAGCAGAGTCCCTGCCTCATCGGCCACCGTGAGTGTCCAGGGCTGGGCACTCAGGCCGCAGCCACCTTATGACCTTGCTGTGTCTTGTAGCCTGGACCTAGATGCCTGGATCAACGAGCCGCTCTCGGACAGCGAGTCTGAGGATGAGAAGCCCAAGGCCATCTTCCACGACGAGGAGCAGCGGCAGGCCAAGCCGCGGCAGCCCGAGGCGGACGAGGAGGAGCTGGCCCGGGTGAGCACTCCATGCCCGAGGCAGGGCTGCCTTTCTCCGGGGCTCCCAGGCAGGCGGCCCTGTTCAGAGCAGCCTCTGACCCCGTGTCCGCGGGGGGCCATGCATGCTTCTGTCGGATCTGGGCTCTGTGTCCCGCTGTTCTCTGGGGAGCACTGAGCTGGCCTTTGATGTCCAGGTTGGGTTTTTTCAAAACCAGAAGCAGCTTCCCAGAGAGAGCTGCAGGTGCCCAGGGGCCCATGGGTGCACTTGGCACGCCCCGACTGTCTGCTCCACACTTTCCGTGGCATGGCATCTTGTAACGATGTGCAATGTTCAGACAGCCTGGAAAAGGACCGGGATGCTGCGCCCCCTGGGTCCCTCCTCCCCCGTGTGGAGCTCTTCTTTCTCTGAAGTTAGGGACAGACACATCCCTCTGTCACTCATGGTCTGGTTTGCTGCTGTCTCGACTCCCTCGGAGCTGAGTGGCCTCAGGCAGCTCACTCTGCCTCTCTGAGCCCCATCCTTAAAATGGAGATGTCATCCCCATTTCCTGGGGTTACCACCGACTTGCTGTCTGTACCCACACTGGTTTCTTCCCCCTGGGGCCTTCGGCTCCCTGTGGGTCACAGGCTAGAAATCAAAGTGCTGAGGGGTCCCAGCCCCCACCCAGGGCCTGCTGCTGGGAGGTAGCCCACACATGGGGGACACGAGGGCTCATAGTCCACGCGTTCCCTGATGCGCACCCTGAATCCTTTCTCTGCAGCGTCGAGAAGCGCGGAAGCAGGAGCAGGCCAACAACCCGTTCTACATCAAGAGCTCTCCATCCCCCCAGAAGGTGAGGTTGGCCCGGATCATTCTCGAGGGACATTCCCTGGCTCCACTGGGCTCCTGTCCACCCACCGTTGGTGGACACCAGTGGCTGTGGGTTGTCGTGGCCGATCCAGATGACAAGACTGTGAGGGCCTTTCCAGGCACTGAGGCCTGGGAGAAGGGCAGTCCTGCACTCGCCTGCGGTCAGGCCACCCCCTGTGGGTGAGGGGGCCAACAGGAGGGCACGCCGCCCCCACAAATGGTGGGGCTGCAGAGGAGGCGCTTCCTGGCAGGAAGGGAGCGGACATAGGAGATGTCTAATTTGGCTGGAATGTTCTAGAGCTTGGTTCAGGTGATGCTCACTGTCTTCATCCATGCTCTCCGCCCCACGGCCCCCCCATTCAGGGTATGTTGGGCTCCCTGTGGGAGACACTCCAGCATTTTCCTTCTCTGGGGATTGCCGGGTCACCTGGTGACTCTGCTGGACCTTCCTAAAGGCTGCAGCCCGTGTCCCGCACGCTGTGCTGAGCGCTGCGACTCCCCCGAGCCTGGCCAGCACCTGTGTGTCTGGCTTTTTGATCCCAGCTGCACTGCTGGGTCTGAAATGCTGGCTTGCTGTGCTGTCAAGCCTGTGTTAGTTTCTCAACTTGAAAAAGAAGTTTTAGATGGCAAAAATTGATAGGCTTTTTGCATGTCACCCTGTCCTTGTTTACGCTGATACACTGTTCCCCTAGTGGTTAAGGAACGGTGCTCCCCAGGATGACCCTGGCGCCCCAGGGCGTCACGCTGGGTGATGACCCTTGTCCAGGTGTCGTCTGTCTGTCCAGCCTGATAACGCCTTGACATTGCCTCTCCAGCGGTACCAGGACGCACCGGGCGTGGAGCACATCCCCGTGGTGCAGATCGACCTCTCCGTGCCCTTGAAGGTGCCAGGCAAGTGTGGCTGATAGCACAGGGGCAGGGAGCCCTGAGCTTGTGTCCACTCCCTGTCCTACCTCCTCGTCTGGCGTTGGTCCCTGGTCCCTGGGTGGACAGAGGCACACACCAGCCTACCGGTCTGTGTGCAGGTGCCACCTCGTCTCTTCCCCCGAGTCCCAGCCCCAGCTGCCCGCCCCCCGTGCGCTGCCCGTCGGCACTCAGAGAGCCCCCGCGTGCCCTCGCCCCCTGTAGAGTGCGTGATGGGGGCCGAGGGGCTGCCTGCACAGGCCCTCGGGCCAGACGTCTGCGCGGCTTTGGGCTGAGTGTCCCCACGCACGCAGGGCTGCCCATGTCAGACCAGTACGTGAAGCTGGAGGAGGAGCGGCGGCACCGGCAGAGGCTGGAGAAGGACAAGAGGAAGAAAAAGAAGAAGGAGAAGGGCAGGCCACGGCGCCACAGCGCGCTGCACACGGAGAGCGACGAGGACATCGCCCCGGCCCAGCAGGTGGACATCGTCACCGAGGAGATGCCCGAGGTCAGTCCTGCCCTTTGGGCCTGCCCGTGTTCGCACCCGCTCCAGGGAGCTTTCCCGTCGCTGCCTCTCTGGCCCCGGGAGGCCACGTGCCGGCCCTGTCCTGTGCCCCAGGTCCTGGTGGGGGGCTCGAGCCGTCAGCCCACAAACCTTCCTTGCTGTCAGTCCATTTCCCACGGCATGGCAGCCCTGGCACGTCCCGACCTCGCCGGGCGCTCAGGGCACCTGTCCTCGGGGCGGATCCCCTCACGGGGGTGGGCCTGGTTGTCTGTGTGCAGGAGTGGGGTCCCACAGACCCGACCGGCTTGGCTCTGCCAGTCGGGGACCGGGGCTGCTGAAGTAGACACTGACTTCCTCTTCTCCCTCAGAATGCCCTGCCCAGTGATGAGGATGACAAAGACCCCAATGACCCTTACCGGGCTCTGGACATTGACTTGGATAAGTAAGCATGGGGGCTGGGGACTAGGGACAAGACTCGACTGGGGCCTGGGCTTTCCCTGTCCTCGCTGTCCCTCTCCGTTGCCCATTCACCGTGGCCCACGTGAATAGATGGGGTCGCATAGGGCCTGCCCCTTCTCCAGGCCCCGTCACAGGCCGCACTGCGTGCAGGCAGTGTGTGCATGCAGGAGGACAGGCCCAGGGCCCGAGGACAGGCCGGTGGCTCCTGTGACCTGGCCCCCTCCGCAGGCCCTTAGCCGACAGCGAGAAGCTGCCCGTCCAGAAACACCGCAATGCCGAGACCTCCAAGTCCCCTGAGAAGGAGGACGTCCCCGTCATCGAAAAGAAGAGCAAGAAGCCCAAGAAGAAGGAGAAGAAGCACAAAGAGAAGGGACGGGAGAAAGGCAGGAAGAAGGAGAAGAAAGAGAAGGAGGAAAAGGGAGAGGAGGGGAAGGTGAGGCGGCCGCTCCCGCTCCCTCCCTCAGGCGCAGCCCACGGCCCTGCGGCCACGGCAGGGCGCTGGGACACAGGGCTCCTGCAACAGCCATTCCGGCCCCTGGCGGCTGTGAGGTTTGTCGCGAGTCGTGATGGAGGGCCAGTGAGCCCCGCCGGCCGCCCTGTGAGCCCCAGGCCCTTCTCAGCGCTCATGTGCGTGTTTGTGCCCCGGGCAGGAAGAGGGTGTGTAAAGAACCGTGTACCTGGGGCCGTGTTCTGTCATCACATAGCTGGGTGACTCCATGTGTCCGCGCAGTACTGTGACCACAGCTGTGGTGTCCTGGTGGGCACGTGGCTGTGCTGGCATTTGGAACCATGCGGGTTTGTCTGTGGCTGCCATTCTTATGACAGGACAGTTAGAGCTAGAGATGCCACCCCTCTTGGTCTGGCCACTGTCCTCAGCTCCTCGGACACTGGAGCTCCCAAGGCCTGCAGAGCCAGAGTTGTCCTCTGCCGGGCGGGAGCCAGGAGGGCCCCGCCGACGGGGCCTCCGCGTGTCCACCTGTGCCCTCTGGGGGCTGTCTGCTACCTCGGCCAAAGGCCTGTCATCCTGTGGTTTCAGGGTGAGGACTTAGATTTCTGGCTGTCCACCACGCCGCCGCCTGCCACTGCTCCTGCTCCCGCCCTGGCAACGGTAAGAGTCTGGCAGGTGGCCTCTGCCAGCCCCACACAGTCCTCACTGGGCGCGTGCAGTTTGCCACTTTGGCACAGCTCCCTCCCTCAGGCATTTAGGGATGCCCGCTCTAGGCACTGCCCAGCCTGGCCCTTGCCCTCCCTCGCCTGTCAGCCCTGCCCCGCAGCCTATGCCCCAGGGGTGGGTGTTGGGGAACCCTCACACGTTGAGCCAGATTTGGGCCAGCTTGGTCCCTTGCCCAAGGTCTCCCCAGGCATCGGCTGCAGGAAAGAGGGTGGCTAGGCTTCTGGCCCCCATCGCAGAGCCTGGCGCCCCTCGAGCCGGGCAGCAGCCTTGAGCAGTCGCCCTGTGTTAGCGGATGGGGCCTGGCGGCTCTGGGTTCAGGCAGTGACCCTGGTCAGCACCCAGGCGGCCTCAGGCGGGGCCTCCTCTTCCCGCTACTGCCACCTGTACTGCCTGATGGCCACACGCCTGCGTGTTGACAGAATGCAGCTGCAAGAGGAAGTGTCCCCAGCATGAGGGCAGATCAGGGCCTGAGGGTGGAGGACACCCCGTCCCGGGGCCTGGCTGCCCGCTTGAGCCCTGGCCCTGACTGCCTGCAGGCAGAGCCCGAGGTGAACGCTGTCATCTCTGCCCCAAAGGAGGAGCGTGAGGAGCCCAAGAGGGAGGAGCAGGATGAGGAGGAGGAGGTGGAGGAGCAAGACCCTGAGAAGGTGAGGGCACCGCCCCGGCTGGCCTCACAGGCGGCCACACGCCTGTGCTCACGGCTGGCGGCCCTCAGCGCCAGGACCAGCAGGGCTTCCGACTGCTCTCCCATCGCTGCGCTTGTAGGGCCTGGTTCTTGTCACAGCCCTGCTGCAGGGCGACCAGTCCCCTGCAGAGCGAGCCATCAGTGATTTCAGTTCCTTCACAGTCATGCAGCCACCAGCACTGTCTAGTTCCAGAACGTTCCCTTTCTCCTAAAGGAAATGTCGTTGCCATCAGCAGTGACTCCCCACCCCCTCCCCAGCCCCTGGCCCCCACGAGTCCGCTCTCTGTGGATCTGCCTGTTTTGGACGTTTCACGTCAGTGGGGTCACACACCGTGTGTCCTTCTGTGTCTGCTTCTCTCTCTGAGCGTCGTGTGTTTGTGGTCCATCCACGTGCAATCGTGTCAGGGCCTCCTCTTCACAGCTGCGTCGTGCTCCAGTGTGTGGGTGGGCCACGTCTCATTCGTCTGCTCTTCAGTTGATGGGCAGCGGGGTTGTGTCCACCTTTTGGCTGTTGTGGGTCGTGCTGCCGTGGACATGTGTCCAGGTCTCCGTGGGACGTTTGCTTTCTCGTCTCTGGGCTGGATGCTCAGGCCTGCCGTAGTTGCTGGGCTGTCGTGTCTGAACTTTTGCCGTCTCCCGTGCGTGTCTGCCCCGTAGGCAGTGACCGTCCAGCCGAGCACTGAGTCCCCGGGTCCTGGGCTCAGCTGGGCCCCGTCTCATCTGTTCTCCATGGCCCCAGGGGTTGCTGGCCTGTCCCTTCTAACACACGTGCCCTTTACCTTGGTGCACTTGGGCCCACGTCTCAAGCTGTGTGACGTGAGGGGAAGCGTCGCCGTGTGCCACTCGCTGGAGAAGTTCAGGGTTGACCCTGATCTCTCCTTTGGTCGCAGAAACCTTCCAAGCATAAGAAGAAGAAACACCGGAAGGAGCAGGAGGAGCGGTCTGCAGACAGGAAGAAATCCAAGAAGAAGCAGCCGGCGGGTGGCGGGGCGGCAGAGCCCGTGGAGAATGGCTCGCTGGATGAGGAGCCCCTCCCGGTGAGGGGTACTTCACACGCCTCCCGCGGCCCAGGGCGTCCCCACCGCTTGCCGTGGCCTCCGTGCTGGGGGAGAGCCGAGCCACGCCGAGGAGCCGGCAGGCGGGCAGCAGGGCCTCGGTGGGCAGCAGGCTGGTGGCCCCAGGGACTGGGTGGCAGGGAGGCATCGCTGTCACCTGGCAGTCCTCCCCAGCGGTGCCAGCCTGAGGAGCCGTGCAGTGTGGCCACAGTTGTCTGGGGCCCGTGGGGGTTCCTTGCCTCCCCCCACCTTGTTCTCGTGGTCCTCGTGGCTCCCTCCCCGAACATTTGGCAGCTCAAGACAAGCCTCGTTCCGTGAGCAGACGTCAGCGGACGTCACTCAGGCCCCACTCGTAGCGCTGAGCTCTTTGCTTTCGTTCCAGCCCATGTCCAGCTACTGCCTCCTGGCTGAGAATTCCTACATCAGGATGGTGAGCGGCTAGGCCTTCCGGAGTGCGGCAGGCGGGGTGGGGTCTGTGCTCTGGGTGTGGGGGTGGCTGCGCCCTGGGGCATCAGTGAGTGCCCAGGGCACCAGGGGAGGCCCCCACCCTGTGGGTGGGGCCAGGGGCTGCTGGGATGGGCAATGGTGGTTCTCAAAGAGAACAGGAAGGGCTCAGAATCGCAGACAGAGCTGAAACCTGGCTTTCTGTGTGTGAGGACTCGGGTTCCTTTCCTTGCCCTCTCTGTGCTTGTGGAACGAGTGTTGCTCACGCTCCCCTTGTGTGCTGGCTCCCGCCACGCCCGCTGACCCGGCCTTGCTCTGTGCAGACCTACGAGGTGCAGGGCAGCTTGCAGGAGGACAGCCGGGTCACCGTGTCCATCGTCCTGGAGAACCAGAGCAGCAGCTTCCTGAAGAACATGGAGCTCAACGTGCTGGACTCGCTCAACACCAAGCTGGCCCGGCCCGAGGGCTCCTCCGTCCACGACGGCGTCCCCGTGCCTTTCCAGCTGCCCCCAGGTGAGGCAGCCACTGCACTGACGTCCAGAGCTCGGAGGCTGAGGCTTCCCGTGGATTGAGAGCTCCTTCTTGGGTCTCTACTTCTTGGTCCCCAGGCTAGCAGACCCCTGAGGTCAGCCCTGGGCGCCCACCTCCTCCTTGGTCCTGGGGCTCTGATGGCCGAGCCTCTGCCTAGATGAGGGGCGCCCGCGAGCTTGCTGTGGGTGGGTGGGGCCGGGCCCACACGGAGGACACCAGGAGGCTCTCATTTGTGTCTGACTCCTGACACCCCCTTGGGGGCTGAGCACAGTTTCCAAACCAGGGCAGGCAGCACTGAGGACAGACCCTGGGTGGGGTCACGTTACTGCCACCTGTCAGAAGGGTGGCCAGAGCCCTCCTGGCCGAGCCCCACGCTCCTCCTCAGGCCCCGGCTCTCGCCCTCACCAGGCATCTCCAACGAAGCCCAGTTTGTGTTCACCATCCAGAGCATCGCCATGGCCCAGAAGCTCAAGGGCACCCTGACCTTCATCGCCAAGGTACACGGCGCTCAGGGTGCCGTCGGGGACCCGCGGGACCCCCCTTTGCCCGCTCCACCTGCCAAGAGCACCCAGTTCCGGGGTGGGAGCCATGCCCAGATGCCAGCCCCCCAAGCTAACGGCCTGGCCTGCTTACCCTCCCCCTGCCCTGCTCCCGGCAGAACGACGAGGGCTCCACCCACGAG
Organism: Equus caballus; assembly: GCF_041296265.1. Lineage (NCBI taxonomy): Eukaryota > Metazoa > Chordata > Mammalia > Perissodactyla > Equidae > Equus > Equus caballus. Next base: position 1,346,350 of record NC_091690.1, on the reverse strand, counting down.
AAGCTCGACTTCAAGTTGCACTTCAGCTGCACCTCGTACTTGATCACCACGCCGTGCTACAGGTGCGCCAGCCCGCTGCCCTCAGGAGCGCAGGGCGCGGCGGGTCAGTGACAGCGGGCAGCTAGCGGGCGAGTCCAGCTCCTCTGATGTGTCGGCCAGCTGGGCTGCGTGACGAGTCCCCTGGTCTGGGCGGCTCAGACGCCACGTTGGCGCTCTCCCAGTGCTGGAGGCAGGGGTCTGAGGTCCCGGTGTCGGCAGGGCTGGTCCCTCAGGCTCCTTTGGCGTACAGGGGCCGTCGTGTCCCTGTGTTCTCATGTGGTCGTCCCTTTGTGCGTGTCTGTGTTCTCATGCCCTCGTTAAGGTCCCCAGTCTTGGTGGATCAGGGCCCTGTCTCCGATTACAATCACAGTCTCAGGTCCTGGAGGTCAGGACCTCCACATAGGGATTTTGGGGGCACAGTTCAGCCCATGACGTCTTTCAAGACCCTTGGAGACCTCCCAGGCCCCAGCACATGGAAGAGGGTGTCCCCCCAACCCCGGGGCTGGGGGCTTTGTCTGCCTGGGTGCTGGCGAGCCTGCCTGTTGTCAGCCTCTTGTCCTGTGTCCTCCCCACAGCGACGCCTTTGCCAAGCTGCTGGAGTCTGGGGACCTGAGCATGAGCTCAATCAAAGTCGACGGCATCAGTATGTCCTTCCAGAACCTTCTGGCAAAGATCTGTTTTCATCACCATTTTTCCGGTAAGAGATTTGCCATGACTTGATGGATGGCACAGTTTTGCGCACACGTGGTGTCCCCTGTCGCCGAGGGGGCGGCTGCGGCCTCACCCCTGCCTGCTCTGTTGCAGTCGTGGAGCGAGTGAACTCGTGCGCCTCAATGTACAGCCGCTCCATCCAGGGCCACCACGTCTGCCTCCTGGTGAAGAAGGTGAGCCCGGGCCCGTCCGCGCCGGCCCCCTCCCTCAAGTCACTGTGGGTTCCTCTGCTTCAGCGCGTGGCTGGGTTCAGTCTGTGGCTGTCGTGTGGAGGGTTTGGAGCCTGTGCTCGCGAGGAGTCCCGCCTTCGGTTTTCTTGGTCTGGCTTTGGCGTCAGGGCACTGAGGGTCTCGTTGAACGAGCCGGGGAGCTGTCCCCTCCTCTTGCGTTTCCCGGGGGCATTGTGTGTAATTGGTGTATTTCTTCCTTCCGTGTTTCGTGGAATTCACCAGGGCGACAAGTGGACCCTTAGACTCAGGGCATCCTCTTGGTGGCTGAGCCTCCTGCACAGATGCGGTGTCCCTCTTTAGCTGCGGTTATTTTCTTTGCTCTGAAGTCTGTCTTGTGTGTTGTCAGTCTAGCCACTCCCGCTGTCTTTCGATTGGCGTCTACACCGTGTATCTTTACTTTGGCCCTGTGTTTACCGTGGCGTTTGGAAGAGCTCCTTGGAGACGCCCTGTGCGTCCCGCCGGCCTCTTGCCTCTTACCGCGTGTGTGGAGAGCGTTTGCGTGGGAAGCGTTGCTGGTCTGTCTGGCTTGTTTCCTCGTGTTCCTCCTGTTTCCGTCCTCCGTCCCTGCCCCTGCCGCTCGGGCTGAGCTGCGCGGTGTCGGCGTCCCGTTCGGGTCTGGCTGTGCTGTTGACGCTGGCTCCTGGGCGTTGTGTGTGGGGTCACGTTCTACGCACGCTTAGCTTTTTAGTTTTCTTGGAACTGACGTTTGACCACTTGAGTGGGACGTGTTGGTCCCTCGCCTGTCCCTCTGTATGAGCTCTTGTCCTGTGTGTTGGCCTCACGGACATCAGAGACTCCGTCACGCCACGTCACAGTTGCTGCCCTCGCCCTGGACAGACAGCTCCCGGAGCCGAGGGGGCGGCCCGCTGCTCGCCTGTGGCCGCCCTGCTGCTCTGCGTGCGGCTGCTGCGCGTCGTGTGCCGGTGGTCCCCTTCCCTCCGACGACCTTCCTCCAGCAGCTCCTGAGAGCAGCCTGGGGGCCGAGGCCTCGGTTTTCCTCGTCCAGTTGTTTATCTCCCTGCTCCTCGAGGTGGTTCTTGCTTCGATGGTCTTTTCTCTCAGTACATTAGAAACACGCCGTTTCTTTCGGCGTCCGTGGTCTCTTATGAGAAACCTGCACCATTATTCTTTTTGTAGGGCGTGCACCATTTTTCTCTGGGTGTTCTCCGGAGTTTTCTTTGTCCTCGGTTTTCAGCCATTTTTGACGTATCTGGGTGTTTTCTTGGGGTTTCTCTCTCTGGAGTCTGCTGAACTTCTGGAATCCATGCGTTTGTCTTTTCAAAGTTTGGGAAGTTTTCAGCTATTAGGTACATACTTTTTCAGCACTGCATTCTTATCCTCTCTTCTGGGATCCCGATGGCGTGAATCTCAGACTTTTGTTGCTGTTCCTCGGGTCTCTGGGCTCCGCCCCTGCCCCCTCCGACCTCTTTTCCCGTCTGTTCGGGTTGGGTTATTTCTGGTAACACTCTGTCGAGTTCATTGACTGTCTTCTCTGTCTTATCCGTTCTGCCAGTGAGCCCATCCGGTGAGTTGTTTATTTTGGTGATTGTGTTTTTCAGAGCTAGCACACGTGTTTGGTGGGTGTTTGGGTCTTCCGTTTCTTTGCTGAGATGTTCTGCTCTCTCTCCGTTTGGAGAGAGTTGTGCTCGCTCTTTGGAGCCTTCTCAGGATAGCTTCTTCCGACCTTGCGTCTCGGCCTGGGTTTGTCTTGTCCGTGAGAGCCGGGACTGCCCTAGCAGTTCTGGGTTCTGTCCTGAACGTCTGAGCACCATGAGCCTGTGGGGCTCGCTGAGATCCTCTGGGGATGATGTGTCCGTCCACTCCCACAGCCCTTGTCCCGCTCTTCAGAGCCGCCTCCATGCACCCCCGTGGGGCCGGCCGGTGGTCTGTCTTCCCGGCGTCTCGAGTGTGCTCCTTAGGCTGAGCTCCACCCATGCTCAGCTCCGGTGGACCCAGCAGGGCATAAACCACTTGACGGCTCGCTTTCCCCACGCTCCACCCAGGACCTCCCGGGCCCTGCCACTTCTGGTCCTGTCCCCAGACCCGCAGGCAGCCGCTCCACGCCTCCGTCCCGGGTTTATAGCTCCTCGCGTGGGGGACACAGGCCAGCATGCTCGCTCCGTCTTACCCGGCGCTCCTCGTTTTGGTCAGTTGTCAGAGCGCTCGCCCTTGGAAGTATCTGGAAAACTGCCAGTGGGGGCGTGCAGCCGGGGGCGGTGTCTGCGTGTAGTGGGTGGGAACACTGCCCGTTGCTGTCCCTCTTCAGGGCGAGAAGTCCGTGTCGGTTGACGGGAAATGCAGCGACTCAACGCTGCTGAGCAACTTGCTGGAGGAGATGCGAGCCACGCTGGCCACGTGCTGAGTGCCACCTGCGACCCGCCACGGAGGACACACGAGGGAGAGCCGGTTCCAAGTGATAGGTTTCTCTCTGTCGCATGGACTGCACCCAGCCCGGGCATTAATTTAAGTCCACTGTCGTCCGTCATTTAGACGTCAGGGTTTTCTGTTGCGTTGATTTCTCCTATCATCTTTTTTACTTTGGCTCTTCCCACTGTCTCTGGCGAGAAGCCCCGTTCCAGGCCTCAGAGCAGCAGGGGCTCCTGTAGCTGGAGGCCGACTGTGCACACGGCTGCAGGGGCTGCCCAAGGGGCGAGCGGGACCCCGGCTGGGACCTGGTGGGTCCAGGGTGAGGGACGTTCAGCCGATGGGGCAGGGTGGCGCATCCTTCTGTGGAGTCATCTGAGTCCCATGAGCCCCAGGCACCCTGCCTGGTGGCGCGTTGTGGGAAGAGCGGGCTGGCTGCTCCCGGCGCTGACGTTCCCTGCTCCTCTGTCGGCCGTGGGTCAGGATCTTTCTCCCCAGGACACGGTGGGAAAGGGTCGTGCTGCCTGTCGTCCACTGTCTTCTCTGCGTCCCACCACCGTGTTCGTGTGCCGGGTGAAAAAGGGTGGCAGACCAGAGGTGGGGGGCTGCAGCCGAGGCAGGGGATCCAGCCAGGCCCCCTCCCGGAGCAGGACTGGACAGCCCTGCTCGGCACAGTGTCTCGTCAGCCCCGCTGGGGTGGGTGGCAGAGGGCTGCAGCTCTGCCTGCCGCGTCTCGTCACTGAACACCCGCAGGGCCGTCCCTGCAGCTGCCGGGGGGCCAGTCCTGGTCATCGTCGCCCCAACAGCGAGGCACATGCATCCTGGGGCGGCCGGGCCCCTGAAATGCACCTCCGCCAGGGCGAGGGGACCCCGGCCCACCCCGAGACTGAACCTTCCTCAGAGACGATGGTCCTCAATGACGTTTTAACTTTTCCTTTTGATGAAAACTGTCACTTTAGCATGTAGAGTAATCGATTACAGAATCCCGTGCAGTGATTCTAGAATCTCGACATTGTATGATGTGTTATACAGACTTTATTTGCCATCGACATTCCCGTATACAGGAGAGACATATCACGCTGCTGTATGATTTTGTGTCAGGATGATTCAATAAACTTGCAAACACATGTCTCCATGCCGGCTGTCCTGCCCGCGCCCGTGCGCACCCCGGCGGGGGGCGGTCAGCACACGGGGGGCTCTGGACGGTCCCCAAGCTGCTCGGGCTCGTCTGGTGGCTGCAGGGCGCTCTCCTGGAGGCCGCAGTGTTTGGGGAGCCCTATCCTCCCCACCCAGGTGCCTCTCATCTTCTTGGGAGGTGACGCGACCCCCACCTGCCACCCAACCCCACCCATGGGGGCTCCACGAGGTCCACCGACGGAGTGCGGGGAGCAAATGCTGGAAGGCCGGCCCTGCCTTCCATGGGGGTTTAATTCACCACACTTCCGCTGGCTTTGGTGACACCGTGTGGACAATGGACAGTTCAAGACAGGTCAGGCTGGGTGAGCAGACGGAAAGCCCAAATCAACTCCACTTTGAATGCCAAAGTGTGGGAGGGCAAGGAGCCGGGCACAGACAGCCCAGGCTGAACCAGCTCAGGGCGCCCCACCAATGTCCCTTCCAGAAGACTGTCCTGTCCAGAAATGCTGGCCAGGAGGCTCCTTCCCCGCTCTCAGTGGGAACACGTAGGCGCCGCCTGCATCCACACCGCCCTCGCCACCCTCGGGCTGTGCAGGCCAGTGGGGGGGCACCAGGAGCACCAGAGCCTGGCTGTCACCACCTGCTGCCAGCACGTGGGCCATGTGACTCCACCACCCTGCAGTCTCCCCGGGACGTCCCTGAGGCTCCCAACACCATTTTCAACAATGCCACATCTCCCCGACCCCAGACACGGACACTCCCAGGGAAGCAGTGCCGGGTTCTGTCAGTGAAGCCGCTACGGGAGGGCGTGTGCAGGGTTGGGGTCCATCAGCTCTCGAGAGCCGTCCTGGGATCCCCTTGGACCCCCTTGGATGCAAGAGCAAGAGGGAGCTGGTGGGGAGAGGGGCGAGCGCCCGAGCCGGAGGCCTGCCTGGCTGGCAGCAGCTCTTCTGACAGAGTGGCCTCCTGGCGGTGCCGGTCTCCCAGGCCTCCCTCGCTGTGGTGAGCAGTCAGCCGCGGATCACGCTGGTCAGCTGTGTGCCTGTCCACCGCTGCAGCCGCGCCTGGACTCACCGTGGAGGCTGCTGTCCGGCCAGCCCTCCCCGCCATCCTGCCGGGACCCAGGCCTGCGAGCCCCCGAGCCCCCGCCGTTCTCCCTGCCCCACAAGGACCACTCCGAGATGAGAAAGGTCAGGGAGTTTAATCGTTCCGTCCAGTAGCTCTGTGGTCCCACTCGGCGTCAACACTATATACAAACCCACCTCCCCTCCTCCCGGCCGGCCCGGCTGGATGGCGGCAAGGACCCGAGGCAGCAGCCAGGCTGCTCCGCACGTGCGGGCTGGGAGAGTCCAGCCAACTTGGCCCCGCATCACAGCTGGGGTGGGTCCGGCAGGCCTGGCGGCCGTCAGTGCTGCATCAGACACTCGGAAGCGTCTTCCAGAGTCAGGTTGGCTAGGTTTGGGGGCTCTAGACACGTGAAGCTGGGCGACACCAGGCTGCGGGGGGACACGGTGCCCTCAGTCCCTCCTCTCCCCTCCCCGCCATACCCTCCCTGGGGGGCCTTTGTTGGGGCCTGGGCCTGTCTTCCTAAGTGGGGCATGGGATGGGCTGGACCCCAAGGCCTTGCCTGTTCTGTGTCCCCAAGACTGCACTGGGTTCTGTCACACCAACATCCCCACGACTGGGGTGTCAAAAGGGCATGGGGGGGGGCCTGCGCCAAAGTGGCCATAGCTTTGCTGTCTGGCTTAGGTACATCCCCACCCCCAGAGCCCACCTGGGTCCCTCCGGGTGGCTCACAAGGCTGGAGTGGTCCTGTGCATCCGGCAGCGAGGGGGAGAGGGACGCATAGTTATTCACGAAGCCACGAAGCGATTGCAGGGTGTGGTTGCAGAGGTGAGGTCTGGGGTGTCCCAGGTGCAGAGAGACCCCTGCTTGGCTGTGCTCGCCCTGTCCAAACCCCCTGGCCACCCCATTGACCCGAAGGACCCCAGAGCACCGCTTCCCTCACCCCCCCATCTCCTCCCCTAGGAGCTCCTCCCTCTGGAAGGCCAGGCCAGGGCGTTGGAGGAGATGGGCCAGGGGGCTTTACCTCGTCTTGGTGTTCTGTCTGAAAGACACGACAGGGCCCCGGTTAGCCCCGAGCTTTGGGACTGAAGCTGTGCCTGTGGCCCCAGGCCCCTCCACTGGGGCACGCATCCATCCTGGAGCGCTCTCCCTCCCCAGCTCCGACCACAGCCCTGCCTCCCACTTGGGGCAGGGGTAGGACCAGATTCTACGGGGACTCTAACCAGAGTGATCGACCTGAGCGCACAGGGCCAGGCACCACCTCCCGTGGCCCACCTGGCGCGTACTCACCGGAGGATGCACACGCTGCCTCTGATCAACTCACTGGGGTTGGGGGAGGGGACTTACTTGTGCCATATATTTCTACAACGACAGGACAGCAAGTTTGGAGTCAGAAGCCATGTGGCCTCGGTCGGGGTCCCCTCCGAGCCCAGCTGCATGACTCACATGTAACGGAGGAGACCCTGCACAGCCATCTCCCACTGCGCCGACGACCTGCAGGGACACGGGTTGTGGAGGTGGCGTGGCCCCAAATTCAGGGGGCCAGCTAGGGGGGCTTCCACTCCACCCTGCCTGCCCAGGTGGTGAAAGGCCAGGGGTGGGGGAGGCAGAGGAGGGGCCCCCTCTGGGGAGGACCTCAGACCGCACGGACAGCGGGGCCCTCAGCCGCCCGCCGAGCCCTACTCGCAATTGTAGCCAAAGCAGACGACGTGCGAGTCTGTGCAGTTGCTGCAGGAGATGGTCTGGTACTGGAAGATGCCTGCAACACACGACAGGCCGCGGCGGGCTCCCCTCGGCCTCCGGGGCCCCACGCTGCCACCGCCACCGCGCCCCACGGCCTGGACAGAGGCGCACTCACCACAGTGACGCTGACAATCGATGCGGCCTGTGCGGGGGACAAGAGCCCGGACAGCGCCGCCTTAGCAGACCCAGCCCGTTCCCGCTCTGGCCCACTCTCCTGGGCCTGCCCAAGAGATGGGGCAAATCACCAGGAAGCGTGACTTCCAGGGAGGTGGCAGGGAAGGGTGGGGGTTATCCTTCAAGGCCCCAGGATGAAAGAGCCCCTTCCTCTGGGAGCTGCCCTGCTCCCCGCTTTCTGTCCCCAGCCGCTGCAGGCTCCGAGTTCTAACGCCGGCTGCATGGTGCACAGACTCCCTATTCACAGCACTCTAACCTCGCCTTGCCCTGGCCGGGGCCCCCAGCCTCGAAGGGGACTCAAATCCTCCTATAGCCCTGGGTCCCCCAGCCCTCGTTTGCTCACTTTCGATGATGGCATTCTGGATAAGGCGCACCTGCTCTCGGAAGATGTTTCGCAGCTCGTTGGGGAAATACCCTGATGGGGGAGGCGGGAGGAGGGAGGTCAGGCTTGGGCCATGGGCAGAGGCAGGGGTCCTGGGGCCGGTCGGCCCAGCCTCAGTTTCCACCTTACCCGGGAAATACATCTTCCCCTGGTACAGCACATCCATCTTCTGGTACACAGCGTTCGCCACCTGGTCCAGCTTCTCCCGCGCTGCGGGCGGAAGAGGCAGGTGAGCGGGCCGGCTGGGCCGGGGTCTGGCCGGGCCGGGGGTGCGGGGCGGGGCTCCGGCACTCACTGATCTCCGCAGGGATGGCCAGGTGCAGCTCATTCATCGTGTCCTGGCTCCAATCGGTGAGCAGCGAGCCCGACACGGGGATGTCGCCTACCCACCAGGACTTGAGGTTCACGTGGTCGCGGTAGAAGTTGAACTTATCCGAGAAGTTGCTGTGGCAATGCAGGCAGCCGCGGGCGAGCGCCACTGTCAGGCTCAGGCACAGCAACAGGGCCATGCCGCCCCCGCCGCCCCGGCCCGCGATGGCTCCCGCGCACCACGACCACCCAACGGCACCCCCGCGCCACGCCCCCCGCCGCCAGCCAACCAACGGCACCCCCGCGCCACGCCCCTCCGCGCGCACTGACCAACCAACGGTGCCCCTTCGCCACGCCCCTCCGCCGCCAGCCAACCAACAGAGCCCTGTGCCACGCCCCTCGGCGCGCACCGACCAACCAACGGCGCCCTCCTCGGCCCCAGGCCCCGCCCCAGCAGAGGATAACTGACGGCTCAGGCTCCGCCCCCAGGCCCCGCCCACGAGCCGCCACTCCCAGAGGAAACTCCACCCACGGCTCGGCCCCGCCCTCAGGCCGCGCCCCACGCATGCGCCCACGGCTGGCGTAGGCTCCTCCTCCACGCCCTGCCCCTGCTCGAGGCCCAAGTTCCGCCCTCAGGCCGCGAGCCTCCGGCACCAGCCAATGGCGTCACGGCCCGTCCCCGGTTGCCAGGCGACGGAGAGCGCGGCGGCTGGGCGCGCCCCCCTCGGGCTAGAAGTCCGCGCCCCGGCTCCGCTTCCGGGGAGGCCTCAGCCTGTAGCGGAAGTAGGGCCATCTGGGCGGGTGGGGCCGGGCGGGGCGTGTGCGGTGTCCATCCGCGGCGGGCGGCGGCAAGGCCGGGGCTGGCGGGCGGCCTGCGGACGGGGACGGGGACCGAGACCGGGGACGGAGGACGGAGGCGAGCGTGAGGCGGCAGGTGGGTCCTCTGAGGGGCGACCGCGGGCGGCGGGAGATCCAATCCGTCGGGAGGGGCGACCGCGGGCGGCGGGCGGTCCGATCCGTCGGGAGGGGTGAACGCGGGCGGCGGGGAGGCCAGATCCGTCGGCAGGGCGACCGCGGGCGGCGGGAGGTCTGATCCGTCGGGAGGGGCGAACGCGGGCGGCGGGGAGGCCAGATCCGTCGGGAGGGGCGAAATCGGGCGGCGGGAGGGGGTTCTGTGGGCCCTCGGTGGCATTCGTGGTTACTAGTGTCCCTTTGGGGTCAACCCCGCGCCTTGTCCCCATCGCCAGGACCCCGCCTCCTGGTTGGGATCCAAATTCCTAGGATTTCGGGGCCCCCCCCAACCAGGGGCACCCCGGCCTTTTAAAAGCAGGCTTCTTGCTTCCTGGTGCCCAGAGTCACTGAGCCCTGGGAAGGACTGGGCCAGAGGTGTTGGCCGGGGTCAGCACACCTTGGGTGACCTCACAGCTCCTTTTTCTTAGGTATGTTTTACGCGTGACTGTATTTTATAAATGTCACTGAAAAGGGAAGGTGGATAATTGGAAAACCCAGAAACTCACAAAGCAGAAAATGAGTGTGCAAGAGCTACTGTTAATTTTGGGGTGAGCGTCTTCCGGTGTTTGAACACGCGTACCTCTCCCCCGTCGCATCCTTTTTTCGCAGTCCTATAGAGGTTTAATTGACATACAGTCGACGGCACGTGTGCAGAGCACACAGCTGGGTAAATTTTGACATGCGATGCCCCCCTTCCCGCCTGCCTGCACTTCTGGGTTTAAACTTGGTTCTGTTACACGGGGCCCCGCCAGCCGCTTCCTCCTTCCCCCTCCACCCAGCCCAAAGGTCCGAGACTCTAATTAGCCCATTTCACAGACTCAGCGCTGAGTGGGGCCAAGGGTCCCACCCCGACAGACATCAGGACAGGGCCCTGCAGCCTCGCATGAATCCTGAGCCCCCGTGCCCCCGAGTTGACGCTTTCAGGACTAAGTGACTATTTCCCTGCGTGTGTCGTGGGTCAGGTTGAACCAGTGCACTGATGATGGAGTGGGAACCCAGCAGGTGAAGTCCCGGCTGCCCCAGCCTGCACCCGACAGCACCCTGCTTCTCCCCTCCCTCCTGGGAGGCACCCTCTGCTCCTTCACCCCCAACAAGGCAGAGCCTCATCCCCGGATCTGAATCCAGCACCCGCCTCAAACAGCACCCGTCCCGTTGCCCCGTCTTCCCTCTCCTTCGGCCCCCTCGGGCTGAGCCATCGAGGGCAGCAGCCACTGGCCACACGTGGCTAATGAACCCTCGAAACGCGGCCGCTGCAAATTGTATGCGCTATAAGTGCATACTACACACCGGGTCCCGGAGACTCGGTTTAAAGAGAAAAAAAGGCAAAACATCCCCTTAATATTTTCTATATTCATTAGGTGTCGAAATGGTGTTTTGGTGCTCCTGGATTAAGTAGAATATATTATTAATTTCACCTGTTTCTGTTCATTTTTTTTTTACTTTTCAATGTGGCTACTAGAAAATTTGAAATTACACATGCGGTGCACGTTGTATTTCTAGCACCTTCCGTGGCATTGATTCCTTTCACACGTACATGTCCAACTCCCGCTTTCATCAGGTTCGTCATTTTCTGCTTCCTGTTTGTGGCTCCAGTTGTTTCTTAAGTGGGGTGAGCTCCTCCAAGACAACCAGCCAAATGCTTGGGGTGTCGTAATGATGAATTAGTGTTGGCTATAATTTTTTTAAATAGACTTTATTTTATTATTATTTTGTTTAAGACTTTATTTTTCCCTTTTCTCCCAAAGCCCCTCTGGTACATAGCTGTGTATTTTTAGTTGTGGGTCCTTCTAGTTGTGGCATGTGGGACGCCACCTCAGCGTGGCCTGATGAGCGGTGCCGTGTCTGCATCCAGGATCCGAACCGGCGAACTCTGGGGCGGCTGAAGCAGAGCGTGCGAACTTAACCACTCGGCCACGGGGCCGGCCCCGAGACTTTATTTTTTTTAGAGCCATTTTAGGATCATAGCATAATTGAGTAGAAGGTGCAGGGAATTCTCATATGTCCCCTGCCCCATATATGCACGGCGCCCCCCCCCCCACCATTATCAACATCCCAGTAACCTCCTGGACACGTCATTGTCACCCAGAGTCCACCCTTGACATTTGGGTTCACTCTCGGTGCTGTGTGTTCTGTCGGTTGGGACAAAAGCATGTCGTGTGTCCACCGTCATAGCACCATACAGAAAAGTGTCACTGCCTTAGGAACCCCCGTGTTCTGCCTGTTTGTCCCTCCCCCAACCCCTGAAACCACAGATCCTGTGTGTCTCCTGGGTTCTGCTTTTTCCAGAAGGTTCTAGAGTTGGACTCACAGTGCGTCGCCCTCTCACCCTGGCTCGTGCAGTTAGTAACGTGCCTTTATGGTTCCTCGCGTCTTTTCCGGGCTCGATGGCTCACTTTTTACTCGAGGGGAGAGCGTGTCCTCATCCTTAAGTCTCCCGCGGAGCCAGGCGCCCCTCGTCCCTGTGGACGTGCTGAATTCGGAGTTCCCGTCTGTCTCTCTCTCGGCCCCAGCGGTTATTTTAGTCCCTCGGGGGGTTCACAGAAGGGCCGTCTCAGTTCCTGAACTCAGACGCTTCATATGCTAATGTTTGCCTGCTCCGTGGGTAAAAACGGCCGAAGCCCGCTAGGTTCTGGAGAGTCCGCGTGAGTCACCCTTCCGAGAGCTCTTCTCCCATCTCCAGCGCTGCCTAAGGTGGAGGGTTCGCGAAAATCCCCCCACACCGCCGGCTGGGAACTGGGGTTTTTCCTCCGGGAAGTTTTTGACACGCCCCGGCTGGGGAGCCCTGTTTCTGAGTTCCTGGAATCTCGAGCTTCCAATTTCTTAAGCAGAAAAGGCAAGTGTGACTTAAGAAGCCGGGTTCTGGGAAAGAGATGGTCACTCTGGCGGCTCCTGTGTGCCAAGTAAGACACTCAGAGCCGGGTCATCCTCTGTGGGGGGCCGTCCTGGGCACTGGGTGGGGGGGTGGTTGAGCAGCATCCCTCTGGCCCCCGCACACTCGATGCCAGGAGCGCCCCCAGTGTGACAACCACAGATGTCCCCAGGGTCCCCTGGGGGCAGGATGGCCTGGATGAGACCCATGGCTGTAGCTGGGAGCTCTTCCCAGCCCCCTGGGCAGCGGGCGTGCTCAGAGCAGCGCCTCCTCCCCCGCCCCCTTCAGCCGGGGGTCCGTGCACACTCAAGTCCACATCCAAGGATCCTGCATTAACAGGAAGCAGGGACAGCCACCGAGGCAGCTCGGGGCCCGGCTCTGGGGTCCTACGCTTTCTGACACACGCGCCCCTGGTCCCTTCGCATGCAATGGCCTCTTCTGAAACCTCGGGCTGGGTCCTCAGAAGGAAGAGGCGTGTCCCCTAAGCGGATGCCACAACCACAGATGACCTCGCTCACATTTCTCCTCTCCGCCCCTCGGGAGGGGCGCGGTTTTGTAAAACAGTGTGTCTGTGTTTGCCCCTGGGGTAAACTGAGGCAGCGGGCATAGGCTCAGCGTTCCTCAGCTGCAGGATCAACGGCTGCTCCAGGCGGTCCAGCACCCCACCTCCGTCCCCGGCAGCGTGGAGGCGGTGGACGCAGAGACCCCGGGTCCAGGACCCAGGCCCACGTCTGCCCTGTGGGCTCATAGTGCGCTTGGGGGTGGGTCCTTGCCACCTCTCCCAGCTTCTGGCGTGGCCGGCAGTCCTGGGCGCTCCTGGGCTTGTGGCCACATCCCCCCACCCAGTCTCCACCTCCGTCGTCACACAGCTACCACTGTGTCTGTGTCCAACTTCCCTCTTCCTACTAGGACGTCAGCCGCTGGTCTCAGGGTCCCCAGTCCAGTGCGACCTCCATAACTAATGACACCTGCCACGCCCTGTTTCCAAACGAGCCAGTTCACAGGACTTGAACGTGTCATTTTGGGGGACTCGATTCACCCCTAATGGGGGAACGGAGGGTGACAGCTGATGGGCACGGGAAGGGGGGCGGGTCCTTTGGGGTCATGAGAATACTCTGGAACTAGATAGTAGTGTTGGTTGCCCTGCTCTCTGATGTTTCTAAAAGCCATTGAATTATATACCTTAAAAGGTGGAATTTTGGGGCCGGCCCAGTGGCGCAGTGGTTAAGTGCGCACGTTCCACTTCGGCGGCCCGGGGTTCACTGGTTCGGATCCCGGGTGCGGACAAGGCACCGCTTCGCACGCCATGCTGTGGCAGGCGTCCCACATATAAAGTGGAGGAATGTGGGCACGGATGTTAGCTCAGGGCCAATCTTCCTCAAAAAAAAAAAAACTGGAATTTACAGTATATGAATTATGTCTCAATTTTTTTAAAAAAGACTCTCAGGACGGCTGGAATATAGGGGCTCCTCAACAGCACCTGGCTCGAGTGGCCCCCACAAACCGTACTTGCTGCCTTCCTACAAGTTGGGGAGCTTCACCCAGAAAACCAAGACACGAGGGCCAGACACCGAGACAGTGTGGGCCCCATGTTGCCCCGTAGGGTGGCGGGCGGCCGGCATGCACAGGGGGCGTCGCCATAGTGGAAAATACACATGTCGGTGGTGGCTGATGGCTCAGGGCCGCGAGCATCTTCCTGCCCGGTGCCTGGGCTGCCGGCCGGGGAGCCAGGGTTCGCAGGATCTAGAACATACGGGACCGGCCTCTGAGGGTGGGGCCTGGCCTCCGTGTCCCCAAACCCCAGGGCAGCATCCCCGCCGTAGTGGCCACGGTGGCGCTGTCAGCGGCCCAGGCAGGATGTGGAGGCACCGGAAGGAAGTGGCGCTGAGCGGGCGCCCACTGCACCTCAACCGGAGGGTCACGCGAGGCGGTTGCTTAGAGGAACTGTGTTTTGTTTTGTTTTGTTTTCAGAAAAAAAGAAAAAAAAAAAAAAAGGGCTGGGTGTGTGTGGGGGCAGGGGAATTTTGTCATCTTACCTTGTGTCGCTCTAGAAGTTTCTAAGTGCCACACACATCTCCGCTGCGGGACGAGCCGGGGAGCCAGGAGCACTCGCTCTTGGCGTTGAATTTCCAGAAGGCCGCCCCCGCCGTCCTTGGAGGTGTTCTGGGAAGAGCCGAGGGACGGGGACCAGAGACGGTAACTGGGATGTGGGGGGTCGCCTCCGGGCCACCCTGGCCTCCTTGGCCTTTCTCAAGGCAAAGGCACTTTCCGGTGGCCGGGCCCCCCCAGGGCCGGGGGACGTGTGTGTTTCCCACGGAGAGCTGTTTGCTTTTGACAGGAACTCGGCCCATCCAGGAAGTCTTTCAGAGAATCATTGCATCCACTTAAGACAAAAAACCCTCCCCCTTTCTGGGAAGAGCCAAAAAGGCGGGCAGAGCCTGCAGGCCCCCCGGCGCCCTGCCCCGTCCCCGGGAACCATCCCAGCGCGTCCTGCCTGTGGCGTGCGCTGTGCGCGGGACAAGCTGTCGGCCTGCCTGGACCAGCCAGGGGCCGCCCCTGCTCCTGAGGCTCAGGCGGAGCTGCCGAGGGCCTGCTCACCCGCCTGGTGGCCCCACTCCCATCCACGCAGGCCACATGTGCACAGGCGACCTTGTCGGAGGTGAAATTCCCCAAATCTTCCCTGGGGAGGACCCGAACTCAAGAGAAGGCAGCACTGGGCTGCGTTTTCCGCTGTGTCAGGATTGCCCTCAGGGTGGGAGGCTGCTGTGGGAGAAATCAGAGCCTGGAGGCGAGTCAGTGCATGGAGGCGGGGGCCGGGGCTCTGCGGCCCCTCCAGCCGGACGGACGAGGGATGCGGCGCCCCACTTCGTCTTCTCATCACAGGAGGGGGTTGACGTTCAGCCCCAGGGGAAGGCCGTCTGGAGGCCGAAGTAAGACCGCAGATGAGGAAGTGTCCCCAGGTGTTGGGTGCAGGAGAAACCAGGCAGCGGGCGGGGGAGAAACCAGGCAGTGGGCCGGCAGAAGGTTGCTTTCTTTTCTGTCGGCCCACAGGGAGTGTCTGTCCCTGGACCTGCAGCCGGGGTGGCCTGGGAGCCTCTGTTTGCAGGTTAATCGCCTGGGCAGTGAACTGTCACAGGTGGGGGCCGAGGGTCACCACAAGGCGCGTCCAGCACACATGCCCACAGCGTGGAGGGGTCCTGGGCTGCCCAACCCCGGGGACGCGGCCAGTCTCGGAGACGGGGGCGCGGCGGTGGCCTCTTGACATCAGCTCTTCCTGGGGGTCTGAGGCTGGGCTTGGGGTTAGACAGATGGAAACCCGAACAGCAGAGAGGTGGGGAGGGTGGAGGCACACGTGGCCCCGCAGAAAGGACCGGCCCAGGGTTCCCGCTCCCTTCCCCTCTGCCAGCCACACGAGGCTTGAAATGCTGGCTTAACTAGTCATTAACTAGTTAGTACTGAGTTATTCTCTTCTAACCCAGTGGTTCTCACTAGGGCAATCCTGCCCCCGGGGACACCGGGCCATGTCTGGGGACATCTGTGGGTGTCACACTGGGGGAGCTCCTGGCATCGAGTGGGTGGGGCCAGGGATGCTGCTCAACCCCCCACAGCGCCCAGGACCGCCCCCCAGAGGATGACCCGGCCCCGATGTCGCAGTGCCGAGGGGGACCCGGCCTGGGCCTCGGTCTTCTTAGCTCTAAAGTAGGAATACCATTTCCCTCGAAGGTGACAGTAAAGTGCCTCGCCGGGTGTTTGCCAAGGTGGCAGGAAGTGACAACGGCAGCCAGGGCCCCAGGGCTGGCATTGGGAAGTGAAGGCACTTCTGGCCTGTTGATGGGAGGCCCCGTGTCCTCGGTCCAGAGCTCACGTTGCCTTGAGCCCAAGCAGCCTCTCTCTGTTGAGGTCCTTACCGCTCGGAGTCCACCTTGCCCGCACCGCTCGACCCGGGTCTGCCCTGCCGCTGCTGCCCCGGGCGGGGTCGGCCGGCGAGAGCCCTGGGTGAGCATTGCGTGGTGCAGATCTGGCCTCCAGAACGCCCTCGAAGGCTCCCAGCAGACGGAGCCCGGCCTCTCCGGGAGGGAGTTCTCGGGGTCCCTGAAGACGGAGATGGGGCCCAATGCAGACACAGGGCGTCCAGAACTTTCCGACGAGGAAGTTGGGCTGTTCGAAGCCCCTAAATTGGCAATGATTTGCTACAAAGCGTGCCAGGCCTGGAGGGGCGGGCCACCGGGCCAGGTCACAGGGCAGCCGCGAAGTCCCGCACTTTGAGCAAAGAAGGAGCGGGGTGGGTGTGGCACTGTTCTCGTGGCTGGTCCTTTGCGTGGGCTCCCGCCGTGGGCCGGGCGCCACTTCCCCTTCCCCTCCGCGACTTCTCCTCCGGTGACCTCCCGGGGGACCCCCACCCCCACCCCGCCGGCCCCACGACCCTGCCCTCCCTTCTGTCCCTTCCGGGTCCACGCTGGGAGGGCGTGTACCCCAGGCCTGCAGATGGAGAGCGGAGGCGGCACCGTCATCGTAGCAGAGCCACGGTGACCAGGGGGTGACACAGCCCCGGTGGGGACAAGACTCTGACGAGCTCGTTGAGACTTTAGATAGCGTCCTGGGGCGCATCATGTGCCCCGGAGTCCATGTCCACCCGTTGATGGGGTCTTTGCTGATCTCATCGACGTGGTCAGGTGGGGTCACGCTGGGTTGGGGCGGGCCCTGATCCAGGGACGAGAGACATGCAGGGAAGACAGACCACAGGGAGTTGTCCCGCCCGTTCTGGAGCCAGTGCCCTAATCGGCGTCACGGGGCTGGGTCCTTCGGAGGCTGCGAGGGGGTGTCTGCCCCAGGTCTCCTCCGGCTCCCTGTGTGTCTGTGTCCTCGCTTATGAGGACACTCATCCTTGGATTTAGGGCCTCCCGGGTACTCCAGGATGAGCGCATCCCGAGATGCTTAACTTCTTCTCATCTCCAAAGACCGTTTTTCCAAGTAACGTCCCATTTGCAGGTCCCTGGATGTGGCATCTCCTTACGGAGGCCACCGCTTAGCGCACTGTCCCCTTAGCCAGTGCGCACGGTTCAGCTCGCCCTCTCTCGCTTTATGGAAAGCCTCTGGGCCTGGGGAGGGGCATGCCGGCTGGTCTGGGTTGTCAGGGGGCCCATCTCAGCATCCTCTGCCCTGAGGACACTGCACTTCTGTCCCCGAGGAACTGGCACCCTTTCCGTGACACTTAAAATCACGAGTCCTGGGCCGGCCCGGTGGCACAGTGGTTAAGTTCACCCATTCCGCTTTGGCAGCCCAGGGTTCACTGGTTCGGATCCCGGGTGTGGACATGGCACTGCTTGGCAAGCCATGCTGTGGCAGCTGTCCCACAAATAAAGTAGAGGAAGATGGGCACGGATGTGAGCTCAGGGCCAGTCTTCCTCAGCAAAAAAGAGGAAGATTGGCAGCAGATGTTAGCTCAGGACCAATCTTCCTCAAAAAAAAAAAACCACAAGTCCTGGGACGCATCCCCCTGTCCGCCCCCCATGCTTCCAGAACGGGTTTTGCAGGAGCGGGTGACGATGCTCCCTCCTTCTGCCTTCCAGATCTTGAGGAGGACCCGGGGGCCCTGTGAGCTGCCCGTCGCCCTTCGGCCGACAACGCGCGTCCCGCCCGGGCCATCCCCAAGGAGACATCGCAGGGGAGCGTGCCGGGAGCGCGGGCGGCCACGATGTCCAACCCCTTCCTGAAGCAAGTGTTCAATAAGGACAAGACGTTCCGCCCCAAGCGCAAGTTTGAGCCGGGCACCCAGCGCTTCGAGCTGCACAAGAGGGCGCAGGCGTCGCTGAACGCGGGGCTGGACCTGAAGCTGGCGGTGCAGCTGCCGCCCGGCGAGGAGCTCCACGACTGGGTGGCCGTGCACGTGGTGGACTTCTTCAACCGCGTCAACCTCATCTACGGCACCATCAGCGACGGCTGCACCGAGCGCTCCTGCCCCATCATGTCCGGCGGCCCCAAGTACGAGTACCGCTGGCAGGACGAGCACCGCTTCCGCAAGCCCACGGCGCTCTCGGCGCCCCAGTACATGGACCTGCTCATGGACTGGATCGAGGTGCAGATCAACAACGAGGATGTCTTCCCCACCAACGTCGGTGAGTCGGGCACGCCTGGCGCGGGGTGGGCTCCCGGCACCCGCGAGGGGCCTCAGCGATGGGGCGGGTATGCGACAGTGGCGCTGAGCGGAGAACAGAAGGGACCAGCCAGGCCCAGGCATTTAGTACATTCACAGAGTCCTACAACTATCAGCTCTGTCTAGTTCCGGAACATTCCATCGCCCCAAGAGGAGCCCCATCCTATCAACAGTGCCCCCACCCCCTCCCCAGCCCCTGGCCCCCACGAGCCCGCTCTCTGTGGATCTGCCTGTTCTGGACGTTTCACGTCAATGGGGTCACACACCGTGTGTCCTTCTGTGTCTGCTTCTCTCCCTGAGCGTCATGTGTTCAGGTCCATCCACCTGCAGCCGTGTCAGGGCCTCGCTCCTCTTCACGGCTGCGTCATGTTCCAGTGGGTGGGGGGACCACATCTTGCTTCAAATTAAGGATCTTGAGACGGAGAGGTTATTTGGGATTATCCGGGTGGGCCCTCAGTGTCATCACAAGGCTCCTTATACAAGGGAGGCACAGGGAGATTCGACACGCACGGAAGAGCCGAGGCGATGGGGCAGTGGGAGGAGGACGGGGTCCCGAGCTCAGAAGAGGCAGGAGACGGCCTCTCCATGGACCCCCGGGAGGAACCAGCCCTGCCGACGCCGTGACTCCAGCCCAGGGAGACTGACCGGGGCTCGGCCTCCAGGACTGTGGAGGGACGCCACGTGGAGTCGGTGGCCACTGGTTGGAGCGGCCCTGGGAGACCCACACAGGCGTCGCTCTCGTTCCCCATCAGCATCAGCACCGCGTCGCAGAGAACCTTCCAGTGAACGGGCTCCGGGCCACATCCTCAGGGGTCTCGGGCCCCAGCGCCTGTTGAGCCTCTGCCCCTCTGGCCCCCTCGCTGTCTGTGTGGTGAGGGGGCCGAACCGGGCAAGGCTGTCCCACACTCGGCACTTTCCCAAAGCACAGACTCCGGTAGCCCCCTGTCGGGTGGGCAGGCCCATGTGCGGCCCTGGCATCTGCCTCTGCACGTGCTCCCCATCGTCCTGACTCACAGCCTCGCTGGCACCCCCGAAAGTCCTGCCGGCTCCCGAGATGTCTACACCCCAGAACTGGAGACCCTGAGTGCCGCTGGTCAGCTCCTTGCTGTGAAAGGCGGATCTCGTAATTTTCCCCAGAGAAGAACCTTCTGGAAGGCGAGAGCATGTGCAAATGGCAGACTGCATGGGGCCACCCTGCGGCCACCCCTGGGGGTTAGACCCTTGGCTGAGCAAAGAAGGGACGGGGTCCAGGTTGTCTCCTGCGTCCCACTCGGTGCCAGTCAGGCTGGACGTGCATTGAGGCCCCAAGACCTGTGCTCTGAACGCTAGACCAGGTGTTGGTGACCTTTTCCTGGAAAGGGCCAGAGAGTAAATCTTTCCGGCTTTGCAGGCCAGATGGTCTGTGTCTCGACTCCTCAGATCGGCCATCATGGCCCTCAAGCCGCTGTGGACACTGTGTCAGCAAACGGGTGGGCCGTGTGCCAATAAAACTTTATCTACAAAAACAGGCGGTGGGCCGGATGGGCAAGCCCTGTGCGAGCATTGTCACGAAGGTGGGCAGTGGCGTCCTGGAAGATTCCATCTCTATGCTCCCCGCCCCTAGTCTGGCTGCTTTAAATGGCTCCCCTTCACCCAGCATCGCCCTTGGTGGCGCCTGCACCCTCGGCCCCTGGGAGATGGGCGGCAGCATCAGGCCCGGGGTCCCCTAGGCTGGTGCCGAGCCCCCTCCGTTCTGCCTGCCATGGGCCTGCTGTGCTCTCGGATTCTGTAACCACTATTCAAGGACCTTCGTGCATGGGGATGACCACCCCCTTGAGGTGACCGTCCCCCCACATGGCTTTCAAAGGTCTTCAAGGACAAAGTCAGATCGACAGAGAAAACTCAGACACCTCTTTGATGCTGAACAAACCTTCTGTAGAATTAGTCCCCCGGGAGCCCTGGGCCCCGTTCACCGTGACACGGAAACGTCCCCAGCTCTGGGGGCGGCCGGAAGGCAAGTGCCATGAGACGTCCTCCGTCCTGGATACGGAGGGGAGCGAGACAGCAGCAGCGAGGACGCACGGCAGGCTCGGCCGGTCCTTGCGAGTCTGCTCTCTCGACGTCCTGGACCTTTCCTGCTGCTGGGCGGCCATGTGGGCTCTGCTGTGTCACCCTCCCCGGGCGGGTGCTGGCTGTGGACGCCTCGTGGGGACCCTTCCCGCATGAGGACCTCCGGCACCTGCTTGGGTGTCGCTGGGGCTGGTGTTCAGCCGAGCGTAGACCCCAGAGCACCGTGCCGTCCAGTGCTGACGTCCCCACCTTCTGGAAACCTGGGCCTGGCACACCTTGGCTTCCCCCGCAGTCGGTGACATCTCTGTGTCCCCACCGAGCCATTAGCTGGTTAGCCCCTCTCTTCAAGGACGGGGGAGTCTGTCCATCCTGGTCCCGGGCGCCCCGTCTGGTCGGATCGAGTGAACACGGGGCTTCCGTCTGTCCTGTGGGACGAAGAGGCCATGAGGTCATGGTGGGTGGGGGTGGCAGGAAGGAGCACATGGGGGCCCCAGCAACGAACTGTGCGCCTGGATCGCCAGGGTGGAATCTCAGGCCGTGTGGGTTTTACCGCAACTCAAAACAATAAAGAAATAAAATGGTATCAACGTCAACGACAGGAGAAAAACTGCCACGTGGCGGATGCGCGCAGTTAAGCCACGATGAGCACCCTCCAAGGAAAATGACATTAGCAAAACAAGATGGGGAGAGAGGAATACATCAAGAGGAAAATTTCAAATGTCAAAAAATATGTTTTTATAGGTTGTCCCATTCTGTTAAGAAAAATAAATGAAACTAGAAAGACGCACGCACAGCAGCCCCGGGGCCGGACTCCGAAGGGGGAGAGCACGTCCCTAGCTGGCCAGACGCGGGTGGGACGGGCCGGGGAGGGAACGCACTGGCGCCAGAGGCCAGCCGGGCTGAGATGGAGGAATGTGGCTCCCGGCACCTTCCCAGCCACTGTGGGCGTGACCTACAAGCCACGGCTGGCCTGTCCCCCAGGCATTGTTAAGCAGCAGAGGTGGCATTTCAGAGAGGGCCCCGGTCGCTGCAGGAGGGGAGCTGGAGGCCACAGTCCCAGAGAAAGTGGCCCCTCTCTTCCTGGGACAGACCCGGTGCCTCCCGCTGCGTTGACACCCACCTTCTGGAAGGAACCTGGGACGTAGGCTGTGTGACCCTGGGCTGGCGTCTCAGCCTCTCTGAGCCCCACGAGTTCGCGCCCGGGCGGCGCCGCAGGCTGAGCGGCCGGCCTCTCCCTTCCTCCCGCAGGCACGCCGTTCCCCAAGAACTTCCTGCAGGTGGTGAAGAAGATCCTGTCGCGCCTGTTCCGTGTGTTCGTGCACGTCTACATCCACCACTTCGACCGCATCGCGCAGCTGGGCTCCGAGGCGCACGTCAACACCTGCTACAAGCACTTCTACTATTTCGTGCGTGAGTTCGGCCTCATCGACACCAAGGAGCTGGAGCCGCTGGTGAGCGGGTGGGGTGGGGCTCACGGGGGGCGCTTCCGTCCCGGGCCTGGCCTGGGCCACCCTCCTGCTGCTGGGCGTTGGGGGTGCGGGTACCCCCTGGAGGGGCCCCAGAGACGGGGAGCTCCTTCCTGCAGCTGCCCCCCCTCCCCTGCAGGAGAAACTGAGTCTCCACAAACACTGGACAGGTGCTGAATGCCCAGCAGCGTGGTGGCCGGTGTCCCCATCTCCCATACTCTCCTTCTCTCTGCCTGGCGGGAGAGCAAGGAATGGGTTGTTTTTTTTTTTTTTTATTTTGGTGAGGAAGATTGGCCCAGAGCTAACATCTGTGCCAGTCTTCCTCTATTTTGTATGTGGGTTGCCACCACAGCATGGCTGAATGAGCAGTGTGTAGGTCCACACCCAGGATCTGAACCCGTGAACCCCAGGCCGCCAAAGCAGAGCGAGCGAACTTAACCAGTGAGCCACCATGCAGGCCCCTATTCTTGCTTTTAATTGAGGTTAAATTAGCATAACTTGAAATTACAATTCAGTTGGCATTTAGTGCAACCATCACTTCTAATTCCAGAATATTCCACCACCCCATCCTCATTAGCAGTCACTGCCCCCTCCCCCCCAGCCCCTGAGAACCACGACCCCACTTTCCGTCTCCGTGGATTTGCCAGTAGGATGGCATTGACCCCACCCTGGAGCCAGGGCGGCTCACTGGGACCCCCCATCACGCGGGCCGGGACATGGAGCCGATCCATGGTGGACGTCCGATGCTTCCCCAGTTAGGACACAGGACCTGTGAGGTCAAAGGGCGGCAGCTGGCTGCTCTCCCAGGGCCCTCCAGCCACCCCCGCTGCTCCCGAGGGTCTAGAACATCCCCAAGGGGGCCCTGGGGGCGGCGTGTGAGAACCTGGGGCTGGTGCGTAGAGCCCCCAGGTCATCATGAGGGGCTGGAGCGTCCGTGTCCCCCTCTCTGGGCGTCTCCCCAAGCTTGGATGTTTTGGAAAATTGCTAGAAACATCATCACATAGCTTTTCCATGTTTCAGTAAACACTTTTCCACAGCTAAAGTCATAGTACGCGTGTTTATGGGGGAGGCATTTTACTCTGGTGTGATGGAATGTTCTGGAACGAGAGAGAGGTGGAGATTGCGCGCCGTCGTGCGTGTGAATGCACCAAGTGTTTGCTTTACGACGGTTAATTTTCTGTGACTCTCGCCTCCATATACTATTTACCAAATAGTAAAAATTGTAGCGTCCAGCTTTGCGATCTGCTTGCATGTTTTTGATTTCATGTCAATCCCGTCATCATTTCTCCCACATCGAGGCTCAGAGTTCTTTCTGGAGACAGCCAGGGAATAAAGTAATAAGTTGGTGGCTGTCCCCGGGGTTTTCTGTACGTGGAACGGGCTCTGTCATGGTCCGGGCAGCTGTCCTGCATAAGGAGCTCTTCCAGATCATTCCCGTTGGATGTGACGTGATGTCATTTGTGAGGACAGATTGCCAAGGCTGGGGTCACAGGGTCTCAAGGTCATCCTACGAGTATTCATCTTTATTTCCAGGCTGCTTTCTAGAAGTTTCTTTCCAGTGTCCGGTCAACTGTACAAGGCAGGGGCCGGTAATCTGTGGCCCCCACGCTGAGTGCCTGGTTTCGTGAATAAAGTTTTATTGGCACGTGGGCACACTCGGTGGCTTACACGTTGCCACCACTGCTTTCCCACGACCGGGCAGAGCCGAGCAGCTGGACAGATGGCGTCACCCGCCCGGCCCTTCCTGCCCCGGTCCCCAGCGAGCCATTGTCTGTCCGTCTTCTGTGAGGTTGGCGTTAGATCGGGCCCTGGGTCCCTTGAGACCGAATCCCCCACTTTTCCGTTTGTGTGATTTCCGTCGCCTCCTGTGTCGATGCCTGACGTCCTGCTTGTTCTCAACAGAAAGAAATGACCGCACGGATGTGCCACTGAGAGCCCCTCGGCCCGCTGTCACCAAGGCAGAGCCCGGGCGACACCCCGACTGGAGGGCCACGTCTCCGGAGCATGGACCCGTGTGTTCTAGGCCAGCGTCAGGGCGAGCTCGGAGCTGTCGGTGCCCCGCTGACCCCCCGGGGCCGAGTCCCCTCTCCGATTCCCAGGTGGCCGCCAGGGGACGCTGCACAGTGGCGCCCCGGCCTCCCTGAGCGCTGTCTCCACCGCCGTCCAGGAAGGAGGGGGTTGAACTTGAACTCTGCGATGCCGTGTGCTGTGAGCCACCGGCAACACCCACTCTGTCTGTAAACCGCTGGCATTGACCGGGCGGCCCCCCAGCCCCTCCGCCAACCCTGCGGGGCAGCGCGGTGCCTGCACGCCCGGGGCCCCAGGGCCGCCTCCCGGGCTTGGGAGCCACGGGCCCCCATGGCTCCTCCGGCAGCCGCGGGCCTGTTCCACGAGAGGTACGCCGTGGCCCGCTTCCGTCCCCGCCTCGTCTCGCTCTGTCCACTCTGACCCTCCAGAACGTCGGCCCCGCCTGGCTAGGGCTCCCCACGCCTGCGCCCCGGGTTTCCTGCGGCCCCTTCGTGTATCAAAAAAGATGTAATTTTTACACAGTCACCAGCGACCGCCTTGAGACGTTGAGGGCCAAGGCTCTCAGCCAGACATAGTGCGCCCTCTCGAAAACCGTGCCCTCCCGCTTACGGATGACCCTGTGACCCCAGTGCGCCTCCCGCGCATCGCCTCCTCCAGGTTTCGAAGCTGAGTTGTGCCTAACGTTTGGCTGGAATTGGCGCTTCCTCACAGGCCTCCTGCTTTCTGTCAAAAGCCTTTGTGTGCGTGGCCCTCGGTGGTCCCAGGACCAGACTCCCAGCACTGTCCCCCCGTGGAGCACTGGGAGGTGTGGCTGGGCTCCCCGCGGCCCGCACTGAAGGGACCACGGCAGCCGCGCCCTGTTCCCGCGCAGCGTCCTCGGTGGCCCCTCGCCGGGGCAGCCCTCCCTCCCGGACCACAGTGACTCCGAGTGCCTCTGGGGGTCTGGGGTCCCGTCACCAACACCGACCAAGTGCAATTACCGTGACCTCTGCCTCCATCCTCCCAGAAGCCACTGGGGTCCAGCTCGGAGCCCCCGGGAGATGGACCTGCAGGACATCCAGAAACTGTCCAAACGAATGTAGCTCCTTTTAAATGCAAAACCACAGCCGAAGGCCATAACCACTGTGTCCCCCAGGGTCGCCCGCTGTTCCCCGTAGCCCGGCCACGTCGGGAAGGTGGCCAGGACCCCGGGGGGCAGGGAGGGCCCCGTCCCCGCGCTCCTGTGCCCATGGGTGCCCCACATGAACCTCAGAATAAATTGTGCCATGTTCATACCCTCAGCTGCTGCTGGTTGTCTCTGTTCTCCTGCACAAAGGCCTGGCATTGGGACACGTCCCCACCATTGTCACCGGGGTGCCCTCGTCCCCAAGGGGCGAGGAAATCTTAGATGTCCCAACGGTTTATGGTTCACCGAAGCGCCCCAAACAGGAGTACACACACAATATCGGCGGGATTCAAATTTCCTGGGGTGCGAGGTCAGGGGCGATTGGGACAAAGTGGGAACCAGGCTGAGAAACGCCGTGACGGAGGCGTCCGCGTCGCTCTCCCGTTTCTGTTCGGAATGAGTCCCTTTTGGCCCTTTCCAAACACAATTTTAACTCTTTGCCTTTTGCTGTGTAAAAGAAGTTTCCAGAGAACTTTGAACCAAACACAGAAGAGCAGATTGAGAGGGGAAAGAGCGAGGAGGGTTTTCTGTCCCAGCCGGTTACGAACGAGCCTGTGATCCTGGACTCGTGATGAATGGACCCTAAAACCTTTTTCTTGTGTGTGAAAAATGGGACCGACTCCTGACGCTCAGGGGTAACGATGTCGCAGTTCCAGGGGCCGACAGCAGCCCGTGCCGCGCAAGAGCAGAAGGGGAAGGGCGGCCTGGAGGACATGGAGGTGACACGGAGCCCTGGGTGGGCCGCTGGGGACCCTTGAGCCCCGTGTGTGGCTTCTCGCCGCTAGAGGGCACCCTGGCCCCGTGGAAGGCAGAGGTCTTAATTCCGCGTTATTTGGAAAGACCTTCAAAGAAGCCGTTGTTTTCTTGCCCTTTGGTTTTGCAAACGCATCCCAGCGGGTTCCAGGACCAGTTTAAGAATTCAGGAGCTGTTACTGTTATGTGGACTAACAGCCCCCAAAGACGTCCCCGTCCTGGTCCCGGGCCCTGCAGACATATCACCTCATGAGGCAGAGGGGACTCTGCAGATGGGTTAAGTCGAGGCCCCTGGGATGGGGGTGACCCTGGATTCCCGGGGCCCAGGGTCAGCCCAGGGTCCTGAGCAGAGGGAGGCGGGGGGGTCAGAAGCTGAGATGGGGACGCTGCGCTGCTGGCCGTGCGGACGGAGGAAGGGCCCCGAGCCCAGGACGCGGCGCCTCTGGAAGCTGGAGGAGGCGGGACGCGCTCCTCCCCTGGGGCCTCCGGGAGGACCTGCCCTGCCCGCCCCTGGGTTTAGGACTCCTGACCCCAGAACGTGAGATGATAAACGTACTTTATTTAAGCCACTGAGTTCGCGGTCGTTTGTTATGGCACCCGGAGGAAAGTCATGCACCCTTTAGAGGGAAACGGTCTGCACACAGAGCACCTTCAGACCGTTGACCTGGGCCACCGGGAACGCAGGACCGAGAGGCCAGCTTCCTTCCGGGTGACTCCTCCCTGCACTGGCCTGAGAATTGCTCATCCTGACAGCAGCGGGTCACCCCAAGACTGGTCCAGCCAGGAGAGCGGATGCGGGACAGTGCTGGTGTCTGGAAATCCGGTCGGACGGGCGGTGCGAGAAGGAACCAGCGAGGGGCTGTCATCCGGAGTGCGTGTGGATCTCTATCATCCCAATGATGTGACAGAGGGCAGAACAACCCAGAAGGCACCCCAGTGTACACAGAAGGGCCGTCCTGCCAGGAGCTCGAGGACTGCCCAGTCGGGCCGTCTTAGCAGACTGGGGGCCGCCCTTACCTGAAGTTTCCAAACCAGGGCTGGAATTGTCCTGACCCACGCTGTCCCGCACGGCAGCCACGAGCCACACGTGGCTGTTTGAAGTCTCATTAAAGATTCTTTAGGGGCCGACCTGGTCGCGGAGTGGTCAAGTTCACACGTTCCACCCGGATCCCGGGTGCAGACATGGCACCGCTTATCAAGCCATGCTGTGGCAGGCGTCCCACATATAAAGTAGAGGAAGATGGGCATGGATGTGAGCTCAGGGCCAGTCTTCCTCAGCAAAAAAAAAAAAAAAGAAAGAAAGAGGAGGATTGGCAGCAGTTAGCTCAGGGCTAATCTTCCTCAAAAAAAAAAAATTATTTAGAGTGAAAAATCCCTCAGCTCCTCCATCACACGTGTCCCCATCAGTGGGGTCTCAGTGGCCACCTGTTTCTACCGCGGCTGGAGGCATGATGGGTCAGCACACTGCTTCTAGAGGCAGGTCCTGAGTTGGAACGAAAGTCAAGGTAGAGACAGTTTGAGTCCTTTCCAGTTTATAAAAATCGATGGTTAGGTCCCAAAATTTGAGGAGTGATTCTCATCTTGACCACCAAATGGAGGAGAGGTAGCCTTGGGTCATGGAAGGGGGGCAGGCCTGGGGTGACATGGGGGAGTTGGCACTGGGGAAGGATGGGCGATTTGAAAAAGCCCAGATATACTTGTCTCTCTGTTGAGAATCATGCCTTATTTATTTATTTTTATTTATTTTTTTGGTGAGGAAAATTGTCACTGAGCTAACATCTGTGCCAATCTTCCTCTATTTTGTATGTGGGACGCCGACACAGCACGGCTTGATGAGAGGTGCTAGGTCTACACCCGGGACCTGAACCTGTGAACCCAGGGCCACCAAAGCAGAGCCCACAAACTTAACCACTGCGCCACCGGGCCAGCCCCTAGAGAATCATGCATTTTCTGGATGCCCTATATCTTAAGAAACTCCCTCTCGGTTGTTGGTGTTATTTTATAGCTGCAATAAATATTCCTCTAGTTGAATCTTTATAAATATCCCTAATTGTTGACATAGGTAAAATGCCAGGATTGGTGTGGATGTCAGAGGGAATTACATTGTAGGATATTTTCAATGCATTGTGCAGTACCCTGCAGAAAGGGGGTGCCAATTGACACCTCCACCAGCAGGTTTCCTGGTTGCCATCTTGCCACATCCTCTCCCAACACTGGATAGCAGGCCTTGTGTCCTTCAACAATTTGACAGGGAAACATCCTCACTGTGGTGACGCATTGTGGACCGTTTCCATTGCCAATTCATATCCTTTGTCCATTTTTCCATTGGGAAGTGGTCTTCTCTTATTGATTTCTTAAAACTTTTTACATATGGGTGTATAAACGTTTTCTATACACTTGTTTATAAAAAGCTTTTTTATATATAAGTTGTCATATAGGTTACACAAATTCCTCCTGGTTTCTTTCTCTTTAACTTTGTGACCATTTTGAGATCGTTTTTCTTAACTTTGACATTTTTGGTCAATCTTTTCCTTGGTGGTTTCTACTCTTGGTGATAAACTTATAAACTTGGGATGGGGAAGGTCTTTATGTAAATATTCTCCTGATTTCTTCTGCTTCTCTATTTTTTTTTCAACGCCAGATAAACTACAGAGTTTAATTTCCATGTATCATGTAAGGTTGTTCGGAAATGCTTATTTTTTAAATAACAAGTGAACCCCCTGTTCCAGCATGGTACCCCCTTCTGCACAGATCAGAAATGCTACTTATTTGCCTGTGAGTCTGTTTCTGGATTTTCTGGGAATTTTCATATTCCACCTCCAGTTTTTTTTCTTTTTTTTTTTTGAGGAAGATTAGCCCTGAGCTGACATCTGCTGCCAATCCTCCTCTTTTTGCTGAGGAAGACTGGCCCTGAGCTAATATCCATGCCCATCTTCCTCTACTTTATATGTGGGTCGCCTACCACAGCATGGCTTGCCAAGCGGTGCCATGTCCACACCCGGGATCCGACCCGGTGAACCCCGGGCTGCCAAAGCGGAACGTACGCACTTAACCGCTGAACCACTGGGCCGGCCCCCTCCACCTCCAGTTTTAATGTGCCTTATAAAGTTAGAGTAATTTTCCTATCTCGCAATATAATTTCCCCATTTTTATTTTTTAATATTTTCTTGACTATTCTAAGTATGTATTCCAGATGAACTTTACAATTACTTTAAGTTCCAAAACGATTGCCTTTGGAATTTTGGTGAAAATAGGAAATTTGCACAATAACGTGAGCCCAGCTGGTCACCCTGGGCCGGGAGGCTCGTGCGTCTCTCCATCTGTTCCGGCCGCGCACATCCCTCTGCATTTCCATCCTGTAGGGTTTGGCGTATTTTGCTCTTTCTTTCCTTTGCCTGATGTAATTTTGAAAATTGAGACATGTCACATACCATCAAATTCACCGTCTTAAAGCTCACGATTCAGTGGCTGTTCGTACACTCACAGCGTTATGCAAGCATTGCCATCAAATTCCAGAACATTCCGTCACCCCAAAACAAATGCTGTCCCCATCAGCAGTCACTCCCCATCCCCTCCCCCAGCCCCTGGCAACTGTGAAGCCACTTTCCGCCTCTCTGGATTTTTATCTATTCTGGACATTTCATAGCTGCGCATTTCTTTTAAAGTTAATTCTTTGTTATTTTCGGTTATTCCTATGAATGAGATGTTTTTCCATGACGTCTTTTTTTCCATTGTACCCTCTAAAGGGTTATATCTTGAATTTGTAGAAAATCTCTGTATTTTGCCATTGATTTTGCAACTGGCTTTTTTCCTGAATTTTAAGTTGATTCTCCTGCATTTTCTAGGCAAACAATCACATTTTGGATGATGTTCATTGACTATATCCATTTTTATGGCAAGAATCAGTAGAAACCGTTTCATAGATGATATAACTGGCAAAATTAAGTTCAATATATTAAAATACGTATATATAGTTAACCACTAGTAAAAGGTAAAATAATATACATCCTTTTAGATTAACTAGAGGAATACAGACAGGAAAAACAGCATCTACAAAAGACAGCAAATACAGAAAACAGCAAGGATGGATATTTGAAAGGATAACAGAAGATTAGCTCATGGAAAACCAAGCCCATCAGTCATGGACGGGGATGGGCTAACTGGAACCCGAGGGCCGTTTTTGTAAATAAAGTTTTATTGGCACACGGCCCTGCTGGCTCATTTGCATATCACCTAGGGCACTCTCCACTAGGGGGCGGGGGCCGGGGGGCTGAGCAGCTGTGACATCATTTATGAATTAATACATTAATTTAATATATAATTTAAATTAAAATAATGTTTTTATGTATGTAATTTACCAAAGTTTATTTACTGGCTATTTTTAAAGTTTTTTACTCAACAACTAGAGTCTCTTTTTTTTTTTTTGGTAAGGAAGATTGGCCCTGAGCTAACATCTGTGCCCATCTTCCTCTATTTTGTATGTGGGTTGCTGCCTCAGCATGGCTTGATGAGCTGTGTGTAGGTCTGCACCCCAGATCCAAACCTGGGACCCCCAGGCTGCCGAAGCGGAGCATGCAAACTTAACCACCACACCACCGGGCTGGCCCCTAGAGTCTCTTCTTTTGCCTGATGACCATAAAAAGCACTTGTCAGGGCCAGCCCCGGCGGCCTAGTGGTTAAGTCTGGCGTGCTCCGCTTCAGCGGCCCAGGCTGGGTTCCTGGGCACAGACCTGCACCACTCGTCTGTCAGTGGCCATGCTGTGGTGGCAGCACACATGCAAAAAGAGGAAGATTAACAACAGACATTAGCTCAGGGTGAATCTTCCTCAGCAAAAAAAAAAAAAAAAAAAAACCTTGCAAAAATCTATTTTCTTTTTTAATTGATTTTATATTCGACTATATGAAAAATGTCAAATTCCAAACCCCATAAACAACACCAAAAATTGTCCAGGCCACTGCCTCTCATCAGAATGCAGTCGTGTGCTGGTCTCAGCCTATCAATAACCAATGTTGTGGCTCCACCGGCCTTTATGGTTCTTTCTATGATTGCAAGATGCCCTTCAGCAATAACCATCAGGAAACTTTGGGGGAAAAAAATAAAGGTTTATTACTTACAGGACCTGGAAATGACACGGCACGCCTGGGGCCACACAGCCAGGTCACACGGAGAGAGAGAGAGCGAACAGGCCTGGGGTTCTGCTTTTATTGGGGTCGAGGGTGGGGGCCTAGGGTTTCACGGGCTCAGTAAAGATGTCAGCTGGGACCGGGGTCTCACTTGGAGCCTCGATCTGCTTCCGTGCTCTCGTGGTTGTTGGCAGGATTCGGCTCCCTGTGGTTGCAGGACTGAGGGCGTCAGGTTCTTTTATTTTTTTATTTTTTTTTTGAGGAATATTAGCCCTGAGCTAACATCTGCCGCCAATCCTCCTCTTTTTGCTGAGGAAGACTGGCCCTGAGCTCACACCCGTGCCCATCTTCCTCTACTTTATATGTGGGACGCCTACCACAGCATGGCTTGCCAAGCGGTGCCATGTCCACACCCGGGATGCAAACTGGCAAACCCCAGGCCACCGAATCGGGACGTGTGAACTTAACAGCTGCGCCACCGGGCCGGCCCCGGGCCTCAGGTTCTTGCTGGCTGTTGGCCAGAGGCCACCCTCATCTCCCTGCCACGTGGGCCACCCCAACATAGCCACATGCTTCATCAGAGCCAGTGAGAGAGACAGTGGACCAGACGGGCATTAGAATCTGCTGTGACCAGTGAGGCAATTGGTCAGAAGTGGGCACTGGGGGGGGGGGGGTTTGAGCAGCATCCCCCGCCCCCACCCACTCTATGCCAGGAGCACCCCCAGTGTGACACCCACAGAGGTCCCCAGATGTCACCCGGTGTCCCCTGGGGGCAGAATCACTTCTGGGTGCGAAGGCTCTAGGATACGTCCCTGGCACAGGGTGTCGGCACCCTCCACGCCTTCTGCACCCGCCGCTGGGCAGATCTGGGGGCTCCTGCTGACGTCGCACCCTCACGACTGAGGGCTCATGTTCTCTCTCAGCGCACAGTTCGTTCTCCTGAAACTTCTTGTGAGAAGCAGGCGTTTTTGTTCATCGATGTTTCTCGACAGCGCGGTCCACAGCGCTCAGCTCCAGAGATGCACGTCGCAGGCTCCCGTGGGTGCCCAGTGGTTTCCTCCTGCCGGTTCACCCACAGATTCCTTCCTTCGCCGACCTGTCTCGGCCAGAAAACGTGCCAGGCACCGGGGTCTGTGCTTGGCAGCTCCGGGGCCACGCTTGGTTAACAGGACAGCAGCCCCCTGGATGGCCGCCTGGCGCTGGTGACCTCCCCCGCACACGGTCACAAGCCACGACCGTGCAGGGTCCTGTGGTTGGTGAACATCTTTATTGAGACGTCATTGACATACTGGACAGTTCACCCACTTAACGGTGAACGAGTCAGTGTTTTCAGTACATTCACAAGGTTGTGCAACCAGCACCTCTATCTAGTTCTGGAACATTCCATCACCCCTAAAGGAAGCCCCATCCCCATCAGCAGTCACTCCCTGCCCCCTCCTCAGCCCCTGGCCCCCACAAGCCCGCTCTCTGTCTGTGGATCTGCCTATTCTGGACGTTTCACGTCCGTGGGATCACACGCCGTGTGTCCTTCTGTGTCTGCTTCTCTCCCTGAGCGTTGTGTGTTCAGGTCCGTCCGTGTGCAGCTGTGTCAGGGCCTCGCTCCTCGTCACGGCTGCATTGTGCTCCAGCGTGTGGGTGGACACGTTGTGTCCTAACTGTGTGCCATCTGGGCTGTTGCCACCATGGCTTGTCCCAAGTCACGTGCAGAGCTTTCTGCTGGACGCTGCTGTCTCAGAGCTCCCGTGGACACTGCACGTCTGCTGACCTCTGATGCCACCGCAGGTCATCACCCGGGGGGGTGCATTCCTAGATATTTCTGGAGCCGTCTGGATGAAAAACCAAAGCAGCTGCCACCCCCCCACACCCCCCTCACCCCTTGCTGTGGCCTCGCAGCACTGGGTGGGAACTCTGCTCCCAGCACGGCCGCCTGGGAGACAGCTCTGTCCGTCCTGAACAGATGAGGGCGGTGGCCAGGCCGTTGGGGACCTTGTCACTCTTCTGCCCGGCCTCAAGGGTCTGTCTCAGCGTCCGTCAGGTGGAGGGTTGACCTGAATTTCACACTGGTGACGCTCGTCCCTCCCCAGCACTTCACTGGAAAGTGGAGACGGAGTCAGGTCCAGGCCGGGATCCCCAGCACCCATTTACCAAGTTGCTAGAAGCTTCTCCCTCTTGCAGGGCACTAAGCCCTGGTCCTGACCTCAGCGAGGGACGGGCACAAGACTGGCCAGGACCCCACGGCAAGGCCCCCTGGTCAGTCATCGTGCAGGGAGGCGGCCACGAGCCCAGGGTCCCCACAGACGCCCTGCGTCTGTTGGCCCCCTGTCCTCCTGTCGTCCGGCCCCTCTCGCCTCTGTGAGACCTTCCCGCCTGTTCCTCCAGCTCAGCTCCGGGTGCCGCCGTGACTTCCAACCACCCAGCCCGGCCAAGAGAAGAACAGGCTAGACGTCCTGTCCTGGAGGAAGGGCCCATAGCGGGTGCACCCATCCCACCCTCTGTCAGTGACCACCCTCGTCCGTCAGTCCAGTCCCCAAAGCCACCGAAGAGCCACACTGGTCTGTGACAGCAGCCACAGAAGGCCCGTGCCCCCTCATCCCCTAGGGTCAGCTGGAGTGGGGGGCGTTGGTCTCCTGTGGCCACAGTGATGATTCACCCAAATTTGTGGCCTAAAACCACACACATCTATCACCTCACATCCTGGGGTCAGGAGTCCCACAGGGTCCCACGGGGCTAAATCCAGGGCTGGGCAGGGCGGGTCCTCCCGGAGGCCCCAGGGGACAAGCGTGTCCCACCTCCTCCAGCTTCCAGAGGCGCCGCGTCCTGGGCTCGGGGCCCCTTCCTCCGTCCGCACGGCCAGCAGCGCAGCGTGCTGCACACAGACAGCCCATCCTGTGGTACCTCCATAGCCTCTGAAGAATCCTGGACACGTGGGCGAGCTTCCCACTGGCCGGGGGGCCCCGGGGGGAGTGTGGAGACAGGGGACAGCCCCTGCCCACCCAGACCTAAGCCAGCCCTCCCCGGCCATGGCCTGCCTTGGCACCTGGGAGACAGTCCGGCTGCGTGCCTTGGGGGGCCGTGCTGCGCCTGGAGGTCATATCTTCTGGGTCAGCCATGGGGGAACAACCATGTTTAGAAATTACCTAACACTCATGTTGTGCTTTTTCATTTCCCTTTATTTTGAACTAGTTTTAGACACAGAAAAGTTGCAAAAATTGTACTGAGTTTCCAGACACCCCCAGCCAGCCTCCCCTAAAGCTAACGTCTTACATCGCCAGGGAACGGAGCCCTGGTGGGGATAGCGCCCGGGCATCGAGACCTGAGACCCAGGGGGACCAACCTCCCCGACCCTCCAGGTGGGGAAGGGGTCCTCTCAAAGGGGACGTTTCCTGGCCCCGGGGCAGAGGGGACGAATCCAGCCCCCCACCTGTAGTGTGGCCTTTTGGGGGCGCGCTCGCCCTAAAGCCGCGGGGCGTGGGTGACCCCCGGGGTGGGGGGTGGGGGCGGGCGCAGCATGGGGTCGAGGTGCACACAGTGGCGCCGCATAAATGCAGGGGCGCCCTTCGTGGGAGCAGCGGGCTCTGCATGCACCGTCCCCACACCCCTGCTAGGCGCATCTAGGGAAACTGAGGCTCAAGGAGACCCGGGGGGCCGGACCTGGGATTCCCAACCGCAGGCCGCGCTCCGGGCCCGGACCCCGGAGACAGACGGCGGAGAGATGCGCGCGGTCCCTTTAAGAGGGGCGCGGCCTTTCTCGCGCGGCCCGACAACAACCATCCCATTGGCTGGAGCGCGGGCCAAGGCCACGCCCTTCGCGCTCGGTCCCTGGAATCCTATTGGCCCATCGCCAGGGCTCCACCTCCCACTCTGGGAGCTCGGGCGCCGCGCCAGGTTCGGTGACGTAAACGCGTTGCCCCGGCAACCGCTCCTGCCGCTGGGTCCTGGGCCCGGAGCCGGAGCCAGTGCGCAGGCGCGGCCGCCCCGGCTCCCCCGGGCGTGCGGCCGGGATCCCGGAGCCCACGCGACCCACGCCGTCCCCTCTGCCCACGACCCCGGGCAGTCGGCGAGGGGCGTCCGGGGAATCCGGCCCGCGGAGGAGGGGGAGGCGCCCCGGAGACAGCACGCCTGGCGGGGGTCGCTGGCCTCCAGCTGCACGGGGTGGGCCGGGTTCAGGGGCGCCGGTCACGCGCCCGGGCGCACATCGGCTGGGGCCACTTAGCGGCACAAGCAAATCCAGCCCTGGGGGAGGGTATTCCTGGAGCTGGTCCTGCACCGCGCCGTGCTCAGGAGGACCCGCCGCCTCCGTGGCCTTCGGCGGGTCAGCGGGCGCCGGGCCCGGGAGTCCGGGCTGCCAGGCCTCCCCCCGCTGAACGCGTCGCCCCTGTTCCCAGCCCCATCAGGGGACCCTGGTCGGGATGCCCAGGTCGGCCTCCTGGGGGCCTGGCTGGACTTGCCTCACTTTGCCCACCTGGGGAATGGGAACTCTGGCATGCCGCAGGCTTAGTGTCTGTCTGAGTCTCCCAGGGCTCCTGTGACAAAGTGCCACGGATTTGGGGGCTTAAAATGACAGGAATTTATTCTCTTCCAGTTCTGGAGATCAGGAGTGGGACCTGGCCTCCTTGAGCTAAAACCCAGGGCGGGGCAGGGCGGGTCCTCCCAGAGGCCCCAGGGCAGGAGCGTGTGGCGCTTTCTCCAGCTTCCAGAGGCGCCGGTGTCCTGGGCTCCGGGCCCCTTCCTCTGTCTGCAGTGCAGCATCTCCATCTCAGCCTCTGACCCTCCCGCCTCCCTCTGCTCAGGACCCTGGGATGACCCTCAGCCCTGGGAATCCTGGGTCACCCCCATCCCAGGGGCCTTGACACAACCCGTCTGCAGAGTTCCCTCTGCCCCGTGAGGTGATGCGTGCACAGGTCCCGGGATTAGGATGGGAGGCATTTGGGGGCCATTATCCTGCCGACTCCAAGGCTTGACTGAGGTTTCTGCAGCGTGGAGCCAGCTCTGCCCGCTGCCCGGCGCTAGAAGGAGTGTCACTATGACATGCAGAACTCCGTGCCACCCCAGGCCTGGGGCCTGGCCTGGTCTGGCAGGAGCTGCCCCAAGGAGGGGGCCTCTGAACCATGCCTGGAGTCAGCCAGCAGGGAGAGGCCCAGTGCTGCGAGAGGGTTTGGGGCACGTGAGCTGAGCGGTGTGGCCTGGCCAGACTGAGGGCTTCCCCCAACATCCGCCTCCCTTTTCCTCCCTGCCCCCAACACCCGTCCAGCCACACCTGGACCTCCCTCTCTGTCCTCTTGCTGCGCCCCTCCCAGGACCTGCACACACGCCCTGAAGGCCCCCACCCTCCTCAAAACTAGGGGCCCTTGTGTGTGATGCCCCAGGTCGCTGTTGGGGAGCAGACCAGCTGGGAGTGGGCCACCTGGTTCCCCCGAGAGCCACCTGGGTCTCCACTGCCTTGGATGACAGGGTGGAGAGGAAGCGGCCTGACAAGCCAAGTGCCCTGTCCTCGGTCACTGGGGCAGGCTGGTGGCCTTTGGCCATCTGCTGGACCAGCCCTGCCCAGCCCCCGGCCCCGCCCCACCCCTCCCTTGGGGACTTGCAGGGACTGACCCCTGGGAGGCAGGACATTCACAGTGCTCCCCCCATCACAGCAGGGCGGGCCCCACAGCAGCCCAAGACACCCACAGCCGGGCAGGCGGGGCAGCAGGGAGCTCCTGGCCACACCTACCCCCGCCTTCCCGCTTCCCTGCCCTTCCCCCACCCCCACGGAGGACAGCGGCCCTGGCTCCATCCCCAGGACTGCTGAGCCGCTGGAATGGAGTGAGCCGTGAGTCAGCCAGCAGGAAGGGACACTTACAGCCACTTGCATCAGATGTTCCTGCCGCGTGGCCCCATGGCCAGAGGCCCCAGCCGGGCGGGGGGCCCCCCAGCAATAGCCCTGCTTGTGACCCTCCCTTATCTGGGGACCTCCTGGGGCTTGTGGTTCCTGTCCCTGGGGGGGCCAGACAGGTGGGAACACGTGGAGGGGGCGCAAGCCAGGCTGGGCAACAGCCCAGGACTCCGACTCCGCCTGCCTCCTGGATCCGCAGCTGCTCCAGCCCCAGGTGCTGGCCCTGATTCCCACACCCGGATCCTAGCTTAGAAATTCTGCTGGGATCCGGGCTCTCCCCACACCAGCTCAGTGCTTTAGGGCCCGCCCTGTGCCCCCTCTGAGCCTCAGGTGCTCAGCTCTGTGCAGAGGAGGGAAGGACACAGCCTTCCTCCTGTATGCACAGGCTTGTGAGGATACTGTAATAGTCCCAGCACTGGCTCGACTGCTCCAGCCCTGTACCTGGGCACCTGCTACTCTCTCATGTGTGTGCATACACCAGCAGGTGTGTGCACGGGCCACACACCTCCACTCTGCTCCCACATGTTCACACGGTTTGCCTTACACAGACCCAGGCTCAATGCTTCTCTAAATGTGCATAGACACACACACACACACCTCATTCTGCTCACACTCACGCACACCAAACTAGCGCCCTTTTTTTTAACATTAGGGGACAAAGGTCTTTACCGTCATCCCCTGGTAGGCTGGCCAGATGAAACACAGGACGCCCGGTGAAATTTGAATTTCACATAAACAATGAACAATTGTTGGGGATATACTTGTGCTCGGGACTTACACTGAAAAGTTGGTCATTGTTTATCTGAAATGCTAGTTTCACTGGGCGTCTGTATTTTTATTTGCTAGATCTGGGAGCTCTTCCTGCTGGGTTGTGGAGGCCCTGAGCTGCCCTGGGTTCCCCCAGATGCTGCCCAGGAGGTGAACTCTGCATGACTGAGCCCCCAGGATTCCAGGGCTCCGGCCACCGGCCAGGCCGAGGAGGGGGTGGTCAGAGTGGACACCACCCGGCCAGCCTGCCTCCTCCTGGCTCCAAGGGGGCAGGGGGAAGCAAAGGCCCCAGGGCTGGCAGTCAGGACCTGCCTGGTGTCTGCTCTGGGGTTTTGGGGAGATCCCACTGAGAGTCACCTGCAGAAGCAAGGGGCTTCTTGGGGATGGGATGCCTCTGAGAGAGCCGGCTCCCTGCTCCCTTGGCCTGAGGCTTGCCAAGCCCGCTCCATGGCTGGCGCGGGAAAGGGGGCCAGCACCCCTCAGCTTCTGGGCCCCAAGGGAGCCACAAGGGAAGCTGAACTGCAGGGGGTGGGGGGAGAGGTGAGGGGAAGGGGACGCCGGGAGCCAGTGTATAGCTGCAGCTGATGCAAGAGGCTGCCCCAGCCACCTCATTTCCTCCTGTCCTTCTTTTTCAGGCCAGCACCTCCTGCTCTGGGAGCCTCAGGCTGGCCCGGCCCCTCAGGACAACCCTGAGCCCCACTCCAAGGCTGGCCGCCTCCCCTGGCATCCTTGGGGGCATTGGGGAGTATCCTCGTTCTGGGCCCCGCCCGTCCTGCCCACCAGTTCTGTCTGGGTCCTTTGACCTGGCTGGACCTGCTCCCCACCGACCGCCGCTGCCCCAGCCCGGACCCCGCTCCGGAAGGATGGAGGAAACTGGCCTCCAGCAAGCGGGGCCCGCGGAGGAGCAGGACCGGGGCCCAGGCTTCCTGCCTTGCCTGCCTGGCAGGTCCCTTCTACCCCGGGGTAGGGCCGATCTCCCTCCTGGAGGCAGGCAAGACCCCTGGGGGCCCAGGGACAGGTGGGGAGGATGTCCAGGCCCAGCTGGGCCCCCAGCACCTCTGGGACTTCGGCTTGTAAACAGGGTCTGTCTCGAGGAAGATGACCAGAATCGGCGGTCTGGGCTGGTGGCCCACCCCCGGCAGGACAGGGCTGAGGCTGAGAGCCAGCAGGCTGGGCACAGGGGTCCCTCCTCTTCCCCGATTCCTGCTGGCCAACCCCCCCAACAGTGCAGGCTGGACCAGTGCTGAGCCCCGGGGGACTCTGGTGGGTCCTGAGGGTCTCCAACCTGTCCTGTTCCAGGGCATCAGGATGTCCATTTATTGAACTTACATGTATGCCCCCAGGGACATACATACATGTGCAAGGACTTGCATATTTCCCGCTAGTGTTGTATATGCATGTACACACACATGCCTGGCCCCCAATTCCTCACACACGGGGCGGGGGATGCAGGACTCATGGGGCCAGGTGCCCAGAAGCAGTGGGTCTCCTCTGGGGTGATCCTGCCCCCCAGGGGACACTGGGTGACGTCTGGGGACATCTGTGGTTTTCATGACTTGGGGGTGCTCCTGGCATCAAATTGGTGGGGGCCAGGGATGCTGCTCCACACCCCACAGTGCCCGGTATGGCCCCCCACAGAGAGTGACCCGGCCCCCATGTCAGCAGTGCTGAGGGGAGGCCGGGGAGAGCCCCTGGGTAGAAAGACCCCAGAGGCAGCAGCCGTCTGCCCGTCTCGGAGCTTCCTGTTTCCCCACCTGCAGCCTGGGGCCCACGAGGGGCCCGCGTGTCCGGCCCGTGTGAGGGGAAGCAGCTCCTCTGAGCGGGTGCCCAGGGCTGGGCCCAGCTTCTGGCTTTGGGAACACATCTGCCCCCACAGGCCGAGCTCCTGAATCAGGACCTCAAAAGATGGCCGCAGGTGAGACCTCAGTTCATTTCTGTTCCCTGAGGTCAGCATGAACGGCAGCCCCACGTGGGTCGGTACAGGGACAAACGCAGAATAGCTACCGGCCGGAAAACGGTTCCACTCACTGTCAGGGCTCAATCGTGTGCCCCAGAAAGATAGGTCTATGTCCCAACCCTCCTGGGGGCCTGTGAATGGGACCTTTGGAAATAGGATCTTTGCAGGTGTAATGGAGTGAAGATGAGGTTGTCCTGGAGTGGGGTGGCCCTAAGCAGTGACCGGCGTCCCCATAAGAGAGCAGACGCAGGCACAGAGAAGACGCCCACATGAAGGCGGAGGTGAAGTTCAGGGCGGTGTGTGTACAAG
Organism: Equus caballus; assembly: GCF_041296265.1. Taxonomy (NCBI): domain Eukaryota; kingdom Metazoa; phylum Chordata; class Mammalia; order Perissodactyla; family Equidae; genus Equus; species Equus caballus. The sequence continues at coordinate 1,306,668 of NC_091690.1, read as the reverse complement.
GAGCGCCAAGGATGGCCGGCCACACCAGAAGCCGGGAGAGGCAGGAAGGCTCCTCCCCCGGAGCCTGCGGGCAGGGTGTCACCTAGATCTCAGACTGCTGGGCTCCAGAACGTGAAAGCGGAGATCTCTGTTGTTTGAAGCCTCCGGCGTGTTTGTACTTTGTGACAGCAGCCCGGGAAGCTCATACACTTCACGACCCTATGTGCTCGTGCACAAATGCGCACGCACGCTCAGACACACCCCTTCTCCTTAGCAACACGTGGTCAGCCCTTTCTGGGCGCCAGGCCTCTGCAGGCGCTGGGGCAGCGGCGGACAGGTCTGTGCTCTGGCAGAGCCGACCTGTACCCACCTGCCATCCAGAACGGCACCTAGACCTGCAGGTGACCACGTACACAGAGACAGGGCCATGGCCCCCGAGGCAGGAGTGGGAGGGGACAGCCAGGTGAGGAGTGGGGTGGGGAGGATGAGGAGGGAGCCTGAGGCTTCCCTGAGCTGGCAGGTCTAGCAGCCCCACCCCAGGCACCTGGAGCCAACGTGCGTGTCTACACACATAACACGCATGCACACGCAGGGGACGGGCTGGGGAGTCCCCTCCAGGTTTCCCCAGACGCCCTGGGGCTGGCTGAGGTCAGGCCTCCCGGCTCCTGTGGCCTGAGCTGTGGTCTTGGGGGGGCAACACATAAGCAGAGGCTGGCTGGTGGCGAAGGGGCCGAGCCAGCTTCAGGTCAGCCAGGCCTGGCTGGGGGACAATTGGGGGTGGGAGGTGGGCAGCCTCTGGAAGGACAGGCTGGGGTCTCCAGAAGAGGGACCACTGTCCACCTCGCAGGCCTGTGCCCCGAGCTCAGGGACTGAGGACTTGGCACCGCAGGGCTGCAGGGCCACGGAGCTTAGGATGGGCTGCTTCTTTTGGGGCCTGGGGAAAGGGGTGCCCAGCCGAAATAGGATTGTCCTGTCCTGGCTGCCCCTAACCCCTGGGCTTTTTCCCCATCAGGCCAGGAAAACGCTCTTTTGCAGGACTGAGAGAGGGTCCTTCACAGATCTGTCCCCACCCGCTACTGTGGTCCTCCTTCCCTGCCAACGATGGGGCGAACTCTTGGAGAGCCCCCCGAGGGAGGCGGCTGGACCTGGAAGCGTGTTGGGGTGCGCCTGCCGGGGCCGGGATCGGGAACTGCACGAGGCAGCCACAGCAGGTCCCAGAGCTGGAGCATCGCCCACGGGAGTCGGTGGATCCCAAGCTCCGGCAGAGAGACTTGGGGTGGTGTCAAAGGGCAGGGCTCGGGCTCGGCTCCGCGCCTGCGTCCCGCCGGCCTCCCCGAGCCTCGGGCAGCCCCGCCCACGTCCGACAGAATCCTGCCCGGCTCGCGCACCAAGAGCCCCTCCCCGCGCCGCACTGCGCAGGCGCGCGGGCGGGCCCCGCGGCTGGACCGCGCAGCCGCACTCGGGCCCGGAGCGCCCCCTCCGACCCCCCCCTACGCCGTGCGCGTGTGGGCGGGGCCGGGGGCGGGGGTCTGCGTTGGGGGCGTGGCGGGGCCTGGCCTATAAAAGCGGCGGCGGCGCGGCGCGCGCGGCTCCTCTCGGCGGCGGCGGCCCAGGCGGAGGAGTCCGCGGTGGCGGCGGCGGTGGCGGCGGCGCTGTTCCCCGCGCGGTCCGCGCAGCGGGATCGGGGCTGCGCGTCTCGGGCGGCGGCGGCGGCGGCTCTGCGGCCCCGGCCCGAGCCCGACCCCGGTGAGTGCAGCCCGGCGACCCCGGCCTGGCCCGGCCCGGCCCCGATCTGGGCGCACGGATCGGGCCCCGCGGAACCCGGCCGCGCTGGCCTTGACTCCCGGCGCGCCGGCCGCGGCCACTCACGCCCTCCTTTGTCTGCTCCCGCCCGCAGGGTCCCCTCCCCGGCCGCCCCCCGCCCACGGGCCGCCCCCCGGGCCCCGCGTCCCCTCCCCCGCTGGTGGGGCCCGGACAGAAGATGGTGCAGAAGAAAACAGCCGAACTTCAGGGCTTCCACCGTTCGTTCAAGGTGAGGGCCAGGCTGGTTTGGGGGGCGCTCCGGGTGAGACCACCCGAGTGGCCGCTGGAGGGGGCGCGGAGCCCGCCCCCGGCATCTCTCCCGGGGCTCGTGCCCGCCCCCGCCGTGCGCCTGGGGCTGCCCCAGCCGGGTGTACAACGGTGAAGGGGGGTGGTCAGTGGGCCATAATCCAGTCTCCAGCCCCATGGGGCCTGTGGGGTCCTTCCTCCGGGATCCCCAAATAGGGCTGAGGGCCCCCTACCCGTGGAGACCGTTGCCTGTGTGTCCCCTGCAAGCTGTAGCCCGGTGCACGCTGTTGGGGGAGTCAGCAGGCCCCAGTCCTGTCCCCAGCTCCATGGGGCCTGTGGGATCTGTAGGGGTCTTCCTCCAGGAGCCCCAGGCAGGGCTGCAGGCACCCCTGCATGCCCTCCTAGGTGGTCTGCGGAATGGGGGAGTGGATCGGATGCCCCGCCAGCCCTGCATCTCCCAGACACTCTAGGCCCAAGCACTGTTTCCTGTCGGAGCGGGAAGTTTCTGCGGTGGCCCCATGGCTGCCAAGCGCTGGTCTCAGATGAGCGAGTCCAGGGGGGGTGGGCAGGTGCTGGGCAGGGGCCTCACCGGGCCTGGCCCAGGGGACGCAGTGATGTCACCGCCACCCCACCCCACCGGTGGAGTTATGTAATGGCCTCTCTGGGCCGCTTCGGACGGGGACCTGTTGCCCAGTAGAGGAGGCAGGACCTGGGTGTGTGTGAGTGTGTGTGTGTGTGTATGTGTATATGCTGGCGTGCCAGAGTGGGAGGAGCGAGCTGAGACTGTTTGGGTTAGAATTCCCAGGCCTGTCCAGCCAGCGTCCCTGGCCAGCGCCCCACCCCTGCCCACACGCCTGTCATTCTCGCTCCCCCCTCCAGGGCAGCAACAGCCTTGGCAAGTCCAAGTGTCCAGGGCTGGGTGGGAGGGGCGTGGACATGAGGCGTCACTGGCGGTGGTCTCACTCCTCCTGGGGCTGGGTGTGAGCCGAGATGGGGTCAGTGTGTGGGGCCAGCACAGCAGCCAAAGCAAACGCGAACTTTCTGGATGGTTCCAGCCGCCTCCTGCCAAGGCCTGCTGACTGGAGTCCCCTAGCCAGCCCTGGGCCCAGTCCGCCCAGACTGCCTGGGACTGCGGGCTGGCCTCTGCAGGCTGCCGGACAGCCCTGAGCCAAGGTGGGACTATGGGAGTCCCACGAGAGGTAGGAGGGACACTGGCCAGGGAGTCCTGGCTCTGAGGTGGCCCTGGGCCGGCCACCCTAGTTGGAGTCTCCTCCCACTGCACTGGGGTTGCCCCCTTGGGCTAGAGGCACCTCCCTCCCTCAGGTCCGGCAGCAGCTCAGCAGGGTGACACGCCTGCCGGGGTCGACCACAGATTTTCCCCGTTTTAAGATGGGAAAGTGGAGGCTCGGAAAGAGTGGCGGTTGTCCTGGGTTCCCCTGCAGGTGGTGACCAGGACACAAGAGCTTGTTGAATGTCGCGTTCCTTCACCTCGGTGGTTTGGCTGTCTCTTCTGTCTGCTTTGAGTTGGAGGCTCAACAGGCGTGTGGGGACAGTGATGGGACCTGGTAGCCCCCTTGGATCCTTGCGCCCATATGCGGTCGCACGAGCTGGGGGTAGCTCTCTCCCGTGTCACCCTGGATGCTGGTCAGGCCCAGGGCTGAGGTGGTTAGGCCGAGTGCTGGCTGCCAGCCTCACGTCCACTCTCCCTCCTGATGACCCCCTTATGTGGCCGTTCTGAGGCCCCCCCTCCCAGGGGGAAGTGGTCACCAGGCACCTGTGGATGGAGCCTTATCAGAGTGCTGATGTGGGCACTGGCGATGCCGTGTGGCTGCCTCCCCGTGGGGGCCGGACCCCTGGGTGGGCAGGGGCTGGTGGACAAGCCCCACGCCGGCTGGCGGGAGTGCCCCCTCCCTCCCGCTCCCCTCCCCTGCCCGGGCCTCCCAGCAGCTATCTGCAGGGTGGGTGGGGAGGCGGGAAGGGCCCACGCCTCTTTGTCAGCCGCTCCCTCTGACCTCCGCCTGCCCCCTCTGAGGCCAGCCTGGCTTCCGGGCTCCTGTCTGCAGGAATCTGGCCTGGCCCCTCCTGCCGGCACGCCCCTTGGGGTCTCCCTAGGGCTCTCCTGGACTTTCTTATCTGCTGGATCATCCTCTTGCCAAAGCCCATGCCCTAGTTGTCCCAAGGCCCAGAGAGAGGCAGTGATTTGGCTCAGGTCGCCCAGCATCGGTGCTGGCACCACCCCTGGGCGTCCACCCGAGGCCCTGGCCATTAGAGCTGATTCTAAAGAGACCTGGCTGGGCCTCAGTCCCAGCTTTAAAGCCTCGCCCATGAGGCAGGGACCGCCTGTCCTCACGCTGGATCATCTGCTCTGCAGAAATGTTTACGTTCCAGCAACCTGTTGTCTGGGGCACAGAAAACCATTTCTCCTGCATGGGTGGGTTCTCCCACCCTGTGCCCAGTCCTGGGGGCAAGCAGGGAGCTTGAGTGGGCCCCTCCTCACCAGGGCTGGTCTCTTAGCTGGGCACTGGGGCCCGTGAGGGGCACCCTCCTGGGGGTGTCAGGGGTGAGCAGGACAGTGCAGGCTGTGGCCTGGGCAGGGCCAGGCAGAGGGTGGCCCAGTGTTCACACTGGAGCCTGTGGGTGTCTCTCCCGTCACCCCTGGGAGTGTGCCGCAGTCCAGTATCAGCGGCGGGGTGCTGGGAGAGAGGAGGCGGAGCTGGGTGGGGCTGCACCGGGAGACCACAGAGCGGTGGCTTCAGCATGCCCAGAGCTGGGGGGCTCACAGGCAGCCCCAGGAGTGGAGGTGTGGCTGGCAGGGGGACGAAGAAAACCATCCAGGGGCAGAGAGCACGGTGGTGCCGGGAGAGGGCAGCGTGAGGCAAGGAGGGCAGTGGTGCCTGTTTCACAGAGAGGAAACTGAGGCCAGGAGGACCAGGGCCTTGCGCAGGTAGGATGGAGCCCAGCAGGCCGTGGGAACGCAGGCAAGTCCTCCCCGCTGGGTGCCTGGCCCAGGAGCCAGTGACTCACCCCTCCCACTGCGTGCCCGAGGTCAGGCGGGCTGTGGAGCTGTCCCCATTCTGCAGGCCAGCACACCAAGGGTAGGTGTGGCCTGGGCCCCACGGGACTTGGTCCTGGCATGGGAGGCAGCGCCCCCTGCTCCTGTGTCTGTCCGGCCCCTTCCCACGCGGCCCCCCTCCCCAGAGACCCCAAAGACCCTGGGCTCGGGGTAGAAGGTCCCTTTGCTCATGGTCAGCAAAGCCAGGCTCTCCCCATCGGCGTGTGGTCACGTGGCTGGGTGGGGGGGAGCATGTGTGTTTTCACGGCCGGTCTCTCGGTGGGGTGGGGCTGTCCTGACAGGGGTGCTGAGAGCGCTCTCTCCTCTTCTCTCCCCTGCAGGGGCAGAATCCTTTCGAGCTGGCCTTCTCCCTAGACCAGGCGCACCACGGGGAGGCGGACTTCAGCCTGGAGTGCCCGGCCCGCCCTGGTGAGGGGCCTGGGAGGGAGGGGGTATTACTGGTGGAGGGGTGAGGGCTGGGCTGGGCCTGAGAGCGGCAGGCCAGCCCCGGGGGCAGGTGGGGGCAGGGGCTACCTCCTGAACCCGGTGGGCTTCCCTTCCTGGTTTTGCCCAGATATGCCCTCGAGCCAGCCCATCGACATCCCCGATGCCAAGAAGAGGGGCAAGAAAAAGAAGCGGTGCCGGGCCACTGACAGCTTCTCGGGCCGCTTCGAAGGTGAGGGACGCCGGTGGGGCGAGGGCTGGCAGGGCACGGGGCCCCCCCAGGGCGGTTCTCACTGTCCCTTGCTCCCCAGATGTCTACCAGCTGCAGGAGGACGTGCTCGGGGAGGGTGCCCACGCCCGCGTGCAAACCTGCGTCAACCTCATCACCAACCAGGAGTACGCCGTCAAGGTGGGCACATGCCGCCGGCTCCACTCGCCTCCCCCCGCCACCCGCAGGCCTGGGATCCGGCACTGGCCAGAGGGGTGGCAGGAGGCGGCGTGCTGGCATTCGAACTCCCAGACCAGCAGCCATCTGGGGAAAACCAGTGTCTAAAAATGGCCTCAGGGGTGGTGACTCAGGCCACCCCTGGGAATCTGGGTCAGCCTAGGCTGGGCCCCCGAGTCCCCATGGGAAGTGACCGCGAGGGGCAGCCCCTGTGCAGGAGGCCGTGGACCTGGGGCTGAGTGGCCTCTGAGAGCCAGGGACTTTGGTCAGAGCTGACGCTCGCCTCCTGGGTCACCTCAGGCCAGTCCCGTCCCCAGGGATGACAAATGCTTCTCTGTATCGGTTACGAGGATTAGGAGGGCGACACAGTTCTCGGGGCCCCGGGGGGCTCGGCATTGGGGGGGAGATCAGGGCAGGCTGTGAGAGCTCCTGCTCACCCCGTGCAGCGTCTGGCCAGGGGTGGCCGAGTGGCCTGGCAGCTGTGGCCTCGCCACCTGGGTTGCCCAGCCAGGTGGTCAGATCGGAGGTTCTGAGAAGCCTTCCAGGTCCCCCATGACCCTGCCTCTGGGCTGGGGGGGCACCGTGGGCTGGCCAGAAGCCTCGGGTCGTGGGGGAGGTCTGGCAACAGAGGTGGCTGTGGTCCCTGCCTCCAGGGAGCTCCCAGGAGGGGTGGGCGATGGGATGGCCGCACACACCTTCTGCGCACGAGGTGTCCTGAGCCCTTCCTCCTGCAGATCCTATCGGCACTCTGGTTTCCTGTCTCCGTTTGACAGACATGGAAACAGAGGCTCGGGGTGCTTAGGTAGCCCGGGTCACGTGGTGTGTGACCTAGAAGGCCGTCCCCCTCGTGCAAGGGACAGCTGCCTTCTCCATGAAGCGGGGCTCTTAGCAGATTCCCCAGGGACAGGAGGAGGTTCAGGTTACTCCAGGAGGGTGTGGCTGGTGGCATTGTACAACTTGCTTGTTCTGTTCCTCTTTGGGACAGGTGTGTTGTCTTTAGACAGGTGAGACAGTGCATAGGGTAGTGGCCCAGCCCTGGTGGCCAGTGGCACACACGGCAGCTCCTCCTCCGGGCTGTGGTGCTGGGCCCGGCGCCTGGGTGCGGGTGGGGACCCAGCCTGTGTGGTGGAGCTCAAGGGTCCAGCCCTGGGAAGAGGTTCCCAGTGGGTGCGTGGGGCCCGAGGTTGCGGGGCGAGAACTGGCTGCCACCTTTAGGTGGCTGGGGTTGCTCCTAGGGGAGTGGCCCAGAACTCCCGGGTCCTCGGAGCTCCTGGGTGCCAGTGGGGGTTGGGAGCAGAGGCACGGGCTGGCTTCCTGAGCTCTGGGCTCCTGGGAGGCTGTACCTGCTGGTGGGCAGGCGGCCAGTCTGGGCTGGCCTGAAATAGACCCGGCCCCATGGGCTGAGGGCATCTGCCCAGACCGGTGTGGAACTGGGGGTGAGACTTGGCCAATGGGGATGGCTTGGCTGGTAGTTGGTACCCCGAGGCCCTTCTAGTCTCCTGAATGGTGTGTGAGCTGGCACAGTGGCCACCAGGCTCCCAGTCAGGGAGGGGAGGCCGGCCAGTCCAAGAGACCCTGACATGGGTCCTGTTTGCAGGCCTGTTGGGAAACCTCTGTGCCTTCTTGCTCTCCCTTACACACACACACACACACACACACACACACACACAGTTCAGGGGAAACGCTTTGTCCCCGGCTGCTGCTCACACCACCGTTCTGATTTCCGGCAAGTTCTGAGCCCCCATAGGAGAGTTCTGCCTTGCAGAGCTTAAAGGTCTTTCAGGCGTGAAATGGGGGGAGTTTCTGGGTTGGGGGGGCCTTCAGGCCGTGGAGGGTCTGCCTGACCCAGCTGCTGTGTCCCCCCCCCGCCATCCACATGCCCTCTCAGATCATCGAGAAGCAGCCGGGCCACATTCGGAGCAGGGTTTTCCGGGAGGTGGAGATGTTGTATCAGTGCCAGGGACACAGGTAACGTCACACGCCGGGCCCCCAGCCGTCCCTCAGGGGACGAATGGGCCCGAAGGCCTCGCCGCCCCCAGCAAGCACTTAGTGAGCACCACTGTATGCTGGGCGCTGTGGGCCGGCCCAGCGGCAGGGGGCTGACAGTCGGAGGTGGGCGGCCCCAGTCCCAGCCTTCCTGTGGGCCCAGGGGTGGAGAAGGTGGCCCTCCTGGGCTGGGCTGTGGGTCCAGGGGCCTCGGGAGGCCTCACTCCCTTCCTGCCTCTCCACCTCCCACCCCAGGAACGTTCTAGAGTTGATCGAGTTCTTCGAGGAGGAAGACCGCTTCTATCTGGTGTTTGAGAAGATGCGAGGGGGTACGTGGGGCCTGGGGGACATCTCCAGCTGGGTCCTCATGGGCCGCCGACTCAGGGCCACCAGGGAGAACCTGTCAGAGGGTCCTGCCCATCAGAGGGGGCTTGTGGGGTCTGCGCTTTCTGTCCACACGGCAGCTCAGGGTGCAGTTTGGGCCCAATGAGGCTAAAGCCGGGTTGTCCGTGCTGGGTGGGGTGGGGTGGGGTGGTGGGCACTGGGCAGTGGCCTGGGGACACGCAGGTGACTACAGCATTTTCTCCCGCCACCATGGCCCGGCCCCAGGCTCCATCCTGAGCCACATCCACAAGCGGCGGCACTTTAATGAGCTGGAGGCCAGCGTGGTCGTGCAGGACGTGGCCAGCGCCCTGGACTTCCTGCACAACAAAGGTAGGTGCCATCCCCGGAGGGGTCCTGGGGATCCGCCAGGGTCCAGCCTTGCCCTCTGTCCACCTACCACTGACCCTCTGCGCGGTTCCTCCCGCAGGCATCGCCCACAGGGACCTAAAGCCCGAGAACATCCTCTGTGAGCACCCCAACCAGGTGAGGGATGCAGGGGGCGGCCCCCCCCCTCCCCGGGGACCCCAGACCCAGCCCGCGCTCACGCCCGCCGCCCCCAGGTCTCCCCGGTGAAGATTTGTGACTTCGACCTGGGCAGCGGCATCAAACTCAACGGGGACTGCTCGCCCATCTCCACCCCGGAGCTGCTCACCCCGGTGAGGGGCGCCCCGACGGGGGGGGCGGGACGGCCCGGATCCGGTGCAGATCCGGTCCAGCTGCAGCTGCGGCTGCGGTTGCGTAACCTCGAGGTGCGGGGCCGAGGCTCCGCTGCGAGCTCGGGCTTCCGCTTGGCAACAGCCGCTGATTGGCGGGGCGGGCTCCCAGAGCCTGCCGCTGATTGGGCGGGCGGGCGCGGCGGGGCGGGCCGGGCTCCCGGATCCTGCCGCTGATTGGGCGGGCGCGGCGGGCTCCCAGCACTTGTTGCTGATTGGACAGGGCGGGCTCCTGGTGCCTGTTGACTGGCCGGGGGTGGGGGCGGGGCGGGGCCTTGAGGCGCGGCGGGCTCAGGTGACCCGGGTTCAGGCGCCTCACGTGACGTCGGGAAGTCCCGAGGCGCTGACGGGCCCCCCCTACCCCTTACCCCCACCCTCTGCCCGCAGTGCGGCTCTGCCGAGTACATGGCCCCCGAGGTGGTGGAGGCCTTCAGCGAGGAGGCCAGCATCTACGACAAGCGCTGCGATCTCTGGAGCCTGGGCGTCATCCTCTACATCCTGCTCAGCGGCTACCCGCCCTTCGTGGGCCACTGCGGCAGCGACTGCGGCTGGGACCGCGGCGAGGCCTGCCCGGCCTGCCAGGTGCGCGCGCCCCAGGCCCTGCACCAGGCACTCCGGGGACCCTGCCCTGGGCCCAGCACCGCACCCCGGGCACCCTGCCCTGAACCTGCACCAGGCCCCCTGGGCACCCCGCTCTGGGGCCTGCACCGGGCAACCCGCCCCCACTCAGGCCCTGCACCAGGCACCCCGTGCACCTGCTCTGGGCCCCTGCACCAGGCACCCTGGGCACCCCGTGCACCCTGCTCTTGGCCCTGCCCAAGGCACTCCGGAAGCCCTGCCCCAACTCGGGCCCTGCAGTGGCACCTTGGGCACCCCCACCCTGAATCTGCATCGGGCATCCCACTCTGGGCCTGCACTGGCACCCCATGCACCCCATCGCCCGCTCTGGGACCTGGCCTGGGCACCCCGTGCACCCCCGTTCCTACCCTGGGACCTAGACTGGGTACTATCATGAACCCTGAGGACTCCCTGTGCACAGCTCCAGGCCTGGTCTGTGCGCACACACACACACCCCACCCTATCTTGGGTCCTGCCCAGTGTCCCTCCCTGGGCCTGGCCTTAGATCAGCCACACATCCCCTGGGCAGTGCCAGTGTGGCCTTTCTGGGTCTCCCGAGGCTCATTGGGTCCCCTGGCCCACAGGGAAGAGCATTCAGGGCTCAGGGAGCTGAGGAGGGGGTGAGGCCTGTGATTTGGAGTGACAGGGTTCCAGCCTTCTTGCCCGCATGACGAGGTTCAGGGTTCAGGGCCGGTTCCCCCGGAGCTGCTTTTCTGTGAAGCAGGCTTCCCTTGGGCAGAGCCCAGCGTGGGCCCCCCCCGAGACTGGCTCTCTAGTCCAGACCCCCCAGACCTTTGGCCCCTCGCCCCCCGGAGCCCCGCCCTGCCCACTAACCTCAGGACACCAGTCCTGAGTCCCACAGAGCTCTCCAGCCACCCTGCTGTCCGAGCGGCCAGTCGGGGATCCTTGAACTTGGGCCCCGGGTCACAGGTCAGGCCCCGTGGTGGGGTCTGGGGCCCTGAAGGAGCTTGTCACTCAGCAGTGTCTCGGTCCCTGCCTGGGTCTGGGCTCGGCCGTCCCATCATCGGGGCCTTGGCCTCCGCCCTCGCTGGCTGCGCTGACCCTCCGCCCTGCGTCCCCCAGAACATGCTGTTTGAGAGCATCCAAGAGGGCAAGTACGAGTTTCCCGACAAGGACTGGGCCCACATCTCCTTCGCCGCCAAAG